>NC_081826.1:69561000-70879500 GCF_030867095.1 Alligator mississippiensis
CCAGCACCTGGGATGGTCATGGCAGGGTCCTATCTAGCTGTTCATGGGAGAAGGGGGTTTGGCCTAGCCCCAACCCATGGCAAGGGGCTTGGAATTTGGTAGCAGGGAAGGGTGACAGTATTAACTGCCACTGCTCCCCTGGATCCAGATTTCCTGGCCCATTGGGAGCCCAGTGGGCTGGATGCCATGGCTCCATGGGCTGCATTTGGCCTGTGAGCTGAAGGTTGAGCACCCTTGTTCTATTATATATTACAAGCTTCAGTGATATTTAACATATATAATTTATGCACTAAAACAAGATGAATAGCTTGATGTGCTGTGTATACCGTATAGATGTTTGTGTGTGTATGAATCCACACACACACACACACACTATGTAGGCTTGGCAGAATTCAAGTTTTATTTTTTTTAAATTTTGATAGATAATATCAATGTTTATTTTTAAGCATTTATTTCAATTGTTATCGATTTAAATGTTCAGGATTGCATGACATTAGAGATGTAGGGGGCAAACAATTTATTAGTGACAGTAATTATTACAGTATAGTTTAACTGCCTGCCGTGACAAACATAACTACTGTAGGACTGCCACCAGCTGAGTGGCAGAGCTGCCATCAGTCATGGCTCTGCTGGTCCATAGCTGTCTTGTCTCCTTTGTCACTTCCTCTTCCTTTGTTCCAAGTCCCCTGGGGTTTCTGGGAGTTGCAGTTCCAACTGCTTCAGCACAGTTCTGTAGGACTGCTCTCCCTGTTGTCACACACTCCATCAGCCGTCATTTTTCTTACATCCCTTTTCTATTAATTTTGATTACTAACAATGGAAATATTTGTTGTTGGTCTTTGAGAGGTGATATGGATGTTTATCAACGTGTACCAATAAAAATCAAATCCTGCCAAGCCTATCTATGTAGTATATAATGTGTATTCATGTTAATGCAAATGTGATACATACATCTATTTAATTTCTATATTAATGATAAAACACTACCCAGATAAAGGGAAATTTGATGGTAGAAAGCAAAACTTAGAAAAAACTCTTCCTCTTGTCAATCTAGTTTTTGCTGTTTTCTTAGATTTATTCATGTAAGCAAATTCTTTCTTTAGAAACTATGGTGCAACCTAGTTGTAACTCACCATGTCTATAACAAATCCTGACTTTTAAAAATTGCAACAGCAGGATAAGATTTTTGTCAGTATTATCATTCAGCAAACTGACTGTCCCCATTGTAGTGAACACCCTCTTTTAATGAACGTTTTCCAAGTCCCATGGTTCATTATAATGAGGTTATACTGTATTGCATGTTATAATGAGTTTAGACTATACAATGTACTGAAGGACATAAGCATATTATTTTAATGTTAATTATTTCCCTTTATGTTTCTATAGATAGTATTATCAAAGAAGCAATACGATTGTCCAGTGCATCCATGACCGTCAGAGTTGCTAAAGAGGATTTTACTTTGCGTTTAGAAGATGACTCCTATAACATTCGCAAAAATGACTTTGTAGCTCTCTATCCTCAGCTGATGCACTTTGATCCAGAAATCTATGCTGATCCTACGGTGAGTAATTATGACATACTAAACTCTGATCTCCAACAGAACCTAAATATCATTCAGTAAAGCTTCTGACATGTTAGTGTCCCAGTTTTCCTTAAATGACCTGAATTTATGTCTATGAACTCCTTGAACAGGCAAAAGTTAGAAGCAAGTAAATCACTAGCCTTGTATCTTTTTAGCCAACCAAAAACTAATGTTGATAAGTCTAGATAGAGGAAGTCCCATACAATGTTCCTCAGCCAGAAAAAAGTTGTTGTGATATGAAAGTTCAAGTGAGGAGAAGAAAAGAGCAGGCAAGCTTCTTTGGGTAGATGTGATATCTTTTACTAGATCAACTGAGTAGTTGGAAAACAGTTCTTTGCAAGCTTTTGGGCGCCCTTCTTCAGGCATAGGGAGTCTCTGCTGTTCTGAGATGTCCTTGGAGAGCTCAGAACAGCAGAGACTCCCCACGTGCATAGACCCCCTGCCTAAAGAAGGGTGCCCGAAAGTTTGCAATGAACTTTTTTCCAGCTACTCAGTTTAATAAAAGATTTCACATCTACTCAAAGAAGCTTGCCTGCCTATGTCCTTAGACCAACAAAGCTACAACCAAAAACCCTGCGACAAGAGAAGAGGAAATTCTTTCTTATGGATAGGTAATGATGGTGTGGGAAGTCTTTTGATTTGGATACATTCAGAAAAGGCTAGACTACCTCACCCTGTATGTAGACAAGGTTCCTTGGGTGAATTTGATATCTTTTATTAGACCAACCGAAATGGTTAGAGAATAGTTATTAAGCAAGCTTTCGGGTTCAAAAAACCTTTGTCAGGCTAAGGAAGCTTCAGCAGTTGGTGTGTGCTCTTCCTGGATGGAATTACACCCTGTATGTGTCATTTAAAGCCAAGAGAAGGGAAAGAAAACTTTCAGAAACATTATGTTGCCCATGCATAGGAGCATGTATTGTACAGGCACTCCTCACTTAACGACCGAGTTCCGTTCCTGCGACTAGGTCGTTAAGTGAATTGGTCGTTAAGCGAATTGGCCGAGCTGCTCCCTCCCCCCCTCTTGCCAGCACCAGGGCAGCATTTGGCCCTGAAGCCAGGTCTGGTGGGAAGAGGATGCTGAGAGAGGGAAGGAGCTGGCACCAGGGAGCAGGAGGGAAGCTCGGCCCCGGCAGGCAGAACTAACCACTGCCCTTAAACCCACCCTCCAGACCCGCGCGCGGGGCTGCTCTGCGCCCTGCCAGCTGTTGTCACGTGGGGCCAAGGGTATCACTCCCCCGGCTGCTGTGACCTGGGCTGGGGGTGTCAAGCCTTCCGCGAAGGCATTTTACCCCGTGGCCGCACTGGCACGGCCGGGGAGGGGGCTGCCTCCTCTGGAGCGGGGCGCCCGGCGCTGCTGCTGCCCTGGCCCCCACAAGGCCCTGGGCTGGGGCGGGTGGGTCCTAATGGCATCGGCAGAGCAAGAGCCTGCCCTGCCCTCGCGCTCCGGGCCGGCGCCTTCCAGCGGGCGGGCATGCACACGTCCCGGCCCCGCGGCCCCAGCGCTCCCGGCCCCAGGGCTGCTCCAGGACCTCCACCCTGCCGCCCTTGCGCCTGCAGGCAGGTGGGAGCCGGCGGAGCTGCCCTGGCCCCAGCGAGGAAAGCCCGCTCCGTGCGCCCCGCCCCGCCCCGCCCCGCCCGGGCTGCGAGTGCGGCATTTCCACAATACCGACTGCTCGGAGAGCTGGTCGTAAGTCCGAGCAGTCGTTAAACAGGTAGGTCGTTAAGTGAGGAGTACCTGTATTACCTAAGGGAAGAGTGTTCAAGATTGAAGTTAGCCTATGACAGGCATGACCTGCCACAGAGGTCTTACGGCACTGTCCTCTTCTGCTTGAGGTTGTGCTATAATGACAAGATTTGGTCCTAAAAGACACAGAGATTTCAAATGTCAGTTTTTGTGTTTCATTACAGATATTCAAGTATGATCGTTTTCTCAATGAGAATGGAGAAGAGAAGACTGCCTTCTATCACAGTGGGCGCAAATTAAGACATTATTACATGCCATTCGGAGCAGGAATAGCAAAGTGTCCTGGCAGATTATTTGCTGTTCATGAAATCAAACAATTTTTGACTTTGCTACTTTCATACTTTGAAATGGAACTTGTTGACAATGATGTGGCACGCCCTTCTTTAGATCAGTCCCGAGCAGGACTTGGTATTTTACCGCCAGTCAATGACATTGATTTCAGGTATAGATTAAAATGTCTGTGAATATGTAAAACATTATCCACAGGGAGAAATCACTGTAAAGATGGACATGTATTTGTCTAAATGGACAGAACAGGACTAGACTATTTTGCTAATGCAATGCAATCTGCATCATGTACAAAGCTGATAGATTCCCTTTTGCAACTGTAATTTGAGATTTTTGCATCTGTAACTCCAGGGTACACCTTGTCTTTCTGCTAGCAAACACAGCCTGCCTCCATGCATTCAGTAGGCATTTTACTGTTCAGATCAAATGATTTTCCAAAATTTGCTTGGGGATACATTTTTGCCATTTTCCCAGATGGAGCCTCTCATTTCCATCATTATAACAGTTTCTCTTGTAAAATGTCAGGATTTTCACTGTTGTGTTTTGCCCAGAAAAATGCTTTGTTTTCATGGAAAACTAACAAAATATTTCACGTTTTAGTGAAACTGCACAAACTTGGTTTCTAGGAGCTTACACTGTATGTCTTTTCACAAAGCTCTAACCACATGAGCACAAATGATACTAAATAATGAAGAAACATCTCTCAATTGTCATGTTTCAGCATTTTTCAACAGTCCAGTGTCTCATGGTATATCTCATTGCAGTTCATAGATGCAGCTAGATCTACGCATATGTCATGTAGCCATATCTATCTTTAAATTAGCTAACTCACATACCAAAGGGCACCTATACATGTGCCGGACATCTGCTCTGACATCCTAATTAGCACACGTCAGACCAGACTCGGTCAATAATTGATAATTAGTGTGCTCCAGCAAACTCCATGTCACATCTATTCATCATCCTCATGCTTCAAAAAGGTGGCAGAGGCACTTTTAGCTAAAGCTTGTCAAATGAGCTTTAGTTCAAGTGCCCCCACTGCCATTTTGTTGCATGGGATGTTGAATACGTGTGATGCTGAGGGCACTTTAATTAGAGTGGCTCCCAGAGTCGCTCTAATTAAAGCACCCCCTACCCCACCCTGGAGCACGTGCATAGACACCCAAAGTGTGTATGGCTGTGACAGCACAGAACCTAGTTCAGGCAAGCTTCACAAATATTTACCCAAGGTCCTGGCTCTTGCTGCTATGGACTGCTCTGTTGTCAAGGTAGCTAGTTTCAAGCTTTTGCAGGTATTTCCACAAAAGGTGCAGTAACAAACTTGGATCGGAGTGTCATCATGCACTTAGAAACACTGGGGTCAGTAGTAATTAGTGTTTATTTTCTGTTTAGTTCTTTTCTTTTCAGTATTTCAACCAGTAGACAGACAAAAGTCCAACATTAAGCAAATTTCTTTAGGGTACAAAAGGCAGTTTTGTTGTCATATATCAACAATAAGGACAAAAGAAATTCTAATTTAACTTTTTTTCCTATTCTGTGCATATTTTCAGGGATTTAGGGCCTGATCTGAACCTTTATTTCTGACATTAATCGCATGGCAGATGATGATCAGAGAAGGTTCTGGCACATAGAGGCATTTTTATCCAAAGGAGGAATCTGGGGATGAGTTCTTAATTTTTCCATCTGTTTCTGCACCCTATTGTTAAATATTCAAGGACAAAAGGGAAATATTCTAACATTTGTAATTATTTATTACCTTATAACTTATTGTTGTAATTTTATTTAATCATTTTTAATTTTCAAAAGAGACTTTGTGACAAGAAAAATCACACATTATTCCTTCATGACACTTTACTTGTATTAAACTATTATATGTCTAATGTAAATATATTTTTGATTTATCATTAGTTGGTGTGGTTCTAACCTTGGAATAGAGGTTATTTTTGCATTTTCATCAATCACATTGATGTATAATTTATAGACCATTTCCAACACATCAGTGCTTGCATGCTGAATGCATTTCAAAGTACAGCATTAACATACACATGAAAACCTAGCAGGCCTTACTGCTGTTAAGGTATGGCTTTTTCATTTTACAACAGTCCTGTTTAAAAACCTGTTTTAAAGACAGTAATTCTCAACCAGGGTGCCATGGCAGTTGTGCCATGTTGTGGCACAGCTGTGACATTTTGTAGTGCTTTGCAACAGAAGAATTGCTCATTACTTGTCTATAGTAAAAAATAAGGGAAAACTAGGAGCTGCATTTGCCAAGGGTTACTTTGAATCTTTCCAAAGGTGCCTCAAGTCTAAAACAGTCGAGGACCACTGCTGTAGGATATATTATAGAAAACATAATTCCTCTGTGAAAAGAAGGCAGAAGTTAGGACAGAGAAGGTGGTACCTTAGGAAACTAAACATTTTAGAGAGGTATGAGCTTTCATAGACATCAACCTACTTCTTCAGATGCTATAAAAAGTTCTCAGGAGAATGAAAACAAACAAACAAAAAAATGGGTAAATGTTCTGAATATATTTTCTCTGCTGTTTAAAATACATTCTTGTTTTACTATTGGAAGTGTCCTTCTTTCCTCTCCTATTCTATCTAATTTGACTGCTTTTTCAGTAACACTTTGTGGCCTAAAAATTATTTTTTAATGGGAAAACTAAATTGAAAGTGTCATCAGCTTCTAATGTTGGCCTACTACTGCCAACAAATATAGGTTTGTGGGAGGCAGAGACTATCCTAGTAGATTGCGGGGCCTGGGGCAAATCAGCCTGTGCAGGGCCCAGATGCAAAGAAGCCGGTGGTGGCAGTGGGGGGTGGGGAGGGAGGTAGTGGTGGAGATTGACCAGATGCAAAACTGGTGGTGGTACAAAGTCTCCAGCACTAGGCAGGCCCTGCAGGAGGGGCCACAGCCACTCTGCCTAGCTCGGTGGAGCCCCCGAAAGCACGGGGCCCAGGGCACCCGCCCTGATTTGTACCCCCTAGGGACAGCCCTGATGGGAGGTCAAACTCCGTAGCTAACTCCGTATGCACACCTTCTGTAATTGGTACTGTTTTTACCCCAGGACTTTGCTGATGCACAGAATTCCACAGGTAACTTATGCCCTTTGTGACTGCTCTGAGGACAGGGCAACACCTCCCCTCTTAAACATGCCTGACAATGCAACTCCACTGGAAACACATTAAAACCCTTCCCCCTCCCACAAAGATCATACCTACTATGGGGTTTTGCCCTTGCACAGAGAGTGTGTGCATTAAAGGTAGTGCAGCCTGCATTCATTATCTTTTCTAGACAATCTCCTTTATGCACATGGTATTTTTGCACATGGTAAAGTATTTTTAACTTGGCCCTTCAACTCTATCTCTAGGTTGTCCTGTTCTGCCACCTCTTTCCTACTTCTTGATATTATCTCTCTGATATTTCTACAGAGGAGAGAAAATAGATAGAGCTTAGGATCTCTACATAGCACAATTCAATGCTATGTACAGCGGGTCCTGGAAGCTAGTTGTATACGCCCATTACCACAGTGCTCCATTTTCTGTTCAGCAGTGCTATTTCACTTGGGCTGAGTGCCATGTTAAAGACACTATACTGTGTCTGGTGCTTGAGCTAGAACATTCAGAACTAGAAAGAGTATGTCTTCACAGCACTGCAGTATGCCATATAGGCCCCTGGACCACATTACAATATGGTACCATTTATATGTTAATCGCACCACAAACAGTAACAGTGCTACATGTTCAGTCAATTTATGGGACCATTAAATAACAAGCCAGCCATAAAAATATTCCACAAGATATGTGGAATATCTTTGTGGCTCATTTGTACACCACCATAAACTGAATGTGCAGCACTTCCATGAAGATGCTGGCTTCCATGATGATGCTGATTGCTGGCATTGGCAAGGGGATCAAGATAGCTCCTGTCCTGATGTGGACACCTAGGTGAGCTGGTTGCAAGTTTCTCTTGTGGGAGTCAGCCAAGGGGCCATTGGGAGCTCAGCAGCCCTTCTTGCCTGGCCCCACAGCCCAGTAGGCACTTTAAAATGCTGGGCTGAGGGAGTTGGGATGAACATGTGTTTTTTAGACATTCTGAGGCACATAACCTTGAGATAGGGGAGAGGATATTTGATTCCAGGGTCCTGGGACCTCTAAAAACCATGAGTGCAGCTGGGTGATCCTGGAACTGGCTGACAATTAGCTGATTGTCAGATTAGGCCCTGAACAGCCCAGGATCTGGAACCAGACCCAGATCCATCTTGGCCAGGATTTACAATGAGTTGATTGTTGGCCCTGGACAGCCCCATGTTGGGAGTAGCTGTGGGTCCAGGACAGACATATATACTGCCTTAGAACTTATCTGTGTTTGAACAATTCTCAATTAGTCTGTGCAGTTCACTAATATTTTATGTATGTAAATCAAAATCAGAAATTTCAATTTATATTAAAAATACTTGACACTAGGGGTGTGCAAAATGGGCCATATTTGATTCAGATTCAGCCCGAATCTGGGGACAGTGCTTCAATTAGTTAGTTGATTCGGATCACTGTCCCGATTCGATTTGGCCAAATCCAAATCGGAAGATTAAATGCTGATTTGGGGAATCAGTGATTCAGCCATAGACAAAGCTTTAAATGTTTTTTCTACATACCTTGAGATACCAGATGCAGCTTGTGAAAGCTGAGACGATGGGGTGGATGGAGCATCCCATAGGAGTGCAGGGGGGGGCCGTGTGCTCAGCGGCAGACCCAGAAGTGGAACAGAAGTACTTTTTGGTCTACTTCCAGGTCCACCACTGAGCACCCAGGGGATGCTCCCTGCACTCCCTCTGCTCGGAGCTTGGCTGCAGGGGCATCTCAGGTGCCACCCCCCCCCAGACCCAGGAAGCACCAGTCACCGAGTGGACCCAGAAGTGAATCCAAAGTGCTTCTGGTCCACTTCTGGGTCTGCCACTGAGCACGCTGGGGACCCCCCCAATCCGTGCTCCTGTGGGATGCTCCATCTGCTCCAGCATCTCAGCATTCATGAGCTGCCTGGTACCTTGAGGTATATAGAAAAGACACTTAAAGCTGTGTCTATAGCCAAATCATTGAAACTTTCTGAATCTCTCCAAATCAAATCTCTCTGATTTGATTTGGAGAGATTAAAGGGTCTTCTGATTTGATTTGGATTCAGAGATTTGGCTACCGAATCAGGCCGAATTTTTGCCGAATCGCATCAGCGACCGAAGCTTCACACAGCCCTACTTGACACTAGACCATTCTCAAAATGTAAATATTTCCTTCATTAGCAGAGAAAGGATGCATTTATTCGATTTTAATAACTCAAATTCACTTATATAATGTACCTGATTTAAACCTATAAAGGCAAGGATGCCTATGTAGGCAATCCCTACATTTGGCATTTCCGGCTAAAAATCTGCCCTGAATTCCTTTCTACTATGGAATTACAATAAATATGATTTTTAATATTGCACACTGTTCTGAGGCCATTGAGATAGTTCTACATATCACATATGCCTGAAGTCAATTTCTGAAAAGCAACCCTTGTTCTCAGTTCATGTAATGTGGCTCTCCTAGCATATTAGTATATACAGTATTTGCATATTAAAGAATGATATTGGAAATTTATTGTACATGCAGTCACCATTAACTCAAAGATTTTTTAATTTAAAAGAATTCACAAATAGTACCTACTGCTGATGAGTCCAAATGGAAAAATAATTAAAAAAATTTAAAATGTTGCAGGTTTTGAGCATTACATCTCCAGAAAAGCATCAGCGACAAACAGAAGATCTAGTTCCAGAAAAGGATTCTCACAACCTGAACATTTCCTTTGCAGGAGACTGACCCATTTGGCACTTCATTCACAGAAGTCTTGACTGTCTCCAATAACAAAAAAAAAAATGGTTTAATCTCCAACCCCTAAAGAAGCCTGAAGGCTCATCTTCATTTTGCAATCTGTAATTTCAAGTTTCCCAAGTGAAGCCAGTCAAAAGACAAAGAGAAAGATCCCCTACCCCGCGCTGAATGGAATTCTGACACTGAAGAGAATTTAACCCTTATTGTTTTCATTTACTAGTAAATGACTAAGAAATATAAAATGAAACTAAGGTGGATAAAACTCAATTTGCCTAATATTAAACTTCCCGGGAAAGACTATCAGCTACTGTGAATCCCTCTGGCTCCATTTTTTTCAGTAGAGCCAATTTATACCAGTTGAAGATATGGCCCCAGTAGCTTCATAATTCAGAATTTTTTATGACACTTATGAATTCTAACAGATTTATATTTCATTTAGGAGAGTAAATTAGATTTAGACTTAAAGTGGCCTAGTTTATCTAAACAAAACTATTTTAGTTAAACTAGTACAGAATCATGGTGGGCTCTTTAAAATGTATTTAAAACTATATTGAAGTTAACTGGATTCTTAAGATCCTCAAATCTAGTGTAAAAAACACAATGTAATTAAACTTGAGCAACTCTGAACATAGACCATATTACATGGTTTCACTGCAATTACATTGGGCATATCTACATTGTCATGACCCAAAGGGTATGATTTTGTGCGTGCTTCGGCACTGCAGAATTATTTCCCGCCATGAGGAGCTTTCTTTGCACGGTGCAATTCTCAGTTGCATAGAGAAAACCCCGGTGCAAAGGAGTTCCCGCCACCCGTATGTAAATTTGCTTCCCACTATTGGCTGTTTCTAAATTATTCCCACGTGGCAGCTAGCGATTGGCTTGCTAGCTGTATAAGAGGCTTGAGCAGTTTCCGCCCAAGTTGGAGGAGAACTTCACATCCATCTCATGAAGAACTCTAAGCGCGCTGTGGAGCCTAACAAACTCCGCGTGTGCCTTGAAGGAGGATACAGGGGCCTGATCAACCTCTAGGCTCTCCCCGTCGCCGCCTAATCCCTAGACGTACCCTTCCCTGCGTGCTTTCGGTCAGTCCACGGAGCCTAGCAAACTTCGTGTGTGTGTATCCAGAGCTCTGTCCGGGTTGTTTCAAGAGGCTCGAGTTTTCTGCGGGTCTTGTTCGAGTTTTGTTTTCATTTTGTAACTGCAACTCAAGAAAGTTCTCCTACCTGCACCGCGACCACCTACGGTGGAAGTAAAATAATCTTTAATCAACCTCTATGCGTCAGTGCCTAATTCTAGTTTGCCGTGCCGACCCTTTTCCCCGGCCCACGTGCCCGGGCTGCTGGCCACAGCCCCTCGGCCCCGACACATAAGACCCTACTGTGCACTAGCTCATTGCTACCATGCAGTAGTGTTGCATGGGCACTAACCGTGCAGCAACAATACTGAGCAGTAATGAGCTAGTGCACAGTAGTTCATTGTTTCTCTGTAGTAGCGTCTGAAAAAAAACATGCAGCAACAGTACTGTGCAGTAATGCTGGTTATTGCACAGTCATATAGTACTTGCTTATACAAGTATTAAATGACTGTGCAGTAACAACTTCACAATCCAGCACTCATATAGATGCAGCCACTGTTTCTATACTTTCTGATACATGCCCAGACCACAGAATCACTGGGTACATTAGACCCAGGACTCAGACCAGTTTACACAGGTCATTGAACAGATATAAAAAACTAATAGCTTTCTGTCTATGGACTTGGGCTGGATTTCAAAGGGTGATTTGTTCATGAAAGGCTCTTTCACTCATTACCAATCCCAGTTTCCAGAAGAGGAATTCATGTTTTTAACAATGACAAAAATCAACATCTTTAAGTTAAGGCTCGCTAAGAAATATGATTGTAGAATGGAGCAGCCTGGACAAAGAGACTATTTATGTCCAATAAAATTTAATAAACTTTGCAGAAAACTCTGAGGTTTATCTAAATTACACATTGCAAAACATTGCTATCAGTAGACAATAGTAACCTCTGGTCATACCCTCAGTGGTGTAAATCAGCACAGCTCCAATGGATTCTATGAAATATGATTTACTCTACTTGTGGATTGAATCCTTTTTTGGATTAATTCTCTGTATGTACCTAACCTATGGTAACTTTAGTTTACAAGGCTCTTCTGTCAAAATAACCTCAAGTTAGGACATTATATTAAGGTCAGCTATGTGACTTACTGTTACAATGACTCTGCCAAGGGTACCAACATTCAGGACATGTTAAGTCAGTTATAGAACTAAAGAATTACAATTCAGATTGTACATTTTGTTCTTTGGAAAAAGGAAAAAATAAAGAAGAAAAAAGTATCTCTATACAAAAACCCCTGTTAGCATCAAGGTGAAATGAAAAAAAAAAAAAGAAACAAGAACAATCAGTCTGGGTTTGCCAATGGGTGAACCAATGGGAGCTAGTTTCGGTTTATTCCTCCATGGAAGAAGCAGAAATTCTGCCTCCAAAACATATGGATCTACTAAAGGCTGCATGGAACTCAAAGGAACGACAAATCAGATCAATCTATAAGGAAGTCCTGTGGCTCTACACTCTCTTTCATTTTCCTTTTGTTCTCTTTTAGAGCAGAACAGCCAACATGGGACTTGTTCTTGTAAGGTTCCTCTGCCCGTGGATACATATTGTGGAAAGTTGGGGTGGTTTCAACTGCAGAGGGAGAATCTCTCCAAATTAGTTTTTCTCTATTCAATATTATGAATTCAATTATTATAATTGGGAAATCTGTGTTGGGTGGTTTGTGCATATGGTGTAAAATGAAATCACAGAGAACTGCTTTCCTCTTGTTTCTGGTTCCTCCAGGCTCTGGAAGTCCCAGTTTTTTTGGCAGGTGAGGTTCTTTGAGTAGATATGATATTTTTTATTAGACCAACTGTGTAGTTGGAAAAAAGTTCTTGGCAAACTTTTGGGTGCAGTCACCTTTCTTCACTCATGGGGAGTCTCTGCTGTTCTGAGACTCCAAGAAATGACACAGCACTTGTTACAGACACTTCCATAGGTTCAGAAGAGGGAAAAGCATTGTAGAGACAGCACTTCATTGTTCCAAGTATGACACCAGGATTTGCTGAATTTCAAACACTCTACTTCTGGAAGCAGAACGTGAGTGCTACTTGACTTCTTAAACCATATTGAGAAATTATTTGTATGACAGACAATGAAAGGTTAAGCTATACCATATTCTTTTAATTCTGCATATTAAGAAATAACAACAGGGCTTAAAAAACAAATCATATTTCATACCTTAAAGTACTGTTATTTTAGAAAGAACTTGCTACTAAGATTTAAGCCACAACTAGGCATCAGGGGGACCTGAAAGTAACAGGGTTCCTTGAAGCCTCCACTGTACCCACATCAGAACGGATTGGTTTCAATGGCAAAGAAGAATTTTCCCAACTATTTTAGTTGGTCTAATAAAAGATATCAGATTTACCTAAAGAACCTTGTCTGCCTATTGGCTTCAATTGCATTCCACCTTGTTTCTAGTATAAAAACATAGAATCATAGAAAAGTTGGGCTGGAAGCTCCTGATAAAGGCAGGACCATCTGTCTGAACCATCTTAGTCAAGTGTTTGTCTAACCTGCTCTTACAACTTATATAACCTCTGTAGGGAGCCTGGTACAAATTGAACCAGGAAAGCTGTTTCTAAATTTCCCTTGATTTAACTGAAGACCATTACTTCTTGTCCTGCACCCTGTGGTCTCTCATCATCCAGTCTTGAGTAGAGCAGAAGAATCACTTCCCTTGACTGGCAAGTGATGCTTCTATTAATAAACTCCAGTAAGCTATTGTCTTTTTTTTTTTGCATCAAGAGTGCATTGCTAGTTCATATTCAGATTTATGGTCCACTGTCATCTCAGGTCCTTTTCTACAGTACTTCAACCTAGGCAGTCATTTTCCAGTCTGTAATTGTGCATGTGGTTATTCCATCCCAAGTTTAGGACTTTACACTTGTCCTTATTAAATTTTGTTTGATCAATTTTGGACCATTTCTCCAGTTTAAATTAATTCTGACACCTAATTCTATTCTCCAGAGTATCTAAAACTCTACCCATCTTTGTGTCATCTGCTAATTTGCTATCTGTGTATTCAATTCCATCCTCCAAATCATTCATGAAAATATTAAACAATATAGGATGTAGGGCAGATTCCTGAAGAACCTCACTTGATACCTTTTCTGTATTAGGCACAGTGTCATTGCTAACTATTTATTAAGCAGGATGATCCAACTAGTTATGTATCCACCTTATAATATTTTTATATAGACTGTTTCTGCTCCTTTTACCTTAGCTTACATATTTCATGATAGTTAGATTTTTGTCTAATCCCGTTTAGCTGAATGACCACAGTACCACAGTAATATGCCACAGTATTAGGGCATATAGGCAGCCTGAATACAGGTATCCTTAATTTAAGATATTTTGAGAGAAAATCATTGTAAAATAGTCCCAGAGTTTAAGTAAATACAAGGAAATAATCCAGAGTGGAGGGCATGTTTGTAGCTATTGTAAATGTCCTTTTGTATTCTCTCTATTTTCAAATACAGATGATATAAAAATACGCTAGATTCTCTGTTGAGCAATGCCTTCCTAGAGGTGGAGGAACAAAACATTTTTCCTTCTACTTTTTGGAGAAGGGCTTTAAAAGAGGTTAGCATACATATGCATTTGAATTCCCCACACTGGTTGCCCTCAACTAAACTTGAGCAATGCTAGTGAAGTCTGTGGAGTCTCAGAGGTATAAGTGGAGGCAGAGATTGGTCAAAGGTCCGTGACTGCTGAACCTGTGTAATGTAATCAAATATTTCAGCAATCAGTAAGGTTTTGTTTTGCCATGGACAGATAATTGTGTAAGGTTATGACAGGGCAATTGTCCCAATAGCAGTGGGGTTTCTTTTTCTTTTGAAGTATTTGAATTACTGGGACAGATGAAAGAAAAAAAAACCCTAAATTGTTCCAGATGGTGTATAGCTTACAAATCAATTGAAAACATCAGACAATTCTTATTTGTTAGAAGTCTGTGGAATTTAAGAGGAAGTTCCAAGGTTCTACCCGAGATTTATGTATGTATTTTACCTTAATCAGGCATTACACAAAATGCATGAACAACTGTGGGAACAGAATCTGAATCCCTTTCCCCAAGAGACCTCCCTGCACAAAGTCAGTCATGCTAACTTGTGCTCTCCTGCATTATGGCTCCTTTTTCTTCAGTACTCTTCTACTAAGTTGAACAGCTTCAATAGGATGAGTTACAAGTCTCTCCTCTGTCTCAAGCTTGGTGGTTAGACACTCTTGCAAGATTTGAATTCTTTAGAAAGAGGAGGGAACTGAATGTTGACCTCCTGCAGCCTGGGGGAGTGGTGCAACCACACACAATTGAATAAATATGGGCAAAACTCCACTTACTGCCATACTTTAAAAGAAAGTTGTACCTACCACTGCATTTTATATGGAGTCTGGTCTAGTAGGCGTGGTCTGAAGCATCCTTAGATGAGATGCATAGAAAAAGGCCTGGTTTATGGGTCCATACTGGGTTTGGGTATGAGTTAGGTGCCAAACTGCTCAGAACTTCAAAGACGGAGGTGCTGCTAGGCATGTGCAGAAGCAGTGGCAATGCATAGAGGGTGCGTGGGGGTGCACATGCACCCCCTGAGAGCACTGATGCACCCCCTGTCAGGCCACGCTCCCCACTTGGGCGACGGGTGGGGGGGCAGGCAGAAGTGCCGGTGCCTCCCCTGTGAGCACAGGCCAGAATGAAGCAGTGGATGAAGCGGCTGCGGCGCTCCTGGAAGTGGCTGCGACTGTTTCTGGGAGTTCTGTGGCTGATTTCAGGTGAGTGAAATTCGTTGCAGAGGAGCACCCCCCCCAGTCACTAACTGGTCACTGGGGGGGGGCACATATGCCCCCCCGGCCCCCCGGCTCAGATGGCACTAGTCACCCATGTACAGAAGCAGAACTTATGTCTTATGGCAAAACTTTAATTTGAAACTTCTGGTGCCTCCAGGGTTAGGCAGCAGCTGAATAAGGGTTTTGAGGATTTCAGTTTTGGACTTAGCACCTACATTGATGTCTGAGGATGTAGATATGTCAATTAAGTCTTAATTATTGTTCTTTAGTAACCACATGGTCTAGGGTCTTACTGTACGGTAAGTGATTAGAGTTCTCAGGTAGGGCCCTGCCGTATATTCAAATGAAAGCTGGATAGACATCAGCTAGAATGTTATTACACATTTTCAAGCAGTAACTTTGTAGCTGGTTGGCTCTTTTTATAGCTGGATGGCACAATAACTACTTTGCATGCAGGATTAAGCAGTTAATTGCTTAATGTAACATGTGGCAGGGGCCTGAAAGACAGTTACCATTTTGCATTCCAAGAGGCAGCCAAGGCATACTGAAGGCCCACAAACTGTTATCTCACAGTATAGAGTTTATCAGTCCATATTCTTAACTATTTTATGAATCTGGACTAAAACACAAAAATTTTGAAGCAAACATAGTTTCTTATTAGTAAACTGTTTCAGGCAATGGCCTCTGAAAGGGGAAAAAAGTGGACATCTTAATAAAGTGGCAGAAGCAAAGGAATGAGAGAAAGACTTGGGGAAAAGTTTACAAAAGTAAGTCAGTAACTTTCAATGAAACGTAAGTTTTTGCATCCATAGCCTTGGAGTAATCAGGCAATTATAGAAGTGTGAAATGATCAATGCTATCCAGCACCCAAGTGAAAAAAATCTACTTTTTAAAACTGGTAATATACACAGTGAGTAGGATAGATAGAGAGAAATGTTCTGCTCCCGCTTACGCTATAATAATAGCAGTTATACCAGTACAGTTACTTTTTTACATAGACACTGAATTGATTTAGGCTTATGGACTATTGTTGGTCAGGTAATTATGAAGACGAGCATTACTGGCTAAAACAGATGTTGTCCCAGAGTAACTTCTGATGCAAAATGTAAGAAAGGTTACATATTGGTATGTGGATAAATGTCAAGGTAAATACACACCCTGGTGCCATTATTGACTCTAGCTTGTTTTCTGCCAAAACTGACAATTGTGTGGAAGAACACTTAAAAGCAAACAAGGTTTCATGAGTCATGTGTCAGATAAAGATGTGGCTATATAAGTTCAAGATATTACAGAAACTGCAAATTGTTTTTTGGTTCGGTTTCGTTCATTTAATGTTGATGAAAATTGGGATAAGCTCACAAATAAAGTATCTGTTGTGCCAAAAGTCTCCTGTACCGCTTTCTTTCCCTGTAAAGATAACACTCGTATTTTAAATCAGGCTTGTCCAACATACGGCCTGCAGGCCACCATGCGGCCCGCCAAACCATTTTCTGAGGCCTGAGGTCCCTCGCTTGGGACAGGTGGGTGGGGGAGGGGAGGGGAGGGGAGGGGAGGGAAGGGAAGCTGCTCACCCCACGGGGCCGGGCTCTCATGTGAGCCAGGTCCCACCACCACTGCCCCAAGGGCTGTGCGGTGCGGGGCTGCCCCATCCATGCCTGATGGGACAAGCTGGGGACAGAGCCTGCTTTTACTTCTCTCCGGCTTGGCCCCTTGCCCCCGGCATCCCACCCACCTCCGGGGACCCACTGGGCTCGGTTGGCTGCAGGGTGGAAATGGGGCATGACGCCTGGCGCAGGCAGTTGGCAGGGCAACCCCAGGGGGGCCTCGGCAGGTGGGGTCCTGGCGTGACCTCTGCGGGGCGAGGCAGCGGGAGCCGGTGTCTGCCGGACCCTGTGCTCTGGGCTTGCAGCACTGAGGTCACTGTGGCTGCATGCGTGGGCAGCCGGACACCATGGTATGTGGGGCCATGTGGGCGGACAGGTGAGGGGCTGTGGTGCAGCGGTCACTTTGCAGCGGATTGTGGGGCTGCACTGCTTGGGGGGTGGGGATGTGGAGCTATTTCTCCCCTTCAGTCTCTGGGTCAGTAGCTGGCTGGATGCAGAATGGGTCCCTCTTGCCCCTGCCCACCAGCAGCTACCATGAGCCTTGCAGTAACAGGCAGGTGCAGTAGGGCTACACAGGCAGGGTCTCTCTGGCCTAGGACAGAGGGTGTTTGAATATAGCTTGCCGGCACCCCAAGTTCATGATCTGGCCCCACATTCAAAAAAGGTTGGACACCCCTGTTTTAAATGAATTGCAGCATGGAGAAAGATTCTGCAGCAGTATCTATTGATTATATTTCTGAATGCTCCATAATGAGGGGAGGCACACAATTAATTTGGTGGCATTTTGTGTAATAGCAGAACAGAAGAGTAGATAGCTCAGAAACTTGTAGTGAGAAGACTTTTAGTTCTTAGTTACATCTTCCACTTGAGGATAATTCAGGATTAACCAATTTGAATAACTTCAAAACTTGAGTACTTTGAGTACATGGACTCATTTTCAGAGGTACTAAACTTACAGTGCACTAGGAACTTCTGCAGGAACTGACTGATTGCCCTTTAGGTTCTGGAGGCTTAGGTTAGGCCCCATAGAGTGACAGGCTGCCTAAAGTACTTAATAGGATGCAACTAGGACCAGTTCCTTAGAATCCTTGTGGTTTTCTTATGCTGGCTGCACTGTGGGCACTCTCCCATAGCTCCTCCATGGCCTAAAGGTAGATTATTCCCTCAGCTTGTCATCTCTTGTTTCTTCCTGTCTCGTGTTCTGTACAGTTGATTGTGTAGAATGCAGGAGCATAGTACATGGGAACCAAGAGTTGGAAAATAGAGAGAAATTATTTTTCAGTTTACATAGCATCTTCAATTACACCTTTCTCCCACATGACTGCTTTGAAATTAACAGTCATTAAAGTGATCCCCACATTCCCATAATCTTGTCTAGCATTTTATACTTCCCTCAGCTCTCAATCTGTCCTCCCTACCCAGACCCTTTGTCTCTTCTACTTCTGCCCCTTTCTTCTCCAGACTGCTATCATTTCTACCTCCCATGGCCCTTATTAATGCTGACCCTCATCCTCACCTCTATCCCTCTTGTTCTTCATTTCACATCCCAAGCCTGGGGGAGAAATGCTCTCCCCATTTCCAGCCTAGGAAATCCATCCCATTAGCAAGAAGTAGGGCATAAAGTCTTGCAGAGCTGCAGGAGTATTTCTGCTCCCACCTCCCTTAGCTTTTCCCATGAGAACAGTGTTGGCTTCCTAGAAGCAACTGCCTATTACCTTAAACAATTTTGACTGGCTACCTTCCCACTCCCTACTTCTTGGGCAAGAACAGTCAATCAGAAGGTATTTCTCTGTAAAGGCAGTGCTGCAATGTGTAACATGTCTGGCTTTGGGGAAAAAAATCCCAGCTCTGTGATTTGGTGCACTTTAGGAAATGTTAGTGGGGAAAAATCTTTTAAGCGCTCATTTAAAGAAAGATCTGTACAAAGGAAACCGTTTATAGTATGCAGCAACAGCAAATTGTATGGATTCTATAATCCCCACCAACAATGCTATATATTCATGAGTACCATCTCTGGCACATTTTCTATTAGCTATTTACCTCTATTATATATGGATAGTGAGCATTCTTGTAACACAAGTAGATAGCAAGTTGGTTATGAATTAATCCTGTTTTAAAACTAAAACTCCAGAGTTAGAAGACTTTCTTCCAGGTCTATAAACTATCAATACATTACTTTTCCTGACATGGTAAAGGGAGGATAAGTCTGGGTATTTATTGAAACAACAAAGGGTATGTGTACCATATAAGGGGCAGCTCAGATATAATAAATTATATTCATTCTAATTACAGTAAACTCTCTGGTAACTGGCACCTTACAAGCCAGCATGCTCTGTTAGCTGGCATTCTGGCTTGTAAGGAAAAGTGAAACCAGAAGTGCCCACCGTGGCACTTCCATTTTCTCCGAGCCCCCACGGCCCGGAGCAAAGCAGCCTGCGCTGCCAAGCCCCCATGGCCCAGGGGCATAACAGGCTGTATGGGGCTGTGCGGGGCCCACCTTCCTGTCCCATGGGGCCCACGGGAGGGGCAGTGATGTCTCAGGAGGGGCGGAGGGACGCCCCAGACACAGTGGGAGAAGCGGCAGCTGGGGCCGCTCAATTAACTGGCATATTTTGTTATCCGGCATCCCCCATTCCCAGGGGATGCTGGATAACAGAGCTTTTACTGTACTTTAGTGTGGCGATGCCAATATTCAATAGTTGTGGTCTGACACTAAGCATGGATTTCATGCAGCTACGATACCAGGAGAATCATCATCTTTCTCACAGTGGCTTTTCCTATTGGGATTAATTGTATTTTAGGACATATTCCCATACCTTCTTAATCCCTATGCTGCCCCCACAAGCACTGCAATGAAGCACCTCCCACTGCTCCTGCTCTGCTCTTGCCAAATCCTGGACATAAGGCAAGACAGCCACCTTGGACTGACCCAGAGCTTACACCCTCCCTCATTTTTAGGCTGTTTATTTTGGGTATGTTTATTGGCACACACTCAGGATCCCTCTAAGGCAGCTGTTTCTCTTCATTTCCCAGATTTGACATGTGCAGTGAGATAGAATGGCCTGGTCATGATTCACAGTGTATGCTAGGGCAGGGGCTGGCAACCTACAGCCTGCAGGCCAGATATGGCCCATGGAGCCATTTTATCTAGCCTGCAGAACCTGGGGTCTTTGGCAGCAGGAAGAAATAGAGGCAATGGCATTGCAGAGGGGAGTGGTGATGATGCCTGCAGTAGTGCAGGCTACCTTGAAGTAGCCCACACTTGGAGCTAAGCTCTGTGGAAGCAGCAGCCCCCTCATTCTAAAATGTTGCTGAGTCCTATGCTAAGGCATGGCATAGAGGCAGTGTGGACATGTTCCTAGTCTTTACTCAGATTTGTTCTTCATTCTTTCCCTTGAGAGCATTTTATTTGCTTTCATTGATTTGGTGTTATTCATATTACCATAGGGCCTAACTTCAGCTTCCAAGAGGCACAAGCCCAGCTTTCAAGGGGCATATGTTGGAATTGATGAGGTTGTAAAATAGAAATGGAGGAAGAACTCCAGACACTACTTATAAGCCATGTGTTTAATAAGATTATAGAGGAAAGGCAAAGGAAGGGCAGGTTGCTCAAGAACAATATAAAGGAATAGAAAGATCATGCAAAGACAAAAATCAGGGAAGCAAAGGTGAAAAATAAGATATAAGTGAGCAGGGACATGCAAGACATGGTTCTGCAAATATCAGGCAGAAAAAAAAGGCCAGGAAAACTTTGTCCACTGATTAATGGAGAGGGGGAGCTATAAATGGAAGATGCAAAGACAGCAGAGTTGCTCAAGGATTACCAGGGATCCAGGTTTTCCATTTCCCATGGAAAAAAAACGTGGATTTTTCCTTTTAACTGAGAAAAACACAGCTTTCTTATTTTAACGGAGAAACACATGGATTTTCCATTTTTGCAAAGAGCTGTCTCCAGACTGGCAGAGTTCCAGCCTGCAAGGGACTGGGGAGAGTGGGAAGAGGGCATCAGGTAGGGGGGGCCATGAGCATGTGCTCGCTCACACATGGACATGGCCTCCAGGCATCCTGGAGAGCAACTCTCTCAAGATAAGTCTGGTGGGGTGGGGAATTGAGGCCACCATAGTGAGGGAGGGAGGGAGTTGAGCAGGGCTGGGGCTGGAGCTGCTGCCTGGCTGGGGTGGTGTGTGGGGCTGGGAGCCTGGGGCCAGAATGTGCAGTCACAGGGCCCGGGCAGGGAGCAGGATGGAGCCGCAGGTGGCTTGTCAGGGGCTGGGGGGTGGCTGACTCCTCACCACTGTGCACACTCTTGGATGGAGGGGACACACCTCCTGGATTTGTTTAAGGGTCAGGCGCAGGGGTGGGCTGCCTGCTGCAGGCTCAGGCTCCCTGCCGTGCTGCTCTCCCCCACATAGCCTCTGCAGCCCAGCAGGTGGGACACAGTGCATCAGGGCAGAGCAGGGCCAGGTGGGGAAGCTCCTTGCCACTGTGAACCCCGTGCCACCCTGGTGAAGCATCCCCTACCCGCCTGGCAGCAGTGGGGGTGGTGGCGTGGAGCTGTGCCCCTTGCTGCTGCCAGGTGGACAGGAGGTGCCTTTCCAGAGTGGCACAGAACTCCAAGTGGCAGTACTGTGACCATACAACTAATATAGTTAATTTAAACAAAGAAGTGAAAGAGCTGTAGAGGTGAAAAGGAAAAAAAAAACACCAGCAAGGAGCTGATGAATTTCGTCCCAGAGTGCTAAAGGAAGGAGCTGAAGAAATAGAGAGCCATTGGCAATGATATTCACAAATTAAGGATCACAGATGAGGTCCAAGAGGACAGAAGGACTAACATGGCCCCCACCTTTAAAAAGTAGAAAAAGGAGGACCCAAGAGAATTATAGTCTAGTCACTTCATCCTGTATACCTTAAAGGTTACTAAAGTAAATTAAAAAAAAAAAAAGTCAAATTTTAAATATCTGGAGGAGAAAATGGTGAATATTAGGGCTGTACGAAGCTTTGGGTGCTGATTCAGCTTGGAGGAGATTCGGCCTGATTCAGCGGCCAAGTCTCTGAACCCAAATCAAATTAGGAGACCAATAAAAAGGTCTGAATTGATTCAAAGCTCTCCAAATAGATTTGGAAAAGATTTGGAGAGCTTTGGAGAACTTCGGAGATTCGGGCAGTCCCCACTCACTGCTGCAGGAAGCTGGACCCGAACTCCGTGTCAGTAAGTAGGGGGTGGGGAGAGGGGCTGGAAGTGAGGGGAAGGGACCATGGGGGGACCCCCATCAGGCCTCATCCCCTGCCTTCTCCCCCAGCCCCACCAATGGTTGCCCTGCCTGGCCCCAGCGTCCTGGCTCTTAAAACAACCAAAAAAAATCCCCTCTCTTACTGGCTGCTTCCAGGTAGGGGGGCAATCCCCTCTTCCCCCCACTGCCCTGCGCTGCATGGGGGACTCTGCCACGAGCCCCCATCCCCTGCCCACTCTCCCAGCCCTGCCCAGTCCCGGTGTCCTGGCTCTTTAAAAAAAAAAAAAAGCCCCACACTCATCAATTGTTGCAGTGGCTGCCAGGGCCTCTGGGGGCTCATGGCAGAGCCCCCCCATGCAACGCGGGGCAGTGGGGTGCAGCAAGGATCGCCACTCTGCCTGGCAGCAGCTGGTGAGTGCAGGGCTTTTTTTTTTTTCTCAAAGAGCCGGGATGCTGGGGCCAGGAAGGGCAGCCATGGGGGGGCCGGGAGAGTGGGCAGGGGATGGGGCCTGTTTGATTTGGAGATTTGGCCAACTTGGCAGTGGCCGAATCTCCAAATCAGATTCGGCCGAATTGATTTGGGACAGAGATTCAAATCACCGAATCAAATTGCTGTCCCCAGAACCAGCCGAATCCAAATCCAAAGTGAATACTAGCTGCTTCGCACAGGCCTAGTGAATACTACCAGCCAACATGGATTTGTTAAAGTTTATTTGGCTTCATTTGCTCCAATTCTTTCTTTGATGGTATATAAATTAGTTTGGAGGATGAGGGGATGCATTGGACTTACTTTGCTTTAGTTACTCTTTACTTAGGAGAATTTCATCTTTTGACATGATCCTACATGAAATTCTCTTAAGTAAACTGGAGGGATGTGGCTACATAGAATTGTTTGAATAACTACAAGCAACGAGTAACTAAAAATGGCTCAATATCAGAATGAAAAGAGGTCTCCGCCTTTATTATTTGAATGCAGGGGTTAGAAAGCTTTTTGATTAAGTTTGCAGATGACACAAAACTGGGAAGGCTTGCAAACACTTTGCTGGCCATCATTAGAAATCAAGAACTTGATAAATTAGAAACTTGGGATATAAATAAAATAATGACATTCAACAAGACATATGCAGAGTGTTACACCTATGCATGAATACATGCATGCAGAATGGGGGATTACTGGCTAATCAGTAGCACTGATGAGAAGGATCTGGAGATGACGGTGGATCATATGCTCAACATGAATCACCAATGTGATGCTATTGCAAAGTAAAGGAAATGCAAATTTGGGTTGCATTAACAGAAGTATTATAGGCAGCATACAGGACAGGATAGTATAGTATTAACATATTTTGTCAAGTTCTGGCACCACATTTTGAGAAGGCTGTAGGGAAACTGAAGAAGATCCAGAGGTGAACAACACAGATAATAAAGGGGGTGGATTTGCAAACTTTATGAAGAGGAACTGAGTGAAATAGATATATGTTTAGCCTGGGGAAAAAGAGATTAAATGGGTAAACGTTAGTAGTTTCAAATATTTGAAAGGCTGCCATACAGACAAGGGAGAATAACTGTTGTCTTTTGCTAGAGACAAGTTAAGATTAAGATAGCACAGTAAATTGGACACAAGGAAAATCAGGAGATGAAATGGGATTGGGTGACCAAGGCAGATGGAGGAGAAGAAGAAAAGAAAAGTAGTAGACCTATTGGCTGAAAATGACAGTTGATTACAGACAGAGCCAGTAACCCCAGGTAAGTTACATCTGTAATCAAACAGCAGACTGAGTTCAAATGTACAGACTTTTATAAACATTGGTAGCACTTTGGATGTGGCACTCTGGATCAAAGTTATTTGGTGATAAAATTCAGCCTTGAGCATTCAGCCTTGAGCATTCAGCCTTGAACAGTATTTATTAAAGTCTACTACTACAGATATCTCTAAATACCAATATTGCAAACTACATTCCCAATTATCCTTGAACTTTCAAGTGGCTAATTGCCAATACAATATATTTCAAGCATGTAAAACAGTAACATGTAGTTAACAGTAATATTTTTCAGATAATTATTATTTATTAATATTTAGTTACCATCAAATATGTTCCAGGCCATCATAAATTAAATAAGGAGATATGCAATAATCAGACAGTCATGGCTAAAGGATGTTAGTGCATTTGGTCCTAAACTAGATTAAACTTTTTTTAAAAGACAAATTCTCTCTTAAATATGTGTCTTCACTTGTGTAGCATATTCCAGGGAAGAGTTAAGGTTGACTGACTCTTTAACTGTGCAGCTTTATAATTTGTTTGCATTTCTTTCACATTTAACCCTAATTCTGGACCTTCTTTGCATATAATGTTTGTTTTGGGGCAAAGAATAATGTTCTCTCTATCATTTTACTAATTTTACTTAAACTACTGGCATATACTTTTAATTTTAACTTCATCTTAGCATAGATTTTACAGGAATGTCGTGTGCGTACATAATATGTACTTAAAATGGCCAAAGACTAAATATGCATACTACAATTATTTCAGAATAATATGTAATGTGAAATTAAAGGAAATGGGTAAAATTTTACTTAAGTCCTATTTTCAGAGATGACAAATAGTTAGGATACTAAGTTTTGAGGACTGGCAATGAAACATAGGCCCTGAAGTCATGCAGGCTCATCTTTGTAAAACAATTTACGTGCCCACCTCTTATTGGAATTGGTGGAAATTAGGCATTAAATGTCTTTAAAATGTACACTGAGATGGTTTCAGAATTACTTATATTATAATATGCTTTCACAAGTTGATATAGTTATACTTACAATGAGAATTAAATGTTCAAAATTAAACTTTTCAAGTTTTCAATTCCAGATCATATTTCATTTGACACTTACCTATATTTTCACCCTTCTAATACATTTTAATTAAATGCAGCACTTCATTTAACTGCAAGCAATATTTTAACTTTTCAGTTATTGGAAATTTGGGGAAATATTTGTTTGGGATCAAGTCTACACAGTTTTCCCCAGAGTTTTCAGAAATGCCAACAAAACAAAAATGGTCTACAGCTCTGTTTGTGACTTTACGTTTGGCAGTTTCTCATCTAAGGTTTTAACTATGCATTTGTTACCATTCTCTTAACCTTGTTCTTTATTTGAAGCACTTCAGTAGATTCTGCATCATGTTTCTCTTTAGACATCATAAGTCAATACTTCAATGATGTTTTGAAGTAGGAATTTCCAAAAAATGTTCACTATTGGCCTAACTTAGGTACTGTTGAAACCAGTGGGAGTTTCTCTATTGGTTTCAGTAGAAAGATCCCATCTTGAAGCTTTAGTTCAAAGCTATACGCAGAATTTATACATTTTATTCATTTTAAACCACAGAAAAGCACACACTGTTTTAGAAGGCAGATTTGGAATCATCAAAATGCATGCAAAAAAATGCATTTCTAGTTCATTGACATTACACTTTTGTGCATATATTCATGACTCCAGTAATCTATGTTCTAATAAAACAAATATTGAAGAACGGCAAGATGCAGCATGAAGGGTAATCTTTTGTGAAGAAGTCTGGAACAGCCCAGAAGCAGTGGCATCCTTCTTGTTTACTTTGATACTACAAAAGCTTTAGGAAAAGCTACATGAATGTCTCTCAAAATTAAACTCACCAGCTGTGTCCAGACGAGTGCAGCCATGCAGTATGTGGCACTATAAACATATCTGAGGTGTCACATACGGCCTGGCTCTGGCTTTTGGCCAGGCTCCACATGGTAAAATTGCTGCCACTGCAGCCCCAGGAGCATCCCAGGACTCCAGGTAACAGTGCTGGGGCGAGCCCAGTGCTGGCCCCAGCTTCCCTTACCCCACACAGGATAACTTGCCATGTGCAAAAGCGCATGGGGTATGAGCATTCCCCAGGGACAAGTAGCAGTGGCACAAGGTGCACCACCACTACTTGTCCCCATGGAACCAAATGTCCATGCTCATCTGGATGCGGCCGTGTGCGCTTTACTGTGGAGTAGACTAATTAGCTCCTCAGTAAACCAGTAAAGCATCACTGTCTACACGTATACTGGTATTAGGGTGTAGTAAACTAAACTCCACTGTAAGATAGTACTGTTGGAGACAGTACTACGGCAGAGCAAGTAACTTCATTGAAGCAGACATGTAGACAGTGACAGCGGCTGGCTGGGGCATGAGGGTGCTAAAGTGTAGGGGCTGCCTAGCCTCACGGCTCTGCACTTTAGCACCCTTGCACCCCAACCAGCCCCTCTGCTGCCAGATGCTGTCACCTGGAGCATGGGGCTGACCCTCCAACCCCCCTGCCAGCCTAGGGCTGCTCCACCCCAGCCCAAATTGCTGCTGTCCTGGACACACGTGTAACCACTGCACCCGGGAGCAGCAGTCAGTGGAATTTAGTATGTGGAATTGGCCTGCCACACTTCACTGAAGCACTCCCTAGCATGGTCCCTAAGAGGTACAGTCAACCAATAAAAATATCTTCATGTTATAGAACAGAAAGGAAATCATGCCATGGTTTAAAGGCAGCACCCATCTGTAACTTAAACAATCAAAAGTAACCACCTCATAATGTTGGTTTCACAAAGATAGATCAGTATACCTCCTTGGGCTGTTTAATCTGTACAGTACAATTAATGGTAAATACTTCAGTCATTATCATGCTTCATAAAATACATCATACGATTAGCAGTCAGGGAGGTGACCAGTCTTGTGGACATGATCTAGTGCAGAGGTCAGCAACTCTTTCAAAAAGTGGGCCAAAATGGCCCTGCTGAGGACCACTGTAAGGCAGCATTAAGGTCCAGCTGCTGCAGCTGCCTTTGCTCCTTCTCCTTGCTGCCACATCTCTCCACTGGCCTGGCCACAGCACAGGTGAATCTCCATGCATCTTGGCCATGACATGGATGAAGCCCCACACCACCAAAACATGGCCCGCTCCCTCCTCAGCTCTACAGGCCACAACCAATGGCTCCATAGGATGGGGGTGGCCCTTTGGCCTTAGGTTGGCAAACCCTGATCTAGTATGCTTCCAATCCCCAAGAAAATAAATCTTTGCCAAAGTATTACTAGCAAGATATTACTACTCAGCACCCTGAACTGTCTAAAGCCTCAAATAAAAAACACTACCTGAAGAAGAACAAGTAGGTTTCGGGAATAGACAGTGCACAACAGAACAGTCCTTCAACCTGTGAATATGGAGTGAAAAATACATAGAACATCAAATAGGAACAATAGCTCTATACACTTCAATAAAGCATTTGATTGTGTATGGCAAGAAGCACTGAGGGCTTTGATGAAGCAGCACAACACCAGCAAAAGAAAAGGAAGGACCATAGATGCACCCCTTAACAATGCAATTCTGGTACGCTTATTCGGGTGGCTCACTAAATTCAGACAGCAGCAGGCTAAGATAGGGATATCTCCAAGTCACTCAGCACTCCTTGATCATCATCAAAAACTGTGAAGGGAGTAGGAAGATCTGTAACCTTGCTTTGCAGATGATACTAACATGATAGGAAGAACAGGACAAGAATGAACAGATCTTGCAATAAGACTAGACAGTAATGCAGCTATTTACAGAATGAAGATGATTGTAGAAATAGTATGGTGATGCCAAAGGGATACTCCACAAGAAACTTACAATGGAAGGGGAGCAACTAGACTCAATCAGGTATTTTTAGTTACTACAAAATCTGAAACACAAATTGCAAGTGGAATTGCCCTCATGGCAGCTTATGACATAAGTCAACAGCATTTGAAAAGAAAAACCCTCTTTAATGCAACAAAGAGAAAACTTTTTGCAATGGCCATACTCTCAGTAACCCTATGCTGTGAAGCCTGGAGTCTAACAGTAGCAACAAAATAAAGATCAAGTCTTTGAATTTAGATGTTTCTAAATAATTCTGTGGGTACCTATACAATGCAATGAACTAACATGTCTAGAAAAGAAGCAGTAATGAAATAACTGAATTCCATGCATCTCTTTAGCACCAGCACAAAGACAGAAGCTCTGTGAGTATGTGAGCAAACCAACAGGCCCAGCAGCACAATCCTGCAGGGACTGACAAGGAAAGGAATATAAGCTACCCAAAGAAAACTTGGTACAAAAACATACCTGAAATAAAGGAGATAATGATTAATGCCTCAAAATGAAGCCTCTATGATAGTCAATCATGGTATAAGGAAGGATGAAAGTCCCGCCCTCCTCCCCCCAGCCGACTTTCAAAAATCATTTCTTTTACTATTTACCTAACAACCTAGAAGCTGGCAAACTTCCCATACTCAAGGGAATGGGCTAGTAAAAACAAGATGACCCTTTAATGATGTTAAGGCCTTTTTTTCAAATACTTATCTATTAAACTCAAGCACAGCCTTGCTCAGCTTACCAGTCTAGTTGTCTCCAGTTTATCAAAGCCTCTTTTTGTCATCTTTATTGATAGAATCTATAGATTCCACACTCACACTTATGAACTCCAAAACTTAAAGCCAATAGTTAGCCAAAATGGCCAGAGCTTGTCTTGTCTTGAACCAATTCTGCAAACCGCTCCTACTTTTAGAAACAAATTTTAGAAACAAAAGCCTACTTTGGATAAATTTTGCCTGCTTGGAGTTTCACCGCACAGTGTTCGATTCCTTAAGCAGAAATAAAATACCCAGTTATACACACTTCAATATTGAATGTTATGGCATTATTATATGCAACAGATTATCTCTAAGTACTGCCCAAGTATAGATATTCGTATTAGTAAAATGCACACTACACCACTTCCACAATAAAATGAGACCTCTATTTGCAGCAACATTTAATGAGAAGCCTATTACTGTACTTGTAAAAAGATGGTTGTTATATGATCTGAATTTGCAACAGATGAAGTTTTCACAACTCTCCTCTGTATGCCACAGTTCTAAGAAAAGCCATAAAATGAAACTGGTGTTTGTAGTTGGTCTTGGCAACTAAAGGAAGGTCATGTAGAAATCACTAACTCCAGGTCATCTCTGCTTGCGCAGTAGATTGAGCAATAAAGCCTATACAGGTAACAAAGGCAAACAGACCTTGCCTGGTTGGCATGTTCTGATTTTTTATGGGTTTAACTAAACTATCACTGCAAAAGGGAACCCCCCCCCCCCCCACAAACAAAGCAAATATTTTCTCTGCATATTTTCTTTACTAACAAGTGACATGAGGTGTGATATATACATGAATATGTCAACTTCACTGATCTTTGAACATTACAACCTCTTGGCCAGAAAGAACCAGAGGTGATAAATATAAATAATAAATAATCCATTTGCCAATTACTAATATGTTTGTTATTAGTAGTAGTATTATGCATTATTATTAGTATACTTAAAAATATTTCAGTAGCATCTAGAAAATCCAATCAGAACTGGAGAACCATAGTGCTAAGAATTGTACAAGCACATATAGAAACACGATTTCACACAAAAAGGCCTGATATAGTTTGGTCTCCAAACAGGACTTAAGTTTCACCTAAGTTTCTAAATTTGAAAGATAGACCCAGTTTGGCCCTGCTCTTCCTCAGAACTCAGTGGATATCTAAGTTCAGGCAGTCCTTCTGCTTTGGGCTGTACAGCTCCCAGGGCGGGCTTCTGAGCATGCTCACCTAGGTACTGATCACCTAGGAGGAAAGTACACCCCCCACCCCCACCATGCAGTGTACAAAATGCCGACAGGCACAGAAATAGACCACGCAACAGTGGGACACCACTCGTACTGCCTAAAACTTACAAGTACTCCTTCGGAAACAGGTCCATGGCTACCGCTGCCTGTGCTAGCTGCAAAAAATTAATTAAAGCAAATAATTAGTTTGGTATCTGTTACATTATGAGCTATCGAACACATCACGCACCACCACTGAAGAACATGACGACCCCCCTGCAGCAACGCATGAATTTCTCCCCCTCCCCCTGGCCCCCAAACCCAACCAGCACGAACCCAGGCGCTGTCTGGCAGTGGCAAGAAGCACATTACAAGAGACTTACCAGGTCCAGCATGTTCTTGGCTTTCGGTAACAGTTGATGATGTATTGGCCACATGGGTTTCTTCCTGACCCTCCACCTCACCTCCTCAGCTTCATTATCTGTGCTAGTCTGTGGAACGGAGGGGCTAAGTGGCACTAAGTGTATGGTGACCGATGGTTCTTCCTGCCACTCATCAGGGAGCAGGGAGTGGTCTCCATACAGCTGAGACATGCTCATGGTTTCACCCTCAGGAGGGGCTGCTGACACTTCCACCTCCTCCCCCTCCTCCTGCCCAGCCCCGGTGCTGAAAGTCACCATACCTGGGTTGTCACCTGCATCCTTGGAAAGAATGATGGACAGCTTGTTATAGAAGGGGGCAATTGTGTGACCTGCCCCAGAACAAGAGTTCACATCTTTGGCTCTGTAAAATGCTAATCTCAGGGACTTGATCTTGTACCAGACCTGGGTCCAGTCACGATTGTGCCCTCATGCCTGCATGCCTTTTGTGATCTTGACATAAACAGGCTTATTCCTCTTACTTTCCAGCCTGTCTATATGCTCTTTTGCTCTGATCAAATAACAATTAAGTCCTCCAGTTCTTCCCCAGTCCAGCTGGGTCCATGGGTGTTGGAGGTATCAGCCTCCTGGGCCGTTAGTTCCATACTGCTGGCCTTGGCTTTCTGAGACATGGCGACGCAGTTCGTGGTCAACAGCACAAGTTATTTATGAAAGGGGACTGGAAAATTGGAGGGGGGAAAGAGGGTCGCCTTTATACTCAGGCTGTGCTTGCATGAGGGTCTGGGAAAATTCCAAGGATTGTGAAGTCATTACCTTAAGTGTCAGCACCCAGTTTAACAACAAAAAAGACCTGGTGATGGGGTAAATAAGGCCATTGTACTTTGGGATGGCTGCTCAAGGGCCCAGAATGTTGCAAAAATCAATCCCTGCCTGCCTGCTCGTACAAAATAATTTTATTACAGAAGCACAGCCTGTTTTCCCTAAAGTGGCAAAAGTTTTGAGTAGCCTACATTACCAGGAGAGGAGTAGGCAAAACATCTTTTGTTTGCAAGCTTGATTACATCAGAACACCAGTGGCAGCTAAGATCAGGATGAAAGGATGTGCAAAAGCCCCAGTGCCCCAGGGTGCCAGGGTGCAGTGTTGAAAAAGCAGCTACACCAAGCTCCAGACCACACAACACCCTACAGTCCCTGCCCCCGCTTGGTGCAGACAGGTGAAAAGCTGCTGCTGACAGAGAGGGGCAAAATGAAGAATGAGGATGAAATACACCACGATGGAGAACAATGCAGTGAAGAGTCCTCTGACATGGAGAATAAGGAGGACATGGGTGTGTAGGAGGAGGAGAAGGAAGTGGCAGTACTGCTTCTGCAAATGTTGTTTACCTGGGGATTACTGCTGCAATGCTTGAGAAGGATAGGAACTGTGCTACAGTGTTAACTGGCATGTTGTGTTCCTGGTTTAACAGCATTAATGATAAGAAGAAGATACAGGTACCCAGAGGACTTGGAATATACAGAGAAAAGTGAAGAAGTGGAATTTGACTGGGATCTGTTGAGAAACCTGAGGAGGTATGGGCCTGTGGGAGCAGCTTAGACTGGTGGGAGCAAATTATGCTGACGACTTGGAACGACCAGCAGTGGCTGGAGATGTTCCAAACGAAAAGGGAGATGTTCCATCATATCGTCTCAATGCTGGGGCCTCACATCATGAGGCAGGACACTGACGTGCGTCAGGCCATCCCACCAGACAAGAGGGTTGCCATGGCCATCATGAAACTGGCCAGCCCATCCTGCCTCCGCTACATTGGCGTGCTGCCTGCACAGTCAGCCTGGCAACTCGCAAAGTACTCCAGCTGCTTAAGGGGATCGCTGCAAACAAAATGATCTGCCCGGTGAATCTGCAGCAAGTCATAGATGGCTCTAATGAGAAGGGGTTCCTGAACTATGTGGGGACTTTAGACAGCACTCACATCCCAGTGCTGTGCCCTGTGGGGAGAGGGAGGGCTTTCATGAACAGGAAAGGATATGCCCCCATGATCCTGCAAGCCTTGGTGGACCATTTATGACCTGCAATATTTATACTTGGTGGGCTGGCAGCACGCATGATGCGCACGTGTTCAGAAACTCCCCTCTGCTTGATCTCATGGAGAAAGCACACTATGCACCACATGTGGAGACAAGTGATCTGCAATGTTGCCATACCCCTGGTTTTATTAGCGGATGCTGCCTACCCCCTAAAGCCCTGGCTCATGAAGCTTTATGGAGGGAACATCACCGACCCACAGAAGCTGGTTTTTAACTATCGTCTGAGCAGTTGCAGGATGGCCGTGGTACATGCGTTTGGCCGACTGAAAGGACAACGAAGGGCACTTACATGCCGACTTGAGATGGAACAAGAAAATATCACGGCCTTTGTAGTGGCAGCCTGCATGCTACACAATATCTGTCAGAACCACAGACAGGTTTTCAAGGAGTTGTGGGAAGAAGTGAGATAGGCAGTGGCCAGACAACAGAGATGTGTCCGGGCAGCAGCAGCAGCAGAGGGACTGAGGAGATATCCTGAAGGAGAGGCTGGTTGGGCGGCCCTTGTGCATGACTGTCTGGCAGGATATATTACTGACAACAACACCGATGAGTGCTTCGTTCTTTCTCTTGGTTATGTTAAAATAAATTCATTTACACTTTAAATCTGTGTCTGTCTACAGGGGCATGGGGTGTTGTGGATGGGGGTGGGGGATGGTCAGGGGAAGGGGGAGGAAATCTGGACTGGGCTAGGGGTTTGTTGCTTCCAGACTGTGAGTGGTTTGGGGGAGGGAGGCATTATGCACTGTTACTCATATCTGAATACCCCACCCCCCACGTGGTAGAGAAGGTTAACTATAGCTCTTGGCAGGCTAGGCGGGGGGGGGGGAACAAGCTGAACAGCAACCCACATTTTGAAAAACACTCCAAAAACATTTATAAAACAATTCACAACACATCTCCAAAAGCCATATGTGGTACTACACAAACAGATTGATGGTGTACATGGGCAGGGAAAGGGAGGGTTCTAATGGAAGCCCCCATTAGAAAATGTACAAAGATCAATGAGCTTGGGAATGGTGGGAAATATAGTTGAAACCCCCCCCCCCCCCCCCAAAAGAACTTGCCACCACCAACATCGACGACAGCAATCACCAATCAACAGGGCAGCAACAAACACCCATCCACCCTCTACTCTAAACCCTGAATATTTTGTAATATCGTAGCAGTTATCATAGCAACTATAGTAAATGAAAGAAAAAACATATATTTGTAACATGGTGGGATGGGAAGGGAAAGGAACAGGAGGGGAGGATTCAAGCAGCTTGTCTTTGGGATTGGGATGGGATCTTTAGGATCGTGTACAGATGGAGAGTGACCAGACCGACCGAGCATAGGTGGGTGCAAGTGACAAGGATTTTGGGGTGACCATGACCATGCCCAGGGGAGACTCCCAGTGAAAGTCAGAATTGCCAGGTGAGAGTCTGCGGGCAGGGACTGGGGAGTCCAGGTGGCTTACATATGCCTCCTGCTGTAATACATTAGGAAATACATTATGGGGGTAAATTGGTATTTGACTTCCCCTACTGAAATCTGAGGGGAATGACAAACAAGGCTTAACTCGCTCAAAAGCACTGTTTATGCAAACATGAATGCCGTGTCGTGCAAACAAAAATGCACCACAACAAAAAAAGCCACGTTAAAATTTTCAGGCACTCTACATCAATGCCCGTGTCATCTATACACACCCTATTTGGGCAAGAGTCATGGAACCAGAAAGAGAACAAGCAAGAACAAGCCCTGTGTCTGGAGTGGTTAGTGCGCTCCTTGTAAAGCGAGAACAGGTGCGCTTTGGTCCATGCTGTCAAGACTTTTTATGTATTTTATATTAGATATTCATTGGATAAAAAACAGGAAGGGGAGCACCTTCCAAGTCAAAATGAATCAGGCCCAAAAGCTTATAATTCAAGTCACTTTTTGATATTCAAAATATTCATGATGCAAAAAATGATATTCATGTATAAAAGTAAATGACACCGTTTATATTAGTGTAATTACTCGCAGGTTTTGCATGGACATAACTGTTTGTAGGATTGAGGCTTCAGAAAATAGCATGCATGTTGTGCCCTTCCAGCAAGATAGGTGTGTCCTACTCTGCATGAGAAAATATTTGTCTACCTACACTAACAAACACAATGGAGATGAAATTTTGACAGACATAATTTGAAACTTCTGTCTGAAATTCTTACCTTTACGTTAAAAAAATCTTAAATTTTCCTTGTAATATGCATATTATACATGCCCTAATTTTACTCTACATCTACATGCATTTTTAATTTGGTCTACATAGCCTTATGAGAAGATATAAAAACAAGTGGAAATTTTCTCACCCCCCCCAAAACTGAGTTCTGAAAGTAGTGTCTGTAGAAATATAAAAAGGTATTGTATCAGCAAAACTCTTCCCTGCTAACATGACACTGGAAATCAAAGTTCAGATTTATTGGATTAACTAAGGGTAAATTAAGCGAGCAGTCAGATAAACAGAAACAGGGTGGATCACCAACACTTTACAGTCTGGAGCAGAAAATAGCTAACATAATTGACTTATTGCTATCCTGACTTTTCAAAAAGGTTTTGCAGGAAGGATTCTAAGTTAAAAGAAATATTTTGAACAGGTAAATAAATCAATGAAATAAATCAGAATAGCTTCTTTTGGGTAAGATTCTCTCTTGTTCATGTGGAGGGTCTGGTTTCTATGCAACAAGCAAGGTAAGATGGGGAGATGCTAGAAACTACATACTTCATATTTAGCTTAAGGCTCGATAAAGTTGAGACTGAGCTCATGGGTGTTGTGTCAGACCTTGGAAACTCTTCCACTAAAGTGAAGTTGGATAAAGCCCATAAACTCTTTGGGTTTCAGCAACTCATTTTAAATCCAGACATATTTGATCATACACCAGGTGACTTGTCAGTCATTAAATTGAAGGCAGCTAGCAGTAATATGAGCTCAGAAAGGAATAAGGCAGGGTTGAGATGCACCTTATAGACTAATTAAATCAGATGCATAAGCTTCCTAATGAAGTGAGCTGGGGGTGATGAAAGGTTATGCATCTTTGATTAGGCTATAAGGTGCATCTCTACTTTGCCATTTGCTTAACTTCAGAGACTCTCTCTGCAGAAAGGATTCATTCTCTCTCTCCTTGCAAACCAAGACAGGCTATCAACAGAAATTATTAATTAAAATGATCCACCTTTTAAAAAATGAGGTGAATGAGGAGAGATTGCCCACAAGGTAAAAACATATTTTACATCCTCCTACCCTCTGATACCCAAATATATTTAAAAAAGAGCTGCAATAGTTCTCAAAAGATGAGCCCAAGCCATACATTTAAGAATTAATCTTGCAAATGAACTTGTCAGATATCAGGACAACCTACTACAGGTACTACATTAGAAATGCAAATATTCATCCCCTTCATCAAAAATGAATTTAAAATCTCTTCAGACACTGATATTTAAGAACCATATTTAAGATATGAAAAATGAAGCACTAGTAAAGAGGATTAACCAATCTCAAATTGTCGGTAATTTCTTTTGTAAAATATATTACCTTAAAAAGGATAATGAGTACGTACATTAAGAGGATGTTACAAGTCTTAGAAGAAAAGGTAGATAAGGCTTATGAAACACTATTACAGTACACCTGGACTACCACTTAGACCCAGCTTCAGATCTGTCCCTAATCTTGTTTACAATCCAAATTAAGTATTCCCTTGCTCTCACCCTGCCACCAGTCCACCCTGTCTCTTGAGCATTTTGGCCTGTGGCCACACTTCCCCATTGGCTGACCACCCTGGCAGCCTATCACAACTCACATGAGTCAACTGAGATGGAAGCACAGAAAGTCCACCTTTCTGTGCTCCACTCCCTATTATTGGCTGTACTTAAAGCTAGCCCAGAGGGGCAAACAAGTAGTGGCATGATTCCTTCGAGGGGCCTGCTGCAGTTTCCTGTTTCTTTCTAATATAGCCCTTCTGTACCATTGGTCCACAACTTGTCTCTTCCTGTGTGTGTGTGTGTGTGTATATACTACAAGTTAATATAGTCAGGGTATGGAGACATTTGTGGTTTTGAGTAACTGAGAGCAACTGCAAGATCATCCGCATAAAAGATGCATACACATATCCCAAGACACATTTGAAAGTGGCCTCCAGTGTTAAATGTCTCACATGCTTCTGTCAAAATGAGCAAATTCTGAAAAGCAAGTGTTAATTGTCACAACTGCAAGGCCAGCTGCACTTCAGACCCTTTCCTGGTCTGAGAGCATCCCCTTAAGTGTTATATCTTATATGCTTTTTCTTGGGATGCAGTCACACAGTTGTCACACACTGGTGCATCTACACAAGCCAATTTAAGGCACTTTAGCCCAATTTAAGGTGCATTAAGGGCACGCGTGTAGACCCCCAGGGAAGGGTCACAAGTACAGCTGGCCTTGCAATTGTGACAATTAACACTTGCTTTTCAGAATGTGCTCATTTTGACAGAAGCATGTGAAACGTTCAAAACTGGAGGTCACTTTAAAATGTGTCTTGGGATATGCCTATGTATTTTTTATGCGGATGATCCAGCAGTTGCCTTCAATTATCCCAAACCACAAAAGTCCCCTTTTGCAGGTATCAGATTTAGGCAGGAATAGCTAAAGTGCATTAATGCACATGTAGACGTCTTGAGGTACATTAATGCTACGTATGGACTGACTTGGGACTAACTTTAGTTCCATGCCAGCCCATGCACATGGCATTAATGCACTTTAACACATGCATGTGTAGACAGAAGCCAAATCACCTTAATGTGAATTAAACTAATGTGCATTAAATTTAGGAGCACCTAAATGCACGTGTAGACATGCCCACTCAGCTCAAATCCAACTATTGCTTATTGAGCGACCATAGTTTTCTAGCAAGTCAACTGTTTTGGCACCCATGGTTTTATTCCAGGCCTCTGAGACAAGTGGTAAACAGCAATCAGAGGGTGTTTAGACAAAGATTTGTTAACTTTCAAGAGTAGGAACAAAGCATTTAGAAAACAAGTTTTTAACACATCAGATTTGCATCCATCTTACCTTTAGGCTTACCATATTCTAATACTATCATAGGCAAGCTTAACTTCCTCAGGCACTCTAGAAGGTACCAGTGACAATCTGAACAACTCTCCAATAACTATCTCTGCCCTTGAAAGAATCCCTTCATATCCAGGTTTAATCCTTTTGCTATTCTGGTATCATTGGCCCTGCATTGGAGAATACATTTTGTAACTTAGGTACAACAGCACCTTTATAGCTCCAGTCTATTAGTATTGCCTCTTAACTACCTTGAGCTAGTTGCGCTGTTCACCAGAGCACCTCTTGGGGTAACAAGGAACAATGGTCACAAATTGACAGAGAGTAGATTTAGGCTAGATACCAGGAAAAACTTCTTCACGGTAAGGGTGGCCAAAATTTGGAATGGGCTCCCAAGGGAGGTGGTGCTCTCCCCTACCTTGGGGGTCTTTAAGAGAAGGCTGGATAGGCATCTGGCTGTGGTCATCTGACCCCAGCACTCTTTCCTGCCTAGGTAGGGGGTCAGACTTGATGATCTGTTGAGGTTCCTTCCGGCCCTAGCATCTATGAATCTATGAAGTGTTTACCAGGTGCTGGTGGCTTATTTCGTTTCCCCTTGTCATTGTTCCCCTTGTGATCTAGTCCAGGAGTGTCCACAGAACCATTCCACCTGGCCTGTCAGGAGTCTGGTGGGAGCACAGCCTATTGCAGAATTTGGGGTCCCTGGACCCTGAGTAATATGGTCTCTAGCAGCAGGTCCCTGAACTAGTAGTGCCTGAATGTAGACTCATACTGCTCCGTGAATGCGCCCCCCGCAACGCTGCCAGGCTTTGTGCTACCCCCCTGGCCCTCATCCTATGCTGCTGCCCAAACATGGACCCACCACAGTTTCTGCCCCAGTGTCTACATCTGGCCTACGGTCGAGGATGTGTTTGATAGCCCTTAACTAATCCAATGTAGACATATAATAAACATGCTAATATTTCATACTATATATTCATAAAGTAAATATCCCAATAATCAGGTCAACCTACAACAGTGAAATTATTATGAAGCAGCTCTATGTGAAATGTACTTAGCATCCAAAGATAAATTAATTTAGGTTTAAAGTAGGGTGTGCATTGAAAGGGGAATTCCTAAGTGTAGATTCCTTATGTTCTTATTCCAGAAAAGCTGTTTCTTTTTTGATTAAGCTTCATCTAATTCAGAATTCAAAACCAAGCATGTTTTATTCTGGAACTAGAAAATACATAAGTAGTTAATCACTCAGCAGGAATAGCAACCCAGGCAGATAATCCCTAAGTGGCCTCTTTTGCTTTAAAATTTAGATCACCCTTTTTTTTAATCTTTTCCCTCTGGCATTCAATTACCTGCAAACACAGCTCTGAAACTGAAGGTGTGGCTAAAAGTATTATTAGTACTCTTATAAAAAAACAAGGACTCTTGATTCCAAAATGATACCTTGTATTAGATTAACTGGGAAATCGCAAGAAATTCGTCCTTTTCTACAAGCTTTTGGGATCAAAGTCCCTTCGTCAGGCTCTGGGGAAAGTATAGATGGTACAAGATAATAAAAAGTCCCCATAGGTAGGGAATAAACTTCATTTTTGCACAGAGGGAGCTGAAGATGGAAGGTTGTACACTAATATCTTTGCTATCTTCAGTCCCTGGTCAAGGAAAAAGGTGTCTTGTTTAGTGAAGAGGACTACAGTCAAGTATAATTGTTTTTTAAGAGAGTTTTGTTAAAATTTAACTGAAGCTTGGAATCTTTTAAGGTGTCTATTTTAGGTACATGAAAAGATACTGTAGTGGTAATCACAGTCACAGAGCAAGACCACTTAGCATTTTGATCCTTAAATTTGACTTAATGTTCTACCTCACCAGAAAGTTTTAAGGTTTGCTAAAAAATAATCTGGCGATAAAATTTCACAAAATGTTTTGTGCTAATATGTTATGTTACTACTTTTCATGCTAGAACCACGTAAGACAGAGACAGCTCTGCCTAACAGTCAGCAGTGGCCATCGTGATGAAGTTCTAGCTGTACTTACATTCCTTTATTTTTCTTTCAGATGATCCTTTCCAGATTTCCTTGAGTCTTCCTTTATTTTTCCCTGTTGGTTTTTACCTATGAATGATATTTGGTAAGGCATCATTCTTTATTCTGCAAACAATGACCTAGCTGTTAACCTCTTCATTTTTATTTCTTCAGCCCTAGATTGTCCACCGGCTTTCTTTCATAGTTTTTCACTCATTACTTTTTCAAGCCTAAATATTCTCATTATTGTTTTCAAGTAGTTACATCTGTGTAGATCCTCACTCCATGTACTGCCGACTCTGTAACCCATTGACCCTGTATTGGCAAAATTCTACTGTTCACATTACCTAACTTGTGTTCTCTCTCATTTTTCAGACAAAAACAGATCAGGAGCACACGGAACAACCACTCTTGTTCTCACACCCCTCATCCAGACCAACTCTAAGCTCTCATCCTTACAGCCCTCAAGTGTCTGTGCTTAGTTTAGAGCAGCCAGTGGTGAAAATCCTAGCAAATTCAAACTTTCACCCACAGATAACTAGTCCCATTATATGCCTATTGACATTTTTGAAAACGTAGGCATTTAAGGTATGTATTTTGAAGAATAATGGTATAGTTTTCAGTATGGCATACAACTCCTATAGAGTACATGAGAAGTCTTCCACCTCCAAACAGCCAAAGATGCCACTAAATCAGAACAAATGCATGTTATATTTACTATTAGTTCTTGGCAAAGTAATCTTGAATCTCAAAGACTTTTTCCCAAATTGCTGAAGAATACACTTACATTAGAAGTTCACTGGATACATGGAATAGAGAAATAATGATTGCATAGTTATTTTTCTTTGAATAAAATAACCTTTTAAAATAACTTTGTTTAATATTAAATTAAATAAATATTTAATGCATATTGTACAAATTAGGGATAAACCTGAAGATAATCCTGAATCAAAACATACCCAAATTTTGGATTGGTTCAGATCCATACCAGAATGCTGGTATAAGCCACTTCTAGTTTTGAGAGAGAACATACCAAGCTTTAGTATTTATCAATTACACATTTTAATTATTATTTTCTCCTGGATTACAAGTGTATGGCCCTCAGGATGCACAATGATTGATTTGTCACAATAAAAAGCTGGCTGTGACCTTTTTAGCTTAAAACATGTTCTTTATTAACACACAAGATGGATTATGATTATTTATACCATGCAGATATTTATTTTACAAAACATCTATTTGACCTCAAATAGGACTGCATTTTGAATATTATGTATAGTTGAAAATGTCAACTTTTCTGAGGTAAGAATTTTAATTGAATTATACTGATCAAGAGTAAGCATGGCAAAAAAACTGTGATGCTTTCAGGAATGAGAATACTTCATACATACTGGTATGTGAGATACCTCCCTAGCCCACTTAAGTTTGATCCTCCCTTTTGATACAAAGCCACAAATATTAAATCGGCATACTATAAAAGCACAGTAGTCTACTTCCCAAAGGGGAAAAAAAAAGTATTTTTACTGGCATACCACGTGCAGGATGGAGCTGTATGAAAATATATATTTTCAAATACACAGGGTTTAATTCTACAGGTTCCAGTGAGAATAACGAAAGTTGAACAGCTAAATCTCCATTGCAGTATTACAAAACCATAATGCTTTTTTGGCTAAAACTTCAAAGAAGATGACCCGATGTCCAGTTCAGAAATCTACGAGCAATTACGTATCTATGGGTTTGCATACAAGTGATTGCATAAACAAACCTTTTGTTTGTACACAAAAATAAGCGTGTGTGTACGTATCTAACCTTTTGTATGTAGAAACATACATCTGTACAGAGCTAACTTGCATATCCAAGTTTAAATGTAACCATAAGGCTAATTCTTTTGAAAAATTAGAACCTAGTAGTTATACCATTCCTATCTCTCTTTTTACTTTTTCATCTGCTTTTAGGTGATAAACCATAGTTAACTCCTTTTAACACAAGAAGTACAACTGGAATAAGTTAAAACAATATATCATATATATTCAGCAATAACTGAGGTTTGCATTTTGTGTTACCAATTCATTCACATCAGCAAAGACATTATACAGAAAATACATTTTAGGATATTTTATGCAATTAATTATACCACACCACTGAAACACCACAAACAAAATATTTTAAAATCATATTAGGACACAAAACATCTCTTAGCCTACAAATAGACATTTTAAAATCAATACGGTAAGGAAGGTAAACATCTCTCAACCTACTGGTTAAGTTCTTGAATGGCTGTTTGTCAATGCAGCATAACATGTTTCCTTAGTGCAAGTCTTACTAAGTGTGTGAAAAAAGACACTGCCCCCCTCAAAAAAATTGCGCTTTCCCCTACAAAAATCTGAGAATAAAGTGATAGCTGTGTTTCTCAAGTAGTTTATTAGTTCTCGCCGTATTTTTGAATATATCAACCAAAGATAGTCAAGTTTTAAAATCGTAAAAATTCTGATAAGATTTTTTTGGGGAAAAAAAAAATCACTCTAAAATCAAATTTAGATACACTATAGCTGGAAGACAGAACAGCAATGAAAACGCATCTGATCTGTGCAAGTGAAAGAAAACGTTGACTTAATATGTTCTCTTTCTTTTTTCTTTTGCTGTAAACTTCCTTGTATGAAACCATGGCATGTTATGCATTCCCAAAAATGCTCTTTTGATAGTTGCAGGATTACTTTAGTTGTTGAAGAATCACAGTGTTAAGTATATCTGCTTCTTGTAGTGTCAGACTTTCATCTGTTAGCTCTTTATTTGGAAATGTAGTGACAAGAACAAAGTCAGCCGTTGTAAATTCAGGGCGAGACTGGATAATAAAATCACGAATATCCTTAATTCTGTTGAAACAGAACAATGGAGTATGAGTGAAAAATCTTTATGATGTTCAAATTCTGCAAGAATCATATGTGCATGTTGGTTTTAAATTCTTCAGATGATTAGGAGGAGAATTTAGGGTTTCTTGGCTTCCTTAATACAAGGATTGAAAAAAAATATGAGCAGGCCTGTAGCTGGTATACTTATATAGCAGGAATAAAGGTTACAAAAAGAAATACACTAAGCTCATTTTATTTTTCACTGTTAATTTCTTCATTCAGCAGGCTTAGTTACAGAGTAGTTCAGTCAATGGCTGAGTTTGCATGATCAGACAGACATTCAAGTACTGAGCCACTGAAAAACAGAGGGCTTATAGTGCTGAGGTTGTGCAGCCAAGGGGATCCTGTGCACACATCTCAGCATGCTCTGCAGGCTCCCTCAGTCTGCCCAGAGACAAACTGGCAACAACACATAGGGCAGCCACAATATTTCTCAGGGGGGGAAGAAACAGAAGCAAAGCACCCTGGGATCCTGGAGGACTGTGCTCTGGCTACCAACATCACATAAACTTATCCAGCTCTTAAGCAGATGCGGGAGGAAAAGAAAGTCTGTATTATTTAGATCTTCTAAAATAAAGAGAGCATTGAAAATTTGTACATTAATGGCATAGCTCAAATGGTCTCAGCTGTCCTCTCAAATTCTCACCTACACGTAGGACAGCAAATACAAACATAACTCTGGGGAGTTGTGCAGACTGTATTGTTTTGGGGCAGATAAATAATTGTCTGACATAGCCTCTATCAATGGCTTCAACCAGTTTGAAGTCTACTGAGAGATCTAACAGAATAAGAATTTTAAGTAAACACTAAATATCTGCTCATATTTAGGAGAGGATCAATCAGCAGAAAAGCTCTGTATCCAGCCTAAAACACAACCTGAAGGAATTACAGACTGATAGTTACCAAATAATATGAATTTAAGTTTTTTAATGTCTGCATTTTTTATTATGATTACTTCCAAAAAGGTCCTTTTGTCTTATGAGTTCTCTTCCTTTAACATTTATGATTATATAAAATCCTTACACATTTTACCTGAGTTACTATCATTTTAGCCTTTTTATATCCTACTTATATTTTAATTTATTTTCTATTATAGTAAACACAATCTTACAGAAAAAGTGTGAATAATACCATTAGTTTACCTGTGTGTTTGATTGAACCTTTGTATCAAACGGCTTCCATCTGCTAGCCTAATTTGAATTTTAGTTGTTGGCACGGTGTCATTGATCAGAACAGCAGCATTAAGTATAGACTTCATCTCTTCTTCTGGGGAAGAAGGTGTACTGACTATTTCAGGCGTAAGGCTGAGATTGAAAACAGATGTTACTGAAAGACCATGTATGTTATATTTACACACACACACACACACGTGTTGCGTATGTTAATATCCAAGAATGAAACAACATATGCTTGATTTTAAATTTTTATCTTTAGTGTCATATTTGGAGATAACATAAATGATTATATAGCATAAACATTGGCAAATTGGATCCAACCACTATAACATATGATTTTATTCATCTTCCTACTGCTATATAGTTATATACATATCGTGTTTAGGTTTTGAATTTGGCAGTGATATTATCTCAGAAGATGGGGCAGAAAACATGGAAAATGGAGTCAGCAGCCACTTGTACACTTGATGGTGGTTTAGTTCTCCCTAAATTGTGTCAATTAAAAACCCACCAATTAAAAACTCACTGTTTTAATTTAGGGACTTCCATCACTGTTATGAAACAGTGACAGCCCATCAGCAGTTCACCTCCCCGGTCATGGGCAGGCTTTGCCAGAAGAAAAAAAAAAGCGGTGAGGGGCCCAATCCTCCCTCCTCCACCCCATGGAGCTTGCCTGCCTCTCCCAAGGCTGGGAGGCAAGCTGCCAGAAGGCCCTAATCTGTGGAGGGACCCAGTCCTTCCCTCTGCGGCAGCGGTGCCCCCAAAGAGGCACCTGTCCACTAACACCCTGCCTGGATGGTCCCAGGGGGTGCCGCTGCTGCAGAGGGAAGGACTGGGCCCCTTTGCAGCTCAGAGGCTGCACTTCCTCAGGAAAAAAAAGAAAAAAGTGGCGAGGGGTCTGATCCAACAATCATGCATTAATTTCAGATTCATCTGCTATCCACTACTACCTACCCTCTTACCCACATTAATTACTACACACTTAGATGAAAGCAATATAAATCAAGTATGTTCTTAATATTCTTATGTAAAATAACTCAAGTTAGAGTCTAGAGTTCATTCCTTTTCAAGGCCTGTGGAACTGCAGTTTGACTGGAAGTCCATCAGAGAAACTATCTCCACCTGGCTGAGCTGGACCCTCCCCCTATATAACCTGCTGCTCTAAACAGGAGCCAAAGGTTACTATAAGTATGAAATGTGTGTACTTTAATTTGGACAGTTTTTAAATGATCAAAATTTATGCAACTTATTTTATCACATTTCTATTTTATTTTATTCAATTTTATTGTCCAAAACCTGGTCTCCTGACAGCAGCTATTTATTATTAGGGTGCTAAAGATCTAGTGTGGCCTGAGGAAGGAATTCTAGGTCCAAGTGATATATTTGACAATGGAGAGCTCTTCTTATTGTAAATATGATATTTAGTCCACCACAATGGAAGCATCCTTTATGTCTATACCTTCACTGTCAATAAACAGAGATCTGCCACAAAACTGAAAATTACAAAATTTATTGTTAAAAAAAAGATTTAAAAAGAACTCTTCCTTTCAGTCCAGCAAGACCTTCATCAACACTCCAGCGCCATAACACTGACAGACAAATTATGTTGGAAAAAAAGATCTAAGATGAAGAAAACTTATTTTCAGTATCAACTATAGATACTGTACGTAAAGTAAATTTTAATAAAGATTTATCAAGCCTACAGGTATCCCTCTTGATTACAACTGGAGTGAGAGTTTTAACTCATGGTTTGGCTCAATCCTCCCAGGAGAAAAAAACTGGATACACGATACAGCCATACAATGGGCAAGTGAAAGGCAATTAGGGTTCCCCAGACTTTCTTACCCACCAAGTATCTCTTACAGTATTCAATAGTTGCTATGATTGAAGGGAACAAAGAAAGAAAGATTCTCCTTTCAAATGAATGAGCAGCAATTAATTAATTATCTGTGATTTCTTATCACATCTAGAAGCACACAATATTTTACTTAAGGCAACTGATAGAACACTATGAAGCAATGAAATCTCAAGCAATAGGCTTAATAATACCAAAACCCTGAACAGTGAGTATCTTATTACACTCAGTAAAGTGACAGATTCAGATTCTGTTTTCAAAAAACTTCTTCCTTTATTTTTATTAATCATCGGCCTACTACAGACAGAAATAAAAGACAGAGTGCAAAATGTTTTATTACTCAGCCTCTATCTATATAAAAAAGGGTGCTTTTACGTTCATTAATGCGCCGTAATTATGGCGCATTAAGTTAGTTCTTGTTATTACAGGTACTAACAATGCATTGTAAATTAGCACTACTGTACATTAGTGCAGATGAATGCTTTTAAAGTGATGTTAATGCACATTAGACTAAATCTACTGTGGATTAGCAGGTTTTTTGCCAGCCACACTAATGCGCAGTAGAATTAATCTTCTGCACATTAAGCATCTTGTGTAGATGTACCCAGAAAGATCTTCTTTAATATGAAACAGGGAATTCTATGGCTTTTTTAGCTATAGATTTTCAACTACTGAAAAATAACATTATATATCCAGAATTCAATCCTTGACAAGGTAAGCTAGATACCCCCCTGTGAGAGCTGGTTTTAGGAGTTTATATGTTCGACACCTGGTGATAACTGGGGTAGCCACTTAACTTCTTAATGGTAGAATAATTGAAGATACCCTACTTCTCCAGAGTAGGGAATATAATGACAGTTGAGGGCCTCAGTTGCCACCAATCTTACACACATATCTGTGGACTAAAGGCATAGACTAGATCCTAAAGAGAAGAATTTAAAATAGACTCTAACCATCTACTAGCAGTACTCATTAAAATTTGATGGTAGACCTCCCTTGATTCTTATTAATGGTTATTTCCTAGTATTCACATAAAGTTCTGATGTAATCTTGAAATTAGAATTGTTATGTATGTATACTCTTGAAATTATCCAAAATATTATTTCCAGAATTAGAAATAATAGAAGGTTATTTTAATGCTAGAATTGGTGGTACTGACACCCATGAAAATGAAGTTGTCATAAAGGAATCATGGGGAATTCCCTCCAGCAACCTTACATGATAAAAGACTAAATGAAGAAAGGTGATACCTCTTGAAATTACTTGCAGAGGAGAATTTTAGAATGCTTAATGGACAAACTGGCAAAGGCATACCTGGGGCATTCATATTTGTTATGACTGAAGGAGCAAGAGTGATAAATTATATATTAATAGAACCACACATGTGGTAAAAGTATAAAGCATTTGAAATTTTACCATGTGTGGAAAATAACTACTTCCCTCTCTCTTTACAAATTCCATTAGAATCTTATGACCAGCCCTCCCCAGAAGCTATACTATTCCCCAAATTAGAAGTAGTCAATAAAAAACAAACAAACAGTGAAATAATGAGTTATGATAAATGTATTACACTATTTAAAGAAACTATCTCAAGCCACTTAATCTCATATTCTCAAAGTATAAGAACCCCAAGAAGCAATTACCAATATGAAGCAGTTGTCTAACAGTTGGAAATGTCCTTGCAAAAGAAAGCATCTTTGTTGGGAACAAGTAGTGTCTGGGCACAAACCATGGTTTGATAAAGACCACTTTCAAGTAAGGGTGCTAAACCCCTGGCACAATGTCATCTGGCCTGTAGCTCTCCCATGGTTTTGTGGATAGCCCCATACGCTGTGACCCTGCATGCTAGATTAGGTGTGCAGGACAGTGCAGGGTCTGATCCCAGCGTGTGGCGATGTGAGGGGGCAACGTTAGGACAGGCATGGGTGCCATGCAGGGATGGCACAGGGCCTGAACCAGCCCACAGACCAGTCCCCTGCCATTCATCTGGCCTGCAGGGCCAAAATCTTGAGTGCCACTGCCCTAAAGCTAAGGATTTAATAGATGCCTTGGAGGAATACAAATCTAAATACAACTGTGCTAGCTTCCAAAAGATCAGGAAGATGAAAATAGACTATAAAAATGAATAGAAAGAAGAAACAATATCAAATGAGACTATGGGAGGAACTGGTAGCCATGGGGAAAAATAACAATAGCCAACTTCCTTGGCAAATTATAGCCAAAGGGGAAAAAATTAGCTTAATTCTTGAAGATACACGAGTCTTGTTTTTTAAAAATAAGTTAAACTTACACACAAAAGGAAATGGTTGCTTCTCACTGAAGGAAATTTTATCTGTTAAGCTCACAATCGGATCATCGTCTCATCTCTGAATCTCAAGTAAGGTCATATACATTCTTACTAAGAAGACAAAAGGCCTTTTCTTGCCCCAGAAATCTTTAAGGAATTCATTGACTGGTGGTGTCCAATTCTGTTGAAAATTTTTAACATAATTATTTTAGAAGGCATTTATCCAATAAGACTCTTATACTAGTTCCATTTTTTTTAAATGGTGATAAGAGATCCTTTATCATATTTCTCTATTAGTATAGTCCTGCCAAAATACTTGGAAGATATTTTCTTTTTCATCTTCAGACAATGGATTTCTGAATATAATATTTTGGGAGAAGAGCTGGTTGGCTTTAGAGAAGACTATTCCTTCATGAACCATTGCTTGGTGTAGCGCTATTTAGCATCTAAATAGATAAAAAGACATCATCTGTACATAGCCTTCATAGCCTTTATGTGAATGTTAGGAAATAACCATCAATAAGAATCAAGGGAATTCTACCATCCAATTTTAATGAGTACTGCTAGTAGATGGTTAGAGTCTATTTTAAATTCTTCTCTTCAGGATCTAGATTCATAGATTCATAGATGTTGGGTCAGAAGGGACCTTGTAGATCTTCTAGTCCGACCCCCTGCCGTGGGCAGGAGAGAAAACTGGGCTCAAATGACCCTGGCCAGGTAAATGTTGAGCCTCCTCTTAAAGACCTCCAGGGTAGGAGCCATCACCACTTCCGTTGGAAGTTGGTTCCAGATCCTAGCCGCCCTGACTGTGAAGTAGTGCCTTCTAATGTAAAGTCTAAACCTAGTCTCTAGCAACTTATGGCCGTTATTCCTTGTTACTCTGGAAGGCGCTCGGGGTAACAAGTTCTCTCCCAAACCCCGCTGGTCCCCCCCGTAAGTTTATAGACAGCCACCAGGTCCCCCCTCAGCCTTTCTTGTGAAGGCTGAACAGGTTAAGGTCCTGTAGACTCTCCTCATAGGGTCTGCCTTGCTGTCCCCAGATCATACGAATGGCCCTCCTTTGGACCCTCTCAATGCTGTCCACATCCCTCCTGAAGTGCAGCGCCCAAAACTGGATGCAGTACTCTAGCTGTGGCCTGACCAGTGTCACATAGAGGGGGAGGATCACCTCCTTGGCCCTGCCTGTGATGCATCTGTGGATGCAGGACAAGGTACAGTTAGCCCTACTGACCGTGTTCTCGCATTGTCGGCCCATGTTTATCTTGGAGTCAATAATGACTCCAAGATCTTTCTGCCACTGTGCTGTAATCTGTCCTTCCCTTCTAGCATGCCCACCTCACCCCAAATCTTGGTGTCGTCTGCGAATTTAAACAGGTTGCTCTTCACCCCGTCATCCAAGTTGCTAATAAAGAAATTGAACAGTGCGGGCCCAAAGACCGAGCCCTGGGGAACCCCACTTCCCACTTCCCTCCAGGTCGAAAATGACCCGTCCACCACCGCTCTCCGAGTACGACCCCTCAGCCAATTTGCAATCCATCTGATTGTGTAGGCATCAATGCTGCAGTCACCTAGCTTTTTAATGAGAGTGGGGTGAGAGACAGTGTCAAAGGCCTTCCTGAAGTCCAGAAAGACTACATCCACCACAACACCTGCGTCTAGTGATTTTGTGACCTGATCATAGAAGGCAATCAGGTTGGTCTGACAGGACCTGACCCTAATGAAACCATGCTGGTTGCCCTTAAGCATCATCCCCGCTGCTGGCCCGTTACAGATGTGCTCCTTAATAATCTACTCAAAGAGCTCCCCCAGGATTGAAGTAAGACTAACAGGCCTATAGTTGCCCGGGTCCTCCCTCTTCCCTTTTTTTAAAGATGGGGACCACATTGGCCCTCTTCCAGTCATCCGGCACCTGGTCTATGCCTTCAGTCCACACGTGTGCGTGTAAGATAATCACTGGTGGCAACTGAGGCCCTCAACTGTTATTATATTCCCTACTCTGGAGAGGTAGGGTATCTTTAATTATTATACCATTATACAAAGCTCTCAAGAGAGCTTTTGATTCCACAGACTGATTAAAATTATGTAAGAAACTGGCAATAACAGCAATGGATAAAGCTCTCTTACAATGAATCATTAATTACTATTCAAATACAGCATCTAGGGTGTCTTACGGGATTGGTGGTGTCTTGTCCAATAGTTTTCCAACTAAGACATGGATACAAAAAGGATGCTTGCTTGCTTCACCACTTAAATTTATTCTTGATCTAAAACAGTTGCTAACAGGGAATCAGTTCCACATATCCATTAGTTTGGATGACCATAATGCTCTCTTACTTCATGGAGATAACACATTAATAATGTCACTATCCCAAACAGACCTCCAAACATTGTTAGATACTCTTCACCAATATTTCACCTCAAATATCTTGGAAATCAACACAGCTAAAAACAAGGCATTTGTTCTTGGGAATGAAAGTTGGAAATTGTTTTGATTTTTACAGAAGATAAAACCAGAGGTGGTGTTTTCTTTTAAAATGCCTTGGGACCTACTTTTGCATAAATAAGATCTGGAATGAACACACTGAAAATGTAAAGACTAGAGAAAATAGACTTGGGAGACATTTTATCTTTTTACAACAAGATGGGCAGAAGAGGGGTTCTGGAAGCACACAAGATCTATAATCTAAGGTGAAATCCACTTTACTGTATAGAACAGAACTCTGGGGTACTGACTCTATGGTCTACCCAAAAACTGAAAAGATTTCTAATTATTTCTTTAGGTGGCTTTTATCTGTAACTAATTCTGTGATGGGGGAACTCATGTTCTCAAAAACCAGACTGATAAATGTAAACACTTTAGCTTGATTAAGAAGTCTAAACTGCCAGATGAAAACTAGATCTTTTAAACATACCAGATACCCTAAGAAGTACATTTTTTAATCTTTCCTTTGCCAAATAACCCGTTTGGATGGTTAAATGACATCTATATTCTCCTCCAAACAAACAGCTTGGGAAGTGTATTGAGAGACACTGAACCACTATTTAAAACAAGCATGCAAATGAATATGCTGGCAGTGAGACTGCCTTGAACTTCCCATTTAAGATTAATAAAACACTGCTTTAACCTAGAACATAACTGTCTGTGGTGCAACACTACAAACAATGTGAGGCCATTAGTAGATTGAGATGTACTCCAGTGAGATCTGCATCTCCCATTGGCAGATGCTCTTTTAGGAAGAATAAGATGGATAACTTAAATCATTATTTGTGGTCTTGTTTGTTTTTTGAAGAAATAAGATGAAAATGGATCTCTCTATTAATGGAGAATTTTAAATACTGAGCTAATAAAGAAAAAATAAATCTGGCTTCTTTCTAATACTTTGGAGCCTGTTCTATACTCCTTCCATGTATCTGCATTACTTTTATAAAGAATGAGGGCCAAAATGAAACAGAATTCTCCTGTGTTGCTTTACTTTCCATTGCTTCATTTAATCTTTTCTTTTATATCATCATATACTATACTCTGTTTTAATTTGGTGTTAACTGCTAGAATGGATAATCTTATTGTATGCTTTTAACCACAATCGTAAATTATACATACATTGTTATTTTATTAGTTATAATTGTTATTGCTTTGCTCATTTTTTGTATTTTTTTGGTGAACACTCTCAATAAACTACTATTACTAATTCCTTTTCTGATTAAGGATACTATTTGCCACTCATATATCTGGGCTGTTACCTATAAATAAGTGTTACTTGTTCAGTCATGATAATACAACACTCCTTCTGCTGACATTTCAGTTAACACATATTTTAGTTGTTATCATTCAGATATTTCACTAGCAACTTAAGCAAGTACAAACTATGGAACGTTCATAGCTAAAAAGTGAAAAGGAAAGGCTTAGGAAACTAGTGATGGCATTTTTCCATTTATACACAAAATCAAATACAGACCAAGTATTGACAGTCATAAGGGAGCTTGTATAAAAGGAACTGGCAGTCTCAATCTAGCCCCTGCAAAGTTTGTGCCTATCTTTAAAGCAAAACAGTCTCAGCCTGACAAGGAACTCATGATCATCAACATTTTATGTACAGCCCTTTCACATTTAATTGTGGTTCTTCTCAGTCAGGGCTGAGACATATTGGCAGGTTAGCTTAGTATTTCATTACTTTTGTCAGTTGTTGAACAGGCTTTTCCACAAGTCACTGTTACTTTGATTAAAATTAACACCATGGAAAACCTTCTAGAACATGTCTTTTTAGGCTATTCTCACTCCTTCCTTACTCTTTTACTGAAATATTACTTATGTACATGATAGAACAAAACAACAGTATTTTTACCTTCCAAGTTTTTGTCCTTCTCCACTGAAAGCTTTGAATTTCAATCTAGGCTTTACATATTCTTGCTCTTGGTGATCTTCCATATCCAAATTAACCTGGCCACCATGGACCAATCGCTGAAGCTCCACAGGAATCTCTCTTAATTTAAAAAATAAATTGTTCTTAAAGCACACAGCAGAAAGTCCCAATTACAGAATAGTAGGCCATTACAATACTAATCAACAAGAAAAAAAGGATAAACAATATTTTAATAAGGAACTGAGATGACTGCCACATTTGTATCAAAGTGCAAAGGAACCCACTTAATTTATATACCTACTTCCTTCAGAAGTCACAGATAAAAATAAAGACTTCAGACAAAAAAAAGAATTAATGAGGAGAGGCAATAAGCATATGTTGGCACCTTGGGTGCAGTAATGAAAACAGTGAATGAAAAAAATAGAGATTGACAGTACTTTGACATTTGTGTGTACTATTTGAGAATTTAAAATACAATCAAGATATGCAGAAGTCAGGTCTAAGAATAATTACTCTAGTTAGGAGGCCAAATTTTTATATTTTTTCTACTAGTCAAGCACTTTTTGAAATAATCTCCAACAGACCATTTTCCTTGTTTATTACTGCCCTTTAGAGGGATTCTCTCACCTAAGCTGGATTAGGTGATAAAAATATTGTATTTGATAAAGATATTACAGTAGTAATCCAGAGACTTCAGTTGATACAACAGTCCTATTACATGAATCTGTGCACAGCTATGTACAAAATCCTACCTCAAGGAGTCTATAATCTTAGATGACAATCAATATACAAAGGTGGAGAGGAAAAGATACAGTCAAATATATACCCCTGTGGCTATGCAAATCTTGCATCAGCCACAAAGTTGTTAAAGAACATGCAGGTGTTTAATTATGGAGCTAAAGCAGATCTAAAGAAGGGCATTTTGGCCACCGACAGACATGAAAAAAACAAAACCCGATGTTTTACTGGAAAAGGCGGTTCAACCCAGCTCTGCAGTGTCTGTATAAATCGGTAATTTCAGCGGGGTTTTTTGACACTTATCTAAAGCTGATTCACCTGCCAAAACCCCCTGCTGAAGTGTCCAATCTATACAGAGGATGGGTGAGGCAGGTCCAACTAACGCAATGCCTCTTTTGGGCATGCAGTGTGCTTGGTGCAGGGGCATGTTGAGCTTCAAAGCACCATTTTTTCCCCCATGTCTCTAAGCAGCCTTTATGCTCAAAAGCTCATCTAACACCGCTCCTAACTGTACAGTTGGTTTAATAAAAGATACCACCAAAAGACATCAGCATTAGGAAAGGACATTGAAATGGGACTAACTTGTGAGAAAGAAAATGGAATACTGAGACCAACTGGGCTGAAGATTCACTTGTTTGCATTTCCTCTGTGGTTTTAAGGATTTTTTTACCATGCAAGGGGGCTGAACTCTGTAAGGTGAGTCTATGCTGCATTCCTGGCCTGGCTCATTCCACCTATGTGTTCTTAAACACTTGGAGCACGCATGGGAGGATGCCTTGGTACAGTTTCACTGAGTTTGGCTCATGTGAATCAGTGTGAATATTCCTGTTCAGGATACCATGTAGATATAACCTAAGGGTCTGTCTGCACTAAGTTCTGAGTGAGACTGACTCTCAGCTGATGAATAAGCCTTGCCCAATCACACTCTATGTGTGTGACAGAACATATTCAGTGTAAAAAGCTTGGTGTGGGCCTGTATGTCCTAGAAGCACGAAAAGGTTCTCTGACCCTATCTTGTTTTAATATGGCCCTCATAAAACAAGGAAAGTAGAGTGTTTACCCTATTACACCATAGAGATTTCCTTTCATTCAATTGTGTGCTGTTCAGCACAAATTCAGCAAGAAAATCAGCCTCAAAAGCCAATAGTTACATGACATCAGTTTACAAAAAACATAAGTACCTCACATTTTGAAAAATATTAGAGATAAGTAAAATGGCTAGAGTTATTTTCTAAGGAACTAGGCCAAAAAAACTGAACTACACAAAATGGGTATACATTTTATTTTGTAAGATGTAAAGATATGTACCAGCAGAAGCCACAAGCACAATGCCGTGTGGTTATTTCCGCCTGGAACATATTTCCATACGTAAAGTAATCTTCACTGAGTAGTATGTAGAGCCATTATTGTGTCAGATAATGCTCACTAACATAGACTTCTGAAGTGTCGCAGGATTTCTCATTGCTGCTCTATCATAATAAATGGAATAGTCCCCCTATGACAGTATTTCCCAAACCTTGTGGGTTTCTGCCCCACTGTAGGAAAGTTGAACACTCTTGAATCCCCCATACTTCAGTTGAAACCATTGCTTCATTCACCACTGATACTGTCATGCCCCCTACTTCAGCTGATACTACTGCTTGCTCTTGACACCACATACAGTGGCAGCAGCTGAAGTACAGGGAGCATGATAGAAGCAGCAACAGTGACTGAAGTACAAGGGGGTGCAAGTGTGTGTGAAGCAGGAAGTTGTCTATCTGTCTCCCCTAGGAACCTTCATTGCCTCCCCTGGGAGCATGCCTCATACTTTAGGAAACTGCCATATGGAACAGTTCCATACTGTTGATTTACCTCCTTTAATAACAATGAAGGACACAGAAAATTAAGAAAATGTACAGCATACACTATTATAAATGTCAAGTTGTAAATACCTCATGATCCATTTTGAAGAGGTCCCTTTGACAATATATATTCTGTGCATGTGAATTATATCATATCTCTGACGTAACATCAGTCAATCCAGTGTCATTTTCCATACCATTATTATTTATTTTAATACACAATAGTTATCTTCTGAAAGAGGGTTAAAGATCACTAGTCATTTATTTTGTATTTCCATAGTGTCTTGATTAAGAAACTGTGATCCTGGGTGGGGTCTGAATCTTGTAGTGGCTTGGTTACAGGGCCAAGATAGATCTATAGTGGATATAAGCCAAAGACGCAGGGAGACTAAAGCAGAGTGGCCATACAGCCCCAAGGGGACATTTTCTCTCTCTCCCTTCCACTGATAATATACACTCAGAAAAATAACCTCTTTTACAACTTACCCCCTTTTAACAGACTCAAGAAACTGAGCATTTGTTGGGTCTGCGTAGGATCGTAGCTCTCCATCATCTAAACTGAAACCATTCCTCCAAAGTTTTAGCAATATTTGAACCTATTAAACAAAAACAAATCATAGTAAAGAACTAAATCTGAAATACTGTATGTAGATCTAAATCTATATCTATATAGGCTAATACACTGAATCTAAAAATCATGTATTTTGTAGTAAAATATTACAACAGAGGGGCAACAAAATCTCTGAAGGACCACAGAGGTGGTTTCACAGGGTGAGAGGGAGAAGGGAAATGAACACTGCATTCAATTTTCAAAATAGGTCAGTCTGTTTTACTAACATCAGCACTGGGGCTACAATTGAAATGATAACCTCCGTGGCACCAAGACATGAGACTGATTGGCACCATCAATATTTACAATAACTCTTGATTCTTTTGTCAATGACAGTTAATAGATAAAACAAACACACACGGAAAATATATGCTAGACTTGGTGAGTAGTGTTACTGCTTTCAAGATAGTGAATATTGTTCCTAATGAATTTTAAACAAGAACTCCATACCTCCTTGGACATTCCATCAATGACCAGAGGGGAGAGCAACAAGGGTGATGTTGTGGTGGGTGTCTGCTACAGAACACCAGACTAGAAGGATGAGGTAGATGAGACTTTTTTCAGACAACTAATAGAAGTTTCCAGATCACAGGCTCTGGTTCTCATGGGGGATTTCAATCACCGTGACATCTGCTGGGAGGGCAATATAGTAGTGCAGAAGAATTCCAGAAAGTTTTTGGAGAGCACTGGGACAACTTCCTGGTGCAAGAGAGACTAACTAGGGACCAAGCTCTTCTTGACCTGCTGCTCACAAACAGGGACGAATTGCTGTGGGATGCAGAAGTGGATGCCAACTTGGGCAGCAGTAACCACGAGATGATCGAGTTCAGGATCCTAACAAAAGGAAGAAAGGAGAGCAGCAGAGTATGGACCCTGAACTTCAGAAAAGTAGATTTTGACTCCCTCAGGGACCTGATGGTCAGGATCCCCTTGGAAGCTAGGTTGAGGGGGAAATGAGTCCAGGAGAGCTGGCTGTATTTTAAAGAAACCTTACTGAGGGAACAAACCATGCCAGTGTGCAGGAAGAACTGCAACTGTGGCAAGTGACCAGGTTGGCTTAGCAGAGATCGCTTTGGTGAGCTTAACCACAAAATGGAAGCTTACAAGTACAAGCTTAGAGAGATTACTGTTAGCTTAGGGAGGAGTATAAGTATTGCTCAGGCATGCAAGGATGGAATCAGGGAGGCCAAAGTGCAATTGGAATTACAGATAACAAGGGACATGAAGGGTAACAAGAAGGGTTTCTCAAGGATGTTAGCAAGAAGTGGGTGGTCAGGGAAAGTGTGGGTCCCTTACTGAATGGAGGAGGCAACCCAGTGATAGATGAGGACAAAAAGACTGAAGTAACTCAATGCCTTTTTCACCTCAGTCTTCAAAGGCAAGGTCAGCTTCTAGACTACTTACTGCATTAGGCAACACAGTTTGGGGAGGAGGTGACCAGCCAACAGTGGTGAAAGAACAGGTTAGGAGCTATTTAGAAAAGCTGGATGTGTACAAGTCCATGGGGCCAGATGGAAAAAAATGCATCTGAGGGTGCTGAAGGAGTTGGCTGATGTGATTACAGAGCCGCTGGCCATTATCTTTGAAAACTTGTGGTGATTGGGGGAGGTCCCAGGCAATTGGAAAAGGGCAAATATAGTGCCCATCTTTAAGAAAGGAAGGAGGAGAATCCAGGTAACTACAGAGCAATCAGATTCACCACAATCCCCAGAAAAATCATGGAGTAGGTCCTCAGAGAATCCACTTCTGAGCACTCGGAGGAAAAGAAATTGATCAGGAAAAGGTCAGAACAGTCATCAAGGGCAAGTCATGCCTGGTCAACCTGATTGCTTTCTATGAGATAACTGGCTCTGTGGATGCAGGGAAAGCAGTGGATGTGATACCCCTTGACTTTAGCAAGACTTTTGATACCATCTCCCACAGCATTCTTGCAAGCAAGCTGAGGAAGTATGGGTTGGATTAATGGACTACAAGGTGGATAGAAACCTGGCTGGACTATCATGCTGAATGGGTAGTAATAAATGGCTCCATGTCTAGCTGGAAGCTGGTATCAAGTGAAGTGCCCCACGGGTCGGTCCTAGAGCTATTTTGTTCAATATCTTCATTAACGATCTGGAAGATGGGATAGATTGCACACTCAGCAAGTTTGTTGATGACACCAAGATGGGGGAAGTTATAGATACACAGGAGGGTCGGGCTAGGATTCAGAGTGACGTAGACAAATTGGAGGATTAAGCCAAAAGAAATCTCATGAGGTTCAATAAGGACAAGTGGAAAGTCCTGCATTTAGGATGGAAGAATCCCATGCATCACTACAGACTTGGGACCAACTGGCTAAGCAGCAGCTCTGCAGAAAAGGACCTGGGAGTTACAGTGGATAATAAGATGGATATGAGAGTCAGCAGTGTGCCCTTGTTGCCAAGAAGGGTAACAGCGTACTGGGCTGCATTAGTAGGAGTATTGCCAGTACATCTAGGGAAGTAGTTATTCCCTTTTCTGTACTGGTGAGGCCACATCTGGAGTACTGTTTCCAGTTTTGGGCCCCCCACTACAAAAAGGATGTGGACAAGTTAGAGGGAGTCCAGCAGAGGGCAACACAAACAGTTAGGGGGTGGGTAACATGACTTCTGAGGAGAAGTTGAGGGAACTGGACTTATTTAGTCTGCAGAAATGAAGATTGAAGAAGGATTTGATAGCGGCCTTCAACTACTTGAAGGGTGCTAACGAAGAAGATGTATCTAGACTGTTCTCAGTGGTGACAGATGACAGAAATGGCAAGGGAGATTTAAACGGGATATTAGGAAAAACTTTCTCACTAGGAGGGTGGGAAAGCACTGGAACAGGTTACCTAGAGAGGTGGTGGAATCTCCATCCTTGGAGGTTTTAAAGGCCCAGCTTGACGAAGCCCTGGCTGGAATGATCTATTTTGGGACAGTCTTGCTTTGAGCAGTGGGTTGGACTAGATGACCTCCTGAGGTCCCTTTTAATCCTAATTTTCTCTGATTCTGTCACTTCAGAGGAGCTATTCTTAAACATGAAGCTGCAGAACAAGCAATCATCCACAGACAGGATTGAGTTAAATGTGTGCTCAGTCGAGACTCTGGGTTCTTTTTCTAGCTTTTAAAACTCATTAAAAGACACAGGGGTTAACTGCTTTGTTTATCCCTTCAACTCACATTCATCTGTCTCAGAAATACCTCTTTGTTTTCTCCCACTTTCCCTATGCTTTGTAATTAAATAACTTTGTTCCCTTCTGTTTCATATCACTGCAAGTCCATTCAAAGTGTCTGATGAAATAAGATGTAGTCTACAAAAGCTCATGCCACTCTGAACAAGTTAGTATATAATGTGCCACCCTGCCCAGCTTTCTGCCTACCTTCAGATTAACACAGCTAACTACTTCTCTCTCTCTATAATGGAAGAAGATACATGAGAGTGGCATCTTAAAATCTAATTCATACAGAAAAACATAAGCTTTCATCAGTATTTGATGCTTATGACTCTCTGAATGAGTTAGTCTCTAAGGTACCACCCTGCCCTGCCTTCGTCCTCACTTCATACTAGCACTACACTCTCTAAATATAACAAAGAAAGAGAAGAAATTCAAAACTCTATGCAGTTTGCAAACTTAGGAGATGGGGAAAAGTAAAATTATCCCTTGTAAAAAAAGCAAAAGAGGAAAAGGCAAAATTCATTTATAGAGAAAATGAGACAGTATTGGAGCATTCAAGAAGGTAAACTAAGCATATCAGAAGATTAGGAACAGAGAAGCTGATCTGTGAAGTAATTTGCATAGAGGTGATAACTGAAGTCATGTGAGGCTATCTAAAGCTCTGCAGAGGAGGGGACCTAGGCCAGAAACCTGAAGGATACCAATAGAAATAAATATGTTCTAATTTTAATGTAGTTCTACTGATGTCAAAGTGAATTTTACTATTTTTATTGCATTCAGAGCCCTATCAAGTTTCTTCAGTGTCAAAAAAGTTTTTAATTTTCTTCTCTCTTCTCTTCTTAGTATTGCTGCTAGAGAAGCACTCCAAGTTTTGTTTTCCATTTTGAGTGGAATGTAATAAGTAATTCTTTTGATTCAGTCACAGCTGTGCAAGGCTACCATAAGGCTTTCACAACTGAGGCTGAAAAATCGACCCTGGTATTGGAACCTTTATTATTGGTTTGAGCACTGGTATAGAGGAACCTATCTTATTTTCATAGTGCAGATCATTTGCAAGTTTGACAGTGAAAGAAAAACCTCAGTACACTTGATACAGAAACTGACATACAATAAATAAATATTATGGATTACAGCTTTTCATTAAATCAATTAATAAAAAATGCCATTTCATGGAGGCTAAATTATTTGACATCTTGGGATGAAACTTGGTGGATAATTTTGGTTGAAATTAAATGGACAAAAAATATCAGAATATTCATTCTGGCACTTTATTTTTGACATACCTCATAAAAATAAAAGGAAACAAGGGGTCACATTCACAGAATGGCTGAGGACAAGGAACTCAGGGCTGGTCTCCCCACCCTGTATCCAGTTGCCCAGTGATTAGGACATAGGATACTTGTGTTCAATTTGCAGTTATTCCTAAAGTGTTCTGAACCAAAGTCTCTGACCTCCCAGAAGCCAGAGAATGAGTAATACTCTAGTATATTGGCTAGGATACTTGCTTGGAAGGTGGAGGGAATGGTTTAAATCCCCATTGAGTTAGACAAAGAGTCTATCTGATCTACACGATTTCCCACCTCCCCCCACCTCCTAGTCACTATCTTGGAGTAACTGTCATCCATCTGGCTCCACAGGCTATTTAAATATTCCTTGTCAGGTGGGACAGCATTAGTAAGACAGACAGAGAGCAATCTACATGGACGGCTGCATGACGAACAGAACCAAAGAGGTGATACTTCCCCTCTATCGGGCACTGGTCAGACCGCAGTTGGAGTACTGCGTGCAATTTTGGGTGCCGCACTTCAAGAGGGATGTGGATAACCTGGAGAGGGTACAGAGAAGGGCCACTCGTTTGGTTAAGGGCTTGCAGGCCAAGCCCTATGAGGAGAGACTAGGGTACCTGGACCTCTTCAGCCTCCGCAAGAGAAGGTTGAGAGGCAACCTTGTGGCTGCCTAGAAGTTCATCATGGGGGCACAGAAGGGAATTGGTGAGGCTTTACTCACCAAGGCACCCCTGGGGGTTACAAGAAATAATGGCCACAAGCTAGCAGAGAGCAGATTTAGACTGGACATTAGGAAGAACTTCTTCACAGTTAGAGTGGCCAAGGTCTGGAATGGGCTCCCAAGGGAGGTGGTGCTCTCCCCTACCCTGGGGGTCTTCAAGAGGAGGTTAGATAGGCATCTAGCTGGGGTCATCTAAACCCAGCACTCTTTCCTGACTATGCAGGGGGTTGGACTCGATGATCTATTGAGGTCCCTTCCGGCCCTAACATCTATGAATCTATGATGGCTTTATAGCCTGGGGGTTAGGATACTATCTTGGAATGTATTCAATTCCCCATAGACAAAAGAAAGATTAGAACATGTATATAGAGGTAGGTACATACATACATACATGTAGAACATATGTATATGTATAAGTGTGTGTGTGTGTGTGTGTTTTCCCAACCTAAATTGGGCTTAAAATTATTCCAGCTGAATTGTTATTTTCCAGCAAAACAGGAACAAGGGTCTTATGTGGTTAGTATTAGACAGTATTTTCCTAGTTTATGAAATGCATTTTTGTTTCTCATGAAATATAGCAAATATAATTACATTTTATGACTTGTTATGATAATTGCAGGTTATGACAAAGTGCTCACAGCAGTGCAACCTTTCTTGTGACAAAGCTAGATGTAGTCTGACAACTGCTTTCACCAACAAATCTTTTCTCTACCAACATTTATCTACCCCATCATCTATATATTTTTGTCTGTGCAGACGCTTTGACTCAAATAAAGTATGCTTAATATGTATGACGTTCTATAACTACTAGCTGTAAACAAAACTAAAGCAACAGTTTGACAACTTGAGGTACAAACACTGCTAACCAGAGACCTCTGTCTACCTGTAACAATGTATTTTTCTATTTAGCTTTTTACTCACATCTTGACCATGCTGATTTTCTCCGTATATGTATTCAGAACGCTTAAATGATGAGTCACCCAATCTGTATCCACCGCCAGAAAATGACTGGTAAAAGTATTTCAAAGAAAGGTAATTAAAAATATGCAGAACAGCCTAAGCAGACACAGGAAACAGGTTATAGAAGTATTTAGTTCTGTGTGAGCATATAAATTAAAATACATCTCTCTCTCCTTCTATGGTAAAGCAGCAAAAACAACATTCCTTACACCTTTTAATTAGCCAAGTAGGCATAGTAATTATAACAAGGCTAAGCTATTTTTGCACTACAAGATGTTAAACAGGGAAACTGAACATTTTCAGACGTTAATATTAGAATTCAATTAGTTTGGCAAAAAGACTAATTGATTAGGTTTTTATTAAACTTAATTAAAAATAAATCAAACATAATCCAAGTTCAGGCAAATTAAAACATCTGACAACTAATCTAAAACTGTCTTTACTGGCTTTATAATTATGAGTAATAGATTTAAGTGTATACAAGCCAATAGTGTCTTCATAATATCTTCTGATTTTCCTTAAAGATGCACTTTTACTTAATTTATTTTTTTATGATCAGATGCAGTTAATTCAGGGACCTATACATTCTAATATTATAAAAGCCTAAGTCTGTCTGTCCATAATGCTTTATTGTCCTACACAGACAGAGACAGACAGTAGAGCATCGTCATGACAGTGGGGACTGAGTGGCTGGAGGGTAAGCGGTGGGGGGAGGTGAGGAGCAACCGTGGCTCCATCTGGAAGTGGCAAGGGGAGTGGGGGTGGGGAATGGCCCCAGTCCCAGCTCCAGCCTGAAGCAGCGGGGAGAGGGAGGAGGAGGAGGAGGCGGGGGAAAAACACCCTGGCCCCGGTCCTGGTCTCGGCCCTGACCTGAAGCAGCAGGGTGGAGTGGGGGGAACAGCCCTAGCCCGAAGCGGTGGGGGGGAATGGCCCAGGCCCCGGCCCCAGCCCAAAACAGCGGGGGGAGGCAGGGAACGGTCTAGACCCCGGCCCCAGCCTGAAGCAGAAGGGGGGAGAGGGGGAACGGCCCTGGCCCTAGCCTGAGATGGGGGGCAGGGGAAGGGACGCACGCTTCTGTCCTCGCCCACCCCACCCCCTCATTCTTGATGGGCAATTGGCTAGTAACTATATAAGAAAATAGGTATTATATTAACACCTCTTCTATCCCTCTTTTATTCTTACCTTGGCTTTATTGAAATCACCTGAGGCTCTTGTGGCTTCATCCAATGGAACTGCCCCATGTTCTTTTGCTTCTTTGAAAAGTTCATTAACAATTTTACCAGGTTTATGAGAAGGACCAGCAATCTGTAGTCCACCATATTCTGAGTCACCTGAGTAAAATCTTTAAACAGTAACATTAATGAGTGGCAACATTTTATATGATGGAACTCAACTTTTTTTAAATTAAAAAAAATTAGTAAGTAAATGGAGCCAAATTTGGGTACAAAGCAGAAGGGTTCTATCCAGTTCTCACTTTCCAGTATTTCTAGGTCACACTGTTCCAAAAGCATTCCACTAATGGAACACAAATAGATCTCTAATTAGGAAGCAAAGCAATCTGCTTTAGTGAATTAAGCCCTAAAATCATGATGGATTTATGCATCTTTTGTGGATTCTGCCTGGAAAGAACAAGGTCCTCTAGAGAAGTTCTGTGCATGGCACTATGATTGGTCAGAAAACAGATGGAAACTTATTAGTTCCTTTAGAGCAGGGACGGGCAATTATTTTGGGCAGAGGGCCATTTACCAAGTTTTGGCAAGCTGTCAAGGGCTGCATGGGTAGCCCTGCCTCTTAACAGGTGTCCCACCCCCTGGTCACTATCTTTGGACCAATGTCTCAAGGACAGTGCTGGTGGGGCCTAGAGTGGGGCGCAGGCTGGCAGGGGTCTGTGGAGCTGGGTTCGGCTGCACTAGCAGGGAGCCGGGGGGGGGGGGGGGGGAGGGAGAGGGGCTGGCCCAGCTCCATAGAGCCCCTGCTGGCCAGGATCCCTGTACTCCTGCTGCCCTGCTCTGGGCCCCACTGGCACTGGCCCCAGGACACCGGTGTGGGCCTAGTGCGCCATGCGCAGCCTCAACAGCTGAGCCCAGAGCCGGTGTGGGGCCCAGGTTGGCAGCGGGGCCAGGTTACAAGCTGGTGCTGAGCGGGGGGACAAGCAGTCCCTTCCCTGCCCCGTGCCCACCACCCCATGCTGCAGCTGCTTGCAGCCTGTGTGAGGCTGACTGCCTGCTCAGGACAGCCCTAAGTGGGCTGCGAGCAGCTGCAGCAGAGCCACAGGGCGGGCAAGGCACCACTTTTCCCCTTACTCAGCTTTTTCCCTCCTTCCCTGCCCTTCCCCCCCCCCCCTTACCTGAGGTTACGGCATGGTGCAGCCATGTGGTCCCACACCAGAAGCCCCTGCTGGGGCTTATTGTGGGGGGGGGAGGGGGGAGAAGGAGGGAGGGCAATGCTGGGTGGGCCCTGCTGTTGTGGGAGCCTGCTGGGCTTTTCCTGGGTCCTACTGCCCCTGGTTCCTGTCATTTTTGACAGGAACCAAAGACAGATAAATATTAATTTTTTAGGGGCCCTGTGGAACAGATAGAACAGCCTTGTGGGCCAGATTCGGCCCGCAGGCCATATTTTGCCCACCCCTGCTTTAGAGAATGATTATACAACTACATACAGGAAAATCTGCACAGTGCCAGAATTTGGCCCTGTCAGTCTAAGATCCATTTTTCTTGCATTGCTAATTACACTGTTAACAAAATATTTATTACAATTAAGTACATTTTGAAAACTACAGTAACTTCACTGAAAGCCACTGGGTTAAAAAAAAAGAAAATAAAAAACTCTTAGATTTGCTTTTGATGGAAGCTCATTTTTAGTTAACAAAAAGACAATCATTTAACATTACTTATTGATTTAACTATCTGTAATTAAAAGTTATAAGCCAGTTGGATAGTAGTATGAAAAGGTTTTAAGTGGTTAAACCTAAAATGCACTTAAATACTATTGAGATGTATGCTATACAAATTCCTTAAATGGATATGACAAACTTCCAAACTTAGAAGGCTTTGACCCTATGGAAACACTGGTGCATAAATCAGCCTTATACTGCTGTAGCTAAATTAGCCGAATGTGGCTATGCTACAACAATCTAAAGTTAATACTTTCCTTTTCAGTTTCTGTTAGAACATAGCCATTACGAAGAAAGAAAATGTGTGTTGGGGGGAGGGGGGGAGGGAAATGCATGCATGAAAGAAAAAAAAAACACCTTTAAAATTATTTTCACAACTGTTACAGGTGAATACATTTTTGTGCTTCATACCTTTGGTTTTCTTTGTCATCACTCATGCTTCTTTCTGGTTTTCTCAAGCTTCTGAAAGAGTCAATTTTAAGACTGCCAATACATAAAAAAATGTATTTAGAAACATGATTAGTTTCTGATTAGTGAATAATTCATCCGTGGCAACAAATATTTTCTGTCTTGTGACTTTCCAGACTTCTGCTTCATGTAAAATAGATTAAATAAATCCTCAGAACACAACCTGAACACTGCAAATACAGCCAGTCTCTACCCAAAAGTACTTAGAAGCATTTCCCCTCTGCCCTTCCATTTATTATGTATATTCAAAAATATACTTAAAAAGTCAAAATTGTAAAGCTTTATACTGACAACAAAATTCTGATAATGGATTTTAAAATATTTTAATGCAAGTAACTCAGGCACCAGGTCTTTCTTTCATATAAAATACCATAGCTCCAATTGATTTTAGAGGTGAAATTGAGATTTTATATCAGCTGAAAACCTGTTAATTTATATAACAAAGTCCTTTTAGCTTCACAGCTAGAAAAAGCATGACATACAGATAAAACTCTCTTGACCCCAAAGGGCTCACTGCAGGCCAGATACAGAACACGGGAATCCTTGTGCGCTGGATCCAGACTTGCCTCCAGCAGCAGAGCAAGTAGTGTCAGGGAGTGACAAGGGTTAATGCAAGTGTCATTTGTTCCTTTGTTACCAACACACCACAGGTCTCCACTGGGTTGCTAGAATCTGGCAACAGCCCATTCTGGAATTTGCAGACCCTTCAAGAGCCCACAGTCCAGATGATACGGCTCTGCAGGTAATACCTGTGACACCCCTGGACTAAAATATACTTAAAGACGGAATTCCTTACATTAAAGGGCATCCTTGAAAAGGCATCCTGCCAAGAGATCAGAGTCCCAGTATGTGGTTACCAATAAAAAGCAGGAGTCTGCTCATATTTACCAAAGTATTTAAAATACAATTCCAGTTTTTCCTTTGCTTAGAAGTGAGAATTATAATTTAGCAGTATTGACAAATAATGTTTAATAGTAATCTCTATAGATTACCTGTCCAGGCTGGACAGGTATTCTCAACTAGACACAGTTACCTGAGAGCCCAACATTGTGCCAAATTCCGTTTTTTTCCCAGAGATCCCTGTGGACAAATGGAAACTATTCTCCAAATGCAAAAACTCTCTGTTGGCATACACCTGCTTTTGTTATTGAAATACACACAGATAGGTCTGACTTGAGGTGGTATAACTGAAGAGTTACACAAACCTTATTTTGGTTCTTATCCCGTATACTAAATCCAGATAAATATATATTTTTAAAGAAAACACAATTTATCTATTATTAAATTAAAATTATATTGCTTTTATTTTTACTTAAGTTTAAATGTGGCAGGATTATTTTTGTATTCTAATCACTTTTTTCTAGTTAGAAGCTCTGCTTTGTTCCTCCAGTCACTTCTCAGCATCTGATGAAGTAAGTTGCTACTTATGAAAGCTTATACATTTCTGATTTAGGTGTTAATCTACCCTGCCTTTTGCTTGATTTCAGACTAAGAAGGCTAAATATCCTTCTCACAAATCTTTGAGAAGGCTGTGAGTTTCTAAATATTCTGTTATGTGAACTCTAAATACTGAAAGTCAAATTCTTGCTGGCTATATGCCCCTAAAAAGCCTTCATCCAAGAAAAAAAAGAAAGTTATGTTCAGTTTCTTCACAATACAGGGGATGTCCATCCAAGTTCTTTACTCTTGTTAAGAACCGTAGAGGACATCTGCCAGATGGCAGCTTCTGAGACTTATTTTTGGGAAGGATTTAATGAACAAAGTTGGTGCATCTTATATTGATGCAAGCACCATGGTTTCCTAACATAGAAAAGATGTGGATTGTTCCTGGTCCTAAAAAAAGTTCACCAAGAAATTGAGAGAGAGACAGATACTTCTGCACCTAACAGAGCGGTTTGGAAAACTTGCAGTGTAAAGAAGAGTTGATAAATTATTATGTGCTAAAAGAGATTCCTAAGAAGAACTTACATATTGTAGTGATCCACTCTTCACATCTCTACATAATAATAGCATTTTTAAACAAGCTGTGCTATATAATATTCTGTTCTTTCAGATCAAATATTAGAATATTGTGACAACAGCAAGGTTGGTGAACTAAAGCAAATATTTCATATTTCACATGAACAAACACATGAATAAATAATAATGAAGAGCAAAATACTTCTTACCTCTGAACAGGTACTATTGGGTTATTGACCAGGATACCTGTTGGTCTGTCAGAATGGGACGATTGACTTTTAACTTCATCCTGATACAATCCTGCCAAGGCCAACTATAAGAAACACCAATTTTTTTTAGAAAGTCTTTAACATTAGAAGTGTAAACTGCACAAAGAACACAGGATTAAAAATAACTAATACAATGTGTGCACCTCAGTGATACAGGACAACCAACATTAATATGAGAGAAACAAATGATTTGTAAACAGATGCTTTGATTTTGTGCATCTGTGCTCCAAAATAAACAAGCTTGCACTTAGTTACACATTAGAAAACACACAAGTCTGAAGTGCTTAAGAATATGTCAGGACTACCCTGGATTCAAAATGACTTGAGACTTAATACAGAAATATTGGTTCAGGATTCATTATTGATACAGGTTATGATAAATAAAGAGGTTCTGTACTCATGCCAAACAAGAGGCCACTTTACTTTTGATAAAGCTCATGAGTGGAATAACTTTGAATTTATTTTTTTAGCTCTTACATGAAATGCTAACCAGGAAACATAGCTCTAATTCAGCAAAGTACTTAATCCTATGTTTAATGCGTCTTCAGCACATGATTAAAATCACAGGCCCCAAAAAAAAGGCTGCAGTTCCCTTTATTTAAGGTTCTCCCCAAGGGTAGCCATACATAGGTGCCGCCATTTCTCTGGCAGATTCAGTTTTAAAAGAATTTGTGGGAGGCATACTAAATATGTCATTTTTGGTAGCTCATCTGTTACTGTATTTAACACCATTTACTCAGTTTTAAAAAATATATTAAGATTTCGTTTTCCAACACAGCTCGGTCTTGCATTTCTCTAGATACACAAATGGCGCAAAAATGTCATCATGCTCACTGCTGGAGGTGCTGAACAGCAGCAATGCTGGTACTACTTGGTTCACAAAAGCAACCATCGCAATGAGACCACCGTCATCTGCTCTTTACCAGGTGGGTTCTCCGGCGCTCGCTGCATTCCAATAATCTCAGCGGCAAGCCGGGCATTTTCCAGGAAAGCACTGAAGTACAGAAGGCTATTAACAAAGTCACAAATTTGTCACCAGGCCAAGCTCAAATTGCATGTGTGTGCCACTGAGCTGTACAGGGGGCCAAAGGTTGTCTTCTCTCAGAAGCCAATGAAAAAACACCTGCTCAAAAAATCCCTAGTGGTATTTAACTAATAAACTGGTGACACCTTGCAAAGAATGCGAACACAGAACCAGGGTCTGAATTACACTTGACCTCTTGCGGGGTGGGGGGAAGCAAAAAAAATTGGGCTGTCCATCACAATACCCTAATAAAATCGGAGCATCCCAGGTTATGATTTTCAAATCTTATAGGACAGCCCTTGTTTCTCATAGGGGGCTCACTCCCCAGCTCTCCTGCAACTGGAACCCTGCATAAAACTACTGGTGCAGACTTGGTTTTCTCCACACAAGTACTTGCTCCTCCTGCCGGGGAGACCTAGGTCCCTCGCCTCCTCCAAAGGGGAAGCAGAGGTTGTTTTGCAGGGTCTCCTCAGCCGTGAGAGGCAACCCCCGTCCTTGTACCCTGGCAGGCGGGTCCCACCCAGGGCAGCCTGGAGGTCCTGCCGGGGGTGGTGCCGCTGGGCACCCAAAGGTGATGCAGGGGGTAAACCCAAGCCAGACTCCTTCCTGCACCGGGCGGGCCGCTCTGGAGTCACACCCCACGTGTAAACTGGGAGTCGGGTCTCGGCTGCAGCCCGGGCTGACAACAAAGATCCGGCAGGGCGCGGCGCGGCGCGGCTGGGACGCCAGAGACGCGGGGCGGGGCGGGGCGGGGTGGGGTGGGGCAGGCTGGCAGCAGCATCGCTCCCCTCCCCTCCCGCCCCCCGCTGAGGGGCAGTGGGGGGCGTTCCCGCCCCGCTCAGCCCGGGCGCACCTGCAGATCGCGGGCTGTGGGGGGCCGCGGCCGGGGCCCGCGCCCGCTGCCCGAGGCCGCCGCTGCCGCCGCCTCCTCGTCCTGCCGGCTGCCGTCCGCCATCTTCCGCCGCTCCCCGGGGCCGGGGGGAGAGGGGGGCACCGCGGAGCACTTCCGGCAGCGGCGGCGGCTGCCATGGCAACGGGGGAGCTGGACCAGTGCCGGCGGCTTCCCCCTCCCCCACCCGTGTGCGGGGCTGCAGCGGGCGGGGCTCCCGGGGCGGGTGGGGTCACCCGTCTGCGCTCCCCGGCACGGGCGGGGGCAGCGTTCACACGGTGTCGCCCTGGGCGCCTGCCGCGCAGTATGACACCGGCCAGGTAACGCGGGTCACACACCAACCTGCTACCTTTGAGCCGCCCAAGCACGCCTGATACTAGTTTCAGGTGTTCAAGGGTTGCCGTGTTTTTTTCCAGTTTCAAGAAAGAGAGGGGGGAGAAGGGTGAGCCCCTGCCCCTCACTTTCAAGCCCCAGCCCTGCCGGTGCCCCTCACTCCTGACTTGCAGCCTCTTGCCCCCCCCAGCTGCCTTCTGCTGCCCTTCGTTCCCCACCCTCCAGGCCATGCCCTGCCCCCATGCTGCCCCCTGGCCCTGCCTGTGCCCTGCACTCCCAAGCCGCAGCACCCCACAGCGCTGCCAGTGCCCCTCACTCCTGACCTGCAGGCCCCTGCCTCCTCCTAGCTGACCTCCTGGTTACCCTTCAGCGCCTGCCTGGGGTACTGTGGGTTGGGAACGAGGGGCAGCAGTTTAAAAAACTGCCCAGACCCAAAAAAAGGATATGTTCAGGAAAACCCGGATGTATGGTAACCCTAGGTGTTCATGTGCAGACAACCCAGGTGTTAGGAGCTCCAGGAGCTGCCCGAAATTACCGTGCAACAAGGCCCGCAGAATCCATAGTATTAAAAGCATTGTGACCTATTGCGATCTGAGTTCTTTGCAACAAGAATTGTTCTGTTATTTTCCTGTAGTCAAGCGAAAATCAAGCGAAAACTAAGAACTGACCTTTTTCAAGGGGCGACCTTTGTCTATTGAAGGATGCCTTGAATCTAAAAAGGTTGAGAATCACTGTTCTAGGGGGTGAGAAGGATTAAAGTCTTCCCCATATGTTGGAAGCAAGGATTTTTTTCCAGGTTTTATTGGACAAACTGTGTGGCTGGGATAAGGTTAATCAAACTTTTGAATGTAAGGCATTCTTCAGTAGGTTACCTTAATTTTCAGGAGCCTTGCATTCAAAAGCTTGCCTAACCTTATCGCAAACATGCAGGTATTCCAATAAAAGATATTGTCCAAGACATCCTTGTCTTTTGCAAAATTCCTGGACTGGCACTCTAAACATTACTTCTACATTGGGCAATTCCACGTGTCTCAGACTAGCCTGCCCAAAGTGGCTTAAACTGGAAGATGCATAAGTTCTCTTCAGTTGCCTTCTGGTGTTTGAGTCCAGGGATTCTTTGTGACCAAGAGGTGTAGAAGCATACTCTTCTGAAATTAAATGAAATCTGAAATCCTCACTTTTATATATAGCTCTGTGAGCTGAGGCTTGAAGAAAAATAACAAGGATCACAGCTATTACAACAAATTACCTGAGTTGGCAAAACTGTGTGTAAGGATCAACCAAGTACCCAAGTTGCCTCAAGAAATTTACAAGTCAATATTTACTTAATGGCCTAGGGCCACATAATGATCATTTTCTGTTGAAAGTATTGTGTCCCAAGGTGCAGCAATCCCACATTTGAGTCTATAGAAGAAATCCAGTGTGAGGGTTCAGCCAGGAATTAGGTGGCTGGGCCTCCAGGTAGATCCTGAAGGGCAACCAGGAAGCCTGCTAGGTGGGGGGTACAGTTTACCAAGATGTCAATTGTGGTCTGGATCAGTGGAGCAGAGGGCGCAGGATCAGGTTCCAGGAAAGCTGAAAGGGAGGCCTGAGAGACAAGGTGCAAACTGAGGTTGGAAAGCAGGAGAGTCAGATGCCAAATTGCAGAAAATATCCAAGAGCAGGGTCAAGGGAAGTCAGAGCCAAATTAGGAGCCAGGAGAATCAGGGCCAGTTGCCATGTTTCAGGGAAGATCCAAGATTAGGGTCAAGAAAAGCCACAAACAAGTCAGGAGCTAAGAACCAGAGAGAGCAGTGAATGCAAGACTTGCCAGAGCAGACCAAGAGCATTATCAAAGTGTACCTATAGTCTGAGGCTGTAGCAGTGCTTAAAAGGGCTGAGCAGTGCTCTCAGCAGCCAGTCTGGCTATAGAGAACTGGGGCAATTGCATTAGTATGGGATCAAGGCCAAGTGTGGAAGCTCAAGAGCTTGGCCTAACTGGGCCTGACTGGCCAGAGGCTTGTGGCACCCAGTGTGGTATTATATACAACTAATGTATATTGAATACTGTTTATCCTAAAGCAATAGCTTTTAATGCTGCATGTGTTTTTGCCAAATGTACTGAAATACTTAGTACATCTGTGAAATTGATGCCATTTATCATTTGTCCTGTTACTGGCCTTTTCTATGTTGAACTGATGCTGCAGAAGAGAGGAATGTTAACACAGCACAGTACAGGTGTAAAGTAGGGATGGTGGATTCTTGTTTATAGTTTTAGAATATAACAAATAGCAAGTTAGAAAGAGAGGGAGACCAGAAGAAAAAAGAGGAGAAGCACCCTAATACTTATAAAAATACTAAAGAGATCTTAAGTTTTAAACAAATATTGGTGTTTGCCCAAAAATCACTCCCCCAAAAGAAAGGTTTTAACCCTATAAAAACAAAACAAATATTGGTTGCACTAGATTTGAGAATATTAGAGGACCAGCTACTAGAGAAAGCTCAACAAATTTTAGTTAGGATATTTCAAACAGAGGACAATTAGACATGCTGACACACTAATCACTACTCTGCCCAATCAAAACAGCTGCTGGTTAACATTTTTATAATATACACTCGTGAATACTGAAATGATAACAGTGGCTTTTTGGAATTTTATCTGATGTTTTGGACTGACATTTTCAATCAGTAATCATCTAACATTGAAATGGCATTATCAATTATTCCTCAACTGAAACATTAAATGGGTCTTCACCCAGAATTCCCAACTACTACTAGCATTCATCTCAGTAAATGCTGAGCTGAAATACTTTTGTAGCCTAAAACTAGCACTCAGTTGAAAGAGTGAGCTAATATTTCATATCTGCTTCCATTCAAGTGGAACTGCCACTGCTCATTCTGCTGAATCTGTCAGGGCCCTATTTATAATGGCTTAATTGTCAGAGATGCCAAAAACTGACATTAACAGTTTTGTGAGTACATATCACCTCCACAAATAGGATAGTAACACACAACACACTTATTCTGGTATCTCAGCCCTCAGCACACATACAAATAGGACATTTTGTTTCACTCTATAAAAAACAAGTTCAAAACAGAGGGCAGTTGGCCAGACATAGGAAGAGAGTTATTTGTATGTATACTATGTAAGGGAGTCTTGTACACCTGTACACACTGCACTGGGTGCATGAAATACTTTGGAAAAAGATCTTAGGAACAGCGCCATTATCCAATGTGTTCAGATACAGTTACATCTAAGGTAATGTTTAGATTTTCACTGGAGTTGAAAGAGTACCAAAGGATGAAATGTACGGCCTTTCAATTTCCTATTATTAATTTGGTTGCATTTCAAGAAAATACAATGATCTACGTATATTTGCAAAGTGACTTGTTATCTTCGTTGAAAAGGATCAAGAACCTTTGTTCACCTATTATGCACAGCAAATTGCAAGCCCCCTTATAATTTATTACCATTATGATTATTTGATTTGGTTCAGTTTATTACAGTTGAGAATTCTCTCCCCATGGACAAAGATCAGAATGAAAGATTAGATTTGTTTTCCTTGAAATTTCCAAAAAATTCTAAATCTAACCACAAAACATACCCCAAACCCACGCACAGCTACCTTCCTTTTTTCCTTAAAGCCTCATACCACCCCAAAAAAATTGGAAATGTCTAATTTCTAGGATTCACACAGAACACTATGTATAGCATAATAAACTAGTCCCTTTTCCTTTGGCTTATTTGAAAACAAATAGAAATAAAAATGAATTAACATAAATTGGATCTGGTTGTTGAGGCTTTTATTTGAGTGTGCCAAGAATGAAAATGTAGTCACATGTTTCATTCATTTTTTTTTGGCTGATTAGTGAAATGCAGCTGTTGCTTAAATGAAAATCTCCCACAGTGATATAGTCTGAATTAGGATAGGCAGCATCCAAATTGTGATTTCTGTAATGGCCACATTTTTTATATTGAATTTTATTTATATAGATATAAATAAATAAAATCAGGTCTTATTGTCATTAGATGTCCCAGGTTTGAATGGGCTCTCTGTTCCCAAATATTGGTGATGTTTCTCCTTGTTACTCCTGACTGGCAACAGTGTTGCAAGATATTGCCTGAATGTAGATTAAGATTTCATTGTGCTCTCATTGAGAATTTATTTAGCTCTAGACATCTGGGAATGTTAAATCTAACTACCTTAAGCAATCATTTTAATTTGCATAACATTATTGCTGTGACCAGTGTTTTTCTGCACAGTTTTATATTTAAAACTGTTAATTACTACCTGGTAGCTATCTTCCCTTAATTAAAAATAATCTGCATTTTTTGTATGTTCTAAAATACTTTTCAACTAACCTAGCTATGCATTCCCCAAGTGATGAAAATGCATACTATTACCATCCTCTTACAGACAGCCAATGTGGCTCTTTAATTACCAAATCCCCAGTGAAACTGGTGGTGTTCAACATTAAGATTAAAATACAGTTGAGTAATTTTAAAAATGTTCCTTAAGACTCAGATTAATGAAGACATCTGTGGATGCAGAACTGGAAAAGGGAGAGGAAGAGAGAAAGGTACGATGGCAAGTGTGGTAATGCAGTTGCATTTGACCAGGAGCAATATTGCCCCAAGTACAAATTAGTGTTCCAAGAGCAGCAGGGGCCACTGAGATGAGAAAGGAAGGAAATCTCTCAGAAATACTCAAGAGGTTCTAGAAGGTTTTGTTGAAATCTTAGTAGTTCTTAGAGCAACTTGGGAGCTCTTGATGCACTCAAAACAAACTCTTCTAGACTGTGGGCAAAACGGAACACCTAACTTAAATTTAATTTGACTCCAAACACCCTCTCTCATTTCTGGAACTCATCTGTAGTCATTCATGAAATTTAGGAAAAAGCAAAACAGAACAATTCCTCCTGCCACCCACAAACTACACAGTACAACTGGAAAAACACAGCATGTGAAATTCTAAAATTGTTTTTTTTTCAGTCATAAAAAAGGCTTTTTAGTAAGACTGATTCATATATTATTTTACTGTCATGCTTAAATTTAAGCACGTATTCAAAAACCTTACTGAGATGGTTTTCATATAAATAAATAATATAAATAAGAAAAATAAAAGTTTTTTTATATAAATAAATAAAAGTACATGATAATAGTAAAATTTCTCTGCCAAAAAAATTGTAGCCCTGCAAGTGCACACAGAGGGTTTTTTAAAAATTATTTTTATATAAATTATATTTTAATGCCAGAATTAATGGTGTGTTTTCTCTAATATTCTCTAGCTTTCAGAGGCGAGTTACTAAAATGACAAAAACATTTTTAGCTAGACATGCAGAAAATTATAGTATTAAATGCCATTAGAATGATTCAGTAAACAATTTTGCTACAGTACACAGTAACATATTAATTAGAAAATTGCTCAACATATAGTACAAATAGAATTAATCAGGACAATTCTGAAAGACAGAAATTTAAAATATTCTGATCATCATTTGGAAAGAAAACCATTCTGAAGATCTCATCTATAAACTGCGCTGGGATGTATTAAGCACTTCTGTTAAAACTCCCTGTTTATTGGACCCAAAGTCCTTTTTACTGTTCTGATATACTGAACTTGGTAAGAACATTTTGGGATTGATCATCCCCCAAAAACCAGTGGACTTTAAAAGGTATGAAAGAAAGGCACTGTTAGGCCTTTAGAGTACTGTAAGATCAGAACCTATGAAATCACTTGGTGATCTATCTTTGAAGAAACTTACAATTAGTGTCACAAACAGAAATCCATGTGGTTTTTACAGTCTTACTCTGTCTTTACCTTATTTTTGTAATTCTTATCTATGCAAGATTAATTTCAGTAAGACATTTCTAGGTAATGAGATGCAAACGGCTGGAGAATTCTTGCTGGGAGTGCATGGTAAGAAGTATACAATATTTATGACATCAGTTTCCCATTACCTTCACCTGACCCAGTAAAAGCTATCCATGACTGCTCCATGGAGAGCTACTTCCCTGGTGAAGGAATGAGAAGGACGAGAGAGAGTTTTCAGGGCCTGATTTTAAACCCATCAGACTCTTTCCATTGAAATATTTTACCTTTCCTGGTTGAGCTCTGTTGATATTCTGTTCTCACTGCATTCTAGAATTTCTCTGGAATAACTTTACCATGTGAATTATATTTTGTTCTTGATTTTATTTCAAAATAACTTAAAAAAAAATCTTTATGTCTGTTACATTTCTCAGTAGTCTTGCTAGTCTATAAGTGTGCCATCACTGAGTATTCTTTATACAAGTTATATTTGTCCATGTTATTGCAAAAATATGTAATAATTTAAGTTCAGCTGTATGATTTATAAGTGACAGTTATTTGACCCTTACATGTTGGGATTTTTGTGTCTCCAAAGTTTTTTTAACAGAATAAAGTGAAGGATAAAGAAGAGCGGTCCAAAAAAAAAAAAAAAATCCAGAATAGGGCTTCAAAAATTACTTATATTAACAAAGCTGAACTTGTTATAGTAAAAATGGCTGGGGTCAGGATGACTATCATAGTACCTTTGAAATGGTACAAAGTCACTTGGGGACTTACACAAGTTACATTTTTCACATAATTTGGCCCCTGAAAGCACCGTACAGCTGTACCATGACACACACTCATGGTTGCAGAGCACTTTTAAAGTGGCTGATTGCAATAAAAAGGTAACCCTCCTCAAATGAAGGCACCTGCTTTAGAGTGCCTTAGGGAACTTGTGTTCCCTAGGGTTCATGTTTTGCATGCTGGGCTAAGCTAATGCGGGGGGGGAGGTTGGCACCGAGCTCCCCTGCCTTGTGGGCCGCCCCCATACTCCAGTTTCCCCTTAGATTCTTTCAAGGATGCCACAGGGTGCACACACAATGTTAACACTGTTAGATGTGCAAACATAATTTACAAGATGAACCCAGGGATTTTAAATAGGGATCCATAGCATTAAAAACATTCTGACACGCTGTGGTCTTTCTGAATACTTTGTACCAGAAAACTTACTCTAGTATTTTTCCATAGTCAAAAAAAGAGTGAAAACTAAGCTGACATTTTCTGAGGGGGTACCTCAAGTCTTAGGGGTGCTTTCTTTGAGCCTAAAAAGATTGAGAATTATTCATCTGAAGGAATGTGGGAGAGGTGGTATGGAGCAGGTTCTGTTGGATTAAGCTAGAAGCAGATTTGAGGCTGCAGGAGGGAAGCAGCAGTGTTTGAGAGGTGCATTAAGGGCATATCACAGCAGAGCCACACCCTTCACTATATTATGCAATCACTTCTATGCATAGCTGCTAAGCAAATAATGAACACTGCTGCTTTGGCTCCCCACTAGTCTGGAAACAGAGTGTAATAGGTCTTTGGGGTGAGCCACTTAAATGATTCCATTCAGAGGCAGTCAAATTCTCTGATATTATAGTTATGTTGATATTCCAAAACATTCATTTCTTTCATGCTGCAGTACAATTTTTTTCCCTAGGAGAAATTATATTTTTAATCAATTTTATTTTCCAATATTCTTTTTATTTTCAAAATCTGAAGCTATGGATAGCGTCCTTTAACTATGTCACAAAGGAAAACCATAAGAATTCTAGAGGACAGTAGGCCAAATCCTGATTACTGTACACAGTCCTGAGGAGCATAATTGAAATTAAGTAGGCATGAATTTCAGTTTATGAAAGGGATTACCAGTTTATGTAGAAAATATAGGCCATACAACATGGTTGCTTACAATTATTCACAGGGGCCCATTCACAGTGCATATATTTAAACATGTGTTGATCTTTACAAGATCAGGAACTTTTTCATACCAGTTAATTTAATTCTACTTCAACTATCTAGTGGAAATCATGCTGAAGGCACTTAAAGTTGCACCAAAAAACCCCAAACACCTTAGAAATGTTTCATGAGGTAAAGGACCTGCTCAAAGTGAGCTTTTTTGATCAGCATGCAAGGAGTTGGTCTAGTCATTTATTCTAAATTCAATATACAATAATAACTTACAGTGATTTTTTTGTGTGATCTCCTAATTTTTCCAAGTTAAGAAACAATCATCATTTACCAGGACCGTCTCAAGAAAAACATCAGAAATGTAATTACCACTAGGTGGTGCTCATATAACAGGAAGTAATAACTTTCAAACCCAGCAATCCAAAACTCTTTTCATCTCTCTTTACTATTAAATATGATTATTATGACTATTACTTGATTGTAATTTTGTTGAAACCCTTGTTCTGGACCAAGGCCTCATTATACTGGGCTCTGTATAAACACATAGGAAGGAGAAAATAGCATTTTGCTCTTCCTTTGTTTGATTAAGTAGGACAGTAACGTTCCACAGAGGACTGTGGCGATTTTTTGGACTCTCTTGTTAAAATTCTACCAATTTATTGAAGGTCAGGGTGAGATGACTTTTTTTTTTTTGCCTCCAGTGAAGTTTACCCCACTGGTATACCATTGCATGCAAATGAACTCATAACTAGAACTGCCAATTGCCCCAGTTTTAGCCATGGCAGTTTTTTAAATGGTGCGCATTTAGGAAAACAATTCATAGGGACCTAAATGTCTGTTCAAGGTATCTTGTCCTTCACTTCAAATTATGAATTGAAGGCTACATTTATACTTTTAATGTACATTGTAAATTATTCAAGCAAAGTGTATTTCCAAAGTGTCCATAAGGATCTTGCCCTGCTTCCCCAGTTATGGTAAGCATTTGTCATTTAACTGGAAAAACAAATAAACTTGTCCTCTAGTCTCTTTCCCCTCCTGTCTGTCAGCACAGTGGGTTTATTACAGTTTAAGGGGGAATATATTCAGGGAAATACATTGCTGAAATATTGATAACACATCACTGTGCCATTAGTTTCAGACAAAACAGATTTATTCTTTGATTTTCTAGTAACAAACAAATTGAATTCATGTCTTTTGAGATCAATGTCTGTAATTTGCAAGTAGCATTTTCTGAAGCTAGCCTTGCTGCTCTATTTTCAAAATATTGCTCTCTCTCATTTTATCAGACAGTATTTGTCAATTTTCTTAAATCTCTGGTTCCTAGAGTTATAAGAATACATGAAAATCTCAACTTCATTTTAAATGCAATTTTCTAGCCTCAGTGGTTGGGCAGAAATACTTGAAATGAAACCCAACTGCACTCCAAAGCATTGTAATAAAAGACAGGCAAATAAAAGCAACCCAAATAAACTTTTATCTTAAACCTCATGGTTTTAAACCCAGTCTTCATGATTTTTTGTGTCCTTAGAATTGGCCATACTGTTTTGAAGGATTCTACAGAGTTGTGGGCTCTAGGGCTGGAGCCACTTGCTCTAAGAATTTTGGCCTCCATCTCCTTTATCTTTTTTTCTCATTGTTGTCTCTTGGGACATAGAGACTTCCCAATCCCTTTTTCCAGAGGACTGGGTTCTGGCATGTCAATCAAGTTCATAAAATGCTCTTTCTTCATTCACTGGTACATTCACCTTTCGTCTCAGTGTATGCTACAGAATGTTATCATCCGCTGAGAGTTTTTTTCCTTCATTCCCATATCATCCCTATTTCTAGCTCCCTGGATGCTTTCTGTCTTCCTTCAGTGCTTCAACAAGCATGTAAACAGGTGGTAGGGAGAACAGTAGGTTAGGAGAAGAATGAAAGAGGCAGCTGCTAGCTGCTGCTCAGCAACCTTGACAGCATCCTCCAGATGTTTAAAGACAAACTGTAGAAACACAGAAGTCAAAATCTCCTTCTCTCTTAATCTGATTTAGTGAGATTGTATGTAACTTGCCATAGCCTGTCACTTGAAATATGACTGGTGCATGATATAGTGAACAATACCAACCAGTTATACATCTGTGAAAGGCAAGGGATTTTGTGGGTGATATCTTTGATTGGACCAACTACATAGATACATCATTAGACCATTCTACTCCCCCTACAGAGAAGAAAGAAAAGTATTAAGAGAATTCCGGCTTTCAATAAGGATTATTAGAAATGTCAACATGTCAACTCCTAATTTCACCTTTCAGTAGCTGAGTAGCTACTTACAAGTTACAACTGTTGATAGCTCAGCCTGATTTCAGCAAACAGGCACTGACTCTTGTGTGTTTCTTCTAGCAAAGATATAGCTCTAATTTCTCTCTCTGAATAATTTTGTATCTCAGTGAAAGGTTCTATATAAACCTTCTATATAACATTTTCCAGTCACTGCTAGAGGACTAAGCACTGTTTTTATGTGTCTGAGATATTTTGTTATGAGTTGCTGCCACAGGCAAGAAGCCTTATGAGACAGGCACATAGAGGCAGTGAGTCTCTGAATCTAGCTAGGCAGATACTGTTGCTCTGATTCAATCGAGCAAGACAGACATGCTCTGCGAATCGCTTTAGGCATTCCTGACTCCTGCATACTCAGCCATGTGGCCTGTGGTTGTGGAAATCCATGTAGAATGATGACATTTGGTTTCTGCAGTAGTTGCAGCTGTCTCATTAGCATTTTACCTCCTTTTTCTTACTACTGTCAGATCTGTGCAGGTCAACGTGTTATGAAGTGAGGACTTATTAGCTTGCTTTTTGGCATGGGATTATTTTCCATTTCTTCATCAGGATCTGTGGATCATGCCCAGTATTACACCTTGCCTATGAGGGAGCACACCCTGACTATGAGGGTGATTAAACACTGGAACAAGATACTTAGAGAAGTTCTGGAATCCCCAGCCCTGGACATTTTCAAAAGCAGATTAGACAGTCACTTGACTGAGATGTTTTAGTTAGGAATGATTCTGTCTTGAGCAGGGGGCTGGAATAGATAGTTTCATGTGGTCCCTTTCAGTTCTATTTTCCTATGATCCTGTAACACTATTTTGGAACTCTTCAGGCTATCAATTTGGCCAGAATATCAAAATATTGGATATTGCCTTGGTATTTGCAAAGTTTTCCCCCAGAAGTTTCCCTATTAGTCATCTGGCCATAGAGGAAAGTTATTATTGACTGTTGGCACTTGGATGAACAGATTTATTTCTACTGGGAGAAAAATGGTACATTTTCACAAACCAATTAATTTGTACTATATTAGTACCAGAAAACTGATGAACCACTTCAACTTATCCTGAAAGGAAAAGTACAAGAACATTTAAGAGAAAATCACTACATTAAGTAATTAGCTATGATTTTGATAACTTATGGTCATTAACGCTAGTGACAGAACTTACACATAAACCAGTTTAAGTGATCAGAAACTGGTTTAAATCTATAAGAGAACAGAAACTCAATGCATATAAACCTGTTTCAAAATGGCTGAAACTGGTTTAAGATAAATTTGATTGAACATAGTATCAGACTTAACTGATTTGGGTCAAATGGGTTTATGAAACTTCTGCCCAAGACCCCTTCCTAGTTCAAGTTAAATCACAGTCCCTCAGCATCCCAGCATGCTTTTCAGCCCTGGGCTGGGCTGTTTGCTCCAGAAAGCAAAGCTTGCCCTGCTCCTCTCCTCCCAAACCAGAGCAGTGATGGCTGGCTGACAATGGGGGAGGGGAGGGGAGGGGGTGGGGATAAGCCCAGCTGGGGATGCAGCCAAGTTGGGGGGGGGTCCCCCAGCAAACCACAGCTGGGGTCTGGGGCCAGGGCAGGAGGTTAGACACCCCTTCCTCTACTCAAACTTATTGCTGGCTGCGACTGTGGACTACAAATCCCAGAGGCACCTGGAAGCAGGAAGAGGAGGTGATACGCAGCCCTACAGAGTTTTCCTGCTGTGATTTCAGACTACAAATCCCAGAGACCTCGGGGGCAGCAGGAAAAGGAAGCAAAAGTACCGCCCATACTTGACATGCCAGAGAGCCAGGCTTGAGTGTTTCCCAGCTTCTGGCCTGAGCCACTGCAGGCATATGGCTGAATTTCTTGAATGTCTTTTCACTTCTGTTTCAATTTAATCTCTGCACTTTAGACTAACCTGCAAAGACCAAATCCATTCAGCCTCAGGCTTTTTGACTGTCTCTACTTACAGCCTAAGGGATGCTTTGAGCACTTTGATCATTAATAGGAGCATTAAACTGCATTCTGTCAGTTCAAACTCTTCCTAAATTTTCAATAGTATAACACTCCTCACCCTTGTTAGGCAGAAGTCAAGATAGGGTGGCATTTTAGGGATGTGTAGAAGAAATGGGGACTATAAATTGAAGTGGTGGGTTTTAAAAAACACTGCTTCAATTTAGGGCTGATTAAACCCTTGTGTCGCGTACACACCCTGCTGACTTACATGCCTCTCTGGAGGGAAGGGGAGGGTGAGCTGCTGGTGGGTAGAGTGGTCCCTGGGCTGTGGGGGTAGGCTGGTGCTTCCCTCCGTGGCTTCCCTCTATGCCCCCCCCACCAGGTGGCACCTGCCTGCAGGGACCCGGCTCGGGTGGTCCCAGAGGGGCACTGTAGCTGTGCAGCTCAGGCAGGCAGGAATGCTCTGGGGATCGGCAAGGCAGAGATCAGACTTGCTGCTTTTCTTGGGCAGAGCCTGCTTTCCCGGGCTGCTGCCAGGTTGCCTGCAGCTTCTTGCAGGGCCACAGAGCTGCACGGAGCCTGGTGCTTCGCTCCGTGGCTGTAGGGGCAGCAAGCTAAAACTCCTTGGAGTCATGCCCCAAGTCATTTAAGGCACATCATGCCGCCAAATTTCCTACAGCAGCTGGAATTCATGCACAATACACTGCCTAGGCGTGCAAACACTGACACCATTAAAGTGGTGCAAAAGCATTTAGGCTGCTTTAAAGTGTCATGCACACAAGCCTCACGTTTCGTCTATACACGGCCTTAAAGACTAACTCATTCAGAAAAATGTAAGCTTTCATAGGTGACAGTCTACTTGATCAGATGCTATAGCTACAGCAAAGTAGCATTTGACAAAGTAGGTAAGCCCTTATGAAAGTTTAAGCTTTTCTGAATGAACTAATCTTTATGGTGTCACTTTGTCATACTTTCTGCCTGACTTTAGACCAATGTGGCTCTCTTTCATTTTACCTTTTGTATAGAACTCATAACAGTTAATTTAAGGGGTTGTCTATGTGGGAAATTTATAGTGGTATAAACTAGGTATGAATTAAAATTAATATAATAATATTTATATAATTATACAGGTATCCTTCCTTATTCAGTAAAAGACTGGCCTTAGCTTATTTTTCTTTGGAAGGAATTTGAGCTAAACCAAAAAAAAATCCACTCTTGTTTTGAAATATAACTTGTACTTACCTAACTAAGTTGGTTTAAATATTGGTATAAGGAGCTGGTATAACTGGAAAAAAAAAAATTTTTAAATCCTCATGATGGCAAGCCCTTAGTCTGTATAGTGCTTTCATAGTCCTCAGGGAGTAATGTGCTCTACCTTTAATTTAGAGTTAATGAGTATGCAGACAATTTTCTTTGAAGAGGAAGCTTTCTTGAAACAGACTAAAATCCAGAGTCTGAACACTGCAAATTTTGGGAAAGCTCAGATCCAGAAGCAAATATTATATCACAAATTTTCTACTTTGCCAAAAACTCCCAGGGAAAAACAACCCTTAAGGTCTGAGGTCCTGTCTGCACATAAAAGATCCCAGGATTTGTTTTGCAAGAGTGGGGGATTTACCAGTGTCTTTGGTCAGAAAATCATTCTCCTTTCTTAATTCCTTCCCATTTGGGTCAGTATATTATTTGGTTGCCTTGCAGACAGCACAGTTAAACCTAGTTGCAAATGGTCCTTATCTGACCTTATTTATAAGTCCTAAAGTCCTTGCAAGTTAGTAGATGTTACTACTAAGAATAACTGTTGTTTCCCTGGCCCTATTACATCTCCACACAATTACATATGAAGTCAGTGGTGGACCAGGGGTACGTCGCTCAAGACCTAGACTAGCTCTATTTGAAAACATTCAGATCCAAAAACAAACTACATATCCTTTAAAAAAAATGAAAACAAGTTTATTATGAGCAAATTCTGATATAGAGGTATCTGGTTAATTAGATCTAGAAAACTGATACAAAATCTACTGTAGGAGGAATGTACTTAAGAAACTTAAATTGTCATCTTCCTAATTTAATTCCTCTGCAGACTGTCTATTCAATATGATTTTTTGTTTTCTTTTGTTTGGAGCAATGAGAGTGAGGTTACTTCCAAGTAGCACACAGAATTTTAAGCAAAAGAGTGACAGAAAGGCCTGCTGGTAGGTTTCTTTCTGGTGTTTGTTTCAGATGAATGGTTCTGGTAACTTTGACTAAAATTAAGACAAGGATGAAAGTAAGTTACTTCTTAGCTTCAAAAAAATAAAATGATTCTAGAAGTAAAGTGGGGCGGGGGGTGAGGGTGCCTTATTTGTGTCTTCTTGTGTAGAGCATGTGAATTAGAGGTACAGACTATGTTTATCATGTTAATAATATTACTCTACTCAGTATCCATGGCATGACCTGGTGAGTCTAGACTACAACAAAGTTATCCCTTATAGAGAAGAAAAAGAAATAAAATGAGTGAAATTGCATCTTGCCAATTTCACCTAACTATGGCTAAATAAAACATATCTCCTAGTGAACACTGTAGGATAGTCATGAGTTATTCTGTGGGCTCTATGACTCACATTAGCATGAATAAAACTGAATCATCTTGTCAAAGAACCTTTTCTCTGCTCAGCAGTGTAACCAGGGGTTTACTATGATTGCTGGATTATAGAGTCCAACCACTTAGAATTTTGGATTTTCCATGATGTCAAAATGACAAAAGGCCAAATTTTTAAATTGCTTTCAGAAATGTAACTGCTATTTGAAAATCTCGCCTGAAAGGTGTAGAGTAAATCCTGGAAATTAATAGTTAAAGCTGATATTGTTTTGATTTGTCTTCTTATTGTGTGACATTATAAATGGTCCCAATTTCACACCAAGAGAAACTTTTCATTTCCAAGCAGGATATATTTAAGCTTAAAAATAATTTTAATGTATCAGAAATCTATTAATTGTTAACTGTCTATTAACTGTCACACTTACTCAAGTTAACTAGCAATCCTCTTTGAAAAACTGTAGGACTTCTCAAAGAAGGTATTCCTCTGCAAGATTGGGGTAGTCAGAAGAGGATTCATGGTTAATTTACATTTTTAATTCACTATGCATAGTGTTAACTGTAGCAGAGCAACTAAATCACTTTTAGTAAGTCTGGAATCTTATTACTATTGGCTGTGATGCTGTCTAACATGCTCTATCGTAAAAGCTAAAGATGTTGATACAGTAAGACTTAGTAATCGATGTGTTTAAGAAAATAACATTTAATTGTGATATTTTAATTCTTTATTTAGAAAAAAATGTAAAATATTTTTAATTTACTGAATTCAACTGGAAACTGATTGAGTTTTGGTTCACTACTACGATAATACTAATATACATATATACCATGCACTAGAAATGTACAAGTAAGAGTGGTAGCCCGGCAGAAGTGCAATATTTTCTGAGGGGATTCTGAACACAAAACTAGTACTTTCTGGTCCTTGCACTTCTAAGGCCAAAAACAATAATGAAGTAATAGGGAACTTTAAAGAACTGGCCTAACCAAGGAATTTGTTTTTTTCTTGGGGAATTTCAACATTTTGAAAAATGTTTGTATTCCAATTCAAACCAAAAGCAGAACTTGATACTTCAGGAAATTTTTCATTTCAGAAGAACTGAATCATTTCCTTTTGAAAATAATTAATGGAAGTAGAATGACTTTTTGCCCTGATTCTTGAAGGATCTATAAGTTATTTCTTGGCAGTCAGAGGCACCTCATGTAGTTGCTAGGAATTGGGAGAGTTCTTTATTTCATAACAGGGGTCTAAGGACCCTAAGTATAATCCTGTTCAACCCAGCTTTCTGAAAAGCTGTTATTTCAAAAGTTGGATTAGTCATCCTCTCCATCCTCACTGTTTTTTTGTTACTCAATTTTAAAAATTAGATGACAACATGTTACAAAAATAGATGTATTGATGAATTTTCAGTGGACTCAAACAGGGTGGAATAGGATCACACTTAGGCCTCTGTCAGACATTAACTTAAAAGCAGGATAGAATCTGATTCCTAAACTCAACAATAGCACCTCCTTACAAGCCACACATGGTGCCCAACATTGGGTGGCTGGCTACAAGCCATTTGAGCAGATTGTGGCAGGGACCACCCAGGATTCATGTCCCAGGGCAGTCCCTGGCAGTGGCCCTGGGGCTTGAACCTCAGGGCCACTCCATTCAGCTGATTGTCAGCTGGCAAGAGGGTCCCTGCCATAGGGTTCAGCCCCAGGCCATCCTGATCTTCCATGAGCTGGCAGGGATTGCCCTGGGACTTGAATTTGGGGTGTGCCCTGCCAGATGAAAGCAGGTTGGGACAGCTCCAGGACTTGGATCTGTAGGGGCATCCTGATCTGCCAATGATCAGCTGATTGTTGCCCAGCTCCAGGAACAACAGTGGAACTTGAATGGCCCCTGGATTTGAGTCCCAGGGTGGTCCCTGCCAGTCAACAATCAGTTGATTGAGACCACTCTGGGGCTCAAGCCTCAGGGCAGTGCTTATAATGCCCTAAATTCATAAGTTATGGTACCATGCAACCCAGCCACAAAGGTATGACATGTTTTTCAAGTAATATCTTTGTAGCTGGGTTTGTGGTGTTATGGTGCCATACATTCTGTGAATGTGTGGCCAGTTGCTATTTCTGGCATGATTAACACCTTTATCTTGCCAGAAACATAATGTACGTCAGGGGCCTTAGACATCTAAATCTATTTAGTTAATAGGTAGTCATGGGTGGATCTACGATTTTGAAAATGTGGGGGATGCAGATGGTGGGGTGCATCGACACAACACTTTTTTGTCCAGTTAAAGAGAAACTAGATTTACTCATATGCAAGAGGCCCAGAGCTATATTATTTATTTTAAGATCAAAGCAAAACTGAGTACATCTTTATTGGAATATTCACTAATTTGCTAGATTATGTATTAAGTTTTAAAAAAGCCACAATGAACTAGTCAAGAATAGTAAAATATACTGTTTTATTAGCCCTGTAGTCATTATAGTTAAGTGTGCATCTCTGATTCAGATTCATAATACAAAATCTTGTCTTCTTGAACATCTTGACAGTACATCCAACATTTTCCTGTTACTCATTTCCATGCCTGAGTTAATGTACATCTGAGTTAAAAATATCACACCTGAGTTAAGATTTTTAGCTAGAACTAAAAACAGTTTGCAGGGCTATGAAATAGAAGAGAGATATAGCTAACAGGCAACAACACTGCAGAAGAAAGGATAGTTTAATTAATGGAACCTCAACATCATTGAAAAGGAGAGAGGATCATTAACATGTGTGAAAAGAAATTGGCAGGAATCAGGTCAACTGACCCCCTCAGCACTGCCTGGTTAACCACTGGTCACAGACATAAATCAAGTAGAATCAGCATGGGATGATGCTTTTGTTGCAGTATATGTGTATATGTATAAACAACAATTTAAAGGAGTACAAAGCCTATTTTGAGGAAATTTGAGTAATTAAATTGCTTCAGTTAGATAAGACTGTCCAAGCAAGTGAGTTATGTTTGGAGTTAGGGAATGCAGTGATTTAATTTATGCAAGATACATTAGTATTTTTATTCAGACCAATATAGATTATTCTTAATGTGCTTCACTGCACAAAATATTCAATGATGATAAACTGGGGGGAAGGAGAAACATACATTTCAAGTAGTCTGTTTCACACCAGATTTCACCAAACAGAAATTTAGTTCACCCCCTAGAGCATCTAAGATATTAGTAATTATGATCGAGAACAAATTTGAATATATCATTTAATTAAGTTTTGATTCAACAAAGAGGAGAACAAAATTAGACTTAGATACATGTAAACTGAAAATTAGCATATGCAGAGAACAAAGTGTAATTAAAACGTAGCATACATGTTAGCTTTGCCTTCACAAAGGTGCTGAAGCTCCTACCTCCAAAGAAAATCAATGGGAATTAGGCAATGAGACTTGGACTTCCAAAAATTTTTGTGGAGTTGGGCCTTAGAGCAATAATAAATACTATGCCTAATAAACAATAATGTTCAGTTTTAGCATTTTATCTGGGGACATGTGAAAAAAGATCATCTGAATAATCATGGGAATATGAAGACACACCGATGCAAAATATATGCTGCTTAAAAGAAATACAAGATGAGTTCTCAAGGAATGAAGGAAGAATGAATGAAACCAACCTGTCTTAAAGTGTTTTAGTATAAAACTTCTACTAATGGATTTTAATGCCTTTATCTAGCCACCATATATGGATTTCTCAATTCAAAATAGAATTTCAAAAGTGTCAGCCTCTGCCTCTCTCTATTCCCTTTGCAGGATACAGTGTTTAAACAGTAACTCCCAAACAGTGTTTTGTTATCATAATCTGACAAAACAAGCTGGCACCCCTCAGAATACTAGTTTATATTGCTTTCTTGAAAGGAAAATGCCTCTGCAGAATTCCAGCAACTGTGTTAAAATTACTATTTACGTCACAGCACAGCAACCTGACAAACCTCACACAGCAATATAAGACTTTGCAACAACTTATTGAACAAGAAAAATGTCAAAAAACAAAGCAACATGATTTATTTGCCAGGAAGCCAATGCAAGGCTTTCAGTACAACAGTAATCTCAACCCAAGGCCCTTAAATTTAATGAGAAAAATCTTATAGACCCTACTCAAGTGCTCCTACAGGAGATACTGGAAGAACACGTTTGTTTATTAACTGGTGCAATTACTGTTACATTCGTGCAATTGTATAGGTTGTTTTCAGTCTAACGTAGGTCTATACTATGGGTCCTTCTGTTGCTGTTCCTAGCCAAATGATGCTACTCTCTATTACATTTCAGCCTGGACTAAATTCTCCAGTTGAACAGATCTCTATGTCCTTCTTAATGGAAGATTGGCAAAAATGCTAGCATTCTATTTACAGGATGACATTTTTATGTTGTTGATTTATGGACTAATCCTCACAACCACAGATGTCTCTTTCAACTGTGCAAGTATGGTGGGACTAGATTGCAAGTGAATCTTTATAACTGGATTCCAAAAAGATTTTGCAAAAGGGACAAAAAGAGAGAGGATGCCTAAATATTCCTTAGAGAGGGTAGGGAAAGACAGCAGATTGTAGAACTGTGCATAGGGATGGATGAGTCTTCTGTTATTTAAACTTACTGTCACTAAATAGAAATACGGAAGTATTTTTTTCCTACTTATTCCAAAGTTTGATGATATTTGCTAGGTTTTATTTTAAGACATGGCAGGGGATGGAATCTCTCTGAAACAGAAGGAGTCTGGAAAGGAAGGACTGTAGGAAACATCCTAGCAACTACCAAACTTGAGGAAGCCAGATAGGATGATGTTTTTGTTGCTATTGTTGCTTCCTGAGTTACTGAAGTCACATACCAACCGGGGGTGGGGGGGTGGGGGGGGTGTAAATTTTTAACTACGTAGTTTCTGGGATTTTGAAAGGAGCCCAAGGGTTCCCAAATCTCACTGATATTCAGTGGGAACTGGTGGACTGATCCCCTAGCTTCTTTGAAATATGTATGTATATTCCTCTGGAGAAGGGAGGAAATGCCTCACATATATTATTTAAATAATATTTTTTTAAATAATCCAGTGAGACTTCAAATGATCTTTCTGTGGCATATTACTTGGAGTTGTAAAGATTTACGTAGTTATTCTGTAGGGTTATTTTCAACCTTGGGGCCATATTTTGTCTTGCATAGCCCTTGAAGCCAATGAAGTTGCCAGTCAGAGCAGGATTTGGCTCTGTAATATTATGAACATTTTATTTTAGGCATTTTGCTTTAAATCTGACGGGTTTTATTAATGAAAATCTTTTCTGAAGAACAGGAATAAATAGTGTTTTCCTCTTTTTCCTTTAAATATTAATATTCAGATTCACCACAGACAGAAATGCTTTATAAATATACAGCTGTCTATTCTAGCCTGTTCCAAGAAACCGTCAAGTAGTTATATATTGAACAGGCTTGTGTGCAACAGAGCAGACTTGGTGGAGATGACTGATGAAATGTTATCATTAGTTTGGTGGGCAAACAGCATTAGGAGACAGAAAACATTTGTGGAAGCCAATATGATTAAGTCACTGCTTAATAGTAACAATCACACTGCAAGCAGCATCCAAAAAATATCAATATGGTTACTGATAGTAGAACGGACAAAGAAGCTGCCACATATTAGACTAGGAGGGAGCAAGCTAGAAGAGTGAGAAGTTTAGAGGAAGGAAATAATATCTGAGCATCTGGTTTGTTAAAAAACAAACTGAGCATAGCAAGCAGAATTCAGAAATGAACCATGGTGCAAAGTGGTTGCTATTAATAAGTCCATATTTTCCTGGATTTCTTATAGTTCCTATCCCGGATACATAGAAAAGAAATATGTTTACCTTATAACACTGAGCATTAACCACATTAAGTTATAACTTCCTAATGACAAGCATGTACTGGCATTACTGATAGTCATTATTGCAACCAACACCAAAACCTGGAGTAGTCGAAGTATTCCAGTAAATTCATCCCAATCCACAAAGTATGGAATTCTGTTTTCCTTTCTGTGCTTAAATGGCAATTTTCTAGTCACATATCAAGGCACTTTTTGCTGCTTATCTCTACACTGTGGTTGCATAAGCATGCACATGTTGACTGAGCATATATAGTAGGCTATGTGCTGGCTCGGCACATATACAGCTATATCAGTGCATACCTGAGCATAAGTTCAGGAAAAACCAGGGATGACTGCATCTCTCTGGCTTCTTAGCAGTTCTTTAACCACCATGCTCCATGGTAGGAATTAGCCAGTACCTTCTCTAGTACTCCTTTTGAAACTAAATCCCTTTGCATTTTACAGTCATTGGATAAAATAGGTGGAAGGTAGTATAACTCGTACCCTACTGAGAGCAAGGGTCTAGGTTAGAACCCAAAGCTAGCTCTTCTTTGAAGGCAGCAACCATCTCACTGAGTTACACATTTTCTAACTTCGTTTCTTTCTCTTGGCTATCAGTTTCAAAAGGACTAGAGAAGGACCTGGATGATGCCTATTCTATGAAGTCTTGGCTAGAGCACAGTGGTAATATGTCAGAGAAATACAAGTTCAAATCCATTCTGGGCAAAGGGATCCTAGAACCAAGGCCCCTTGCTTCCCAGGCCCATGTCCTAACTGCTTAGATGTTGGGGTTAAAATACATGAGGGTCTTTCTCCAGCTACATCTGCTAGTCATGGGTTTTGGACTTATTTGCATTTATGCAGTCAGAACAGGTACATGTATAAAACTGGAAACCCACCTGGCCAGTGTGTAACTGACTATGCATACTCAGTTTATGCACATGGGCTTGTGTGTCCATAGTGAAGGGTAGTAGAATTACATGCAAGTGCCCAAAACAACACTTACATGGTTACAAAACTGCCATTTAGGCAGACAAAGCTAGCAGAATTCTGACCATAATCTCCTGCCTTGATTTCAGTTTAGTGTATTGTTTAGTGATGAGTACACAGGTATATAAGCACTGGCCAGTGAGCTAGGTGATTTTATATATATATAAAATCAGTACCAAGGTACTGATCTGAAATATTCTGAAAATTCAAAATGGACACATTGCAATAATCAATGGTAGAAAAAGCATTGAATGACATCTGGTTTACCACTGATAAGCACACTGGATGTTGGGTGTTGGCATTGGGTGTTGGCTACAGCTAAGGCTGGGGACTTTGACTGGGATGTGCCAGTGCTCCTGCTGGGACCAGGGCTGGGTACCTGGCTAGAAGGCCTCACCCCTCTGCTCAGAGTCAGACAGATGGCCATATTTGGGGTCAGGAAAGAATTTTACCACATGGGCAGATTGGTACAGACTGTGGGGATTTTAGCCTTCCTCTGTCATGGGGATGGGGATAGCCCTTTATCTGGGATCTTGAGCATATATTGACAATCTTGTATAGAAGTAGGATGTTGGCTGCCATGGTTCTCCTGCTTTATGTCACAACCAAATTAATCAGTGCCCATGTCACTTGCAAGAGATACCATTCAGACCATCATCTGATCAACTAAGGGTTCAAACAAAATCCTGGCGGAGAGCTGTATATAATTTATGCCCACATCACAAACGAGAAATGAAACTTAGAACTGGTCAGGGTGAAAGGGGGTAGCCCTGCCATAAATCCCTACAACTGGTCAAGGAACAAGCGTAGGTACCTCACACGTAACATACTAGAAACCTAACCCACTACCTTGTAACCTGATAGCAACCTGAGAGCACAAAGAACTGCAGCTTGCCAGATAATTAAAGATTCCATTTAGCAGTTCATCATTGGATATCTCTGAGAGACACCTCTGTCTATAAATAGTTTAACAACTTCTGCCTAAGTCGGAGACCTCTGCGGGAATCTCTAAGGAGAAACCTAAGATCATCATCAGAGTAAATTGACAGTCTGATCAGCTGTCAATAGCTTCCCGTCAGCGTAAATATTGACGTATCAAAGCCCTGCAGGCACGATAGCTCGTTCCCGGTGCCACATCCGTCATCGTTAGCTGTAACCCGAAACTGTACGCTTGATCGTAATCGTTGTATCATTAGCTGCAACCTGAAACCATACGCTTGATTATAATCGCTATAACTGGAAAAACTGCAATGGAACAAAGGCTCAGCCTGCGTCACGCGTCACTATCTGAGCGACGTAAGTAAACAAATTCCTATAACCAACACGTGTCTGTGCCTGGTTAATTCCACCCCATCCATCACTACCCGCCTGTCAGGTGAAAGTTTTACTGCTCTGGTGGGGGGGGTCAGCAAGCAGCTGCCGGCGGCTGCTCTGATCTCCGACACTTTACTTATGGCAGGTTAGGGTGTTAAGTCTGTGTTGTTTCAAGGTAAATGGTATTTTTATGTAGAGTTTAGATTATGGATTGCATAGGATGGTTTGGATAGGGATGATTATGCCTCAGGCAGTGGTTGGGCTAGATTAGATGACTTCTAGAGGTCCCTCCAGCCCTATTTATCTATAATCCTATGATCTTGTTCTGTCCTTTCAAACACCTTTTACTCACCTCAGAAAAATATAAGTGAAATTATATATCTGTGTATATACAACCCCTGCCCATATATGGGTATATAAAATGCATACAAAATATACATGCATTATACATATATAACATACACACATATTCTATAGAGTATATCTATTATATTAAATAAACACATATGTGTTCATACAGTATTTATAAATTATGTTGCTAATAATAAATATATGGGGAAGTGAAACTAATTTCCACGTATCACTAAAATATATATGTGTTAGTACTGTTTGTGTTCTAACTTCTATACAAAGCATTTCTTCATGTGTTTGCCTTACTTGAAGATGGGTTGAATTCATCTATGGTATAATTCCATGGAAGCAAATGCAACATCAGAGATAATTTGACATCTGTAAGTCAGAATTCAAATGAGAGAGCCATTGTGAATCATTACAGACAAAGGCAGTGGTTTCCTTAGCAATGAGAAGACATGAATGCTTACAGAAGAACTCCTTTCTCTCTCTTTGGTTTTCTGTCAGTAAACTCATTTATTTACCTGTTTACATGAGGAATCAGATATATAGTGTTCAAATTCAATTGAGCATATGAACTGATGCAGGGTGAATTGAGTGGATGAACTTTCCCAGGTTCATTTCTATTTGGAAGCATTAGTGATTTTTCAAATATTAGTATTCAGTTCCTTCTTGATTCTAAGGGTACAGCTTTGCAGCTGTTATAACTGGCCTCAACATCTGAAATAATGAGTATGAATCCATGTATCTTAGAATTGTTTTTCTTTTCATATTGGAGGGTCATTTGAATGAGTTTAATTGTAAAATCACAGGTCTTTAACCTTTCACTTGGGGGGGAAGGTTGACAGAAAGATTTTTTCCTCCAGTTGTAAGGAAGCAGCATCTTTTGGTTACAGGTTCCTTTCCAGATCCTTATTTGACCATTATTTTGGATAATATGATACCTGGTAAAAAGGACCATTTCAAAACACTACTAGCTTGATTCTCTTTCACACTAAACACTGTTCACAACACTGTTAGCATGAAGGGACTCGAAGCTTCTTTACACTGATGGAATAGTGTAAGAGGGCTTTCATATAAATGAGGATCAGGCCTTCTGTCTACAATAAAATAATGATGGTTTTCATTGGACATGCTTGTATTTATTTATTTTTATAAGGCTGACATGTCTCTTCTTATACCCCCACAACCAACTACCAAAAAGTAGCATCCTTGTTTCATATTATAACCTACAATTAGTTTTGCCTTTGGGAAAGTCAGCTTTTCATTGCAGACTTGCTCTCAAGTCCTCCAGCACTTAGTACAGCCAGCTGCTGTTTATTTTCACCCCATCCCATTTTCTTTATATACCTAAAGCTAAGTACGCATTCAGCAGGGTTTGTGTGGACTTCTAATCATCTTGTAGTACTGAGCCCTCAAACTCATTTAGTAACTAAACTGCACTTTAGTGGGTTTATACTTGTTCAAATTAGTGAGGAATCAATCCAGAGAGGTGGAAAAGACAGCATCCTGCCCTATAACCAGGAGGAATAGTGACCATTAAGGAGTAAAAGTGGTATATTTTTATTTTTTAATTGAACAACCTGGTTTCCATATATAGCTTTCTGGCATTTCCACCTTCATTGTTCCTGAATAAGCAAAATACATTTTTCTACTATAATAATATTTATTTTAGAAGAGCTCTAGTGCTAAAATCAGTTGATAGAAAAGTTACATTCTTTTGATGGAAGTAATTCTCTCTGGGTAAAAAAACAAAGGTTTTGAGTAAGTTTCTAATGAGAACTTGTTTTGATTTTGTTACGAGGCTTTGGAAAAAGTGTGTTGCAGATTTTTCAATATGTTTTTGCTTGTTTGTTTTTTGGGTTTTTTGATTGTTTTTTTCTGTTTTGTTTTTAAAGCAATAGTGGTGTTTTTAACAGGGGCCATAAAGTATTTTGAACAAAGCTAAGGTGTGCCGTGCCATGCATATATATATATGGTAATTAAAAAAAAATCCTTCCTTCCTTGCAGTGTAGAAGGAATGAACATATTACACAGCCTATGGTGAAAGAAGCAAGATTCAAGATTGTGAAAACACTGAGGTTTGCACTGTGGTAATCACAAATAATGTAATCTGGTACACTTTGCTCTGTATAGTCTTCCCTAGTTGGGGCGCACAAACAGTGTGACTTTTCAGGCCCAGGAATAGCCTGCAGTGCTGTTATTTAGGGGAAGGGAAAAAAAATCTATCCTTTTAGTTCTATACTGAACAAATTTAAGTCATGGAGATGTATTAAACACAGGAATTGCTGATTCCAATTTTGCAGAAACACTTTTCATGGCTGGAAGAACACTTTCATGTTCCTAAATAACTTTGTCATTACTCTTGTAACATTGATTTCTGTTGCTGGAAGGGAAGTTTCCTGTATTACTTGGGTAGTCTACTGGATGTCAAACCTCATGCAAAATGCTCTGGCCTGCTTACATGACATAAATACAGAATAGTTCCATTTAGAAAGAGTTTTCCTGAGAGAATCTGAGCCCTAAAAAAATCTAAGGGAAGAGATCTGGCTACCTTTTAGGAATGAAGGTTATCACCACCCATCTATTCTCTTCTCAGGTGCTCTCACTCTCAAAAGAGTTTGGAACAGACTCCCAAGCAGTACCATAGCTAAGCGGAGTGTGGGAGTGGGGGAACAAAGGCAAAAACTGCAGGCACTGAGTTAGTGTTGGCACAGAAATAGAAAGCAGCTGCGCTATTGTCCTGGCCCCTGAAGCTGTCCCATGCATTGCTATGCATAGAACTACCCAGGCACGCTACTGTTCCAAGTCAGAGTTTCACATTAAATGGATATATAGCTGATATAAAGCTACTTGATATGAGGCTGCTGATCATTTTATATTGCGTTTAAAAGGGCTGAACTAGTGATAGATCAAAGTACCCCAGGAGTTGCAAGGCATCTCTCACTTCCAAAAGAGAAGATTTAAGGTATAGTATCTTCTATTTGCTCTTTTCCCAGGAACTGTTAGCTGCTAGTCCCTTTTTCCCGAAGATGGACATCAGCATAAGAGTTCTCTGGCATGGCATTTTAAAGCATGGTCCCTAACCTTTCGAGACTTAGTCCACCTGATTTCTATTTACAGTCCGTTCTATATATGTTTGTATAAGAAGTCAGCTGTTATTAGGCAGTTTTAACCATCTTATTGATCAAAAAAAAAAAAAAGAGTTCTGTGGCTGTGAATACACTGTATGGCCACAGTTATTGAAAAAAATAGATTTGTTTTAATGGTTTCATTTATATAAAGATCAAAGTAATCTCCAGCTATTTTTCTGTTTGATATGATTTAATTTTCTATTTAGTTTCCTAAAATTATGTTCTCCCTCTTGTTTGATCAGTAACTGACAGAGAAGGTTTTACTGGAACATACAGAGCAAGCTGTATTTCATCCAAGAATACATTCCCCCATATTCCTTTATGGGATCAGATTTCTTAGTATGTCCATATTGTCAATGCTAACTCCTCCTTTTGAGAATTTGTCAGTAGAGTTTATATTTTTGTACCACTATTTCTTATTTACCCTATATTCAAAAACACATCATGGTAAAACGTCCTGAGAATTTTGAAAAATTCCATAGGTAGAATCTTGGACTTTGTTATTTGTGAAACATCAGGTTTTTACTAATCTTTCCACCCCTCACTTGGGTTGAATGAAGGATAAAGATCAAGTTATCCAAGGTTGCACAATAAAATGAGAGCCTCAAGGTTCATTCTAGGCCATGGAAATGCAGTATTAATTTGATATTACTGCTTCCCTGTACAATGATTAGTCCTCAAGGGATCACGGAGTGTGCTAGTTGCTTTAGGGGACAAATGTGGCTCCCATCGCCATATTTTTGGAGATTCTTATTGCAGCAGATCTTGTTATAAAAACTGTACACTACTGTAGACTTGGCCCTACATATGTTACTATGTAGCATTACTAATAAAAGAGATCAGATGCTAGTAGCATCAAATAGCATTTTCAGCTTCTATAAGCAAAGCCAATAGCTAGTAACATTTCTAAGCTTCAATGCTAAAACTGCTCTTATGGGCAGAGTTGGCTCCTTTTGATGTGGATTAACAGAGTTTACTTCAGCATGAGACCAGACACTAAGCACCCCTCCATCCTAATTAGCACACTCCAGCAGACTCGATTAATCGGACTGCAATTACAGCATATTGGAGCAGTCTCCCCGCACATCTACTGGCATAGTTAGGCTTGGATAGCTAGTCACTTAGTTCTAGCCATTAAAACAAAATAAAATGTGCTTACATAATGTCTGTACCCCTGTAAATTAAAGTATTAGCAGTGAAATTGTCTAGAGCAATCTATGGCTGCGTCCAGATGAGCGTGCACGTGCCTCTTGCCCCGTCTCAAACCCCTTTGAGGCAGGGCAAGAGGCACATGCGGGAATGAAAAAATGTTCCCCGTGATGCAAACTTGCAGCAAGGGGAGAAAACCAGGGGTCTAAAAAAACCCGAAGTTTAAAAAAGCTGGCTCTTCCAGGGAGACGCTCTGGCTGCCAGAGCATCTCCATGGTTGGCCCCTTGCCCTGGTGCTGAAGGAGCATGCTTCAGCACCAGGGCTCCAGAGCCGGTGAGTAAGGGGTCGGGGGGGGGCTCGAGGAGGGGGGAGGGGACTACGGGGAGGAGCTCCCATGGCCCCACTTGTTCCCCCTGCTCCCCGCAGTCCCCAGCCCCACCCCCTGTCTGCCCTCCTGAGGCCCCTGATCCTGGCAGTGGCTGGCCCCAGGCTCCCCCAGCCCCCCTGACCCCCCCAATCCCTGCAGTGCCCAGCCCTACCCACTGCCTACCCCCTCGAGGCCCCTGATCCCTGTGGTGCCTGCCTCAGCACCCCCGGATCCCCGTGGTGCCTGGCCCCCCCCCGCCTACCCCCCAAGCCCTCCTGACCCCTGGCCTGCCCATCCCCATCCCCCTCAGCCTCCCGAGGCCCCTGCTCCTTGCCCCCACCACCCCAGCATGCTCACTTAAAAAAAAAAACAAAAAACCCCAGTGCTTACCAGCAGATCCAGCTGCCCTTGGGATCACTTGGGACCCCGCCTGCACCGCACGGGGCAGAGGGACAGCCCCAGAGGCCCCAGCCCGGGTCCTCCTGCCCTGTGCTGCCCAGGGGGGCTCTGCCAGGAGGCCGCAGAGCCCCCCACCCCTGCTCCTGAGATAAGTAGAGGCTTTTTTCTGGGTTTTTTTTAAGTGCTGGTGCCTGGGGTTGGGGGGGCAGCCATGGTGGCCTGGGGGTGCAAGTGGGGGGTGGGGCCAGGCAGGAAAGCCATCAGGAGGTCTGGGGGAGTGGGGAGGTGGGGCTGGGGGGCAGCCATCAGGGGGGCTGCAGCAGCTGGCAGGGGATGGGGCCAAGTGGGGCAGCAATTGGAGAGCTGGGTTGGGGCATGTGGGCCTTGTCGGGGGGGTGGTAGCCCCTGCGGGGGCCATTTGGCCCCTGTTGGGGAGCCGTAACCCCTGTGTGGCCATAGCTCACCAAAAGTCAGTGCTTTAACACTGTAGATGTATCAATAAACCATTGCGCAAATGATCGTTGTCTCTCTTTCTCTCTCTCTCTCTCTGTATATAGTGGTCTTTTGTTTTAATTGTGGAGGAACATGGATTTGGGGGTATTTTACAGAGTGACTGGGAATTTTTTTATCAGGGATTTTTCAATTTTCCAATAGGGAACACCAGAACTCATGCTAGGCAGGGCAGTGGTAGGACCCTGCCTGCTCAGAGCTGGCACTTTGGACCCAGCTGGCTGTGGCTGACCTCCTGGACAAATGGAGCTAGAAGGATATGCTTTGACAGTACAAAGCAGGTCACCACACCTGGAACATATTCCAGGCTATAGTTGCCCAGGTGGCCAGGCAAGGGGCACACATGGCAGTAGTGCAACACAGAGGCCAACCCTGCAGCCACAACCCGCTGGCAGCTGGCCCAGAGGGGCAGGTGCCTCATCCTGGTTTGGCAGGTGCACTTCAGGTCACAGCCAGGCAGCAGCCCCCACTGCCAGACTGCTGCAGTGCGTAGAGGGTATGGGGAACTCTCAGGGCTGCTTCAGCAGTCCAGCTGGCACAAGGGGTAGTGTCCTCAGATACCAACTGGCTGGGCCCCAGAAGCTCCTGAGAGCGAGAAGCTCTGAGCTATTTGCCAGGGCAGCTTTTTGTACTGCTGAGGCCAGGACAGGGCAGCTTTTTATACTGCTGGGGACAGCACAGGTGCTGGCTCCAGGCTGTAGCTCCCCCTGGCTGCAGATCTGGGAGGAGCCAGGCAGGGTTATTTTGCCCCAAGTGGCACAATTTGCTCCTCAGCAAAGTGCATGTCCAAGCATGTGCACTGGGGCAAAAAGCCCCGGTTCAAATTTGCATCTCTTCTATTTGAGCTGCTGCAAGCGCATGTGCTTGCATGTATGGATGTGCCCTATATGTCAGGAAGAACTGAGACAAAACTCTGAGCAGTCACGACCCACAGAAGATTCCTGTGACACACCATTCTCACCTTTGTTGCTGACAGTTGGCCTGTTTCTATGATATTTTCTCTTTACCTTAGATATTTTAGCTTTTTTTTCTATATATGAATTATACTTTTGCAGCCTGGGCTGCATTCAGCCTTATATTGGAAGTAGTGCAACTCAGCTGAAGGCATGTAGTATGGATAAGTAATTGTAATCGTAGGGTACATGCATGAGACCCAACTTGAGGTCATACCACTCTTTCCAGTGTGTGTTCTATAAAACAGTCTATAGTACTATTCACATCTGGCAGACAGAGCCCATTAGAAAGTGGTACTATTATAATATCTTTTTTTTTTACCTTGACTGTGATGCCAAGAATGACATTAATTCTTTTATCCTGAAAACCTTTCTGGTCACATCAGCAGTCTGATTATCTTGACTGCTCTTGTTCTATTCTTTAGAAGGCGACACTTACAGAATTAAATCAGGGTAGGAGGCATTATTTGAAATATTTTATTCCCCTTAGAATGGAGATTTCACATTCAGAAAGTATGATTTCAAGAACATATTTAAGCTACAGGAGAATCTCCTAATGAAGACGTCCCTCAAGAAAGGAGGGGGCCGGGAAAAGCTTTCATTGGGACTAGAGATGATCTTTCTTGGAACAAAAGCAACCTCTGTGGAGAGAGCAGCCAACCTCTTTAATGGGAAGAAGACAAACATGGAAAAGAAAAGTCCCAACTGAAGTACTGAAAGAACAGGGAAGGACCCAAATAGGGGAAAACTTTAGTGGCTATTGACCAAGGGGCAGGGCAAACTGATCATTGTCTGTATAAAATTAATATTTGTTACTGCTGAAGAGAAAACTATGGATGTGAAATGGGTATTTTGCATACATCTGTGCATCTTGCAAATGCAATTACTGTGCCTGCTTCCTTGTGTGCAGGCAGCTCAGGCACATTACATTTAAAAAAAAGTGGTTAGGAGAACGAACCTTAAAATTTTGTAGACGTGGGAACTATGTTTCCTAAAATATTTTTCAGACTGTCAGGAAAGAAGATAACTGGTCTTGGTGCCTAACTTTCCAGTCTTGGGAAACTAAAGATGATGAAGTATTTTCAGAGTAACGCTGTCAGAGGCCACTAGATCAATGACAATGCAGTGAACCTTAATGTCCATATGGTCTTGTTGTATGAAATGTAGCATACTGTAATTTATTATGGTTTCTGAAATCCAATATGGCACAGCTGCCACCCAGTTAAGATTTTAGGTTTAGTTTTATTTCCTAATCAAAAGAGACTAAGTGAAAAAAAACAACCAAACTTCTTTTCTTACAGGTGCTCTAGAAGAATTGAATTCTTCCCAAGTTCTCGGCATTCAAGCCTATATCCAGCAAAGCAGCTCAGCAGATACTTAGCTGTAAGTACAAGTAATTCAACTGAACTTCATAGATTTTATACACTTCTACCAATACTAAAAGGCCAGTTCATATTTATGTTGCCTCCATGGCAAGACCAGAATGTTACTGAAAAGGGTGCCATACCTACTTATTCCCAGTCAGCATGTCCAAAATTAAAAAAATTAGGTAGTGTGGCTGGCTTACTCCAGGCCTGAACACATGTCAAGAAGCATTGCCATGACAGAGAGACTCTGGGCATGTGGTCAGGGCTGCATTAAACTAAACCCACAAAACACTGCCTGATACTTAGGATTTGTCAGGTACTTGGGACCATTCTAAGTAGTCCATGGTGCCAGATATCCAGCCTTGAGCAAGCATGGAGGGGAGTAAATAAATGGTGCTTGTTTCCTCATGCCAGTCCCAGGCTTGGCAGGAAAGCCACAAAGACATGGGCTTAGGCATCCAAGCCCAAATGCCACTTAGAGATTTTAAAAGTATAAGAGAGCCTGGGTGAAAGTGCAGGTTCCACTGATCACTTAACATGACAGAACATTTCCCTTTTAAAGAGCTTTTTCAAGTGTTTATAACCTTTCAAACTAAGACAGTCTAGAAATCCAAAAATAGCTAGAATAAATAAAACTATAATTTAATTACCAGAAAGAGACAATGGGCATTGCGATAAAGGGTAGAATTCTAACAGAATTTGAAGGAGCAGTCTTTGAAAATATAAAGCAGGCACATCCTTCACTAAGATTCACAGACTTCTGGTACACTTCACAGGAATTTAAGCATGTTAAAATAGCCACAGGAGGGCTTCCCTATTATTCCTCGATAGCAGCAGAAGCACAGTGTGAATTACAAGTAAAAATGTAATTAAAAATTGAATGAGGCTACAGGTTTCACACAGAGCTTCTCTTGTGCACACAGTATCAAGATATACCTGAACATGCCTAGAAAACATAATATAAATCTTACTATTAGAAGAGAGAAGTGAAAATAGAAAAACATTTGCACGCTTATCCCTATCTTTCTCCATTAACAGGATATCCATTCATTCCCTCCCTACACATTATAATTAAACTTATAACACAGGTGTGTAGCATATACTATACCCACTTTTGACTGTGTCAGGTATGCAGTACATCCTTGATTCACTATCAATTTCAATTCTAGCAGATAATGGAGATGCTGCTCTTTTTGTGACTTGAATTTAAGTCACCACTGCAGTGGCATAGTGCTTCACAGAGCCCTATGGCTATTATACAGGATGGGAGGATCAACTATATATTAACAGAAAAAGTATTGTGTGCAGTATGTAATCCTGATCTTGTTTAAGTCAATGACAAAACTCCCATTGACTTCAGTGGGCCCATGTATCACCCATGATGCTTGATTACTGAAAAAATCAGTACCACTTTCTGGAAATCAATAAAGTCAGGGGGGATTTATACCTACTGTAGATATAGTCCATATAAATTCTCTTTTGAACTTAATACAGAAGGTCACCATAGCTAATTTTAATCTGTCTTTTTGTCTTTCTTTCAGAGTCAGGCTGCAGGGATTTTTTGATTTAGAAAGAGAGGCTGTTTTTAGTAAGGGATTAGAGTACAGTTCATAAACATGAAGCAAGAATTTGCCATTCCCTATGGCTCTCCATCTATTATGGAAAGAATGCTTAACTGATTCGAACTGAGAGCTCTAAATAGATACTCAAGTCTCTTACATATGGTTGTGGTGGAAGTTACGAACTAAGTCAAATCTCAGCTTTCCTACCATACTAGAGTAAGATAGCAGCAAAAATACCACAATAAAGGAATATTTATATAAGTACATATTATAATCCATATTTTACAGAGGAGAACAACAAAGTAAAGGGAGCTATAATTATTTTTACTTAGAATATTAGTGTCACAGTATGCCTAATATGTACCTTAGTGAGATTCCCTTTAATACTGAAATAGTCTCTGCACTAAAGAGTTTACAGTGGAGGCCCCAGTTCCATGAACATACAGTGAATCGATTCGCTGATTCAGATTACTGTCCTGATTCGATTCGGCCGAATCTGAATCTGAAGATTCAATTCCAATTCAGAGAATCACCGATTTGGCCTTAGGCAGAACTTTAAATGTTTTTTCTACATACGCTACCATTGGCCTTTCCTCCCTTCCAGCTTGTCCCTGTTTCAGAATGGGAGGGGGACAAGGGAGCAGGGGGAACTTGTTCTAGGGGTTCCCCAACTGGTGCTGGAGAGTGGGGTGGGTGAATTGGAGCTTCCCCACCTTGTGGGGGGGGCACTCACCCTCCATACCTGCTCCACCCTCCATTAGGGGCTGAAAAACACCCAGACTGAACTCCCTCCACTCCCTTTCCTTGCTCCCATTCTGAAAACAGTGACAGACTAGGAGGCAGCGCAGACACAAGTTATAGAATATGTTAAGTTTTGAAACTTCTTTATCTGACACCTCATGCCATTTTTAAAGTGGTCTGCAGCCACATACTTGTGTTTGATCACAGCTATACATCGCTCACTTTCTGTGGCCAGATTGAATGAAAATTGTCATTTCTGTCTGTGCCCTAAAGTAAAGATGTTATGGGGTTTGATGTGTGATCCCAACAATTTTACTTCCTGATGTGCTGCACATCGCAGGAAGTGCCATTATTGGATTTCACATCAGATCACATTGCACCATATTGCCAGTGCAGGGAGAGCAGGATGCTGGACTTCTCCTGCCCCTGCAAGTAGCAAGCTTGATTCCCAACCATGGGAGTACATGGTGTGTTCTTGAGGCTGGGAGCCCTAATCAGCTGAGTGGCCTTCCAGCATCTGGAACACACAGGAGTTTTGAAAGGTTCCTGTGTACTCCAGAGGCTAGGCACTGGCTATGAATTTGATTGAAGTCATGATAGGAACCATCCACAAAGTTATTACACATTTTTTGTGTAATAACTTTGTGGCTTATTCCTTGTTGTATCATACCATTCATTGATTGAACATGTGGCTAGGTTACTACTTAAGGTGTAATTAACCAAATAAACCCGTCTTATGTGTAATTCTGTTAGGGGCCGCAGTAGAATGGAGAATGGAATTTAGCCCAGAGGAGTTACATTTCTCAGTGATTAGATCATGCTGCACTGCTGCTATGCCATTAGGTGCTTTATCCAGATAACACAGACTCTTAGGAAGGTTACCGAAATATATATTTCAAGTACAACCATATTCAGCTTTTCCACAGGTTTTTCCACTGAGCTCTGACAAAATAGGATGCAGATTAACAGGGATAAGTGTCATGTGTTGTACCTGGGGAGGAAGAATCATCAACACTCCTACAGCCTGGGAGTACCACTCTAAGTAGTACAACTGAGGAAAGGGATAGCTAACTACACCCTTTCTTGCATAAGTAGCTGCATCACAAACAGGTCTTAGGAGGTGATACTTCCCCTCTATGCGGCGTTGGTTAGGTCTCAGCTGGAGTACTGCATCCAGTTTGGGTGCTGCACTTCAGGAGGGATGTGGATGGCCTGGAGAGGGTTCAGAGGAGGGACGCTCGTCTGGTTAAAAGCCTAAAGAAAAAACCCTATGTGGACCGACTGCGAGATCTGAACCACTTCAGCTTCCTCAAAAGGAGGCTGAGAGGTGATCTTGTGGCCGCCTACAAACTCACTGGGGGGAGGGGAGGTAGTAAGAAATAGGAGATACAATGTTGACCCAGTCACCTGTCAGGGTAACTAGAAATAATGCCCACAAACTGGAAGAGAGCAAATTCAGATTGGACATCAGGAAAAAAAATTATTTACAGTGAGGGTTGCCAAAATGTGGAATAAGATTCCAAGGGAGGTGGTGCTGTCCCCTTCCTTGAAGGTACTTTAAAGGAAATTGGACAGACATCTGGCTGGGGTCATCTGACCCCAGCACTCGTTCCTGCCCAGGGTACGGGGTCGGACTTGATCGAATTGGTCTCTTCCAACCCTAACAGCTATGAAACTGTGAAAATCTATGAAATTTAAGTTGTACATTGTGCTATACATCAAGGTTGGTGACAGTTAATATGTGGCAGGTCAAAACAACCCAGCTCAGGGCTGAGGGCTCAACCAGCAGTGGTGACTTGCCTGTTGCCACTGCTGCAGCTTCTTGCTATCACCCAGCCAAGGTGCAGGTAAAGGTCCTGGCTGCCAGAACACTGCTGAACCCCCCCGCTGTTGCTAAAACTCTGCCAAAACCCTCTGGCTCCACAGGCTGGATATAGTCCATGGCCCATTAGTTACTGACCCTGCAGATGGTTGGGAAAGGCTTACTGATCTTCAGTTTCTTTACTTTTTACCCTTGGTAGTCATACAAGAGGAGAGAGTTGAACTTCAATCCCTCATTTGTTTGAAATATTGCAGTTGTGGCAATATGCTAGAACATGCTTTCATGTCACAATGAATTGTAAGTGTTCATTTTATACTTCTATCTTATTGTTACCACAGAACAAAATAATTCAGACCTTTACTGCAGACTTTTCTTGGTTTGTTTTCTCATATTTTTTTAGGTCAATTATGAGCTTGCATCATTGCTTGCACTGAAGGATTTTTTTTATTATCCTGGCAGTTTCTTTCCAGATATTCTTTAAATAGGGCACATTGTCCCTTCCTTCCTGATGATGTAGCATGCCTTTGGGCAGAGATCAAGTGCATTTTGCAACCTGAGCTGCAGATACTATACAACTCATTACTTCATAATTTAATACTACTGTGGCACCTGATAGGACCAATCTACTCTAGTTAAGTATTCATTGATATTTGCATTATGAACCCTCTTATACAGGGATTTACTATCTCAGCTGCTTGAAATCATGGTGGGCTGAAACTTAACATAGAGGTTAGCCACTTAAATGGTAATTACTATAATAAAATTATTATAGAGTGGCCTTTCCATTGCCCCAGCTTCTGTCCCTGTAATTGTCTCCCTAGAAATCACTCAGTCACATCAGATATTGTAGTACTGAATCTGCTATTTGTGGTGTGTTGCTTATCATGGAAGAGGTCTGAAGGGTATACACATCTAGATGCTTCTTACTACTTTTGGGTCTTCTCCTGAAATGGGTGGCAAGACGTTCTACGTGATATGAGAAAGAGGAACAAATGGGTTAAACACCAAATCGCCTTGCCTGGTGATATTTTTGGTGTTCACAACTTCATAGAAAAGTAGGGCTGGAAAGCACCTCAGGAGGTCATCATGCTCCTCTCCTTCCTGCTTCATGTAGTCCTACTCCTTTCCCACTTTTATTTCACTATCAAAAGAGAGAAGAAAAAGATGACTCCTTTTTCCTCTTACTAGCCAGGGAAATTTAATAGGTGTTGATGAGTACCAGGGCTGTGCGAAACAGCAGCGTTCCATTTCAACTTGTGTTCTGACATTTTGACAAAACAGCATTTCGTTTCAGATTTTGTTTCGATTCAAAACTGTGGTTCCGTTTTGTTTTGTTGAAACAGTTTCACCGTTTCGATGTTTTGCCCATAGGCTATAATGGGGAAGCTCAAAACAGCCTATAACTTTGCTATTTCTGCCCTGATTTGTATGGAACTTGCAGAAATGCTAGCCCCTGCTGAGGTCACAAAACCTGCCAAGTTTCAAGGAGATAGGTGCAGCAGTTTGGGGAAAACTACAACTCAAATTCTTGAAAGCAAAAAACTCATGTCACGTGTAGGTGTTAAGCCACAGCAGGGTCATAACTGCAGGCATGCTAGCCCCTGCTGAGGCCACAAAGCCTGCAAGATTTTAAGGAGATAGGTACAGGGGCTTCTGGGTTCTGGGGTCCTGCACCTCTGACTGCTGACAGGCAAAACTCGTGACATGGGTGCTTGTGGAACAGTGTCTGTCTTGGGGCACAGGGTGGTGAAAACTGCAGGCCTGCTAGGCCCTGCTGTGACCACAAAACCTGCCAGCTGTCAAGGAGATAGGTGCAGGAGGAGTCTGGGTTCTGGGGCCCTGCACCTCTAGCAGCTGACCAGCAAAACTCGTGACATGGGTGGGTGACACTGTGTGTGTGTTAAGGTGTGCCCTCACTTAACAGACACCAATGCAGAAAGCAGGGCAGTTCAAACAATGCTGCCTTTTATGCAGTTTTTCCATCCCTCCCCCAGAGCACTGGGATTGGAAGAGACCTCACAAAAGGATGACAGTCACTGGCCAGCTACACAGTCAGTAATGAGAGCACTCCTTCCCCTGCTTCCCCCTCCCTCTCCTTACTTTAGTTTCTGTTTCCCTGCAGGCAAGCCCAGCTTGAGCTTCGAAACTCAAAACATTTAGAAAAATTTGAAATGTTTTGACTTGCCTCATTTTGTTTCAAGGCTGTTTTGAAGCTCTCTATTTCATTTCAATTTTGCGGTTTCAAGCTCAAAACAAGTTGAAACAGTGTTTCATAGTAGCTAGGGTCAGGAGGGACCTGAACAGATCATCTAGCCTGACCCCCTGCCACAGGCAGGAATAAATGCTGGGGTCACAAGACCCCAGACAGGTGATCGTCCAACCTCCTCTTGAATTTGCTCAAGGTAGGGGCGAGGACCACTTCCCTGGGAAGTTGGTTTCAGATTTTGGCCACCCTAACTGTAAAATATTGCTTTCTGATCTCTTACCTAAACCTATTCTCCATCAGCTTATGACCATTGTTCGTTGTCAACCCAGGTGGTGCTGGGGAGAAAAGAGCTCTACCTATTTGCTGTTGATCTCCCCTGATGATCTTGTAGGCAGCCACCAGGTCCCCCCTCAGCCTCCTCTTCCTGAGGCTGAACAGGTTCAGGTCCTTCAGTCTCTCCTCATAGGGCCTATCCTGCTGCCCTCTCACCAAGCGGGTGGCCCTCCTCTGAACCCTCTGCAGGCTGGCCACATCCCTTTTGAAGTGCGGCACCCAGTACTGGACACAGTACTCCAACTGCGGCCTGACCAAAGTCACATAGAGGGGGAGTATCACCTCTCTGGACTGGCTTGAGATGCACCTTTGGATGCATGACAAGGTATGGCTGGCCTTGCTGGCTGCGGTCTGGCATTGGAAGTTCATGTTCATCTTGGAGTCAATAATGGCTCCAAGATCCCTTTCCGCCTCTGTGCTTTCAAGAAGGGAACTCCCCAGCCTGTATGTATGCTGTGGATTCCTTCTCCCAAGGTGCAGCACCCTGTATTTGTCTACGTTGAACCCCATCCTATTCTCGTGTGCCCACTTTTGTAGTCTGTCTAAATCTAGTTGCAGCCTCTCTCTCCCTTCAAGTGTGTCCACCTGCCCCACACATCTTAGTGTCATCAGCAAACTTGGACAGTGTGCTTTCCACCTTCTCGTCCAAGTTGCTGATGAAGATGTTAAACAGTGTGGGCCTGAGGACCAAGCCCTGGGGGACCCTACTGCTCACATCTCGCCAGGTTGAGTACAACCCATCCACCACTACTCTCTGGGTGCGCCCCATCAGCCAATTTTTTACCCATCCAACTCTGTAGGCATCAATGCCACAGTAGCTTAATTTATTGATGCGGATGGGGTGAGAGGCAGTGTCAAAGGCCTTCTGAAAGTCTAGAAAGACTACGTCCACGGGGACAATATCATCCAAGGATTTAGTTACTTGGTCATAAAAGGCAATCAGGTTGGTCAGGCAGGACCTGCCTTTGATGAACCCATGCTGATTGCCCCTGAGCATGATCTCCCCTGCAGGCCCCCCAAAGATGTGCTCCTTGATGGCCTTGATCTCCAAGATCTTCCTGAGCACCGAGGTGAGGATTACAGGCCTATAGTTACTTGGGTCCTCCTTCCTCCCTTTCTTGAAAATTGGGACCACATTAGCCAGTTTCCAATCCCCCGGCACCTGGCCAGATGACCACGAATGCTCATACAGCTGGGCCAAGGGCTCTGCGATGACCCCTGCCAGCTCCCTCAACACCCTTGGGTGGAGGGCATCTAGAACTGCAAATTTAAAAATGTCTAGCCCTTCCAGAAGATCCCTAACTACATCTGTACTGACTAAAGGCCTGACAGAGCTATCCCCAAGATTGTCCCTACCTCTGGTATAGGGGATATCCTGGTCCCTGTTCAAGAAAACAGAGACAAAGAAACTGTTAAAAATATCAGCTTTCTTGTCTGGCATAGCCAGAACCAGCGTTGAAATGAAACTGCTGATGAAATCTTGCACAGCCCTAATGAGTACCTAGTGAAAGCTTAATGAATATTAATTAGACACTAGCTTAATGTGAAAGGTGGGCTAAATCAATGAACTAACAGTAAAAGGTAAGGAAATGAGGAATTTGAAAAATCCTTTGCTGCAAACGTGCACTCTCCTAAATCAATTTAAACCCACCTTTATTTTAATTCTGTAAAAGAGTGACTTTCAAGCTGATATAAAACAGTTTAAATCACTTCTGTACTGAAGAGAGTAATTACAAGCCAGGTTATAATCTATGTCTAGGGGTTGACACAGGGACTACACTGATTTGGCTATGTTATTTTTCAAAATACAATTTTAATTAAATTGGCACAGCTTTGTGTTAAAACAGGATCACAAACACAGAGATGCATGGCCCTGGCATAGGTTAACATAACAGATGAAGTAAGTATTTCTGTTGCGTGGCTCGTATGTACATTTCAAATCAGACAGAATGGCTGCATTGAATGTAATTAATATTGTAATCTGAGTTGGAATAAGAAATGTGGCCTATCTGTGTCCCATGCTCAGTGGTTTTAAACTATTGGAAATGGTGAGGTCAGAGTATGGCCCTCATATCCAGGATATGGTCCTGGACTACTAGATTCATTATTTATATATATTATTAATGTCTAGGAAACCTAGTCATGGACATTGGCTGCATTGTACTAGGTCCTATAGAAACACAGTATGGAAGAATGGAATCAATTTCAAAGAACTTGCCATCTAAGAGATAAGAGACAATAAATGGCTAGACAAAGAAACAGTATTAAACACCATGCACTATACCACAACCAAAATTACTAAGGGGTTTGTAAAAAATTTTAAAGAGTTTTGAAGGTGAACAATAAGTAACTTTTCAGATGTTCATAAAGTGGGTCTTCCAAGTGGGAGGGTCAGCATGGGGGAAAGCAACATGATACTCATTTATCTAATGGAGGATAGAGTCCAGGATTATTGGCTTATCAGAGGCATAAACCAATATTTTTATACTAGAAGGTAATGTTGCGATGGTCTGTGAAAGATCTTGGAAGTGAAGACAACTAGACAAGCATGTTATGTTTGATGCAGTTGAAGCTGGGGAGACAATGGAGATGCAAAGAGAAGGTGACATAACCTTGCCTCTGGTGAGATGAATGGCTTGGTACTTTTCATGCTATACAATTTGAGCACTTATGTGGATGATGTGGTTTCAGTGTTAGGAAGTGCATTCCTTAATGCTGACATTAAAAATGAAGCTGAATTGGTACCTCCATTTTTCTTTAGATTCTCAGAATAAAAAATGCAAGTCAGGGTTAGTGAGTGAGTGCCCAAGAAGGCCATTATTTCTTTGTTAAATTTTGCACACGGGATATAGTGCTACCACTAGGAGAGATGACATGCAGTTTCAAAAGTTCCTTACGCCTAGAAGCATGAAGCAGGTTAAAGAAAGCTGCTAGCAGAGTTGAACAAACATCCCTGTCCCACATCCATATAAGCACTAGTGGACCATCTCTGACATTTAAGAATTTGCTCCCCTTGGTGATCATTCTGGGAGAGGTCAGTGAACTTCAGGGCATAGTGCAAAGCTGATTCATTTAATTGCGCTACCATTTTATTCATGTGTGATGTGAGTTTCCATTTTTTTAAAATGAATGCAAGGCCAGACATTTCTCGACACTGCCCAGGGTTTCTCTTTAATCCACTGCAGACTGACTTACATAAACTACATTTTTAATTTTGTAAATAGGTCTCTAGCTGCTATCTTCTTAGCTATTGCTTAAATAGAGTGAAAAACTAAAGGAAGGAAGGAAAGACACCTGGATGACACTGGGGTTCTGCAACTGGAAAAAGGTTGTTCATCTTCTAACCTAGGATGCGAAATTGGGTGCAATTGCTTACCCTGGTACACAGTTCGTGTGTGATATGGGGCAAGATACAGGGAGTATAACCTGCATCTCTGGTTTCCCAGAAGAGTGCTTTAACCATAACCCCACAGGTTAGGCATTATCAAGGCCCCTCTGCAGCCCTCCTTTTGATGCTGGCCCAGTACATTGTGCATTTAATATATTAATTGGGCAAGATGGTCAGAGTACAAAGGAGAAATTTCTGCCTGACTGGGGGCAAGTGCCAGGCTAGAACCACCTAGGGCAGCCTCCATCTCACACACTTCAAGCCCCATATCTCTCTCCTTTTGCTGCCCTCTTCATTCTCTTTACTGTACTGGACTTAAACTTCTCCAAAACTGTGCGTATCAGTAGTGCTCAACCTCAGGTTGCCCCACAGGTCTGGAAATTTGGTGGTAGGGGAGTGATGGCAGTTAACAGTACCATCATTTCCCCACCACCAAATTTCCAAGCCCCACAGCCAGATGGCATAGCCCCATATGCTGGACTGGGTTAGTGTGTGGGGCTGGGGAGAGGCAGGCCCAATCCAGTGTGTAGTGTTGGCGCTCAGTTTGGCACATGTGGGGCCAGGCCTCAATCCAACCTATGCAAAGCTGGGACAGCAGGTCAGATCTAGTGAATGAGGGCAAGGCCCAGTCTAGTGCAGAGGGCTGTAGCTACACACCAGATTGTGCCCTTGTGCTGACCATGTGGTGGATCAGACCCAGGGACTACTACAATGCATTGGATCTGGCATGCAGACTGACCCTGCACCACTTATTTGGCCCACAACCCGAAAAGGTTGGGCACAACTGGTGTACACGATCTCTGTCCTGTGATCTGAGGGGAGCGTGATTTGCCTGATCGTTTTCTGACAAATAAGAGCGCTGATCTTCATGTCACTGAAAGCTGGAGACATCCATTAATGAGTCTGAATTATTCCAATATTATTGTAAGCAGCCATACAGAGGGGGCTGTTACAGAGATAGGGAGGTTTTTACCTTTATACAATCTCTATATCAGTGATTCTTAATGACAGTGCCATGAGATCCTTTCAAGGGTGTTGTGGGATGCCATGCAATGTTATCAGCGTTATGTATGCAAATATAATTCACAAGATAAACCCAGAGATTCCAAATAAAAATCCATAGTTGTGGTCTCTCTGAGTTTTTTGCAACAGAAAAACTACTCTATTTTTCTGTAGTCAAAAAGAGTGAAAACTAACAGCTGGCATTTTCTGAAGCAGGCCTCAAGTCTATCCAAGGGTGCCTCAAATCTAGAAATGTTGTGAAACGCTGCTCTAGGTATTAGAATAACCAAACATATTTCATGATAGACTCCATTTAGAATGGCTGTGCATTAGGGGTGTGCGAAATGGATCGTATTCGATTCTGATTCAGCCTGAATCAGGGACAGTGATTCAATTAATCGATTTGGACCACTGTCCCCAATTCGATTTGGCTGAATCCAAATCTGAAGATTTGATGCGGATTTGGAGAATCAGGGATTCAGCCATAGACACAGCTTTAAACGTTTTTTCTACATACCCCGAGGTACCAGGCACAGCTTGTGAATGCTGCAATGCTGGGGTGGATGGAGCATCCCACAGGAGTGTGAGGTGGTGCCCTGCGTGCTCAGCTGTGACCCCGGAAGTGGACTGGAACTACTTCCAGGCTACTTTCAGGTCCACTGGGGACTGCACAGGGGACCTCCTGGCCCCCCGCCCCGCCCCCTGCCCCCCGGCTCAGCGATGAGCCACAGGTGGACCCTGGGTGCCCCCCAAGACCCAGGAGGCATCAGTGGCTGAGCTCGGGGACTGGGGGGGCCCCCTACCATGCTCCCCAGTGGACCCAGAAGTGGACCGGAAATGCTCCTGGTCCACTTCCGGGTCTGCTGTCAAGTGTACTGGGGAGCCCTGCTCTTGTGGGATTCGGAGAATCAGTAACTTCCGAATCTCTCTGACTCAATTCAAAAGGTTCCAATTCGATTCAGAGAGATTAAAGGGTCTCCTGGTTCAATTTGGATTTGGAGATTTGACTGCAGAATCGGGCCGAATCTCCGCCGTACCGAATCAGGGACCGAAGCTTCGCACAGCCTTATTGTGCATACCAGGAAACAATCCACAGTTATTATCCTTGATAATAAGCAAATTCTGATTCAGTTTTAAAGGCCCTCAATATAGCATTTTAAAAGTTGCTTCTGAGACTCTTCTTTTCCTGAATCAAAATGAAAATATAGGGGGCAAAAAGATATAAGTAAAAGTTTCTCAACAGGGGATATCTATATGTGCGCTTTAATGGGCATTAGCTGATTTTAATGTGCATTAAAGCATCTCAAAAAACAGTGTGCTTTCACTCATGTGCATTAAAATAAATTAATGAGCCTTTATCTGGTGCCTTACAATGGAATACTAAATTTGATGTGCATTAGCAAAAACACATTAATGAACATGTAGATGTACCCACAGAGTCTCCATATAATCAGCTTCAGGAGAAGTTTGATTTAATTTCCAAAAAAAAGGTAAGTTTTTTTAATTTTGTATTGGTTTATTCTGTTAACTGGGGGGTGGGGGAGGGGTGGAGAAGCATTGTCACAAATCTGTGCTACTGTCTTTGAGACAACTGGCCATTTATTAAAACAATTTTGTTAGCATTAGGACTATATATTTAAAATATTTTGGCCTACATTAGTTTTACAGCAGAGTTAATGTGACTTAGATATCAGGCTCTGTCTTCACTTATGTTTTTTCATAGTTTCTTGTTTGGGGAACATTTCCAGGGTGATTTTGAGGTGACCTGAGACAATGTAATGTTTCTCCTTTAAAAAAAAAAGTTTTAAAAAGAAAGCTTAACAGTGATGGATGTGAAGTCTAACAAAATGAAACAACATCCTCCTCTTGCTTCATGTGGCTCTGGATTTGTCAGGTTGTTTGTGGGTCTGATACATGTCAGTGTTCCTACAGGATACAAAGGCCTGGAAAGGAGCAAAGACCTTGGATAATATGAGTTGCAGCTTTGCTGTTGCTGGATTCTGTGTTCTCAAGAGGTTGCCACCTAAGTCAGTATAACTCCTTTGAGGTCAGACTTCATTTAGTTCAAGACTCAGTGGAAAGATTTAGATCTTCTCAACAGATCAGTGCAGAAGCTAGGTATTATAGTCTAAAAAGTCACCTCATTATTGAGGCAGGCACTTTTCTCAAGGATAAACAAAAGAAAAGCCATTGCAAGGATGACTGTAATTATACCATGTTTAGATTATTCCCTGGGTTAGTCTTAAATTTAGGTTGAGCTAAAAAGAGTAATTACAATACACTAGTGTTGGTAAACCAAACTTATTTGCATTTACTGCTGCCTCACTTCATCTATCCACAAAGCTTCCCAAATCCCTGGTGATATTTTCAATCACAAGATTATGCATGTAATAACAATAGACCTTTTTATTCCTCAAGTCCTCCATTTAGCCTCCTGAGGCAGATAATATCTCTTAGCTTGTCGGTGTGACAAGAAAATGTTCTAATCAAATACTCCTCTGGGCCATCACAGCACATAATAACAGGGACTTTGATAGCTTTATCAGACGTGCATCAGAAGGTTCACTTTCAAAGAGGAACAAATAATTTCACTTTAATTCAAAGCTTTGGGATACACACTAGGAAGGGTAGAAATCAGAAGATATAAACGGGGGGACAAAAGTACTGTGTTTCCAATGGGACATAATCAAGTGGTTTATATGATATGTTATTTAAATTAAAAACGTTTTCATCACCAATTACTTGGGTTTTCATGACAATTTAAATTTTCTCAACAGGAAGATATAGTGCACACGCTTGAGCACGTTTTATTATGTCAAGTGGAGTTTTAAAGCTGCCTGAAGTCAGGCCTCCTCAAGATGTGATTTTGTACGATCTTGCAAGAAAAATCAAAATCAGTTTGATTAAGTATGAGGATTCTATGCCTCCATGGAAAGCCCAGGGTACAACAAGAGATAATGTAGGTAAATGGCAAGTGATATTGAACAAATGAGTTAAAGGGTGGTAGGGGTATCATACTATTGGTGGTGCTGTCTTAAAAATAAAATCTAAAACTGGGCTTCTGAGTCCTTGTGGTCTTTAAAGATGTGACATTGAGATGAACATGCACAACTTTGTTGCCATAACTTGGACAAGGGTATCTTTGCACATTATCACTGTGCAAGCAAATTAAAGGATGTGCTCCCAAGCTCCATTGTAACTTTTCATTTATACAGATAAGTGGAAGAGCATAAATTCACAAACAAGGCACTGCTCATATACAGCTGAACTGCACACAAATAAAGTAGATCCCCTTTGAAAATATGGACCTTAGTATTCTAAAGGATTTCTTTTACTAGTGTCTAGTTAGGGTCATTATATTCAAATAGACTTAGCTATATTATTCTGAAGTCAAGTCGAAGGCAGGATATGCACCTTATAGACTAAAATAGATATATATATAGAGAGAGACAGAGAGTGAGAGAGAGAGAGAGAACGAGCACAAGTTTCATGAGCTAGAGCTCACTTCCTCAGATGCTCAGTGGTGAAGGGAGCTCTAGTCCATCAAAACTTGTGCTATACTCCAGTTAGTCTAAAAAAATATGTGCAGCTGTTATATTTACATCTAACTAACCAGGGTTAGATTGATCTAAATGCCACTCTGTGCAGATGTTTGGTAGGCTAAGTCATGCAAAAAATGGCTGGCCTCATGTAAATTAGTTCAAGCTGAGGAGATGAACTAACTTAGGTCAGGAATGGGTTAGCCTGAACTTGTGAACATCTGCACATGTTCAGAATGCAGCCCTGGTGCTGAGAAAACCCAGTCACTTGCCCCAGCCCCAGGGCTGTGCTCTTCCTACTCTCCCCCCACCTACTCTGACTGGGCTATTTTTAGCCCTCTATTCACCCACTCCTGGATGGTCAACCTTGCCCTTACCAGACCTGGATCCACCAACCACCTCTCCCCTGCCCCTCACAGACCCACCAACCCCCCCCCCCCCCCCGCCAGCCCTGCCTGCTAGCCCCCAGCTTCCCCACCCTGTTACTTAAATTGGGTTCCCAAGATTGCTCCAGGCACTGGTGAATGTCTGCACATGCTGCTCCTGATCTACAACCCTGTGGCTTAAAGTAAGTCTGCAGTGAATGTCTACACGTACCCTAAGGTACAAATCTATCTTGCCTTCTCATCATATTCAGCCTATCTACATTCTCCTGATGGTTTCACCCTTTATCCTTACTTGTTCTAAACAGCTGTTCAGTACGGCTGTATTGGCAGGTACATTTCTGTGATTGATCTATGTAGATTGATTGTAGCACTCTGTTTATTCTAGTGCCTGTTTATTTTTTACCATGGAAAAGGTTGGCTATGTATGTTCATTACACTAAATTTTGTGCTCCTAGCTGCTGTACCTACTTCATGTAAGAGTTGCCTTTTCTTTTTACTATACAATCATTTATTTTTTAGATAATTTTTTTGTGCCCATGGTAACAACAAAAATGTACTGACAACCATTGTTTCTCGCTCAATATTATATATGCATGTTTAGAAAGTATTCTGAATTAGAAGGTGTTATGCAGCATGTACACTAGATTCTGGAACTCTCTTTAAAGTCCAAATTGATAGAAAACATGCTATTCAAATTCCCAGAGCAAAGTCATTAAGCTGAAATGTCTATGAAGCAGCTAAGGAGCTATGCTGGAAAAATTCTGTCATGCGTCATGATCTCTCATACAGGTATGAGAGTTTAACCAGAAGAACATAGACATTAATGCTTCAATATTTATGGCAGATGAGATAGTTAAAGCAGGCATTACGAGATGGGGTGGGTGCTATAGTAGAAGTCAGCAGCTTAGAATTCTTTAGGTAAAAATGTAGCTGGTATTTTGTTTGTGTGTGAGAAGTGCGATGTTTTAATAAGACCTGTTAAAGGCACCTTAGATATTTTTTATGAAACTCAATTCATGGAAGATCTCATAAATAATTTCCAAACATTATTTAGTATCTACACATACTTTATGCCATCTGGCGGTAGGAAAATTCTGGGACTGAAGCAACCACCTGGCACAGCTGTAGAGGTGATGACAAAGTTAATTTCCAGGAAAGGTACCAGCCTCTCCACTTAGCTAGCACTCCCAGCAGCTAGAGTAATTTATAATTAAGCAACCATCTTGAAATAATTTGCTTATCCCTTTCTCTGACCTGAGATGTGATAATAACAAATTTTTAAAAAAGATTATTTTTAAGAAAAGCCTGTAACAACTAAATTAAGGAAAGAAACTGGTTTTCAGTCCAATTGACTGATGAAACAATAAAACATGCTAAATGATTTTGTAAATGAGAACTGTAATAATAGGAAATTGTTTTTTTAAATATCAGCTCCCACTTATGTCATGTTTTCATATTTTTGGAAACCTAAATTGCTCATGATTCATTTTAGATGTTTTGTTCTGTCTTCTGAAAAATGCTTGAGAAGATTCAGTGAATTTCATTATTCAATGAGCAGGAATACAGCTTTGTTCTTACCGGTAATTCTTGCCAATATGTACTCTGTATGCTCTCTCTTATTGGGCCTGGCTTCTGACCTACAACCTAGTCTGGTTTCTCTCTCTCCTACCCCTTCAACCCAGTATCATAAACTCTAAGATTTCCTGGTTTTATTTGTTTGGTTTTGTTTCTTTGCCTTGCACTCTCCTTTAGTGCAAGGCAGAGAAAAGTGCTATATTTCCCTGTCCAGATTTTAACAAAATGAACTCACAGTTGTTTTGGAACGTTCCTTTCTGAAGGAATCTGATAGCACCTTGGTTCTCTAGCCACTCTCAGCCAGTCTCAGCTCCATCCCCTCTCCCTTTTATAAGCTCCTAATTGGTTTTCTATAAGCCTACTGGGCAACCATTACTTCTGTTCCATCCTCATTAACCATTTTATAGAACAACCTTAGTGCAGACCTCTGATGCATCCTGTCCTGGGTACATTTCCTTTTGCTGTGGAAAGCAACTCAAGAGTGTTCAGTAAAGGCAAGTTTGCTTCCCTACCTTCACAATGGAAATAGTTATCAACAGTGCTTAGATTACATTTCTACCAATTAACTACTACCTGTTCCTCAACACAAACATGCTGAGACAAAATCTGATTTTTCATATAAACTTGTGATTCTGAAATCCACAACCTCAGGCCAACATTTCACATAGGCCCAGTTTGCCTCCAGACCATTTTTTCAGTTAAGAATTTCTAGCAAAAGATTTTATAATGTAGGTGGGGAAGGAAAAAAATGCAACATGCAAAAGGATGGTTTAAAACTGCTGACAGTAAAATAACTACATAAATGGAGGCAAACATATGAAGGTGGAAAGATAAATGACATAACAGCATTTATTTTAATAATCTTTCCAAAAATATTTTCTTCATAACCTCTATGGTTTAACTATGGTGATCCATATTTCTCTGAAATCTGTTTTTCAAACAGGGCAACTGACAGTGCAAAAATTCCTGTTCAGTCTAAACACACCAGCTTTGCCCAGAAGGCTAAATACAAACAGTCAAAAAACCCGAGGCTGAATTGATTCAGTCTTTGCAGGTTAGTCTAAACTGCAGAGATTAAATTGAAACAGAAGTGAATGGACATTTACCTTTGATTCAGGAAATGCAGCCACATGTCTGCAGTGGCTTAGGCCAGAAGCCCAGGGGCACTAGAGCACAGCTCTCTGGCACATAGCCAGAATGGTCTGCATATTCACTTCCTCTTCTTGCAGGTCTCTGGGACTCGCAGTCCAGAATCACAACAACAGGACTCTGTAGGGTTGTTCATCATTTCTTCCTGCTTCCAGGTGCCTCTGGGATTTGTTGTCCACAGTTGCAACTAGCAGTAAGTTTGACTAGGGCAAAGGGGTTTAACCCCCCCTCCCTAGCCGCAGACCTCAGCTAGGTTTGTCTAGGGTGGGATGGCCCCTCCTCCTTGCAGACTGGGCTGCATCCCCAGCCAGGCTTGCACCCCCGCATCTCATTGTCAGCCAGCCCTCGTTGCTCCATCTAGGGAGCAGAGGTGCAGGCCCAGCCCTGCTTTCTGGAGCAGACAGCACAGCCCAGCCCAGGGCTGCAAAGCATGCTGGGATACTGGGGGACTATGATTTAACTTGAACTAGGAAGGGGTCTGAGAAAGAAGTTCCATAAACCAGTTTGATCCAAATCAGTTGAGTTTGATACTACATTCAACCAAGTTTATCTTAAACCAGTTTCAGTCATTTTGAAATTGGTTTATGTGCACTGAGCTTCTGTTCTGTTAGAGGTTTAAACCAGTTTCTGATCACCTAAACCAGTTTATGTGTAACTTCTGTCCCTAGTTGAATTGTCCACAGGGCACTTAAGAGGCACACAGACTTTTTGTCACTGATTCATTTTTCCCTTTTTCCCTTTTTCCCTAAGTGTAAACCAATACAGTTTTATTACCAAGGAGAGTAGCCTCTCCTTGATGTGACAGATAAAGTGTTTAATCATTTGCCTTGAGGCTTTTTCAAGGTTCCTTATAGCTCTGTTGACAATGAAAGGTCGCAAAGTTCATTAGATCACTAATATTTATTTTACTTTGTTTGGATTTCTAAGAAGAGACCGACAAAATGACCTTATCTTAAATGGGTAAGCAACCTAGACAGATAAACCTCCATTGATTTCAGTGGGAGCAGATGTAGATAGACCACTGCAGAATGCTTTTGAAAACCACTGCAGAATTGTTTTGAAAATCTTAGCCTCAGTGCACAATCAGACATAAAGCATAACCTAGTAGTACCTTACAATATCCCACAGTGATTTATTAAATAGAACAGCAAAGAAAAAATAAGGAAAATATCCCACTTCCCCTCAAGACTGTCCTTCTGGCTATTTCTTCTCTCTTCCCCCATCCCACATAAAAGATAACTTTGCCACACAGCTCAAAAGCCAATAAATGTAAGCAGAGAGTATGTTCCAAAGACAAGGAAACCCACTATCATCTCCCTAATCCTTTCCATTATGTCAGAAGCAATACAGTTCAAATGACTTTCACTTGATTTGTTTTCTATAGAGACTTGTGTCTCATTCTTATGAAATAAAATTAGTCAACTAACAGTTTCCTTCACCACAGTTTTACATGTATTTATACTGTACTTCTCCTGCAGTATATGTTATAGGTTTGGGTCTTCCTGTTTTGTACAATATAGTCTCATAACTTATGTCTCTTCTGTTTCTAAATTGGAAAGTGTGAAGAGTTTGGGGTTCTAAGGCTAGATGTATCTCATACTTTGGCTCACAGGAAATAGATGTAGAGCATTCCCTGCTCTTTTGCTGAGGTGTGACTTCATCTCATTTTACCTTCCAGGCTTCAGATTACTAAATGCATCCTTCACTACCGCAGGACTCCTTTCCTCGGAGATACCAGACAGGAGCAGGTGCTGGCAGGAGAGAAAGATATTATGGCTGGACTGGGGAAATGTTGTCAGCTTTTCAAATGTATAAATGTTTTCCATTGGCATTTGTCAAACCTTTGTATACCTGAGATGAGGTCATGAGAGGATCTAGGATTTTGAAAAGGAGGGTACAGATAGTGTGGCATGTCATCATATATAAACACAATGCACATTTTTGTCCAATTAAAGCAAAACTAGAAACCTTACTAATATGCTAGCACTAGGTTATTCAGTTTAAGATTAAACCAAAAACCAACATAACTATTGGAATGAGTACTAATTTACTAGTTTATATATTAAGTTAAAAAAAACAACAAACTAGGCAAAAAATAGTTAAAATAATCAAAAGATATTTTGTCCTGTAGTCATTACAGTTAAAGTATGTCTTTTATTTAGATTTAGATTTATAAAACAAAACCTAGCCTTCTTTAGTGTCTTGACAGTGCCTCTGATATTCACTGCTAGACATTCCTACATCTGAGTTAATATTACCACACCTGAGTGTTGTATTGCAGTAGCTATAATTGCTTTGATTGCTTATATAGTTTTTTTCTTTTTATATAATGGATTATTTAGCCATTGCGATAAAGTTAATCTTGTTAGGATTTACTTATTATAAAATTTTAATCAGTCATTATTAATGTTCTGGAATTAACCAACTATTTTAAATTTCCTATTGCTTAGCATAAATATATTTGACATATTGGTCTCAAGATTTTAGAACTTAAATTTGGTATAAGGAAAATGCTTCTGTAAGGTCTGTAGTAGGTCTTTAAAAAGAGGTGTGTTTAAAAAGAGGTAATGAAAGAATGAATGATGTATGTATGTGACAACATGAAGGAAGACTGTCCTCTTGCAGCAGGTGAAAATAGCCTTCTGTGGTTTAACGGTTAAAGGTTGTAGCGATGTCGAGTCAGCAGTTAAGGATTACCAAATGCTAGATCATGCTTCATCCAGATGGCCAAAGACTGCAAGCAATGACCCCATGAAGATTGCAGACTGCAAAGCCAGAAGATCATGTCCTACCAATCCCAGTTTGCCAGCAGGACAAGGAGGATGACCTTTGCATCTGACTCAGTGGAATCCATAGGCTTGTATGGACAGCTATCACTATAAAGAATGAACACAAAGACAAGGCTTTGGGCCTGTCCACCTGCAAGAAAGAGTTTTGGGTGTGCCCAACATGACCTGGCTCCATCCGTTGTGGTCAGTCCAGCCGGCCACCAGAGTGACCCAAGTGACTTTAGAACTTGGTAACACCTTAGCCTTGCAGGTAACACCTTAGCCTTGGTAACACCTTAGCCTTTGCAGGACTGTCTAACTGTGTGTGTGCTTGTTTCTTTTGTATGAAGGAATGAATGAATGAGTATGCATGGGAATGAGTGAAGCAGATAACAATATTGTTCTTTATTCTTTTCATGTTTTATGTTCCAACAAATGTGGCATTGTGCCTTATCCCTTGATAAGATTCCTGCTTGTTTTTAATTCACACTGTATGCACTGTGCGGACAACATGAGTTAAGGTTTTTAGCTAGAGCTATAAAAGTCTGCAAGGCTGTGAAACAGAAAAGAGAAATTACCAGGAAAGGCTAACAGACAGCAGAAGAAAGGATAGTTGCAGAAGACAGGATAGTATGAGTAGTAGGCCTGTATGAAGCAGCTAGTATTTGCTTTGGATTCAGATTCAGCTGATTCCGGAGACAGTGATTCAATTCGGTTATTCGAATCACTGTCCTGAATCAATTCGGCTGAATCTGATTCAGAGATTTGGCCCCCACTGAATCATCCGAATCTGAATCAAACAGGCCCCCTCTCCCAGCCCTGTCCTCCTCTCCCTCTCCCAATTTCCTGCCCCCTCTCCCACCCTGTCAATGGCTGCTCTGCCCAGCCCCAGTGTCGGCTCTTTAATAAAAAAAAAAAAAGAAAAATTCCCGCACTCACTGGCTGTTGCCAGGTGAGGGGGCAATCCCTGATGCCCACCACTGCCACATGGTGTGTGGGGGGCTCTGCCACAGGCCTCCAGAGGCACTGATGGCTGCTGCAGCAGCTGGTGAGTGCAGGGCTTTTTTTCTTTCTTTCTTTCTTTCTTTTTTTTTTTAAAGAACTGGGAGCTGGGGCTGGGCAGGGCAGCCATGGAGGGGAGGGGCTGGGAGAGCAGGTGTGGGTCAGGGGGGTGCTTAGGGGAGCTGGGGGAGCAGGCAGGGAATGGGGCCTGGCAGGGGTCCCTCCATAATCCCCTCCCCCCTCCTCCAACCCGCCTTAGCTCTACTTACCAGCACAAAGTCCGGGTCCAGGTTCCTGTGGTAGCAGGCGGGGACTGCCTGAATCTCTGAAACTCTGCAAATTGTTTCCAAATCAATTCAGAGAGCTTTGAATTGATTTGGACCTTCTTATTTGTCTCCTGATTCGATTCGGATTTGGAGATTTGGCTGCCGAATTGTGCCAAATCTCCCCGGATTGAATCAGCACACAAAGCTTTGCACAGCCCTAATGAGTAGCAGAACATCAGGACCATTAAAAAGAATAGACCTGTGGAGTGGAGGGAGATTAGCAGGAATCAGGGAGATGATAACGAGCTATGAAGTCAATTGAGTCTTTCAGCAATGTCTGATTAGAAATGTCACTGCCCCTCCCCATGGTTGGTTTTAAAATTTGGATGGAGCAGGAATCAAAGGGGTGCAGCTGCACCACTGCACCCTCCCTGGACCTACCCCTGGGTGACCTTTGAAGGTCACCTCCCTCCATATCAAGTTTAGTACTCAGGCTAACATTGGGTCCTTAGCAGTCATACAGGCAATGTCATCAGATCCAATGAAGATTCTAGCATCGGAACTTCACAGAATGGAGGAACAGTGAACTCAGGATAACAGAAAATGACTCAGAGCATTTGCATTTACTATCGACTTCCCAGGGTGGTGTTGACATTTAGAGTCATATGCATTTAAATGTAAGGAGCAACAAAGCATATGTGGTGGAATGATTTGGGGTTTTCATAGATTCATAGATTCATAGATGTTAGGGTCGGAAGGGACCTCAATAGATCATCAAGTCCGACCCCCTGCATAAGCAGGAAAGAGTGCTGGGTCTAGATGACCCCAGCTAGATACTCGTCTAACCTCCTCTTGAAGACCCCCAGGGTAGGGGAGAGCACCACCTCCCTTGGGAGCTCGTTCCAGACCTTGGCCACTCGAACTGTGAAGAAGTTCTTCCTTATGTCCAGTCTAAATCTGCTCTCTACTAGCTTGTGGCCATTATTTCTTGTAACCCCCGGGGGCGCCTTGGTGAATAAATCCTCACCAATTCCCTTCTGTGCCCCCGTGATGAACTTATAGGCAGCTACAAGGTCGCCTCTCAACCTTCTCTTGCGGAGGCTGAAAAGGTCCAGTTTCTCTAGTCTCTCCTCATAGGGCTTGGTCTGCAGGCCCTTGACCATACGAGTTGCCCTTCGCTGTACCCTCTCCAGGTTATCCGCATCCTTCTTGAAGTGTGGCGCCCAGAATTGCACGCAGTACTCCAACTGCGGTCTGACCAACGCCCTATAGAGGGGAAGTATCACCTCCCTGGACCTATTTGTCATGCATCTGCTGATGCACGATAAAGTGCCATTGGCTTTTCTGATGGCTTCGTCACACTGCCGGCTCATGTTCATCTTGGAGTCCACTAGGACTCCAAGATCCCTTTCCACCTCTGTGCCACCCAGCAGGGCATTCCCTAGGCTGTAGGTGTGCTGGACATTTTTCCTCCCTAGGTGCAGCACTTTGCATTTCTCCTTGTTGAACTGCATCCTGTTGTTTTCTGCCCACTTGTCCAACCTATCCAGGTCTGCCTGCAGCTGTTCCCTGCCCTCCGGTGTGTCCACTTCTCCCCATAGCTTTGTGTCATCTGCAAACTTGCACAGAGTACATTTCACTCCCACGTCCAAGTCGCTGATGAAGACATTAAAGAGTATCGGTCCCAGGACCGAACCCTGCGGGACCCCACTGCCCACACCCTTCCAGGTCGAGACTGACCCATCTACCATGACTCTTTGGGTGCGACCCTCTAGCCAATTCGCCACCCACCGGACCGTGCAGTCATCCACATCACAGCCTCTTAACTTGTTCACCAGTATGGGGTGGGATACCGTATCGAAGGCCTTCCTGAAGTCCAGGTATATGACATCCACCCCTCCTCCTGTGTCTAGGCGTTTCGTGACCTGGTCATAGAAAGAGACTAGGTTGGTCAGGCACGATCTGCCCGCCACAAACCCATGCTGGTTTCCCCTCAGCATAATTTGCCCTGCCGGGCTCTCACAAATGTGAGCCTTGATAATTTTTTCAAATACTTTACCAAGGATGGAGGTGAGACTGACCGGCCTATAGATGCCCGGGTCCTCCTTCCTCCCCTTTTTGAAAATGGGGACCATGTTAGCCCTTTTCCAGTCCTCCGGGACTTGGCCCGTGCGCCACGAGCATTCGAATATTCCCACCAGTGGCTCTGCAATGATGTCGGCCAGTGCCTTCAGCACCCTCGGATGGAGCTCATCCGGGCCTGCCGACTTAAAGGCATCCAGTTCTTCCAAGTGACTCTGCACCACCTCAGGATCTACGTATGGAAGTCTGGCGCCTTGCTGCTGCCTCTCTACAACCCCAGTGAGAGACTTGTCGTGCCCCTCACTTAGGAACACTGAGGCAAAGAACTCGTTGAGGAGTTCAGCCTTGTCCCCTCTATCTGTCACCAATTGTTTCTGCCCATTTAGCAGCGGTCCTATTCCTCCCTGGGCCTTCCTTTTACTCCCAATATATCTAAAAAACAATTTCTTGTTGTCCTTTACTTGGGTTGCCATCCTCAGCTCCATGGTAGCTTTGGCCCACCTAACTGCCTCCCTACAAGCACGAGCAGAGGAGGTATATTCATCTTTAGTGATCTCACCCTGTTTCCACTTTTTATGTGCTCCCCTTTTGGCCCTTAGGCTGCCCTGGATTTCTCTGGTCAGCCATGGAAGCCTCCTGGCCCCTTTCCCTCTTTTGCCTCGCTCTGGGATCGTCTTGCTTTGTGCCCGAAGGATCGTTTCCTTTAGGCACAGCCAGCCTTTTTGGGCACCCATCCCATCAAAACTCCTACTCTGCAGTGCTTCCTTGACTAATCACCTGAGTGCATTGAGATCAGCTTTCCTACAGTCTAGCACTTTCACCCTACTAGTTACCTTACCCACTCGCCGTCTTATGTTGAATTCTATTATAAGGTGATCACTGTCTCCCAGATAGCTACCGATCTGGAGGTCCCCTATCATGTCATCTCCCGTTGCCAATACCAGATCCAGTATGGCATTCCCCCTAGTGGGACCATGCACCTCCTGTGTCAGGTGGAGGTCCTGTACACAAGTTAGAAACCTGCGTGAGCGATGGGACCTTGCTGTCTGCGTCTCCCAGCAGATGTCCGGGTAGTTTAGGTCCCCCATGACTACCGCCTCTTTAGCTTTTATGGTCTCCGAGAGTTGCCTCAGGAACCCCGCATCTATTTCTTCCCCTTGGTGTGGGGGTCTGTAACAGACCCCTACCACCAAATCCCTTTCTCCTTGCCCCCCATGTAGCCTAACCCACAATCCTTCTACTTCCTCAACCTCGGATTCTGTCTTGATGAGGGTTGATGTGTATTGCTCACTGATATAAAGTGCAACCCCCCCCCTTTCTTCCCTGACCTGTCCTTTCTATACAATCTATAGCCCTCAATATGTACCGCCCAGTCATGGGATGAATCCCACCAGGTCTCTGTTAGCCCCACTAAGTCATAGGTGTTTAGTGCAAGCAGGAGCGCTAGTTCATCCTGCTTGTTCCCCATGCTCCTAGCATTAGTATATAGGCACTTGAGCCCTGCGACTGGTGCCTTTGCTGCCCCCCCGCTCCAAGTCCCATGGGGCCCATTGTTTCTTACCTTCTTGTTCCTTATCTGTTCTGTAGTGCTGGCCTCCCCATGGCTTTCAGGTTCCCAATGTTCTCCTTCTTCAGGCTGGGCTGTCCTTGTGGGTGCCACATGGTTTGGTGGTCCACAGCTTCTCCTGCCCTCGTACTCCCCTCCCCCCGACAAGCCTAGTTTAAAGCCCGCCGGAGGAGATCCGCCAACCTAGAAGAAAAACACACGCTTACCTTTGGGGGACAGGTGAAGCCTATCCCAGCTGAGCATGTCCCTCGTCGTGATGTGCGGGTCATTGTCCAGGAAGCCTAAGCCTGCCTCGAGACACCACTGCCGAAGCCGCCAGTTGGTCTCTCTGTTGCAGTTCTCCTGCCATCTTCCTCGTCCGGTCACTGGTAGGATGGAAGAGAAAACCACCTGGGCACCGAACTCCTTCAGCACACCACCCAGAGCACAGTAGTCCGCCATCAGGTGATCGGGGGTTCTCCTGGCCGCATCATTAGTACCCACATGGACTAGGACCATGGGGTAATAATCGGTGGGCTTGATCCTGGCCTGGATTACCTCCGTCACATCCCGAATCTTTGCTCCAGGGAGGCAGCATACCTCTCGTGCCGAGGGGTCCTGGCGACAGATGGGTCCTTCCGTACCTCTCAGGATGGAGTCTCCTATGACGAGCACTCGTCGCCTCCTCCTCTGGGTCCTCGTGGATCTCTTGATTTGTTTGGAGTGTGAAGAACGTGGTGTTTCTTCTTGCCCAAGGGTTTCCTCCTCCCCCTCCATCTCCTGCAGGGTCGCCAGGGCCTCGTACCTGTTCACCAGTCGGACTGGAGAAGCTGGTATCAGTTCGCTACATGCCGCTCCGGTCCTGGCTGTGACCGTCTGCCACTCTGCTGTGGAGGGTATACACCTGTGGAGGGTGTTGGTCTATTCTTGGTAAATTACTGTACCAATGGTTTATGACAGGGGTGATGTGCAGGAGGTGCAAGCGGGTGCACGTGCACCCCCTGAGAGTGGCGGTGCACCCCCTACAAAAGGGCGCTGTCGACAGTGTCAGCAGTGCCTGCAGGCGGTTGCTGCTCACCACCCCTCCCCGCTGCCAACAGCACCAGTGGCGTGCTGCTGTGCCTCCCCCAGCTGCCAGGGGCACACGTCATTCATGGTTTATGATCTGTCACAAGTGTGAATTTGCAGCCATAGACATAGTCATTCATAAATGTTTGGGTCAGAAGGGACCTTAGCAGATCATCGAGTCCGCCCCCCTCTCCTGGTCAGGAAAGAGCGCTGGGGTCAGATGACCCCATCCAGGTGCATGTCTAGCCTCCTTTTAAAGATCCCCAAGGTAGGGGGGAGCACCACCTCCCTTGGAACCCCATTCCAGATTTTGGCAACCCTAACCATAAAGTTCTTCCTGATGTGTAACCTAAATCTGCTGTCTGTCAGTTTGTGGCTGTTGTTCCTAGTTACTCCAAGGGGTGCCCTGGTAAACAGAGCATCTCCTATTCCTTGCTGTCCCCCCCCACCCCGGTGAATTTGTAGGCAGCCACAAGATCACCTCTCAGCCTTCCCTAGCTACACCTATCCATTTGGGTGTAATTTCTCTCTGTCTTATTCATGGTTTGTAAATAGTTAACAATGGGAGCTTCACATTCATCATTCTCCTAGTGGCTGAGGACAGCTCCCACTCCATACAGTGAAGCATCACAAATAAGCAGAAATGGCTGCTCTATGTCATCATGACATAGCATGCTGTCAGATGACAACAATCGTTTCACGTCACTGCCTTGTTATGCAGTTTAGTTCATTTCCAGATGGCATCCTTATCCAATAGATGATGCAGACTCAGTGACTGTAGCCTTGTCTTTTAGGAAAGAATAGTAAGAATGGTAGAAATTAAGTAGATGCAGGAATGTTTGCAGTTTCTGCTTATTTGTGGGTATTCGAGCCTTATGAATGAATCGTCTCTATTTTTACATTTGTTGGATGAATTTTGGCAGCATCAACTCAAAACCTGGAGAACTTCACAATTGTCACTCTAGAAACACATTTATCTTTCGTGAGTTTCAGGCCAGCATTGGAGATGCAACTTAACATTTTTTTGCACTTCGACGACTAATTCTGGGTTGAACCCTGCTTAAGTGAGGACGTAAGGACATAAACAAAATATGGCATGACTCCCTTAGGACTTGCAAGTCATCCATAATTTCTAGGAAAACCTACTCCAAACTGCTTATTCCAAACTGTATCCCATACTCTGTACTCCATACTGTAAGTGGTTCCCTTATGGGTGACGATTGTGCATCAGCTGTTTGGTCGTTTATAGCGAGTTATTGATATGCTTGGACCAAGTCTAATTTGGCAAAAATCTTTCCTCCAGCAAGAGTGGCAAGGAGCTGGTTTAGTGCTGGAATCTGGTATGGGTCTTTCTGTAGTATTTTATTAATGGTACACTTGTCAGCACATAATCAAATATCACCACTTGGCTTCAAGATGGGTACAATGGGAGTGGTGTATGTTGGATTTAAATGTGCTTCTAGGACATCTTGTTCCACAAGTCAATCAATCTTTGAGTCAATTTTTGGATGAAGGCAACACAATGAAGCTTCATTCAAACAGATCCAAAGAAAATGACACAGGCTGGCCCTTGTAGATGCCAACCTGTTCATGGAAGACTTTGCTGAAATCCTTTAGGACATTTTGTAAGGTGTTCATCATGAGACTGTGCACTCCTGCTAATCTGATACTGAATGGTTTGAACCATTTTTCTCATCGTAAACTTGCTCTCCTACCTATGGCAATTATTAGGTGGAGTATTGCTTGGTCTTGCCCATAATGGACATTGGCATAACATGCACCCTTCAAACCTATTGTTTGTTTGTTATAATCTACAAGTTTAGCTTCAATGGCACAATAGGTGGACAACTTCTAGGCCACAGTAAATTGTATGTCTCTTCTGAGATTAAGGTAAATTTGGGTCCTGAATTTACCTCCAGTACAGGATATATCTTGGAGAATCACTGTTGTGTTCATTGTTGTCTTCTGTAGGGTTGGTAGTTCCACATTAGAAACAAATGCAGTAGCATAGGTGTCAGGGGACAACTCACATGATGGAATTTCATTTGAATCAGTAATACTCCTAGTGGTAGCTAGAGGTGTGCTCCCCTTGGTTGCCTTCTTCCTACATGTCTTGCACTTCTGACAACATGCATTCAGTGTGACCCTTGCACTGGCAGTGGCAGTGATCGGCATCACAGAAATGGCATGTATCATGTCTGTGATTTCCCCTACAACTATAGCAACTTCTTTGGGAAGAAGGAATTGTATTATTGTGCACCAGTGGTGGCTTCCTTGGAGATATCTCCCTTGAAAGCACTTAGTATGTCTCCTCTGATATCAGTTTTGCTGAAGACACACAGATTTCCCTCAAATGGAGTAAGGCAGCTTCATATGCAAGGTCTTCTTCTGGAGCCATGGTAAATGCTAAGTTATGTCTTGCAAGGAGTCTGCTTTGTAGGGCTTCATGTCCACACACAAGACACTCCCTGAGAAGAGACTCTAGACTGGTGCTGAAATTACAGTTCTCAGACAATTGACGCAAGTCTACCATGCATGCAGCTATTCCCTTCTCTGATAGCTGATTTCGTTGGTTGAAATGGAACTGGCAAATGTTTTTGGATGGGGTTAGTACAAAGTGATGTTTTTAGCAATTGCAGGATCTTGTGGTACGGCTTGTTACTGAGCTTGTCTGGGTATAAAAGGGAGCAAGTCATCTGAAAAGTTTTTGAACCAATGATGCTCTGTAGAACTTCATGTTCATGGTTATCATCAGTAATCTTATGGCTTCCAAACAGAAGTCTATCCAGTCAGCATGAAAGTCTCAGATGGACAGACTAGGCATGTCTACACATGCATTAATGCCCTGTTGCTACAACATATTAAGTTTAGTACCTCTAATCTGAGGTACTACATAAATGCACAGTGGCTGGCACTAAGGTACAGTAGCAATGGTACAGTAGCCATTTTGTGATGCTTAATGCTCAGTAGACTAATTCCACTGTGCATTAGCATGGTTTTGCCATGACATGCTAATGCTCAGTAGAATTAGTCTACTGCACATTAAGCATCTTGCGTAGATGCGCCCACTGAACATATTGAATTCTTCAATATGGCCCAAAGTAGCCATGTTAGTGAGCAACTGCACAGGCCAGCATGTGGGAGTAAAGAGCCGTGGCTCCTCCTCACTTGCAGCATAGATCACTGTGAGTTTTTTCTTTTGTTCTCTTGACTGAAGCACTGGAAGCATCCTCATCACCAATATTGTGTATCTGTGGGGTTCCTGTCCTGGAGATATCATTCAGGGAAGAACAGGGGAACCATCTTTATTAACAACAACTAACTACCCTTAACACTAGAACAGCGAGCTGAAATACAAGATAATGCAGTTTGGGATGCGCCCTCTGCTGACAGAGAACAGAACATATTTATAGATACTCAATGCACAACAAATCTTGTGTGCAATAAAGTCTCTAAGGATTCAGGAATTACAAACTCACACTTCAGAGCTGCTATTCAAGCAGAGTCTGTGCAGGCAGATAAATATTGGAGCTGATTAAAGCATACTTGAAGCTCTGGGACTAACAATAAATGGCCTTGTTTTTCCTGTTCAAAGAGGAAGAGAAAGCCACCATTTAACATGGTAGAGCTCAGAGTCAGACAATTGGATGGGGTACTCTGTCACTTCACCTTATGACTTCAGTCAGTTGTGCTTATATTTTAAGCAAAGAGACTATTTCTGTTGTCTGGGCTAATTCTTTGCTCATACTCAATCCTATGCTGTTAACAAAATAAGGCCTTGGTATTAAATTGTCACTAAAATCATAGCTATGATGAACTTATTCTTTCATATACACATTTACAGATCTATTCAAAGGACAAATTGATCTTTCAGAATGTTACACATGGCCACTGCCTGCACTGCAAAAATGTGGGTGATAATATAACTGATTTAAACCTGAAAAAATTGCTCTTGGAAAGGAAAAGAAGACACATTTTCAGTTCTGATGCCATATACATACCACCACCATTTACACAATCAGCTATATTTCTATACTTTAGTAGAGAGTCCTGTTTTAAATGACATTATATTGAAACAGTTTAACGGCACGGAAACTTATTTTAACTGTTTTTCTTGATGCGTTACAGTCTGAGCCTATAGTCTGAATTTTTCCCTGGATTTCAGCAGCACTTGGGCTAGGTCTTTAGTCTGAACATTAAACTCTGTTTTCAGTTAAACTGGTGGTTAGTTATCCAGGATGTAAATTTTTTAGTAGAATTGAACATAACCCTCAAAGCCTAGACCTGGATCAAAATTTCCTCAGGGTCTTGTTCAATTTCTGCTCTGCAAGCTGGCCTCTTCTCCATGGCTGTTTCTTTATTGGTAAAAAGGGGATAATGAAATAGATCTTCTTTGTAAAGGGCTTTGGAGATCTACAAATGAATAGTGTTATATGAAAGGTACGTGTGCCTGGAAGCTTGCAAAAACCGATTTTTTTTTTGCTATTTTCCAGTTGGTCTAATAAAAGGTATCACCTCTGAACCAAGAATTTTAGAGTTTTGTATCCCTATAGTCCTATATGATACCTATGTATTCAAATAGTTTGTATTTGAATGGAACTTTCAAATGCAATTGAAACTTCAACTTTCAAGTTCAAATTTCATTTGAAAATGAAATTTCAAATGAAATGGACATCTGGCCATTCATTCTGAGAATGAAGAATATACCTTTGACTAGATTATGGTAAGGAAAAGCCAAAGACGCAGCTTAGATGTCCTCAGCAAATGCTTTCTGCAATTACAGCTGAAATGACAGTAACACTTTGAAAAGGGGTGTTAATCAAAAAAGGAGATTTTTCTTTAGTGAACCGCATTTAGCTGTTCTGCCAGTTTCTAGTTGGCTCTGGAGTGAGAGAGAGACAAGAGGTTGGTAGAAATGTTTTTTGTGACAGACACATGAATGTACACAATTCCTCGAACACATCCTGACCAGATTATAAATTAGGTTCCGAAGAGAAGATTTAATAAACAAAGAGCTTTTTTCTGAAAAGGAAATCCTTTATACAAAAATGCTTGGGGTCCATAGAAGTCAATAAGAACTTTGCTATCATCTTCTGGGGAATCGGGATTTTATTCTCAGTTTTAATTGCATCTGTGCCCCATTACTCCTCTCCAAGTCTACTTTTCAGGAGGTTTTGTGCATCTGTTAAATCCCAGTATCAGAAACACATTAGCTCAAAGAATATGTATTTAATGAGTAGATATGTAAACCTGGATTCTGCCAAAACCTGAATAAACCTACAGATGTACCTGATACCTAGGACAGAAGCCAAAGACCCAGCTCTAATTTTTGGTTCTTCTGGCAGGTGGAGTATAACTTGTGGGGTATTCAATAGGGTTAGCCACATACATAATGTGCCTTTACTGAATTTAAGGGCGACAAAGAGCTAGGGGCATCCTGCTTAGGTTGTGCAAAGCCAGGTTTTAGGTTTCTGGGTCCCAGAGTAGAAGCCAGAACTCAGAATTACGTGCCTACGCTCCCTATGAAGTGCATATGTAAAGTTATGTATCTCAGAAGGGTGCTTCTGTTTACTGAGGAATTAATCTGCCTACACTAGCCAACAAAGAACTTTAACCACACATGTCTAAACTCCTGCCCTTTCGCAGAGCTTAGACCTCTGACTCGGAGCTGCAGGAAGTCATGTCCATCTATTCAGGGTCCAGAGCCAAGAGCTCAGAGCCCCTAACACGTTCCTGATGGTAGGTGCCTACTACCATCTTCCCAAAACTGGAGTAACGTAGCCATTTTGTAGTGTTTTAAGAGATTTTTTTTGTGTTCTGCACTGCCATAAGGGGGGGCTACATTACTTCTATTTTGGACACAGAGTACCTGGCATGCCTCACTGCAGCACACCCTAGTGCAATACTGAGGGAGAGTCAACATGATGAAAGTCTGCCTAAGTGTCATTTTAGGCACTTTAGTTCTTTAGATATTGTCCCAAGTGCAAACTGAAGAACATTCAAAGAAAATTCATTATGACTGTCCAGAAATATCCTTCAAATATGGAATAGGGAAATTACAAGTATAAATTAGCAGGAGAAAGGGGAAACACTTACTTTCTATATTTTTCCCTTCTACTTTAAGGGCCAACTTTTTTAACAGTGACTAGTTATTTTGGGTGCTCAACTCTAAGTTCTAATGGTATAGGGTCCTGGCTCTCAGTGAGCAAGTGAACACCTCCTGGAGGTAGGTCTCTTTATGCCATCACAAGACAGCTATGTGCCCAGTGGGGGTGGCGGGGGGCTGCTGCAGGGTGGGCAGCACTGCGGTGGGCTGTGCACGGCAGCGCCAGAGTCTCACCCGCCCAGCACCACCACCGCTACCATGGCTCACAGCAGCTTTTCTTGCCCTGCAACGTGGCCTCCCCGCCACCCCATCATGGTCGCTCCCCCCTTGCCGGTCCAGCGGCTGGGCAGGGGAACAGCTAGACACCACCAGCAAGGCAGACCTGGCCTGCAGAGGTGTTTTGTCTGGCTCCCAGAGGGTCCCTTGGTCCCACCAGGCCAAGGCACCATGCACTGGGCATGCAGCTGGGCTGACACTGCTCCATGGTGGGACTGCCTTTCTAGGCAGCCTGGCTGCAGCAGCACCACAGTACAGGTAGGGACCAAATGCATAGCCCTGACCCTGCACACCCTGCACCGGCTCCAGGCTTGCTTGTCCTGGCTGAGCAGCAGTGGTGGGGGAGAGAAACTGCTGCTCAGTGCGGGGGCAAAAGTGGCCCCTCCCCCTTCCACTGTCATTGCTTCCTGCTGTAGCCAACCAGAGCCTGCGAAGGGCTGCCCTGCGTCTGCTTTTCACTGTCACCACTGCCCTGCCAGGCAGCCTAGAGGTGGTGGAGATGCAGGGCAGCCCTGCGTGGTCTCTGGTCAGCTGCAGCAGGAAGCGCCAGCAGCAGGAAGGAAAGGGGCTGCTTTTGCCCACACTGAGCAGCAGTTTCTCTCCCCCGCTACTGCTGCTCAGCCAGGACAGGTGAGCCTGGAGCCAGCATAGGGAGTGTGGGGTTAGGGCTGCATGCACTGGTCCCCACCTGTACCATGGGGCTAGGGCCAGTGACAGCAGCAAAGGAGCTGCTGCGGCCAGGCTGCCTAGAAAGGCAGTCCTACTGTGGAGTAGCTCAGCTGTGTGCCCAGGGAGTGGCACCTTGGCCCAGCCAGACCGATGGACCCACTGGGAGCCAGACAAATCCCCTCCATGGGCCAGATCCACCCAGCCAGTGGCATCTGGCCATGCCCCTGCCCAGTCGCAGGATCAGTGAGGGGGGAGCAACCATAATGGGGTGGGGGGCACGCTATGGGGCGAGGAAGGCTGCTGTGGGCCATGGTAGCAGTGGGGGTGCTGGGGGGGGCTCTGGCCCCCTCTGGGCCCTGATGATGCCATGCACAGCCTGCTGAAGCTCTGCCCACCCCACAGTGGACCCCCCTCCACCAGGAAGGGGCTTGCACTACCCTGACATTATGATAGGGTCTTCTGTCCCCTGCCAAGGGCCCTGCCTCTCCCACTGCAGCTGCCAGCTGGGGGCACAGCCAGACATTGGCCCCTTGGTGGGGGGTAGGGACAGGGGTTATTCCCCCTCCCTCAGGGATCTGGTGGAGGGGACAGCAGGGGGCTTATTCCCCCACAGGGAGAGAGTGCGGTGGCAGGCAGACCCAGTTGTCAGTGGGGTAGAGGGGAGACTAACCCTCCTCCCTGCCCCTCTCTGCCTCAGGGGCCATGGTACCCCGCTGCTGCAGCAGTTATGGGGCAGCACCCAGCAGACCCAGCTCAGGTCCCTGCCAGTAGCACAGGGAGGGGGGAATTAAACCCCTCTCTGGCCAGACCCCTGACCCTGCTTGTCCCTATTTGGGCTGGGGAGCAGAGGGGTGGGGCCAACCTGACCGGGCTGGAGCAGAAAGCCCAGCCCAGAGAGCATGCCAGTATAGCAGGCTTGCCTTTTGGAGCTTGGGTTGAGTCCCAGGCTTGAAATCTTGCTGTTTTGATTGGTGGAGCTCATCCCCCAATCAGGAGGCAGCAAGAGAAGTTCAGTCAATGCCCCTTTCCTGAGGGGAGGGGGAGAGGAGTTCCCCCCCGCCCCCATGGACCTGATTGAAGACTGCAACACTCAGGTCCGGAAGACTTCAGGGGAGGAGCCCTGGAGCGTATAAAAGGAGCTGCATGCCCAGCATGAAGGGACCACATCTGGGACAGAGAGGAGAGAAGAGTGGAGCTTAGAAGAGCTGCTCAGCAGGGCAAAGCAGTAGCCCAGAAGTGCTCCTGAAGCCTTCCATCAGTGGGGAACGGCTCCAGCAGCTAGGCTCTTGGTGTGCAGCCTGGCACGTGGCATCCAGACCCTGGGAGCTGCATGAGGTAGCTCTGGTCTGTAACCTCTGGTATGCGGCCAGAGAGACGGTGCACAGGATGGTGCATGGAGTAGGAACTTTGGAGTGCTTGGGCAGCTCAGGTCCTCAACCCCCGGAACAAGGCAGCCCAGGTCTCCGACCCATAGCAAAAGGTTGATTCCAGAGAGCCAGATGGTGATTGGGGTACTGAGCCAGCAGACAGGGCCAAGCCAGAGGCCCCAGAAGCCCTGGATAGTGGAGCCCTGTTCCAGGGGACAGAGACCCCCACGAAGCCCACTGCAGGTGCGAGAGCAGCCTGGCACAGAGGACGAAGACCATCCTCCAGGCCTGGGAGCCATGAGTTGTAGGGAAAAGAGGATTCCCACAGGGGAGGGGAGTACCCCCCCAGTTAGTTAAGCACTCCTGAAAGGGGAGGTCCCACTGAGAGGGCCCCACTAAAGTTACCAGCTTCTTTGTAGGGCTTGGGAAAAGCCCAAGGACATTGGGATTTCTCCTCAGGATTTAGTTTATCTTTGGGGTTTATCTGTTTCAGATCAGATACTTACCTGTGACTTACCTGTATCTGGAGCACTGGTATAAGGTTCTATGTCATTTACTCAGAGGTTACTGTTTATGTTACTGGTTTAGATATCTTATATATCATACATACACATACACACACACACACACACACACACACATTGTACATATGTTTATATCCATGTTCCTTTCCCTTGTGATAAGTTAATGTAAATAAATGTGTATATAGTTAAGTCCCCTGACTGTCCTGGCCTGGTTCTATAGGGACAGAGGGAAACTGAGCAGTTTGCAGTTTCCACCCCACGGCACACCTGCCAGCTTACAATCCCCTTCGACTGGAGAAGGGGAGTATATACCCAAGTTACCTGGGCTACACCTGGATGCTGGGGGAGTCTGGTTTAACTTAAACCAGGAAGCAGTCTGGGACAGTTTGAACCAAATCAGTTAAGTCAGATACCAAATTAATCAGGTTTATCGCAAGCTGGTTTTGGCCATTTTGAAACTGGTGTATGTGCACTGAATGTCTGTTCTGTTACAGGTTTAAACCAGTTCCTGATCACTAAAACCAGTTTATGTGTAATGTCTGTCCCTAGCCCACGTAATAACCTTTTGTGTATTTGAAGCCTGTTTAACAACTCCCCCTTCAGTCTTCTCTTCTCGAGATTAAATAATACCAACTCTTTCCATGTGTCATTTTTTTTATAAATACCTAATCTTTTTATGTGGTGCAAAAATGGGAAGCAATATTCCAGGTGAGGATTTATCAGTGTTGACTAGAGTGGAAGAATATTTTTGATTACTTGCATACAATACTCCTGTTAATACATCCCATATATCTCAGCATGCTATTATCTTATTGTTGTTGATGATGTTTCTGCTGCTGCAGCAACATTTGCTAATTCATAATAATTTTGTGATGGGCTATAACCAGATCCTTTTTGGCATTTTGCTGCTTAATTTTTGGTATGAGCATTCCTAAGAATCCTAAGCACTTCCTAAGAGAAAAGAGCAATGTCCAAACAGTGCTATTTTTCAGTCAAGAACAATTGAGAAAATTATTTGCAAAGGCAACAGATTTATGCCCTCTAGTTCCATCGCTGTTGATCATAATGCCAACTGCATGCTAGTGATTTTTCAATTAAGTGCCATGATAAGGTGCCTGTGTCAAAGAGCTTCTTGTGAACAGCTTTGACCTTCCAGTTGAATCTGTTTCAGTTGATCTTTACATCAATGTAGATTCCTCTGGTATCAGTGACAAACACCAAAGCATGACTCAGACTTAGAGAGCAACACTGCAAAGACTTATGCACATATATACACCTCGTAAAGGATAAGTCTTTGTAGGACTGGGGCCTAAATAGAAAACCAAAGGATAATGCAGCCAGCTGATTAAATTGCTCAACTGCTGGTAGGAGTCCCAGTTGATCAAACTAGACGCAGATGTTAGTAATAAAAAGATTTGGTGTCTGAGGTTTTGTTTTAATAAAAGAGCGGAAGGACTGTATTAGGGGGCAATGCAGTTAAAACCCTTTTGTACTTTAATTAGATGTTAAAATTCCATTTTTGTCCTTTTAAGCAACATGAAAAAAAATCAAAACCCCAAACCCAGGTTATTACATTGAGAAAAGCAAACACTGTGTAACAACCCCTGAGTCTTTTCAACATTTGTAAGGTTCTGTTAGCAAAGAGATTTAGCTATATGCATGTCAGCTTTACTGATTTGGTGAACTGTACCTGTTCTGAAACAGCAACTATATTCCAGTAAATCAGTAATCCATAAATGGAAAGGAGGCTTTTTTCACTGTATAATAATTACTGGAAATAAACAGCTATTAAAATTATGCTATATGTGAAAGAACATAACTAAAAAGTACAAGAAAGGGTAACTGAGGTGTCTTATGGCTAGCACATCAAATTGTTACATGGGAGATCCATGTACAAATCTATGCTCAGTCTCCTGTTAATTGGAGACCATTTCTTCGTTCAAAAATGATTATATGATGCAGGGCACGTCTACATGTTCATTACAATGCATTAAGTTTAGTACCTGTAATAACAGGAACTAAACTTAATGCAATATAATTGGTGCTGCTGAGCATTAGTGTAGCTGAATGCTTTTTTTTTTTTTAGACTAAGTCTACTGCACATTACCACGCTCTTTGCATGATGCGCTAATACACACTAGAATTAGTCTAATGTGCATTTAACGTTTCATGTAGACGCACGCACAGAGTCTTAAGGAGTCAAGGAAATCAAATAATAGACTATGTCTCTTTCCTCAGAGGGAGAAATTCAGACAACAACATAAAAATATGCTCATAGAATTGAAGTTGACATTTCAACCTTAGACTGGCTCAATCTAAAGATGTTGAAAGGATCTCATTTTAGCGTCTGAACATGAATGATAAAATATAGGGCCTGACCTTCTATTGCTTTTCCTTTCATGTAGTTCTGTAAACCAATAGGCATAAAATGCTTCCATTCCAGTTTTGCTCCCACTTGGAACTACTGTAAAAAGTCAGATACCAAAAAAGATAAGTCTTTGAATGTAGTCTGAATTCCACACAATTCTATTTGAGCTTTTAGTTCATTTAGTATTCTTGGCCTACCATACTGCACCTAAACTTCATCTTCTATCCATCTAAAATATTGAATGTTATGAAGAGTTGCCTAAAAACAAATAACTCACAGATTGCTTAGACTATAGACCCTGGGGTGTTGAGAGGACAACGCTCTGGAAACACCTACATATGCTTCACAAAATAAACCCAGAAATTTCTAATAGGAATGCATCGTGTCCAAAATATTCTGATCTGTTGTAGTCTTTCTGAATTTTTTGCAACAGAATAATTATTTTTGTATAGTCAGAAACAAGTGAAAACTAAGAGCTGGCATTTTCTGAGGGGTAACCTGAGTCCAAAAATATTGATTTCATAGATTTCATAGACATTAGGGCTGGAAGGGACCTCGGAAGATCATTGAGTCCAGCCCCCTGCCCAAAGGGCAGAAAGTCAGCTGGGGTCATAGGATCCCAGCAAGATAAGCATCCAGTTTCATCTTGAAGGTGTTCAATGAAGGCGCTTGAACCACCTCCGGTGGCAGGCTGTTCCAGACCTTGGGGGCTCGGACAGTAAAGAAATTCTTCCTTATGTCCAGCCTGAAACGATCTTGAAGTAGTTTGTGACCATTGAGAACCACTGGCTTAGATTAACCACATGCTTCACTGTCTCATGTACTTGTAATATTTAATGAAAAATTCTTCCATTCTCAACATGCTACTGAGTGTTTTGATAACTGTAACAATGGCGTGTTGCTGAATTCCAAATTATCCGCCTTCATGCTATAGTCAATTTCCAGGTGTCTTGCCATACATTTCAATCTTCTGAAAGAGCATAGACTACAAGAGGTGGGAGCTTCCCGTGGGACTAATTAATATAACAGACAAATGGAACTGGGCAGTACATTTGTTTACTTTAATCAGCATTTAGGGAGGATCCTTGTGAATTATCCAACAACTCTTGAGGGTTTGGTGAAGAGGAATCCAAGAAAAATATTTCAGCTTTCCCCTCCCATATATCTCTAGCATTTTTCACACACATGTTCCAGGAAGAGTTTTCTTGGGAGATCAGCTGATATTAAAATCACATACATACCCAAAGGACAAAACATGGGCACAATCTATATATTGTTTTTAATTATGAATATGGGAACAGATTTCATACTTTATTAGGAAGGCATAAACTCTAGAGTTGGTGTTGTTTAAAGATGTGTTGATGCACTGCTGATAACATGGCCCATCTGATTGTTCTGTTACAGTATTTACATGGATTTATGTAGTTGGACAGTTTTGTACCTTAACCTCTTCCTCTCCCCAGCCTTCTTATCCAGCCTCATCTGAACACCTACAAGCATCTGTAACCATCAACATTAACAGCTGTTCCAGCTCCTCTGCTGTCTTCCCAAGACTTTAAGAAACATTCTATGGCTCTACTTACAGGCTTCAAGTTAGAATCAGCTGTCAGATGAAAGAGATTTGTGCCCTCTATAAAATAAATAGTGTCACAACCAAATTAAGTAGTGCCCATGTCACAAACAAGTAAAACCATTCAAAACAGTTTTTTTCTGCACTAGGTTAACTAAGGGTTAACAATAATGATAGTAACCGCTTTTTTTTGCTGCGCATGTCAAAAAGAAATTTATTACTGCGACACTAACATGAAATAGAACTTAGCCTTCTGTGCTGTACATAAATCATTATAATTGGTCAAAGAAAACAGGGAGTAACCCTGTGAGATAGAACCCTAGCGAAGACCGCTAGATAATTGGCGATTCTAATTAAATTTATGATGTGGCGAAAAGCAATTGGCTATTACTAAAATAAAACCTGTCTTCACTTCCGTGAAGAACGGGAGACCTCCGCGCACACACCTGAAAAACTTCTGAACGTATGTGTGAGAGTAACTGACAAATTGATCACTTGTCAGTTTCCCATGTCTGGACCCAATTCTCAGACATAAATCAATGACCTGCCGGCCCGACCTTTTTCTCCATTTATCTGCCCGACCAACGAACTCTTATGCAGACCGACCTATGACCTACGAACCTTAAGCTGTAACTAACCAAGTATCTCTGACCTCCGCTATTCACCACCTTGACGGCGTGAGTAAATAATCTTGCTTTGCAACCGATAAGTGTCCGCCTTATTAATTCCACTCCAAGCATCACAAGTACCTGCCTGATGGCCTTCTAAGGCGATGGACCCTTAACTGCCCGGGTGGGAGTCAGGGACAGCTGCTGGCCGGCTGCCCTGGGTCCTGACAAATAGTAGATAATTGCTACTATTAGGCACAAACGACGTGTGCCCACAGTGACTGGGGTGGCATGGCAGCACTGGTGGTGGCGGCAGGCGTGTGTTGGCGGTAAGTGGGGGAGCTCGGGCAGATGCCACCGGCACTGTTGGCAGTGGGGAGTGGGGTGGTGAGTGCTGACCAGGGGTTTGCAACCACCCACAAAAACTGCCAGCAGTGGTGGCTAGCCCCCGCTGCTGGCAGACTACCCACAGATACCCACAGATGCCACCGGTGGTGTTGGCAGTGGGGTGGCAAGCGGCGACTGTCCGCAGGCACTGCCAACACTGTCAGCAGCACCTTTTTGTAGGGGGCACACCGCCACACTCAGGGGGTCCATGTGCACCCACGTGTACCCCCTATACATCGCCCCTGCTATAAGGCAAGTTCTGAATATCATGCAAACATACTTGTTATGAAAACTTTGCCATTTTGGCTGTATTGCAAAGAATCACTTTACTATCTTCAAGTCAGTTCTGTGTAGGATGACTATACATCCCAATTTGTTTGGGACAGTCCCAGATTTTGTAGACTGGTCCCGCCTGGTTGGTGAAAATTAAAACAGAAGTCCCAGAATTGCAGGGACATGGGGCAAAGCCCAGTGGAGTACCTTGTGCCCCTGCCTCTGCCTGCAGCAGTGCTGCTGTTTGGGTGGGGGGTAGTGTCCTGGATTTCCTTTAAAATAATGTGGTTGCTGTGACAGATTGATGTCCAGAAGGCTGCCAATAGGCAATGCACGTGCCCTGTCCATTTGGTTGCGATGCACTTTCCTCTTCTCACCTGCCATAACTTGCTGTTTCTATTAGACAGATGTTTAATTATGAGGAGGTGGTACCTGTGGTCACTTGGTGGTCTTGGTGCAGTCGAGTCTGCATTTGGCTTCTGTGGGCCTTCTCCTTCCCTACACCCTATCCCTTTCCACTCAGGCATTGCTGTCAGACCTTGATGGTGAATCTTGCTTCCACTTGGTTCTTTTACTTCTAGGTCAGGGGTGTCCAACCTTTTTGAATGTGGGGCTGGCTCATGAACTTTTTATCACCCAGTGGGCCGGCGAGCCATATTCAAAGACCTCACAGGAAGTGATGTCACGTGACCTTTGACACCAATGAAGCTGCAGGAAGTGACAAGGAAATGAGTCTGGAAACGTGGTTTAAAATCCAAAATAAAAACAATATAAAAGCAAGAATGAAATAATACCAAACACTTGACCAAAATAAACACTTTCACTTCTACCCACTTCTCAATGAATGAAAGAAGCATAATGCAAGTCAACAGATCCAATGTGGAAAAGATATCAGCCAGAGTGGAAACTAATCAAAGCAACAAAATATGGGCATTTTTGAGAATAATCTTCAAGAAGTTTTACTTTTATTGAATTAATAATTTGTTAGTAACACATCTTTAACAAGTAGTAACAAGTTGAACCCCCAATCCCCCACAAAGAGAACCAGAAGCAAACACAATCCAAACACTGGACAGTATTTTTACGAAGATTTTTAACTGCTCCAAATTTACGTTGGAGCCCAGATCATTCATGCTCTATTCTTGAGCATATTGTTCAGTCTTAAAAGAGCATACAGCACAGCTGCAGGGGACTCAGCCACAGCTTTCCCTCCCTGGTGCAGCCTGCCCCCTATCAAGTAGTGGCTTCCCCATGTGCTGCTGCACTTTCCCCCTACCTGTGCCAGCTGGTCCCAAAAGGCAGGAGGCTTCACCGCCCCTTCTGCTGGCCAGTGCCGACCCAGCCAGGCATCCCCAGCAGCACGTGGGAATCCAGCTTCAGCTGCATGCTGCCCTGCCCAGCCAGGTTGGCACCAGCCAGGAAAAGCAGCATGCAGCTGAAGCCGGCTTCCCATGTGCTGCTGGGGACAGGAGGAGGCCAGCCAGGTCAGCACCAGCCAGCAGAAACGGCGGCAGAGCCATGTGCCACTCGGGACTGACCGGTGCAGGCAGGGGGAAAGTGCAGCTGAACCCCACCGCTCTGGCCGGGCTCGTCCTGTCCCGAGCGGCACACGGCTCTGCTGCCGCTTCTGCTGGCCAGTAGTGACCCAGCTGGGTCCTTCCCATCCGGAGCAGCATGTGGCTGAAGCTGGATTCCCACATGCTGCTGGGGATGGGAGGAGCCCGTCTGGGTCTGTACCAGCCAGCACAAGAGGCGGTGGAGCCATGTGCCGCTCAGGATGGGATGAGCTTGGATGGAGTGGCAGGGGCTCAGCTGCATTTTCCCCCTGCCTGCACCGGTCAGTCCTGAGCAGCACATAGCTCCATCACCACTTCTGCTGGCTGATGCCGACCTGGCCGGCCTCCTCCCACCCCCAGCAGCACATGGGAATCCGGCTTCAGCTGCATGCTGCTCCGGATGGACAGACCCACCCGGGTCAGCACCAGCCAGCAGAGGCAGTGGCGGAGCTGTGTGCTGCTTAGGACTGACCAGCGCAGGTAGGGGGGAGTGCAGCTGAGCCCTGCTGCTCCAGCTGGGCTCATCCTGTCCCGAGCGGCACATGGCTACTCCTCTTCCCACACGCACTGCGTTGGCAATGTCAAGCTGACGCGGTGCGTGTGGGAACCTTGTCCCTTCCCCAGCCCTTCAGTAGCCATTAGGAAACTGCTGAGGGGCTGGGGGAGGGACAAGGGGCAGGAACAAAAGTGAAGTGTGTTTTCTTTCATTTTCTGTCGCAGCACTGCGGGCCTCAGAAAATGCCTTGGCAGGCCGTATGTTGGACAAGCCTGTTCTAGGTGCTTGGTTAGGTTCAAACTTACTTAGGATGGTGCCTATGTCTCCACTTCAAAGGATTACAACAAAATAGGTAACTGAACTTAAATTGCTCAGGTTAGTTGGCTGAGCAGGGCACTGATGCCTCATCATGAGCTGAGCCCCATCTACTGGGGTAATTAAGTGAGTCCAGGGTGCCTTGAGGCACCACTTCTAACTGTCCTTGTCTGGGCTCCCTGCACCGGGTCTGATTCACAGGCTCCCCTCGCAGGATCCTGTGCTGCTTGGGTCTGGCCCACGATGGCTCTATGCAGGTTCTGTGCTCTGAACCACGGCTTTCTGCGGGTTTCCCTGTCAGTCACACTAGCAAGCTGTCTCTGCATGGATCCTCCAGCCGTTTTCCCACTGCCCACTCCCTTCCCTGCCTGACCTGCACTACTCCAGGTGAAGATCTCGGCGTGGGTTATGAGCTGGCAGTGTCTGCAGCAGCGAGATCCTCTTCTTCGATCGTGGAGGGGAACATGCAGGCTGCCTCCTTGTGTCCTGGCATGTTCCGGTTCCTCTCTTTTTGGCCTGTCTTTTAGCCCTCTTCCCCCAGGCTCTGGGCCAACTGGCGTGCCTCTTCTGGCTGGCATGACACCGGCTGGTTGGCTTTCAGCCTAGCCACCTGGGCCCAGGCTGAGCCAGGACACCTGGGCACATGTCCCCTCAAGTGATGCTGTGCATTTTTCTTCTTCCCCAGGCTTGCACTGACCCTCTGTTCTCCTGTCAGTCACCCCTAGTGCTGTGCATCAGAGGAGAATGAAATGGTAGTCTAAAAGTCTCTTCAGAAGAGCACTCCCAAAATACTCCGATCATCCATATCAAATTGCTGGATGTATGAAGTAATTAAGTGGGTAAATGCCATAGTTTAACAATCTATCTTATCATCCTGGTATTTCTCAGTGCAAGGCAGTGCTTCCAACTTCTTAATTCCACCATCTAGTACATGAGACAAGAATGCTGCTATATTAAAGAGGGTTGCATTTCTCAGGTAAAAAAAATAACAGAGACAGCTGTATATTATAGAAATACTACATCTTTTTAGGAAATGTGGGTTTGTCACTAAAAATTGTCCAAATTACTTTGAGAATACAAAGGAAAATACAAGACAAACATCTGTTCAAGTAAAGGGAGTGGTGGAGCTGCCCTTTATTGAATGGAAATAATAGTATTCTACCTATAAAAAAAAACAAACTATTGTCTTTCTCCCTATGCCTTACAGCCTATTCAGTTTTCTTTAAGATTACATTTACTGGAAAGTTTTGTGTGTGTTATTTGTGTATGTTATTTCTTCTCATAGCTGACTAATCTCTGATTCTAGGATGGTAGTTTAATAACATTTTTGTCAGTCTTCTATTGACAATACTGGCCTGTGACAAATACAAAGCTATCATTCAAAGCAACAGCATACCCTCTTAATATAGGGAACACTGCCAGCTACAGCTCAGGCAAGCCCAAACCTGTTTTATTAATGGATGACATTTTTAACAATAGAGCTGTCGGACCCCACTGGAATAATGGGCCTTAATCATGGCGGGAATTAGTACACACGACAGGTGATTATGTTCTGGAAATGTTCCAGCACCAGCTGTGTTGCTTCATATTATTTGTAACCTCTGTAATTGCAGCTTTTCAAAAACATTTTTATTTGAAATTGGGGAAAACCAGTGCAATTGGGACAAAAACAACCACTACAATTTGTTAGGAAAAAACTGTGTCAAAGCCTGAACAGTGCTGCCCTTTTTTCTGAATTCCTGGCTCAGAATCTCTTGTTCTATTTAAAAAACTCCTTATGTAGTCATTGTTACATCTTTTCTTCCTTTCTCATAGACCAATTACTGTGCCTGCTAACCAATGAATGGACTAGCAAGCATCTGCCTAATGCTTGTAAAGGGAATTCCTTCTAATATCTCAAAACTGCCTGTTCATTCGCTTTATCCAAATGTTAGATAGCATTCTGTTTGTTTTAGGGTAAAAAACCCATAGGTGATGGAGAAAGAGCTTTTCTTATGTGGCTTATAAATTGTCTTCATATATATTTTAAAACTCACATGCACACCTGTAAATACCATCAGATTATGCATATAATGTGCCTGATTAACTGCATGATTTACTGTTTACTGTCCCTGCTATTGCTCTATTAGATTTGTTACTTTTGTCATATCTGGCTAAAATTAGACAGAAAACTCTTTGAGACAGGGGCTGTGCCTTTTTGTTCTACAAAGAACAGACAACAGTTTCAGCTGTTGGATAAATAATTCTTTCTAACTGCTCATCTTACTTGCCTTGGCATTTTTGAAAGAGTGGTTTTGGCCCTTCCTTGAATTCTCTTCCTTAAATCATATTTGAACGTGAATCTAGAGGGCTAATGGGAATGGGTTATGGTGCCCCTGAAGCACTTGAAAATTTGACTGTCAATTAGAAAAGTGATGGATTACTAGAGAGTACTGCAAGTAGTCAGATTTCTAGTGGACTAGATAATCTGGACCTGAATCGACTTTTCTCCCATGCAATATATTTGAAGGAAGTATTTTTTTTATCCTCCATCTGTGATTTCGGAAACCATTAGAGAAAAAATAAAAAGAAGTCACATGAGAAAGGAAGGAAGTTCTGAAAGCTTTCCTAGGGTTTTAGTTGCTAGGGTAACCATTTTACTTGGTAATCAATATGTTCAGCATGTCTCTATTGCTTTGTGCCGACTCCTACAGAAAACATGTAGGGTGGCTTTGGGGAAAACACTGAAAATGAAGAAGGCTGCAAACTTTGAAAGAATTGTTTCAAATAGGAAAAAAATGAATAACTTATCTCTCAATACTTAATGGCACTATAAGATTTTTCAGTAAAATTGGGGGTAGTTTTCTATAATAGAATTGCAAGCTTTGATAGGGTCTATGGGATTCTCTGAGTTTTAGTACGATGCTGTCCAGGCAGAACGAAACCTAGAATTTGGCTGTTTGTAATGCTAAATGTGCCACTTTGTCATTCACCCTCTGGCCATTAATCAGCACCACCTGTAGGTGAACGTGTGTCAGAAAAAAGGAAATTAAAGTTTCTTTAGCAGAATCTGAGCAATGCAGTATTTTGATTTTTACGTCATCAGAGGTGCAATAAATTGTGCATAGAAAAGTCTTGAAAAATTTTTAAAACCCCCCAAACCTACATCATGATAATACTAGGGATTTCTATCCAAGGATCTCAAATATAGGTAAGCACTGTTAGCCTTGTTTTAAAGATGAAGAAGTTGAGAGGGGGAAAAATGATTTGCCCAAAGTTATCTAGCAAATCAGTAACAAGAAGCTGGGCCCAGTCCTGAGCTGTTGTTATTGCTATGCTGCCCTTCTGTTCTTTAAAACCATCATTGTTCATGAGATTTTTCCAGACAAGAAAAAGAAATTATCTCTTCTGAGGAATGTACAGTCTTAGGCCTCATTGCACCTTTGTTACCTCTCCCTTCGTCCTCAGGTACTATCAACTGCAGCCATGATGAAATGGGTCCAGTAAGCAGAGGCTGGTAGAGCTAGAAACTAGAAAACCCAGTGTTTTAAGAGGAATACTGTAGTTCTATAACACATTTGCTATATTTCAGAAGCTTTTAATACCCTCGTGTTCAATACAGCATTGTACCTGTAAGACATCAAAACATTAGAAGAAAGATTTATTTGGTTCAGCCTGTTATTTCTATAGACTTTTCCAAACAGAGAATCTTGAAATACTTTACAATGAGAGATAATACAATTAAAAGGTGTTTTACAGAAATTAGCATAGAGATGGCAAGATTGTAAGAGAAAAGGCAAAAGCCTGAGTACAAGCGAAAGCTTTCATTCTCAGAACTAATAGGAAGATAAGCCTTTTATGTCTCTCTCTCTCAGTAGCTACAGTGCAAGTGGATAAGGGGAGAATGCTAGATAGAGAGCAGATTAATAAATAGAGTGTTATTTTTATCTAGCTATATTTATCCAGTTCATTAGGCATTTTCCTGTTTGTTTTTGGATGACTTCTTATGGATTTGTAGTGTCTAGAGACTCACTGTGTGAAATATTCTACCTAAGAGAGATTTATACTGTATTGATCTAAATGACCTCTCCAGGAAAAATCGTCAAAGACATTTATAGTGAATTCTGTGCTTCTTAAATATGGAGCGATGTAGACTGTGAAAGCCAAAGTCTTTTATCAAGGAATATGTATGGCATAGCCAGTGAGCTGTTGACAGGGCTGGCTTCCTCACAATCTTTTGCCACTTTACTTTGATTAGGCTTGGAAAGCACTGCAAAATAATGGAATGTTTGTTTCAGTGTTAAATTAATTTGCAATAACCCCTTTTCTGCTTTCCATCATTGTGTGATTAAGCTTATTATTAACTCTTTATGGTGGCAGTATCTGCAGACCCAAGTTAAGGACCCTATCATGTTAAACAAAAAATTCTGGAAGCGCTGTAAAACCTTCTTATTTGGGCATGCATTCACCAAACAAAACCAGGATGAGTTGTTGTTTGGGGGGAGATGGGGTGGTCTCTGTTCTAGTTTGTTTTTAAGTAGTTTTGGTTCCCTTCTCCCACTCCTGTTTTTAAGTTATTCTGTTTTCTTACTATAAGTCACCCTGAGCCTTTGTTGGGAGGGGCAGCTTATAAACTGAATATATAAATAAATAAACATTATACATATAAAAATGGGATTCACTGACTTAAGTGGAACTATGTCAGTTTATAATAGCTGGGACTCTAGGTATGGGACTGTACCAGCAAGAATCTTTGAAGAAAAGTTTTAAGTACCTACTGGAAACTCAGCAGTAAATGCTATTTCTACCTAGTCAAGAAACAGAAATAATTGCCCTAGTGCGGTTGCAGCAGCATGGTGCTTGGCACAAAACTGCCTGTGAAGCAGAGGAAATGTTCTGGTGGTTTCCTGACACTGAGCTCAGTACTGCTACAGCTACACTGCAAGCAGTACTCGAGCTACCTAGCTAGCTTATCATTTTAAATGAGATCATTAGGTCACAAATTTTCCAAGGCTTCATTTCAGACAAGCAGCTAGGTGAAAATTCTTTCCATGATTAATTCTCATTAGTAGCCCCCACACAATAGTAACCCATCTTAAATTGGAGTTATAATTAAGACTCCTATGTCTGTCTGAGTTATTATGGTGAAAGCTCACCACTTTCTGTAGCCAATGGCACACAAGGGAATGATGTGACTAGCATCTCATCCAGCCCCTGTTGACTTCCCAGCCCAAAATGACCAGATGCCTATTTAGAGCTGGGTTCACTGGGGCTGTAAAATAAGGCTTAAACTCATGTCTCTGGAGCTGTAGGAAGGCCGCTTAACCATTTTGCCACTGGGCCTCAAAGTAGGGAGTAGACATCTTTAAGTTAAGGCTAAAAACTATTACAGGGACGTTGTAGTTATCCCAAGGATCAAGGATGTATTACAAGCACAGGAAATTTAGAGCTGAGGTTAAGCTTAATGGAAATTTAAACATGTTAAGAGGGGGAAATGCATAATTAGGCATTAAAAAAAACCCTTTACACTCACTTCTAAAGATGTCATGAACAGAAAGCAGTTATCTTTAGAAGTCAACTTAATCAAATCTGGGACCACAAACAGTAAAATGTCTTATACATAATCAGATCAGTATTGCATGGTACTCCTCTACTAAATCCTCCAGGAATTTAACTGGCTAGACTGATCACAATCGATGCAACGTATTACCAAAGTATGATTGACACTGTTTCAGACTTCTGTGCTCTTTAGAGCCATATTCAAGCACCATAAGATTTATGAAAAAGACATGAACAAGCCTTTTTGTTTGGAAAGAGCTTTCCCAGACATGTTCAGAGTGGTATCTCTCTTCTCTTGAAAGAAATTTCATTGTTCACACTTCACAGCATTCAGTTGTCTGCAGATGTTTCTTAATTGGTTTCATTTTCCAACAACACTCATATAAGACCTACAAAAAGAAGAATGAAATGAAATTTGATTACAAGTTACAGAAAAAAACTAGGCACGAAACTGAAAGATTTCGTGAATAAGGCAAGGGAAAATAAACAAATCACAGAGGGCTGTGAGGTGGCCAGATTATTACTGTGCAATATTATAAAACACTGACAGCATAGTAGAGAAGATAACAGTATCAACTCAGTCAGACTTCATGGGTTCACACCTTTCCAGAGGCAGCTTGCAACTGTGAGATGCTCTGGTTTATCCCTATAAATGAAAATCATCCTACCAACATAAAGAAAGATGTACAAATGTCACAAAATACCTTGGTGATTGCTTTTAGCCTGGAATTATATCACAGGTGGATGCTGGCATCACAAAGAAGAACGAGATGAAGATCTATCAAAAAGATACGTGAATAAACCCAACATTTTGAAATGCAAAATCAGAACATCTGCCTCTCTCTTTGTTCTTGTCTTGTTCTGTGTGTGTGTGTGTGTAAGTCAGTGAGAGTATGCACTGCTGTAGCAAGGTGAGGGGTGAGCGGGGCGACCTCCCTAGGGGCCAAAGCAAAGAGATGCCAACAGGCGCTGCCCAGCCGGGTGAGGTGTGGGACAGAGTCACTCGCGGCTCGTTTGGCGGGGTGTAGGGCAAGGGCAGCGCTTGCTGCTGCATGCACTCCTGGACAATCATGGGGGTGCATGTGCCCCCTGGATCTGCACGGGGCAAGGGTGGGCTGCCACTGCGAGCTTTGCCCTGGGTGCAAAACTTCATTGCTATGGCACTGAAAGTATGTATCTGTTCTGGGAACAGAAAACAGCAAGGTTTGCCAGGATGAAAAAGGGTGAGGCAGTAGTGAAAAAGTGACCCCACTTTCCAATTTTCCAGATTTATTCAAGTTCAACAAGAAAAAAATTAAAACAACAGTTCAGTGTCTCAGGAGTCACCATCAAATTGATATCCTCTTGTTTATTAATTATCATGTTTTCTCTATAGACCTTTTGTTTCTGATGTATTTATGTAAGCCCTTCTTACCTACACTATAGCTTTTAACGCCATCCTTTACAAACAACTTCTTTGGGAGTACAGAGCCTTCAGCACATTCAAGGATCCTTTTTAAGTCTTCCTAACCAGGCTTCAACTCTGCACTGTAGATGTCTTACTAGACTTAGTGCTGGCCACAGGGGATGACTTGGTGGGGGATATATAGGTACAAGGTAACCTAGGTGATAGTGACCACCTATTGATAGAGTTCAGTATTCGGCAAAAGGTGGGGAAGATAACTAGTAGGGCTAAAGTGCTAGACTTCAGGAAGGTCAACTTCAACAAGCTCAGAAGATTAGTTAGGGACAGACTGATGGGTAAAAGCATCAGAGAGATGGGAATCCAGGAAGGATGGGCATTTCTTAAGGAACTTATCCTGCAGGCACAGAAAGGGACCATCCCAGTATACACAAAGGGGGCAAAAAAGCAAAGAAACCCTCTTGGTTGAGCAGGGAAATCCAGGAGAGCCTGAAGGGGAAAAGAGAGGCCTACAGGCTGTGAAGGCAGGGGGCAGCCACCAAGGAGGAGTATACCTGCTTGGCTCGACCTTGCAGGGAAGTAGTGAGGAGAGCCAAAGCAGAAATGGAGCTTAGGCTGGCAGCAAAAGTTAAGAATAACACAAAGTCATTTTTTAAATATATAGGAAGCAAAAAGAAAGTGCAGGGTAACATAGGGCCCCTTCAAGATGGTCTAGGGCAACTTGTAACAGATAGGATGGCAACAGCGGAGCTCCTAATAATTTCTTTGCTTCTGTGTTCCTGGACACGAATACAAACATGCATCCCATTGGGACTTTAGGTAAGCACGAGATAGATACCAACCCACCAACTGTTAGTGCTGACCTAGTAAAGGGGCACCTGGGGTGGTTGAATGTATTTAAATCAACAGGCTCTGATGATCTTCATCCTAAGGTACTTAGGGAATTAGCTGGAGTCATAGCAGATCCACTGGTGCAACCGTTTGAGCACTTGTGCTCAGGATAGGTCCCGGAGGACTGGAAAAGGGCCAATGTGGTTCCTATTTTCAAGAAGGGGAGGAAGGAGGAACCAGGTAACTATAGGCCGATTAGCTTCACCTCTATCTTTGGCAGGACCTTTGAGAAAATCGTTAAGGATAACATTTGGGGGGGACCACCAGGTAAAATAACGCTAAGGGGCAACCAGCATGGGTATATAGCAGGCAGATCCTGCTTGACTAACCTGGTTTCTTTTTATGACTGGGTCACAAAATGCTTGGATGAAGGAATAGAGGTAGATGTTATTTACTTACATTTAAAAAGGCCTTTGACACAGTGTCACACCCAATTCTTATAAATAAACTAAACAGTTGCAATGTATCTTATTACAAAGTCTGGTGGGTGGAAAATTGGCTTATGGGACGCACCCAGAGAGTGGTGGTGGATGGGTCAGTTTCTACCTGGAGAAATGTGGGCACTGGAGTCCCCCAAAGCTCTGTCCTGGGACCAGTACTGTTCAATATCTTCATTAGTGACTTGGATGAGGGAGTAGAAAGCACCCTGTCCAAGTTTGCAGACGACACCAAACTACGGGGGGAGGTACACAAACTAGATGGCAGGGAGTGAATCTGGCCTGATTTGGACAGGCTGGGGAAGTGGGTGGAACAGAATAGGATGCAGTTTAACAAAGGTAAGTGTCATGTGTTGCACCTGGGGAGGAAGAATCATTAACAGCCCTATAGCCTGGGAGTACCAGTGTAAGTAGCACAACTGCGGAAAGGGATCTGTGCGTCATAGTTGACTCCAAAATGAACATGAGTCACCAGTGTGATGAGGTAATAAGTAAAGCTAACTGCACTCCTCCTTGCATAAGTAGGTGCATCACAAACAGGTCTAGGGAGGTGATACTTCCCCTCTATGTGGCATTGGTCAGGTTGCAGCCAAAGTACTGTGTCCAGTTTTGGGCATTACACTTCAGGAGGGATGTAGATAACCTGGAAAGGGCCACCCATCTGGTTAAAGGCCTACAGGAAAAAAACCCTACAAGGACCGATTGGGGGACCTGAACCTCTTCAGCCTCCGCAAGAGAAGGCTGAGATGAGTTCTTGTGGCTGTCTACAAACTCATCACGGGGGACAGCAGGAAATAAAAGATACAATGTTTACCAGGTTGCCTGTCGGGGTAACTAGAAACAATGGCCACAAACTGAAGGAGAGCAAATTTAGACTGGACATCAGGAAAAAATTCTTTACAGTGAGGGTTGCCAAAATATGGAATACGCTTCCCCTTCCTTGGAGGTATTTAAGAGGAGATTGGACAAACACCTGGCTGGGGTCATCTGACCCCAGCACTCTCTCCTGCCCAGGGCAGGAGGTCAGACTCAATGATCTAATAGGTCCCTTCCAAACCTAAAATCTATGAAATCTATGAAATCATAATGACCATGATTTCTTCAGGTTTGTAAAACTTTCGTTGTTTTTTTTTATACAATAAGAGGATTCTGTCACAAGACTTCAGTGTTCATTCAGTAGACTCACCTATTCCCAGAACTTAGTATTCTTTGAGGGCTTGTCAATGTTGCCCAAAGACAGTGCAAGGGAGCACTGCAATGAAGCATAGCATATCCACTCACTGAGGGCTATACATTGAACTGGATGTAATGTAGCCACCTTAGTGCAGTGCTGGGCACATGTTATTAAGCATGCTTGAAATGGGGAGTTTACTTGCTCATGCCAATGCCAGACTAAAGACCAAAGTCAGAAAGACCCATCTATTTCTGAGTGTAGTGCAGGCAATGCAACTGCATTCCATTCTACTCTATGGCACTCCCTGTGGCTTGAAGTGTGGTTTGAAGCTGGGGTAGCTGGGAAGTACAGTTGTTTTCTTATGATTATACCTTGCAATGCCCAGGACAATCACCACCTTATTTAGTCTATATGGATCTTGGATATCTTTGTTCTGGTTCTTGATTTTTGAAGATTGTTTCTTTTTGATAGATTCCAGTTAGTTATCAGATCATGATCTTCATGTGGCTGCTTTCTTTTGCTCCCTGTTATCAAGGACAAGGTGTTTGCTGGGGTATTAAGATTAAGTGGTTCTATATCCATTTTCTTAGATATAGGTTATTAGTTGCCTATATTCATACTGATCCTTCATGATCTTCAGTTATAAATAAGAATATGCAAGTACTCAGCAATCTATTTTCTTGGATCTTTAGCAGCAGCTGCATTTTGTTAAAATATGTTTCCCAGCTTTTTGTAACCTGAAAGTGTCAGGGCTACTTCAGGAGGCCTTTGTTTACTGTCTGCTTGATTAACTTTTTGGGTCATCTGTGTTGATTAATCTAAATTCTTGTTCATATTACACTTACTCTTGTTGTCTTTAGTCTTTTACTGATTGGTTCCTCAAAGTTCTGATCTGATAAGTCTTAGATCAGGGTTGGCCAGGGTGCCACAAGCAACCAGTGCAAGGCATGCAGCAGGTTGGGGAGGGGACAGGCAGCACAGCAGCAGATAGGTCAGGAAGTAGAAATCAAAGCAGCAAATTGGGCAGAGAGCACAGGGCTGGGAGCAGAAAGCAGGGCAGCAGATCAAGTAGAAGAAAGGGATTGGAGCGGTGATATAGCTGAAGTTGTTTTACATAAATAAATAGTTTTTAAGGTTTCTTAAGTGTTTCAAATATCAGAGATGGCTTGATTAAGAGGTTATTCTTGCTCAAATAACTAAAACTGTTTTTTATTTAGAAAAAGAAAATTGGCAAGCACTTAAATTGACATTATAATCTCAGAGCTTTGGATAATTTCTGTGTGTTGTTTTATTGACTGCCAAGACATCAGCTTTGAAAACGGACTGCTGCACATCTAGATTACCCAAGGACTTTTTTCATTAATGACACTACATATTTTTTCAACATGTCAGGGCATTTTATTTCTTTTCATTTCTGAGGGAAACCCATGTCCACCAAGATGAAGGACTTGGCAAGTCAACACAACTAATAAAAGAAAATTGTTTAGGGACTTTTGTTTCAATTTTTACTAGGATTTTTTCACAAATGGCTTTCATGATTCAAATCCTTCCTTCATTTATGCTATGAGTCATACAGATTCTGAGAGACAAAAGAAAATGATAAGTCTTTCTTTTCCACCTCCTACTCATGAGGTTTCTACATAGTTCTTAAGCAGATCTGACTTCTATTACCTACCATATATCATCAGCAGGGGATGCTCTCTTTCCCAATTTCTTATTCTAAAATTAATTTTTCTTTTCATCTAGACAAATATATGTGGCTCTGGTTGGTCCTCAACTTGTCCAAAATGCAGCTGCTCATCCCAAACCAGAAAAGGCATTGCTGCATCCACCACTTCAGATATTGCCAAAGGTTTCCTGACCCTTTCAGAACCTAGAAAATGAATTTCTCTCGCACATAAGCTTCAAGTTCCACCACAATCTGGTCCTCCTTTTCTATCTTTCTGGCACAACCTCTTTATATTGGAAGCTCATTAATCTCTTCAGATATATTTTCAGCCTTCTATCTCTAGAGCAAACAGCAAGTTATCCTGCACTTCCCCCACCATTAAGTACAATCTTGTGTGCATTCTCTCTCCAAGTCATTTCACATCCAGTGGGAAGACCTATCTCTGACCTTTGACTAAAACTCTCTCACTACTGTACCATATTTCAACAAGGATAACTGCAAAGTCCTGCACTTAGGACACAACAATCCCATGCACCAGTACAGGCTGGGAAGTGACTGACTAACCAGCGGCTCAGCAGAAATGGACATGGGGGTTACAGTGGACAGTAAACTGAATATGAACCAAAAGTGTGCCCTTGTTGCAAAGAAGGCTAATGGCATACTGGGCTGCATTATTACAAGCGTTGCCAACAGATTAAAGGAAGTGATTACTCCTCTCCATTCAGCACTGGTGAGGCCACATCTGAAGTACTATGTCTAGATTTGGGCCCCCCACTACAAAAAGGATGTAGACAAATTGGAGAGATTACAGCAGAAGGCAACAAAAATTAGTGGTGCATTGATCAAGATTTTTGGCGGGGTTGATACTGATGGCCGATTATTAATAAGCCATATTGGCTGATACCGATCTGATTGCCAGCCTGACAGCTTTGAGAGCAGCATCCATCTGGTAAGTCTGTTGAGGAGGAAGGGGTGGAGGGAGGGAAGTGGCATGGGGGATCAGATCATGGCCCCTGCAGGGAAAGAGGGAGTGGGGCTGAGGCAGCAGCAGGCGCTGCCCAGCCAGGGTGGGGTAGGCCACAGGACACAGCTGTGAGAGGCTTGTCCTGGGATTGTGGGGAGGGGGAGGATCTTGATGCTATGTGCACCCCCAGGGGAGCCATGGGGGGCATGTGCCCCCCAGATCAGTGTGTGGAATGAGGGTGGGCTGCTGCTTCAGGCTGGGACTGGCATTGGTGCTGGGCTCTTCCTAGTAGGTGTGTTGGGCCAGGGCCACAGTCAGGCCAGGCAGCAGCGGGCTGGGGTGGGGGGTGCTATGGGTTGGACCACCCCAAAATTCACCATAGCCCCTCCATAATCCCCCATCCCAGTGCCGCTGCCACCTGCCCCAAGCACAGCCTTGGCCCAGCCTCCCACCGGAAAGAGCCTTGGCACCACCCCTGGTCTCAGTCCACAGCAGCAGCCCACCCTCATCTCACATACAGATCCATAGGGCTTATGCCTCCTGTGGTTCCCCCAGGGGTGTGCATAGTGATGGGAGCCACCCTTCCCCCTCCCCGTGCCCCCTGGATGACCCTCTTGTGGCTCTGTTCCGTGCCCTGCTCCACCCTGGTTGGGCAGCCCCTACCCCAATCCCTCCCTCATCGCAGGGGCCTCGATCTACCTCCTATGCCCCTTCCCTCCCCTTTGGCCCTTCCCCCCAACATACTTACCAGCTGGACACTGCTCTCCAAGCTGCTGGGCTCGCTGTGTAATTGCTGTGGCTGCGCACATGCACATGGTATTTATCAGTGATATTATCGGCCACATCAATAAAAGCTGATTGCCAATAATGTTGATTTTCCTTTTATCAGTGCCAATGCAACATGGACTGATGTATTGGTGCACCTCTAACAAAAGTGGTTAGGACACTGGGGCACATGACTTCTGAAGAGAAGCTGAAGGAACCGGGCTTATTTAGCCTGGAGAAGAGAAGACTAAGGAGGGATTTAACATCAACCTTGAACTACCCTTCAGGTAGTTGCAAAGAGGGTAGAGCTAGACTGTTCTCAGTGGTGGCAGATGATAGAACAAGGAGCAATGGTCTCAAGTTGCAGCAAGGAGTTTTAGGTTGGATATTAGTAAAAACTCTCTCACGAAGCGGGTACTAAAGCACTGGAACAGGCTACCCAGAGAGGTGGTGACATCTCCATCCATGGAAATTTTTAAGACTTGGCTAGACAAAGCCTTGGGTGGGATTATATAGTTGGAGATGGTCCTGCTTTGAGCAGGGGGTTGGACTAGATGACCTCTTGAGGTTCCATCCAATCCTAATGTTCCATGTTTATAAATTCCACATTCTCCCAAATTTCTCTGTGCTCATTTTCTTCAGTAAAACATTGCCATTTCATTGACTTTGCACTGCTACATTTACAGAAGCTCCTTGTATGATTTACTGATAGCCTAGATTATGCGTGACCTCCTTCAGTGTATTATTATCTGTTTACGAACATGAAACCATTGTGATTCTGACTCTTTGGGACAGACACTGCTCACATAATTTACTACTGAAATCATAAAGAAATAGGGTTGGAAGAGACCTCCATAGGTCATGTAGTCCAACCACCTGCCTAAGGCAGGATATTCCTGTCCAAACCACCCTATTCAAATCCATAATTTAACCTACTGTAAAACTACCACCAACCCTGACACAACACAGGACATAGCACCCTAACCTGCCACAGGTAAAGCAAGAGGACCATGACAGCCACTGTCTTGCTTCTATAAAGGTTGCTAATATATACTCAAGGGATCCCAGGTAGATGGACACCCCTACAGAACCTACCAATGTGACCATGAGATAAAATTCCTTCCTGATTCCAAATATGGTAATTGTTCTGACCCTGAGTGGAGAGGCAAGACCGTTTCGCCAGAAACCTCTGGCTTTAAATTCCAGTGGGAATGCTGCTCCCCATCCCAAACCCCTCCCTCCCCCCACAAACCCCAGCTTTGGCTGCAGCCAACATCCAATGCCTTTGAGTGAGGCTTAAAGAAAAAAAAATTAACACCCCCCCAACATCTGACACGTCACAGAAAAGGGGGGAACAGGGCCAGTGGGATTTCCTCCCAACCCCATGAGGTAAGGAGCAAAGCCCAGAAGCATGGGAAATGTCCATAGTAGAACACAGGCATAGCTATGGAAGATCATCCCCAACCAATGGCTGTCCTTCTTCTTGAATATCTCCAGTGATGGAGAGTCCATAACTTTCCTAGACAATCTATTCCAGTGTCTTACTGTTCTAACCATGAAGAAGCTTTTCCTGACATTCAATCTAAACCTGTTTTGATGCAAGTTCAAGCCATTGTTCCCATTTGAATTCCCCTCTCTGCACCAAGAGAGAAAAGGTGTTGAACCCCTTCTTTATGGCAGCCCTACAGATGTTTGAAGACTGTTATCATATCCCCACTTAAGCACCTTTTCTTCAAGTTGACTGCCTATCTCCTTCAGCCTCTCCTTGTGTGACTTGTTTTCCAAGCCCTTGATCATCTTTGTTGCATGCCTTCAGACCTTCTCTAAGTTCTCCACATCCTTTTTGAAATGTGGAGCCCAAAACTGCACACAATACTCTAGATGAGGCCTAACTAGTGCTGAGTAGACAGGCACTATCACCTCCCATGTCTTGCACCTAATGCTTCTATTGGTGCATACCAAAACTGTATTCACCTTTTGTGCAGCTGCATCACACTGCAGACTCTTATTGAGTCTATTATGCACCAAGACTAAGATCCTTCTTCATAGTGACATCTAGCGAGGTGTCACCCATTTTGTATTTTTTATTCTTCTTCCCAAGGTGCAACACCTTGCATTTGTCAGAACTGAACTACATCCTGTTAGCATCAGCCCGACTTTCCAATCTGTTAAGATCCTTCTGAATTGTGCTCCCATCCTCCAACATGTTCACAATCCTTCCCAGTTTCATGTCATCTGAAAACTGACATTGAAAGGTGCTCAGATACCAAGGTTGGGGAAGAAGTATAAGAACCAGAATAGAATATGGTACAAAATCTACTTGGTTCTACTCCAATCTTGGCAACACCCTAGCCTCCATCCTCAGGGACAACAAGGTCATTCTCCTGGGTGACTTCAACCCCTGGGTTGGATGTGACCATGAAATCTGAAGCAGAACTACTGACAAGAATGGCATGGGGAAAACCAATGCCAAGGGTATCCTGTCCTGACCAAATGCACCCAACATGGCCTGATCGTGATGAACACTGTCTTCCACCAGAAAGACCAGCTCAAGACCACGTGGATGCATCCAAGGTCAGAGCACTGGCACCTCTTGGACTACATCATCATATGAGGTAGAGACCTAAGGGACATGTTTGTCACGAGGGCCACGAAGGGATCTGAAGACTGCTGGACGGGCCACCAACTTGTGTGCTCAGTGATGAACGTTTGCCCAGTGCCAAGACAGTGGAAGACCCAGAAGGCCACCCGGAGATGGCTGAACATCGCATCTCTGAAGGACCCTGGCAGCGGGAGAAGTTCCAGGTCCAGTTGTATAGTGCACTGGAGAAGGCCTAACTGCTGATGACATCTCCATCTAGGCACACTGGGAGCAACTCAAGTCCGGTGTTCAAGATGCCTGAGCCCAGTCTATTGGATTTGCAGCGTGACGGAACCAGGACTGGTTCAATGCCAGTGATGCTCAGATTCATGATCTCCTCAAGTGGATGCATGCAGCCTTCATCCCCTGGCATAACCATCCACAAACTCAGTGAAAGACAGCAGTGTACCATCAGCTGAAGGCTGAGGTCCAGGGACACATCTGTGACATGAAGAACAACTGGTGGGTGGAGAAGGTGCACATGATCCAGGGTGATGCTGACCAGCATGACGTGAGTAACTTCTTCCAGGCTACCAAGACAACCTACAGACCATATTCCATTGGACAAAACCCCCTCTGATCACAGAACAGCTCCCGGCTCCTCAAGGACGATGATGCCATCTGTCTGCATTGGAAGGAGCATTTTGAACTTCTCCTTAACCGGGAGTTCACTGTAATGGAGGAGACCCTTCAATGCCCTGTGGTGGATTCTCTTGGTGATCCACCAACCATCAGACAGCTGAAGCAGGGCATCCAACAGGTGAAAACCAACAAAGCCTGCAGGCCAGATGGTATACCTGTAGATGTCTACCATGCTGGCGACTTCTGGCTCACATCACAACTCCACCAGCTTATCCTCCACCTTTGGGATGAAGACGACATCCCAAAGGTGGGGATCTCAAGAATGTAACCATCATCACCATCTACAAGAAGGGGGACAAATCTGACTGTGGGAAATACAGAGGGATTTCCCTCCGGTCCATTGTGGGTAAGATCCTGGCTTGCATCCTCCTAAACAGCCTCTGGAGTATGTGGAACACTTTCTGTATCTTGGCAGCCACCTCTCTTAATGGGCTACCATCGATGAAGAAGTCCAGCACCAGGTCAACTGCACCAGTGCTGCCTTCTTCAAGCTGTGACAACGTGTGTTTGAAAATAGAGATCTTCAGAAATTGACAAAGGTCCTGGTTTATAACGCTGTCATGCTTACCACCCTCCTCTACTGCAATGAAGCCTGTACCATCTACCGATGCCACATTAAGACTCCTGAGAGCTTTCACCAGCGGTGCTTGTGTTAAATCCTGGGGATCAAATGGGAGGACCGCTGGACCAGTTTGAGCATCCTCCATGAAGCTGTGTCCACCAGCATCGAAGACTTGCTCTTGAGAAGTCAACTCCGATGGATGGGCCACTGTGTCTGGATGTCCAAGAACCACCTCCCTCACCAGATTCTCTTCTCCCAACTCTCCGCTGGCCAACGCTTAAAGGGCAGCCAAAGAAAACAGTACAAAGACACAGGCAAGGTCGCCCTCAAGCACAGAGGCATCAACACCAATGGCTGGGAGGAGCAAGCTGCTGACCTGGTCCACCAAGGCACGTGCCACTTCGAGACCCAATGACTCGATACCAAGGCAGAACAGCGGCAGTGGAGGAAGGAGAAGGAGACCAACCCAGGGCTGTGAATCCCACTGCCCCATGCAACAACATGCCGCCATTGCTAAAGAATGTGTGCATCCAGAATTGGGCTCCTGAGTCACCTGAGGACCCATCAAGCCTGATAGGCGTCATCCTCAACTTGGAGGGACCATCGATGATAAGAACCAGAATAGGATATGGTACAAATTCTACTTGAATACTTTTATATAAATAATTCTATAATCAAATGAGTTTTATATTTATGAATTATTTTTCCAGGGCTGAGAACAATGGGGTTATCAAAGACTTTTTGATTTTGCTCATCTTTATTTCATCTGTATTTATACTCAGTATCATCAAACCTAACTTTGAGCATATTAATTGAAATCATTACCAGTAGATAGCTGTCATAGATAGGCCTATTAGGCATTATGTCATAAGAAAATTATAACTCCAGTTTTCTTCTATGTGAAATACCATATTCAATATTTTTTCTATCAAAAATGACCTGGATGAGAATCATTTTTACAATCTAGTTTCAATTACAATCATACAACCATAAAAACTCACTAAAATAAAAAATAAATTAAACTATTAGACAGACTCAGAAATGAACTACTAAATTGCTGTGTTGTACTCATTACCAAGCTCAGTAGTTTCAAAATGGTTTATCATAATTTTACACTCAATAAGGACTGTGTTCCTGGAAGGAAAAAGACATCTTGATGTCTTTGTTTTTATTGTTTATCACATTAATATGAGAATTGTTTCAGGATAAATCATTTTTCAGGTTTCAGAAGCTGCCATTGCAAATTGGGTGTTTTTTTCTGGGAAGCAAATCATGGTAACGCTGAAAAGTTCAGTTGGCTGCTGGCACATTTCTGTGCTATAAATTCTTTATGTAGTCCAAACTATTCTGTTTTTTGTATTTCTCAGTGAGAATTAACCTGGTTGTCCTTGTTTGGAGTGGCAGACACAGGCATATTTATATTTATTTTTGCAGTAATAAAATAGTATTTTCTTGAAAGCTGCTCTCTTAAAAATCAAACTTAAAGGTCATATTCATAATTCAGTTGAGTAATCAAAAATAGGACTGGGTGATTTTTCTTTTGACAAATACTGTAATTCACCAGAATGGTCATCATGGTTGTCCCACAACAATTCATACATATGCAAAATACTTTTGGTTGAAACAACTTTTTTAGGATTAAATTAGTAAAAACAAAGAAGTGGCTATTTCTCTTCCACCCAGAAGCTCAACAGTTAGGGCAATCCCCAGGTTGTAGGTTCCATTCTCTTCTTGACCAAAAGAGATGTGGACCTATATTTCCCGTATTGTAAAAGCACAGCACCCTGCTTGAGGCCACGTCAGGTTTGGTTCTTCTCAGTTTCTCCTGTTGATGCCATTCCACTTAGCATGGAATATTTAAATATCTATTAGGTGTATGAGTGAGAATTATTCTGTCACCTAGTCACTAGAGCACTTTAGAGGCTGGGCAGCTTCACTATATAGTTAAATATTTTACACAAGGTAGAACAACATCAACAGAGAGGCTGAAGAATTTGTGCTTTCAGACTATCCTGCAGCCAGCACACACACTTGGGAGGAGGAAACTCATGTTTGAACCCATTCTCTGTGCGACTCAGAGCTGAGATTTATACCATGCCCTGCCACTTCCCAGAAGAGTGCCCTAACTATCCTATTACAGGGCTTTTTGGAGTGTGTAGATTTCATTTTCTCCTGCTTGCACTGTTCAGCTTTGTATGAAATATTTAATTATTCATTGATATAGGGAGTAGATGTGCAAGCACATATAGGTGACAGACCTCACCATAGGGCATAATTCACAACTTGCTTATTCTCTCTCTGTTGGTCAGATAATATCTAATATTTCCTGCAAGGTAAAATAGCTTTAAAAGGAAGAACTGCTAACATTCCACCCCAAAGAACCTTCTAGTGTGGTAGTTAAGGCAATCTGTATTACTCTCTAAGAGTATTCATTGTTCCATATGAAATTAGTTGATTGCTTTGTTGTAAATACTAATGGATGAATGACATGTATAGCTGTTTCACATGACAGCCTCTTGGCAGCCTCAGCAGACCAGTGACTGACTAAATGAATACAGAGACCAAACCCTATTATGCTCCATAGATGTTAACTGCAGAAAAAGAGTTTTGCTGGTTCCCAACTTGTGCTAGTTCTGGTAGGAAAGAATTTTGCCTTCCATGGCCTTCAGTCTGGCCCTTTTCAAAATTAATCAATTCACTGGAGGGGTGGGGGTGGGGGTGGGGAGAATCAGTAGACAAGAGGCCTGATCCTGCTACCAGTGAAGTCCCTACTAATGAGTTCTCTGCTTCAGGATCAAAGCCAGAAATCTGTAAATGCATCCTAAAAATGCACTGGTTAATGGCTGAAAAAAAATCTCATTTCATAAAAATAACTAGAGAGAAAAAACTCCAGAGAGTAATAGACTTACTCTGATTTTACAAGCAGCAATAAAAATCTCAGAACCAACACATGCAACCACATTTGAGGCCGCCCAATAGAGTCTTTGCCCATTCAGAGAAAGCCAAGCATCTATGCCTCTTAGAAACTAATTGCAATCTGTTATTTTAACCAGCTGTGGTGTGGTCTTTGTTGGGCAAACAAAGGTAAAACAATTACAACAGAGACTGAGGGGCTCTTGGACTCTGTGCATGTGTGTCTATATGTGCAGATGATTGTGTTGCGTGAGTGTGTATATGTATGCAGGTGCCTACATGCACCTGTAGTTTTCAGGATCAAACAATCTTGTGTGTCCATTTAAAGGAATGTGTGCATTTGGGTTAATGAGGATGGAATCTGCACCTGCACAGTGATCACAATAGTCTCACTGTTACCTTGTGCCCCTTGCCTATATGTTGCGCTCCTCAGCTAGACAACAGACACAATCTTTGTAATGTGTATGGACAGTTCTTAGCACAATGGAACCTTGATTCCAGATTGCAATCTCTTGGTGCTATTGCAATAATACAGTGAGGACAAGGCTTTAAGTTATGTATGTGTGTGCTTTTATAATTGTATGATGTACCTCAGAACTGTCTAACTGGAAGTGTGGGCCACATCCAGTCTGCAAAGAGCTAATGTGAGGGCCATGGGTTCCCACCCAGCTGCCACTCCCCCATTGCTCTTGCTGCTGCGACAGCTGGGGTCTTTGGGCCATGGCCACAGCGGGAGCAAGGGAAGCGGATGCTTGCCCTGCCATGTGGTGGCGAAAGGGCAAGCCTGCACACAGGTGATGGGCATAAATGAAAGCCTTGTGTGGCTTGTGCAGCAGGGTGGCTAGCTTAGCAGTGCAGCAGGAGTCCTGGGGAGCCCATGCAGGGTACAATCTCCATGGTATGCAGCCTGGGGCCCATGACTGGTGCAGCATATGGTCCCCTGCCACTCAGCCCTGGTGTACATGTTCATATAGGTGGTGGGACATTCCTGCTGAAAGTTTAGCCCAGATAAAAACAGAACACAGGGCAGTAGCTATGGTGCTAGCCTAAGTTTGTTTTTGTGCCCTATTTCAGGTTGTTTGTGTGACCTTGGGCAAGTCACTTAATTTACTCAGTGTTTCACTTTCATTCTGTCAAGTGGAGATAATGTCACTCCCCAATTTACTGGGATGTATCCATAGAAGTATGAAGTTTTCACATACCAAAATAATGGGGACCGTAAAAGACCTTTGCTATAGCTATATTAGGTAATTGCAGCACAAAATATTTCATGAACACAGATTTCAATTTTTAAATAAAATTACATGGGAACAGGTACTTTGCAAAGTACTAATGACAGTATTGACAAAGACCTTTACAGAGAGAGTTAATTTTAAGTTAATACAATAGATTACACCCAGAACACCAGTTTCAAATTTGTGAGTATTCAAAGTCAGAAACCAAGACAGTTATTACCTCCAAGACATGTATATAGCTTTGACTGCCTGCTAAACCATCTATCCTTTTTGCTTGCATATTCAGAAGAACATAGCTGTCATTTCTATGAGAAAACTTCCGTGTCTCATCTGCAAAATAACACTGAGAATGTTTCAAAAACAAAAATAAAAAACACCTAGGACATGAAGAACAAGAGGAGAATTCTTAATAGTTGCAAAACATCCTTATATTAGTAGGTGAGAAATGGAAAGTATGAGTGGATAAAATAAATTTGACTTGCATAACAATGGAGGGACCTCACTTTCCTATTTGCCATGGGAATGCCAAGTATTTAATAAATGAGCTGAACGTGAGTTGTACATTGGTCAATACTGGGGGGTTGTAGGTATTGCTTGCATTATAGCACTATAGTATCATAGGGAAAGTAAGGCTGGAAGGAGGCTCATGAGGTTACTTAATCCAACCCCCTGCTCAGGGCAGGATCATCCCTGACTAAACCATCCCATCCAAGTGTCTGTCTAACCTGCTCTTGAAAATTTCCAGGGGATGGAGATTCGTCCACTTCTCTAGGTAGCCTGTTTCAACACTTGTCAGTTAGGAAATTCCTTCTCATGTCCAACCTAAATTCCTCTACTGCAGTTTGAGGCCTTTGCTCATAGTGCTGTGTCCTACATCCACAGAGAAAAGTCTATCTCTAGCCTCTCTATAACCATCCTTCAGGTAGTTGAAGTCTGTTATCAAATCCTCACCTCAGGCTTGTCTTCTCCAGACTAAATAATTCTCATTCTTTCAGCCTCACCACGACTGAATAGAATGGAAGAATTACTTCACTTGATTTGCAAGTGACATTCCTATTGATACAACCCAGCATATGGCTTATTTTGCAGCAGGACATGATTGGTTCCTACTCAGCTTCTGGTCCACTGTAGCTCCCAGGTCCTTCTCTGTAGTATTGTCATTCCCCTGTATTTATGCATGCAGTTATTCTGTCCTAGTAGAGGACTTGGCATTTGTCCTTGAGGAATTTCATCTGATTGATGTTAGAGCATTTCTCCAGTTTATCCAGAATAGCCTAGACCCTAGCCCATGTGTGGGCAATAATTTGGCTGGAGGGCCACTTAAAAATTTTGGTGAGTTATTAAAGGGCTTGGGGGAGGGGGTGTGGACTTGGCCTTGGCCCTCCCTTCATGGCTGTTTATACCACCTGGCACAGTGGGAGGGGGGAGGGCGGGAGATGCCTTTTGATCCAGCTCGGGGCCCATCTGCCCCATACACCCAACTTAGAGGCCCTGGATGGAGCAGGCAGGTGGGGTCTCTGTGGAGACTGCCTGGGACACCTGTGGGCAGGGTGTGCTGGGCCAGGTAGATGGGATGGCACCATGGGTAAGTGAGGAGTGGCATAATCTTTGGCCTTCTAATGAGGAGCAGGATGGGTGGGCAGGGCTGGGGCCAGGGCCAGGATTGTGTGGTGGTGACAACATGGGGATGGGGCCTGGGGCAGAGCTGTGATCTGCTCCCTGCATGTCCCTGGCAACAACAGGCCCCTGCCCAGAATCGGTGCCTGTTGCAGTGGTGTGTGGGGAGCAGATCACTGCTCTGACCTGGGCCCTGGCTTGGCACTGTCACCATTCTGTGATCCTGTCCCCAGCCCTGGCTGCCCATCCCACTCCCAAACGCCACTCTCCACCCATCTGCAGCCCAATCCCATCTACCTGACCAAGTGCACCCTGCCCATGGGGGTCCCAGTCCAGCCTTAGTGGGGACTACCCCCATCTGTCGACCTGCTCTGTCCAGAGCCCCCTGGTAGTGGATGCAGATGGTTGGGCCAGGGTGCCCAGGGAGCGGAGGCAGGTCTGGCAGTGGAGACACTGGCAGCAGCAGCTGTAAGCATGAGGGCAGTGAGGCACTGCTGCAGGGACTGCTGAGAAACTGAGTCCAACCATTGTGCTGCACCCACCCACTCCCTACCGCTACACCACCCAGCCCCATGGATGATAGCTTCTGGCATACGCGAGAGCTGTGCATGGGTATAGAGCGGGATGTGTTCCACACCAGATGGCACCTCTACACCCACGGGCGGTGGGACCAGCTGTACTTGCCATGGCTCAGGGTGCCCCCACAGCTGGGCTGGGCAGGGATGAGGGACCCGCCACAGGATGGGCCACCACAGAATCTTTTGGTGGGCCGGATCCATCCCACAGGCCATATTTTGCCCACCCCTACCCTAGACCTACCCTCCAGAGAATCAACTCTGCTCAACTTGGTGTCATCCACAAATACACGCAAACATTCTTTTAACCTAGGAATACCTATAATTTTAAATAACTTCATTGCATTATTTGCTCAAACCCAGGTTATTTTAATTTCTGTTTTTTCTGGATTTCCCAGAACCATTGGGACATAAGACATAGACACCAATCACCCAATCTCCATGCCTTTAATAGGTTTAGTTTCCCATAATCTAATGCTTTGTCCCGTCTAGTTGTGAAATGTTCCAAGCAATTTAACTAAAATGATTTTATATAATGTAACTGCTATATTAGAAGTGTATAAAGTATATAATGTAATTGCTTTTGCAGAAGTGTATATTTGATGGGACGTGTCCTAGATTAGGTAGGCCTCACAGCCATGGCATATCCTTATGCTGGTCTAGAACTAGACCATTCAAAGGCGGACAGTAGAGTCAAGAGTTTGAGGTGAAATCCCGGTTACAGCTTTAAGAGTCTTTTCTGAGAGTGCCTCCCTTAGATGAGGAAATCAAATGCCTGGCTAGGCTTAGAACCTCAGAATATGCCAGGCTGCATTTCTCAAAGGGGAAATTTGTTTGATGCCTAGAAGTTGGAACAGGATGATTTGGAAACATAAAAAAACAACCTGTTTACATCTGGCCTGAGTGGTCTTGGGATAAGGGTTCTTCTGTTTGCTTGTTTTGTTAATTTCTCTTTAGATAAAGAATTCACGATGAAAGGAACATGATCAGAGACTGCCATGCCTTTGCATGTTTGTTATTTTGGCTGCACAAATAAATGTTATGAAATGACGGAGGTAGTCATTTCCTTAAACTGGGACTCAAAGTTTCCATCTATCCTCCAAAACATTGACCCTGCTCTATAGAGATATGTACTTTTTCAACCTCCACCTTTCTTCGTATAATTAAATCAGGGGACGTTCTACTTACTGCGCACATCTACACTGGCCTGAGGCTTGAGCTTATAAAGGGTGATGCAGGTCACCTGACTCCTCGACTTCTGTCCTAAGGTCATCAGGGGCTGCACCTGGACCTGGTGGCCATCTTATTTCCAAATCTTCAGCCTGCTAATGATCTGCAGTAGCACCCAGACAACATGAGCAACAATGACCAAACTAATGTTGGGGAGGGGGGTAAGGAAAGGGTGTGAGAGCATGGAGGCAAGGAAGGGTTGGGGGGAAGGTGGAATGAACCATACCCAAGGCAGCCAGGGAGCACCCCAAAGGGAAGGGATGACCTGCCAGACCCAAGAAAGGGCAAGGAGTGGCGGGGAAAGTGAACGGGAATAGAAAGTGGTGGGGGAAGAGGGGGTGAAACCCAAGCACCCTTGACCCTCTAGTAATGTGGTAGGGTCCCTGTTACAGAGGGGTTATGCCCAGTGTCCCTTGAGTGGCATGGGATCTGAACATTTCAGAACCCCTTTATGCTGCACTGGAAGTGGGATGCTTATGCCCCAGAAACAGCCAGCTTTACAAGGTGATTTGCTACGGAACATATTAATGCCTTAAGAGTACCAGGCACTACAATATAAAAAGCAACACAATTTTGTCTCTGTGCAGACTCTGTGGACATAATAAAATGGATCTGGGCATGGTAGGTTCAGCACTTTGAGGCAGGTTGTGGAGTGAAATAAACCGATTTCCTGTGCTTACTTGGTGACTCTGTGTGGGTCACACAGGTCGCTGTGACTCAGGACAGACGCTGCTGGGCATGTTGAGTTGGGTATGCTCCCATGCCCTACTCTAGCTGCAGAGGGTTGGCTGAGGATTCACTGACTAGGACCCTGGCCTCCCCGAGAAGATTGCCTGAGGCTTGTATCCAGAATACGGGTTTCTCCCCAGGCCTTGGGCTCCCTGCCCTGGGTCTATAACTAAACACACAAATCAATAGCAATAAATAAAAAATAGTTGCACTTATCCTGTGCTGATCATCTGTGGTCCATCCTCCACATTCTGGTCCTGGTTCCCCAGTTGCACTGACCTAGGCACAGGCTGGCAACAGAACGTAGGCCAGGTGAGGGAAAACACGCCCAGAGACCACACCATCCACATGCATCCCTGGTAGTGACTGCCTGCCCTTCACCCCAGAGAGACATCTTTGCAGGCACTTCTGGCTGCTCTTAACCCCCTCTCTTGTGGAGATGGGCGCTTCCACCCTACCCCAGTGGTCGGGCTAACCGGGACAGCTCATCGTACAGCTGTGCCTGCTGCACCAACTTCTGGCCAGCCGGTGCAGCTGCAGTACAGCTGCATGTGTTTTGGAATTGGGGGTGGGAGCCATCCCGGGTTGGAGGTGGCTTGGATGTGCTCCACCTCACAGTAACAGGGCCCGGCCCCATTACACACTGAAATCTGATTCCTACCCCACTTTGTGGCACCATTGGTTCTGGTAGCTTCCTTATTTCCTCATGCCACCAACCCACAATGGAGAGGTGGCACCTGAGCATCTTCACAACATTTAACCAAAGCACTTTTTAAGCAGTAATAAGGAGAGTTGCTTTTCTCACTCTTAGTAACCGGTGTGGTTCAACTGAACAGCTTCAGCACTTTTGCTAAGCTTCACAGTATTATTGATTTCTCTAGTTTCTGCTGTGAGGAGCTGTTAGTAAAAAAACATCGACTCAGCTAGTGTGCTCAATGGAACTGTTTTACATGCTCAGAATGTGCTGCTGTTGCTGCTGAGTGGTTAAAAAAAAATCACAGACAATCCGCTTAATTTGGCTGAACTCATGTGCAGGCAGCAGCAAGGATTTGGGTAACTGTATAAAGATCATCACAAACCCACTAATAGCAGGCCTGATTCTGACATGGCAGTTACTCTCCATTTACAACAGCAGAAGTGAGATCAGAATTGGATCTGTTCATTTCCATTCTAGTCCAAGAGATCCGTACATTAAGGATAGCTGCAATACTCCCTGCTCAGCAGACCGAAAGTTCAAAGAGAGAGCAGACTGGAATTTCTGAACCTCTTGTTGAAAAGTGGAATAATTTCTCAGCTAAAAACAGCATGGGATTCCTGTACTGGGGATCATAAAGCTGTTGCCATCTGCCCATATTCTGTTTTACTTCTGGCCTGCTCGTTAGAGTAATTCACTAGAGCTGACTGAAACACAATATTCTGTTCTGTAGGAAATTCTGACTTTTCAAAGCAATTTTTATTCCAAACCAGAATGAGTCCTGAGTATGGGGCAGCTTAAGGCATTCCCTACCTCACGGCAAGAAAACTGGAGGCCTTGGAAGTCCCAGCTTGAACTTCTGCCATAGCTTAAAAGCCCTGAAACCTTAGTCTCAAGTTAAGGTGCTCAGAACTTGCTGTGACTCAGTCGTCTAGATCCTAAGACCACCCTGCTAGGTGTTCTGGCCCAGGTCTTGGATGTCCAAAAGGTGGACAGCTATCAACCTAAGAAGCCTAGATTTTCTAGCAGTGTGGCAGGTGAACTGAAAGGAAATCAGACAAGACAGATTCCATCAGAAATTCACTGAACACTCCGACTCTATAAGTTTCTGAAGAAAACACATTTTGTCAGCAAATTGTCAACTGGCTTGCAATTAGTCTGGTATTTATAAACATGGGAATATCTTGCCTTTCATACATGAGAGGCTGCAAAGTCGGCTCTTGAACAACCTAGCCAGTGAAAGGGAGAACATGTTTCAAATTACACCTTCCCTATCCACTAAACAGAAAAATTAAAAAAAACAGAGAATGGCCCAAACTGAATAGAACAGCCTTGCAATGGCCTTTGAACACAATCACAGGGAGTCTCTGGCAAGTATAAAGACACTTCACAGGTCCCTGGGAACCTTGGCACATGGGAGCAAGGACAGACTAGTTTCGCTTAAGAGCAGTGTGTGGGCTGATTCCTCAGGCTGATTTTGAAGTTTTATATGCTATCAGTGAAGCCCTGAAATACCAGCTGTAATTATAAGCTTTATTTTCAATAGCACTTCATAGTTTAGAGAAGGCAAGAAACCCTCCTTGCCATTCAAGCTCTGAGAATGCTGTGCTGAGCAAACAGAGTGCAGCTCTCTTTCAAGGACTGTATTCTCATTGGATTTCTGCATTCAGTGACCTTGGCAGCATTACAGAAGGAACCCTTTACCAGAGAGACGTACTGCTTTTTAATGTGTTTAAAGATTAGATATAAACATACTTTCCCTCATCAGATACACAGATTTTTGTTCCTTTTTCCCCCTTGAATAAACCTATTGTTGAGGGGGAGAGGGTTGGGGGGGGGGAGGGAGGGCACTCCAGCTGTTTGATTTCCATATTAGCTCTTCTACAACATCCCAAGATAGAAGATGCAAAACAGCAGCTTTTTGTACTTTCCTTCAAGAATCTGGAACCAAAAGAAATTGCAGCATAAAGTGACTTTCTGCATTACCAACCCTATATTTTGGCATTTAAACTGATTTTCTTCATATAGACATGAAAAGATGCAGTATTTTTTTTTCATCTGAGAATATGTGGGAACACAAGGCAGAGACAGAGCATGGGAATTTGGAAGATTCCCAATCTAAACATAGGATTTGCTATGCTGGATCAAACTGCTTTCCCCTCCATGCTGGGAATACTGCATTTGGCAATGGATTACATCTCATACTGCTGAAGAAAATGACAAAATACACCTGCGAATTATGCCGTTAACCTGTGGTGCAATAGTACATGTGGGAGTGAGGGATGTTTTCCTGACCCCTGAATTAAATGGCTTCAACAGTGAAGTTTCAGGTAGACACATCAAATGTTATTGGTCATAAACTATAGATCCACTATTAAAAAACAAGAGCTGTAATATTATTATGGGACATCAGATGGTGCTGTTATAGATAGTTTATCAAACTGGACTCAACCAAATGTATGGGCAGACAGATTGTGGAGAAGTACGTGTTGTAATGTGGATTTTTTAGAAGTTATGTGAACATAATTTTAAATTATTCCTTGCTTAAATCTCTTATGAGAAATCAGTTAAAGGTTTGAGACAAATTTGTAGAGTATGTATTCATGCAAGTATAACACAGGTACTGAGTTTTCTATAGCTATTAAGAGACAAAGAAACCTGAATGCCTTTTCAGGGGAACAATCCTGTAACTTACCACTGTCAAGCCACTACTAAATGTGAGCAGATTACAAAGTTTCTCTGAATCTTTGCACAGGGTAATACAATGAAGCACACATGGCAACTGGCACAATAACTGTGTTCCAAATAATGCTGTTCTTTGAAATCCCATTGCCCCTGAAGCTTTCCTTCTTAGTAGACAGAGTTATAGTTGTGAAAATGTCTCATGATGTGTCTGGATAAAGAGTGAGGTGATTACACCAGATCTTCTGATCCGTTCTACTTTTTGTCTGTCAAAATGAGTTTGATCATTTGCAGCATAATAGGGTCACTTTATACCATGGGGGCTCCATTATTTTGTTTTATATTAAAACTTTTTTTTATATAACAAACTATTTTGTGCAGTCAACCTTCATTTACCTACGGATCAGTTGCTGATTGGCATCATCACCAGGAGCCGCTCCAAAAGAGTGTGCTCATTGAAAACCATGTGCGACTCCAAATATTTGCGCAGGTTCAAAAGGTTTCCTTATTCGCCTTGACGTTAAACAATATCAGCACAATTCTCATTACCCTCTTCTGAAGCCACCTTCATCAAAGCAATTTACCTGTGTACACATCACATGGAAGAAGTTATCAGTAGATTATTGACATACAAGAAGTACAACAGAATCCATTACAACACAGGATATTTACAATGGCAATCTGATATAATACACGAGAGAGAAATCCAGTGAGCAAGCAAAAAGACAGCCACGCTAATCTGTAAAAGTTTCAGAAAATATTGCACTGCAACTGGAATAGCAGCATAGCTACTTGTTATACCATCATTTAAGTCTGAGCCTAGAAACTCATTGTAAGCCACTGTCAGAGCTTATCTGATTAATCCTGAAATTCTGGGTATGGATACAGGAACAACCTACTGCGGGATAAAACGTGATAGGGTTTTACTACAAATCAGCTGCCATTCAGTAACTCTCCATGGGTACACTTATACCCCACAGTATGTAGAAGCTAAACCATGGTATCTTTCCTCTCCTTCATGGAAGGCTAAGTTACCAGAGTTCACCTTCCCGGTACTGAGGGATATGAACATGCACAAAAGTAGGTACCACAGGGCAGCTAACATGCAGTAAAGCTCTACCCCATTTTATCCCATAGTAAGTAGTTTTGTGTTTATACCCAAAGTTTCAGTGTCAAGCTGAGTCTCGCAGAGCTTTTACATTTTCCAGTGGAAGGAATTTCAGAAAACATCCATACCCTTTGAATGTCACTGGAATATTGAAAACATGGTTTAATGCTAAGGAATGATAATTAATGTTCACAGAGCTTGCCCGTGTTGTTCCCCCTTCCATTCTGTGCTCCTTCCTGTCTCACTCATGCTTGCACTTGTCCTAAATTAGCCTGTAAACTTTTCAGGATGTCAATTCTGATTTGAATGTCATACAAATGAGTGATCCTCAAAATCTTACCTCAAACTACTATGAAGTGCTAAAATAGATTCGCTTTACAATGTTTTTTTTGTTGGTTGTGTTTTATTCACACGTTGCTACTTTTACTGTACTCTGCTAATCATTATATGGATTGATATCTAAACATGTAACACAGTTTGGTGACCGTCCATTAGGGACCCTCAGGCAGGACTATGACAATCTATCTCAGTTCCTCATGCAGCCAATCTGCAATCTAGTAACTGCTTCCTGTTGTGGGGCTCCTTGGACTCTCTGGGGTCGGACTTCTTGTCTGGAACTCTTCAGGGCATGAGGGAGTCCATGCTCCCCCTGGAATCTCCTAACCTCCCCATTAACTTTACAGTTTCACCCAAAGTCACACCTCTCTCTTGTAGCTCAGGTTTAACTCCTTATTGACTATGTGACTAAGCAGGAAATACAAGCTTTGCAAAGGAACTTGCTAGAGCCTACTTTAGTTTTAGGTGACACATTAGAGTTAAAAATATAGGCAAGGCAGTAAATGTTTGAATGCAATCCTACCTCAGAGTCTACCTTGGGTTTGGTCAATGTCTTTGGGGAAGACAAAGCCCTTAATGCCCCATAATGTTCTGCTGAGTCTTCAGTTTTTTCTTTCTTAAAGAGAAAATTACTTTTAAAAGCAGTTGGGGAACACCTTTCCCATTGCTGGTATTTTTATTGTGAATTTTTCATGCTCTACCCCACACTATCAGTTCTTCATTGTTGCAAGTCAGTGATTCCACCAATAGCAAACTCATTGGCCAAACTAGGTAGAATCAATGATGGTGATCCACTTTTAGCTTTTCCCACTCCATCTGCTCCTGCTACACAATGGCAGTTCAAATCCACAGTGAGGGCTACAATCAGAAATTATATTTGATAAAACAAACAGGAATTCATAAACAAACATGTTTATCAGTGTAGGTATAGAATTACCTGGTTACAATAAGGCCCAATGGAGCATTATTTGACTTGGGTGGGTCAGAGTCATTATTCCTCCCAGGCTCCCTCCTTGTTCAGGGAAAGAAGTAATTTATGTCTCCACTTTTTGTCTAATACCTATTCTGCCTGGAAAGTGCGTGTTGTAGGTAGGCTGCTTCCTTCTCCCTCCTTGTCTTTGTTCATGTGAGTAGGGTGAGTAACCCCTGCTTTCTTCTCTCTCATCTCATGAATGGAGTCACAGTAGGAGAGGAGTTAACAGGAAATGAATATAAACTGTGATAATCAACACCTTAAGGAGCAAAACAGAACATAATGACACTTTGGTGACCAATTGTGCAGTTTGAGGGAGCAACCACAAAAAGTGAATATTTACACCACCAGTCAGAATGTATAAAGAACATGTTCTTCAGATGATAGCAAGCTCACACAGCTCTTTGTTTGTTCAGAGGCAGTTTGGAAACACAGAGAGGCAAAAGAGCGGAAATGTCTGCAGTGCTCAAAGCAGTGAGTGGACATATGTGCATGGCCAAAAAAGAACTTAAAAATGGATGTGCTTCCTGAAACAGCTCTCTGTGCAACACTCTGTGACAGGGGTTGCTTGATCCTTCTGCATCCCACAGTGCTCTGTTCCTTCTTGTTCCTGGGGGAGTTGTGGGGTGAGAGACAGGTGAACAGCCTTGGGATAGTGGAGGTTGAGAGGCCTGCAGGGATTCCTGCTCTCCAGCCAGGGGCCTGCAGAGGATTCCTTGCATGCCTCTCAGACTCTAGAGGTTACTGAGGACTGCTGAGCTCACAGGAGAACGCTTACTGACTGTCTGCCCATCTCCCTCTCTTCCCTTGGTGGGGATGGGAATAGGAACAGAGCACTGGGGGATGCTGGAGGAATGAGAAACTTCCTACTGTGCCCCCTGTCAGGAGAGCACTGCTGCTGCACGCCACTGCTATGATTAAAAGTGCTCTGGTGTGGGTGCAGTTGGAGGACACATGTCTGTATGGCACTGAAGCATTATGAATCTGAAGTGCTCCAAATTGGAGTGGCACTTGGTGTGCTGAAAATAAACATCTGTCTGTGGATTAATTCAAACAAATTACTTTCAGTGGCTAATTTGGCAACCTAGTATTTCTTGGTGTAATCCAGAAAGGCAAAAAAAGGTCACCGATTTGAGACGGGAGAAACCATCCAGTCCATTCTCCCTGCCTTTTCATTTTTGTTAGATTTTCAACATCATGGTTTCTGAAATGTAGCTTACATTACTGTTGTGAAAGGATGTGGGAAGCAGCTGCTGATGGGGAAACACTCTTCACATTGGAATGCCTGGCCCCATGGCTGTGCAACAGAGCAGAGAGATCCAGGCTCTGGAATGTGTACATAGAAAGAACATAACAGGAATGTTTGCTTTAATGAGAAGACTAATGCAAGAGGCTTTTCTCAAACTTTCCTTGAAAAACTAATTCAAATCATGTTAACATATGATTCTTTTCTCAGTTGGGTCCCTTAATATATTTTTTCCTGCCAAACTTCCAAGCCACAAGCCTTTATTGGGGTATCATAGTCATCACTGCATTTCAACCTCAATCTCCACTAGTTAAATTATAATCAGACTACAGAAGCTGTGACAACAGATAAAAAATGTAATCTACTTAGTCATATATTCTATATTTGCACTCTTCTGGAAAAAAAATCATTATAGACTTGAGCCAGTGATACAGTGCCATAGGCAGAGAACAAAGTAAAGAGAAAGTAAAGAGACAGTTTACCTTCTGAGTTCAGTGGGTGATCTACTCATGTCTTAGACTTAGAGTATAAGATTTGCTCCGCCTTACCTTTGTCTGGGTTTGAACACATACAGGTGTCATGGTCCATTAAAAAAATAATAATTTAATGATGAATCAGATAAGTGTTTCCAAATATTATATTCAACCCTCCACTGTTATCTAAGCAATAATATAGCCTGTACCCCTCCTCAGCACCTCAGAAACATTACTATCTCATATGGGTATTATGATGTACAGTATTGTTGTCCCTATTTTACAGATGAGGAATGGAGACATTAAGAAATTAAGTGACTTTTCCCAAAATTAAAAAGATCACAAAGAAAATTTGTACAACTAGGACTTGAACTTGGCTGGGCTATACCCACTAAAAGAGATGCACCGCCAGGATTTCCCTGGTATATCTACTTAAGCGGAGAACCCCCAGCTTTCCATGCTTATAAAAACATGCCTGGGAGATCTCAAGGGTGCATCTCTGTAAGCACAGAAACCCTGGCTTTCCTCACTTATTGAGACATTCCTGAGATTCCCTGGAGTGCATTTCTGTAAGAGGAGAAAGGTGGGAAGGTGCTCCAAGGGATTGAGGCCCAATCCTGCCTGGCAATTCTGGGGTGTGCAGAAACAGGCCCCTCAGTCCTCTGTAGCACCTGCGCAGGGTGGCTGCAGAGCAGGGGTGGGCAACATTCATAGATTTCATAGACATTAGGGCTGGAAGGGACCTCGGAAGATCATCGAGTCCAGCCCCCTGCCCAAAGGGCAGGAAGTCAGCTGGGGTCATAGGATCCCAGCAAGATAAGCATCCAGTTTCATCTTGAAGGTGTTCAATGAAGGCGCTTGAACAACCTCCGGTGGCAGGCTGTTCCAGACCTTGGGGGCTCGGACAATAAAGAAATTCTTCCTTATGTCCAGCCTGAAACGATCTTGTAGTAGTTTGTGACCATTCGACCTTGTCATCCCTTGGGGCGCTCTGGTGAACAAACGTTCCCCCAGATACTGGTGGTCACCCCTGATAAACTTGTAGGTGGCCATCAGATCACCCCTGAGCCTGCACTTTTCCAGGCTAAAGAGCCCCAGGGCTCTCAGCCTGTCATTGTAGGGTCTGCTTCCCTGACCTCTGATCATGCGCGTGGCTCTTCTCTGGACTCTCTCAAGCTTCTCCACATCCGTTTTGAATTGTGGAGCCCAAAACTGGACACAGTACTCCAGCTGCGGCCTCACTAAGGCTGAGTACAGGGGGAGAATATGAACATACAGGGTGTGGGTGGGTATCTGGCCTGCCAGGCAAATCCATCCAGTCCACAGGGCCCCTCTGTAAGCCCTGGCCCTGGGCTTCCCCTCTGCAAGCTGGTGCCTCCATGCAGGAGGTGTGGCTCTGGTTGCTAAGCAACACCCCACCCCAGCCTGGCTGGATCTTCCCCAGCCCTGAGGTAGGGGGCACTAGGGATGAGAAACCTCTGCCTGGCAGAGGTTTTTGCTAGTAACCTTGTGGCTGTTTCTAGCCTCCATGCCTGCCTGCGAGACTGGGAATTCATGTACAAGCCCCACTGGGATGGGACCAAGGGCTCCCACTGTGGGAAAGGGGTGGGAGCGCAGGGAGCCATGTGCTATGGGGGCTAAGCTGGGTTGGCCCTGCACACTGCCACCACGTTCAGCTGGGGACTGGGGTAGGAGCACAGGAGCTGCATGTTATGGGGCCAGGTGGGGCTGGCTCCACAACCTGCCACCATGTATGGCTGGGGACTTGGCTTGGAGCACTATTGGGTAGGGTGCAGCCAGGGACTTTTATGGGAGCTGTGCTATGCAGCCAGGTGGGGCTGGCCCTGCATGCTGTTGCCACCTGTGGCCAGGGACTGGGGTGGGAGCATGGGGAGCTGTGCACTACGGGGCCAGGCAGGGCTGGCTCCGCTCTCTGCCACCACATGCAGATCCAGGGATTCGCACACTCCAGAGACTCTGAGGACTCCCCACCTCTACACATACCTACATCCTCCCATATACCCAATCCCCCACCATATCCCCAAACTGTCCCATCCCCCCACTTCTCCCCACCATAACCCCCACACACCTACACTCTCTCACAGTCCCCACACACATACTTCCACACACCCCACCCCCACCATACCCCCAAACACACCTACAACCTCCCACACACCCTCCCACAGCTCCCACCCCAACCACTTCCCACCCCCCCACACAACCCCATTCCCCAACCACACCCCCTACATACACCTCCTTACCCCCCCCATCAAAAATAAGACTGTATTTTGAGCTATGATGCAATGGCCTCTAGATACACTATGCACACACATGTAAATCAAAACAAAAATATTTTAAAAATAAAATTAAAATAAGTTATAGGAGATGTTTGATTTTTTAAAATATCTGATTTGGTTTTTTTTCTGGCTTCAAGATGGCAGCACCCTCCCTCCCAAAAGGAGTATGTCTAGGGCAAGGTGAGGGACTTCTGGTGGCAAAGGTCAGGGCTTAGGGGGTGGGAATTCCAATCCCAAGATGACAACCAGGGGGCGGGGCACCCATCAAGGGGTAGGGCTACTCTTGTGGCCCTTGGCAGCTCTCCAAAACTTGTTAAGTGGCTCTCCAGCTGATATAATTGCCCACCCCTGCTGTAGAGCATGGGCAGTTCTGGCTGCCTGTGCTCTCCCACCAAACAAACAGATGCCTGCCAAAATAAAGTGGCACAATCTCCTTTGTTGTGGCCACAAATTATGAGCGTTTGTGACGTGACAAGGCATATATCTGTCTGTTTGCTTGGCTTCTGTACCTCCATTACAATTTTTATGGCTCCACAACATCAACATCTGTTTCTACCCCGTGAGACCAAGAGAAAGAAGGAGAAAGAGGGACTCACCCTGTATTACTTAATAGCTTGTCATTAGGTACATAGGTGGTAGGTTAGAGATTCAGGTTTAAGTCAAATGTTCTGTCTGATTAGGAGAAGGAGCCTAAGCTTGAGTTTCCAACAGGTCAGCTGAATGCCTTTTATACTGTTTTATTGCTTACACTTTCTCTGTTCCAGTACAGAATGAAACCAAATGGCAAATCCTTGATGTATTTGCAAAATGGAATTCTTGCTTTCCAACTTGCTCTCATTTTTTAAATACTCACAAATCCTTTATACTTTGCCTGAGATACTTTAAAAAAATACCATGAAAACAATGTTTGAGACAGATACCAAAAAGAAAGCTTTAGAGAAAGAAATGTCAGCTCATAGGAAAGATGCAGCAAGATCAGTAACAAAGACAAGTTCATGGTACTTGTCTAGACAAACCTTAGTTTTCTTTAAAATCTCCACCATTGCTAGCGTTTCTGGAATGCCTGGTCCACTGGGTTTCAACCATCATCTTACCTGAGAGACAACAGCTTGTCACCTTTGTGCTAGCAGCAGTGGAGAAGCAACAATAGGAAGTTTAAGAAAAAAAGTTTGTGGAGACATACCATACATAAAGGTCTGTCCTCAGTTCATCTCTGGTGGGCCACAAGCTTTGTGTTACACTTTCAACTCGAGCAGCTTGATGTTAAATTGTGGTAACTTTCCCAGTGAAGGCAGATAGAGTTTAAATAGTTCTATAGGAAAAAAGGGGAGAGAAAGGAAAATACTTGGTGAATATCATCCAAACCAGCTCTTCATTCTGTCTTTCCTTTTTTTAATGGAGTCTGTTTCCTAAACATTTTTGTGCTATTCTCTTTGGTGCTATTCTGTTCTAACATGAAGGGAGAAATTTTGCTCAAGAGATTTATGACAATAGAAAATGGAAGACAAAAGTCCTCACTGATGATTTTAGATAACAAATAAAAAGCTGAACAAGAAGGTAATTACAGTAAAATCCTGAAAGCTCTTCATTCTACAAGGTAAAAAAAGAGTCTCCAAATCCCAGTTTAATTTTTCTTGTCATGTAGACTATCCAGCTCCAATGAACAGACAAAATGTTCTATTGCCTCTCCCTTTGTGTACATATTTTTAATTCTTTCCTGCACTTGGACTACAAAAGGTTGAGAAGTTGAAAGGTGGGCTCATACACAAAGGATATTTGCAGAACACTCTGCACACTGCAAGGTTTTAAACCAACTTGAAATAATGAATTGTAATATGCAATAATTAAATGTAAAACAGTAATTAATTGGATATTATTAATGACACTGACTTAGACTTCACAGTCACTATTACAGAACTTCCTTTTTGGGGGGAAACAGAATTTTCTTCCACATTCATAGCCTTAGTTTAAGTCATTTTCAGTTTCAGAAATGGAAGAGGGAAGAATCTTATTACTTTATAAAACTATAGCATTATACTATTTAACTGTTTAAATAGTTGATACAGGAATTCTGCTAATGACAAATGTATATCTCTATTGTAGATATTTTTGTACCTTTCAATACTAGACATTAGATACTTTATCTAATTTGAATATATTGCATATGCATTTGAATATATTGTATATCCCTCAAGGAGCCATTCTATACTAGAGGAAAACAGTGGAGAAGATACTGTAGATGTGTTCTTCAAAGCTGCAGGGAGATGAGGTTTTCTCCATCTCTCTGTTATTAATCTTGCTAGGGAAAAAGCTTTACTAATTCTTATTGCAAAATCTCAGGCCAGGAGTCAATACATTTTTATACTGTTGTTAAATGCTATTCAGTTTCCTTTCTGGAGAATTAGTAGATGCTCTCCAACTTAAATTACAGCAAGGGAAATTAAGGTTGGATATTAGGAAGAATTTTCTCACTATGAGGGTGGTTAAACATTGGAACAAGCTACCCAGTGAGGTTGTGGAAACTCTACCCATAGCACTTTTTTTAAAAGCAGAATGCAAACACTTGGCCAGAATGATTTAACTGAATCAGAGATGCTTAAGGGACTTCTTAGCATCTGATGAAGTAAGCTGCTGCTTATGAAAGCTTAAGCAACTCTCATTTAGTTTATAAGGTGAAAATCTACCCTGCCTTTTTCCTGACTCCATGACTAACTAGCTCTCTCTGTTGCGGGATGGTTTCGTCCAGGGGTGGGCAATTCTTTCAGCTGGAGGGTGGTGCAGTGCAGGTGCAGTCTAGCCCCTACCATCTGGCCCACAGCTGCCCCCATGGCACTCTGCATCCAGGGCAACATGTGCTGCACTTCCACTTGCCTTGGCCCTGGCCAATGCACACAGCTTCCCAGTGGGGCTGCTTCCAGTATGGCTGAAGCTGCCCTGGTACTGCTCAGCTCTCCCTGCTTCCAGCCACTACTCCTCTTGCTCCTACCCCTGGCCCTGCTGCACTGCTACACTGGTCCAGGCATGGGGGAAGCCACAGCTGACCAGCTCCTGGCCCAGTGCATGGGGCTCCAGCTCCCTACCGCCTTCCACCCACTCCACCCACCTGGAGCAATGAGCAGCCACCTGCAGGAGACTGAGTGGATGGTGGCAGTTTGTCAAGGTCTGAGATTGTTGATGACAAGGTATTTAGCAGAATTCACAGATTTGTTGGAATCTGACAGGGGCTGCAATGTGAATGTTTCTGCAATAGCAGTTAGACCAGCCTGAAGACTTCTTTAAATTACATCAATAGCAGATGTCTTGCAGGGAAGTTATGACTGTAAGGTACTGCAAGGGCCTACTCTGTGATGCTCTGGCCATAGCCTTTACAAAGTACCTTGTGGGTGTACAACCATGTTCGCAAATAAGTGGTTGAATTATAGGGTTTATCTGCCAGTGTACAGTTTATCTGTTCCCATGGGTACAGCTTCAGGTATAATATTAATTCCTAGTTACTCATACTAAAATAAATCATTTTCCTGGATCCCCAAAGCATAATAATAATAATATAAAAGCTTAAGTCTTTCTGTCTGTAATGCTTTATTCACACTGTGATTGGCTAGTGCTCCAAGCGTGGGGGAGTGCTGCTATGATTTCGGAGGTGGTTCAAGCACCTACTTTGAACGCCTTCAAGAGAAATTTGGATGTTTATCTTGCTGGGATCCTATGACCCCAGCTGACTTCCTGCCCCTAGGGCAGAGAGCTGGACTCGATGATCTTCCGAGATCCCTTCCAGCCCTAATGTTGATGAAATCTATGATTCTGAAGCAGCACCGAGGACCAGACAGAGTGCTGGCTTCAGCTCTCCCACCACACTCCCTGCAAGAGGCAGAACAGCAGCATCATAGAGCATTAGGTGACAGCACTCCATCCCCACCCCCGGTCATTCTTGACAGGCAATTGGCTAGTAATAATAACAACAACAACAACAACAACAATAACAACAACAAGAAACACAACAACAACAACCCTTTAGAAATAAACATCTGTTGATCTTTTTAAAAAAGAAGCTGCTGAAAGAAAAGCATTTTGGGGATGCCAAAGATGTAAAATGAACAATGGTTGCACTATACAACATAGCCTTGACTTTAAGCATCATCTGACTTTCACCAGCAATGTAATTAATTGGCTAATTGCACAATAAATTTAGACTGGCTACATGTTCAAGGTAATTATTTTTTTTTTTAAATGGCCATCAAGCAGCAAAAATGGCCAACCAGCAACAAAAATGTTGCTTGAAAAATGAAAAGCATTTCCATAGCTGGTTTCCATCAAGTTTTAATTTGAATTTGAGGCAGGCCACATACTGAATGGTAGCTCTTCACTATGGCATCTGAAAGTGCACTACTCCCACCTCCACCTACCAGCTACCTGGGCTCTGAACACAGGCCTCCACTGTCAAACACCTCTCCTCTGGTGGGGGGGGGGGGATTTCTTCCATCCTCAGCCCCCTCTCTTTCCCTGGTACTTGGCAAAATGGGGAGAAAGCACTTCCCAGCCACAAACAGGGTGCTGGGTATTCCACCACTAGAGAAGGCTGTTTGACAGCCAATGGCTCTGTTTAGAGCCCCTCCCCTTGCCCAACTCTGGTTCCTACCTACCATATGGTAGGGGGTATGAAATATTTCTTAGGTGGGTCTAGTTATTCCTACAGTTTGCTGAAGACCAGTGTTGAGCTCAGAGAACACCCCAGCTGGGCAGCATCAGCAGCACAAGCTGGCATGCCAAACTTTTTCCCTCTGGGCAGCTTTCCTTCTGCACATGAAGCCATGCACATAATGCAATTGTTTCATTGCATGAAAAAAGCCATGCTGAGATTAAAATAATGTCTGCCAGTGGTCCTATTGCCAGCTTGCTCCTTTTTCCCATGCCCTTTGACTACACCTATAGACAAATAACCCCTAATACCAAACTTCTTGAGAGCTAGTGCAAATAAAATAGAGAAAATTCAGTTCCAGACTACTGCTCTTAGCTCGCCCCATCTATTGTGTCTATTCAGTGTTTGTTTGCATTGGCTCTAGTGTATCCATCCTATAGACAAACCACGATTTTCAGGGTGGTTAATTCCCATAACTTATATGTGTACACATTCAGTAACAAATAGCCCTCCACCCGAGTATTGTACTATGCTTGTTTGTACAACCCTTGTGAGGAATGTAGGCTGTGTCTTGGTTCCTGTGGGGAGGGTCATAGTGAACCACCCTTTTAGCTGTATAATTTGCAGAAAGATCAGTTTGATTACCATAAGAATGTAAATGTCACAATATTATAAAACTAACACATCAGGATTGAACATATCCTTAACTTTAAAATTGTTTTTACATGATATGACATTTTGGTAACATTTAAGATTATTTAAGTGATCTTATACTCAGCTTTTCTGGGTAAATAAACTACTTCCCACCTGCTAAAACAACATTAAAAATAAACTAAATTCCTGGAGCCTTTTTCTCTTCTAAACAGAGACTACCATCAGTTTCTTTTTTTTTCATTGAATCTGTTTCCCAAGGCAAGAGGAGAGGGTTTACTTTGAGTTAATGGATCTGAAATAAACATGGCATCAGAACCTGTTTCTACATCTTATCAAATTACTAATATACCACAGCAAGAGTTGGGCAGGTCTATATGAGAAAAAATGAAAAGATAAAATATGTTAAAGCAGTTTTTGAATAAAGAAGCTAACTGGTTTCAATTTAAGCCTGTGAATCTAATATAACTATAGAAAAGACATTGCTTAAAAGTACCATAGTCTATACAAAGGACACAGACAGATGGTTATTTCTTGACCCAGTATTATGTCTTGCTTTTTGTTTCTAGTATCAACCCTAAATTGGATGAGAATCTACTGTTTTCAAAAACTTTTCCTTACATGGATTGTATGTCATGTACCATATGTTGATATAACAAATCTGAGGCCAGAGAACAGAAAGTAAATTTATAACAGTCTAAATTAGAGACAAGCAAATTTATTCAAAGTGTTAATACCTGGCAAGCCATCTCCATGTCTGTGATTTTCCCTTAGTTTACAAGCTCATTGGAATAGCAGAATTCAATTGAGAAGTTGCAAAAGTCTACCAAAAATATTATTATAATCTCAGTGGAATTATCTTCTAGAAATGCCTCCTTTTAAAAAAATCAACCAGCAAAGCAGACATTTTAAAATAGGAATGGCAATATTCTTTTGTGTTAGACCTATAAAGCCAGCATGCTTTTGATGCAATTCAGCAATGACTATTGTGAGAATAATGCTGGCAATGCTCAGTGGTTTGTACCGAGGTACAAACTAAGGTAGTTTGGCAAGATTAATTTCTCGAGAGCTGCTCTTGTTGAACAGAAATAGCCACAGCCAGTTTTAAGATGCATTTAAGATATAAGCAAAGGAAAAAATACACACTTACACGGGATGGGGAGGGTGGACAGATAGAGAGAGAGAGACAGAAAGAACATTAGCTAAATGTAAATAGGATAAAACTGAAAATGGAAAGCTGTCAGATTTGGTGTTTTAGATACTATGAATATTGGAAGCAGGGCAGGTGGGGGAGAGGACTACTTCAACAAATATAACTTTAATCTTGCTTTAAACAGAGGGCTGGCTTAAATAACCTAATGAGGTTCCTTCCTGCTGTACTTTCCTATGGGCCTATGTAATACTCAGCAATTTAAAGACAAATATCTTGAGCCAGGCCCTACTCTATGTATCGAGTATTCTACCCTGCTTGAGTCCCTGAAAAAAAAACTGTTAATACAAAGGTGGATTAGTCCTCTTCCTCCTCAATGCTTTTTCTGCAAGTTAGTTTTAAGCCTAATACGGCAGTATGTTCCAAAAGTAGATGCATTAATAGGTTTTCAGGGACTTGAGCAGGGTGAAATAGTATCCACTTAGGTGTCTAACGTTACTTTGGCACCTTATTCCAGCTACCTATTAGATGGAGTAAGACTTGATTTCTGATATTTTAGCAAAAGTTGTGATAGGCGGCCAAATGAGTGCATAAAGTACTCAAAGCTTAACTTGGAGAAACCACCTGTAATGTGTGATGATAGTTTAACATCCTTAGTCTATCCCCTTCTTTTCTCCCAAGGCTGCCTACAGGTAGGGTGACCATACATGTTTCATATATTTCATAGATTTCATAGATATTAGGGCTGGAAGGGACTTTGAAGATCATCAAGTCCATCCCCCTGCCCCAGGGGCAGGAAGTCAGCTAGGATCAAAGGATCCCAGCAAGATAAGCATCCAAACATTTCTTGAATGAGTCCAGAGTAGGTGCCTGCACCACTTCTGGAGGGAGTCTATTCCAGGCCTTGGGGGCTCAGACAGTAAAGAAGTTTTTCCTTATGTCCAGCCTGAAATGGTTTTAGAAGTGTTTATGACTGTTGCTCCTTGTTATCCATCAGGGCACTATGGTGAACAGACATTCCCCCAGAGCCTGATGCACACCCCTTATGTACTTATAGGCAGCCACCAGGTCACCCCTGAGCCTGTGCTGGGGAATCCCATAGCTTTCAGCCTCTCTTCATAAGGCCTATTCTCTTGCCCTCTGATCATGTGCGTGGCTCTCCTCTGGACTTTCTCAAGCTTCTTGACATCCTTCTTGAATTGTGGAGCCTAGAATTGAATGCAGTACACCAGCTGTGGCCTCACCAAAGCCAAGTATAGTGGGAGGATGACATCCTGGGATTTGCTTGAGAAGCATCAATGCATGTAAGCCAGAGTTTTGTTTGCTTTACCAGCTGCGACATTGCGTTGGTGGCTCATGTTCCTCTTGTGATCAATCAAGACCCCCAAGTCTCTTTCAGCTGTGGTGCTAGCAAGCATAGCACTGCCGAGCCTATAAGCGTGCTGCAGGTTTCTTTCCCTGAGGAACCTTGCATTTTTTGGTATTGAACATCATCAGGTTTATATCCTCCCACTTTCTAAGCTTACTCAAGTCAGCCTGGATCATTAGCCTATCCTCAGGTGTGGATGCTATGCCCCAAAGTTCAGCATCATTGGCAAACTTAGCCAGTGCACTTTTGACACCAATGTCTACATTGTTGATAAAGATGTTAAAGATAACCAGTCCAAGGACAGAGCCTTGGGGGACACCACTGGTCAGGGAGCGCCATAATGATTAGGTTCCATCGACTACTACTCTCTGGGTCCAACCTCGGAGCCAATTTCCCAGCCATCAGACTGTAGCAGAGGCCACAATTGGCCAATTTTTCCATGAGGAGATCATGGGACAACAGATCAAAGGCTTTTTTAAAGTCCAGATATATGATGCCAATCTCTTCTCCCTTGTCCAGGTGATATGTCACCTGGTCAAAGAAGGAGATAAGATTGGTCAGGCAAGACCAACCTGTGTTGGTTTAGCCAGGAGAGTCTCTGATTTCAGAGGCCTGTCCCAGCTGACTGTTAAGAATTATAATGGGCATCACAGAAACACAAGGTTGTGGGGCACAATTTGTGAAAGTATTTGGGTAGAGGGGTGAAACAGTGTCCCAGATGCCCTAGATGAATGTTCTTATGGCCAGCCTACCTATAGGTATGTGCCAGCTATAGCTGGACTGAGACTTCCATAAGTATTTTGTATATGTTAGGGCTGTCCAAATGGTAGCTCATAGGCCACATGCAGCTCATGAGGGTGAAAGTTGCAACCCTCCAGACTCCTGCTTGGCTGCTGTTTCCCCCATCACTCCAGCAGCAACAGCAGCCATAGTCTCTAGGCTTCCCTTCCCTCCTGGACTGCCTGGCCCTGCCACATCGGCTGTGTGGCCAGGGGACTCCTGGTCTGCTTGGGCTGTATGGGTATGCAGTGCAGTGGTGGGTGGAGGCATGGGTCATGGTGCAGTAGCAGGGGTATATGGCATGTAGCTTGGGGTAGCCGTTAGGGGTGTGTGAGGTTTCAGTTGCCAATTCAGTTCAGAGCATTCAGCTTAATTCGGAGGCCGAATCACCGAATCCAAATCGAATTAGAAGACCAAAAAACCCCTCTGAATCGATTTGGAAAAGATTCAGAAAAAGATTCAGAGATTCAGAAGGCAGTCTTTCAGGGGAACAGAAACTGAGAAAAAGGAGGGAGAGCGGGGGGGGGGAAGACTGACATCTGTAGCTGGCCAGTGACTTTGATGTTTCCCTGAGTCCCGTTCCAATTACAGTGCTCTGGGGGAGGGACACAGAAACAGCACATAAGCCTCTGTTTGCAGCCTTTCTGTCCCTTTTGTGAGCTGTTTGTGCCTGAGCAAAAGTAGGACGGGAGACTGGCCCAGAAACAGGTGGGCGGGTGGAGATATAACCTGCACCAGGAAAGTCCCCTGTTACAGGCTACTATCCCTGCTGTTTTCATACAAATCTGCCTTAGCACACACAAGTGACGCAAGTTTTGCTTTCAGCATTTTGAGGTGCTGTTTCCCAGAAACCCCTGCATCAATCTCTTTGAAACTTTGCAGGCTTCATACCCTCAGAAGGGGCTACTGCTGTTTTCATGCAAATCTGCCAAAAAAATGACAAAGATATAAGTATTTCAGTGATTCTCCATTATAGCCTATGGCTGAATCACCAAATCTCTCTGAATCAGCACTGAATCTTCCAAAGTCAATTAGGACGAATCAATTTGGGACAGTGATCCCAGTCTCTGAATCAAATCACTGTCCTCCGAATCAGCTGAATCCAAATTGAATAATTTTCTAGTCACATGGGCCTAGTGGCCAGGGCTCATCCTGGAGTGGCCTGTGACCACCTGTTAGTGATTCTTGTGAGGTGTTTGGTCCCCTGCCACCTAGAAGCTGGACAGCCCTGATATAAGATACTGAATGTAGGAACCATATGATAGTAACAGCATCAGGTACTAGTGAGTATCCTGAACCTGACTTAAATACAGCAGCCTGGGGAAGAAAGTCTTTATTGACCATTAACTTTCACTACAGCCATTCAAGTTCCAGACTCTAAACATTATTTAAAACTTTGTCTACACAGGGACATCTGTGTGCAGTAAACTAGAGCATGAATTTACAGTGTACTCCACTGTAGCTGTTCTGCTCTAACTCCCCATCTGGATGCTCTGAGTGTATCCAGTGATGTAATTGCAGCTCAGATACCTAAGCTGACTTTAAACTCACTCGCGTGGATACAGCTAACAAACCGCAGCAGCAGTAGCTTGGAGCTCAGCCCTGCTTACCAAGAACTCCATTCTGTTGGAGGCCATACTGATTACTGGTACATGAGGTAGGTTATAGCTGTCCAGCATATACCCATACAGCCTGCAATCACACCTTTGAACTACAGAGGCAGAAATACTTGTTGTGCTCTTGAAGAGTGTCTTGTCTGAGTTAAATTTCCAAGGTGTCTAACCTGGCCTATTTAACGATATACTAGGCTCACCAGATTTCACTGATCGAAGTACTGATGTTTTGATGTTTTTCTTTGATGTGCATGTGAAAAACTACTTGACTCCTTCTGAAGTGAACTAAATTTAAGGTGACTATTCCAAACAGGTGAGTATTACACATGGAGAAACTAACAGCAGGAAGGTTAAGTGATTTGTGTCTTCCCACAAAGGGAGTCAGAGTACAAGACAGTATTGTCTCACAAGCTTGTGCAATAACAATTAGGATATGCACAAGCTTGTATTTTAAACAGCATCTTTTGCAAATGAGAATTTGCAGGCCTACTGAACCCTGCTGTTTGTCATCAAAAGGGGAAATCATGTGATCACTTAGGGCAAGGGTTTTGAATACATGTGGCCCTGAATGATGGCTCCAGGACTGGTCTGGATAGGGCCCCAGGCCATCCATGAGCACCGGAGCCAGCATGCAAGGCTGGTCTGGCTGGGTACTCCCATGTAGCATGCACTCTGTGCTGGTCCCATGCACTACATGCAGAGCAAGCCCTGGAGTGCGGCCAACACGTGCTGTACATGGCACAGGGGACTGGCACAGGGCATGTGCTGCATGCAGTACCCCACTGGACTGGCTCCAGCACAGCCTGATCTGGACCTGCCCGAGAGCTGGCTCCAGGGCTGTTCTGGCACAGGTGCTGCATGCAGTGTGTGTCCTGGACAACCCTCCTAGACTGTGTGCAGTGCCCACAGTCCTGGTTCCAGTCTGCACACACCACTGCCACCATGCACTTCATGCAGTGCATAGGGTTGGTCTAAGACTCACAAGCCAGACCACAGGGCTTCATGTGCTGGATCTGGCCCACATGGATCTGACACCCCAAATTTAAGGGACATCTGGACAGCTTACCTGGTGCTTCTTGGGCACACCTTGCCCAGGTTCCCCTCTCTCCACATGCACCAAATAGAAAGAAACCATCCTGAGGGCACTTCTCATTGCTGCTGTCAAGGACACAAGAGAAGGCAATCTCAGGAGCAGCGGTGACGTTCATCACCACAGTGCCTTCACAGCCTCATTTCCTGGTCTGGCATGTGTGGATCAGAGCAGGTGGGTGTGCTTGAAAGCAGTGTGCATAGGAATGCCAGGAAAGCACTATTAGACATATCCACAAAATGCTCTTTGGGACCAGGATGGTCTTTTTGGTTCTGGGTTTGTATAGCACTTAACATATTGGCTAGGGACAGAAGTTACATATAAACTGGTTTAAGGGATCAGAAACTGGTTCAAACCTGTAACAGAACATATGCTCAGAGCACATAAACCAGTTTCAAAATGGCTGAAACTGGTTTAAGATAAACCTGGTCGAAGGTAGTATCAGACTTAACTGATTTGGATCAAACCAGTTTATGAAACTTCTGCCCCAGACTCCTTCCTGGTTCACTTTAAATCACAGTCCCCCAGCATCCCAGCATGCTTTCCAGCCCTGGGCTATGCTTTTCTGTCTGTTCCAGAGAGCAGGGCTAGCCCCGCCCCTCTGCTCCTGAGCCAGACCAGTGAAGGCTGGTTAACAAGTGGGGGCGGAGGGGGAAAGCCCAGCTGGGGATGCAGCCCAGTTTACAGGGGGTGGATTGCCCCTCCTCCCCCCCCAGAAAACCCCAGCTGGGCTCTGGGGCCAGGGAGGGGGGGTTAAACACCCCTTCCCCTGCTCAAACTTATTGCTGACTGCAACTGTGGACTACAAATCCCAGAAGCAACTGGAAGCAGGAAGAGGAAGTGATGAGCAACCTTACAGAGTCCTGCTGCTGTAATTTTGGACTGCAAATCCCAGAGACTTTGGGAGCAGCAGGGTGAAATAGTATCCACTTAGGGATACTTTGGGAGCAGCAGGAGGAGGAAGTGAACACACAGCCAAAGAGCTATATACCCTCCCAGCTTCTGGCTTAAGCATGTGGCTGCATTTCCTGAATCAAAGGTAAATGTCTGTTCACTTCTGTTTCAGTTTAATCTGTGCAGTTTAGACTAATTTGCAAAGACTGAATCGATTTAGCCTCGGGCTTTTTGATTGTCTATACCTAGCCATAGAGGTCCCAGTCCACATATGGAAGCCCTAGGCAATACAATACTAGAAATAATGATGCGTAATATTAAAGATCTGCTATAAATTATTCCTAATGAGGGTATCTCTCATTATTTCATGGTTATTAAAAGAAAACACTACCCCAAAATCATTAGTTGCACACAGTTGAGCATTCAAAAGTGAAAAAATCTGAAAATTAAGGGTGAAAGTGTGCTGCAATTTGGCTCCTTTTCTTTTATAGATCCCAGCTGTCTCTTTAATTGCACTTACATTCCCTGTAAAAAATACACGGTTTGCAAAGTCAAAGTTCCAGTACACAGCTGACAGTATAAGCTATTCTGGTTTGTTTTAAGCTTCCTGTTGGCCAGTGGATGTACCCTTCTGCTTCAATGCCATCTATCTTAGCCCCTGCTTTGAGTAGAACTACATTGATTCTGCTGCGCTCTGTGCATTACATGTTGCATTCCACATCTCACTGAATAAGGGTTTGCCTTTGAGATAATTATTCAGTTGCTTTATTCCTCTCAGATGATGTCAACTCACAAGCCACTGTTTATTGAAACATTGTACTTCAGATTTTAAATATATAAATATCTGGTGAATTCAAAGGTTATTTTATCTACAGCTACTCACTCTCATATGACCACATGACATGGTAAAGGATTAAAGTTAACATATATACTTTTATATACAGGAAGACAAAATGCTGCATACAGTCAAGAAGAACAAGTGATATTGCTATATTCACAATACAATTGGTGTTTTTCAGATATGTATGATCCTTACTCCATAAAGGTCACAAACTAAGAAAAGACAGAATATAGGCAGAAGGTAAGGAGAACAAGTAATGGTGATTTTTTTCTCCATACCAACTGGATTAGCCATAGGCAGCACTGCAGAAGTAAGTTTTCAAGGACTTAAAATTGAGGCTGAAATTCTAGCTCCAATGAAGTCAATAGCTAAGCTCCCATTGACTTTAATGGGGCCAAAATTTCACCTAGAGGGTGTTCAGTAGGCCTGTATGAAGCAGCAAGTATTTGCTTCAGATTCAGTTGATTCGGAGGGACAGTGATTTGATTCAGTGATCAGAATCACTGTCCTGATTTGACTTGGCCAATTCGGATCTGGAGATTTGGCGCCAATTCAGAGATTTGGCCATAGACTAAGCAGGCAGCAGTCCTCAACCATGCTGGGCACAGCTGCCTCCAGCTGGTAAGTCTTTTGTGGTGGGCATGGAGTGGGGGCAGATCAATGCCTCCACAATGAGGGAGAGATTGGGGCTGGGGCCAGGGCTGGGACAAGCTGCCTTTCCGGGGTGGGGGCGGGGGGGGCACAGGACTCAGGGAGGGGGGCTCCTGTCACTGTGTGCCTCTGCACGCTGCCAGTCTGGGAGCTGCTCTTCCAGTGGCTTCTTTGGCAGCTGTCACCACCAGTCCAGAAGGGCATGGGAGTGGGCATGCATCCCTGGATCTGCACAGGGTGGGCTGGGCTGGGCTGGGCTCTGGATGGGTGACAGAAGGTGCTGGGAGTAGGTGGAGGACAGTGTCACAGCACTGCCTCAGACAAGCAGCGTGCAGTGGCAGAATCTACTCCAGCCTCCCTGTGCCTCCCGAACAAGCTACGGCTTCACTCCAGCTGGGCGAGCAGTTGCAGGGCATGGGGGCTGGCATGTGCACCTGATCAGGATGGGGTTGGTGGCAGGGGCTATGAGGAATCTTAGGGTGTCTGCAGCCCCGCCATAGTGCCCGCTGCAGTGCGCTCTGTGGGGTGGGCAGAGCCAGTGCTGCGCTCCAGGCTGTGGCTGGGGCTAGCCGCCCAGAGCGCAGCCCTGGCTCCATCTGTCCCATGGAGCACAGCCCAGCAGCGGGTGGCTGGGGCTATTGTCCTGGAGTACAGTCCGGTCCAGCCCACCCAGTGCAGATCTGGGGGCACATGCTCACTCCCATGCCCTCCTGGACCAGTGGCAATAGCTGCTGGAAGAGCCACTGGAAGAGCAACTCCTGGATCGGCAGCGCACAGTGCTGCACAGTGGCAGAAGCCCCCTTCCTGAGTCCCACACCCCCCTGCCCTGGATGGGCAGCTTGCCTGAGCCCCAGCCCCAATCCCTCCCTCACAGTGGGGGCATTGATCTGTCCCCTCCTGTGCTCCTTTCCTCCCCCTTCCACCCACCACAACAGACTTACCAGCTGGGGGCAGCTGTGTCCAGTGTGGTTGAGGACTGCTGTCTGTTTAGCCTATGGCCTAATGTCCAAATCTCTCTGAATCGATTCTGAGGCTTCTGAATTGATTTGGACCTTTTAATGGGTTTCCTGTTTCAGTTCAGATTCAGAGATTCAGCAGCCAAATCAGGTCAAATCTCCTATGAATCCAATCGGCTACTGAAGCTTCACACAGCCCTAGTGTGTGTGCCTTTCAATAAGTTTTGTATCCATCAGATCAGGGCCATATGAGAGATATGTGTTATATATTCTTTAAGAGAATGTGGAAATGCACACTATGTTAATGAAAATATTTGGTGCACACTTCATACTGAAAGAGCAACAGAGCATGATTTGTAGTGCCACTGATGTCTCTTTCAGGGGATTCATTTGTTGGTACATGTACTCATGTGTTTTATTGCCACTGAGGCTGGGAAGATATATGCTAATGGAACATATATGTACGTTAATGAGATACATAGCTAAAACACAGGTATAGAGACATGCTCAGTAAAGAACTCCTTGCGTCACTCCTTTATAACCAATTAGCAAACAAGGATGCTTATGAAGATTCAACCTCTGGTATATAAGGGGCTCAGTATTGAATGTGCTTGTGCTTGTCTTGTGAAATTATTCCGCTTGCAATAAATCTTCCCCCTGTGTTGCCTTTACCTTATCCTCTTCCTCCTCCTCCTCCTTCTCCTGATTCATCTGATTCCTCATTGGCATCTGCTCTTCCTGCTTCTTCCCCCCCTGAGGCAGAAGTTGTAAATACCCCCCGACATAGGGATCTGGAACAGCGCCAGCCATGGCCGTCAGGTGTTTGGCAATCTCCAAACTCCCCAACTTCTCCTGATATAAGCCAGGGAGGAGGATGGAGAGTACAGTTAGAAGCAGACTCCGGGGTTAAGGGAAAACATCACAGGGAATCTGATTCTGGCCGTGGGAAGGGAAATGGGGTATTTCCCCTAAGAGAACAAGTGGTACCCGGGCCTCTCGAAGATGACGGTGAGCCAACCTACCGTCGAACCTTTGTGCACATTCCTTTTAATACCTCAGATTTGTATAATTGGAAGAACAATAACCCCAGCTTGAGAGAAAATCCTGAAAAGGTACAGAACCAGTTTAAAATGATTTTCAAAACCCATAACCCAACTTGGGCAGATGTTCAGTCTCTTCTAGATATCTTGTTGACACCAGAGGAAAGGAGAATGGTAGTGAACAAAGCTCGTGAGTACGTGGAAAAGGAAATTATTGCAGGGAACCTGCAAGGAAATAGAGACGATCATGTCCCCATCCAGGAGCCAGATTGGAAACCAGACCAAGATATGACCTCCATCCGTGCCTATCGAGAATATATCCTCCGAGGATTGAGAGATGCTGTGAAAAAACCTCAAAATCTCAGTAAGGTGTATGAGATTCGACAGGAGGCTAATGAGACCCCGAGTGCTTTTTTGGAAAGAATTTACAATACTTTCAGACAATACACTCCTGAGGATCCGGAGGATGCATCGAATGCTCGCATGGTAAATATGATCTTTATGGGTCAGAGTGCACCAGACATTAGAAAGAAGTTGCAGAAGGCAGACGGAGCAACAGGTATGCCTATTTCCCAACTAGTAGACATTGCTTACCAAGTATTTACTAACCGAGAAAGTGTTCAGGAAAAGAAACAGGACAAGAAAGAGGAGAGAAAGATAAAAATGCAGGCAGCCCTAGTGGCAGCTGCAATCACGAGAAAACCTAGAGATGAGGGATCCTGGAGACAGCCGCAGAGACGGGGTCCATTAGAGAAAGATCAATGTGCCTTTTGCAAACGAAAAGGACATTGGAAGCGGGAATGCCCTTATCGAAAAGTTGGGGAAGGTGAAAAGAAAAAAGAGGAGAGCAGTGGATTGTTCGCTTTTGGAAGGGATTCAGATTGAAGGGGACCGGAGGCCCGGGAGGGAAAGATAACCCAGATCCCAGTGTCCCCTGACGAGCCTCTGGTTAAAATGCAACTAGGGGACAGAGATGAATTGGTAGATTTTCTCGTAGATACAGGTGCTGCCCATTCTGTCTTACCTCAAAAATTGAAACCTTTAAGTAAAAAGACTGTGCCGGTGGTAGGGGTTACAGGGAAGGCAGTAACACGATCCTTCCTACAGCCAATGACCTGTAATCTTGGGCAGGCCGAAGTTACCCATCAATTCTTGTACATGCCAAATTGCCCCGTTCCCCTTTTAGGGAGAGACCTCCTCTGTAAACTGCAAGCTACGTTGTCGTTCCAGGATGGGCAAATGTTTTTAACAGTGCCTCCTGAAAAGGGGTGGCATTTACAGGCTTGCCTTCTCGGCCTTCTCCGAGAGGAGAGTACACCGGATATTCCTCAACCCCTGCTCGATGCTGTTGTTCCATGAGTATGGGCAGGTCACCGACCCGGGAAGGCTAAAAATGCTGACCCTGTGAAGATTCAACTTTTGCCAGGGGCCCAGCCTCCATGTGTGAAACAATATCCAGTGCGGATGGAAGCCAGGAAAGGACTGAAGCCGTTAGTTGAACGGTTCCTGGAGTATGGCCTTCTCCGTGAATGTACATCAGCTTTTAACACACCCATCTTGCCTGTGAAGAAGCCTAAGAGTAATGAATATCGTTTCGTCCAAGACTTGAGAGCTGTAAATAAAGTGGTTGTGAGTATATCCCCGGCCGTGCCTAATCCGTACACCTTGCTATCTGCTTTGAACCCAGATCATAATTGGTTTACGGTTATTGATTTAAAAGATGCTTTCTTCTGTATACCGGTAGAGAAGGGATCTCAGGAAATATTTGCATTTGAATGGGAAGACCCAGATACTAGCATTAAGACTCAGTTGTGCTGGACTGTTTTACCCCAAGGATTTAAAAACAGCCCAACCTTATTTGGCAATGCATTAAGCAAGGATTTACGCAGGCTAGAATTGCCACTGTCCTGTGCTCTTTTGCAATATGTAGATGACTTGCTTTTAACAGCCACCACTGAAGCAAGCTGCCTGGAAGGAACAATTTGCCTCCTTAATTTTCTGGGTCAACAAGGGTATCGCGTTTCCAGGAAAAAGATGCAGCCCATATCCCAGAAAGTCACATATTTGGGATTTGAATTACAGCCTGGTCAGAGAGCCCTGTTGCCTGAAAGAAAAGAAGCTGTATGCCGGCTGGCACCCCCAATAACAAAGAAACAACTACGAGGATTTTTAGGTACAGTAGGTTTTTGCAGGATTTGGATTCCAAATTTTGGGGTTATTGCAAAACCTCTATATGAGGCAACACACGGAGATGAAAAGGTACTCGAATGGACTGAAGAGTGTGAGCAAGCATTCTGCCAGTTAAAGCAGGCTCTCATTGAAGCACCCGCCTTTGGACTACCGGACATGAGTAAGCCTTTTTCCCTTTTTGTGCATTACCGAGGTGGGGTAGCCGTGGGAGTCTTAACACAGAAATTGGGTAGCTGGCAACAACCAGTGGCATATTTTTCAAAAAAATTAGACTTTGTGTCATGTGGATGGCCTGCTTGTCTCCGGGCTGTTGCTGCTACCTGTCTGCTAATACAAGAAGCTGAAAAATTAACCCTAGGCCATGAAATGATTGTATATATTCCTCATGCGGTACTTACAGTCTTGGAACAGAAAGGAGGGAACTGGTTAACTCCGGGACAAATGGCTCGATATCAGGCCATCCTCCTAGATAAGCCTGAAATAAAATTAGCCATTTCTCGCAATGTAAATCCAGCAACACTGTTGCCATCTATGGGTGACACACCAGATCTAGTGCATGACTGTTTGCAAACATTGGAAACTGTTTATTCTTCAAGACCAAATTTGAGAGACAGACCTCTTGAAAAAGCTGACCTGGAGTTCTACACGGATGGCAGCTCGCGTATAGAGAATGGAATTCAAAAATCCGGATACGCTATCGTGACTGCACAGAATGTGATAGAAGCAGGACCTTTAAACCCATCTGTTTCAGCTCAAAAGGCTGAACTCATTGCTATGACTCGGGCTTTGCAATTGGCGGCCAAAAAAACTGTCAATATTTATACTGACTCTAAATATGTTTTCCTTGTTTTACATGCTCATGGAGCGCTATGGAAAGAGTGAGGTCTACTTGATTCAAAAGGAACAGGCATTAAACATAGCAAGCAGATAAAAGCCCTCCTTAAGGCAGTCTGGGAACCAAAAGAAGTAGCGATAATGCATTGCAAAGCTCATCAAAAGAAAAGTGATGATTCATCCACAAAAGGTAATCGATTTGCTGACGCTACAGCAAAGAAAGCAGCTAAAAAACCTCAGACAGACTTGCTGCCCGAAGTAAGTAATCTGTTACCTCTCCTCCCAGACTTATACCAGCCTGTGACACCACAGTACGGGGAAAGAGACAAACAATTGATAAGAGAGTTTCAAGCAAAGAAGGGGGAGCACGGATGGCTAGTAGCAAAGGATGGCCGCATTATCATCCCAGCTGCCTGGGTTCATGTGGTAGTGAAGAGAGCTCATCATGGCACCCACTATGGACCCAGGGCCCTGATAAGGTGGATCAGTCACTATGTAACTGGAGTGGGATTAAGAGAGGCTGCCAAGAAGGTATCAGAGACATGTGAGGTCTGCCAGAGAAATAACCCAAAAGGAGGGAGAAAAGAAACTTCAGGACATCAGAGAATAGGCAATGGGCCAGGAGAAGAATGGCAGGTGGATTTTACTGAGTTACCCCGGCAACAGGGGATGAGATATCTCCTTGTCTTCGTGGACACTTTCTCTAATTGGGTTGAGTGCTTCCCATGTTGGACTGCCCAAGCCCGAGAGGTGGTCAAGGCACTCCTACGAGAAATCATACCTCGCTTCGGACTTCCAAAAGGAATAGGGTCAGACAATGGCCCACATTTCATTGCACAAATTACTCAAAAGGTTTCTGAGTTCCTGGGAATCAGCTGGCATTTACACACCCCTTGGAGACCCCAGTCCAGTGGAAAAGTGGAACGTATGAATCAGACCTTAAAAAGACACCTTGCAAAGATTTGCCAAGAAGCTTGACTCAAATGGCCAGAGGCCCTACCCTTGGCCCTGTTGCGAGTAAGGGTCGCACCACATTCTAAATTGGGATTAAGCCCATTTGAGATAATGTATGGTAAGCCTTACCCTCTGAGTCTGCCCATGGGTACTGAACAACAGTTACATGTTTTAGGAGAGGGAATGATTAGAGAATATGTATGGTCTTTGGTTTCTGTTTTGTCTTCCATCCATCAGCAGGTACGGGACGTGCTGCAGACACAGAACCAGTCTCCAACCCCGGAAAATCGATCATTACCTGGAAGTTACGCTCTTGTGAAAGATTGGAACGAGGAACCACTTCGAGCCAGATGGAAGGGCCCGTATAGAGTACTTTTAACGACCCCGATGGCAGCAAAGCTCGAAGGAATCAAGACTTGGATACATTCCAGTCGCCTAAAGCCGGTGGCTGAACCAGAACAAGAAGAAACTCCTGCAAACTCCGGGACCGGAGGCAGAGAACAGTGGAAGGTGGAGCCAATAAGGGACTTAAAATTCCTATTCAAAAGAAAGGAACTTTGAATAATTTGTCAATCTTTGATCAAGTTTTACAAGCCTTATTATGAAATTGTTCAAGGTTTTAGTGTGGGGCACCCTGATCTGTCCACTCCTACTTATAGGAGGGGAAAATCTTTTACCACAAGAATTTGACCCTCAGGAAAATGTCTGGATTTATCTGGCCTGGGAAATATTAAATAGAACAGACTTCTGCTTGGCAGGAGGGATCAATGCTCATCTGGTTTTTACCTCATGCTTAATTGCAGTACCTACCCCTTTGAAAATTTTACAGAATTATACTATGCTGAAAGATGTAAAGAAGGAAAATACATATCAGGATATATATAAGTGGGGGACTATTGTAAAAGAGAAAAGCAGAGACATGTTTTCTGTACGGGTTCAGGCAACAGCTAATGCTTCTGAATGTTTCTTAATAGTGAATTGTACCAGTAATTGCTTTAAATTGAACCAAGGTAGAAAAATCTTCTGTAATAAGACCAGTCAAATATCCTATGTATATACACATACCATCCTTCCTCGAGGATGGCTTCTGGCCTGCGGGAGAATGATATATTCATACCTTCCAGCAAATGCTACTGGGGGACCATGCACCATTGCCCGGGTAACTGCAGCTCTTCCAAGGAAGTCAGACCTAATGCACACTGAACAAACCCCTCTTGGTGGGAGGTTTAAACGAGCATACACTACTCTCACTGCTGATTGTGACGAGAATGATTCCCCTAGACTATTATCTAAGGCAGAATACATAGCATTAGCTGCATCTATGGTGGGGGTTCCGGGTCTTGCTGTAAGTAATAGCAGAAATCTTAATGCAGTAGCCTGTGTTTTAGCAAAAGGACTAAATGCTACATCTCGAGCGCTCTCAGCCTTGAATGCTGAACAAAAACAACTAAGGGACGCTGTCTTAGAGAATAGAGCCGCTATTGATTATTTCTTGTTACGACACAATCTGGGGTGTGAAACCTTAAAAGGAATGTGCTGCTTCAACCTCTCTGATAATTCTGTGCTAATTGAAGACAAAATTGGTGCCTTACAATGATTGACACAGACATTGAAAGAAACATCTGGCTTAGACTTTTCCTGGTTAACTTCCTGGCTTCCCAATTTTGGATGGTTGAAGCAGTTGTTTTGTATGGTTATTCTGTTTTGCTTTATAGGGATTATGATCTGTTTCTGTATCCACTGTATACCGGTTTGTATCGCATCTATCTTCAGGCCTAAGGTAAATCAAATGATTTTGCAAACGAAGAAAGCTGAGAATACTAGATTTGTGTTAAGTCAAATTGAATGGAGCAATCATAATTAATAATAATTATAAATGCTCCAGATGAGGGAAATGTAAGGTTTGACCTAGAAACTACTATGCAAAGCCTAAGCAAAAGTGAATGTTATGTGTCGAATGCCCATCTGCAATGATAAGGAGCAGACAGTCTTAGATAGAGGAAGCTTGAAAACAAAAAAAATGAATCAGAGGTACTGGAACAAAGGGCTCATTATAATACTAAAAATCACACCCCGAGGCGGAGAAGATATATGCTAATGGAACATATATGTACGTTAATGAGATACATAGCTAAAACACAGGTATAGAGACATGCTCAGTAAAGAACTCCTTGCGTCACTCCTTTATAACCAATTAGCAAACAAGGATGCTTATGAAGATTCAACCTCTGGTATATAAGGGGCTCAGTATTGAATGTGCTTGTGCTTGTCTTATGAAATTATTCCGCTTGCACCTTTTATTGCTAGCAATAAATCTTTTTTATACTTTCACCCCCGGTATCTTTATTGGCCTTTGCATACCGGGCACGAACCCAGACTTGAGCTGGGGCCTAACAGTGCGATGACTAGATTTCCTAGCATGTCCTGCAGAGGCCCCACGTTACCTGGGTACCTTCTTTTTACCCCCTATGTATGTATGTTTTAAGAATATTCTAAGACTTGTGGGTGTGGTATTAATAGAGAGGAATAGAATTCAACATAAGACGGCGAGTGGGTAAGGTAACTAGTAGGGTGAAAGTGCTAGACTTTAGGAAAGCTGATCTCATTGCACTCAGGCGATTAGTCAAGGAAGCACTGCAGAGTAGGAGTTTTGATGGGATGGGTGCCCAAGAAGGGTGGCTGTGCCTAAAGGAAACGATCCTTTGGGCACAAAGCAAGACGATCCCCGAGCGAGGCAAAAGAGGGAAAGGGGCCAGGAGGCTTCCATGGCTGACCAGAGAAATCCAGGGCAGCCTAAGGGCCAAAAGGGGAGCACATAAAAAGTAAAACAGGGTGAGATCACTAAAGATGAATATACCTCCTCTGCTCGTGCTTGTAGGGAGGCAGTTAGGCGGGTCAAAGCTACCATGGAGCTGAGGATGGCAACCCAAGTAAAGGACAACAAGAAATTGTTTTTTAGATACATAGGGAGTAAAAGGAAGGCCCAGGGAGGAATAGGACCCCTGCTAAATGGGCAGAAGCAATTGGTGACAGATAGAGGGGACAAGGCTGAACTCCTCAACGAGTTCTTTGCCTCAGTGTTCCTAAGCGAGGGGCACGACAAGTCTCTCACTGGGGTTGTAGAGAGGCAGCAGCAAGGCGCCAGACTTCCATGCGTAGATCCTGAGGTGGTGCAGAGTCACTTGGAAGAACTGGATGCCTTTAAGTCGGCAGGCCCGGATGGGCTCCATCCGAGGGTGCTGAAGGCACTGGCCGACGTCATTGCAGAGCCACTGGTGGGAATATTCGAATGCTCGTGGCGCACGGGCCAAGTCCCGGAGGACTGGAAAAGGGCTAACGTGGTCCCCATTTTCAAAAAGGGGAGGAAGGAGGACCCGGGCAACTATAGGCCGGTCAGTCTCACCTCCATCCTTGGTAAAGTATTTGAAAAAATTATCAAGGCTCACATTTGTGAGAGCCCGGCAGGACAAATTATGCTGAGGGGAAACCAGCATGGGTTTGTGGCGGGCAGATCGTGCCTGACCAACCTAGTCTCTTTCTATGACCAGGTTACGAAACGCCTGGACACAGGAGGAGGGGTGGATGTCGTATACCTGGACTTCAGGAAGGCCTTCGATACGGTATCCCACCCCATACTGGTGAACAAATTAAGAGGCTGTGATGTGGATGACTGCACAGTCCGGTGGGTGGCGAATTGGCTAGAGGGTCGCACCCAAAGAGTCGTGGTAGATGGGTCGGTCTCGACCTGGAAGGGTGTGGGCAGTGGGGTCCCGCAGGGTTCGGTCCTTGGACTGATACTCTTTAATGTCTTCATCAGCGACTTGGACGTGGGAGTGAAATGTACTCTGTCCAAGTTTGCAGATGACACAAAGCTATGGGGAGAAGTGGACACGCCGGAGGGCAGGGAACAGCTGCAGGCAGACCTGGATAGGCTGGACAAGTGGGCAGAAAACAACAGGATGCAGTTCAACAAGGAGAAATGCAAAGTGCTGCACCTAGGGAGGAAAAATGTCCAGCACACCTACAGCCTAGGGAATGACCTGCTGGGTGGCACAGAGGTGGAAAGGGATCTTGGAGTCCTAGTGGACTCCAAGTTGAACATGAGCCGGCAGTGTGACGAAGCCATCAGAAAAGCCAATGGCACTTTATCGTGCATCAGCAGATGCATGACAAATAGGTCCAGGGAGGTGATACTTCCCCTCTATAGGGCGTTGGTCAGACCGCAGTTGGAGTACTGCGTGCAATTCTGGGCGCCACACTTCAAGAGGGAAGCGGATAACCTGGAGAGGGTACAGCGAAGGGCAACTCGTATGGTCAAGGGCCTGCAGACCAAGCCCTATGAGGAGAGACTAGAGAAACTGGACCTTTTCAGCCTCCGCAAGAGAAGGTTGAGAGGCGACCTTGTGGCTGCCTATAAGTTCATCACGGGGGCACAGAAGGGAATTGGTGAGGATTTATTCACCAAGGCGCCCGCGGGGGTTACAAGAAACAATGGCCACAAGCTAGCAGAGAGCAGATTCAGACTGGACATTAGGAAGAACTTCTTCACAGTTCGAGTGGCCAAGGTCTGGAACGGGCTCCCAAGGGAGGTGGTGCTCTCCCCTACCCTGGGGGTCTTCAAGAGGAGGTTAGACGAGTATCTAGCTGGGGTCATTTAGACCCAGCACTCTTTCCTGCTTATGCAGGGGGTCGGACTTGATGATCTATTGAGGTCCCTTCCGACCCTAACATCTATGAACCTATGAATCTATGAATATACACTATCAGTAGTGATTAAAACACTATAATCTGGTTCATATTCATTGATTATAAGAACAAAATAATGAGGCACTTAATTAACTCTGATTTATATCAATCTATGCCATACAAAAAGCCCCATGGTTTGGAACAACTTAATTTGTTTTTAATAAGTATTATGCGAAAGACTAGCAATTATGCTGATATGCCAATTACTGAATGAAGAATATAGAAAATTTAGAGGCAAAAACAGTAAGAGCAGAATGCATTAAAAAGGCCAGTGAGCCAAAATATAGGTTAATTGGTATTTATATCGCAGTAAGCACTGAGTAGCACCCATGATAAGGGAGGCACAAAACTGTTTCAAATAGATACTCATTTTCACATTTTAAATCCAGTTTTCTTTTTCCATGAGTCTAGAGGAAAAATCAGTCGAAGATTTGAACCTGACATGTAGAGGTCAACAATGTTTCTAAATCCACAGGCACATGCTGAAAAGCTACATTGTGCGGACATTTACATTTAAGGTTTTTAGAGCTAACAATTAGCACAATTTGACAAGACAAACAGGAGTGAGGAAGAGGAAGTGTGTAAGTTCCTCTTTGTGAGTTAATTCCCTCCACATTTTTTTCAAATACACACAGTAAATGGAGTAGAACCTCCCTCAGTCTTAATTCAACTTTAGGTTGCAAGAGCAAGCATTCAGAAGTCAGAGAGTTTGAAAAGCTGAAGTTGCCCCATTAACATTAATTGGACAGTTAAGCACATACAACATCAGGTTGTACCACTCATACTGTGGTAATGCTGCACTCTTAAGAGAGTCGCCATCAAAGTATCAAAAATATTCATGCCATAGCATCATTACTGTGTGTTAGAGACTTTGACAAAACAGAATCCTATGACTTAAAGAAGCCGTAACCTTCCAACACCTTAAATACTCTGGACACCAGGACTCCAGTTCTGAAAGAGCTTAAGAAGGAAATGGCTGAGCTACTAAGAAAAATATGCAAATCCTCATTAAAATAAACTGTTGTACCAGAGGAATGATAGGCAGTAAGTACTGTGGCTATTTCTAATAACTTTCTGCAGATAATGAGTGGTACGGACAAGAGAGTTAAACTTCAGAACTGCTGAACTGGATTCAACAACAATTGAATATAGAAGTATAAAACCATGCAGTGAAAGGTAAAGTATTGGAATGAATTGAAAAACGGTTACTGGAAGTTTAATACTAAATGATCAGATATAAACATGGCAAACATTTAATTGCGTCCTCACAAGGACTTTCCTGTTTAATCCAATAATTAATGACCTGGAAAAGGCAATGAGCAGTGAGGCAGCAAAAATTTACAGCTGACTAAAATGCATTTGGTTAGTCAAGACTAGAGAAGACCAGGACATAGTCCACAGGGACTTAATAATACTAGTTGAATGGACAGAACAACAGCAAGTTGAAATCATTGTGGACAAATGCTGATAAAAGTTTAAGTGTAAAACTTGTCCCAAAGTCTGACAGTTGAAACCAGAAAAATTTAGACTAGGTGAATTTTTTAAGAGTGGAGATGATTTACCAGTGAAACAATTTAGAAGGTGTTCTAGCAGATTGTTCATCACAGGACATTTTAAAATCAAGGTTAAATGGCTTATCCCATTAGCTGGATTAGCATTTGTGACTCCTTTGTCCCTATGGGTTTATTACTTGCTTGCCTCTCCCAGCACTGCCTCTCCTCCCCTCCTTCCACCTCTCTCTAGCCTGTCTTTTGTATTCAAATCACTCTCTCGTATTTGATACACTGATCTCTGCATCTATTTTCATAGCATCTGATGAAGTAAGCTCAGGTTTACAAAGCTCAAACTCTATCTCTCTGATTTAGTTAGTCTATAAGGGCAAATCTGCCTTCTGCAGACTTCAAACTAAAATGGCTAGATACCTATTTCTGTAATACAGCTTGTAATGAAGGAAGGTCCATTGGTCTGTGTTATGTAGTGTCAGACCAAATAATTACCATGATCCGTTCTGGTCTTCAAATCTATGAAAAATACGTTATCCAAGAGGAATGAATTTCTTGTGATCATATTTCAGGTCAGCTTATCTCTTTGTAATGATGAAAGTCAGTATCTGGAACCACATTACCCAATTGGTCAATAGCACTATTTAATTAGTCAAGTTATATTTTTACTTCTAGTACTGAAACAAGAGATTCCATGCCTAAGACAATTCCTATCTTAAAATTCCTGGACCCAATGAAGGCAATGAGAAAACTCCTATCAACTTCACTGGAGTCAAAATTTCATTCACTTTGCCTTTCTTTCAGAACAATGACTTGAGTTTTTCATTAGTGCTGTATCTTTAAATGTTTTCCAGAGTGTGAGATTTTCTGATCTTCAACTTATACTGTTTCAGAAAACTGATGGAATATGTGAGACTGCTTTGTGGATTGGTTGGCTCAATACCCTCTGATGATGCTTTGGAAGAACAGATAAATGGATAATTATCGATAACAATTTTCAGTTATAGGGTGCTGCAAAATGGCAGGAACCTGAAGCTACAGCATCAGTGATTTGTTATTTGATATTGCCCATTATTCCAAAGGATCCCAGACAGTTTGCAAAGAACAACGAATGTATTTCCCCTGCTCAGAAATCTCGCCACTACTGGAAAGGAAAGGAGCAGATATTTAACCTTGTACAATATCATAGAAAAAAAAAGAAATTAAGTAAAAAAGACAGCTGAATGAAACTGTTAAAATAGTGGTATGACAATTCCCAGTCTTACAAAAGAACCAAACTAACTTTAGTGAGTATAAATAGCTCTATGATTACGGAGAGCCACCAGTATGATCAAAGTCCAGAAGAACAGGCCTTATGAGGAGAGGCTGAGGGACATGGGACTCTTCAGCCTAAAGAACAGAACGATTGGTGGGGGCTTGGTGGCAGCCTACAAGCACATAAGGGGGGTGTCTCAGGACCTGGGAGAACAGTGTTCACCAGGGCTTCCCGAGTGATAACAAGGCCTAGTGGCCACAAACTCCTGGAAGGCCGATTTAGACTGGACATAAGAAAAAAACTTCCTTACAGTCTGTGTGTCCAAGGTCTAGGACAGACTCCCCCCAGAGGTGGTGCAAGCACCTACTCTGGACTCATTCAAAAGGCGTTTGGATGTTTATCTGCTGGGATCATTTGACCCCAGCAGACTTCCTGCAATAGGCCCAAGGCTCCTGAAGCTGCCACTGGAGGAGCAGCCTTGGGAGTGGTACAAGACCACTCGGGCAGTTGACGGTGCACAGGGACGGTGTGTGGAGACCTGGCCCTGGAAGCAGTGTGAGACTGCTTGGGCCCATCTTGGTGCACGGTTCAGTGCATGGAGCCCAGGCTTTGGGAGCCACAAAAAGCGGCTCGAGCCTACAACCCCAGCAGGGCCAGCTGGCCACAGTGTGCAGGGCAGTGCATGGGGCAAGGGCCTTGAGGCTGCAGTGAGGTAGCTCAGGCCCCATCTCCCAGCAAATGGCCAGGTCCCACAGTGTGCAGGACAGCACATGGGACTGAGCCTTGAGAGCCAGGGAGCAGTGGAGGCTGCTTGGGTTAGCCATCCAGTGTGAGGACGGCTGGCCAGAGCCTGAAGGGCCTGGCCTGTGCTAAGAGAGCCCTCAGTGCTGAGCCCAGGGCATGGGAAAATGATAGTGCTGCAGCGTGAGGTTCAGCACCCAGGAGCCAGCAGCAGTGATGCAGCAGCTAGATAGTTTCATAGTTGGTAGGGTCAGAAGGGACCTGAGCAGATCATCAAGTCCGACCCCCTGCCATGGGCAGGAAAGAGCGCTGGGGTCAAATGAGAGGAGCTGAACCCTTGGTGCCCAGAGCGGGGCACAGGGTGGAGAGCACACCAGCAGTGTGGGAGAGGCCTGGAGAGGTGCTCCGGCAGAGGAGACCCCATTGAGCTGCACCCTGACCACCACCACCTGAGGGAGTTGTGAATCACTGGGCCCTTGAGTCCCACAGGGGAAAGACATTTGGGGCGGACAAACCCAGAGAAGGGGCTGGGTGAGCAGCCCCCTCCCTCCCCCCACCTAGTCAAGGCCCTAAGGGGTGGGCCCCCTGGTGCCATGGAGGAGGACTATCTCTTGCCATGGGTCAGGGACTATATTGAGGAATAGGTATTATTAAAATCATGTTTGCACCTTATATTTTGTAATTGAAATGTTGTATTGTGATGTTCTAAATAGTGTTATTTAGGGTTTGACCTTGGTTATTGGTTAATGTTCTCTGTGTAAATATATGTATATGATATTTAGTTTTATGTTTATGTATATTATAACTTAATAAATTGTATATAGTTAAGAACTTTGGGCGTGGGCAAACTCTACAGAGACAGGGATCTGCTTGAAATTCTGGCATCCCTCTCACAGCACCCTCTCCTGCCTACCCATCCCATTCAATTGAGAATAGGGCACACCCTTGGGTGTACCTGGGTTATATGCAGAACCAAAAAAGGAGAATTTTCTCTTAAATCCCTGAAAAATTGAAATGGATGTTACAAATATATATACATGTTTCTAAAGACTTTGTACAAACACAGCTGTGTTCTCTAAGATAGGAGGATACTCCCAGTATTGGCCTGGAAGATGACCCAGTGGAGACAGGGAATGGATACACTTTACTTCTCAGTTGTGTGCTAGCAGCTGCTTTCCTTTCACACAAGAAGGGTTATGTCTCTAGGAAATTATTCTGTGAAGAAAAATTTCAAAACACAAGGAAATTATAATTGATATGAAGGTTTGCCTCTGTGCTTGTAGCAAGAACTGTGCAGAGAATTTTGACATTTCAAAAGTGTTGATGCTGATTTGAGATTCCAGTTTGGAATGAAGCCTTAACATTTTGAAATTCTCTGCAAAAGGGAAAATGCTGCAGTTCATAACTCTTGGGTAGTCTGTCTGGCTGATTGCTCTGGAGCTGATGGGCAGTCACTGGGAGCCCCGGATTCTAGGGCTTTGCAAGCCTGAGGGCTTGGGAGTCAGTGTTTCTAGTATTTCCAGGTCTTGGCATACAGAAACTCATTTGCAAAGCTGATCTGAAACTATCAAGTGTGCACACTCTGCAGAGGCCAAGGGACCTGGAACCATGGGAGCTGGGATTTTCAGGATCTCAGCTCTCCGTTAGCTCACCAGGCAGGCTGCTGAGTAGTTGGCCCATGCAAGCTGGAAATCTCACTGGCACCAGACTGATCTTCATGAAAACCAAGGTGTCTTCACTGAACAATTGTTCTTGATGAATAGTGGGGTTGCTGTGGTATTGTAACCATGACTGGTCCGGATCCCATGGCATATGAAGTTTGCTGCCTGCCCAGAGCTCAGATTTGGGATGCCAGGGAGATGATCCTGGACCTCATCCGGCCCTCTGATCACTACCCCTTGGGTCCTCATCCATGTGGGCACTAATGACATGGCCGGGAGTAGTCCAGACCATGTCATGAAAGACTACAAGGCCCTGGGGGCTAAGCTTAGGGAGATGGGAGAACAGGTGGTTCTCTCATCTGTTCTTCCAGTGAGCAGACGCAGGTGGTGCCACAAGGCCTGCATCAGAGAGCTTCAGAGCTGGTGTTACTGGGCAAGCTTCGGATTCTCCGACCACGACCCAGACTTCCGTGCAGGAGACATACTAGGGTAGGATGGGCTACATCTCTCCCCAAAAGGTAAGTGTGCTTTCTCTTCCAGGTTGACTGATCTCATACAGCGAGCTTTAAACTAGGTTCATCGGGGGATGGGGATGCAGAGGTACAAGAGGACACTTCAAAGTCAAGCCAGGTGATGTGAGCAGGAACAACCCAGGTAAGTGATGAGGGTCCGAGCAAGCTTGGGAACAATAGGGCAGCATGAACACCCATAGGAGGTCTCAATTGCCTCTACACAAATGCTAGAAGTATGGGGAATAAGCAGGAGGAACTCGACCTCCTGCTAGCTAGCAAAAACCCAGACCTGGTTGGGCTTACAGAAACCTGGTGGGATCCTACCCACGACTGGGCAGTAGACATTGAGGGCTATAGGTTGTATAGACAGGATAGAATAGGGAATAAAGGGTGGGGTGTAGCGCTCTAGGTTAAAGAGCAGTACACATCCTCAATGATCAGGATGGGTTCAGAAAAGGGGCAAACTGAGGTGCTCTGGGTTAGAATGCAAGGGGGTTGTGGGGAAAGGGACTTGATAGTGGGCATCTACTACAGACTGCCTCACCAGGGGGATGAGCTGGACCTGGAATTTTCAGGTCAGTTCATGAAGGCTGTAAGGACAAGGGACGTGTTTGTCATGGGTGACCTAAACTACCCAGACATCTGCTGGGAGGATCAGTCAGCCAGGTCTGAATGCTCATGTGGGTTTTTAGCTTGCATACAGGACCTTCACCTAACCCAGGAGGTAGGAAATGCCTTGCTAGATTTGGTCCTTGCCACAGGAGATGACCTGGTGAGGGATCTGTGGGTGCTCGACTAACTAGTCATTAGTGAGCAAAGTCAGCTGGAATTTACTATTCGGTGCAGGGTGATGAAAGCAAGCAGTAAGGCAAAAGTCCTTGACTTCAGGAGGGCTGATTTAATTGAACTAAGGAGATTAGTAAGAGAGACACTGGGGACTCAGAACCTCAGTGAGATGGAAGTCCAGGACGGGTGGTTATTCCTTAAGGAGATGATCCTCTGAGCTCAGAGGGAGTCAGTCCCAATGTGAACCAAAAGGGGCAATAGTGCTAAAAAGCCCCCTTGGCTCAGTAAAGGCATCCAGGAGGACCTGAGGGCAAAAAAGGTGATATACAATCAGTGGAAGCAAGGGGCTAGCAACAAGGAGGATCACACCTCCATTGCTCGTGATTGCAGGGAGATGGTTAGGAAGGCCAAGGCAGAGATGGAACTAGGGCTGACGACCAGAATTAAGGATAACAAAAAGTCTTATTTTGAAATACATAGGGAGTTAGAAGAAGGCACTAGGTGACGTAGGGCCCCTAGAGGACAGGCCTGGCAATCTGGTGACTGCAGCAAAGAAAAAAAATTACCTCTTCAATGAGTTCTTTGCCTTTATATTTCTGAGCAGGGACTAGGACAACTCCCCCACTAGGATTATGGGCAGGCTCAGGGGACATGGCGCCATGCCTAGCGTCAGAGATGATCTAGTTAGGGAACTTCTGGAGGGGTTGAATGTGTTTAAATCAGCAGGTCCAGATGCTCTTCAGCCAAGGGTATTCAGGGAATTGGCGGAGCTCATAGCAGGGCCCCTGGCATAGTTGTATGAGCACTCGTGGTGCTCTAACCAGGTCCCAGAGGACTGGAAAGGGGCCAATGTGGTCCCCATTTACAAGGAGCAGAGAAAGGAGGACCTGAGTAACTATAGGCCAGTTAGTCTCACCTTGGTCCTTGGGAAGACCTTTGAGAAAATTATCAAGGAGCACATCTGCGGGGGCCCAGCATGGGAGGTAATGCTCAGGGGCAACCAACACGGGTTTATTGCGGACAGATCCTGCTCAACTAATCTTGTTTCCTTTTATGACCAGGCCACAAAGTCCTTGGATGCAGGCGTTGAGGTGGATGTTGTCTACCTGGACTTCAAGAGGGTCTTTGACACTGTTTCTCACCCCATGCTCGTAAAAAAACTAGGTGACTGTGGCACTGATGCCTACACAGTCAGATAGGTGGCAAATGGGCTCAGTGGTCGCACCCAGAGAGTGGTGGTGGACGGTCGTTTTCAACCTGGAGGAATGTGGGCAGTGGAGTTCCCCAGGGCTCAGTCCTCAGGCCTGTGTTATTCAACATCTTTATCAGCAACTTGGAGGTGGCTGTGGAAAGCACGCTGTCCAAATTTGTTGATGACACAAAGATGTGGGGAGAATGGGCACACTGGAGGAGAGGGACAGAATCCAACTAGATCTAGACAGGTTACAGAGGTGGGTGGATGAGAATAGGATGGAATTCAATGCAGACAAGTGCAACGTGCTGCATCTAGGGAGAAGGAACCTGCAACACACCTATAGGCTGGGGAACACCCTTCTCAACAACACAGTGGCTGAAAGGGATCTTGGAGTCATTGTTGACTCCAGGATGGACATGAGCCGCCAATGCGAGGAAGCAGTCAGTAAGGCTAACCACACCTTGTCGTGCATCTACAGATGCATCACTAGCAGGTCCAGGGAGGTGATCCTTCCCCTCCATGCGGAACTGGTCAGGCCACAGTTGGAGTACTGTGTCCAGTTCTGGGTGCCACACTTCAAGAGAGATATGGCTAACCTTGAGAGGGTCCAGAGGAGGGCCACTCGCATGGTCAGGGGGAAGCAGATCAGGCCCTACGAGGACAGACTAAAGGGCTTGAAGCTATTCAGCCTCCACAAGAGAAGACGGAGGGGGGATCTGGTGGCTGTCTATAAACTCATGAGGGGCGACCGTAGGAAAATAGGTGATGCTCTGTTCCCCTGGGCACCACCTGGGATAACAAGGAATAATGGGAACAAATTGATTGAGACTAGGTTCAGGCTTCATATCAGGAGGCATTACTTTATGGTTAGGGCTGCCAGGCTCTGGAAAGGGCTCACAAGGGAGGTGGTGCTCTTCCCTAACTTGGGGGTGTTCAAGAGGAGGTTGGATAGATATCTGGCTGGGGTATTATGATCCCAGCACTTGTTCATGCTCAGGGCAGGGGGTTGGACTTGATGTTCTGTTCAGGTCCCTTCTGACCCTAGAAACTATGAAACTATGACTGTCCAGGTATTATGCAAGAAGAAAGTGTTTTATTGGTTATATATTGTATTGAACCAACTGTATTATCCAAAGAGAGACCCAAAGAAGGCCACTTTGTGCCTGATGGCTTATCTAACATTGCTCCCAACTATACAGCTAGTCCAATAAAAGATATTACCAGAAAACCCCTTGCTCCTATTGATGAATAAGCATTTTGAAATGGAAAAATGTTCTTTCAGAGAATTTCCAGGTCTAAACATATACTGCTTAATTCATTTCAATGTGTGCTGATCTGGAAGCCAATGATTATGTACATTAAGCATAAATATTAAAATACAGCAATGTAATTAAAGATTGTAATAAACATCAACATAAGCATATAAGCATCAACTATTTCAGTCATCGTCACAGAATGTAAACAAGGACAGAAAGTGTTCTAAGCATTTTTCTAAATGCTTTTCTAAACCTTAGGATGCAAAAGTTCATGGGGGGTGGGAGCACTTAAGATGTATGAATAAAAATAGGGAGCACGTTGGAGCAGCTTTGTGGGGCTACAATTTTTTTTTTTTTACTTTGTTTTTTTTCTTTCCTAAGGGGACCTCAACTTTCAAAAGTTTGGGAAACTGGGCAGTATACCCAGGGGCAGCGAGATAAGCCGTTTGGTAAAGGAATAGCCTTCCAATAGGAGAAGTGGGAGCAAAACAGTTAACTATCTTTAGGATGGAGCTTAGTTACTTTACCACAGGGATTATATGACATGGTTGCCTGTGATAACAGGGGACTAGACTTGATGAGTCAGGAAGTTCCTTCCAGGACCCTATTTCTGTGAAACCATATGACATGGCAGCTATTGACTTCTTGTGCATGACTCGCTTACCAACCAATCATTCACCAACATTTTGTTAAAAAAAGGAAAAACATTTCAAATTAATATTTTCCTTTGGACTCCTGAAACTTTAAAGTGTTTTTTTTTTTGTCTCCTGCAATACACAATTTCCACTGTACATCTCTGAAAAATAACAAGATACCATATTGACTTGTTTCTCATGGGAAAAAAAGGCTGTTGGGAGTACATTACATACTCCATTTGCTCATCTGAATTTTTTGATAATTTTTTACTATGCATTGCAAATATATGCAGCCTGCGTCACATCTGTACTGCTCAGATAGACTGGAATGGCTCCAAAATACTTCCCAAGAACTTGTTTCTCAAATTTCCCAGGTTTGCTATTTCTCATAAGTGGGCAGTGGTGCATATTTATCTGGTGAAGTACCTATATCCTTCCTGGATAGCTTAGTAGCATGACTACAAAGGGGTTACACTGGCTATAGCATTAACATATAATAATTAGAGTTTCTTTCAGAAGACTTAGCAAAAGTTACTCTAAGAAATAAGTCCTGGAACTGGAGGAAATTCAAAGGCTAAAAATTACAACTAAGAAAGATAAATGGCCTTAGTGTAAATTAATGGAAACAATGACACTGCTCACATTTCAATTATATGCTTGATAGAGCAGTTTCATGCGGCTGCTTAGGAAGACAGTTGAGAGTGGAGAATTTGTCAGAAATATTTCAGGGATGAGCCAACATGGTGAACAGTGGCAGCTATAATTTCTAATATCACCATCCAACATGGAAATGATAAGGTTCAGGGTAAATAATGTACAACTCCCTGAATACTGTACATCCTTCCTTCCTTTCCATGACCTTGTGACAAGGTATTTAGCAGAATTCACAGATGTCATTGGAATCTGATAGGACAAGTGCTTCTGCTATGGTTTTCATGCTATGTACATGAGTCAGAAATTTCGCCACTGTGGGCAGCAAGAATCGGGGAAAGGAGAGGGAGGGAAGTGAGAACTTACCTCCCCACTCAGGGGATGCTGCAGTTGTGGTGATAACGTGGCACCGCAGCGCAAGCTGCCTGACAAGGCCTGTGGTGGTAGCATGGACTCTATTGAGGATACCATTCAAGTGTACCTTCTGAATCTGTGGCTGGGACTTCTACCCCAAGTTACATTACTGGAGTCAGGAAGGACTTGATGCTGAAGAACAGTATGGAAGGAAGGAGAGAGGAATATTCTCATATGGTAATGTATCTTTGAGAAATCTGCTCTTATTTGGTATGATTGGAAGAGCATGGTCACAGCAGCGCTTGGTAGCAGAGCTTCTGAACATGGCATTTCCTTTGGCAACTCAGTAGATCTCTAGAAAGTAGTGAGTGTGCTACCAACCAGACTGGTTTCCTCACACTACTGGTTTCCTCACAATACTGGTTTCCTAGACTGGTTTCCTCACACTACTGGTTTCCTAGACTGTTTTTTTCACACTACTAGATGCACTTAGTTAACTATTTCAGGGAGCAGACAGAAAAAAATAATAGTAGTTTTTCTCCTCTGGAAGCCTAGACAGTATGCAATGAACAACAATAAATAGGGACCTACATAAAACACCATTTTGTGATTTTTGCAGAAACTGGGAAATATGGTGATCTCTGTGATGACCATGAAAAATGGCATTGGCTGCCATTTCCCAGGAAATCAACCCCTCCTCCCCCAACCCTCCCTTCCCCCCCAAAAACAACTTAATAAAAATAAAATGCTGGCTTTGAAGTGGGAGCCAGTGGTCCTTGCTGCTGCTGTGGCCTGGCATTGCAACCTGCCTGGGATGTGAAGGCACTGGCTTGTGGGGTGGCACAAAAGGCAGCAGCCAAGATGGTGGTTGCCCCCATGTGCCTCTCTGCCAATCAGTGCAGAAGGGTGGGGCCACATGAAGGGCAGCCACCCCATCACCCCTCCTCCCCCTGGGGCTTCTCCACCAATCAGCACTGAGGAGCAGGTCCTCTGCTACTCAGAGCTGAGGGGCGGGGCCACTGTGAAATGACCATGAAATTGGCTCTTTGGGCCATGATAATTGCTTTCTCTCTCTACAATTTAGGTAGATCTCTAACAATAAATGACCACTCCCTCTCCTCTCTTCCCTGGGGTTCAGAGGCTACAGTCCCCACCTTCTCTGTTTCACTTCTTTGTTTCTTCTCAACAGGGGATACTTTTAAACAACACTCACTGAGGTCTGTTTCTTGGATTTGTTTATCTTGCTCCCCTAGTTTTACTGCTAAAAGACATGTTAACCCCCAAAGCATTCCTCTCTGCATTCCCAGTCTCACGCAATGAACAAAATCGTGTAACTTTATACTCAGTGATGTTATCTTGTACATGACAAATAAAACAAGAAGCTAGCATCAGGGGCCATGTCCAGTCAGATCTTTTGGGAGCACTGAACAGTGAAATTGTTCAACATCACTGGCCTGAAAAGCTTGCTCACTTAAACACAATGACTAACTCTGCCATTGCAGATTGCTCCTCGTAGTCAGAGCATCATCATCATGGTTAATGTTATTTTTCAGAGCATATTTCTACTATCCTTTCTGTTCTATAGAAAAGCAGTCTCTCACCTTTGCATTTTCCCCTACCACAGTATGCAAGCAGTATATACTTTTCTCCATAACATCAAGGTTACCCTGAAGTCAAGCTCAGTGCATTTTCCCTAATACCATCTCTCCTGTTTTCTTGTTTTCATCTTAGCAACTAAATATACAGCAAATTCACTGACTGTTTCAAGACACTGCAGGATCCTAAAAAGCCAGCAATAGCTGCTGGGAAACACACATTTGAGAAAAGTTAGTGTCAGTGAAGAAAGCCTCCTAACAAAGAGCTTTTTCCCCCCAAAAGGCTCAATTTTGCCTTAACCCAAATAGCATCCCCATATCACCTGGAAACAGTAGCAGTAGTGCATTGAAAAAAAATGCACAGGATCTCCAGAGCGTGTTCCAGCTATTTCTTTGACTTAAAATAATTATTGAAAAAGAAAAATATATCTGTATATAAAACTGTAAAGAGAAATCTGCAAATTATACTTAATACATTTTAACCCATCCTCCTGTAAGTTCCCTAAACCAATTTAGGGGTATGCTTTTATAGATTTAATCTTTTAAAACACACAAACATTCCCCATGTGTGGCCTAAGGGTTGCATCCTAAGAAATACATGCAACATTACAATGTCAAACTCTGCTTTGTATTATTCCAGAGGTTACGTGGCTTGTTTCAGTTGATCAGCTAATCAGGCTTTAAAATGCATCTGTCATTCACTGAATTTGAATGGTGTGCCATAATTTAAAACATCTGAATACTCACTTTGTATTCAATCAAATGAACAGTTAGGAAGCCCGATTTTCATATACTTTCATTATATTCTGCATTTTTATGCCATTAGATAGCTGTTTATTTGGTACACTTCAAAATCTCTGTGTGTGCATATATGTATGTACATGTGCACATCAGATTTATGGACTTTGAATGGAGATAAACCCACCAGAATACTTGAGAGAGAGCTAATGTAACATGCACCTCCTTTACTTATTAAAAAAATACTTTTGAGAAGGCTAAGTATCACTTATAGGATATTTCTTTTCCTTTTTGGTGCTAGCAGCAACAACTGTTTCAAACTGTTTCAGCTGAAGGAAATGCTTTACTTATTCAATGCGTCCTTTCATTCATGTGGCGATGGACCAGCAATACTGGAGGAGGATTAAAAAGCCATAATCTTATTCAAAGACTAGAAGAGTTTAAACATTAGTGAATGAGTAGGAAGGTGTGGCAAAAACTGTCCAAACTCTTTAACACTTGCAAGACTTTGGTTTGGAGATCCAACCACTGAATCTCCACACACTTTAAGCCTTCACAATCTGAACAGGAGTCTAAGCACTGGCTCAGGGTTTCTAGACACTCTGGCTATGGACAGAAATCACATATAAACTGGTATAAATAGGTGGAAACCAGTAAAAAGCTGTAACACAACAGAAGTTCAGTGCACATAACTGCTTTCAAAATAGTCAAAACTGGTTTAAGGTAAACTTGGATGGAAGTAGTATCAGACTTAACTGATTTAGGTTAAATAAATGTATTGAGCCATTTGCTCCAGCCAAGCAGGCAGGCATGTTCTAGTGTTCCCTGGCTCCTGGCTTGAGCCACAGCAGGCATGTGGCTGCATTTCCAGAATCAAAAGTGAATGTCTGTTCACTTGCTTATTGGTTCAATCTACGCAGCTTAGACTAACCTGCAAAAACTGGATTGATTCAGCCTTCAGCTTTTTGACTGTCTGTACTTAGCCTCTTAGAATTCAGACGCTTCCGTTAGCACCAACTCCTCCGAGCTGGAGCCGATTCTTGGAGTGCCTGCTCTACTTGGGCTTGGTGCTTTACTGAAACCATAGACTTTACCATAACCTAAAACCTCTCCTCACCCTCAGTCACCCTCAACTGAAGGTATGATTTACCTTTTACTTTACAATTTAACTTTGCAGAAGCCATATGAGAGATCCAAGTAAACAAACTTTCATAGGCTTTGCACAGGGTTTCTAAACCCAACATAGCTTTACTTAATAGACAAAACACAATGGACTACAGATCATTTGGAAAGCAGGCTCCCAAGAGGATTGTATGTTTCACACTTAGCCCAGTATCCTAAATTCCCCATTGGCTCACTCTATGCACCTCTTTGTTTAGCACATGGGCCTTCTGGATCATCCTTTGGAGGAAGTTCTGCATAGGAATCTGAGGCACCAGACCCAGTCAATTTGAATTGTCCTCCTGAGGCTACATTTTTAGGTCCCACAATGCCTAAGTAGAGGTGCCTATGAAAATAATTTGGATCTGAGGCCCCCCAAGTGTCTTTCCCAGCAAGGCTGCCCAACTTCAGAGTAGCCAGGGACTGCACATGGTACCAGTGTGTGGCCTCCAGGCTGCAGACCCCATAAGCCTTACACTGCGGGGGCAGCTCCACCTAGGATTCTGCCCCTTCTGTGTGGGCTACACTGGTGGCACATGGCCCTCTGTTGCCTGCTATATGGTAGTGGGAAAGGCACCTGCCAGGGCCCATGGGTCTTATGTTAACTGCTCATGGGTTGCCAGTTGTACAGCTCTGCCATATAGCACTGTGAAGGGATCAAGGTTTGCTTGCTTACAAAGCACACACCTTTTCTAAGCCTCAAGGATGGTCATTGGTTATATTTGCAAAAAATTCTTCCAGATTTCTCAGTTGTATTTGCATTTGAGAAAAGGGCACTAACATGACTGAGTTCAAATTTTAATTACTGAACACTTGATTTAGGCCTCTCTATGGAAAGGCATTAAAATGAGAGATTCAGATTATATGATGTACATGTGTTGTAGATGGAAAAAATTCAGTTATTCAAAAGGTTGCAGATAAGTCAACAAATCCCCTGCATCTTTTCATGCTACTAGCATCCAGTTCTAATACCTTGCTAAGTTGCACCTCACCAAGAGCCTTTTCTGGCTTATCTTGCAGATCATTATTATGTAGAGGATTTATTTTTCATTAAGATAGCTCAGTACATCATAAAATCCTTTTTGTGGTAAATACAACAAACGTAATTGAAAACTAAAGTAACACAGGGATATATAGCCATCATTTATCACACTTTTTGCCTAGATGTGGAAAGGAAGAGATAACTAGAGACTTGTTTATTGAAATTTTATGACACTTTTTATCAGCCCTATTTGAGATTTTTCATTTCCCCATTAAGTATTGACTGAGATTTCCCCCCTTATGTATTTGTACAACCACAGCTAGTCACTGGCATCTTTGTTTTGAAGGAGAATGTTAGTTTAAGCTAACATATTTTTAGTGGTGCTGAAACACTTACTTTTGATTACTGACTTGTTTTCTAGTCATTCCTTTTGAATATTGACTCCTATAAGTTTCAGGACTTGAGTCATTATTTAACAGAGTGAAAGTTTTGTTTTTTTTAAACAAACTATTCTGTCTCTGCATTTCTCAGAAAAAAAATGGGGGCCTTGCTTTGCAAGAAATGCAAAAGAGCAAGCATCCCACTTGTATCACTGCAATATAAGTGATAGTCTTCTGTCATGCAAAGTTCCATTACAGGCTGTAATTTCCATGTAGGGGCCTATGGATTACCGAGAGACAATTAATAGGAACAATTGGAAATGTCTGTAAATTGCAGCCAGAGAAACATCATCTGTTTTTGTAACTTTTATACCCACTTGGGACAGGGGTCAGCAACCTATGGCCCACAGATCTGATCCAGTCCATGGACACGGGACTCTGACATCATTCAGCAGTGGGGGGCTTTGGCTGCAGGTGCTTTTTCCATGTTGCCATGGGGAGCAGCATGGGCTGAAGGCAGATCCTAGCTTCTACTAGCCTGCTCAGCTGTAACCTGGAAAACGTTGCTTGTGGCTGACTTCAGAGATCAACCCATTTTTTTTTTAATTTCAATATTTAGATTTTGAGCTTTTAGAATAAGCAAATACCTTCACAGGAAGTGGGAGACTTGGGTTCTGGGCCAATGCAGGTTTCTGAACCCTCAATTCGGTCCCAACGACAGTTTCTTGGGCAGGTCCAGAAACTGGGTATTGTTTGTAATTTTTCTGGATGCTGTATTTTGATCTGAGGATGAGCCTGACCTCAGTCCTTCTAGAGGGACAAGCAGCACACATGCCACAAAGGATGGGAGCTAAAGAATACAGTCTCCTAGATATAAATTCAGGATGACTTTATTTAGATGCAATAAGGTTATCCAGGTGGAAAAAAAATCATGCTAGATTAACAGTTCTGTTGCTCAGAAGAACATATTTTGAGTTAGCAACAGCATATTCTTACCTGCTTGGCTTTCTTTTTCTCTTAAATATCTTAGACCTTTAACACAGCCCCTGTTCCCAAGCTAACTGGGTGCTTGCATTTATGCTTGGTGGGAGGGAACTATGACTTGACAATCCCCATATTACAGACGGGAAACTGGGACACACAAAACATAAGTAACTTGCTTAAGTTCACAAAGTATGTCTGTGCTTGAAATGGAGAATGGGGCTTTAACCCAGGCCTCCTAGGTTTATGCCTTTAAAAAGAAAAACTATTCGCTCCAAGCAGCAAGCAGGCCTTGCTCTGCTTAGCCAAGAGGTTTTTATGAGATCCTGCATAACCAGGGTTCGAAATATGGGTGGGGGGAGAGCCCCTCTGTAAGAGACAAGAGATGAGAGCCCCCAGAACCAACCTGCACCTTTCTAGGCAGCTCAGGCGATGGCAGCAGAAGCTACTTTCAGCTTTTGGCTACCACCACTGCAGACCCGCGCAAGAGTGTAGTTCAAATCCTGCACATAACTAAAAGTAAATACTACTACTACCCAGAAAAACGACTTTCATTTTACAGCCTCTTCACGTGAGTGTAAAGCCTGATCTTCCAGTTCACTGTGTGCAAGTAGGGACTGCTGGGGTACCACTGGAAGCAATGGAGCTGTGTAAACTCAGCAGTGTGGAACAATTTGCAGAACCAGGTTCTAAAGATCTATGCAGAATTAAATATTCTCTTTGTTACCAGAGAGGGCTGGATGCACTTCCTCAAGGGACTGAGGAGATCCTCAAGGAACAAAAAAACAACAGAAGGGGGAGAAGCAGAAGCTAAATATCTACAGCAAAAAACAGAGGCCAGAGCTGATACCTTGACTCAGAATAGATATCCCCATTAAAGTCAATGGCAAATTTCTGATTGATTCATAGATTGTAAGGTGTTGGAAGGGATCTTGCAAGATCATCAGGTCCAGCCCTGCTGCACTAGGCAGGAAAGACAACTGGGGTCAGGTGACCCCAGCGAGACTGACCCCAGCTTTGAATACACAAAGCCTGGGAAACAGGCAGGAAGAATTGGAAATCCTCGTGCAGGCATGGAACTATGATGATTTCCATAAGATTAGAATTTAAATTGCACTTTTTATATTTACCTTAAGGGAATCCTTACAAGAGGAGGAATAAAAACTGAGGATGCATTTGAGAACCAAGCTCTGAACTTTAAACATTTTTGTTACTTTCTAGGAATACTTTTGCCTGGCTCATTCAGTTGGCTTGTTTCAGCCTTCCCATCATGGCACAAGGAAGAAAATTACCAGCAATGTGATCAGGAAAACAAACAAACAATCCCCAAGGTTCGAGTCCAAGCATACATTTAAATAGAGCTTCTATGTAAGCCAAGTAGGCCACTGGATTGGCCTTGGAAGGCATCAATTGCTGAAAGTGCTGAGAACAAGATTTTGGGAAATTTAAACCATTTTGGCAGCTCTTTATTCACAAATGCTTTAAACAAAGAGAAATCAGCAGATGGACTCAAATCCATAAGCTCACAGGAAGGATTTTTAGGGGAATGAGTTAGTTTTGTGCCAGATACTTGTAAGCTGATATACTCCAAGATATATATAACATGGATAAAGAAAATCAAGCTTTTGTTGAGACCTGATACTATAGTTTTCATGCTGCTAGACATATTAGCAGAACCCACATGCCTAAGTCATTTGCAGGTCAGAACTAATGAAGAATTATATATAAATTATCTTTAACATGCTAACCTGCAAAAATTTTACTTAGTGAAATACAGTTTTCTTTCAGCTAAGCAGCATTTTATCCTATAATTTGAATAAGCCAACAGTCATTGTCCTAAGTATTCTGTGCTTGGAATAGCAAAGATTATACAATTGCACAATAGCAAGATTCGCTTCATAAAAGATTAATAGGTTTGAAAAGCAGGTCACATTTTAAAACATCCTTTTAAAGCTCCAAACTATTTTTTCAGATTGCATCTCTTGAAGATATTTGCATAAACAATTTATACCCAAATTCCTGTTCTCTGGCATTTCAAGAGGGTTCTTTACTTTTATTTTTGGTTTTGTTTAGTTTTTGTGCCTGCTCTTAAGTCAAGATGTCAATTGCCACTAGTTAGCAAAATGGCAATATGTTCAGTTTCTACCCTGTTGCAATATTCCTATTAAAAAGATGTTATGCTACTAACCTCCATACATGTGGAAATAAGCATACAGGGCATTCCTTTCTTTTTCACATACTGGTTAAACTACTTAACTTGCACTCCTTTATTGTAAATATGGCCTCACTTACCTGTGGTCAAGTGTCTGGTTCAGAATACACACAGATCTTATGGTCCTGGTTTGCACTGTTTGCTCTTACCATTCAGACCCTTAATTTAAAGGAATTACTTCATCTGCAGTCCATGAAAATCCTGAGGTCATAAACAGAGAGGGATGGAGATAGAAAATGTGCGTTGCTCTCACCTTTAGATTTCTTAGTGCGTCTTGATCATTGGAAAACTCTTCAGGACCGGGACTGCTGTTTGTGCCTTGTATGGTACTGAGCACATTGAAATAACATCATATTTATTCAAATATAAGATGACCTCCCAATAACTAAACTCTATATATGGAAAATGTATACATTTGTTGTAGGTTTCCTCAGTAGTTTGTTATAGGTATTGAATCTAAGTATTGGCCATTAACAACAGAAAGTATTATAGGAGTCAATTAAGTATTGGCCGTTAACAGGGAATAATGGCCATAAGCTGCTAGAGAGTAGGTTTAGACTAGACATCAGGAGGCACTACTTCACAGTCAGGGCAGCTAGGATCTGGAACCAACTTCCAAGGGAAGTGGTGCTGGCTTCTACCCTGAGGGTCTTTAAGAGGAGGCTCAACGTTTACCTGGCTGGGGTCATTTGAGCCCAGTTTTCTCTCCTGCCCATGGCAGAGGGTCGGACTAGAAGATCTACAAGGTCCCTTCCGACCCTACATCTATGAATCTATGAATCTATTGGAGGGTTGTTTTGAATCCCCCACCCCCACTGCTACAGTAGGGAATACAGTGGCGGGGGGTGGAAATTAGGTGGCTCCCTTGCCCTCTGTCCCACCCACTTCTTCCCTTTGCAGCCTTCTTAAGTGCCTCAAGCTGATCTCACTGCAGCAGTGGGCCATGGAGACAGGCTGTCTTTATAGTAAGCAGACTGCACTACATTTACAGCTTGATGGGTCCAAATAAGCATCTTAAAATCCAAACAAAATACTAGACAGCAGAGCAGAACATGAAGCGTCAATGTATTTTACTGGCAGATAGATTCATGGCTTAACAAGCAATCAGCTTGTGTACCAGTTTCAGCTTTTAGGCAACTTGCTTTCATCCATTCCCAATGCGCAGTTAGGAGTTGGGAGAGATGCTTACTTTGCTCTATAGAAACCGAAAAGGGAAAAACTCATGGTAATGCAGTCACTGCACTTCCCAAGGACTTAAGACCTTATGACCTTCCTCACTATTCCTTTTATGGATCCATACATACATTAACCAAGGAGCTCAAGACAGAATGCACAGCCTTATCACAGATGGGGCTGCTGCAATGTAAATCACAACTACTGAGCAGATGTAGTGAGTGCTAATTAACAATTGCATATTTTTCCATATTTCTCAGATTAACCCTTGGATAGGAGTTCAGTACATAGCCTAGCAGAGCCCAATGCATAAATCCAAAATAAATGATAGATTATACCTAAAATCGTCTGGACAGGAAGAAAAACTGATTCTTAGGAAAAAAAATGGAGTCAGGATGAGAAAGATTTGGAGGCAGCCTGGATGGAAGTGTGAAGGAAAAGGGAAGAGATGAAAATTTCTTTCAGGTCAAGGTACTGAACCCAGGGGACTGGATTTTGTCAACATTGATTGAGAATGTGTTGAATGAAGAGGGCTTGGTAAATAAAATAAAGAGGTTAGTTTGGCTATGCTAAGTGCAGACCAACTGCACGACATCCAAAGAGGAGCCACTAGATAAAGTGTAGTGAGATAAAAATTTGGATCAAGAGAAAAAGGTCAATAGTGGAAAGGTTAGATTTGGGAGTCAAGCACATGAACATAGTAGCTGAAGGTATAGTGCAACTTCATAACAAACCCTGCTTATAACAAACCTCTGCTTTTAACAATTGCAATAACAAAAACCAATTTCTTCATTATGATAATGTAGAAAATGAACAATTTCTATTATAAATTCTATTAGAGTGAACATCTTTTAATTAATTTTTCTCCTTGTTTCCTGGGGGTTTGCTGTAGTGAAGCTGTAATGTATAAGAGTGATGGGGTTGTGCAAGAAAGGAATACAGAGGGAGATGAGGGTGTGAACTTAGTTGGATCCCTGTAGAATGGGGAGATGAAGGACCTGTTTAGAAAGGACACTGAAGCAATGACCAAAAGGAAGGAACAAAGAGAAAATGAAGTTGTGAAAACCCAGAGAAGACAAGTTGTTGAGAAGGTGGAATGACTGACAGTACCAAAAGTGGGAGAAGATAATAGCTCAGATAATAGAAATCTCTTACTCTCATCATAAGACCATAATTTCTGAAAATTACTTCAAGCCATCACATTTCAGAAGCATGACATATGAAAGCTTGCCATTCCTGTTATATAATTCTAATTTTTTAAAGAAGAAAAAAATTGCAATTATTACAGAATAGTGACAGGAAGGCATAGCCAACATTTTAAGTATTTATGTATTTAAATATAAACTATTTGAATGTTGAGTTTTCATGTCTATCATAACCATGCAGTTGGTCCATTAAAAGATGTTGCCCACAAAAATTCTTGCCTCTCACATACTTTGGGGACCATCACAGCTACATAACTTCAAAACTAGTTTTCATGTTCACATTCGTTAGCTCCAGACAGTAGGCTGGATGTTGTAGGTTCACTATCCTGTTTTCTAATTCCCAAAAGAGCAGCGCAACTTTTGAAGTTTGTAAAGTGAATGTATTCTTGCTGCAACAGATATTAAAATAGCTCCTGCATTAACCATGGTGATTGGTAAAAGGTGGTAGAAGGCAAATCTCTCTGCCTGGAGTGTATTCTCCGTAGAATTCCACAAAATGAACATATTTCATCTGTCACAGACATACACATAATTATTGTTAACAGTGAGGAGCCAAATCTGATGACCTTTCCCATAACCTTAGGGCTTTCTCCAGCACCACTGCAGTCAACGAGAGTCAGTGCTGCATATAGGATCATATAACCATAGGAACATAGGGCTGGAAGGGACGCAATCTAGTCCAGCTTCCTGCTCAAGGCAGGATCATCCCTGACTAAACCATGCTGATCTAGTATCCGTCTCTAACTTGCACTTGAAAATGTCCAGATAGACCAAAGAAAGTTATGACCCTCATTGAAGGCAGAAGGCAATTTAGTTACAGTTGATGCAGAGAAGACTAAAGTATTTAATACCTTTATTATTTCAGTCTTCATGGATGTAGTCAGCTGCTAGATAATGAGTAAAGTTGGCAGCATTAGGGTCTTGATATAAGGATTTCATATGGAATTTTGTTACAGTTACTAGGAAGGGATAGCTTGTTTTTATACAAACAAAGGTCATTTTTCACAGCCCTGGCAGTGTGGGCCAAGCAGTGAAAATGGGAATCAGGCTGCTTACTTAGTTAATCATGCATAATGTGAATGTATATACTTGAATATATATTAGACCTGAAGAATCAAGGATTTTTTTGTTGCCTACTATGCCTCATAAATTTTTTGTATAAACAAGTTTGTCTTAATATACATAGCTGTGTATTATCAGTCTATAATAAATAGTTGTCATGGAACCTGTTTTTCAGATTTAGATGCTTAGTCCTTTGCTATTGATAGGTCTCCTACAGATAAACATGATTCAGCTCCATGTCCCAGAGCTTCATTAAACATTTTTGTTTCTTATTGAGTGATTTGAATCAAGTCTGTATGGCCTCCATGGGTGGGTGAAACTGCTTTGAAAAGAGACAAGTCAGAGATACTGATGGGCTGTGTTGTCTAAATGTATCCTTTGATTGTTGAATTCCTGCCAAAAACATTTTCATTTTGTGTTTACCCTTTGAAAGCCCTTGATCAATCAGATGATTCATCTCCTTTTCAACACAGCACTCTCCAATGCAAAAAAAAATGGAATTCATAAATCCATATAATCTCAGAACCCATCAAACCACGTTGATCATAATTTAATTCACTTGCTGAAATCACATATTTCTTAACTTTGATGCTATTACAATGTCATCAAGTACAAAATGACTGCAAGTTGTGCTTTACTGTTGGCCTCTTTTGTGCTTGGAAATATAGAAATGATTGTCCTAGCATTTGTTAGAGTCCTGCAAAGCAATTTCAGCACTATATGCACTCTGCCGCTTCAGCTGTAGTAAAAGCCCATTTCTGAAACACTGTAAGATTACCTCAGTTGAAAACAGTCTGTCATTCTCTGCACTACATGTTTGCAGACAGAGCTGAGCGCTGGCATTAGCAGGAGCCTAGGAATTTGTTAATTTTCCCAGGTGTCTTGTAACACTATTTGTAGGCAGGCATTTTGGTATATGCTTTGGACCAGATCCAAAGTTCACTGAAGCCTATTAATAGGATGTTGACAGCTGTAAACTTTGAATCAGGACTTTTTAGTGTCTGTTTCCAACAATCTGCAAGGCCAGGTACAGACATTACATTTTTATATATAAGTGATTGGAAACTGGTCTATACCCATAACAGAACAAAAGTTTGGCAAACAAACTGGTTTAAAAATGGAGGAACAAAATGGAGGAACTCAATCCAAGATTTGACCCTCCACCCACCAGAGAGCAAATGTATGTTCTGTTTGCTACTGATTTAAACTATGCCACTTAACAGAAAACTGCGTAACTTGGATTGATTCCACCTCAGGCTTTTTGAATATCTGTACCTAGCCCAAATGTTTGCTGGATCTTCAAGAAGGAAGGACTGCATCCTCAGGATGACACAACCAACTTGCATTTATGTAGTACATTTCAGGAAGACTCCAAAGCACTGATAAAAGAAAGGAACACTGAATCCTTACTGTTTGGATCAACTGGGTGAAAAAGAAAAAGGTATGTCTATCCTGCTTTTTCAGCTCTGCTGGGAGGGCCATTCTCAGGCCCATCTGGGCTCTCAAGCTCCCACTGGGCATGAGCCAAAGCTAGAAATGACAGGGTGAAGCCCCTCTGAAGGTAACCCCTGCCACTACTGCCAAGTCCAATGGGCATAGAACGCTCAAGATCAGCACTCTTAGGACAGTTCACTGCCTCATTTCTGGGTTTGGGATGTGCAGCGTGGGAGAAAGGGTGGAAAAGGGGTAGGCTTTTTTGAGAGCACTGCAAAAACAATGCAGACACACCACAAATAGTTGTTTCTACTTAAAACAAAACAAACAAGACCTGTGATGCGACTCATTCCTAGGACACACGTGGTAATGCTAAAAATTATTTTAAAAATAAATAAATAAATCCCCTCTACAGACACACTTAGGAAAGGATGAAGAAAAAAAAAATCACTCGCTCTCTGACCTATTGATAACTTTTCTGCAGCTTGTAATCATCCAGCTTTGAAATCCCGTTTCAAATGCAGCAACCTCAGCAGACTTCCAAGTAGAGCTGATCATGAAACCTTATCCCTGATTCCGCGCATCTTACTCCCATAATTTCAATGGGACTACTAGTGTGAAAAAAAGGCTACTTACACAAGTGGATACATCCTTACTGTACTATGTCAAAAATGCTTCTCTAGCACAAGCCACGTACTAGGGCTGTGCAAAGCTCAGGTCACTGATTCAATTTGGAGGAGATTTGTTGGCCAAATCTCTGAATCAAATCAGGAGACCCTTTAATCTCTCCATATTGAATCGGAAGCCTCTGAATCGATTCAGAGAGATTTGACGATTTGGCCATAGGCACAGCTTTATACGTTTTTTCTACGTACCTCGAGGTACCAAGCATACTTGTGAATGCTGAGATGATGAAGTGGATGGAGCATCCCACGGAAGCGCCCCTGTGTGCTTGGCGGTGGACCTGGAAGTGGATCAGAAGTACTTCTGGTCCACTTCTGGGTCTGCTGCGAAGCGTGTGGGGGACCCCCCTAGCCCCTGGCTAGGCGACTGGTGCCTTCTGGGTCTGAGGGGGCACCTGAAGTCCCCCTGCAGCCGATCACTGAGCTGGGAGGGGCAGGGGGGAAGCCCCCCACATGCTCGGTGGCAGACCCTCCCACGCTCCTGTAGGATGCTTCATCCAGCCCACCATCTCAGCATTCATGAACTGCCACTGGTACCTCAAGGTACATAGAAAAAAAAAATATAAAGCTGTGTCTATGGCCAAATTGTAAAATTTCTGAATCAGAATCGAATCTTCAGATTCAGATTCAGCTGAATCGAATTGGGACAGTGATCCAAACCAGCGAATTGAATCACTGTCCCCCGAATCGGGTCAAATCCAAATCAAATACTGCCCACTTTGCACACCCCACCACTTAAATAATTAATAAGTAGATTAGGTAGATTTAAACTTGAAGCCTCTAACTTCAAAAGGAAGCAATGGTGGAATAAAAGTATTTGTCCTATTTCAGCATCTAGTTTTAAAGGCTTCCTTATGAATATTTTGGGTTGTCAATGGTCAGAGAGCAAGCAGGATCACTATCATTCCTGAAACATTTTACTTGATAGGCAACTATGTGAGAGCATTTTATTTTGGTTTCATGTTCTTTCTTTCACAGCTGCCCACCTGCATTACACTTGGCTTTAGTCCCTTAAAGCATTACTTTCTTTGGCAAAAACTGGATAGAACACACAGTAGCAAAATATGCTTGAAAAACAAATATGATGTCAATGCCAAATAAAATCCACAGACTTAAAAATATGTCACAAATGTGCCTGTAGCTTAAATATATATATTTGTTCCTCCTTTTTATCCTGGATGGAAATTATGTAGGCTTGTGTCATGAAACCACCCAGATGAACGCACAAAAATCAGAATAGTTGCCTCATGGAACTAAATAAGTCTTTTCTTTTCATGAATGCTCACTTTGAAAACTTAAACAAATCAACTGCGATACATGCTCAGTTCTGTATCCAACAACTGATTCCTTGGTTCTTTTACTCCAGCTCCAACCATGTTAGGTCTTTATGACCTGAAAAAGAACTGAAATTTCTCTAAATATAAGAACAGAATGCTAGACTTAGTAGACAGCATTATATTAAAGATCCCTTGAAATAAAAATATAATGTGATCCTGTAAAACATTTTGAATACTGAAAAGTAGAAATGATTACTTTAGTGGTTTGTTGGAAACAGATGCTGAACATGGGCGTCGTGGCAGGGAAGTGTGCAGTAAATAAGAAAGCAGTAGGCTATTTAGGGAGTCTTGATAATCTCTTTCAGTTCTACCACCAGATGTGTCACTTCATACTTTGAAGAACTGATGCTCTGAAAAGCAATTATAGGGAGCAATCTTTCACTGGGTCTATTATTACTACAGCTCTGACTCAAAAATGCACTGCAATTAATTTTTCACTATTACTTTAAGAAAATGGTAAAAAAATTAAAAGGAAAAAATAAACTACTTCCAATACCTGCACCAGGAGCTATTTATTAGCATAACACTCTTCCTTTTAAAGATTTCATAACAACTGAAGTATATACAAAGTCTTACAGCATTTACACAATAAAAAAGTTTCCTATTAGCTGATGAAGTATAAGGTAGTGCTGCAATTTACCTCAAAGCATGAATACAATAATAATGAAGCAGACCACTGTACTTTCAACTTCTTCGCTACCACACCACAACTGTCAGCTGGGATGACAGTTAATTAACCCATTGGGAAGACACAGATTGTCAAAAAATTTGTAACAGATTGACGTGCAGCACTAACCATCATAAGGAAAAAAAACCTACATACTGTCATGTTTCTACACTTCCTAGAGCTGTAACAAACTTTCACAGCTTTAGATATAACATATGCAAGACAACATAATCACAATTTGTCAGATATAGTTCAGCTACTGAGTGTATTTACTTCTGAAAAGGAGGCTTTATATTGATATGGCTGTGTGTTTCCATTTTTTTGTTCAGAAATTGTTCCAATAGGTCTACAAAAAAATTAAAAGACAGTATGGAGTTTATAGTCATGATGTGGTTGACTAATAAAGGCATTCAATATCAGCTATAGGATTTAATCATTCCTGTCAAAAGTTTAAGACTAGGAATCTTTATTTAATAAAAAAGGAACAAAAAAACACACTCAAGACATTTTCATCGGTCAACTTTGACTCTTTTTAACCTCTCCATCAGTTTAACATAAACCCATTAATATTTGTACCATACATCAAATGCAAGACTCATTTAGTTGTTGAAAGGTCAAGCAGTTTTTCTAAGCTCTCTGCTGTGAAACCGAGGAAACTGTCAGAAAAGAAAAAACAGGTGGATCCATGTATTTGAACAAAGGACGCGTTATACTCTGCAGTTTAGAAACAGTTTTACACAAACCAATACATCACTTTCCACAGGAGATCAAGTTTCTTTAACAATTGGTATATGCTCAAATCTCTTATTTTGGCCAATTTTGCCTTTTTTCTCAAAAGGATTCTCTTTCAACTTAAAAGCTAGTAATGTCAGTTGACAATATCTGTAATTAAGACACAAAAACATGAGATGTAAAATCCACAAGGAACTACACAAATATTGAAGAAGTCATAAAACCTTTTCATGTAAACAGCTTGATTATAATGAAGCCCTAATCAGATTCTTGTCTTAAACTTTTGGCAGATAACGTGTATGCTCAGCCAGGCTTTGTAGTTAGTTATTGTTCAAGTGGAAGCCAGGTCAGTTCACATGTTGACAGGCATGCAACTTGAAAACATTGCACAACAAGCAACACAAAGAGATTTGAGAAGTGTACAAGACTTCAAGTAGACTTCACGACCCTTCACAACTGAATATTCACAGACAAAGATACAGTCCTTGCTTATTCTATTGTGGATTTTCTTTCACACATGGGATACTTTCTGTGACTCTCTCGCTTGCTTGATACTATATAACCACTTGATGATTCTGGCATTTCTTTCAATTGCAGAAATGCCATATGGCACACGGTCATTGGCACTGTCATCATTTCTAAGGTCACTGTTGCTGTCCTGAGACTGTTCACAGTCTGAGCTAATCATGCTTGCACTGCGAAAGTTGAGGGATATAATATCAGAATTAGCCCTTGCAAAGTTTTCCATCCCAAGGTTTTCAAGCTCTTCAGGATCCAGTCCACAGTAGTTAAAGAATCGTTCAACATCTGCATCAACACGAAAATATCTGTCACTTAAGTCTGATTTTGATCGTTGTAAGGAGGGTCTTCTGCTGACTCCACATCCAGATTCTACTGCCTCGATCTCTGGGGATTTCAAAGAAGCGATGGCAGCAATTTTGGGTTTCGGAGGCAGAGGTGGGGCTGAACTACTGCAGGGTATTGCTTTTAAGGGCTTACTGCTAGTTACTTTTCTAATGTCTGAGGAACTGTGAGAAACATGTAAGAAGGTCTCTGCAGACTGGTCCAAGAGCCTTCTGCTCACACTGGAGCTGCTTTCTTGAGGGCTGTTGCGGCCTTGGGTGGGGTAAACCTTTAACGATTCTGCAAATGAATGTCGGTTTAGTTCTGTTGAATCAGATCTGTGGGGAGGCCAATTTCGTGAGCTATGTTTGTGACCTGAACCTGAGCTGGAGCCTTCTGAGCTATTAATGATGTTTTTCAAAATCTCCAGTTTTAAATTTTCTCTCTGGACACCACTCTCAGTCTTTGCATTGTTGCTGAATACTTTCAAGGTAGGACTGCCCAAAGCTCGCTTGGCTGCAGGACAAACCGGTGGCTTTGCAAGCACTGCTGGCTTCACAGGCTCTTGCTTGGCATTGATGACCTCCTGGCTCTTAACGTATTTTGCCTTATCAGCCTCTAGTCTCTCCACAGCGCTTAGTCTTTTTGGATTAGGCTCTGCCTGCCTGCGAAAATAGTCCGGTCCTTTGTTTAAGATGCGAAGAGGAACAGCCGACGTGAAAGTGACAGCAGGGCTGACAGGTTTCACCATGCTACCTGTCTGTAGTGTTTCTGTAGGCATGTTTGGTGGTCTTTCCCCCGCAGCCGTTTTGGATTCTTCTCTGGGATCTTCTAAATGCACGGTGCAGAAACATGTACATTAAGCACAATGAATAGCTGATGAATCTTGGAATCTGACTGTTAGCAGCAGCGCCTCATCTCACAGCTCATTAAATAACACTGTGTTTCTTTTTTAAAGGCAGCCTTTGTACGAAAAGGCCACCAGACACAAGTCCGTATTAATCTGCTCTGCTGATTCCTTTCTTCTCCCTGAAAGATGTGGGAGTCTCGATGTTTTCTTTGTGCTCAACTACAGGCAGTGATCTGAAACACAAAATAGCCAACCACATGTTAGTATCAGTATGTGACATCACAGCTATAGCAACAGAGAAATGCTGTACGCTCTTGCAGTTACTGGCTGAGTTACAGCTGTGGGCCGTTCACAGGAAACAGGCAGTCCTATGTGAAAAATTCCCTCAGACATCTGCCTACTGGCATATGTCTTATTGACAAAATAAGCAAACCTGGATTAACGATATTTTTATACATGTATAAACAGCTATTTTGTGCATTTACAGTTAAGGCTTTTATTATTAATCACAATCTTAGGTTGGTTTTAGGAAAATTAAATTTGGAAATCACTGCAAAAAATCTAGAATAATTATTTCCATACACATTCATGTATTTTACTCCCTTGTGTAAATCAGTGTTTGCATTACCTTTGGGGGAGAGGTGGCAGAGGGAGGGTTCAAGAGGTAAAATATACCAGTTCTGAGGGATTACAGTGTCTTACTTGCCTACAAGTCTAATATTAAAATAGGGTAGCTCATGGAAGTTGGTAGCTGATTTATGTACATATATTTTAGCTGGAAAACTAAGAACATTTTCAAGATGCAATGTCCATAAAAAAGAAAATGTAACAATATCAAGGCATTTTCCTGTTTATTTAATGCTCCAGAAAATGGGCAAGATTTCCAATCAAGGAACAACTGGAGTTGTGAGCAGTTTCAAGTGCCTGCAGTACCACAACTGACCATTAACCCCATATCAAATCCATAATTAAAATGTAATCTAGTTGAAGCGACACATTCTATTGCAAAACTTGTTTTCACCTAATTCACTGGAGAACTGCTTCCTCACTTACAAAACAACAGCTTCAAAACTTTGACACTGAATTTCTTTACTGCAACAAAATTGATATCAAAGACACTTTGCTTCATGACAGCATAAATTTGGCTTGCATTTAAATAGCACACATTTATGAAGCCTGAATGCATATCATTTCTGCTTTTAAATTTGAACATAAGTGTTTAAGTTTTAAAGTAAGGACTCTAGTTAAGACTGAATAATGTTTAAAAAGTGTCTGAGTTATTTTAAAATTCTGTCATTTAGTCTTGGTCACAACACTCTAAAAATCCAATCTCAATGATGATGTTTCAAAGTGCTTTAAAAAATTTTCCCACGTGAGGCACTCAAGGGCACTTATGAAGGAATCTGCTGTTCAAAGCAGTGATTTGGCTAATGGATCTTGTTTGCTTTATTACAACTCCATTAATCTGTGCTGCTATATTTAATATCCCATCTCTATTATCACCAAAATAAATTATAAAAAGAAAGGAAGAGCTGTTGCTTCCTCCCCCACTTTGTGGAATGCAGGTGAGTATCTCTCCCAGAGACTGACTGCTTTAATATATATTTTACATGCCATGCACTTAGTATATTTCCACCCTAATAATCTAAACTGGATCATCATCATCAACATTTATTATGTGGCTGGGTTATGAGGAATACCTTAAGATTTAAATTAAAGATTCAATTATTTCCAATTCTCAAGCAAAGAACAAGCTCTTATTCATGCAAATACGTGAACCATACATTGAACATTCTATCAATCAATGTCAAACCAAGTAAATAAAGTATATAAATGCTATAATGAGATTATACAAAAAAGCTGAGCTTGCTTCTTAAGACTTACTGTCAGAAGTATTCTTCAAATACAAAGTAACATACTTGGCTGGGGGATAAACCAGACATAAATTCAGTCCTACTGAAAAGGCAGTGCAATGTTAATTAAGTCTCCCTTTCAATATTATTTTATGAATCCCACTGTTAACTCTTCAGTAATTAACTTCCTGCATTTCAGGACATTATTTCAGACAAGGGTCCTCTTCCTTCACTGGAATCAAAATATTTATTGATGTTGCTATTTTAAAATTAGGGAAGATATATTCAAAGTTATTGAGTATATTTATGCATATACAGTTTTGTGTACTTGTACATACAAATACCTAACATATACACATAAATCTAGTATTTGCACATCAACCATTCAGACCTTAGCTTCTGCTAGGTGCCTGCAAACATAACTGATTCATGTGATATAAATCAGGCACACAAATATAGGTGCCTTTTAGTAAAATCTGGAGAATTCTACAGACACTGATGATTTAGGCTCCTTTATTCCTTAATGCAAACTAGGAAGACTGTACAGACTAGATTAAAGAAAAAGTCAAGTTTATGCTCTAGAAATTGATGCAAAGTCAAATAGGTATCTCCTCCCCTGTCCCTGCAACGACTAACATATTAACTAGGGCCCTTGAAAAAATCCTTCTCTGTACACCCTGGGATTTCATGATCAACCCTGAGAAACTTCCTAACATTCTGATCAAAACCCCTATGAATATGCATAGCTCTATTTAATGACACTAATCAATGTGGTTTCATTTTGTAGGCATCACCTTTAATATTTCTGGCTGGTAAGGAAAAGATGTGGATTCTTATCAATGCTGCTCCTCACATCAATCACAGGAGTAAAAAGAATGGAGGCTTACATTACAAAAAGACCTAATACAGTCCATTTCAATAATATATACAAGGTAGCCATAACCTTTCATAAATACCAATTAAATGGATGTCCTCAATGTGAAGCACTCCTTAAAGAACTACCCAGTACAACATAAAAAACAAAAGGAAGTAAAATTTCTTTTTAAAATTTGTTTTTCAGATAGATGCTTTTACTCAGGATTCTTTAATCATCGAAAGAGATGCAAATTAAAGAACATCATACACTAGTCCTACAGACTCTTACATCTGCAATACAGTAATCTCAGACATTTGCATTTAAATAACTGTAATTGCACAGATTCACTACCTTAATGAGTTAGGGTAACACAATATACTTGAAAGCTGTGCATTTAACATTCTAACTGAAGTATTCATTAAAAATAAACATATAAATATTTGATGATCTTTCTTAATTTAAAGCCAATACAGTAAGAGATATATTATACCAATTTACTGTGCAATAAGGCAAGGATTTCTTAGGGTGATATCTTTTATTGGACCAACTATACAACTCAAATAAAGTTAGACAAGCTTTTGAACCAAGACATTCTTCTTGCCCCACACATTTCTGGACCATCATGGCTACAGCATCACTTTTATATTACCAACTTACTAAAATTATTCCAACATATGGCTTAAGTGTGTAGTTTCTGACATTCAAGAGAAATATGTAAAATCAAAAAGTTGCACATACACCTGTCTAGTAGTACTAATGGGGCATTACTGTAATAATATTCAAAAGGAGATTGGAAGCACACCTTGCTAGGGTTGTTTGATCCCAGCAGTCTTTCTTGCCCAGAGCATGGAGGCTGGATCTGATGATCTCACAAGGTCCTTTCCAGCCCTAAACTTCTGTGAATCTGTGAATATTTGATCATTCTTGCTCACAAAACCGCATTCTAAAATTAACAACGTCAAATGACAAAATAATGTTTTCCTTGCGAGGTCTACTGCTTTTCATATCACATATATGACACACTCTTTAATTATGTTTACATAGGGTTTATTCTTGATAACTTTGTTCATTTAATAGTGCTCAAGGTGCAACACAATCAAAAGCCCCAAGGGAAAATCCTGGCCCCACATATGCCATTGACCTTAGTAAGATCACAGTTTCACCCAACCAATTGTTAAGTGAAGGGGGTAAGAAAATGGAGGGATGGTGTAGGAAGGCAACACAAGGCACAATGGACTAACTAAAAGTTAGTTTCTACCGATGTCATTAAATTTGTGCAAACCTTTCTGTCAACAATCTTGTGTCAGTTTAAATCTGGTTTACGAGGTTTCAGCTTGTGTCAGTCTGTTTAAAAATACAGGTTAAACCTAACTGGACTAGTTTAATTGACAGAAGTTTCCACAACAGGAGTTGCAGCCATTAGGGCTGTGCGAAGCTTCAGTAGCCGATTTGATTTGGAAGAGATTCGGCCTCATTTGGGGACCGACTCTCCGAATCAAATTGGGAGACCAATTAAAAACTCTGAATCAATTCACAGCATCTGAATCAATTCAGAAAAGCTTTGGAGATTCAGCCATAGACTAAACAGGCAGCTGACAGCTGCCTCCGGCTGTAAGTCTGTTGGGCTTGGGGGAGGAAATGGGCATGGTGGGGGGGAGGGACTGGGGCCGTGACAAGCTGCCCAGCCAGGGCGGGGGGTCGCGTTACTCGGGAAGGGGGGGCGGGATGCGGGTGCGACAGTGCTGGGAGCAGGGGCTCTGCCCTGCTGCCGCTTGCCCAGCTGTAGTGGGGGAGTGGGCATGATGCAGGCACAGCTCGCTCCAAGTGGAAGGCGGCAAAGCAGCAGCAGCAGGGCATAGCTGCCGCTCCCAGTATTGCCATGTTCGCATCCTGCATGCCTCTGCACTGGCTGGCAAGCGGCAGTAAAACAGAGCTCCAGCTCCCAGCACTGATGTGGGCGCGGTAGCGCTCGGAGCAGGGGCTATGCCCTGCTGTTGCCTGGAGCGAGTCGTGCATGCATTGTGTCCCCAACCCTGCACTGGCTGGGCAAGTGGCAACAGGGCATAGCTCCCGCTCTGAGCGCTACCACACCTACATACTGCAACCATCCACACTGGCTGGCAAGCGGTGGCATGGCAGAGTCCCCGCTCTCAGTGCTGATGTGGCATGGCAGTGCTGGGAGTGGGGGCTAGGCTATGCCTTGCTGCTGCCCGGAGTGAGCTGTGCCTGCATTGCTCTGGCTGGGCCGGGTGGGGGATGGGCTAGGCAGGGCAGCCATGGGGGCTTCTTCTGCAGCTCCCCCCGCCAGGGCAGAGGCAGCCACAGCCAGAGGAGCTGTGGGAGAAGCCCCCATGGCTGCCCTGGCTTCCTCCAGCCTTCCAGCACTTAAAAGAAAAAAAAAAAAGCCCCGCACTCACTGGCTCTGGCAGCAGCAACTGGGGCCTCTGAGGGCTTGTGGCAGAGCATTCCCAAACAGCACGGGGCAGTGCAGGGCAGCAGGGATCATGACAGCCATGCACTGTCTGGGAGCTGGGGTGGCTCCAGCAGTCAGCCGGAACCCAGCACTGCTCAGCCCCAGCAGCCCCAGCTCCTAGACAGCGTGTGGAACCCTGCCAAGCTGTGCTGCATCCGTGCCATGGGGCAGCTGCTGCAATCCCCACTGTCCCACAGGGCGGGGGGCACTGCCACAAGCCCCCAGAGGCCCTGATCACCGCTGCCAGAGCTGATGAGTGCAGGGACATATATAAGTGCTGGGTGGGGGCTGTGGCCAGGTGGGGGAGCCATGTGGGCTTCTCCCGTGGCTCCCCCCACCCAGGGAGAGACAGGCACAGCCAGAGGAGCTGCGGGAGAACCTGCAGCCACCCGTCTGTGCCTGCCTCTCCCCGGCCAATCAGAATCTCTGAAACAGCGCCGAATCTCCGATTCTGATCCGTCTGAATCGAATGGAAACAGTGATTCAAATCACCAAATTGAATCACGGTCCTCTGAATTGACCAAATCCGAACAGAATACTTTCCTACTCGCACAGGCCTAGCAGCCACCTATTGGTTTTTAAACTAATAAATGGTTGCAAATAGGTGTGCATAGCCACATTCTGGCCACTGCCACTACCTGATTAGTGTGTTGCTTAAAATGAAAACTTCAAAATATAGAGCAGCAGCTGTCTTCTTTGCAAACTAGATTTTTTACAATGGCTTGACAGTAAGTTTAAGAAAATGATGAATGTATGCAAGAAATCAGATTTATAAACTAAAGACACAATTTTGCACATTGATTTATTATAGCCCAAAGTACTGCTTTGCATTATGGATTTTGGATACCATGACTAGAAAATAAAAGCCACTTTCAGTTTAGCTTCACAGGCTAGGGACAGACATCCAAAAAGCCAGAGCCTGAACTGATTCAATCTTTGCAGGTTAATCTAACCTGGCTAGGCTGAACCAGTTTGCAACCACACAGACATTCCCTCTGGACTGATGAAATGGAGACACATGCTTGCGGTGGCTTAGGCTAGAAGCTGGGGGGCACTAGAGCCGTCCTCCCTTCCCTTCTATGGTGCTGAGCTGGGGGGGGATCAGGACATGGCCAGGCCCTGGCAGGATGCTCTGATTTGGGAGGGGTTCCCACCAATGAGGGGTTCCTTGACCAGGGAGGCAGCTAGCAGGGAGTTGATAACACAGCATTTAGTACCCCTTCAAGCAAACAAAAGCCTCTCTCATTAATTCAAGCTCTTCTTAAACAACTTTTTCCAAGAAAGGAATGGAGGGACATTACCAGTTGACCTGTTGATTAGCTCCAAAAAGCCCTAAGTAGACACTGTCCTGTCTGCCTTACACAGACACCTCTCAGCATTAGTTAGCATACCACATGCTGGCTAAAATCCATGCTGTGGGAGAGGGGACGGTGAATTCCCTGCTTAAGCTGGGGAGGGGGTGGGTAAGGCAAGGGGAAGCCAGGCAAACGCTGCTGTGCCAGCAGTCTCTGCCTGGGCTCCAGCTCAGGAGCAGAGGAGTGGGGCCAGCCCTGCTCTGGAGCAGAGAGACCCACCCAGGGCTGCAAAGCATCTGGGATGCTGAGGGACTCTGGTTTAAGTTAAACCAGAAAGGGGTCTGAGACAGATATTGCATAAACCAGTTTGACCCAAATCAGTTAAGTCTGACACTACATTCAACCAAGTTTCTATCAAACCAGTTTCAGTAATTTTCAAAGTGGTTTATGTGCACTGAATGCCTGTTACAGGTTTAAACCAGTTTCTGATCACTTAAACTGGTTTATGTGCAATGTCTGTCCCTAGCCATAAAGACTGGTAGAAGGGAGGACAAGGTGGCACCTTAAAGGCTAGTTCAATATCTTAGTCTCTAAGGTGCTACCCTACCCTACTTTCTTTCTGACTGCAGACTGACATGGCTAACCACCTTTCTGTTCATAATCTGTCTAGTTCATAACTTCAATCTAGTCGAACAGATTTAAAAATAATAAAATATTTGCTTCTAAGACAAAACTTTCCAGCCCCAGAAAATCAGACATCAGTTAGTATTAATTGCTGTGTACTCTGCAGTTGTTCAGAAGAGATCCTTTCTATCAGAGGCATGACCCATGTTGTTCAGACTAAAGGCAGGCCTACCCTACCAAAGGAACACACTAGAGAGCACTGCAGCAAAGCATACCAGGCCAGCTGTGCATGTGGTATGCCCCAAAACTGATAGTGTAGTGCTCAGGTAATACTTTGGAATGCTTACTGGAGTACACCCAGTGCCAAATTAAGGCAGCTACCTTACACCTGTTTCGGGGCATAGTGTGCATGCAACTGGCAATTTATGCTTTACAGCAGAGCTCCCCATTATGGTTTTCAAATTCCAGCATAAAAATACTCTCCAAAAGTTCCACATATATACAAATGCCAAAGAAGTAGCAGAGCAGCTTAATCACTTTTTCTCAAAGAAAGGAAGTAAGGGCATGTTTCTTGTTTGCCAGGAGCTAGCATGCCTCTTTGACAGAAAAACCTTCAAAGAGCATCAGCAGTCTGCTTCTTTTCAATTGTGGAGTCCGGCACTGTTAAATTTTCAATCTGATAGCCATAATCTACCCACAGCGATACCCTTTTCAAGATAAACATCCTTCTATAGAAGACTCTCAAATATCAAAATTGCCATTGCTTTAAAAAGGATCACAGAAATCTGCACAAATACACAAAAAGCTCAGAAACAAACCTCCCATTCTTTCAACTAGACACTGAAAACATTATGAGAAAAGTGTGAGCCTCCATATTGTTTAGAGGCATATTACATGCTGTGTTTGTAAAAGCAGTAATGGAAATCAATTCTGTTTTCTCTGCACCCCTGTATTGCTTAGAGCAGACTGCACTATGAGGAGTAATTCAGCCTGTCATTTTATAAGTGTCAGGAAAAGACCTAAAAAGGTTTACTAATGCAAATAATGCAACTTTTTTGTAACTCTAGTTCTTTGTGAAGACTTCTATTTCTAGCATGTATTTGATTAGAACAATTCATTTAAAAACCCTGTAGGGGCTTTGAAAAATTGCCTCTTCAGTTACACACTCAGGGACTACTTTTCCAGCCCCCGCACAACTCAGCTTCACAAATCTAACCCTACCCCCAGAGTGACACCCATTTCATTTTTATATCCTCTTGTTTTTCACAGTAAATACATTCTGAGCTCCCCCTCCATTACATTTCCAATAAGGGCATTCTGGCTTTCCTCAGACCTAAAGCCTAGGTTCTTCCCAAAACTCCAAATTTACCAATTACAATTTTGAGCTCTTTGTTCCTTCCCCTCCCCTCAGTTCTGGAGTCTTCCCAGCCCATTCCTCACTTTTAAATTACATGCATAGAAGTCCCCTAGCTTAAAAGCAACTCTCTTGTTCCTCCCTCCCATTCTTCTTTATGGGAAGAAGATGGGGCTCTGCTTCACTATTTCTTTTTAATAGATAAGTTGTGACCATGCATGTTTCCCTGATCTTTCTCAGCAGTTCTGCAAAACTGCTGCTACTTTGTTCTTCAGTCCCGCTCCTCACTTGTTAAAGGAATAGCAGAGTTTGGGCTACCCCTCTCCTTTCTTTCACCCTCTCCATCAGTGGGGCTAAGTACAGACAGTCAAAAAACCCAAGGCTGAATCAATTCAGTCTTTGCAGGTTAGTCTAAGCTGCATAGATTGAACTAATAAGCAAGTGAACAGACATTCATTTTTGATTCTGGAAATGCAGCCACATGCCTGATGTGGCTCAGGTCAGAAGTCGAGAGGTGCTAGAGCATGCCTCCATGCTTGGCTGGAGCAGAAAGCTTGGGCCAAGGATAGCCTGCCCACCCTGTGAGGGAAGGTTTGCAGAGGAGGTGCAAAGCATCCTGGGATGCTGGGGGACTGTGAGTTAACTTCTATCTGGAGGGGATCTGGGACAGAAGTTCAATGAACCGATTCAACCTAAATCAGTTAAGTCTGTTACTGCATCTATCCAGATTTATCTTAAACTGGTTTTGGCCATTTCAGAAGTGATTGTTGTGAACTGAACTTCTGTTGCATTACAGATTTGAACCAGTTTCTAATCATTTATACCAGTGTATGTGTAATATCTGTCCCTAACCTGGGAGGACCTGACAACTCAACTTCACTCAGCCACACAAAATTCCTGTTTGCCCAGACAGGTTATTTTTCTAAGCTTTGCCTTTTTCAATTCCCCAAAAGTCATGTTCTTTCTTTAAGCATGTGCTACAAAAAAGTAAACATAATCAAGGCCATCTTTATGAGCCAGTGTCACATACTGAGACATACTTCCACAGTAGAGGACAGCTAACAGCTGGCGTGTTGTAAGTTCATTAGAATAACTGGACTATATCAGTTACTAAGGTAGTTGGGAGGCAAGTCCAATGTTTTCCTTCAAGCCCCTCATCAAGAAATTGCCTATAATTAACAAGCCCTCTCTATATATAGATAAGGAGTATATATACTTCTTAAAAGAAAGAAATTGCCAGTCAGAGTCATTTTCAAGCAAAAAAGGCTCTGGATTTTATGAAACACTTGAACACCTTTTAAAAGTATGGTGTATATTCTTAATAATCAGTTCAAATGAAATTATATTTGGACAGAGTTTGACAGTTCTCAGTGCTGGCAGATAACGAAACAAGGAGCAATGGTCTCAAGTTGCAGCAAGGGAAGTGTAGGTTAGATACTAGGAAAAGCTCTCTCATGAGGAGGGTAGTAAAACATTGGAACAAGTTGCCCAGAGAGGTTATGGAATTTCCATCCCTGGCTTTAGCTAGAGAAAGCCTTGGCTGGGATGATCTAGTTGGGGATGGTCCTGCTTTGAGCAGGTATTTGGATTAGATGACCTTCTGAGGTCCTTTCCAACCCTCATTTTCTATGATTCTATGCTTTATTAGACACCTAATAGATTCAAAATAATAATAGTACTACTACTACTACTACTACTACTAATAATAATTGGATCATCTAAGTTTAACATTCAATACGTGTTCCCACCTTCTTTCTACGGTGATAATTGCTTTCACAAAATCCTTGTTCAGCTGATGCCTAACGCTGTATGCACCTGATATCAGTTGGTATCAGTAACTCTTCAGCTCTTAATTTGCTGTTCCTGGGCTTGTACACAATGGCTGATGTGAATAAGCAGGCTGGTACCTAGTGCATAAATATACTCCAAAACGCTTCATAACCTAGGCATTCCTATAATTATCCTGCCTAATCTCTTAGATGCTGGTAAAGCATGGTGAAGATGAGATGATGGTGGTATAGACACCTCCTCAATTTATATCCCATAGCTCATCCAACTAGGAGCACCTATTTTTAAAGAAAAGTTTTAGAAAACTTAGAAATGTTTTATTAATCTAACCTGAGTGGCGGAGCTATGCATGGTATTCTATGTAAGAAGCAACAAATCCATGATGAAAATATCTTCCATTAGCTATTACCTTGCAGCTATGATACTCTTAAACAGCAAAAATGTTCAAGTGTGTGAACCCATAAAGTCAACAACTAAGTATGACCCAGGTAATAATTGTTTACAATGAGAGTGCAAAGGATAAACACATACAGTAAATAGAAAAAAACAAATTAGGCTTAAACCTATAACAATAAAATATTTAGTTATCAACGTAAACTTTTAATTTTTTAAAAATTTTACTGTAGTAGAGTCTAGTGTAATACATCAGCCAAAAGTTACATGTGATTTGAAAGTTTGAAAGAAATGTTATAGAAGTATTTGAAAATATGTCTACTTTATTAAAATATTTACCATTTTTTGCTATGGAAGTAGGAAAGCAACACGTCATGTATAATATGAATATTTAAAATAGCTTTCTTAGTTTAACATGATTATTTGTATCCAGTCCAATAAAATTCCTTTTACTAAGCTCCATTTTCTGACAAGAAATGTTTATGTTAACTGATTTTCACCAATAATAGCAGAAATAAATATTAATATATAGCCTGGAATAAATATAATTTAGTAATATTAAGAGAATATAATACACTTTTTAATAAGTACTATTACAGACATAATTAAGAAGTAGGAGTGCTAGAAACTGCAATGCAAGGCAAATAGTACTGTTCATCCTACCAGTTACAGTGTGGACCTAATTCTGCTAATTATAGACTCCTACAGAGAGCTCTATTTGTGTTTTTGTCCAACTGCGACATGCTTTTTTTTTTTTTTTTTTTAAACAGACACGCATCCTAGGCTAATAGTTCTTAGTCAGCCTTTAAATGGCTAATTCATTTTTAAAAAAAAATATACACTATAAAATTATTTGGATCATGAGATGCTTACAAAATATTGCACTAGGGAAATAAACTAAGATATATTTCATTAAAATTATATTTCAGTTCTTTCCTCAGTGTTTACTGGTTTTGAGAAGAGTTACATAAAACTATGCACAAGAAAGGAACTATGAATAACATCACACTATGTCTAATGAATATTTTTTTAGTGCAAGTGCAGTATTCCAGCAGGCTGCACCACCCCATCATTCCTGCTAGAGATCTCTCGTACTTCTGACTTGCACAACTTCTGAACTTCACAGCTATGTTTTCCAGTTTCTCTCTACCATATGATATTTCATCCCCTTTCCCTACACAGTCCTATATTTAGAGACATCTGCATTCAAAAGTTCTGAGTTCTTTTTATTTTTGATCTGCAATATTAGAAAAGCAGAAAAGTGCACATTGCTAAGTTCTGAAAGCATAGTACTTATGTAATTTTTAGTAAATTTCTTTTAAACTGAGGGTAAACACTTCAATGTTGGCTTTGGAACACATTCTAAATAGTTATGGTGAGATTCACAAAAGATCTCTGTCACTTAAAATGGGACTTAGGTTGAACTTTACCATCTAAGTCCAAGAACTTCTTCCTAACTCCATGGTAATTACTTTTTATATAATGGCCAATTGGTTAGAACTCCCCAGGAAGCAGGGCACCTGGATTTTATGCCCTCCTCAGCCTGAAATGAGAGGGTTTAAGCCTATACCTTCCAACTCCAAGAAAGGCACTTGACTTTGCAGCCACCGCCTGGAAGGGGAGGGACACTGAGTTGTGGTGACTGCTTCCAGAGCTGCTTCCCTCCTCTCAGATGAATGCTTCCTCATTAGGCTATAGTCACATTTCTTCTGTTAAAAAAAACAAAGCTACATTTTGATGACTTATCACTCAGAGAAGTCTTTTCCTGTCAGGGAATTTCAGCATAGAGGATTGGCTATTAAAGAGGGAAAGCCAGGTTCAGGACAAAACAGTTTACATTTCAATAGGACTGTCTGTCCTTATTGCCTAAAGACACTGATGTGACTATGATTATGCTGGGGCAGTTTTTCAAGCAACTTTAAAAACAATCTCTAAGGCCCCTGGCATATGTTCCTTTAAGACGTGATTAACCAGTTAATGGCATCTTAAAATGTAACCTGGTCACACACTAGAGCAATTAATGGTGTCATAAAACAAGGAGTAAGCCGCAAAGTTATTCCACAAAAAATGTGCTGTAACTTTGTGGCTGGATCCTCTCATGTCATTAATTGAATATGTGGCCAGATGTGTTCTAGCTGTTGGAGTGCATAGTGCACCCCTGTAGCTGGGAGCCTTGCCAGCTGAGGTGGTCCCAGCTGTGGGAGCTTGCTAGTTGCCAGTGCAGGGGGAGTCTGGGATAATACTTCTGCCTATGCCAGAAGTAAGGCATGATGAGATCTGATGCTTGATCCCACAATCATGCCTCCTGCCTCATATGTGGTATGGCAGGAAGTGCAATTTTGTGGATCACGCATCAGATCCCATCATGCCTTTACCTGCAAATCCGCCAAGACTTGAAGACACGTAATGCATGAAAGTAAACTAATGCATCATGACAAATCAGTCACATGGTAACAGCTTGACACTAACTGTTCTCTCAAAATATTGTTCCTCATTTACATGCCAATACATAGATTTTCCCCAGCTCCCAGGTCATTGAAGGAGTTAGATGCTGGCTATTAGAACAGTCAGTTTTCTCACTGATATTTCTATGCAAGTGGGAACAATAGACTGCTATCACCTTTCTTATTGTGATTATGGATGAGTTCCACACAGTAAGATAATTGTTTCACAAAGTCTTAGACGTAACTGGACCTAAAAAATGAAAACCCATTTGCAAAGGCATGCCAGTTTTTTCCATTTTACTTCAGTTGTGACAAAACAGGGTAAAGCATTTAGGCTAATGCAGAATCAATCCACTTCATAAAACAGATTTACCACCTTGCAAAAAATTTAATCAATTTGAAGACAATCAATATCCCAGAACTAGTTACAGATTCCTATTACCTAAAAATACCTTAAATTTCACTGTAGACAATATAGGCTATTTAACCATTACCTGCTACTTAAGATCCTTAAACTCACTTGCTCCAGAGTATGGTTTTACAAAGAAAGACGAACATGATCTTGAATTATTCTGATTTTCTACCCTTTCTCCTACCCAAAGGCTTTGGTCAGACTTGAGCAATGCTCCAGCATATTTAATTTAAATAAATAGGGAGGTAGTTGCAGGGAAGGAATAGACAGGGTGGAAAGCAAAATCTGAACTGGAGGGGAAAGATAAGTCAAGAGAAAAATGAGGAAGGCTGAAGAAAAAGGTAAAAAGAAATGTGAGAGAAGAAAAAGTCCTGATGAATGAGAAAAGAGCCAAAGTAAAATGGAATCGACAGCAGAGAGGGGGAACTGAGAACAGGGACATCAGTAAAGAAATACAGAGGATAGAGAATATTAAAGGAAAGGAAAGAGTTGGTTAGAGAGCACACAGGGAAAAGCAGTATATACCCAAAGACCAACATAAAAGGGAATAAAAGGAGGAGCACAGAGGACAGGAACACACCAGCAGCTGCCAATAAGAGGAGGATACAATAAGCTGCCAATAAGAGGAGGTTGTAAGAAGAAATACAGACTTTGGGCTCTGTCCGATCAACCAGGAACAGTTCCTTGTCAATCAGGAAGGAGAAAATGGACATGTACTGTAGATGTAGAATCCACAGCATATTCCCCCAGACATCACTTCCTCCTCTCTCATGCTCATTTCTCTCTCCACTGCTGCAATACTTATATATAAAAAGGGATTTTGTTCACAAAGCCCCCTCAAACCTGGAAGATTTGAGTCACCGAATCTCAGAAATACATGAGTTAGTCACAATGACTGGAAACACTGCTACCCATACCACAATATCTGAGCAACTCACAATCATTAAAGTGTTTACCCTCATATTGGAAGGAAGGGCTATCCATTTTGTTTTAGAGTTGGGGTTTAAAGGTGTGGAGAAATGATGCAGTTTCCCTGAAGCGACACAGGAAGTTTTCAGCGGACCTAAAAATTGGATCTAGGTCCTCTGAGTACCATACTATAACTTTAACCAACAAACCAACTTACCTTTAAACATAAATATTGGCAAGTTTTAAATAGAGGAGCATCTAGAGGAAGTGAACTTGCAAATTTCTGGGACAAGTTCTGGTGGGAGGATGATTGGGGGTGTCACAGGACAGAATGGATAAGGCACTGGCCTGGAAGTCAAGACACCTGGGGTCTATTCCTGCCTGCTGTATAAACTGAACTTGATGCCTGTTTCTCCTCCAACCCATTATTCCTCTTGCCCATCTAAACTGTAAGGTCTTCTAGAAAGGGTCAGTCTCTGGCAATCTGTCTGCATACCACCCTGCTCAACAAAGCCCCAGCTTCCACTGCAATAGTAATAATTAAGGCTGCGACACCACAACTAGGAGTGGCGATTCGACTAAAGCAGGGATATCATTTGTTTGCATGAAACATTCAGCACATCCCCACAAATGTCAGACCTCTCAGAGTGTTCTGCATTAGTATTGATTGAATTTTCTGAGCATACAGATAAATAAAATAGGGCACAATATCAGGAGGGGAAAATACAAAATGTCTCAAAAAATCATTTTAGGATCAATTGGGACCATGAAAACTGAAATACATCATATGGATATAGCATGGTGTCAATCCTGGGCAGTTAAGGTCATTAGGTATCTTTACTGTGCATTTCCACACCTTCATGTGTTTGAATTCTGGAGTTTGAAAGAATTGGTTTTGAGATCATTTCACCCTACTTGTAATTGATTTTTACTTTATGTTACAGATATGCACTTTCTTAACAATGTATTTTTGTTTTGGAATAAAAAGACAATAATAATTCCCAGCAAAAGACCACATATGATGCAGGGTTACCTTCTGGAGCTGTATTTAGTGAATGGAAACAGATTAAAATAAAATACCTTGCACCAAAATGGAATTAATACCAAAATTAAAAGTGAAGCATGTTGCTGATTGCATTGTTCTGAGGCATGACGCATCTATGCTGATAAACATTTAATTTCACAATATATTTTAAACAAAGAAGCTTTAAAAGTGCTTCATAGTTGACTGAAATTTTAAATACAGGTATAATGTGTAAATTGGATTATAAAACCTTTATTCACTAGCTATTAATGAAGACAAAAGTACATTCCCAGAGCCTATGGTGCACAGGGGCACTTGCAACCACAGCTTTTCTCTCCCTTGTCACACACTTTGTTTTCGGCTGTTTCCCTTACACTTGCTCAGAGCACTTCTAACTACATCTCTCTCTCTCTTTTTTTTTCTTTATTGATTTCTAGAGACAAGATAATGGATTTTTATCTTTTGTTTAATAGCTTTAATGATAGACAAAGTTTTTAAAACTTTAATCTACTGCACCTGCCAGGATCCTGAAAACAACTTCAGAGTGTTGTGCTTAGACTCAAGAATGCTGAAAACGTCCTCTGTTTTTAACCATATAGCTAGTGAAATACATAAATAATTGACAGCTCTAAAGGTCTAAGACTTAATATGTGTGCTTTTACTGCACTTTTTTATTACAGATTATTACAGCGTAGAGATATAATTCTAAGTCTTCTTTCCACTAGAGATCTCAGTGCAGATTTTGCTTTAAAAAGAAAAAGAAAAAAAACAAACCAGAACTACTGGACTACTCTGTGGGTGTGTCTAAATGAGATGCTAACTGAAGTTGCCAAATTAGCTCCGCAATAAACCTTCCAGCGTCTACATGTGCAGGGCTATTAGGGTAGAGTAAACTAATAAACTCTACAGCGACTATCCTGCTGCAGAAGTTTTCACTCAACAGCAACTCACATGTAGACTTCTGACCTGGCTGGCTGGGGCATATCTGAAACTCTGAAGACACAGGTTCAAAGAGCAAACATTTTATCTTATTTTTTTAAAGAGCACTCTCCTATTCTTCTCATTGTTATAATAATGTGATGGCACAATCTTTCTTCCATCAAACTTGGAGACTTTTGTTGCGAGCTTCCTGGAAGTTATAGGAAGTTGGAAGACAAATTTCAACCTAAACCTTGGGATCAGAAGCACCTTTCAAATTCTTGTATGACCCATATAAATGTCATAGCATATTTGAACTGACTGTTGCTAGACACACTGTGAGATGGTCTGTAAGACAGACTATTAATCTAAGAAAGACATTTAAAAAGGTTCAAATGGCAAATTTCTATGAATAAAAAAGTAAGAAAAAATGCTGGATACATTTAACCTGTGTTTATTTTAGACATTGATATTTAAGCCATTACATTTATCCTTGAACATAATACTCTCACAGTAGCCACCTAATATACATTTAACTTCATATTAAAAACACTCACTTTTTTGCATGTGAAAATGAAAAAAATATTCTTAATACAGTCACTCAAAAAATTCTCTATTTCATATCACCTAACAAAGCTTTCTAAAATACTTTCAGAATATTTAGGGCATAATGGAAAATCACTAGTTTGTGTCTAAAGTTACAGGAATTTCTTTACAACCCAATATTTCTACGCATAACATCCAAGAGCAAAAAATCCCCAGTATATTAATAAAATATATTATGATACAAATATCTGCATGCACATTTTTCATATGAATAATAAACAACAATGATAAGGCTGTATTTACTCAAATTTAAGATGAGCTTTCCCCCCAAATCAGCAAGTGGAAAAATGCTCATCTTACATTCATGTGCAAGGAAACCTCATTAAACACATTGTGGGCATGTCTACATGTGACGCTATGTAACCGTAGCATCCACAGATGTCTACACACAACCAGCAGCTACTTCACCATAGCAGCATGCTTCTCTGTTATAGCGCGCCACTACAGTGAAGTAGCTGTTAAAAATAACTGTGCACTGTGTGTACAGCACAGTATGAGCAGTTACTACACTATGCTTTAGCAGTTACTGCACTATGCTTTCGTGTGTATGGCGCAGTATGAGCAGTTACTGCAGTTGCAAAAGGAGGTACTAAAGCACAGCACAGTAACAACATTCCCGTACGGCAATGTGTAGATGACTGTGTAAGACACTGCACTGCGTAAGAAAAGGATGCACCTTCCACACAATGCAGACAAAGTTCCTTGGGTGAATTTGATATCTTTTATTAGACCAACCCAAATAGTTGGAAAAAAGTTATTAAGCAAGCTCTCGGGTTCAAAAACCCTTCGTCAGGCTAAGGAAGTTTCAGCAGTTGGTGTGTGCTCTTCCTGGATGGAATGAAAAGTAAACAAGCCAGGGGCTGGGCTGGGGAGTCAGATGTCAGGTAGGTTATAATGTGTCATAAGTCCAATGTCTATATTTAGTCCATGATTTTTAGTATCCAGGAGGTTGAAGTGGAGTTCATAGGCTTGTCTCTAGAAAGTGTTTTGTAAGTTTCCTTTGAGGATCAGGACTGAGAGATTGGAGAGGGGGTGGTTTTCTTGTGAGAAATGTGCCCCCACCAGTAATTGGGTATTTCTGTCTTTCATAGATTTCCGGTGTGCATTCGTTCCGGTGCGCAGTTGTTGTTTGGTCTCTCCTACATATTTTCCATCAGGGCATTTGGTGCATTGGATGAGGTATATTACATTTCTGGAGATGCAGCTGTAAGATCCTGGGATGCTGATGGCTCTGTTGTGGGGTGTAGTAATAGTGGGGGTGGTGGAGATGTGTTGGCAGGTTTTGCATTTCTTGTCATGGCACGGTCTGGATCCTTTTGGTGTGTTCTGGGCTTGATGAAGTTTGCTTCTGGTGATGAGGTTGGTGAAGTTCGGTGCTTGTTTGAAGGCTACGATGGGTGGCTCTGGGAAGATCTTTTTAAGAATAGGGTCTCTTTCTAGTATGGGTTGTAATTTTTTGAGGATTTTCCATACAGGTTCAAGGGAGGGGTGATACGTCATAACCAGCGGTGTGCGATTTGTGGGGGGGTTTCTTCTGTACCGCAGCAGTTCTTCACGTGGTATCCAGGTAGCTCTTTCAAACGTGCGATCTATCTCTCTGGACGAGTGTCCTTGTTGGGTGAAAGCCTTTTTAAGATTGGTGAGGTGGCAATCCCGGGTGTTCTCTTCAGTACACGTGCGGTGGTATCTGAGGGCTTGGCTGTATATCACAGCTTTTTTGGTGTGTTTAGGGTGATTGCTGGTTCTGTGCAGATATGTATGTTGGTCTGTGGGTTTCTTGTATATTGTGGTCTGTATTTTACCCTTCTGGATACTGATCACTGTGTCTAAAAAGGAGATGTTGGTGCTGGAGTATTCTAAAGAAAGTTGGATGGAGGGATGGTGATTGTTGAATTTCTGATGGAACTCAATCAGAGATTGCAGGTTTTCAGTCCAAATGATGAAGATGTCATCGATATATCTTAAGTATAGCAAGGGTTTGATGGTGCAGTTCTTGAGGAAGTCTTCTTCCAGGTGGCTCATAAAAAGGTTGGCATACTGTGGGACCATTTTAGTGCCCATAGCTGTTCCCATCATCTGGAGGAAGTGTTGATTATTAAAAGTGAAATTGTTGTGTGTGAGGATGAAGTGTATAAGGTCAGTAATATCTTTGGGCCTGTATTCTGAGTTGTACTCTTGTTCCTGTAGATATGTAAGGCGGGCTTGGATGCCATCCTGGTGTGGGATGTTGGTTTATAGGCTGGTAATGTCCATGGTGGCTAGGAGTGTGTTGCTGGGAAGGTGGTCTATGTTTTTAAGTTTCCCTAGAAATTCTGTAGTGTCTTGTACAAAACTTGCTCTGTGGGTGACAAGCGGTTTTAGGATTAATTCAACGAAACCTGATATTTCCTCAGTTAGGGTCCTGTGGTTGGATATGATAGGTGTGACAGGGTTCCCTTGTTTGTGGATTTTAGGGAGCATGTAAAAAGTCCCCGGGTTAGGTAGCAGGGGGATCAAGGTCTGTAGTTTTTCTTGTAGTCTTGATGGAAATGATTTGATGGTATTGTTGAGTTTTTTGGTTGATACATTATAATCTGCCTGGCAACTGACTCCCCAGCCCAGCCCTTGGCTTCTTTACTTTTCATTCCATCCAGGAAGAGCACACACCAACTGCTGAAACTTCCTTAGCCTGACGAAGGGTTTTTGAACCCAAAAGCTTGCTTAATAACTATTCTCCAACTATTTTGCTTGGTCTAATAAAAGATATCAAATTCACCCAAGGAACCTTGTCTGCCTACGTCCTTAGACCAACACAGCTACAACCTAAACCCCTTCCACACAATGACATTCAAATCTATCTCAGTCTGGGCAACAGATCTTGATCTTAGACCACAAGAGGCTAAGAAACAATATTGAGCCAACATACTAACAGAAATCTACCTCTACCACAAAGATAGATTAGGAAAACTCATCTGAATCAGATAAATGGTAGTGCCCGTTGTGTTCAGTCCCCCTCAGTACTGACTCTTTTTCAAGTCATGGTGAATATATTTTGATTTCCTTTTCACTCCTGCAGCTGAGCTGTGCCTTTCTTTCCCATTTTGAATGATTCCTGTTTCTTCACCAGCTGTAAATGTCTGGCAAACATCACCAAAAGGGGCCCCAAACAGTTCACTCATAATCCCTGTTGTCCCCCTTCAGCTTGCCGCTTATGATTCGTGTGGCCTCACCCTCTGAGGTGGAGCTAGAATCTCATCTGCACATAAATGTTTGGAGGATCCCAGGATTTATGACAAGAACACCTGGTTCCAGTCACGAGCAGGGCGCTAATCAGCACAGGGAGCCTTCGTGCGGGGTATCTGAAGTACATTCACATACTTCGCAGTGTTGAGCTGTGAGGTTACCATGTCTTGAAATGTGCTGACTCTGCTAGGGGCTAGCCCAAATGAACTACATGGTAAATCATGAGTCTTTTGGCTTTGGAATAATATCATGCATTGCTTATATTATATATGTAAATAGGTATGTGCCACTTAAAAGTGTATTAATGAAGTATGTAAACTAAAACTTGTAGCAGTTTCAAAACAAAGTAAAATGCATCAATTCTGGTGAACTAAGTAATATGCAGATTACTATACTATAGACATGTTTATTTGAAAGTCAGTATTTTCAAATTTTCCCCTTGCTTCCATGTGCTCAGGGAGAGAAGCATATGACAGCGCAGCCGGGGTAAGCGGGGCCCGTGGAGAGAAGGGGCTAACCCCTTAGTGTGTGTGTGGGAGGCGGCGGCTGAGTGGAGCCGGGCCGGGTCAAGCCCCGCCCAGGCCCCTACTTCACCCAGCCCCCCAGGGAGCCATGCGACCGGAGCCGCGCAAACAGGCTGCACAAACAGGCGCGCTTCTCTGCCGGCGCGTGAGTTAGCGCGGAGTTCGCGCGGGAGGGCGCCAGACCCTGCCTGCGCACCCCCCAGGGTAGACAGTCCCAGCTGTAGCCAGCCTACCAGAGGCATGACACGGATGGGCACGCGCCGCACCCCGAGGGTCCCCTCGGGCTCCGCGGCCCCCCCCCTGGCACCTCAGAGACGGCCACCCAGACGGAGCCCCTGGTTCCGGGCTCCACGCAGACGGAGCCCCTGGCTCTCGGCTGCGGGGGCTGCCTGTCCCTTTTTCAGGCTCTGGGGCCTGGGAGCATGGCGACCTCCCCTTGCGGGGTCTGCTCCCTTTTGGGGTCTCTGGCACGCCAGCTGGAGGAGCTCCAGGCCACAGTCCACAGACTGCGTGCCATCAGGGACTGAGAGCAGGAGATAGACTCCTACTGCCAGGCCCTTCTCCCCCGGGAGGCAGAGGGTAGATCACAGTCTCCCTCCAGGCCAGAGGAGGACTCTGGGACCTCCTGCTGTGTCCAGCCAGGGGCATGGACCAAGGTGGTCAAGGGCCCTAAGGCCTGCTGCACCAAGGCCCCACCCCCGCCACAACTGAGCAACAGGTATGCACCTCTTGCTGCCCCAGCAGAGCCTGCTGAGTTGCCGGCCCCCACAGGCAACATGGGCCCAACTACAACTCCCGCCCCTGCTCTCCCCAAGACAAAACGTAAGGTGTTTGTTGTGGGAGACTCCCTCCTGAGGGGGACGGAGGGGCCAATCTGCCACTGTGACCCCTTAGCCCGGCAAGTCTGCTGCTTCCCAGGGGCCCGCATCCAGGACATTGCGGAGAGGATCCCCAAGCTCCTCAAACCCACAGACCGCTATCCCATGCTCCTTATTCATGTGGGCACCAATGACACGGCTCGGAGCACTCCCAGCCAGGTCATGAGGCGCTACAGGGATTTGGGAGCGGGGCTTAAGGGTCTGGGGGCACAGGTGGTGTTCTTGTCGATCCTCCCAGTCTCAGGCTATGGGCTGAGAAGGGACAGGAGGATCTATGTGGTCAACCAAAGACTGCAGCGCTGGTGTCGTCAGGAAGGCTTTGGCTTTCATGACCACAGCCCGCTCTTTGGCGAGAGAGGCAGCGAGCTGCTGGGAAGAGATGGTCTCCACCTCTCTCCCCTAGGGAGGAGGCTCTTCTCAGCCAGACTGGCTGACCTGCTCCACCGGGCTTTAAACTAAGCCCTCTGGGGGACGGAGGCACGACCGCCACTGCTGGCCCGCTGAGCAAATCTTGCAAAGCCAGTGGATCATGGCACTCAAGGGAGCCCGCCCCAGCCCCAGCCCTGGTAAAATCTGTGGGCAAGGAAGGAGCCCCCCAGGGGGCGCTTGCCTGCCTGTACACAAATGCCAGGAGCTTGGGGAATAAGCAGGAGGAGCTCATCCTCCTGCTCAGTGCAAACAATTACGATGTCATAGGGATCACGGAGACCTGGTGGAACTCCACCCATGACTGGACCACGGGGATAGATGGCTATACCCTGTACAGGAGGGATCGTGTAGAGAAAAGGGGTGGGGGTGTAGCTCTCTATGTTAAGGAAAGCTACGCGTCCCTGCAAGCCGATATTGGCGACCAGGGTGGACGGCTGGAGACCCTCTGGGTTAAAATCCGTGGGGAACACGGCACAGGGGACACAATGGTGGGAGTCTATTACAGACCTCCCACCCAAAGTCCTGAGCTAGACCAGGAGTTTGCCCAGGAACTGGCTGAGGCAGCTTGCTCCAGGACCATGGTTGTCATGGGTGACTTCAATTACCCAGACATCTCGTGGGAGGATCGCTCAGCAAAATCTGAGCGGTGGCAGAGCTTCCTCTCGTGCGTGGATGACCTCTACCTGACTCAAGAAGTCTATGGGCCAACGAGAGGCAAAGCGCTGCTCGACCTGGTGCTGGCTACTGGGGAGGACCTAGTTGGCGACCTAGTGATCGATGGGAAGCTGGGTGACAGCAACCACGAGCTGATCACCTTCACCATCTGCCGAAAAGCTGGCAAGTCGGTCAGCAACACGCAAGTCCTTGACTTCAGGAAAGCTGACTTTGACAAGCTCAGGAGGCTGGTCAGTGAGGCCCTAAGGGACTGTGACCACAGGGAGAGGGGAGTTCAAGAGTGGTTGCTCCTCAAGGGAGCGATCCTCAATGCACAAACTAAGTCTATTCCATCTCGGAGGAAAGGCAGCAAAAGGGCACAGCAGCCCCCCTGGCTCTCCAGGGACCTAGCAGACCTCCTGAGGCTAAAAAGAAAGGCCTACAAAGGATGGAGGATGGGAGTCACCTCCAAGGAGGATTATTCTGCACTGGTCCGGTCCTGTAGGGAGCAGACCAGGAAAGCCAAGGCTGCAACTGAACTCCAGCTAGCTTTGAGCATCAAGGACAATAAAAAGTCCTTTTTCAGATATGTGGGGAGCCGGAGGAAAAGCAGGGGCAACGTTGGACCCCTGCTGAACCAGATGGGGCAACTGACAACTGACGCCCAGGAAAAAGCCAACCTATTAAATAGGTACTTTGCGTCGGTCTTTCATCAGCCCCATGGGACGCCCGTGCCTGCTACAGGGCCGGGAAGTCCGGGTTAGGGTGATCCCCTGCCCTCCATTAATGCTGACTTTGTGAAGGAACATCTTGAGAAGCTGGATACCTTCAAGTCAGCCGGCCCTGACAATCTTCACCCCAGGGTACTCAAGGAGCTGGCGAGCATCATAGCCCAGCCTCTAGCACGGATCTTTGAAAACTCTTGGCGCTCTGGTGTAGTGCCCGAAGACTGGAAGAAGGCCAACGTGGTGCCTATCTTCAAGAAAGGGAGGAAAGTGGATCCGGCTAACTATAGGCCCATCAGCTTGACTTCTATCCCAGGGAAGATCTTAGAAAAGTTTATTAAGGAGGCCATCCTTAATGGACTGGCTGACGCCAACATCTTAAGGGATAGCCAGCACGGGTTTGTTGCGGGTAGGTCTTGCTTGACCAATCTCATTTCCTTCTACGACCAGGTGACCTATCACCTGGACAAGGGAGATGAGATTGATGTCATATATCTTGACTTCAAAAAAGCCTTCGATCTGGTGTCTCATGATCGTCTCTTGGAGAAACTGGCCAATTGTCGCCTTGGGTCCCCCACGATCCACTGGCTGGAAAATTGGCTCCGGGGTCGGACCCAGAGGGTAGTAATTGATGGAAGTCACTCATCGTGGTGTCCTGTGACCAGTGGGGTCCCCCATGGCTCTGTCCTTGGACCCATACTGTTCAACATCTTCATTAACGATGTGGACGCTGGAGTCAGAAGCGGACTGGCCAAGTTCGCCGATGACACCAAACTTTGGGGCAAAGCATCCACGCCAGAAGACAGGCGGGTGATCCAGGCTGACCTGGACAGGCTCAGCAAGTGGGCGGATGAGAATCTGATGGTGTTCAACGCCGATAAATGCAAGGTTCTCCACCTTGGGAAGAAAAACCCGCAGCATCCTTATAGGCTCGGCAGTGCTATGTTGGTTAGCACTATGGAAGAAAGAGACTTGGGGGTCATCATTGACCACAAGATGAACATGAGCCTGCAATGCGATGCTGCGGCTAGTAAAGCGACCAAAACGCTGGCTTGCATCCATAGATGCTTCTCAAGCAAATCCCAGGACGTCATTCTCCCCCTGTACTCGGCCTTAGTGAGGCCGCAGCTGGAGTACTGCGTCCAGTTTTGGGCTCCACAATTCAAAAAGGATGTGGAGAAGCTTGAGAGAGTCCAGAGAAGAGCCACGCGCATGATCAGGGGTCAGGGAAGCAGACCCTACAATGACAGGCTGAGAGCCCTGGGGCTCTTTAGCCTGGAAAAGCGCAGGCTCAGGGGTGATCTGATGGCCACCTACAAGTTTATCAGGGGTGATCACCAGTATCTGGGGGAACGTTTGTTCACCAGAGCGCCCCAAGAGATGACGAGGACGAATGGTCACAAACTACTACAAGATTGTTTCAGGCTGGACATAAGGAAGAATTTCTTTACTGTCCGAGCCCCCAAGGTCTGGAACAGCCTGCCGCCGGAGGTTGTTCAAGCGCCTTCATTGAACACCTTCAAGATGAAACTGGATGCTTATCTTGCTGGGATCCTATGACCCCAGCTGACGTCCTGCCCTTTGGGCGGGGGGCTGGACTCGATGATCTTCCGAGGTCCCTTCCAGCCCTAATGTCTATGAAATCTATGACAGTACAGAGGGAGAGAAAGGGCTGCAGGGGGAAGATGTTGGGAGCGGGGAGGGGACAGAGGGCAAAGGGGGGGCACCTGTCCCCCCAGATTTATTTTCCCTGTTGTAGCAGTGGAAAGGGGACAAAATTCAAGGGAAACCAACAATACTTATATTCTATGCTAGAAAAATTATAAGCAGACAAGGTTTTTTTGATAAATCCGATAGTCTAATAAAAGGTATCAGATTTACCCACAGAGCCTTGTCTGCCTGTGTCCTTAGACCAACAACCTACACCCTTAGAAAATTATAACAAATTTATACATTTTCCATATGTAGAATCTAATTATTGGGGGTCATTCTATAATCAGGGTGATCTTATATTCAAGTAAGTATGGCAATGTACATTTTATAATTAGATTTAAAAAATGACTGTACACCATGCACCTTATCACCAAGAATATGTTCCTTCTTATCTTTATATATCATGAAGAAATATTTCTACTGCTTCTGACTCCTTTTAATAAAGCAGACGTTATAGTTTTGGGAAAGCAAGATGGTTTCTATTATGATCCATGAATCCATTTGCCAAACTGCTAAGTAAGCAAACAAAAGAATGAAAAGATTCTTCTAACACCTCTCAACACCATACTTCTTTTTTTTTTTTTTATGCATGCCCCACAATCTCTCTCTTTTCTGGACACCTATTTACTTGGACATCTACAACTAGCCACCTATTAGACTAGAAATTTTACTAAACATCTGTCAGACGTAGTATGTAGTAGTCAAAGATTACAATAAAAAAAAAGAGGGGAAGGGTACAATATTCATTTGAGGCAAAAACCTTGTCTCCAAGTTGCTTCAAAAGAGGAGAGTCTGAGTTTTCTAGCATATACTGTCCCAGCTTCACCTTTAAAGTGTTATATCAGCCTCTTACTAGTAAACAGCTAATAAATTTGGGAGCTACCTGTAGCTGCTAGGAAGATGTAGTCATATCCTTCTCCTCTATTTCGCCTTTCCACCTGGCAACCTCTTAGTTGCTGTGCTGAACATGTCTGCTTTTCTCCTTTTCCTCCTTTGGCTGTTTCAGAAGAGCTAACTACTGCAACCAACCCCAGCTTATATGTTTGCATCCCCCTCACAGGGTGTGTCTACATGAGATGCTATGTTGGTGTGGCGGTGAGCTATGGTGACATAACTTGTTGCTACAGTGATGTAGCATCGGCAGGCACGAGCTGCGACACCAATGCTACTGCACAGTAGGGTCAGAAACAACCCTTGCGCCAGCACGGACAGTAATGGCGGTTACTGTGCAGTCATTTAGTACTTGCTTTAGTAACAACTGTGCAGTTGGGCGGACGTGTAGACATGCCCACAGACAAATAGATGTAGATCTCTTTGCTGCAGGCCACTGTTTTGCACAGAAGCAGGGGAAAACTGACACAAATTAAGTCAGTTTCACAGCTGCCTGTTGGTTTTTAACATCAGCAAGGAAGAGCCTCGTTAGTCTGTTAACAGGAATGACAAACTATCTTCAGACAGAGTTAACAGCATTGCACTGATTACCACATGGTTCGTATTTGGCTAGCAAACTTTATAGCCACGAGGGCTAGAAACTTTTCAACAAGAGCTGCTGGTGCACACCAAGAAAAATAACTCAACTCCAAAAAGCAAATAGATTTAAGCCACATTTTTGTAAGTATAGCATCGATTTATAACATGTAGCTCACAGTCTTACATTATTAAGAATTGAAATACATTTTTTATTATTCATGTAAAGTAATGTTAGGTAAAACAAAAAACAAAACAAAACAAAAAACCTTTTAGCAAGGGTGGAAAAAATTCTATACATTTCTTCAATATACGTAGAACCTTTGTTAGATTACTAGTTAAAATAGGGCGGGCAATTATTTCAGCTGGAGGGCCGCTTAATGAGTTTTGGTTAGCTGTTGAGGGCTGCAAATGTAGCCCTATCCTTTGACGGGTGCCCTGCCCTCTGGTTGCCCTCTTGGGACCATAAGTCCCACCCCTAACCCTGACTTTTGCTACCAGAAGTCCTACCCCTTGCCTCCAAAGTACTCCTTTTGGGAGGGAGGGTGCTGCCATCTTGAAGCCGTAAAAAAATCATATACTACAAAAAAATCAAACATCTACTATAACTTATTTAAATTTTATTTAAAAAAATATTTTTTGTCCAGATTTGTGTGTTTGCATTCTGTATCAAGAGGTGATTGCATCATAGCTCAAAATACAATCTTACTCTTGTATATTGTGTGGACGTTAGGGGGTATATATGGGGGTGTATAGCTGGGGAGTGTGTGTGTGATGAGGTATGACAGGTGTGTGTGTAAGGTGTGGGTATGGTTGGTGGGGTGTGTGGGGATGGTGGGGGATGGGTGCGGGGTATGTGGTTGGGGTGGTGGCTGGGGGAGGGGGTGCAGGTGTGAGTGGGGTTATGTGTTTGAGGGTGTGCTTGGGGGTGGGAGTGTGTGTGCGAGCTGCACGAGGGTGTGGGTGTATTTGGGGGTATGGTAGGGAGTGGGGTGTGTGAGCTGGGGGGGAGGAGGATCCTCAGAATCCCTGGAGTGTGCCAGTCACTGGAGCTGTATGTGGTGGCAGCGAGTGGGGCCAGCACCATCCAGCTCCATAGCGTACAGCTCGCTGTGCTCCGACCCAGGTCCCGGACCATAGGTGGCAGCAGCGTGCAGCGCCAGCTCCACCGAGCCCAGTGCAATGAAGTCAGTGGTGCAGAGTACAGGGCTTGGATGGGGCAGAGTTAGCCCGGCTCCATAGTGTGGAGCTTCCTGCTGTTCCCCCATGATCTGCATATAGCAGTCAGCGGGGACAGGGTGCCAGCTCCATTGTGCAAGACTCTTTCTAGATGTGCGTGAGCCTCGTGGAGTGGAGGCCAGGTGGACCCTGTGCCCAGGCTCCGTGCTCCTGCTGCCCCACCCTGGGTCCCCATTGGCACCCTGGCCCCAGGGCACTGGTACGGGCCCTGCGCTGCCACCCAGCTGCTGCATCACTCCTGCCCATTGCTGCTGCCACTCCCTGACCACTGTCACTTCTCTCGGCACTGCCACCACCCTTTCCCTTTCCCTTTTGTGTGCGCGCCCACTGTCGCTGCTTCCCACCCACTGCCACCACTCCCCCTACCTGCCGCCACTTGTCCCACACCCACCCATCACTGCCACTCCCCTCTGCCTTCTGCTGCCACCACCGGTGCCTCTTGTCCTCTCTGCCGCTACTCCCCTGTCTGCAGGGCTAGTAGGTGGGAGGGTGGGAGTGCAGGGTGCTCTGCATGGGCAAGGGTGGGAGTACAGTGTGTGCTGCCGCAACGGCAGTGAGTGGGGCTTGGCCCCATGCGAGCATTGCAGGGGCAGCCTGGGGCCATGCTGGATATAATGAATTAGTAGGCACCCACCTGTGGGCTGGATGAAACTGCCTTTTAGGATGGATGCGGCCTGAAGGCTTTATTTTGCCCACCCATGAGTTAAAAGAACAAGACGGGTCTGAAAGCAGTTTAAGTTATCGGGCTGAAGGTGTTTTTATGTAATGAGCTATCTACACAATTTCAAGAACTGTATCCTAATGAATCTTCTAAAATGAAAGGCCAAGGTCATCATAACAAAAATAAAGGTATCACTGCTGAGATTGTGTCCTTCCTCATACTTGTAATCATCTGGCTCCACAATAAATAAATTGCACTAATTTTTCAAGGGTTTCTTGACAGGCTACATAGTAAATGGAAATTAATCAAAAAGGTCACATTACATGGGGTTCACTAAGCTTGGGCTGAGATCCAGGATAGCAATGACTGTTTAATGTTCTCCAAACTGATCAATGTTCTATAGTGCTTTTAAGCATATTACTGTGTTTAATGACCATCATGTGGAGCAAAAGACCAAAAAAATACACACTTTCTTTAGGAACTGTGAAAAATGTACACTGGATAGACTTAGTAGGCAAAGCTAACAGAAAACCAACTTTAAGTTAGATATAGCTTATGTCCCAAAAGATTTTCAAATAAGCAAAGAAGTTTCTGCACAGTATTTATGGTAACACATAAACATGTAATTGATGCTATCTATGTATGCATGCATCCCCTCATCTAACAAACAGCTGTACTGTTTTGCTGTCAATTCTCTTAAACTTAATCCCACACAGAAAAGGCATTTAAAAATAATCTTCACTACTTTATGATACAACCCTAATAACAGTACAAAAGTCTCCATTCATGTTTGGAACAGGTGGGACAAGCTGGTGTGTGTAGGTTTTCATCTGCATTTTTGTACGTACTGTGTAAGATTTTTTCCAAACTCACCATCCCATCCAGCACACCCACAAGCAAGCCCATCACAATATGATGCAGGATCTGGAGCAGTCTAGAAAAGCCTGGGAAAACCTAGAGGGAGATGCGTTCAGATTTTCAAATTGAAATTTTGTAGGGGGAGGAGGAGGAGGAAAAGGCAATTTAATCAGCAAATGAATCTGAAACAATTTACCACTGCCTAAGGCAGAACCATATGTTAACTTCACTATTTAAATTTGATTAATGTTTTGGTGAAAAAACCCTTTCCCAGCAGTTTATCAGTCTAACATATTGCTCTTAAGGTGACATATTCCAGATAGTCTTCTGAATCAACACAAATCCCAAAGGCTACTTGAATTAAACCTGGAAGTACATATTGTATGATGATTTTAAACACCTGTAATTCCATGGTTGTCCATAGGTTTGGGTGAAAAGTAAATTACCATGGAATTTGGGCTCAAGTCTTTATCATTAGAAGAGTTTCCATTATGCATATTAATCACTTAGGGTGCCTATAGATGTGCTGGGAGGCTGTTCTGACACACTGTAATTACAGTGCATTGGAGGAGGCTTGATTAATTGAGTAAAGCTAGCTACATTAATTCTACACCTGTTGAGTATACTATTTATTATGATAAAGCACCACCTAGAGTACTGCTACCAATCTCCACTTCATTTGCTTTGCCTTATCCACTGCTTCCTGCTTAAAACAGATGTGCTCAAGTACTCAAGACAGACCATTCACTACTGAGCGGTTGGCCTACAAAAAAACTTGATTAATTGAGTCTGCTGGAGTGTGGTACTACCATGCTCTAGCCAGCCTCCATGTTTCATGTATCAGTGTCCCTGCACTTCAAAATAGCAGCAGGGACACTTTAGTTAAAGTGCTCCACCCACCATATTGAAGCATGGGGACACAAGACACTGCACTGCTTTAACTGGGGTGGATCTCAGAGAAGCTCTAATAAAGGGTCCCCTCGACTCCAGAGGACATGTAATAACACCCTTAGTGTCCAGTTAAATGTACAGAAACTTACTTCACTAAGTAATAAACATAATTATTTTAACATAAATAAAACTCTAACATGAAAAATTCTGTTCTGTACCAATTATCCATGTACAGTAAAATCGCTGTGATCCAGCATCCTTGGGGTAAGGGGATTGCCAGTTATGTAAAAGTTCTGGTTATCCGAAAACCCTTGGCAGGGGATTTCAGATAATGCGGAGCAGGGGAGCGGGGTGGCGGCTACATGCGAAGCAGGGTGGGGGGTGTGGTGTGGCAGTGGCCGCCTGCAGAGAAGCAGCAGCACAGGGTGGTGGGTAGCAGTGGCAGCTGCACACGGAGTGGAGGGGGGGTGGGGAGTGGCGGCCGCCGCACGCAGAGCAGTGACAGCACAAGGTGGTGGGTGGCAGCAGTAGCTGCCACATACAAGCCCCCCCCACGCGGTCTGGCCAGCTGGAAATTCCGGTTAATGGAATTTCTAGTTAGTTGAATGCCAGATAGCAGAGATTTTACTGTACATGCGAATGTAAAATAATCCTTTTTTATTCAGAAAGTCTCATCCTTATGGTTTTGTATATACTATACCAGCAAGTTGTTGTATGCTAAGCTCCACCAAGATCAGCTGATTATAGTTTCTTGATTATCTGCCGGATGATAGCTCCAAGTCATAGCGACTTGTAAGGCACATAATAGAACATATGCCAGCTCCCTCTGTGGAGGAAGGAACAATGGCATAGAAACTAGCCACACTAATTCTACATCTGTTGAATATACTATTAATTATGGTAAAGTACCACCTAGAGTACTGCTGCCAATCTCCCCTTCATTTGCACTGCCTTGTCCACTGTTTCCTGCTTGAAACAGATGTGCTCAAGTACTTGAAACAGATCATATGCTACTGAGTGGCTGGCCTGCAAAAACAATATAAAATTTAGTATGACCAACAAGTGATGAAGATTCTTTGGCTGTTTTGAATTACCTATGGGTCTAGTTTTTTTTAAAGGAACATCAATTTCATTTTTCCTACCTGTCTTATTGAGATAACCAAGATAGCTTTATGATTATTATTACACTTTTACACGGAGTGCAATGTGTGGCTTGTGGACATTTGCTAGCACAGATGAGTCTCTATCTGGGTTCTGCTATATGCACTAATTACAAAGTCCACTTTATCTCCAAGTGTCCCCCTTGATCTCGTTTCTTTAAGTGGTCTGAATACAGAGAGGAATGCACTTACTGAACAACGACCTCTTTAGCACAGCCAGTGTAGCTGCTATTGTCAAACATATAGTTCATTTTATTGCTTTTATTTTCACACTTTATTCTATCTTCAGCTTTAAATATGTTAACAAGCCCACTGACAGCAGATTCATGCCATATGAACAATACAGGTGAGGGAGGTTTCCACAAAACTGTCTATTATGAATGTAGAGTCTACACCAAGACTTTACTTAAAAACCTTTGCATAAAAACAAATGTGAGATGCAGTGCCAAGGATATAACAAATGAACACCACTTAAAGAACTGATTGATCCCCAGTGCTTTCTAAGTGATGTGAGATTAGGAATTGTATATATTTCTAACTTTGATCTAGAGATGAATCATAAAAAAAAACTTGCCTAGCCTTTGTAATTATTTCTTGTTCACTCTTTATAAAGGGGGAGAGGGGGTGACAGGATGGGACACAGATTTCAAGACAAAAGAGCAGGCAGATCTAGACAGCTTGAAGCAAAGTAATGTTAGATTATTCCAAATCATAACACTTGCTAAATGGAACCTGGCGCACAAGCCAATTTGCACTATGATCAGTAACTGACAGATCTATCATCAGCTGAAAATGTAGAAGTTGAGTCAACCAAGCAGAGTATAGAAACAAAGACTGGATTTGGTCTATACTACATTAATTTCACCCTTGCTGCAATGTTAGCTATTAGTAGGAATTTGAACTACCATGCTTTCTCTCAGCTTGGTAGGTTTCCCTACCAATTTTCTTAATGTTCCTTATCCTTGAATATCTAAAATCTTCACTTATTTAGCAATGTCAAAAAGTACCTCGTCTATCTCACAGATGATTTCTTAGTTGGTACTGCCCATGTAAGTCTCCAGAGCTGAAACTGCTAGACTACAGGAAACACTGCGCAGGGGCTCAGGAAACATGGTGCATCATGTATTTTGGTCTCAGAATACCAAAGAAGCAGTACATAGCAGAATCAGACCCAGGCCCTGGTGCTGAATGGTAAAGAGTGGTTCATTCCTCTGCCTTCCAGATTACCTTATTATAAATTCAAAATGGAAAAAGAGGAATATTTCACTTTTCAACTTCAGAAGGGTTTATGGAATAAGAAACTCATTTGACACAGATGTCAAGTACTGGAGTACTGTGTTCAGTCTGGAGTACTGTGTTCAGCTCTGGGTGCTGCACTTCAGGAGGGATGTGGACAGCATTGAGAGGGTCCAGAGGAAGGCCACTCGCATGATCAGGGGGGCAGCAGGGCAGGCCCTACGAGCGGAGGCTACGGGACCTTAACCTGTTCAGCCTTCACAAGAGAAGGCTGAGGGGGACCTGGTGGCCGTCTATAAAAACTCACCAGGAGGGACCAGCAGGGTTTGGGAGAGACCTTGTTCTCCCTAGCGCCCCCCGGGGTAACAAGGAATAATGGCCGCAAATTGTTAGAGAATACGTTTAGACTAGACATTAAAAGGCACTACTTCCCAGTCAGGGTGGCTAGGATCTGGAACCAACTTCCAAGGGAAGTGGTGATGGCTCCTACCCCGGGGGTCTTTAAGAGGAGGCTTGATTTCTACCTGGCTGGGGTCATTTGAGCCCGGTTTTCTCTCCTGCCCAGGGCAGGGGGTCGGACTTGATGACCTACAAGTTCCCTTCTGACCCTACTTCTATGAATCTATGAATCTAAGATCATGGGATGGTAAGCCAGGTCATAGATGACTCCCAGACTTTGATAAGGGTATCTTTTCTATCTACATATTACATGAAGCATGTTGTGTCCAGCACCTGGGCAAAGTATATGTGGTGATGCATTATACTCTTACCTGATGAGACCTCAGAAAGCTGGATACTGATCTAAGACAGTACAAGCAACTTATTGTTTCCATCCATATAAAGCCAAAGGAGAGAAGCTGATTCTGTTTCTCAAAGTCAGAAGAGGGATAGGGTATTTTTTTTCTTCACTTTATTGAAGACAAGTTTGACAAGGTTATTCTGTGGAAGGAGACCCCATGCAAAAAAAACAGCTTCCCAGATGAGTCTTATGGCAGGTGACATTTGCTCTTCTCCTTACTCCCAATACCAGATGTGGGTAACAAGAATAAGGCTGATGAGCCATGAGCCTGAATAATTTTGGGATTTCGCTCCAATGACCAGGAAGAGTTGTTGTTGGATTTCTCTTTTTGCTCATGACCTCAACAGGGGCAATTAGTATGGGGGCAAGTGTGTTTTCTCTCCCTTTTGAAATATAGAGCAGTGGCTGCTCATTACATTAGAACATCACTTAGACTAAACTGGGTGGCCAAATATTTCAGATATTCATGGTATTTGTGTGTCTTCACATTCAGTTCACTCTCTCACCTTCTTTATGACTTCCTGCAAAACCAGACATTTCCTTGAGGGTTCCCTGGCCTAACCCTGCTCAGGTTGAGAGATCTGATCAGCTCATAGCAGTATAAAATGCAACAAACAAAAGGACTATTTACTTTTGTTGATTTAAATCATGAGAAAGAAAAACAGAAAGATACCATTATCAAATATGTTTTAAATATTTTAAGCAGTATCTTGCCAACAAAAAGCGGCCTGAGGTTTGCAGCCTGCCTTCTTTATAAAACAATAACATATTTATGCATAAATATAGTTTGGCTGGCTGTTTAAAATCTGTTCTGCTTTTTGCTTTCTCCTGGGTTTAGTGAGGAGATCCTTGACCCTAAACAGCATTACTATGGCAAGATCTTGACAAGATAAAAAACCCCCAAAGAAAACAGAAACCCCACACAACTTTATTTGAAGTGAGTGGAAGCTTACAATTCTTCAGCGGGATAGCCAAATACACATGCACATACACACTTTGGAGCTTCATATGGAAAGAGGCATAACTGGCTTCTATAGAAATGGAAAGAAAGGCAATTCAAGATACAATCAGCTTTCCAATTAGGAATGCAGGGAGTGTTTAGTACAGCAGGTGGCTAGGGGGAGGGATGCACAAATGACGCTCTGAGCCCTGCAGCAACTTATTTACAGCGTAAGTACTCTAAGCTTGAAAACATTAGAGGGAAATGAATAGTTAAAAAGACTCCTATATTGCCATCTCAAAACCTTCCTCACACTGGGCTCCTTTCTCTCAAATGATCCTAAAAGAGAACCAGTAAAGAGTTAAAGAACTATCTGTGGGAAGGCACATTCCCACTCAGTGGTCTTCAAGGGCTTGCTGCAGATACTGGCTTAAACTATTCATTTGATATTTTAACCCATTTCACAGGGAAAGACTGGTGTCAGCAGTGATGATTTAATACAGTACATTGTGGTGCAAATTTACTGTCAAACTCAATATTCCCAGCTTTGGAAATAACAGAAGAAAAAAAACTATAAAATGTATTAACAATAGCAGTTTTGCTGGATTAGGTGAATAATGAATGACTGGCCTTTTGACTATGCCATCCTCTTAACTCACTCAAAAACTGGGAATGATTTTTTCACGACAACCTCACAATTCCTCCCACTGATAGAAGAAATGATGAAGGGATGATTGCGACTTGCATACAAAATACTTGCTATACATATTTCTTTTAGCCGTGACTGAATACTGTTTACACTGTACTAAAGAATCTTAGTCTTTCAGGCATTCTAATGATATATTCTTGCTATCTCTAATCTCTCTCCTTTGTTTTGTTCAGACTAAGGCAAAATAATCAGATGAGTTTGAAAAAGTAATAGATGGGATCTATCAATAATACATATCATAACTGTTATGTCAGTACATAGCACTTTCTATCCACAACCGTGGAGCACACCTGAAATGCAACTCCCCCACCCCTCATAACACACAAAGTATGTAAAAATATATTTCAATATATTATTCTATTCTAGCACATATATATATTGTATATTAGTAGTTCATTCAGATACTGAAACGTTTATGTCAAATTTTGGATGCTCAAGTTTAGACGTCTTGGGTCTCATTTAAGGGCCACATATAGGCAAATGTTTGTACAGATGTTCAGGATTTTCCTCATAGGGTAAAAATGGCTGTTCTACCAGAAAAATAATCTGGAAACGACCAGGGTTAAATTGCCCCCAGCAAACATCTATACATAATGTCTTCTAACAGAAGCCACAGCAGTCTTCCAGCATCCCTGGGTGCTTTGCTTCCACCCCTGCCACCCCCAGGGAGCAAGTGTGTTGCTCACTGGACTGCTGCTCCAGGGTAGAACATACTCCTTTCACAATGATGAATATACCTCCGCTGCTCGTGCTTGTAGGGAGGCAGTTAGACGGGCCAAAGCTACCATGGAGCTGAGGATGGCAACCCAAGTAAAAGACAACAAGAAATTGTTTTTTAGATATATAGGGAGTAAAAGGAAGGCCCAGGGAGGAATAGGACCCCTGCTAAATGGGCAGAAACAATTGGTGACGGGCAGGGGGGACAAGGCTGAACTCCTCAACGAGTTCTTTGCCTCAGTGTTCCTAAGTGAGGGGCACGACAAGTCTCTCACTGGGGTTGTAGAGAGGCAGCAGCAAGGCGCCAGACTGCCATGCGTAGACCCTGAGATGGTGCAGAGGCACTTGGAAGAACTGGATGCCTTTAAGTCGGCAGGCCCGGATGAGCTCCATCCGAGGGGGCTGAAGGCACTGGCCAACGTCATTGCAGAGCCACTGGCGGGAATATTTGAAAGCTCGTGGCGCACGGGCCAAGTCCCGGAGGACTGGAAAAGGGCCAACGTGGTCCCCATTTTCAAAAAGGGGAGGAAGGAGGACCCAGGCAACTATAGGCCAGTCAGTCTCACCTCCATCCTTGGCAAAGTCTTTGAAAAAATTATCAAGGCTCACATTTGTGAGAGCCCGGCAGGACAAATTATGCTGAGGGGAAATCAGCACGGGTTCGTGGCAGGCAGATCGTGCCTGACCAATCTAGTTTCTTTTTATGACCAGGTTACGAAACGCCTGGACACAGGAGGAGGGGTGGATGTTGTATACTTAGACTTCAGGAAGGCCTTCGATACGGTATCCCACCCCATACTGGTGAACAAGTTAAGAGGCTGTGACTTGGATGACTACACAGTCCGGTGGGTGGCGAATTGGCTGGAGGGTTGCACCCAGAGAGTCATGGTGGATGGGTCGGTTTCGACCTGGAAGGGCGTGGGCAGTGGGGTCCCGCAGGGTTCGGTCCTTGGACTGATACTCTTTAATGTCTTCATCAGTGACTTGGACGAGGGAGTGAAATGTACTCTGTCCAAGTTTGCAGATGACACAAAGCTATGGGGAGAAGTGGACACGCCGGAGGGCAGGGAACAGCTGCAAGCAGACCTGGACAGGTTGGACAAGTGGGCAGAAAACAACAGAATGCAGTTCAACAAGGAGAAATGCAAAGTGCTGCACCTAGGGAGGAAAAATGTCCAGCACACCTACAGCCTAGGGAATGACCTGCTGGGTGGTACGGAAGTGGAAAGGGATCTTGGAATCCTAGTGGACTCCAAGATGAACATGAGTCGGCAGTGTGACGAAGCCATCAAAAAAGCCAATGGCACTTTATCGTGCATCAGCAGATGCATGACGAATAGGTCCAAGGAGGTGATACTTCCCCTCTATCGGGCACTGGTCAGACCGCAGTTGGAGTACTGCGTGCAATTCTGGGCGCCGCAATTCAAGAGGGATGCGGATAACCTGGAGAGGGTCCAGAGAAGGGCCACTCGTATGGTTAAGGGCCTGCAGACCAAGCCCTATGAGGCGAGACTAGAGAAACTGGATCTCTTCAGCCTCCGCAAGAGAAGGTTGAGAGGCGAACTTGTGGCCGCCTATAAGTTCATCACGGGGGCACAGAAGGGTATTGGTGAGGATTTATTCACCAAGGCGCCCCCGGGGGTTACAAGAAATAATGGCCACAAGCTAGCAGAGAGCAGATTTAGATTGGACATTAGGAAACACTTCTTCACAGTTCGAGTGGCCAGGGTCTGGAACGGGCTCCCAAGGGAGGTGGTGCTCTCCCCTACCCTGGGGGTCTTCAAGAGGAGGTTAGATGAACATCTAGCTGGGGTCATCTAGACCCAGCACTCTTTCCTGCTTATGCAGGGGGTCGGACTCGATGATCTATTGAGGTCCCTTCCGACCCTAACATCTATGAATCTATGAATCTAGACGCAGGTTGAGTTATCAACAGGCATCCTGGTTTTCTCTGTTTAAAAATCATAAATTCTCTGATTAAAACCCCCAAATTCTGCGATTAAAATGAAATGCCACTATACATATAGGTTTCAATTGAACACAATGTTTTATTAATATATTTACAATGTTAAAGCAATTTGGAAGCCTACCAGTGCCTCAATCACTATAATAAAATATATTCTAAGCAACTATAAATTTTGGTATTCGATTTTCATTATTTTTTAATCACAGAAAATCAGAGCTCCCCCAGCCCCCTTCGCTCACCAGGATGCAGATCCAGGCCCCTTACTCCCAGGCCATGGCACCCCAGCCCTGCTGGTGCCCCTCACTCCCGACAGCCCCTCACTCTCCATCCACAGCCTCAAATCCCCCCCCATCCTTGCCAGAGAGGGTCCCTAGCTGCCAGGGCTACAGGGCCAGGGACCTGGGTCTGCAGCCCTCTGCAGCTCCGCAGCAGCACCTGAGCTCCATCTGTTGCCCGCAGGAGATGGTGGCAGCTGTGGCAGAGTGGAGTGTGGGCAGCAGCTCCAGCCCTTCCCAACTCCCTCCCTCCCTCCCTATGGGTGCCTCAATTGCCACACTTACCTGTGGAAACTGCTCTCCAGGCTGCCTGGCAACCATGTGCATGCTTATGTGCACACATGGACATAGTGCCCCCTGCCTGACTGCCCTTCTTCTGTTCCCCCCAGCCCCTTGCAGGCTGGAACTCTGCCAGCCTGCAGAGAGCTCTTTGCAGAAGTAGGAAATCCACGTGTTTTTCCATTAAAATGAAAAATCTATGTTTTTGTCAGCTAAAGGGGAAAATCTACATTTTCCCATTTTCCGCAGGAAACAGAAAACCTGGATCCCTGCTGATCAGTTTGGGTCAGGCAGTCAGGGCTGCCCTGTGTACTGCTGCCATCAATCACCAGGCAGACTTGGGAGTCTACACAGCACATTGAGATCTGTTCACAAGGCTCCTCTGGCTGTGCAGCATCAGCACTGGCTCCTCTGGCTGTGCAGCATCAGCACTGCAAGGTTTCTGTTTTTCCAGGGCTCTGCATTCAAATGTCTGTTCAGGTATCTCTGGGTAAGGTTTTTCACCAAGAGAAAAACTTGGGAGAATTTTCCCAGATTATCTGAACATGTGTATGCAGCCAATAAGTACAAAGCATCCACAATTCAAACTGAGATAATTGGGGATGTGGTTGCTCAGATCTTCAGAAAATCAAATTCAGACATTAGAATCTGATTTTCTAAATTAGAAGCTACTTTCAGAAAATTTGAAATGCTTTTGCTGATGAACTCTTATGTCACTAACAGAGTGAAGAACGCAACTCATGACTCCTGATTCCTGGTACTCTGTTCTTGTCATCAGACCACAGTTATTTCAGTTGCTTAACACATGATTTTGGGACCTGGAGCCTTTACATATGCCACTGTGCTAGAAGAATGTTCTCTTTTCATCTCTGCAACTAACCTAATTTTCCATTCAGTCAACATTTTTTCAATTTCAGTTGTTCTAGATTTCGTGGTACACTTCAAGATGCTTGAAGGCAAACGGTTTAATTTCTATCCCTTGTTAAACAAGAGATGTCTCTCTTAACGAGACCCCAAGGCTATTCCTTACTTTATTTCCCCTGTTCAGCCAACTTGGAGGGAAATCAAAGGACTGAATGGCTCCAGCTTGACAATGAGCTCATTGATAACTAGTTGTCCAACCAGCTGTGCTCTCACATTATGTTGGTTTCACCTTGACCACATTTCCCTGACTTACTTCTGAGAATGTCATGTGAGAGTGTCAAAACCACAGGCTAGAATAGTAGTAAAGCCAAGATGCATCACAGTCGTTACTCTGCCATGAAAATAAATTAGATTTATTTGGAACAGTTTGTTCTTGATAAATCCATGTTGCCTGTTATGTATCACTTTGTTATTTTGCTGGTGCTTACAATTTGTCTGATTATCTGTTTCAGTCTCTTTCTGGGAATTCAAGCTGGTTAATTCTCTGGGTCCTCCTTTCTCCACTTTTAAAGAGAGGAACTATGTTTGCCTTTTCTAATCTTCTGGAACATCACCCTTCCTCTGTGAGTTCTGAAAGATAATTGCTAATGGCTCTGAGATTGCTTCAGCCAATTCTCTAAATCCTCTAGGGTAAAATTCATCAGGCCCAACTGATTTGGAAACATCTGATTATGTAAGTGGTCTCTAATCTGTTCTCTCCCTTTTCTAGCTTGTGTTTTACCCTTTCTCAACTGATATTGCATTAGTCATCATCTAATTACAGTTAGCCTTTTCAGTGAACTGCAGCAACAAAATGTTATAAAATGATTTGGCCTTCTCAGCATCATTTATTATTAGCTTTCTCTCTCAAATAAGTAGTAGGGATCAGTGCTTCTTAGCCTTTCTTTTTCTCCTTTGTCTATAAGTGCATTAACACGCTTTAGTTAATGTGCATTAAATCTAGTACCTCCATTGTGAGGTACCAGGAAAATGTGCATTAGCTTACCTTAATGTGTACTAGCTAAATAACAGGTTTTTTTAAGTGATGCTTCACTGCTCATTAAAATAGGGTAACGGGCATTAAAGCACACGTGTAGACACGCCCCTAATGTACTAAATTGGAATCCAGTAAAGGGAAGGTATATCACTTCTTCATGGTAGTGATGAAGAAATCGTTGCATAAAAGGAGAGAGAGACTACCAAAGCTGAGAAAATCCAAGAAAAGACTGAGTGAATACGAAATCCAAAGACACAAACTCTTGTGTCAACAGGGCAAATGAACTCCTGATGAAAGACACTGTGAAGGTAGGACATAAAGAGAAAGTATAGTCTACAGAGTCAAGGACCATCAGTTAAATCTAGGGAAGGAAATTTAGTGGGCTCTCTTAATTATTCTTTGGAGAATGAAAACGCTAACCATTAAAGTAGTGGCTGGAGGTCTAATCCTGAATCCATCATTTGTTGAGCAGATGAACGAAAGGAGAGGAAACTGAGGCAAACATATAACAAAGTATGGGAAAGCTAACAGACATTTATACATATAGAAAAACACTTATCCTTCTGGTATTTTATTTGCTCACTTTGTGCAAGTAAAACCATAGTGGAAATCAGTGAAAAATCAGACCCCAAATTCTGGAAGCAGCTTTCATTATGAGCAGCATCATCTTTTACAAATAGGTCAATATTGTTTAGGTATCATCATACATCAGGGGGAAAAGACCGATCTAATTTCTTACGATAAATTAAAAACAAAACAAACAAACAAGAATCCATCCAGTCAGATCACTTCCTTTTTTATGTTCTATCCTGCATATATTCAAATTAGTTGCATCATTAGGATAGAAGCTTTTAAAGAATAAATTGGCAGCAACAAAAAATGAGCAGGTGTTTCAGCTCCTTCCCCTTCCTCTCTTCATCTATAATGGCTAACAGCCTGTTTCTACTATTTATAACAGGGTATAGCAGTCTGCAAATGTTTCACAAAGTCTTTACCAGCGGACAGAGAGTTACCAGGAAGAATCTACCTACAGAAAGCTTCTTTTAGGGCAGTACTCTTAACATGTGATTCAATGTGAGTCAGAAATATTATTCTGTAAGTGTCTAAGGAAATCATCTGTCTTACTCTGAGGCAGAAAGCACTGGATATTTCCCCACCTACACTTCAGGGCTGCTGAAAAAGAGAAGGGCCTTTGCAGAGGTTAAAAGCAGATTCTGGGCACTGAGCCAGTTTCCAACTGTGCCTTGCCCTGCTAAACTGTGTCTGGGTTTTGCTGGATAAGTATACAGTATCTGTATAAAGTCTCTTGAAATATGTCTGCAGAGACAATTCTGTCTGCAAAGAACTTGGAAGCAGCAGAAGATGTGAAGCTTTTAAGCACTTTCTCCACTTCAGATTTCAACTGATGTGGATTTTAGATTTGAAACCTTATTCATTAGAATTTGTGAGCCTATCTCTTGTCTGTTTGTGTTTTACTGATTGTATATTGTCACACACGTGTTAAGTTCTTCAGGAAATAGTAACGAAGACTAATCTTGGCCCTTACCTTTTAACAATAGGTTTGACAGATGAGGATGAAATACAAATTTGCCATGTTAGAGGAGAGAAAGACATATTAGAAGACAATGACTGAACAGTTATTTAATTTATGCATTTATATGTAGAGACCTACCTAATTCATGGGAGCTGTCTCTGGATTTTGTGGTCTCAGCATGGTGTCGGGCACCATTTTTGAGGCAGAGCATGGCAGCCCCCTCCTCTCCCCCCATGCCTCTGATTGGCCAAATGGCCCCGCAAGTCCCGCTTCTCCCCGGAGATGGACAGGTGGCCACCTGCCCATCTCCAGGGAAGGTGAGACTTCTGGGGCCCTTGGACAATTAGAGGCATGGCGGGGGGCCCTCCTGTCCCTCCCTGGAGGCTGACAGATGGCCATCTCTCAATCTCCAGGGAAGGGTGGGACTTCTGGGGCCCCTTGGCCAGAGGCATGGGGGGGGCATGCTCCACTTCAAACATCCCCTCCTCCCCTCACCCCTGTACTTCAGGATGTCAGGACATCTTGTCTCTGTTTGCAGCTCTCTTCCCTGCCCCCTCCCCCATCATTTTCCTGCTTTTTTGCGGTCCCTGTGCTTTTTCATGGGGCACCTACCAAATTTGCAGTTTCTGCAAAAATTGTTAAATCATGAAATTGGTAGGTGCCTATTTATATGCCTTGGTGCTCTAATGAGCTTTTGTTTGGGAGAGGGAGTTCTCTGTTCTCCCTGTCTCACCAGTGTAAACATTCTACATTGTTGTTGTTGTTGTTGCCAGGGATGCAGAAGTGAGTTTTCATGACTGAACTAGAGAAGGTTTGAGACTAAGAATAGGACCAGGGCCTGGAATATTTCACCATAATTCCCATAGTTCCATTTGCTGTTTTCCTCCTATTATACAATGCATATCTACTATATTTTTCTACTTATGTTCTACAATCTCTGGGTTTTTCTATATGGTGTTCTTCCTACAATACAGCTATATACAGAACACAAAACATAGAGAGACAGGGGTTTAACCAATGGAGAAAAGTACATATATGGGGAAGAGGTAGTTGGCCCAAGTTAGATTTACATAGCTTTTGTTTTATTTAAAAAAACAAAACAAAACAAAACAAACAAAAACCCCTATATTTTAAAAAGGGACCCATTCATTGAGGTATCCAGTTAAGAGGCGGTGTATGGATAGGCTGCGTAATCACTGCATTTGGTGTGTTTAATTTCTCCTTGGTGGAACCTGAGCAGCAATCTTGTAAGGCAGGAGTCGGCAGCCTTTTGCCAACATGGGCTGGAGCTTGCAACCCAGCCACAGATGTGGGCCTTATGTTTCTGCTCCCTCTATCAGCCAGCCACCTGCACTCATTTACACGGCAGATTCCCAATCCCTCTGCAGCGAGTGAAGTGCAAAGGGAAGAGAGCACTGCAGAGGGGATGGGTGGCATGACACAACTTTATGTTGTATCCAATATGCTAGATCAGACCTTTGTAGGCTGAATCCAGCCCTTGGGCCATAGGTTGCTGATGCCCGATATAAGGAGTAATTTCTTGCATCTCTAAAGGTAATATAAAATTTCTGTGTTGGAAGTAGGTTTCACGTTCAGTTCTTTAAACTGCTGAGCAAAGTATGCAGGTGCACAGAACAAAGCTCTTTAAGCTCCCAGCGGAGGCAAGAAGGGGGCTCATTAGCTACTCCAAGCAGAAGTAAGTTTGTTGTTGCTTTCATACAAAGTTCCTACTATTGCAGGAGTGCCAAATGCACAAAATGAGCATGACAGGGGACAGAGATTAGGAGCCAGGAGTGACAAACTGTACTTTGCAGTAACTCCCTAATCAAGTGAAATTTCCCCATGCCACAAACTAATTAATAGGGAATTCAATTACAGCAAATCTTGTGCAGATTTCTGTGGTTACATCACACAAAAACAACAGATTTAATTACAATGATCTGACCTGCTCTTTACCATGCCCAGCGTGCTACATTCAGGCAGTAACATGTGTTTTGTAAGAGACAATTGGAAAGCATACGACATTCTTCAGTTAGCCAAAGTTAGGTTTATTCTGCCCTTGTGTGATGCTGCTATGTGTACCATGTATCGGAAACAGAAACAACATAAAGAAAAATACATTACCTCATTAGAAAATTGTGGACTGGTAAACTTGGCAAACTTACAGTGACATGACATATGAACTACACATTTCCATTTAGTGGAATAACTAACTGGTATTCTAATCTGTTCAGAGTCCACTCTATACTAATCAAAATGAAGCTTGCAACACGTTGCCACCTTAAAAACAGTGCAAAAATGCGCTATTTAAAAAACATACAAATTCCAGCAAAGATGGCCAGGTGTTTTAAAATATGCAGCTCTGCATCATAAGTTTAATAATAGGAGAAATTATGTTTATTTTTTTTCTAACATGCCAATTTACTGTAAACTCTTGTTTAAAAATACGGTTGAGATTTTTAAAGACCTGGTTGAGATTCTTATAAATATATTGCGATAATCAAGCTACTGAAATCAAATTCTTATTCTTTAGGACCCTGCTATATTGCATCTTCTGAACACAGCCGAAGAATGTAGAAGGGGGTGTGGAATTAATTTACGTCCCACTGAAATGCAGTTCAAGTTACAGATGTTCAATGTAAAGACTCAGCTTGGATTAGATCTGTTTACTCTGTCATATATCAGTGATTTTGCTCTGTGTACATTATGTTAGCCTGCATTGAACTTTGTAGTTAGGATATTAATGTGGGCATTTCGTAAACAGCCACATGTTTCATATGGTGCATACTACCCCCTTATAAATGTTACAGTGTTACAAACCTTAAATTATGGAGCATGTATCCCTTTGGCTTGAAGATACCATTCTCCCACTCCACCCCAACACAACACTCCTTTCTTCTTTAGGTTCTAATCTTGCATGATTTGCTTTGCTTTAATTGTCAGGTTCTAATACTGACCAGAGATGTTATTGGCTCCAGAACTGACAATGCCTAAAAAACTAATTTTGCCTTAATATTTGCTGCAGAAAAATAAAATATTGATAGCTCACATTGCTACACCTTCGTTTTCAGGTATCCAAGCAATATTCAGTCTTAAAAAAAAAATTCTATTATGTGATTAAACCCACTGCAAAAAATCAGTAAGGGCTTCCATATACATATTTATTTTCTTAAGACCTGCTGCGATTTACGATTAAAAAGTAAATAGAGATATTATGACCATAAATATCTGTAACATTCATACTGCCATTTAATTTGCATTTATAAAGCTATACCTCAGTTGCATGGGTGGCTTATCTACCCCACCAGCTAGGTTCTGGGGAAGTGTTTCCAAAGCCAAATCACTCCCATGCAACGCAAAATATTGGGGGGGGGGGGTGGAAAAATCAGAAAAACTCCAATTTTATAAAGCCTTGCTCTTAAGGTATGAATCATTGCTTCTGCAAATTACAGGAAGCTGTTCAGCATTAACAATGGATGAGTGGGAACTTCTCAACCTAGCAGCTGGACATTCCTTGAGTGCAGGTGAACTACAAATCCTGTCTGGTGGGGCTGAACACAGGAATTCCTGCTCTGAAAAGTGCCTTGTCTTACTGCTACAAAAATTAGTTTGCTTAATGTAGCTCAAACTAGAGAGCTGCTACATTTCAAGCATGCCTCACCCTACTGTTAACATTATAGACCAGATTCTCTCCCCATTCAAGACACTGGCAAATCTCCCAATCACTGAACTAGGAAGAGAATTTTGCCTTGTGAACAATAATGCCATTTTAATGCTCCTATTATTAGCATTTGTCTTCAGACAATAAAATGAATGAATCACAGTCACAATGTCATTGCTGGATGAGAGCAATACATACAGACTGAATCACCCCACACACATTTAACTAGCACAACTGTGGGTGTGCACATGCTTACTGATAAAGTCACTATTTTTTTTAAACGTACTCCTCCAACATAAAAAAAAAAAATCTTGCAGAACCTAAAGATGATCCTCATTGTTGCAATTTAAGCCCTGAAAAATTGTTTGACAAACACTGTAGGACACATATTCTTTTCAAAGCAGAGATTAACCGAATATGAAGAACCACTCCTAAAGATAAATGTCCAGCTTTCTGGTTGTGACCTACCAAGCCCACAGTTAAGGAAAAAAATATTCCAGCAAACGCATAGATTGCTCTTGTCCTCTCCAAGTTCCAACATACCAACCTGGAAAATGCCTTCACTTCTGAACCCCCCTCGCTCGTCAAAAAATTCAAATGATATCTTGAAGTGTACAGTAAAAGTTCACATGACCTTTTAAAAATATTAATTTAATAATGCATATTGAATAATAGCTACTCTGTGTGAAAAAGAAAATGCAAAAAAGATACTAGACAGATTTCAGTCTATTACAAGGTACACAGCAGTTATTTGTCCATGTGCTCCCAGATGATACAGCACTTGCTTCTGTGCAGAGCCACGCACTCTTTATATTATTGTCACATATCCAAAGATTCAATTTGCTGTATGCCTCTTACCTCATCTTATTTCAGGAGTGGAAATTAGACAGTGTCAAATACAAATTATATCACTGTATCTGTCCTGTACCCCAAGACTCTTAAGTGTACCTTTACATACCAAGTCTGCAATGAGGTTAATAAATGTTTCATACCAAAATTGTACAGCTGCTTAAGATAACATGATTATTTTAAATTCCCTGAAATTACAGTTTCAACATTACATAGGCTCAGCTACCAATGCTATCACATAACCAAACATATTTATGGATAAAGTGGACTTTATTACTATATACACACACAATACAGTACAACTGAACACATAGTCCCACATCTGGAAGCAGAGTAAGTGCAGGAAGATTAAACACTTATAAACTGTGCCATTTCATATTGGCTGAATTTTAATATGACTGAAAGCTAAATAGTATGAATGGTGCTAAGTAGGTCACAATTCTCTTTAGTGTTTGAATTTGAAAATGGGAATGGCAAAATGAAAAAGGTGTGAATTATTTTTCCATAAACTATAGCAAAAAGGGATTGAACTTCACTGATAAAACTGCTGCTCTAAGCAAACATGCTTCTTACTCTGAAATTATGGTGCTTGTAGGAAGCATTCCTGCTTCTTTGGGAGGAAAGGTGTAGGCCATCTGATATTCTAAACACTTAATGTAGTGCAAATGTCATCTTAACTGTGATGTATCACTTCCCCTCCAATTTGTATCCCTATAAAACTGCAGTGACTACTCAGATGGTAAAATATTAGACCTGGGTTTGGTACATTATTAATAGATTTTAAGGCAGTTCATGGAGCTGACATAAGAAGGAACATCCAGCACCACCTGACTAGCCAGCTCTTCACAGACTGTACATACAGGAACCACTGGTTGCTTGCCTCCATTATTATTTTTTTTCCTTTTTTCTCTTGGCAGGTCTCTTGTGCAGCCGAACAGTGCCCGGCTGGCTAAAAGTGCATATTGTTGCAACAAAAATAGTATAGCTTTATATAGTATTTCTTTTCTAGTGACTGCGCCATGTCTAAACATACAACTTTGATGCTGAACACAAAATGCTGTGGGGAGATATTCTCCATAAAATAAGGGTACCAGCGTGTGTTATTGTCCAAAATGGAATGCTGTTATTTCTATGGAAATGTAATAGTTTTTTAAAGACATTACACTCCCACAGATGTCACTAAATGGTATGGATCCCTTGTGTCCTTTCTCTCTGGCTTATATCACATTCACAGATAACATCCTCAGTAAGCCCTTCTCTCCCCACTGAAAAGCAACTGAACATACTGCACAGAATTTCAGTGGGCATGAGATGTTGGAGGCTGCCTTGCACCTAATACAGTCACACCTACACAAATTGAGAGTGTAACTACAGGTCAGAACAGCTAGGTTCAAGGTTCCTACAGTTCAATACTCATTCAACACACTGGACTTCATATATTTTTCTAAATTATGACAGTACATAATTGCCTATTAACTCTCTCAGGGTCAGCAGCTTACACTCAAGCTAATGAAAGTGACATGGCTACAAATCCATCCAACCACATTCAGGCAGATTTGGGATTTGGGTTTTGGTCCCCCCGCAACATGTGATCCTAAATCATCTGCAGTTACCAGGATCTGGCCACCAAGAACTGTACTTGCAAATCACAGGCAAACTGACCTCCAACTTTATACATGCTGCCAAGGGCAAACTAACATGTTTGGCTAAGGTGTAAATTACTACACCAGAGGTTTTCAACCATTACAGACTCAAAGCACCCCTCCGATAATGCCTGCTCTATATTTTCACTCTTTTTTTTTTTTTACTATGTAAGAACAGTAGAGCAATTTTTCTGTTGCAAAAAACTCAGAAAGTTTTAAGAGAGTACTTAAGACAAAAGGGATGTTTTTACACATGTTCCAGGGGAAAGAGGGGGAGGCTTTAATTAAAGTGCCTGCAGCATCTCGTGTATCAGCATCCCTGTGCTTCAAAATGAGATGAATGAAAATCATTGTACATGTGAAAAATGGCAAATGAGTGTGAACTTATGGATGGGCAACTTACAGTTATCTTAATATTAGTGTCCCTGAGTAACAACTTTCTACCACTTTCATATTGCTGCCATAAACTGCAGGTATATATAGTCACAAAGAAAGCTGGTAATAAGTGTGGTTTCTTGCATCAGGAATAGTTAAGCATTATGTCCCATTTATGGGTTAAAATCCGCAGGGAAAACGGCACAGGGGACACAATGGTGGGAGTCTACTACAGACCTCCCACCCAAAGTCCTGAGCTTGACCAGGAGTTTGCCCGGGAACTGGCTGAGGCAGCATACTCCAGGACCATGGTTGTCATGGGTGACTTCAATTACCTGGACATCTCGTGGGAGGATCGCTCAGCAAAATCTGAGCGGTCGCAAAGCTTCCTCTCGTGCGTGGATGACCTCTACCTGACTCAAGAAGTCTATGGGCCAACGAGAGGCAAAGCGCTGCTCGACCTGGTGCTGGCTACTGGGGATGACCTAGTTGGCGACCTAGTGATTGATGGGAAGCTGGGTGACAGCGACCACGAGCTGATCACCTTCACCATCTGCCGAAAAGCTGGCAAGTCAGTCAGCAACACGGAAGTCCTTGACTTCAGGAAAGCTGACTTTAACAAGCTCAGGAGGCTTGTCAGTGAGGCCCTAAGGGACCATGACCACGGGGAGAGGGGAGTTCAAGAAGAGTGGTTGCTCCTCAAGGGAGCGATCCTCAATGCACAAACTAAGTCTATTCCATCTTGGAGGAAAGGCAGCAAGAGGGCACAGCAGCCCCCCTGGCTCTCCAGGGACCTAGCAGACCTCCTGAGGCTAAAAAGAAAGGCCTACAAAGGATGGAGGATGGGAGTCACCTCCAAGGAGGATTATTCTGCACTGGTCCGGTCCTGTAGGGAGCAGACCAGGAAAGCCAAGGCTGCAACTGAACTCCAACTAGCTTTGAGCATCAAGGAAAATAAAAAGTCCTTTTTCAGATATGTGGGGAGCCGGAGGAAAAGCAGGGGCAACGTTGGACCCCTGCTGAACCAGATGGGGCAACTGACAACTGACGCCCAGGAAAAAGCCAACCTATTAAATAGGTACTTTGCATCGGTCTTTCATCAGTCCCATGGGACGCCCATGCCCGCTACGGGGCAGGGAAGTCCGGGTGAGGGTGATCCCCTGCCCTCCATTAATGCTGACTTCGTGAAGGAACATCTTGAGAAGCTGGATACCTTCAAGTCAGCCGGCCCCGACAATCTTCACCCCAGGGTACTCAAGGAGCTGGCGAGCATCATAGCCCAGCCTCTAGCACGGATCTTTGAAAACTCTTGGCGCTCTGGTGTAGTGCCCGAAGACTGGAAGAAGGCCAATGTGGTGCCTATCTTCAAGAAAGGGAGGGAAGTGGATCCGGCTAACTATAGGCCCATTAGCCTGACTTCTATCCCGGAGAAGATCTTAGAAAAGTTTATTAAAGAGGCCATCCTTAATGGACTGGCCAACGCCAACATCTTAAGGGATAGCCAGCACGGGTTTGTTGCGGGTAGGTCTTGCTTGACCGATCTCATTTCCTTCTATGACCAGGTGATCTATCACCTGGACAAGGGAGAAGAGATTGATGTCATATATATTGACTTCAAGAAAGCCTTCGATCTGGTTTCCCATGATCACCTCTTGGAGAAACTGGCCAATTGTCGCCTTGGGTCCTCCACGATCCACTGGCTGGAAAATTGGCTCCGTGGTCGGATCCAGAGGGTAGTAATTGATGGAAGTCACTCATCGTGGTGTCCTGTGACCAGTGGGGTCCCCCAAGGCTCTGTCCTTGGACCCATACTGTTCAACATCTTCATTAATGATGTGGACACTGGAGTCAGAAGTGGACTAGCCAAGTTCGCCGATGACACCAAACTTTGGGGCAAAGCATCCACACCAGAAGACAGGCGGGTGATCCAGGCTGACCTGGACAGGCTCAGCAAGTGGGCGGACGAGAATCTGATGGTGTTCAACGCTGATAAACGCAAGGTTCTCCACCTTGGGAAGAAAAACCCGCAGCGTCCTTACAGGCTCGGCAGTGCTTTGTTGGCTAGCACTAAGGAAGAAGGAGACTTGGGGGTCATCACTGACCACAAGATGAACATGAGCCTGCAGTGCGATGCTGCGGCTAGTAAAGTGACCAAAATGCTGGCCTGCATCCATAGATGCTTCTCAAGCAAATCCCAGGACGTCATTCTCCCCCTGTACTCGGCCTTAGTGAGGCCGCAGCTGGAGTACTGTGTCCAGTTTTGGGCTCCACAATTCAAAAAGGATGTGGAGAAGCTTGAGAGAGTCCAGAGAAGAGCCACGCGCATGATCAGGGGTCAGGGAAGCAGACCCTACGATGACAGGCTGAGAGCCCTGGGGCTCTTTAGCCTGGAAAAGCGCAGGCTCAGGGGTGATCTGATGGCCACCTACAAGTTTATCAGGGGTGACCACCAGTATCTGGGGGAACGTTTGTTCACCAGAGCGCCCTAGGGATGACAACTAGGTCGAATGGTCATAAACTACTACAAGACCGTTTCAGGCTGGACATAAGGAAGAATTTCTTTACTGTCCGAGCCCCCAAGGTCTGGAACAGCCTGCTACCGGAGGTGGTTCAAGCGCCTACATTGAACACCTTCAAGAGCAAACTGGATGCTTATCTTGCTGGGATCCTGTGACCTCAGCTGAGTTCCTGCCTTTTGGGCAGGGGGGTGGACTCGATGATCTTCCGAGGTCCCTAATGTCTATGAAATCTATGAAATCTGGTAGCTCCTTAACAGCAACTCTAACCACTTCTGCATGATCCAAATTTAAGTTCTTAAACAGATTTTATTATAGTTTCTATTTTAAGTTGAAGAGCAGAATGCTACCCCAAGAGACAGTAAAATAAATGTATTTGAAGGAACCCAAATACAGGTCAGATAATGTTCAACCTAACCCCTATCAAACAAAGCAAGACTCAAAGCATGGAGGTAACCTTCCAGGAAAGCTATCAGATAGTGATTTACATTTGCAGCTTATAGTTGGCAAGCATATCTATCTATCTATCCATCTCTGTATGCAATACTTTTGTGGTGAGTATTTTATGTCCATTTTTCAATATTTATAACTCAGGTACATATACTGACATTTTAAATTGAACTGCATAGGCAGGCTTTGTTTTTATTTAGAAGTCAAGGTAATTGTTAAGGATTTGTTCAAGAGATGAAGAGGATGAATTATTAACTGGTCACTTTTCAAATTCCTCTCTTTTCAATCTCTGAATTCAAACTATAAACAACTGCAGTGAATGTCACACATTAAAAATTTTAGAGAAAAATAAACTTTAAGACCATAAAATGTTTGAAGCACTAAAAATATTTTTGAAAAAAACCGAATTTCTTGTTTCACAAATTCTATCCTAGAGTGAATTTTATAGCCTATAACATTTTAAGACCCTATAAAATCAGGTTTACAACAGAAGTTGAAACAATCTTAGCTACAGCCCATGCAGTGTCACTATAACGCTAACTTCAAAAACTTTGCATTTTGGTGAATTATCAAACTTAATCTATTCCCACTAGAGTGTTGTACTTTGCCATAAGTTCTCTTTGGAGAACAATCATCACAGTGGCTGCTTCCCACCAAATTTATGAGTTTGGCATCACAGCTACTGGATGATTAAAAAAAAAAAAAAAATACTAACTACCTGCCACACCCAAACTGTCTGAATTACAGCTGAAAGAAAGAAGTGACAGCAAACACCAACAGGCAACAATTCAAATATTTACAGTCTTGAAAATGATTGGATTGCCTTGGCATCTTTTCTATCCGAATACAGTAATATCTGACAATTGTGAAGTTTAACTTCTATGCATAACCTAAAAGGCTAACCATTTTTCTTCTTTATAGCTTCTCTTTGGCCACTCTTTTTTTATAACTGTTTCATTCAGAATCCATGCTGCTCTATTTTCAGAGACAGCCTTCTGGGCAGACTGAGAAGTATCTTTATTCCTTTTTTTAAATCAAAATAAATGTTATCAAGTACAAATGTAGGTCCATTTTCCATCCTGAGTGCAAGTGAAAACTAATCACATATATATGTACAAAGGTCGCATGACTATATTTATATAGTTACCATGAAAACAAATGAATGAACTCAATAAGAAAAATCAATATATTCAATCAATATACTCTTACTACATTTCTCCATTTGAGGGTCAAGAGATATGGAACTCCAGCTACTTCAGAGTCCAGCTACTTCAAAGGCAACAGTGCATTGCCACTGAAGGACAAGATCTGTCCCTAAGTATCTTTATAGTACAGTAATGAGTTAACTTTATGAGAGACCTTGGTCATCATTTCCTGTGTATCTATCTGCCAGTTTAGAGCGTGTGCATGTGTGTGAGCAGGAGGTATAGTTTTCACTTTCTTTAGATTAAAGCACAAAGAGAAAAAAAATAAAAGAACAACAATGGGATTGCTACAGATTGCCAAAACCTGCAGAATTTTCAAGGAACCAAAGGACCCAAACTTAAGAAAAACTTAATGAATGACAATACAACTCAACTTGAATTTTCAAGAGGGTTTCTAACCTACATAGCTCTTTTATGGCTCCCCCCTCTCCCCCCCCCAAACCAAACCAAACCAAAACAAAACAAAACAAAACAAAAAACAGTTCAGTTGCAAGGAAAATGTCTAATTTTTGACAGACGAATGATACTAACAGAGAACATAGGAATAACAGGTGAACCTAGATCCAGTGATCAAGACTGTCTGAAGTTACAAAGAACCAGTGACTAAGGCCATGACCTAAGATGTCTCTGCCAACAATAATGACTATTTAAATATATTATGCTAATAAATGTCTACAGATAGACTTCCGAATTGGCACGTTAATAAAGTAAATATGCCAGATTTTTCCTGTATCACATTTCCATGTCAGCAGAATTTTGTATAAATAAGCAGAAGATTCTATTTAGGGCCACATATCGATTTCAGACTCAAGTCTTGAGCCTATTCTGTATGAAAAATTTGATGCCAGTCACAGGGAAATACAAAGCAAAACACAGGTACAGCATGTGTTTAAAACTATTCAACATTGATTAAATAGGTACTATTTTAAAAAGTTGTGAAGTCACGTAAATGTGAAACATAACCCAGGAATATGCCTATCTTCTCTGTTTTTGTTTATAATGCCAATCCTAACATCCCCTGGGTTTTTCTTTCACTCCTTGATCTTTTTTTTTTAAATCATTGGCCCTTATCAAAATAATATTTTCCCTGATTTGCCAAGCCACTAACCTTTAAGTACTCATCTGGATCACTAGACCCACTGAAGCACTCATTGGGAGCCATAGAAAGTGAGACAACTATAAAATAATATTTTTATATCCTTCCATGTTATTTTTTCTTCTGAGCTTTCCTGTGCCGTTCCCTAATGCAAGTCTTCAGCTGGTGTGAAGTGGTCCACAGTCTTCGTGACTTCAGATGGCCTATGACAATACACATAACCTGAAGATTTGCCCTTCCACTTCTGCCTTAGACAATAAGCTGAGACTAGAGGTGCACAGATACATTGGTCTGCCACTGATATAAAGAAAATTGATCATATCAGAAATCAGACTGATGTGGCTGATAATTTGGCCGATAAATGCCTGTGTGTGCATGCAGCCGTAGCATAGAATGCAAGCAGTGAGGAGCACAGCCTGGCAGCTTGGAGAGCTGCGTGCAGCTGGTAAGTCTGGTGTTGTGGAAGGGGAGGGGAGATGAAAGGGGCATAGGGAGGGGCAGATCAAGGCCCCTACCATGAGGGAGGAAGTGGGGCTCGGGCAAATGCTGCCCAGCCAGGGTGGGGCAGACACGGGATGGAGCTGTAGCTTGTCTGGGGGTCATGGGGAGGGAGGGGTGGGGTGGCTCCCACTGCTGTGTGCTGCTTGTCTTGGCGCTGCTTCCGCCACTTGTCCAGAAGGGCATGGGGGAGGGGCGTGTGCCCCCCAATCTCTGTGGGGCGGGGCAGGACAAGCCAGGCCAGGAAGAGCCCCGTGTAGCTCTGGCTCCAGCCTGCCTCCCACAGAGTTGGGGGCACATGCCTCCCCCCCCCCCACCATACCCTCCCGGATGGGCAGTGAGAGCAGTGGCAGGAGCTGCCGGATAAGCGGTTCCTAGATGAGTGGTGCACAGTGGCAGGAGCCACCCCTCCTTCCCCCACTGCGCCTCCCGGATGAGGCGCAGTTCTGTTCAGCGCCTGCCCCAGCCCCTGCGCTAGCAACACTTCTCCCTCACTGCAGGGGCCTTGATCTGCCCACGCAATCCTCTTCCCTCCCCTTCCACCACACCAGACTTACCAGCTGCAGGCAACTCTCCAAGCTGCCTGGCTGGTTTCAGAAATTGGATCAGTATCTGTCGATATGCCTCTTTAAAAAAAATTGGCTATTGGTATTGGCACCAAAAATCTCTATCGGTGCACCCCTAACTGAGACAACAGCTCCCATCCTCTGTTATATGATGGTGGGGGACCATTCAAGCAATGACAGCAGAGATGTTCCTGTGGTAGAGGTGTTGGGGTAATACTCACTGGGAACAAGTTACCACCCTTTATATGATTTTACTCATGCTCCAGGTGACATAGCTAATTCATAGTAAGGTGCCTGTGTTTGGTTATCTACTTAACAACTTAATAACCTGCATGCTAGCAAGCATATATGAATTAGAAAGATGCATGTGTAATATTATTTTAATCTTAAAAACATCTGATAAAGCTGTTCTTTGTTGTTCCTGGTGCAAAAATGCATACTTAGTCTTAATTAGTACTATTTTAAGTCATATGAATACATAAAAGATCTGCTAAATATGGTATGAAATTATTTAGGAATAGTTTTTATTTATATTCTTTTAGTGTAAATCATAAAATGTACCATTTATATGGGTGTGAGTGTCCTGCCAAGTATTTAATGCCACAATTAAAGAATTCATCAGCTCAATCTTTTTACCAAGTAAACTGCTCTATATAGTTTGTGTTAGGAGGTTACACCAGATGCTCACAATGGTCCCTAACATCTATGAATGAATAAAAAATTCCCACCCTCCCACACAACATTGACTGATGCTACACTTTTCCATAATTCACTACAATGACCAGATGAATCTTGAAGATAAACAAAGCCGGGCTCTCATTAAAGACAAAGGATTTTTGGATATATTACAAGAAAGAACCTAAGGATCCTTGTCATAGAATAAAGAAAGTATCTCTTGGAGGCTGGTGGGGAGGAAAAGAAACACAAACAAAATATTCTGAGGATCCAAACCTCCCTGTGCTGTATCTGTTCAAAGAGCCAAATCAAAATATTGCTCCCTTATAGACTTTGCATCCTGACATTCCCTAAAAAAAACCCTTATTTGTTAAATGTTGCACTTTCCTTCCAGTATACATTATGACCAGGGCTCTGTGGGGGTAGGTGGGTGTGTTGTTGCCACACTCGTGAAACTTGCTCTCCCACACTGTAAAAAAAAAGGAACCAACAAATCCACAACATGGAAGAAGCATTTAACACTGTGGACCACATGATGAATAAATTTATGCATGCAAAAAAAACATAGTGAGAAGATATTCTGGAACTACACAGCTTGTACAACCAACAAAATAATAAAAAAGAAACTTTCAAATTTTTTAAAATTAAGAAATATTTAGCCTTTTATCAAGCTTCCAGCTTCTCCACTTCCACTGACCTAACAAAAGCTAATGCACTGCTTTGGTAATCTGTTATTTTCTCTACATATACAGAGTAATTTTCATACTTCCTTAAGAAGTGAATTAACTGTAATAGAGTAATATACCCCAGTTTGCCATCAAAATGCAAACAACTGTATGATCCCACTTATTTTGGTGTTGTAAGACTTATGTGAGGTGTCAAAGCCAGTTAGCAGTGTGTGCCTTTCTTTTGATTCTCTCATCATCTGTGTCAGGATTTCCAAATTGCTAGCAATTGTAAAACTAGTTTGCACTTCATTGGAGCTGGGTAAAATGATCTTGGGATAATGAGCATCTTACCACTCCGGTCACCAGTTCATATGTACGCCAAGTTAGCGGTGACTGAAAATTCTGCACTTTATTGTCCCCTTGTTGATTTTAATATGAAATACGATAATAATCTCAGTTTAATTTAGAACTAGACTCCCCACATAAAAGACAGAACCACTACAGGTGACACTAGTGGAGAATTTCTGCAAACAGGCAAAGAAATAATGGACATGAAGCTTCTTACCTTTAGTGGTAATGGGCATCTGCCAGTTAAAACTAATAGATCCCCCCATTCACTGGCCAGACTCATTGCCTGTGCAACCTGCACTGCTTAAAGAATGGTACTTAAATAGAGATCCATTTTCATGCAGAAATATTAACTACCTGAGGAAAAGGGGAGCTGAGCTAGCAGCCAGCATGACGGATTTATCTATAATGGAAGTTACTTTTGCATTACTGCTGTACCTCAATTCTGTAAGGCTCACTGGGAATGGAGGTGGTACTGTTTTGCTAGTGCCCCGTTGTACAGATAAATAGAGTGCTTCTGATCAAAGGAAAATAGGGCTGGAAAGGACCTCATGAGGTCATCTAATCCAGCCTCCCCCCCCCACTCAGGGCAGGATCATACCTGAATAAAACATCTTAGACAAATTTCTAAGCTGTTTTCAAAATTTTCAGGGATGGAGGTTCCACAACTTCTCTAGGTAGCCTGTTTCAATGCTTAGCCACCCTCAGAGTCATAAAATTCTTCCTAATCTCCAACCTAAATTTCCACTACTGCAGTTTGAAGACATTTCTCTCAGCCCCGTCTACCACAGCCACAGAAGTAGTTCTTCAAGTGTTTGAAGACTATCAAATTCCCCCACCCCTCCTCAGTCTTCTCTTTCCAGACTAAATAACCCTAGTTCTTTCAGGCTTTCCTTATAAGTCTTGCTTCCCAGGCTTCTAATCATCTTTATCACTCTGCTGCACTCTTTCCAATTTGTCCACAACTTCCTTGAAGTGTGGGGCCCAAAACTGAACATGGTACTTCAGGTGACACCTCACCAGTGCGTAATAAAATGGAAGAATGACTTTCCTTGATTTGCAAGTGACACTTCTGTTAAAACAAGCCAGCATGCTGACTTTTTTGCAATAAAAGCATGCTGTTATATAACACTCAGTGGTTATGGTCCACTGTAACACTATAACAGGTCTATCTCTGCAGTATTATAGCCTAGCCAGTCATTGCCCTGTTTGTATTTGTGCATGCAATTATTCCATCCCAAATGCAGGACTTTGTATTTGTCCTTGCTGAATTTCATTTGATTGATTTCAGACCATTTCTCCAGTTAATCTAGGTTGTTATGCACTTTAGTCCTACCCTCCTGAGTGTCTGCAACTCCACCAACTTGGTATCATTTGTGAATTTGCTGAGCATGCACTCAATCCCATCATTCAAATCATTAAAGATAGTAAGCAATACTAGGAAAGATCCAGGGGAAACCTACTTGATACTTCATCCCAATTAAACATCAAGTCATTGATGACTACTCTTTGGGCTTCATGATCCAACCAGTTATATATTCTTCATACAGTACTTTTGTCAAGTCTGCATTTTGTTAACTTATTTATGTGACTATTGCAGGAGACAGCATCAAAAGCCTTGATAAAGTCAAGGTATATCATGTCTACTGTTCTCCTCCCATTGACAGAGACGTCACCATCTCATAGAAGCAAGTCAGGTTGGACAGGCTTGAATTGCTTTTGGAGAATCCACGCTGGCTGTTTCTACTCACCTTGTTCTCCTCTACATACTTCTTGGAAGGACCTGCTCCATGATCTTTCCAGATATCAAGGTCAGACTCATTGGTCTGTAGTTTCCCAGATCCTCTTTATTCTCTTTCATAAAGATAAGAATTATATTTACCCTTTTGCACTCAGCTGTGACCTCAACTATCTCCAGGATGTCTCAAAAATGATATCTAATGGTTCTGAAATTGCCTCAGGTAAATCCTTCAGTATCCTAAGGTATATCCCAGCCTTGCTGACTGAAAGCACCTGCCTTCTCTAAGTAATTACCTAATCTGTTCTGCTACTATTCTAGGCTGTTTCCTTCCCTATCTTTGCAGCCAATTGCACTCATGATCTGGTAGCTCACCTTCTCTGTGGTGACCGAATTAAAGAAGGTATTATATACTACACCCCTCTATGTATCATCATACATAACTGGGTTGCCTTCTGCATTTAGCAGCGGACCTACACCTCGGTCTTCTGCTTATATACATATAGCATCCTTTTTTATTGATTTTTAAGACCCCTGCCAGTTGCATCTCAAATCATGCTGTGACCTTCCCTGATTATCTCCCTGCATGCCCACAGAATACTCTTATATTCTGCCCTAGTACTGTGACCAAGTTTCTACTTCTTATAGGATTCCTTTTGAGCTGTAGCTGATTGAAGAAAATGCTATCTAGCAAAGCTGGTCTCCTGCTGCATTTCCCATTTTTTCTGTTGCATTAATATATCTTGCTCTTGTGACCTTAATATAGCCTCCTTAAAGTATAGACTGGACTCCTTTTCCTCTCAGATTTGCCTCCCAGGGAATCATTGCCAACCAATTCCCTCTGTTTGTTGAAGTCTGCTTTTCTAAAGTCCAATGCTTTTATTCTGTTACTCTCCTTCCTTTAGGATCTTGAACTCTATCATTTAGTGGTTATCATCCCATGTTACCTTCCACCTTCACATTCTTAACCAATTCTTCCTTGTTTGTGAACGTCAAGTCAAAAAGAGCTCCCTCCTAGTTGGGCACTCCATCTGTACCCCAACACACTCCAAGAATTTGCTGGACTGCCTGTGCACTGATGTGTTTCTTTCCCAGCAGATGTCATGGCAATTAAAATCCCCCATGAGAACCAGACTAAGTGATTTGGAAACCTGTGCTTATTGTTTAAAGAAGCTCTTGTATACATCTTGTTTGGTGACCTATAGTAGACACCTGCTAGGACATCCCCCTTGCTGCCCTTCCCTCTTAAGTTTTACCCAGCAGCCCTTCCTCCCACTTTTTGCTGCGCCTCAGAATATGTGTACATCTTTTTTATCCCACTTATCCTTCCTGAACATGTTATAATCATCCACAATAGTACTTCAGTCACTTGAACTATCCCACCACATCTTCATAATCCCAATTACATCAGTGTTCTGTGATTGTACTAGGACTTCCAATTCTTCCTGCTTATTCCCCATGCTTTTATATTAGTATATAAACATTTCAGGTAACTAACTGATTGACCTATTTTCTCCCTTAGAATATTACTAAAGCTTCTAACATTGCTTCCTGTTAACTAGATTTTTATCCAGGTCCCCTGGCTCTTTACTTATTTTTAGGCTTTTTTCTACATCCTTTTGTCTACAACCTAGTTTAAAACCCTCCTCACTACATTAGTGAACCTGTGTACAAAGACACTTTTCCCCTCTTTGTCATGTGAACTCCATCTCTTTCTGCTTCAGACTCCAGGGCAGTTAATCTGACATCTTTCACAACATTCACAACATGCAAATTAACTTCATATATATTTAAAAATAATGGGACTACTCATCTGACTAAATGTTCACCGATGAGTACGGGATACTGCCTAGTCCTAGACTAGTCAATTGATCATTGTTTATGCACAGATGTCTAGTCAGTAGCAAATTGTTTTAAATGCAATGAACGTCTGGATTTCAGTAAAAAGCAGGGATAAAATGAAAAAAAAAATCCTGGCTGAAGTGGAGTTAAGTTTTTCAAAATATAAGCAATTCATTAAATGCTTTCCAAATTAGGAAACAAAACTTGGTTTTAAAACCAGCATCAGTATACTATATCGGCACTACCTAGGCATAGTACATGCCTTTGAAGCACACATTAGTTTTGTTTTCACTTACTTTCAGATGACTCACTCAGTCGTAGTAACACTATTCTTAAGTAACATAGTCACATATGACCCTTTTTGTTACTGCTTTGTAATACAATCATTCATTTCTACACCTTGTTGATCCTGATGGCGCCCTAAGTGTTTTATGAAATTAGGCCTTAATCTTACAACCTGAGCAAACTGCTGCTGGAGAAATTTATATGGTCTGAATATCTGAGAAGGGTGCAAGCTGGTTAAGAAGCAACATCACATCCTGCAGTACTGTGATATTTCCTGGAGCAAGGGTGTTCAGCCCCTGGCCCACAGGTTGCATGTAGCCTATGGTGCCGTGTCATCCAGCTTGTGGGTTGTCCTACAGATCCAGCAATTTGGCTGCGGGCGGGGAGAGGTTGGGGAGGTACCGCTCTCTGCTGCCAAATTTTCAGGTCCCTGGGGAGTCCCAGGCCCTGCATGCTGGATCAGGTGCTTGATCCCAGTGCAGAGAGGGGCCCAATCCCAGTGGGGGTTGGGGGGGGCAGGTGCCAGGCTGCCAAAACCCAAGCTTAGCACATGGGGGGAGTGCTAGGCCCCTAGGACCCAAACCCAGTAGAAGAGGGCAGTGCCAGGCCCCTGGGGCTGAATTCTGCTGTGCAGGGAAGAAGGAAGGTGGTGCCAGGCCTCAGGGCCCAGTCTGGCCTGTGCACTGGCCCTGTACCACTCAACTGATCTGTGGGCCCACCACTGTCCTAAAGGATTTTAATCCAAATACTCACCACACTAGCCTCATTTTAGCTGGTATCAAATTAAGGGTTTTGAGTATTTGGTACAATACGACAGCTAGTTAACACTGGGAATAGGCTTCTAGTATAAGGCTGACTTCCCTTATCATGTTGCTAACAGACTCAAGATTTATATTATTTTTGCTATAGCTTAGTGTGTATGTTTGCATGGAACAAGTGGCAGTGATATACTTGCTGAGTAAGTATTGGAACTAGAAGTCGTAAGCAATAAAATCTTTTAAAATATTTCTTTTCAATCATAGAGATACAACAGTATAGAGAATCATCAAGCTGGGAAAAGTTTCATTTATAGCTATACAATGTACTTCAGCTTATACTAGAATCCTAATCTGATTAGTTATAAAGTTTATGACTCCTTTATGGGAATTCCAAAGATTATGGCAAAGCAGAGTAAGGGGTGTATTGCTGTGTTGAATGAGAGAAGAAATTTTCCCGCTTGGCAGTAAATCCATGAGTAGTCAGTGAAGTCTTGCTTTCATTCACTGGTTAAAACAAAACAGTTGAATATTCATCAGGAGAATGGTGTTAAGTTTTAGAGAATTCAAATTTCCACATGGCAAGGAGATGTGGGGAGGAGGGACATTTGAAACAGTGCACAACAGATTAACATTGCAAGATGACTTGGATAAACTGAGAAAATGAGCAGATTCTTTAACTGGAAGATGATTTAAAAGTTAAAAGTGTACAGCAATGAGTCTGGGGAGATCCAATAACAGACTTACTAAATAGATTCAGTTAAGGGAAGACTGAAATAGAAAAAGATTTGTGGCAGTAAGGAGTAATTGTAGAATCACAGCATATGGTTGCAGCAAAGAGTAAACAGAGTGTTACATTACCTAAATAAAAGGGATACTTTTCATATGGAGAAAACACAGGAGTACTTGTTTACAGGGAGTAATAATGTCAGACCTGTTATGCTGTACAAAGTTTTGACTGGCTAAATTTATTTATAGCAGGATTTTTTTTTAAATTGAGACAGCAATGTTCATCTGTGGGAAGGATTGATCGTCTCTAATGAGGAGAGGATCAAAACTAAATATGTTGATCTGAGGAGGAAGAATGTGAAGGGCAATTTCATTATAATTTTCAGGTACCTAAAGAGGTCAAATTAAGATGCAGGACTCATAAAAGAGAGACAGAAAGACCTAATAGGTAATTCAGTCCAACTTCCTGTCAAGTGAAAATTATTCTGAAAGATTTATTTGCTAGTTTAGAGGTAAATTTACCTGCTACAACAGCAATTATCAGTTGGGGTATGGCAGGGTCCTTTTAAGGGTACAAACATCTACACCAGGGACATCAAACTTATCTAGCCCAGTGGGCTGGATGAGTGACATGCTGCTGGTCCACAGGCTGGAGAGGGCCCACAGATGAGCCCTGAATGCTGGATTCAGCCTTGCGTGCTGTGCAGAATATAGACTGGATCCAGTCCCACATGCTGTGTGCTAGATCCAGCCTTACACAGAGTATGTGAGGCAGGTCCACCACACACAGCATGTGGTATGTGGGTCTGGTGCAAAACTCGTGGGCAGCATAGTGGGCTGGATGATGGAGCTCTACGGGCTTGACTTGGTTTGTAGGCCACATCTTTGGTACCCCTGATCTACACTATTCACAAGATGAAGCCAGAGATTTCTAACAGGAATACATAATCAAAAATGTCCTGACCTGTTAATGGTCCGAGTTCTTTCCAACTTTCCAAAAGAATAATTACTCTATTATTTTTTCCATAGTCAAAAAATGAGTAAAATGAGTTTCTGAAAATCGAGTGCTTCTAAACTTAGAAAAGTTATGGAGGAGGACCCTGGGTCTAAAGTTTGCAAACTACTGTGCTAAAGAATTCACTCACTTTCTGCAGAAAATCATATGACAAGCTAAACACATCCACTGACAAAGTTTTAGTGACATTCAGCATATTTTTTTTTATTTCCCGCCATTATATCAACCTGTTCGACTCCAAATTCTCTCTTGAATGTTCACACTTCAAATATTGAAAACTTTTCCATTATTAATTCTGTTTCTGATCACTTTAGGTCTCCATCTATTTTTTAAATATTTGTCCACACTGGTAGTTTCAACTCTTTCTAATTTAGTATCATCAATGAATTTTGTTTCCATACCTCTTATAATACTTCTACAATTAACCCTCTTCATACAATTGGTTTCATTTAAAATTTAAAAAGCACGGAAATAAACCAAGGGAGACTGTAGCCCTACAACAAAGACAAAGCAATCACATGTTGGTCTACAGCACTGTCCAGAAGTTAAATTGGATTCTTTCTGTTGAGTCAGTTTATTGAATATGATGTCATTACATTTTAAAATTGGCACAGGTGAAATTCACTCTCATGAAAACAAACAGTTCAGTCTAAGCTCATTTGATTTTGACTTTCCTTTAATAAAAGTTTGGGAAATAGCAGATGGGATGAAACTATTAGAAAATTTAAAATGATTAAATCAGAGTCATGTACTCCAAATTATGGCACTCTATAAAGTAATATAAACATTTCAACAAGCATCAGTCCAACGGGAATGCTAAACAATATCATTGCTTTTATTAAAAGAGAAAGAAGAGATTTCTCTTCAGAGAGGGGCATATTAAAAAGTTATGGTTTACAGTGAAGGGGCTTTATTATTGTTATTATTATTTCTATATATTGGAGTGCTCAACACACAGTACAACTGCATGTTTGTAGGTAGGAATTAGGGAAATAAGCAACTGTACTGAAGGTCTGAGTTTGAAAATAACAGCATGGTTTCCTCTGAATTCCATGATTTTTTCCATAGGAATCATCATACAACTCTGCTTAGGGGAATGCATTGTATAGAATTAAGGCTACATCCAGGTCACAGCAATGTTTTCTGCATTTTCAATCTAAACTCTCTCTCTTCCTCGGTTGTGAGAAAATATTTAGGATTTGATCATGGTCTCATTTTCGGCAATGACAAATCTCCTGGGACTGATAAGCTTCTGACCAAGAGTCCCAATTCTGCTGCCTGTATTCACATGTAATACTATTAATATTAGCTCCTCAGTGAATAAAAGCATGGGAAATTAAAACACAGATATTATTGTTCCATATTTAACAAGCCTGAAAATGTTCCCATCTATCTAGGATTTTGTATTAAAACTATTGCTGTGGTATTTTAGGTTCAAAACCAGAAGGGCTTAATCTTGCAAAGGGGAGAAGAGATGAAAGAATGCAATTCAGCGTTTCTTATAACTGTAAGGAATTAGTCCCATCCGGTGAGTTGATAGTACATCCCCAGCATACCTTAGCCCTCAAAATAGCTTCTCATTACCCTTGCTGTAAAGCAGAAGTAATTCTTCACACAAAAATGGTTACTGTATACCCAATTGACATACAAAGCATTTCTGGCACATTTGGCAAGCAACCCTAGTTGCATCCCTTCAGAGGGCAAACAGCCAGTGCTGGGCTCAGCTTTGGCTGTTTACTTGCTCAGATAAAGGATTTACTTGTCCTATCCTCTTCTATGATGCTCCTAATAAGTTCTGAGCATTCTGCAATGGTAAATTCCTAAAGACCCTTTTCCAGATAACAAAGGGCCTAATCCCAGGAGGTTCTTAGTGCCTTTATCTCCAATAATCTTGTTGGAAAACAAACTCCTAGGACAGAGTCTTCCTGCTAGAACAGCAGCATCTTTCACCACTCCTTCAGCACAGACACAGAGTTCTTTGCTTCTTTTTAAATTTTATCTTATACAGAAACATTTTGTAGCAAACAGAAAATGTAAAGGCCATTGCCTTCCAGGACATGAAAGGATACCATGATTTATTAAAAAAAAAAAAAAAAAAGAATCAGACTGTTAAAGGGGGGCCATCTTTGGATAATATCTTGTCCTGTAGTGATGATGGAATGAGTTAATATGGGCTAAATGAAAAAAATGGGGAAAGGAGCTCTATGCTAAAGCGGCCAAAAAAGATAAAACATTTCACATAGCTGTACTGAATACTGCCGAAATTTGCATTATTTGGTCAGTCAAAAGGAACAGTATGATGTGTTGTGTATGTATGGCATTATAAGTGAATTAGCACTGGAAGGAGAAGAGGGAGAAAATTACTTTGCTTAAATAGGAAATAAATGGTAAAAATATTTTTAAACCTGGGGTGATATTTTAGCATGTGCCATTACAGCCCATTGATATCTAACAATAATTGTTCTCTTGCTTTACTGTTTATTTAAAACAAAACAAAACAATGTTCTCTGCATATTCAATCCAAACTCCTTCCCTTCCTAGATTGTGAGAAAATATTTAGGGTGAGCCATGGCCATCTGTAAATATCTATCCTGCACACCAGCACTTGCTGTAGAACATATAAGAACAAGTATAGGTCAGTGACACACTTAGATTTCTGAATTTGTATCCCAGAATTCTTAGCATCTCATTAACAAGAGACACTCGAGGAATTGCTTTGGGAAAACTTGCCTGTTCCATGTAGAAGCATGCTTATTCCACCAAAGCAGCAGTTTAAAAAGTGTATCAAGATCAGCACTCTCACTTCTGGCTATTCTGGCCATTGCTAAGATACAGTTCTAGTACAGGGTAAAAAACTAGTCCTGTTTTTAGCTACCCTATCTTTGCAGCAGAATTGATGGAGGTTGTTTTGTCAGTGGCCTGTGACTTTCAGAAGGCAACAGGGTCTTGGGAGGCATTTTACAGGCTCAATCCTAATCTATTAGCGCTGCTTGACCTGGTGCTGGCTACTGGGGAAGACCTAGTCAGCGACCTAGTGATCGATGGGAAGCTGGGTGACAGCGACCACGAGCTGATCACCTTCACCATCTGCCGAAAAGCTGGCAAGTCGGTCAGCAACACGCAAGTCCTTGACTTCAGGAAAGCCGACTTTGACAAGCTCAGGAGGCTTGTCAGTGAGGCCCTAAGGGACTGTGACCGCAGGGAGAGGGGGGTTCAAGAAGAGTGGTTGCTCCTCAAGGGAGCGATCCTCAATGCACAAACTAAGTCTATTCCATCTCGGAGGAAAGGCAGCAAGAGGGCACAGCAGCCCCCCTGGCTCTCCAGGGACCTAGCAGACCTCCTGAGGCTAAAAAGAAAGGCCTACAAAGGATGGGAGTCACCTCCAAGGAGGATTATTCTGCACTGGTCCGGTCCTGTAGGGAGCAGACCAGGAAAGCCAAGGCTGCAACTGAACTCCAGTTAGCTTTGAGCATCAAGGACAATAAAAAGTCCTTTTTCAGATATGTGGGGAGCCGGAGGAAAAGCAGGGGCAACGTTGGACCCCTGCTGAACCAGATGGGGCAACTGACAATTGACGCCCAGGAAAAAGCCAACCTATTAAATAGGTACTTTGCGTCGGTCTTTCATCAGCCCCATGGGACGCCTGTGCCTGCTACAGGGCCGGGAAGTCCGGGTGACGGTGATCCCGTGCCCTCCATTAATGCTGACTTTGTGAAGGAACATCTTGAGAAGCTGGATACCTTCAAGTCAGCCGGCCCTGACAATCTTCACCCCAGGGTACTCAAGGAGCTGGCGAGCATCATAGCCCAGCCTCTAGCGCGGATCTTTGAAAACTCTTGGCGCTCTGGTGTAGTGCCCGAAGACTGGAAGAAGGCCAACGTGGTGCCTATCTTCAAGAAAGGGAGGAAAGTGGATCCGGCTAACTATAGGCCCATCAGCCTGACTTCTATCCCGGGGAAGATCTTAGAAAAGTTTATTAAGGAGGCCATCCTTAATGGACTGGCCGACGCCAACATCTTAAGGGATAGCCAGCACGGGTTTGTTGCGGGTAGGTCTTGCTTGACCAATCTCATTTCCTTCTATGACCAGGTGACCTATCACCTGGACAAGGGAGATGAGATTGATGTCATATATCTTGACTTCAAAAAAGCCTTCGATCTGGTGTCCCATGATCGTCTCTTGGAGAAACTGGCCAATTGTCGCCTTGGGTCCCCCACGATCCACTGGCTGGAAAATTGGCTCCGGGGTCGGACCCAGAGGGTAGTAATTGATGGAAGTCACTCATCATGGTGTCCTGTGACCAGTGGGGTCCCCCAGGGCTCTGTCCTTGGACCCATACTGTTCAACATCTTCATTAACGATGTGGACGCTGGAATCAGAAGCGGACTGGCCAAGTTCGCCGATGACACCAAACTTTGGGGCAAAGCATCCACGCCAGAAGACAGGCGGGTGATCCAGGCTGACCTGGACAGGCTCAGCAAGTGGGCGGATGAAAATCTGATGGTGTTCAATGCCGATAAATGCAAGGTTCTCCACCTTGGGAAGAAAAACCCGCAGCATCCTTATAGGCTCGGCAGTGCTATGTTGGTTAGCACTATGGAAGAAAGAGACTTAGGGGTCATCATTGACCACAAGATGAACATGAGCCTGCAATGCAATGCTGCGGCTAGTAAAGCGACCAAAACGCTGGCTTGCATCCATAGATGCTTCTCAAGCAAATCCCGGGACGTCATTCTCCCCCTGTACTCGGCCTTAGTGAGGCCGCAGCTGGAGTACTGCGTCCAGTTTTGGGCTCCACAATTCAAAATGGATGTGGAGAAGCTTGAGAGAGTCCAGAGAAGAGCCACGCGCATGATCAGGGGTCAGGGAAGCAGACCCTACAATGACAGGCTGAGAGCCCTGGGGCTCTTTAGCCTGGAAAAGCGCAGGCTCAGGGGTGATCTGATGGCCACCTACAGGTTTATCAGGGGTGATCACCAGTATCTGGGGGAACGTTTGTTCACCAGAGCGCCCCAAGGGATGACGAGGATGAATGGTCACAAACTACTACAAGATCGTTTCAGGCTGGACATAAGGAAGAATTTCTTTACTGTCCGAGCCCCCAAGGTCTGGAACAGCCTGCCGCCGGAGGTTGTTCAAGCGCCTTCATTGAACACCTTCAAGATGAAACTGGATGCTTATCTTGCTGGGATCCTATGACCCCAGCTGACGTCCTGCCCTTTGGGCGGGGGGCTGGACTCGATGATCTTCCGAGGTCCCTTCCAGCCTTAATGTCTATGAAATCTATGCTGTACTCACTATGGAGTCCAGATATACAGTGTGTTGCTTCTGGTACAGGACAATAGCGGAGGGATAGAATTACATTACCACTCAGAACTGGGATGATCAGACATATCTCCAAAGTTTCTTCATAAGGAAACATGGAATTGTGTGACAAGCTTGCCTCAACTTGCTGGTGCCAGGAAACACAATGAAGTGAGGTTATACCAGTACAGAAGCAGATTGCTATCTAATTGGCTACTGTGGACCACTACAGATTGGTGACTCACTGGTTTGGATTTATTGACAAGTCAACACTAAGTGGTATGGCTGTGGAAGTCTGAGGCAGAATTAATACTCTGGTTTAACCAGTGCTAGTAGACATAGCTACAGTGTCAGAATAATAGCTAACTTTAAAAAATGGGGTTCCTGAACTGCATTGGGGCCATTAGTGACACATGCTCATAGTCTGCTTGCTACAAGGAGCACCCATATATCATAGCTTCACAGAATACAACTCAATAGTTAAACAGGCCTTGGCTCACCAGAAAAGCACAGAATCATAGAAAAGAAAGGCTGAAAAGGACCTCCAGAGTACATCTAGTCCAGCCCCCTGCCTGAGGCAGGATCATCCCTAACAAAACTATTCTATATGAATCCACTAGCTAACTCATGGGTGCTCAACCTTTTAGCTCTGCAGATCAGATGAGGGGTATAGGGCTGATTTGTGCATGCCAGGATCCAGCCTCAGGACCTCACACCATTTCAACCCCCAGGATTAAGCTTTAGGGCCTTGTGCCGCTTCTGCCTGTCCCTGTGAGCAGTCATTGGGCTCCAGGGGCCCTGTATCACTTCTGTGTAGCCCTGCACACCCGGATTGCACTCCATGGACTGAAGGAACAGGTGCCAGGGACTGGATCTGACTCTCAGACCAGGGTTGAGCATCCTTGCTATAAATTATTAGACAAACTTATTAGCACGTTCCCAAACACCAACATGGGAGGCATCAGCAAGGTGCATGATGTCAGATCTGACATTTACCTGTTTGGACAAGAAAGGACTTAATTCCCTTGGAATAACATGCTTATCAATGAGGTGTCTGTGGTCACACCTCTACTGCTATGACTCAAAAAGGTGTACTATAAGAACAGCTGGCAAAACATGGGGTTAGTGATATACTGAGCAGCTGCAGGATAGCGACAGAGTAGGTATTTGGCTGGCTGAACTCACAATGGTGATGCTGATGCCAGCATGTCTAATGCTATTTCTACTACTGTGATGTACTATGACTGTGCTATAACTGACCGGATAAGAGTGAACACATACCAGAAAAGTGCTCAAGACATTGCTAGTCTGAAAGATGAGTATGGCAAACTGAATTTGCTCTTGTCATCAGTGGGGCTTGATTCAGGCAAGCAAGGGAAATATAGGATTCCTTATACTTAGAACAGAGGGCCACCTAGGTAAAGCACGTCAAACTCCTGGTAGTGGACCAGGTAGACGACAAGTTACTGGATTTACTATGGACTTGTGCTAGGCACCACTGAGGATTTTAATTCTCTCCTGATAATGGATAATCATTCACCTACTCCTTTCCTCCTTTCTGCCTCTTAATACATTTTGAGTGTATTTTCCAAAGACACGACCATGAATGCTGTGTGTCCTGGAGGCTGGCGGTGGGCACGGCAAGCGCCAAGCTCCTGCAGGCGGCTGCAGCACTGTCGGCAGGGGGTGGGTGGGACAGACGGACCACCTGCAGACACCACTGGCAGCGTTGGCCAGTAGCAATTGGGGACTGCCTGCAGGTGCCGCGGGCAGTGTTGGTGGCGCCTTTTCACAGGGGGTGCACCACCAAACTCAAGGGGTGTATGTGCACCTCCTATGCATCACCAATGGACTTGACTATTGTTATATTCAAACTAGAGGGAGACCAGACCCCAATGTAATCCTCTGGCTGGATAGCAGCATGTTGGGTTGGGGCTCTTCTGGAACATTAACTTCTCATGCTCTTTGAATGCGGTGAACTTGTGTAGAAATTGAGCAGGCTATGTGGAATCAAGAGTCAAACGATGAACTGAGGTACACAAGGCTCTTTGAGTAGATGTGCTATCTTTTATTAGACCAACTGAGTATTTGGAAAAAAGTTCTTAGCAATTTTTCAGGCACAGTCACCCTTCTTCAGGAATAGGAAGTCTCTGCTGTTCTGACACTCCAAGGAATGAGAGAAGCTAAATGTGTGACAGGATTTCAATGAGAATGTTAATAGGTAGAAATTAGGAAGATAAAAGGTAAAGCAGGGAAGGGAGGGGGGAAAAGAGCCAAAGGTGAGTCAGGAAGACTCTACAGTAATAGTGAGTCAAGGAAGAAAAGAGGCTGTCTGTGAAAAAGGAAATAGCTGGAAATTAGGAAGACAAAAAGCAGAAAAAGGAGGGGAGGGGAGAAGAGAGCAGAAAGAGGAAGGGGGGAGAAAAGTGTAAAAGGTCAGGTCTGACAGGCACCTGGTGAATCAGATATCAGGCAGGTTGTAATGTGTCATAAATCCAATGTCTATATTGAGTCCGTGATTTTTTGTATCCAGTAGATTTATGAAAGGAAGTTTGTAGGCTCATCTATGAAAGGTGTTTTGTAAATTCCCCATGAGGATTAGAAAAGAGATTGGAGAGGGAGCATGTGACAGGGGGTTATCCTGAGGCTGACCTCTGTCATCCTACCTACCTGCTTTGGGTAGTCTGCCCGCCTATCTTTCCTGCCATACCTTGTTAGTAAATAATTAAATTGTTCATTAAGTGGAAGGCTGCCCTTCATGCACCCAGTTATACCGGACACTGCATACATGCTCCAACCTTCCCAACACATGTCCCATGCCTCACGGGTGTTACTATCGTCATCAACTCTATACACCCCTGGCATTGAACTCTCTGGTTCCTGTGTCTCTGCAATATGTAGGCACAGAGTTCTCTGGTGACTGGCTTTCTGTGCCTCTCTCTGATGCCTGGGTCAGTGCCTCTCCCCTGGGTACCTGGTTCTGCACCCCTGTGGCACTCTGGGCTCACTGCGCCCCTGTAGCCGCACCCCAGTGGTGCTCCGCTCACTGTGCCCGACAGTGGGCTCTACCTAAGCATATGCCCTTTCTCTTCAGGCACTGAGGCCTCCAAGCCCCACCCTTCTAGCTTCACCCTGATCCTCTGGGATAAACATGAACACAAACACAAGCCCCTAGGATATAAATTGAATACTAACAATAACAACAGTGCTATACCTCTTTAAAGGGGACAAACTTCCACTCGGAGTAACATGCCCCTATTCTAGGTTACACAGGGAATTTCCCAGGTGTCATGTAGCACCCAGATAGCAGAGCAGGCACTACTGGGAGAGCTAGGCAGGCAGCACCGGGTCTCAAGTAGCTTCAGTAGGCAGGAACTCCTTCCCTGTCATTTGCCAGAGTGTGCATCTGCTAACTACAGTTTGGGCTTGTATATCTCAGAACCCTGCCTCCTGCTGGTCAGGTGATTTCGGTAGGTGTGGCCAATTGCTCCCTTAGGCTGCTACCCCAACACCCTGCAGCTGGGGAGCTCTGCTTGGCGCTTCTTCATCCTTAAGAAGCAGGCACATCTTAGTGCCCTGCTACAGAGTGATCGTCTTGTGAGAAGCGTGCCCTCGCAGGTATTCTCATCTTTGATAGATTTCTCGTGTTCGTTCATTCTGGTGCACAGTTGTCGTTTTGTTTCTCCTACATATTTTCCATCAGGGCATTTAGTGACTGGATAAGATATATAATATTTCTGGAGGTGCAGGTGTAAGATCCAGGAATTATGATGGTTCTGTTGTGGTATGTAGTTATTGTAGGGGTGGTGGAGAGGTGCTGGCAGGTTTTACATTTCTTGTCCTGGCATGGTCTGGATCCATTCAGTGTGGTTTGAGTCATAAGGAGTTTGCTTCTGGTGATGAGGTTAGCAAAGTTCGGTGCTTGTTTAAAGGCTAGGATGGGTGGTTCTGGAAAGATCTCTTTAAGAGTTGGGTCTTCTTCTAGTGTGGACTGCAACTGTTTAAGGATTTTCCATGTAGGTTCCAGGAAAGGGTGATATGTCATAACTAATGGTGTGTGATTTGTGGGGATTTTCCTTTTGTACTGCAGCAAATCTTCATGTGGTATCTAGGTGGCTCTTCCAAAAGTGCAATCCATCTCTCTGGAGGAGTGTCCTTGTTGGCTGAAGGTCATAGATTTCATAGACATTAGGGCTGGAAGGGACCTCGCAAGATCTCTGGGTCCAGCCCCCTGCCCAAGGGGCAGGAAGTCAGCTAGGGTCACAGGATCCAAGCAAGATAGGCATCCAAATGTTTCTTGAAAGTGTCCAGAGTAGGTGCTTGCGTGAGCTCTGGTGGGGAGTCTATTCCAGGCCCTGGGGATTTGGCCAGTAAAAAAAAGTTTTTCCTTATGTCCAGCCTAAAACGGTCTTCCAGGAGTTTGTGACTGTTGGACCTTGTCTTCCCTTGGGGTGCCCTGGTGAACAGATGTTCTCCCAGTTCCTGATACATACATACCCTTTATATAGCCTGCCACCAAGTCACCCCTGAGCCTATGCTTCTGCAGGCTGAAGAGTCCCATGGCTCTTAGCCTCTCTTCATAAGGCCTGCTCTCTTGCCCTCTGATCATGAGAGTGGCTCTCCTCTGACCTCTTTCAAGTTTCTCCACATCCTTTCTGAATTGTGGAGCCCAGAACTGGATGTAGTACTCCAGCTGCAGTCTCACCAAGGCCAAGTACAGTGTGAGGATGACTTCCTGGGTCTTGCTTGAGATGCAAGCCAGAGTTTTGTTTGCTTTGCTGGCTGCAGTATTGCATTGGTGGTTCATGTTCATCTTGTGGTCAGTCATGACCCCCAAGTCTCTTTCAGTCATGGTGATAGCAAGTGTAGCACTGCTAAGCCTGTAAGTGTGATGCGGGTTTTTTCTCCTGAGGTGGAGCACCTTGCATTTCTTCATATTGAATGCCATCAGGTTTTCATCTCCCCATCTTGCGAGCCTGTCAAGGCTGGCCTGGATCACCAGCCTATCCTAAAGTGTGACCATACTTCCCCATAGTTTGGTGTCATCAGTGAACTTAGCCAGTCTGCTCTGACACCAGAGTCCAGATCATTTATAAATATCTTAAAGAGTACAGATCCGAGAATGAAGCCCTGGGGTACACCACTGGTCACTATGTACCATGTTGATTTGGTTCCATCAATTACCACTCTCTGGATCCAACCTTGGAGCCAGTTCCCCAGCCATTGGACCATAAGGTTGTCGAAGCTGCAGTTCCCCAATTTTGCCATGAGGTCATCATAAGACACCAGGTCAAAGGCTTTTTTAAAGTCCAAATATATTATATCAACCTCTTTTCCTTTGTCCAGGTGATGTGTCACCTGGTCATAGAAGGAAATGAGATTGGTCAGGCAAGACCTACCCACAACAAAGCTGTGTTGGCTATCCCTCAGAATGTTGCTTTCTGTTAGCCTGTTGTTAATGGTTTCTTTGATGATTTTTTCCAATACCTTTCCAGGGATTGAGGTCAAACTGATTGGCCTGTAGTTTCCTGGATCTTCCTTCCTCCCCTTCTTGAAGATAGGCACCACACTGGCCCTCTTCCAATCTTCAGGTACCTTGCCCGAGGGCCACACTATGTCAGCCAGTTCCTTTAGCAGTCTTGGGTGCAATCTATGAGGATCAGCTGGGGGGGGGAGGGGGGAGGAAGGGGGCAGTGACCCTAGTGCAGTGTGCTTTGGGGCCAGAGACACCCTTTGTTCAAGGGACCCCTGATTGGACAATAAGGGAGCTCCTCTTGTCCACCCTTGTCCTGGCAGCCAACCTAGCTCTTCCTTCTTCTTCAGCTGAAGAGCCCGCCAGTAGGAGATAATCTCCTCTTCACCATCCCTGATGGCATGCAGCCTCTGTACCTCAGTCTGAAGCTCCCTTATCCAGCACTCCAGAGACTCCAATACGGAGCAAACCTCACCATGAGACGTGTCATTGCTCCTGATCCTATGTGCCTGCAATCGTGTCAGGTAGTTCCCACAGCCGAGAGCCCTGTCTGAGTGAAGGCTGGAACCATAGGTTGTGTCTGGGTGGAGGCCTCAGAGGTACCGGAGGGGAAGGCGGGGTCCGGTCGCAAAGGGGATCTTTGGGGTGTGGCATATCCCCACCATGGTACAGGTAGTAGTCTGGGCTATTATTCTGCCAACCCATCTCTTCAGGCTCACCTTATGCCCCTCCTGCTCACCTTGATGTGAGAACTCCCACGCTAACTCGTGTCCCGGGCTCAGACAGTGCCTGTTTGCATGTTCTATTCATGTGGCTTCTTGGGGGGCTAGGCCAAGTAGGAGCTGGGTGGGGGCACGACCCTCCTCAGCTCCTGTCAGCTGCCTCCTGCAGCTAATTCCCATAGGCCCCATTTACCTCCCAGCTGTGCTGCGGGGCTCAAGGTTTGGGTCCGCCCTGCGTTTGCTGGGGGTTCCTGGGCTTACGGGTGCATGAAGGGCTCCCACCCATGCGTCTCTTGCCAGAGCCAGACCCCCAAAGTGTGGCTTCTACCATTGGCAGGCCCTTTTAAATCCTGTGCATGTGGGGGACAGATAAGTGCCCCCCCTTCCTCTGACACACCAGGTGGCACCAGTCGCATGGCTTCTTGCGGGGCTGGGCCAAGTAGGAGCCGGGTGGGGGCACAACCCTCCTCGGATCCTCTCAGCTGCCTCCCACATCTGTCTAATTCCCACCCACCATGGGCCCCGTCTACCTCCTGGCTGTGCTGGGGATTAAGGTCAGGGTCTGCCACGTGTCTGCTGGGGTGCTGGGCTCACAGGGGTGTGATGGGCTTCTGCCCATAGGTCTCTCACCAGAGCCAAACCCCAAAGTGCCAATCCTTTTGAGATTTGTGAGGTGGCAACCACAGGTATTCTTCTCAGTGCAAATTTAGTGGTATTGAAGAGCTTGGTTGTAAATTACAGCTTTCTTGGTGCTTAGGGTGATTACTGGTTCTGTGTAGAAATTTATGTTGGTCTGTGGGTTTCTTATATATGGTGGTTTGAATATTACCATTTTGGATATTGATCATGGCATCCAAAAAGGAAATGCTGGTGTTAGAGTATTCAAGCGATAGACTGATGGAGGGGTAATGACTGTTGAATTTTTAGTGGAAATCCATCAGAGACTGCAGGCTTTTGGTCCAAATAATGAAGATGTCATCTATGTATACCAAGTATAGTAAGGGTTTGATGACACAGCTCTTGAGGAATTCTTTTTCTAGGTGGGCCATAAAAAGGTTGGCATATGGTGGGGCCATTTTGGTGCCCATAGCTGTGCCCATGGTCTGGAGGAAGTGTTGGTTGTTGAAACTGAAATTGTCATGTGTAAGGATAAAGTATATGACTTCAGTGATATCCTGAGGTCTGTACTCTGAGTTGTAATCTCGCTCTTGCAGATATGCGAGGCAGGTTTGGATACCATCCTGGTGTGGGATGTCGGTGTATAAGCTACTGACATCCATGGTGGCTAGGAGGATATTGCTGGGAAGATGGTCTATGTTTTTGAGTTTTTGCAGGAAGTCTGTTTGGATGAAACTCAGTCTTTTTGTGACAAACTGAGGTACATAATTCAGCAGGTATCTTCCAGTACACAGAGAGCAAGCAGGCATGACTTGACAGAAAGACCAGAAAAATACAGCCTTAGGAATCAGGGGTAACACTGGAGACCATTAAAACCCCAAGTCTGCAACTGAGCCTTCAGCCGTTATGTTCAAGTAGGTGTATTTGAGCCCAGCTCATACCAAAACTCTTGGGCTCTAAATGCATACACACAGCAAGGTAGCCAAGCTGGGTTCAAAGCATGTATAATAAAAAGGAGTTTTTAGGAGTAAAGGTTTGTTTGGAAACTGTAAGAAGGTTTGGACAGAAATCCAGGTAAGATTTAGACTTACTTAGAAATTATTCCATTATTTTATATTCTAGACTTTATTCCATGCACATATCCATACTACTTTTGTTTCTATCTAAACACATGCTCAATCTTGAATGCTAGATTTTGCTACATAACTTTTCAATACATTAAACAATTGTGCAACAGACCCATAAATTCAATGAGTAAATAACCACAAACTTTTCCTCACCTGTTTTAAACCTTTTGTTGTAAATATGGGCGTTCAGAGCCGCTCTAAGTAAAGCACCAGAAGTGTCTGTGGGCTTTAGTTAAAGTGCCCCCGCTGCCATTTTGAAGTGCAGGGATGATGATTCACGAGATGCTGCAGTCTGCCGGAGCACGGTAAATTACCACGCTCCAGCAGACTTGATTAATCAAGTCTACTAGTTGCTCATGTATAGGCACCCTATGACAAATATAGCAGTGTGGAAAAGAAATCAAAATGTATGCTTTTATATTTATCCTTATTATGTCACTTATGACATTCAGACAGTATCTTGGTATTATGATATACAGAGTACACCACCAGCTGGAACTAAATTCTATGATAAGGCTCCTGAATTCTAAGAAACTATGGAAATTCTTCTGTAGCTCATCTGTATTTTTATTTAAACATAATTTTTCAGTAGTTTCCTTGTTATTTATCTTGATATAAAATGCCATTGACCCAGACTAGATGTTAGGCTTCTCAAAAGGCTACAGATTTTTGTATGAATAAACTTACATGGCGAGTTGGAGGTTCTGGCAATCAGGAAACATACAAGTATGGGGTTTTGACAAAAAAAGAGCATTGGTATATTGCCCAAATATTTAAAGCTGAGATAAGTGATATCCACATTTAAATGTGACTGACCTTTTTCAGAGTTAACACCGCATTAAGATGGATAACAGAGCTTTTGCTTTGGGCTACCTGAGGCCTCAAGGAAACATTACTGGTTTCAGGTGTATTTGGTTCACATTTTCACACACAATTTTCACATCATCATTCAATCAAATTTATTTTACTGCAACTGAGACTCCCATTTCCTTATCAATCTTTTAAGCCAAACACCTTCTTTCACTACTACACCTGCATAAATATTCACTTACCATCTGGTACATGCTACTGAGAAGCACTTAATTAGACTAGATGGACCTGTGGTCTGACCCAGTAAGGCAGCTCTACATACTGCAATCAATTCTACTTCATCTAAGATATTAAGTTACTGACTGTATCCAAATGCTAATTTCAATTCTTGTAACTTACTTACATTAAGAAAACATGCAATGTGTATGTGAGCAAGGTATGGGTGCCCTAAAGTTAGTCTTGCATGCTTAACAAAAAAAAAGTATGTGCATTTTAGACTTTCATGCAGATTAATCTCAACATAGCATATTATACTATGAGCAAAATAAACAATGCATATTTATGGGAGAGCTGGAGAAAACTGAGAGAAACAATACCCTTCCATGCTTGGGCTAAACAGTCACATTGACACTGGTTTTCAAAATATAACTGTTAGAGTAAAAAAAAAAAAAAAAATCAAACAGCAAGAAAGAAGAAATTGTGGGGATGGGGTAAGCATGCAACAAAATCACAGTGAATTTATCTACAGTCATGGATTTCTCTATTATTTTATAAACAATATGTTTATTTGGTGTAGCACTATATTAGGAGGAAAAAAATATAAATAGACCTTTGTTATGGGCACGCTTCTATGAGCAACATCATAAACATTTAAACAGTTACTTCGACACTAGGTCTTTTAATGTCTTTATTGTATACTAGTGTAGAGTTAATGTTCTTGAAAATAGCCTGGAGGGTTTCTAAACTAGTAAGAGAGAGTGTGTTACCATGGTAATATACTGAATTAAAGTGAGATCATTTCACACATTCACAGCAGTCTAGTGACCAAGCAATGTAGGAAAGGTTGGGTTTTTGTTTTTAATTTTTTAATATGTTCATAGATTTAGTGTTGACCAAAATACAGGCAATTAAACTTTACGCAGTAAAAGATCTTACATAATTGCAAAATAGTCTCCATAATTTAAATTCCTAGATGTGCTGCTTCAAAGCACCCAACACTGTCTTGTTTACTTGCTTTCGACCTGTTGTAGTGTTTACCATGGCTGACTACTAACATTAATCATTCATATTATGGAAACTTGCAAATGCTTACTCGCTGCACTGGGCACTACACACACAGCAAGGAATAGTAAGTGCTCCATGTTGGGTGTAATATAAAATACAATCATACTTCAATTTTAGATAGTAAAATTCACAGTAAGAACCTGCTTAGCAAAATATTCATGTGTAGAAATCTCTGTTTATCTGCATGGACACTAACAAGACTGAAGCTTAAGACTTGATTAGAACAGAAAATATAACATATAAATATAAATGTAATTACAGTGACTATGAGGTAACAAATTATTGTAATTGATCAGGTACTTTGTAAAGAGAAAACATGCAAGTTAAACTTAATATCTGACAAAACATTAATGTGCTCAAAAGGCAAATTATAAAAATATTATTATACAGGCTAGTTAAGCTTTGCATCATTACAAAAATATATATATTCTTAATTTAAATATAGTTAGTTCCACATCATAGCAAATAGTGTCAAGAAATAAGGCATGCCATGTAGGTTCTCTAAACAATGGGCATAATGCATTCTGCGAACCAATTCCATTAGCCAGAGTAGCTTACTTGCCATAGCAAGTTTTTATGCTATATGATTGGTGAAATGGCACCAACTCTGTTTAAAACCTGGAAGACTTATGCCTAAATAATTTTAGTCTAAAAGATACAAATTTCACTGTATATAAATATTACCTGCATTACTGTCAAAAGCCTTCTATAGCAACCTCTTTGGGGATTAAGTATAGCCTCTCTTCATAAACTCTTTTGAAAAGTATTAGGGCTTATAAAACCTGAACTTTTACTGATTCCTGCTGAATTGAAATAAAACTCACTGATTTACCATCATGTCAGTAAAAACTAAAAATGTCTGACTTCTTAACTGGTTCGTAATGCAGCTGGCTGATGCATCTAGCAATGTAAATTTGTTTGTCTTTGAAATCAATTTGCTTTGAGATTGAAGATTTACACATCAGAGAATAAACACAGACATTCAGGCAAGTTAGGGGGAAGTCAGATGGAGTTAAAAATGGCCACCTGATCTAAAGTAAGTTAACTCAGATCAGGTTGGCCATTTTTAGAACAACCTAACTTTCCTCAACTTCTGTACATTTAACAATGTACAGTTAGGTCCCTAGTTAGGTCAATCTAAGTGTAAGGTCTGCACATGAGCAAACTAAGTTATATTGGGTGGTCATTTTTAATACAGTCTAACCACCCCTAGCCTGAAAATAATTTTATAAAAATTTCTAAAAATCATGAAAATTCAGAGGAATTTTAAAGAAAGAGTTAGGTTAACTTTTCACTTATATTTTCAAATGTTGACCTGGCCAATATATTATTTTTTGTCTTGAAATGTGCTTCTCTTCCTCATTCTGTGCTACCACTCTGTGAATATATAAGTCACATAACAGACCTGATATAGACTATTTAAGATTGAAATGCAATGGAGATCTAGGTATCCAGATGACAGAATTCCAGTGGAAATCAGCAATTCAGAATTTGCAAACATCCACAATTGATTTTAGACTTTGCCTTATACAAAGAAAGATAATTTTTCATTTGTACTGGGCTCCCTCTAAATTAAAAAAATATATATTGCCAGTAGATGCATGTTGTAGAAGTGACACGTTGCAGGCAACACATGATCACATGTTTTAATCATGCCCTATTATCAATTTTTTTTTGAAGGAGGGAGGAGGGGAAAGTGAACTTGTGACCTGGCCTTTGATTCCTGGTTCACCCAAGATTTAAAACTAAATGCCTGGTAGTGGCATTGTGGTGTCTATTAGCTGCTCTTGGTAATGAAGCTCTTATTTCACAGCCCTGCAGACTGGTTTTAACTAATTCCAATACAGTTATTTGTTCTTGCTTCCATCTTAAATTGAATAATATAGCCTTAGGTCCCTAGTAAAGCTTCTAGTTTGTTTTTACTTGGGGAATGAAAACTATTGTGTTATATGGAATGATGCACCACAACATCTGCACCCCTCTTTCCAAAATCCTAGCTCTGCCCATATCCCTTCCTCTTTTTTCTCTTTCCTTAAAAAAGTTATGCTTATTGTTTGTGGCATAGTTCAGTTTTACATGTACAATATCTATAGAGATTTTTTCTGATTGTTCTATTGTATTTTTTTAGTCAATAAAAATAAAAGGAAAATGTTGGTTAGTTCTTACTGATCAAGCCAGTCACATAATATTAATTCTATTTCTCAGGTAGGTGAGCCCACCGTATGTGGTCTGGTAGTTTAGGCAAAGTGCTTTTTTCATATTCTCAAATGAATGGCTGTAATTTATAGTTTTTCAGAACACCCTAAGAAAAAGCAATTGGGATAGATCAGTAGTGTTCATGGAGCTCCTTATGGGTTCAGAAATTTGTTAGCTATGGCAGCAGTAGTAGCAATAATTGTTCCCAGAGCCATGGTAATTAACACAGCCACTGCTTCCCTTTTGCCAGTTTTCCAGACCTGTAGAAAACCCTGAGGTCTGGGTGATACATCCCTGTGTGCAGTCACTCCATGGTCAAACTTGGCACACATGGTCGTTCTGTGGTCAGATCTGGCATGGGGGTTGTGCTGGTGTCTGGAATGCAGTGTGCAGGGGTGCACTGTTACTCCAGATCACACCTGTGGACCAGATCTTGAGCATGGATCTGAATCATACTCACAGGGCCAAAGAGCATGAACACCAGTTGGGTTAGATAGAGATGCTGTGCAAATCCATCCTGCAGCATGTATGTTACAGAAGAGTTAGTACCTTCCTGTCCCACACAAAAGACCCTCAAGGACTTTAAGCATCAGTGGCCCTGCTGGAAAGTACCCCTCTCACATACACATAAACCCTCTGGAGACACAATAAGGAAGGCAGGACACCAACTTAAAGGCTCATTTACTCAGGCAAATTTATTGACAAAATTATGCAGTAGAGTTACACATCTATATTTATATGGGTATTGCTCCCCAGGTGGACATACTTATTTGAAAATGAGTGTTTTTTCTTATGTGGATTATGTTACTTTGAAAGTAGATAAAACACTAGTGAATCACGTACATAAAGATTGTGTCATAATTAGGGGTGCACCGATATAGATTTTTTAGGGCTGATACCAATAGCCGATTTTTAAGGAGGCATATCAGTCAATACCAATCCAATACCAGCCTGGCAGCTTGAAGAGCTGTGTGCAGCTGGTAAGTCTGGTGTGGAGGAAGGGGAGGGAGAAGGGGAGGGAAGAGGTGTTGTGGGGGTAGATCAAGGCCTCTGCAGTAAAGGAGGAGTGGAGCTGGGGCTGAGGCAGGGGGAAGCGCTGCCCAACAGGTGTAAGGCAGGCATGAGATGGAGTCACAGCTCATGAGGGGGGTGTGGGGAGGGGAACCAGCTCAGACCACTGCATGCCACTTGCCCCCCCCATGCCCTCCTGGACATGTGCTCCCAGATCAGCATGGGGCAGGGAGCGCTTTTTCCAGTGGGGTAGGGCTGCATGCAGGGCTGGTGGTGGTGGCGGCACTGGGAGGAAGCTATGGGGGGGGGCTGCAGCCACCCCAAAATTTGCCACAGCCCTCCCCCCCCTACTCCCAGCACCGCTGTCACCTGCCCTGTGTAGCCCCGTCCCACTGGGATGAGCCTGCCCAACCCCACCCCATGCATATTCAGGGGCACACGCCCCCCCAAGCCCTCCTGGATCAGCAGTGGAAGCAGTGGTACGAGCTGTTGGGTGAGAACCGCACAAACCGCCAGACTAGCAATACAAAGCGGCGGGAGCTGGTCCCCCTTCCCACTGTCCCTGGATGAGCCATGGCTCCATCCTGCACCTGCCCCACCCTGGATGTGCAGCCCCTGCCACAGCCCCACTCCTCCCTCACAACAGGGACCCTGATCTGCCCCCCCACACTCCTTCCCTTTCCCCTCCCCTTCCACCACAACAGACTTCCCAGCTGCACACAGCTCTCCCAGCTGCCCAGAGATGTTCCTCGCTGCCTATGTGCTGTGCTGTGGCTGCGCGCATGCACAGGACATTTATTAGCCAAATTATCAGCCATATCCGGCCCATTTCTGATACAGCCAATTTTCTTTATATTGGTTCGGATCCAATGTTGGACCGATGTATTGGGGAAACTCTAGTCATAATGCAAACATATAAAGGGGATGTGAATTAAAATTTGCAGGGGTATCTTTAAAGTAATGGAATGCCAGATGTAAAGTGCTAGACTTTGCAACTTGCAGACTATTCTTCTAATGCTGTTCCTTGTGTATTAAAAGCTGCAAATATAGCTTTCAAATATATGACCTATATGCTCCTATATGCTGATCCATTTTTTCACTAGGATTTATGTGGGAAAATAAATCCCAAAATTATTAAAGAATGTTGTCAGGAAGTCACAGATTGCATCTTTCCAAACAAGCTGTGGCCCCTTATGAGCTCTCCAGGTGGTTATGACTAGCATAATTCTTAGTTCAGGATTACCTTATTTACATCATCAACTAAAATGATCACAAAAAAAAAAAAAAAAAAAAGAGTGTTAACAGCTGCGTCTTAATCAGAGAAAAAAATTCTGATAAGGAAAAGAAACAACATTTGTTAATGCAAATTAATGACTAGATTATAGAAACTCAGTGCAGCTGCATCTCTGTGAAACCACAATACATGAGTGGCAAAATTAAGGCGCTTGAAAATAAATCAGATAACAAAACTAAATTACTGTCAGCAAGGACATCATGTTTAATGCTACAAGTGCATGAAATGCCAGCCAATTTCAATCAGCAATAATTTGAACAGGCCTAATATGTAAAACACAATTTCTGGGAAATAATTATTTGAAATACTCATTTTTTTCAGAACTGTAGGATGGATGCAGAGCTTAATGACTGGCACACCAATTACTAAAATGCTTTGCAAATCTTACTGTTCTCTAATAGTGTGGAAATCACTGGGCTGATACAAAAATGAGAGCTATTTCATCTGAGGCATCCTTCAGGAGCAGGCCTGACAATGAGTAAAACTAGTCAGCTATTGAAAAGTTTTTATTTCAGGCTCTTTGCCCAAGGTTTGATTGCCCACCATAAAACATGAATGTTTTACTGCAGATTTTCACTGTCTGTCAGATGAACATTTCAAATATAGTCTTTTCTCTTGTCAAAGGCAATATTTATGTACATGAGAAAATAAAATTGCTCTGACAGAGTAAAAGGGTTATGAACTTACAGCAGGAACAAACTAAGACAAAGTTCAAGTACATTTCCATCACCTTGGAAGCAGATGTTTAAACAGATAGCCACTGAGGGAAGGGTAGAAAAATAGTCTGTGGCCCTCAACTGAAATATCATTTTATCTTGCTGTAACACTCATAACTCCTTTTTTCCCTTTGTCCCTGCTCCAAGGACAGCTCCACACTAAGAAAAAAAAGATACAATAATTTTGGACTTTTTGCAGTTCTTTAGTAACCTCTATAAACGCCCTAAAAGAATTCAATCAGTAAAGTGTCACATAAACCTTTCCAAAATCTAGGGGTGACATGCGCCACAATTCTGATATTGGAGTTACCAACAACAATTTTTCCTTCCTCTCTTGTGTCGCTGAGCTCCCAAAATCACATAGAAGCAAACACAACTAAGAGTGCAGGTTAAAGATTGCTTCTAAACCTAAATGAGCCAGACAGAATCTATTGGCTAACTTTGCATGAGTTATTCATTTCTTACTTCATGCCAGAAAACTAGATAAAAAATGATTTTTAAACCAAATTATTATCCTTTGACCTGAGCCTTTCTTAGTACAGAAATAAAATCATGGTTTTCCCTTACGTTATCTGCAGATTACAATGTTGACATTTTAACTGATTGTCAAAGTTAGCATTATTTTTAATGGGGGTTCCCAAAACTTCTTTATACTCACCATTCCACTCCACATAAACCTGACATGGTAGAGACCATATTATCCAACTTGACAGAAACGGTCTACACAAATGTGTACAGGCTATAACTAAGTATAGTACTCATTCTCTTTTTTTTCTGTAAGCTACGCTTATACCCACATATTTTATGCACTCTAATAAATTATAAGTGTTATCAACTTGTACATCTATTGTATATATGAATTCTCCGTTCATTTCTGAAATATCTACCTCTGCATTATAAAACAACATATTTAAACAATCCACACAAAATGTTAAACTATGAAGCTACCATTTGGAACTGCAAGAATTTACAGGTAGAATAATATTGCTTGGGTACTGGGTTAGCATCCCTGACTATTTCGTTTGATAACACTGCAATTCCCAAACTTCATTCAACCAAACTCCTAAAATAAAAATCACTATTTTCACAATGCCCAGAAAAAATACACGCAATAAAAATTCCAAGAAACAAAAACGTTTGCATTTGGTATCTGTATTTTAGACTGTAAGATCTTAAAATAGAGAGCTCTTTTTTTTTTTTTTTTTGGTAGAACAGGGTATAACATAACAGCAGTTAAGTTGAACAGAGTATCCTGCCAGCACTAACAGGTGGTCAGGATTTCTGTTTTAATTTTTACTCAGAACACAGCACTTCTGATGCCCAGGCCATGTGAAGTTGCTGCTTCAAAAATGACTCAGCAAACAAGTTTAAAAAGGGCTTATAAGTCAACTTCTTACAGCTGATTTTTTCCAACAATTTGGAATATTTTCAGAATAAAATCACATTAGTTCTTAGCTAAGGGGTATTGCACTGCAGAAAAAAACAATGTTTTGGAGAAGGCAAAAAAAAAGTCTTCTGACTGGTTGGTGACCGTTCAAGTTCTGACACAATTTTAAATTAAGGACTGGGATAAAACTAATGAGCAACAATCTTTCCCTACATAAAAAATGCTAAGATAGATAAGATAATATTATATCTTATCTATAGGTAAGATAGATAAGATAATATGGTACCTGACTGACAATATTAACATTTAAAATGTTGCCTAAAACCCTTACTTTCCAAGAGTAGCAAGCATGTAGCCACAGCTGTTGACTTAGGTGAGAGCTTCTGAATATGGAATGCTGTTAGGCCATTTACTGACCCCTTTATAAAAATCTTGGTCATCATCTTCAAAGCATTAGACAAACATTACTTAATCTCATACGAAGGTTGTGTAGAGTAAGTTAGTGTTATCCCTATGACAGAACAACACATCATGGGTGCATGAAGAAGCTTGTGTGAGGTAAAGAAGGGCAGGGCTTTACGCCTGCCTTCTGCTCTGTACTAGCTGCCTGTGTACATGCTCTGACACTGCAGTAGGCTACCTCTTTCACTGAGGGGCAAACTACCATATATATATTTTTTTTTACCATGGAGTAAGTGTGCACACTTGGGTGGTCATCTCTCAATTGACTTGTCAAACCCAGTGGTGTTTCATAAAATCATAACAGCTGATGCACTGTAAAGTCTGGCAGTACCTTTTTGGTATGCCCATTATATATGTCCTTGGGCAAGTCACTGAGTTGGTGGCTAAAGTGGGATTAGCACTCAGATTCCAGGCTTTGGCAGGAATAAGTATTCTGCTCTCTGAGCCACACTGCTTAAAGTAGAACAGGCTGTGTACAAAATCCTGGAGGTGCTTGTTCACACAGGCACACTGCTAGCACTAATTAATTAGTTTGCAAAGAAACTGAAAGGACATGCTGCATTTATATAACATCTTCAGTACCAAAAAGACACTGCGCAAAACCAAATTGTATTTTATTTCATCATACCTTTATTCTCTCAGTCTTCCCTTATCTCTTTTTATATTAACCTTATTTTTTTTATCTTCCTTCAATGAAAAAGGACAATTTGTTCCTTAACTCCAAATTGAGCTTATAACACATACATCCACCCACCCAGACACCACTGGGTTCGACATGTCAGTCGCAATCTATGAAGGCAACTCAACTGAAGTTTCAGAAGCTGCTACACACTTCTACAGAACAGATGTGTAAAGTTTTCCCAGTAGATCTAATTCTCAAGACATGCTGCTACAAATATAACTCTAAATTGTTTTCCCTCCTTAATGACATCATTTGCATGACCGTTTTGTGTTATACCATAAAGGAACCAAGACACAGAAGTGTCTGAAGTGACTGAATATATGTTATTTTAGATTTACTGATTCTACCTTATATGTCTACAATAAAACACGAGCATTTTTATAATGAAGTAAAGGGAAGTGATGGGGCGGGGGGAGGAAGAAAGTTCCTACAACTGAGTTACAAATTAAAAGAACATCAATATGCAAGTGAAGAAAAGACCATATTAATCATGCCTGTAGCTACCTATAATCCCATCTGGAAAAAACCCTGCCAAGAGCAAAGGAAAATAACAGGCTGGGTGGGGAGCTTAGTATTTTTCTTTAAGTGGAGAGCTGTAACCTACTGGACACTGATTTAAGGCTAAATCTTTGGGAGATGAAATACTACTTTTGCAGTGTTTTATGAACTCTCTAAAGCTTATATTTTAAATTTGGCCAAGAGTTGCTAAGTATCTGCCTGAAGGGACTCCAGAGAAAGGGCTTTGGACCTGTGGGACTTCTTCATGCATCTTTCATATGACTACATGATTGTATTATTTGTGTTACTGAAGGACCTAGACATCCAAAATCATGAATAAGACCCCACTGGGCTAAGTAATGTACAAATCAGAACAAAATGACTGTCCCTACCCCAAGCAACTTAAAATTTGTGCACAGGACAAGAGCCAACAAAAGGATAGTGACATGGGTGAACACAAGAAAACAATGAGATAATACTGCTCAATATGATAGAGGGTTGTCTTTGTACCCTAAAGCCTAACTATCATCAAGTTTTTTGTAAACATCACAGAAAGAAGAGGTTTGAAGAAGGATGATAACAGAATTCCGCATATTTACAGGGAGATCCACCTCCACATGAGTCGTTGCATGGGAGAAAGCCAAAAGATGCTTGTCTGAATCACAGGTCAATCAAAAGCAGGAATCACAGTTTTGCTTGTGAACAAAATACAACAGTTAAGGTGTGGATATGCTATGAAGAGTCATAATAGTGTGACTACATTATTTTTGATGTGATAATGAAAGGAGGGAGGCAAAGGAAAGATATTGTGGTCAGAATAATAAGGGAGGAGAAAGATCTTTGCAGCAGTATTTGAATGGACAGGGTAAGAACAAGACTGCATCTGTCACAGCCAGAGAAAACAACATACTATAATATTTGGGACACGAGTGCTTGGATAAGAATGTTAGCATTTTGGAGGGATGTAAGAGGCGATATGTTAGAGAAAGAATCTGCAAGATTTAGACATGCAAGCTGGAGGTGATGCCCAAGGTACAGGCCTGAGTCACAGGCAGGACCATGATATTATCAAAAGTGATTTGGAAAACATATGAAAGAAGAGGGAGATCAAGAGCTCCGTGCTAGTTCTGTTAAGCTTGACCTGACATGAGGAGATACCAGAAACAGGCCAAAATGTTAGGAAAGAAAGAGGTCTGGCATAGAGAAACAAACACATCTATATAGAGATGACAACTAAATTTGTGTCGGTGGGTAAGATATAGTGCAGCTGAAAAGGGGACCAAGGAGAAAGCTTAGTGGGAGTTCCTAGGAGTGGAAGGAGGGTTGGGGGGATTGGTTAGGTCATTTCTGGACTGTTTCCCCTGGGAAGAAGTCTGAAAGATCCTGAACGGATGACCAAACTGGAATCATGAGAAGTGAACTTGTGATGTTGAAAAATAGTTGGGGATTGCGGGAAGAGAATTCAGTTATGTTGAAATAGAGTTGTTTACTTCGGAAGCTGAAAACCTTATCTCTGGGAGAGTCAGAAGTTAGGTAAGACGACACTGTAGATAACTGTGATCTGTTTAGAGACCATGGAAATTCGAGAGATAGGAAAAGAATGGGAAGGAAGGAGGGAGATAGTCATAAAATGGCACAGGAGAGGCAGAAGCTATGACTCCCTGACAATTTGATACCTACCATTCAAGTGTAAGAAATAAAAATATAGGCATATTTTGTTGTTTAAAAGAATAAATGTGTTTAAGGTAGAAGGTGGCATATTTAAGTGGATTGTGGAGTTTTTACTTTAGGGAGAAATTACAGAAGTGGTATAAGAGCTACCTGGTCTGAAAAGACCACCATAAAAGGTTTCTTGAGACATATGGCTATCAGTTGGTCTACCTGTCTAGCCATTGTAATTGTTATTAAGAAGGTAACCTTTATTGATAGGAAAAAATATGACACATCAACAATTTAAAAGGTGGTTTTATACAGGCCTTAAAACCAAATTTAAGATTCCAGCTGAGTGGATGATTTCTACTATTTCTCACCTCAGAATACCATTTTAAACTAACTTTTTATATACATAACAACAATTACAAGCCAGTAAGATGACATGTAGGAAAAAGAGCTTCTAAACTACAGGTTGAACAGTAATTACATTAACATGAGAAAGTTAGAACTATTTGAAAGATGACATAATAACTTTGCACAATTAGGACACAGTCCTCAACTATGTGATTAAAAAAAAAAACACTTGGAAAAAAGCTTGCCAATTGGATAGTAAAAAGAAGACTTACCTACTGTGTCTGGAGGCTAAGCCATCAATTTCTTTAGACTTTAAACCTTCAATGAAAGTGTTTCTATTGAGGAGGACTAAATAACAGTAGCATACATTTACTCCAAAGACCATGCTTCACAGATGATAACTGGAAGCCTGCTACAGGGCTATTTAAAAGTCTCTTTCAGCATAGAAACAATGCTAAAACTACACAAACTACAATGTGTTTTTAAAATAAATTGTATTGAAGGTAGTTCTACTCAATTTATGAGTAAGGATTCAAACTGATATCAGTTTTGTATTTTTATTTGGCCATTCCAATGCCTCTCATTATTGTCAAGGAACAAAATGGGATACTGGTGGTACTGAATTATGTCCCACAGATTGTGTCTGAATATTAGAGATGTGCCTAATCAGGCGTAACTTCCCTCTGAAGAAAAAACATGAATAGGTCCTTGGGGGGGCAACAGTAACTTAAGTAACTGTCCACAAAGGATTTATATTAGGGATGTGTGAAGCAGGCCCTTTTCGATTTGGATTTGGCCTGAATTTGGGACAGTAATTCGATTTGTTGATTTGGATCACTGTCCCCGATTCCATTCAGCCAAATCTGAATCCAAAGATTCAATGCCAATTTGGAGAATCAGTGATTCGGACAGACACAGATTTAAAAGGTAGTTTGTTGTTGTTGGGTTTTTTTTTGGGGGGGGGGGGGTGTTTGTTTTGTTTTGGGTTGTTTTTTTTTTTTTTTTTTTACATGCCTTGGAGTTAGCAGGTACAGCTTGTAAACGCTGTGATGCTGGGGTCTGCTGCCGAGTGCACTGGGGAGCCCTGTGCGCTTGCGTGGGACACTCCATGCACCTCAGCATCACAGCATTGACGAGCCTCTGCTACCTAGAGGTATGTAGACACAGCTATAAATGTTTTTTCTACGTCCGAATCTCCAAATCGATTCGGAGATTTCCAATTTGATTCAAAGAGATTAAAAGGTCCTCTGATTTGATTCAGATGTGGAGATTCGGCCACTGAATCAGGCCAAATCTTCGCCGAATCGAATCAGGGACTGACACTTTGCACAGCCCTAATTTATATGGCTGTAAAATTAGTTCTTGCTTATGATGTAAACGGTTAGCCAGTATAACTGCACTGACAAGTCCTTCAACTATAGCAGAAGCTTATATCAGCAAACAAGTGATTTTACCAGTATAATCATTAATAGTTCTCCATGTGAAATTAATTACACTGTCCAAAGCACTTCTTCTGATAAGAGAATTTCACTTATAATGGAGCTTTGCTGATATTGAGTTTTCTGCCACCTTTTCCTGTAAAAGAACCCAATACCTATAACTGGGGACCTATGCAATTCGTGATTTTGCAGGTTGCACAGAAATTGCGAAACCTGGCATTGTCCATAAAACCTGAAATTTTTTTTTAAAAAGGGCTAAAAGTAAAATGCTGGCTCTCCAGTGGGAGCTGGCAGTCTTCAAGGAGCAGCAGCAGCACAGACTGCAAGGGAGGAAGTGGGGGTGGGGAGAGCTGCTGGTATGAAGGTGAGCAGCCAAGATGGCAGCCATCCCCAGCCCTTGCTGCTGATTGGCTGAAAGGGCTTCCCACTGCACAGCCCCACCCCTATCTGCCAATCAGCAATGAAAGGCAGGGCCACATGACAGACAGCCCTCTCAATCAATCAGCAGTGAGGATGTGGCCACCAGGATCCCTTGGCCAGAAGCATGTCTGTTGGGGGTTGGGGGAAGAAACCCCTGCTGCCCTAAGTCCATGAAAATATTATCTGGCCCCATTTTTGGCCCATGAAATTGGCTACCTGCCTCCTCAGTTTCTGTAATATCCTCCAAAAATTTCTTGCATTTGAGTGACTGTAGGGAAACTGCAAGCCTACCAGTAAAATTCTGTAAAGCAACATTAGATGAGAGGAAGACATACAGAAAATGTTATGCATTATAGACACACACACATGCACATAAATGTATGGACGTATGTTTATTATATATATAAAGAATATTTGAGCAGTTTGGAAAGGTTACTGTGGAATAACTTCCACATCTGAGGGAGAGAAAAACCAAGACATTTACAGAGTTACATATTACTCACAGAAGCAGGGGACATCATCTCTTTATTGTTAATTGCTTTAGGATGTGAGAAGCAGCTCTTTCTTCCTGGGAACCAGGTTATGAAGAATAGGAAGAACAAAAATCAAGAATCATTTAATAGTTTATTGCTTAGCTTGTATAAGCTTATGTAACTGCATGAGTGAAGCCCTCACCTCGCGGAAGCCAATGGCAAAATTTTCATTGCCTTCAGCAGAGTTCAGATTTCACCCACGTTACTCATTAGAAGCATAAAGAATTATAAAGCACAGGTCCTGAAAAAAACTGTTGAGTCCAAATTTCTATTACAGTGAGAAGAAAGAAAAAGTATTGTTGTTGTTTGACAAATTTACTAACAGGCTAATGAAATGTCTGCTAAAGTATTCAATCAAAATAATCAAGTGCAAGTGCTCCAACCTAAAATTCTCAGATTGTTCTCTGCTGCCATACTGACTTTCTATTTCTATCTTGCAATTTTTGCAGAGACGGGTTAAACCAAAAGTTTATATACAGTCAATCCTACCCAAACAGAGGAACAAATGGCTTCAGTTTTGCTTTGGACCCATACATGCAAGCTTTGTGTAGATCCTGACGCTTCTTAAATATTATCTGAAAATCTGGCCTTCCTGCTCGGTCTTCCTCATCAATATTTAACCATTTAATCATGCTGACCCCCAACTTCTACTATATACTTTCTAATTTCTTAATAGGTTCCTTTTTTCTTTCTCCTAAGCTATCCCCCACATATTGGGAAATCTCCCAGTTGATATCAGCTCACTCTTTTCCAATATATTTCTTAAAATATTTCATGTTCATTCATTACATAAAAATCCTAAACTTGTGAACAGTGTCTACAGGACTACTCTTGTAAAAATATGCATATGCGTAAGCATTTGCAGGAATGAGGCCTTAGAAGTGAATTGAAAATATTAGTCAAAATAATGTCATTTTTTTCTAAATAAAATTTATCTATGTTGAATAATTGCTGAATACATGCTGAATAAAGTGAGCCTTTTAATTTAATTTTGTTACTCGTTTTTCTAATTTAGGCTTTGGAAATGTGGAATTTTGCCAGCTCCTACTTTTGGTTAATTTTCAACATTCATTCTGTTGGTAATAATATATTTATTGCTGTATTATGCTAGAGGCGAGAGCTTCCATTATGGTTAAGATTCACTTTTAATCCAAATTTCACAAAAATGCTTAAAACATTTTAAAGCTACCATGCTGTGTATGAATTATAAGTATTGAATTTCAAAAATATAGAACAAAGGGACTCCTTCTACTGCAGACATAGCCAATTTTTGGTGTCACAACAGCTGTAAAGAAGAGCCTGGGACATCACTCCAAGTGTGAGTTGGAGGCTTCCATTACAGACACAAGAAGTAAGGGAAGCAGTTAGCAAGAGATAGTCCTGAGAATTTACTGTCTCTGGGAAGAAAAAAAACAGCAATAAAATACAAATACAAAAATGTTCCTTTATTCTGTTTATTTGTGGTGTTCAACAAGCTATAATGTCTTCGTTACACAGACAGATCACCCTTCAAAGGTATTTCAAAAGAAGACTGTGTCAACCAAAGGCAGCAATCAAATCAAAGGTAAAATGCCTAACTGCTAATGTAAGATGAAACACGCCCTCCCCCCTCCCCCGAACGCAGATAAGGATTAAAGGATTTATCTTTGTGCCCATAAAAAGCTATCCGATTTATTTTTGAAGAATCAATAGAAAAATAAAGTTCAAAACTTCCTAGTGGCTGAAACTGACTTGTTACGCATAGAGCCTAAGCAAACCCTCATAAGAGAGATTGGTTTCTTTTATCTTCAAAAAAAGACTCCTTTTACATTCTCTTGCAAGCGCCATCATTTAAAAAAAAAAAAATCTTTTAAAAAATAGCAGTGCCAGGATTTGATGTCAAAACTTGTGAATAAGAGAACAGAATAATAAATAGTATACACTACACACGCTTAAATTCAGAACAAAGGATTTAGGTGGATTTTTTTTTGTACTAAAATAAATTTAAACACCAAATATTTGTAGAAACATACTTAAGTAAAAAACATGGAACTCGGAGATGTGATTGAGTCTCAAATGAAACAAACTACAAGGCTGCAAACTTTCTTGCTAATATTGGCTGACCAGGCTCCTCATTTTCAAACCATGTCTAAATACCTGTAGAGGGGCCTCCATTATCCAACTGGAAAGGAAGACAATTTCAGAAAGACTTGTCAAGGGGCAAAACCTTCCCCTCCATGATTAGACTGTGGGCAAGAGGTACAGCTGGCATGAGAGGGTGGTGCTGGCTGGAGTTGGGGAGGAGAGAAGTCTTGCAGTATATGTTGCTTCCACTAAAATCAGGCACAAAAGACTGATTTGTACTGCCAGCAGAGCATCCTCCGTAACACCCAATTCCAACTCTAATTCTGCAATCACTACCTGAACCCATTTCCTGAATGTTCTAACAGTGATTCAATTAGCATTTCCTAATTTCCACTAAAGTGCATTTTGCCCATTTTTTGTTTCCTGGAATTCTGGAACTAACTGTCTACAGTTTTCAGAAGTTGTGTTACATTATTTTGGGTTATTGGTTCTGTCCATATTGGTCTGAGGACACAGGCAGACAAGGTTCTTTGGGTAAATACGATATCTTTTATTAGACCAACTAAATAGTTGGAAAAGCTGTTCTTTACAAGCTTTTGGGCACAAACACCCTTCTTCAGGCATAAGGAGAGTTTGCTGGTGTTTGTGTGCTCTTTTGGGTGGAAGAGAAGCTTAAGCCAATATGCAAAATGCAGGTCTGTGAAAATGGCAAATACATGGCAGGGAAGATCAGAAGGGATGGGATTCATGGGCAAAACACAGGTAGGTTGCGGGAAGGAGGCACAAAAGAGGGGAATATTGACTGGTTAAAATGTAACTGGTAAAATATAGAGAGGTTACCTGTGGTGAAAGCACTTTTGCAATTTCCTTTTAGACACTATGATCAAGTTCCAGAGTGGTGAAATACAAACCACCACATACAAGAAACCCACAGACCAACATACATATCTACCAAAGCCAACAATCACTCTAACAATACCAAGAAAGCTGTAATATACAGCCAAGCCCTCCACTACCACCAAATTTGCACTGAGAACACTCGCAATCATCACTTCACAAATCTCAAAAGGGCTTTCACTCAACAAGGACACTCCGCCTGAGAGAGAGAGATCACACTTTTGAAAGAGCCACCTGGATACCATGTGAAGAACTGCTACAGTACAAAAAGAAAATCCCCATGAATTGCACACTATTAGTTATGACATACCATCCTTCCCTGGAACCTATGTGGAGAATCCTCAAACAACTGCAACCCATACTAGAAGACCCAATTCTTAAAGAGATCTTCCCAGAACCTCCCAGCCTAGCCTTTAAAATGGGCACTAAACCTCATCACCAGAAGCAAACTTTTTATGGTCCAAAGCACATCAAGTGGATCCAGACCATGCCAGGACAAGAAATGTAAAACCTACCACCACATCTCCAGCACTTTCACAATAACTGTGCCCTACAACAGAACCACCACCATTCCTAGATCTTATACCTGCACCTCCAGAAATGTAATCCCTCATCCAGTGCACTAAATGCCTGATACAAACTATGTAGGGGAAACCAAACAACTGTGCACTGGAATGAACGCACCCCAAAAATCTATCAAAGACAAAAATACCAATTACCTATGGGTGCACATTTCTCACAAAACAACCACTCTCTCTCTAATCTCCCAGTTCTAATCCGCAAGGGGAATTTACAAAACACCTATGAACTTCACTTCACTACTGGATACAAAAAAAATCATGAAGCAAATGTAGACATTGGATTTTTGGCACATTATAACCTGCCTGCCATCTGGCAACCACAGGTAACCTCTACATTTTACCAGTTACATTTTATCATTGGCTGACATTCCCTCTTTTGTGTACCCCTCCACTTACCTGTCTCCTGTCCATTAACTCCCACCCCCTCTGATCTTCTTTGCTATGCATTTGCATTTCTACAGACCTGCATTTTGCATATTGGCTTAAGCTTCCATTCCACTTAAGAGAGTACACAAACACCAGCAGACTCTCCCTATGCCCAAGAGGGCTCAAAAGCTTGTAAAGAGACCTGATTATAGGATCTAACTCTGCTCAGACCCTAAATATTAGAGCACATTACATGGGAGGTGCTTGTGCTCAGTGAAAATAAACAATGCAACTACTGAAAGAAGAGAGGACATTTTTCAAATATCAGATGAGAAGAGTTATGGAACCCAATTTAGTCAATTTCCAGTCATACAGTGTTCATTTCAATACCAGATGGCTCAAAAGCCTTTCCTCGTATGAACAATACTTTTCTTTAATAACCAGATGACAGGTGTGAAAAGTTGTGTTATGATTCTCGACTGTAGGAGGTTTCTTGGAGCACATGTGTAACCACCTCATTGCCACAACAGGAAGTGCTTCAGTGAGATATATTCCATGTCTACTCCACACATTTTCACCTGAACTGCAAACAATGTAGCTGCCTTATCAGGGTGGTGGGTATGTAGAAATACTCTGTCTCTCTCTGTGGCACTCCATGGCACAATATGGAAGTTGTCAAGGTATGTCCCTAGAAACAGATAATGCCTGTAAGACAAATTTGCATCACCACTTCAAACTTGTCTTCCTACAATAATCTCTCTTTCACATCTCTCTTCCAGGATCTTCCAGGCCAGCTATAGCTTAACATGGCCCACACTGAATTCCTTATCTTTCCTCCAAGCTCTCTCCACTCCCATTCTCTGGCTCTACTGGCAATGACACTTCCCTCTGCCAATTAGGCCTTCAGCTTAGAAGTCTTTGGACTTATCCATTCCTCCTTGCTCTCTACATTTAAGTCGCATCTAAATCCTATTACTTTCACCTATATAAAATCTTCAAAAACAAACTCTTCTTGCCACTTAGAATTTAACAAGGTTTTTCTCTTCTATCTTGACAAATATGGTATTTAATCCCTTCTTTCTGGCCCTCCCGATGTCCATGTTCCTTTCAAGGCATACAACACAATTTGGCCATTAAATACATCTTATCCAAGAAAAAATGTCTTCCATTTAAGCCAGCTATCTCAAGTTACTGCTATCTTTCACATTAACAGCTTTACATGCGATTGCCATTTCTGAAAACTATGCGACAAACCTATTAGAAATGTTCTGAGTTAATAAAAGCTTGTTGGATAACTTGTAATTTGGTGGTTTATTGGGTGTTCACTTTCCTAGGAATTACAAATCTTGCTATCCCCTGGTGTCCTGAACAGTGCATCCACCTACTCACCTGGTACCAAAAAGAAATAGGTTCTAATAAGCTATGATCACAGATGTTATAGCATCCTAGAACACACAATCTAACAAGGCCCATATATTCAGGAGTGTTAGAGTGATGTTGCAGCTGTGACAGTCCAGAAATTAGGTAAGAGACAAATATTTCTTAATGTTTTATCTTCCATTGGACCAACTGCACCCGCTGGTATAGAGTTTTTAGAAAATGAAGGATAATCTCTCTACATACAGATTTCATGCCTGCAGAGTAACATCTGAAGATGGGGGTTGTGCCAAGAGGTCAATGTCTGACTGGTTGCAAAATGGCCTGAAAGCAATAGAAGGATTTTTTTTTTTAGCTGTAATAAAGAATCATACAGAAACTGAGATATCATCTGAGAGTCATAGAGTAACAAATTTACTCTTAATCCATTCTGAGGAAAGCAAGAAAATTACCATCTTCTATGGTTACCTTGCTAACTTGAATAGAGACATCTAGGAAAGGATCCTTACAGGCATCTTAGTAATAAACTAAGTGATCAAATGTTTCAGTTACAGCATGAATCAACCCAACTTGGGTCCCAGAAAGACTGGTGTTCCCAACCTGGCCCACTGCTGCTTCTTCCCACTGCCCAGCCATTTTGTTAGATAAATCCCAGCTCCATGGGCTGGATCAAATGGCTCTGTGGGCCAGACCTGGCCCTCAGGCTCTATGTTGCCAACCCCTGAACTCAGAAACTGTGGAAAGGAACTGAAATCATTTGTACTTTTGAGATCCACTCAGTAAGGTAATCAGTGGGGTCAGCAGTTAATTTATTAAAATAACCAGTTCTATATAAAACTTGTCAGAAAATAATAACAGCCATTCTATTTCATTCCTGATTTCATTTGAAAATTCATTAGCTTTGCAGGTTGCTCTAGTTCCATTTGTTCAGTATGCAGAACTCTACAGCAAATCTCAACTTGAAATAATATCTCTGTATCAAAGAGCTGATATAGGAAAACTGCTTGCCTGAGAGACTGGCCAGAGGCCTGCTTGGTCAACAGTTTCAAGACTCCTAATTCCAGGTTTCTTTTTTGAAGGCAAGAGACAAAATCTTTGGACAGGTTCCAAAACCATTCAGTAGTACGTTACAGAAAAGCCAGTGGGTAATAGTACCTATACATGACTGATTGTAAATGACAGATGTATGTGTTTTTGGGGGTGATGGATACACTAGTCCAGGTTTAGCAAACCTGCAAAATCAATGGTAATTCACCAATGTATGGATTAGTATTTGTGTATGGCTTATAAGGATAAATTTGTTTTTTGTGTTAGCTGCAGATTTGCTTTTGATAAGAGTGTAAGCTTATCATACATTACTGAAACTGGCATAGCTAACATGGGCCAGCTACCTTTCAAGAACGCTCAACACTCACCTGCTAATCTTCTATGGCAAACTGTCAAATGGAGTACACTCTTGCGCTGCAGCTAAGAAGAGGTACAAGGACACGCTAAAGGTGTCCCAAGAGTTTCAGTATCAACCCAGTCATAGGAGTAAATCATTTGCAACTGTCCATCCTGGAGGTCATCAATCCAGAACAGAGCACTGGCCTTCGAACAGCAATGCACAGCAAAAGCAATGAAGAAACGCACAGCTGGGAAAACGAAAACCTCTCATACCCAGTCCTCAATGCTTTTCTGCCCCTGCTGCAGCAGATTGTTCAAGGCAAAGATTGGGCTTATAAATCACCTATGTACCCATGCAACCTAGCCTCCACCCCCTCCTTTCTCTTTCCTCTCTTTTCCCCTTTTCTCTCTCTCCCCGTTTCTTTCCCATTTATTTTCTCTCTTCTCGCCCCCCCTGCACTGGATGTGATCATCTTTTCCTGCATCCAGGACAAGAAGCTACAGAAAAAACACTTTTTCTGAACTACAAAGATAGAAATACTTCAAGAAATGTTAACTCTTTAAAAGATTGCACATCACACTAGATAGCAAAACAGTTCAGTGTCTACAATACTTACTACACAACAACATTTTGACCTAGGCAGTTCACAGTACGGACACTAACAGCTCCAATCACAGGAGCTCTATTGGACTATATACTAACAGACTCCCTGTTGATATGTTGAGGGAGGAGGGTAGTGAATTGTGTCTGCCACAGTTATGGGGGACACAGTCTCCCTGACAGTTGTTAAGCTGGGGTTTTAATGAAGGGAAAAAGCAACACCTTTCCTAGCACAGAATCAGAGCTGTCAGCCTCTAGCAGGTCCTTTAGGGCACCAGTGCAGGGAACTTTCCAGGCAGTTAAAAAAAACAACAAAAACACAAATTAACAGGATTCTAAGCCAGTTTCACCTGTGCTATGCAGAACCCTGTAGGCAACAGTGAAACTGTCAAGAATCAGGTCAGTATCATGTTGCTGCTGCTTCCTGGGAATCACTGGCAGTAAAAGCAAAGACTGGGTAAATATTTTTCAAAATGACTACTAGGTTTTGGGTGTCCAACTTAGGGCATTTAATAAAGGGTCAGACCTTCAGAGGATGAGTGGTCAGATTATTCTGAAAACATGCCCCTTTATGGTGCGTTGAATTAGATGTGCAAACCATTACTTACCTTGGCAAATCCTGAACTTGAGATATTAATTGGAAGGGATGATACAAGAAAAAGAAAAAGGTCTAAAAGGGGTAGACACTGACAGTATTTTTTCCTTTCAGTAATGAGGAAATGCAGCAGGAGAAGATAGAGAATGCCAGATGACAGAGATGCAGGTACAAGCTTTATATTTGCCATACTGGACTTATACAACAGGGTCAAAAGATAACACCATGGTAGAAAACTAAGCACCTTTTTCCAGAGCTGGTCTAAAGGCAGAACATTGCTTCTTGCCCTGGACATTGGGCCTTCTTATATTAATTTAGGCCCTTAGCTATAGTGTCTTGCACATTTTTTCAAACTGTAGTTACAGATGGGAGGATAGAAGTAAAGATGTGTGTAAATGGGTAGATGGCTGGATATAGGTCAGCAATGCAGAGAGATTGATGGGGAAAGTTACAAAGGAGATTTGAAGGGGTAAGTAAACCAGACAGAAAAATATAGAGAAGGTAAATATGGGAGTTTAAAGAGAAAGGAAAGAGTAAACAATAGACCCTGAAACAATGAAGAACAAAGATGTTGTCTTACAATTTTATACTCCTGCCTCACATCACAGTATTTGTCTTCCAACAACAATAGCACTGGTAGACCTTCAGTCTCTTTAGCTCTTTCCCCTTTTGAGGATCAAAACTCAAAGGTACTTTGTTATTTGTAGAGGAATTATATTCTATGGTGTACTATAGGAAAGAACAGAGAAAAAAAATTGGAACTGTACCAGGTGAATAAAGAAAAAAGGAAGAGAGTCTTTGTAAGTTAGATTTTTAACATCTGTTAAAAAGAAATGTGTTATAATGTTACATACTAGGCAATACATTACTGTTTTAAATATACAAGGACTTCAGTGTTATTTGTATGACAGCACCGTCCTTTTGGCTAAGTGTTTTTCAAACATGACAAAGAAATAGGCCTTGTACCCAGCAGCTTACATTGTAAATGTAAGCTGTATCAATGTACCACATGTAAAATGTACATCTTTGTAAAATGTACCAATACCTTTATTTTCCAAACTCTGTTCAGATACATTTATTGTGATGACTTCCGCTCCTTAAAAGAAAGGCAGTTTGGTCTAGGGGATAAAGCACTGAACTGTGACTCAGGGGACAAGTAATTTTGCATTGGTGTGGCTCCACTTCTTTTCACGTCCATTTAGATTGAAGACTCTTTAATGTACTAGTGTACAGAACAGAGGACAATTGGACTGGAATGGCTATCCATGTGTTGCTTTAATACTACTGCATTGGGAAGTTGGCCACAGCTAAAGGCAGGAAGGGGTGGAAGCATGGAGCAGGGATTGGGGAGGGGCTGACTAGAAAGGGCTGATACTCCAGCCAGTATTTAGAAAAAAATCAGAGGGCATGCCCCCACAAGCAGAAATGTGCATTTCCCCAGGGACAAGTAGGAGCAGCACACCTTGTGCTGTTCCTATGTGTCCCCAGGAACGCCTGTGCCACATGCGCTCTGTCTGGCACAAGGAACACTGCCCCAGGTAGGGTAGGGCAGACTTAGGCCAATAACTATGCTGGCCCCACCAGCCTTACCTAGGGTCCTGGGGGCCTCTGGGAGTTGCAGCCACAGCACCCCTGCAGCAGAGAGCCTGACCAGCAGCCAGAGTGCAGCTCTGGCCAGACAGGCTCTGGTTTTGGGTAGTGAATCCTGCTGCCATGTGTCCCCACATTTTTTTATTTTATTTATTTATTTATTTTTTTTAAGGAGTTTTTCCTTTCAGTAACGAGTAATGAGTTTTTTGGACCCTGGGACTTTGCAACATGGGGAATGCCTGTAGGTGTGAGGTGTGGCATGTGGCGTCACAGACAGGTCTGCAGTGCCACATACTGCACATCTGCACTCGTCTGGACACACCCAGAGGTTCCTAGCTAAAGGATCTTGCTTTTCTACTTAGTGTCAAACCACAACCCAGATCTGAAGAAAAGAAATAATTTTTTTCTAAACCAGATTGGTAAGAACTGTGGGGACTTCTGCCTCTTTCTGCAGTCTGGAATAGGGGCCGTTTCTGAAGATTGCTTGAGTTTCCTCTGTCATTGCAGTGGCAGAAGACTGGCAGTACCCTTGTCATCCCTATTTTTACCTATGGCATGCTGTAGGTTTTTCTTGAAATTTCTGGTTTTGTGCTTTGTTGTGGTTTGTGAGGGTTTTACAAGACTATTTGGGGGAATGCTACGGGAACTGGCTGTCTGAGAATGCAGGAGATGGGACTTGATGGCCCAAGAGACCTAACAATCTTAACTTCCAAAAAGCTTTGAGCTGAAGAGTTCCTAAAACTTAAAAAAAATTCAAATGCTGAACAAAATTTTGGCTTTCAGACTCATCTCTAGTAAACTGACTTTACATCTTTTACTAGTTATTATTTTGCAGGTTTTAAGCTACAAAACTGGCTATCTTACTAGATAGTTATCTTTCACATAACTGACCAAAATTTGAAATAAAATCCTTTTGATAAGTTACTGTAGGGATAATATGTATTTGAAGCCATGCTTATATGTTGGCATTCAGAATTATGTACCATATACATTTATATAAGTAAAGTAATACTTGATGTAATTAACATTCCAAAAAGACAATTATAAAAAACCCGACAGAACATCAAAATAGCCTTTACTACTATGGCTTGTGCAATGTTTCCACAGCACAGTCTGTCAAATACTATAAGCTAATATTTCACTGAAATAAAGGAGACCGCAGAGTGACTTTAACGCATCACAGGATAACATACAGCATACAATGTAATGATAAATTAATGCCTATAATATACAAATTTACAACATGAATGAGCTAGGTTAGCAAATTTAAATGTTTTAGGGAAAAAACATTTACTACAATGGGCATGTGTGGGTGAAATGGGCATACAAAAAGGCACTGAAAAAGGAATCTTGTTATGAAGAATCTCCTGAAACAACAGTATCCAGGACTATCACTGATAATTATACTTTAATGGCATACGTCACCTGACCTATTAAACACAGGTTTCCATATACACTTGGTTTAAATTGTTTTTGTAATAGGAGTTTGAATTAGAAAGTATACCATTTCCCCAAATTTGCTTTTCATTTGCTATTCCTGAAGTACATATGAAAACAGAGATATAATGATGAGAACAGAAAGAAAAAAGGTACAGGTGTATACTGTAACTTTCCATGTCTGTCTTTAGCGCCTCACTTAGATTTTATGGCAGGAGCCACACTGCCTTCTGCCCTACGGGCCAACAGCTTGCCCACAACCCATGCTACCAGGAGCATGGAAATGTCTTGCCTGCCATGACTTTGATGTAACTGGGAATTTTAGGAGATGTTATCTGATTTCCAGTCCAGTGATGCTCGACAGTCCCGTCTCCTAGTGGGCTAACATGGGCCTCTGCCTCCCCTACACCCCGCCTAGCACCACCCTGTTGTTTCACGGATGTTGAATGTAACGGTGCCTTCTATGGTCACCTCTATCCCTCTCTGACAGCGTCAGGGGTTTCTTCAGGTTTCAATATCTCCTGCTATATCACAATACAGCCTGTCTTAAAGTAATCTAACTTTAGAGAAGGGCAGGAGCTGGAGCTGCAGCTGCCGCTGCTCCCATTCTCCACTCAGAGTTCTGTCACCAATCACTTCTTGCTTCTTTCCTTTCAGGCTTGCTGGGACTCCACATTAACCCCTTGTCATCTGGATCCCATTGTCTCAGCTCAGAGAGGTGATGTGACCCCTCAGTCATGTCTAGGTGCCAGTCCTTTTGCTGAAGGCTGCCACCAGTTGCCCCTTCCAGAGCCTTTGGCTTTCCTGTGTCGCTCCATATGCTGCTGGGAACCCATTTCTGGTTCTGGCTTGGTTTCGGCACACAGCAGCTTTGACTCTACCAGAGAAGCCTGGCCTGCCAATTGGTACTGGCACACACACACACAAAGGGCGTCCATGCCGGGGGCGGCCGCTCCTCTGTATCGGATGTCCACTGCATCGTCAGCTGCCGCTGGGAGTGCAGTTGTGTCCTTTGCAAGTTTGTAGGTGCAGCAGACGCGTCTGCCCTCCTACACACACAAACTTCTTTAATGGTCAGAATCCCCTTCCAAGCATCAAAACCATGCACATCTCATTTGTTGTGTACGCTAGTACAGTTAGCACACCTAACTGATTTTGGCTATCAGTTAAGTATTATGGTAGGGAACATGTCCTCAACTTGTACCTTGAGGCTCTCTGCCTCATCCAGGTATGACAGATTTTGGAGAATAAGGAGAAAACAACTTTTGAGAACATGGTGTTCTCTCCATACACGGTACTTGCATTGTTAGCTAGTGGAAAAATGAGAGGGGCAGTGTTATGATCTTATCCTAGAAGGCTATAGAACCCATTAGCAAAGTCTCATCCCCCAAGAACAAGATTCAGGACCGAGTCTGGTCTCTACACAGGAAGAGTACGATCAAAACACCCAGCAGATACTAGCAGTAGATGCTAACTGTTTCTGACCATATTAATCATTTCAATTGTAGTAATGCCTGGAGGCTCTATCATGATTAGGCCTCCATTAAAATAGGTCCTATACAACCATTTATTATGAGACAGAATCTGTCACAGAGAGCTTAAAAATTAAAAGTAAAAGAAATCACTGTCCCAATCATGCAAGAACCAAACCTAATTCAATTTACATATATATTTATAGAGTTCTAGTAAAGTACTAATAAAATATCTCTAAAATGACAAATATCACCTTTCAGCAATCCTTACTATCCAACTCAAGGGTAGGTGAGAAAAAAACAAAACAAAACTTACGGACACTGTTATTTTACTTATTTTGAGGCAATCCTTGGACTTTACACTCAGATAAATAAGCATCTCGCTGGGGTCATCTAAACCTAGCACTCTTTCCTGCCTATGCAGGGGGTCGGACTCAATCTATTGAGGTCCCTTCTGACCCTAACATCTATGAATCTATGAATCAGATACATTTCATTTGCGTTAGCAATACTAAAAATCATAGGGTATACATGTACAAATCCCACAGAATAAACATTCGGGTAATACCTTAAGTACCTATGACTGTTTTCTTAGCGTCTCTCAGTGCTAGAAGACTACAAAAATGCATTAACCTTAAGAATAATCTTTCCTCCTTAGATCTGACTTTGCTTAAAGTACAGCAAAATTCACTTAGGTATGGAACAGTAAAGAGACATAATACCTTAATAAATCAAAGCTATTGTAGCTGTACTTGTTAGTAGAAGTCAGATTACTGTACATACCCAACCTCTGTCTGGATATCTTTTTAGGAAACTTTAATATGCAAAAAAGGCTGGTACCATTGGGTTATAATGGGATGTTTACTACAACAGAAAAGACACTAAAAAACACATTTAACTGTATAAGAATGTATCTTAAACATAATAGGCAATAAATGATTCTTATCCAACTGCCTATCTGGCATGTAATTGCTGAAACACTACCTTTGATAGCAAAGGTATAATACTTTAAATACTTCTGTATTTTTACTATACCTATTCTTGGGAAATAGGAACCAAGTTTTCATTTTCTATCACCACAGTGTAGTTTAATGGGAAAGTTTATTAAGGACTTGATGGAAACTGAGACAGGCCAGAGCCACATCTCAGAGATAAGCAAGTTGTATTTTATAGAAGTCAAAATGCAGAAGTCAGAAGTATTATACAGAAATCAGAATGTGTAATATTTATTTCTTAACAATTTATAGTTTTAATACTTTATTTTAAAAATCACTTACAACATTCCCTTATAAAACTTTGTTGACAACAGACTGAAACATAATGAATTTAATTCTGTTTAAAGCATTTGCAAAGAAAGAGGACAACTTTTTAGACCACATACTATATGACTGGTTGCTGAAATTGAATACATTTGCTTCCCCTACCCAGAAGAAATACAACTGAATAAAAGGGTCACGTATAGTAAAACAACACATTTCTTATTCATAATGATATAAACATCCTTACTGTAAATTACATTGTCAATTCTAGGTTCACGTCAATCTTTGTAGTGGCACCAAAAAAACCCCAACCTGTTATTTGAAGAAGAAAAATCTATGTCTAAACTCTTAGAACAACAGGACAGCACACTCATTACCAAGCACAGAACATGCTAACTTGTAAAATATAGACACAACCACTTATTTGAGATAGGCATGTGACAAAAAGCTATTCAGTATTTTATAGCTATACGATATCAGTCCAATTAGTTAATTGAGTTAAGTATACATCATAAGGGGCGTCTTTACATGTGCTCTGGGGTGGGGAAGGAGGCAGTTTTAATCAGAACAGCTCTCAGGGGCTGCTGTAATTAAAATGCCTGCAGTGTCTTGTGTGTTCAGTGTCCTACACTTCAAAATGGCAGTGGGGGCACTTTAACTACAGCTCATTGAAGCTTTAACTAAAGTTTTAGTTAAAGCGCCCCCACCACCATTTTGAAATGTGGGGACACTGAATACACAAGACATTGTGGGCATTTTAGTTAAAGCATCCCCACTGCCATTTTGAAGTGTGGGATACTGAATACACAGTACACTGCGGGCATTCAATGAGCTTTAATTAAAGCGCCCCCACTGCCATTTTAAAATGTAGGGACGCTGAATAAAAGTGACACTGAGGCTGCTGGAGCATTCTAATTGGAACGCTCCAGCACACTCGATTAATCAAGTCTGCTCAATCAAGCAGACTCAAGTAATCAAGTCTGCTCTGACATGTCGAAGCAGGGATCGGGCATGTGCATAGGTGCCCAAGCTCTCCATTTTGAATTAAAACATTCTGTATTTGTTAAGTATTTTATTCAAGTAAGGATTTTAACTGCCAGCTTTCCACAACCAGCACCAGTGTCTCCATCTTGTGCTTTTTTTAGAGAATCAGGTCACAAAAGGTCACAAAAATAACTAGAGAATTACTTTAAGGAAGAGCTTTTCTGACATTAACGGGGAGAGATCAACTTAAACACCAATAGAAACATGGTTACTTGGCAATTCTGAGAATACAGTGGAAAATGCTATACACATCCCAGTTCCTTTACATTCTGGTTTGTCACTATCTAGACCTAATTGTTGCTATTCAGGAAAGTTAACAGTTAAAACAATTTACAGAAATAAAAGCACAGACAAAAGGCAGAAAACCTAGATGGACACTGTTCTACACAGGAACGAGATAATCTTAAAAACAATCTTTCTGCTGTGTATGGTACCAGAACCAGGAAACGTACATATTTGTAACTTATAATTGTTGAAACATTTTAACAAAGGTATTTAGACAGAATACCTTTTCTTTTGAATCATCATTTATTGAAACACACACACACACACACACCCCCATTTACTTATAAAGTTGAAAAAGCAACTGATTCAAAAGTACTTTTATGGGTATCTACCCAGAAGGTTATATGGCTTTAATGTTTTAGAAGTGAACAAATTTATTTTGTAGTGTTATAAATGGTACAAACCCATGACTTAATTACTACGTAATGGGAAAAACAGAAAGCCACATTAAAATAGCTACCATTTCTTACACCTTTCTGATACTAGCTGAGGCAGTAGACTGTTACCTCAGACGCATAGTGGCAGAGAGCCAGCTGGATGACTAGTGACTTAATACACAAGTTTGCGTGTGCTCTATATTGTGACACAGACAAAGACATGAACTTTGTTTCAGTGGTCAGGTGCAGTAGTTGACTATCTTCATATGAAACATAGATATTTTTGTACAACTTATTTTCTTCCCTTACAAATAAATCTATACTGTTTTATTAGAAAAGTTCAGAACAACTGATGTCATAAACCTAAAAGTGGTTCAATTAGATTCCTACAAAATTTTAGTATTTATTTTAGAATTCTTGGAATCGGAAAAAAGACTGCCCCACACATTATTCCATTCCATTATAAAAGGCAATTGTTACAATAAACAAGGCTTTGGGCCAGAATTTGGCCTTTAGGAACAATATGCATATAAGCAGCAAAGGGCATGCTGCAATTTACCAATTTAGGTCTTGGTTTCTTCAGTCACTTAATAGGAAATTCAGAGAGTAAAACAAAGAATCCACCCAAACATGAAGGCTACAAGCATCTCTGTTGAAAGAACAATAGCTTATTACTACTCACTCCTCAGTCTCTTTGTCAAAAAAAGAAAAAAAATACTTATTCTCCTGATCTAGTTATATAGCCTCACTCAAAATTATTTTTTAAAATGATCTATTATTTACTAGATTCATCTTCCTATCCAGAAAGTCGTATGTGCTCTTAATTTAATTGTTCTGCAAAAAGATCCAGATTAATGCAATACTGACATCACCATAACAAAAGGGAACCAATAAAATGACTCACATGCACAGGCTCAAGATTTCACATGAAAGCAATTTCCCATTATAAATATACTCTATTTCCCTGCTAAATCCACTCTGTAATGATATGTTTTGTAATCTGATGGCTATCCCACTGGAGTACACATGATATTAATGAAAGCAAGATCAAATTAAATAGATGACATGATTAACAGTATTCATTTCATGCATGACTGTGTTTTACCGGAGAGATAAAGACCTGAAAGTAATTACCATTAACTGAAACTCCTTCACTGACCTCTGCTTGCAGCTAGCAGTCCTTAAGTACTGATGTTTTATAACAAAGACCAATGCCTTTCATCTGTAGGCTCTCTTTTATGCTACAAGCTGAGTACCTTCACCGTTGCATGAACACAGTACCTCTGTATCTATGTCTGTAATGCAGCATAAAGATTACTGTGGAAACCTATCAAACTGGCAGGCAGCAATGTCAGCAGCCAATGAGAGAAAGGCACATGCAGAATCCAGCACATGCTCTCTGAGGCTCAGATACTGTCACCACTGTTTAGCAGGCTGCTAATCTAATTATAGCTGTTTGCTAGCCCAGTGCTGTTGAAGCAGAGCACAGGAAGAAATGAACTTTCAATAAATTAAGCCTTTAGACAAAATTGCCAATTTTAAGCATTTAACTTTAGATCTTCTATAAATTGAAACTAAAATTTGCATACTAAAACTGGTGTAGAAACTTTGTTTTTTCCTGACCTCTGAAAACATGAGAAATATTTAGCAACATGCTTTCAGAAACTAACTTCTTATAGTGCATTCATTACATCTGATACAGGATTAAAATGATGAAAATGCAGTCGTTTATTCCACCTTTATAAACTCTTATATATGCATTATCAACTTGTTCAAAATGTATACAGTGCTTACCATTAACAACTTAGACTCAAAAATCAACAAGGTACTTAAGAATGTGGCTTCCAGCATGTGAATAATCCAACCAAAGGCATGCATTTAGATTATATATGTGATTAAATCCTCAGATGACTTGGGGTCTTGCGTATATTGGTAAACAATAGCTGTAATCAATCTTTGGAACAACTACAGTGGAATGCCAAGCACGTTGCTGCTGTCGTGCAAAACAACTAATCAATATGGAAAATATTAAACATGAACTCCACAAATGTATGGTGAATATAATCCAACATATTTTAAAATGCATCTAATTTATTCACATTTAGTTCCATAAACTAATGTTATGGACTCTCAAACAAAGCACTTTTTTTTTTTTATGCATCTGATTTTTAAAAATGCTGGAAAAGTTCCATAATTCATAATTTTACATTCTGTGTTTCAGACATACAATAATAATAAGAAAGCATAAGTATCTAAAATTTAGTAGTCTTTGATACTGTAAGTCAAATTTTGTTTTTGTCAACACTATAATACACTATTTTATACAGTTTTCAAAGGATCACATGCAGTTAAAATTCAAGTGATCACAATTTTCAAACTTGAGTGTCTAAAATTAATGGAACATTAAGTAAACAGAACAGCCTGATTTTTAGAGGGGTTGAATGATAAGGGGGCTTAACTTTAATGTAAACCAGCAGATTGCCTTGGTGCTCATCACTGCTAAAGATACGGTTCCTTTTTTTTTTTTTTTTTTAGATATCCAAATATACAAGCATTTGGCAATGGTGTTTAAAATGCTTACCCATGCCTATTTATTCATATGTAAAACAACTCCCCCTCACATAGGCCTAAAACTCACTGCATTAATTTTTTACTTTCTTATCACTAGCACCATACAATATTAACCACTCTCATACTGTATGGTATTAAAGATTTATAAATGTTTTTGATACATCATTCTTATGTTGGCAACAAAAATAAAATTTGCTACTCCATAAAAGTGGTTAGCACAAGACTTTCATATAGTATCAGCACAAGTCCAAATTTTCTGATAATATGTAAATAACTGAATCACAATTTTCTTACAGTGAAAACTGTTTATAAATACCTGTTATGCTGTACAAGTACTAGATTACATTTCTAAAAGGTACAAACGTTCAAAATTACATATGGCCAGGGATCAAAAGTGGAATGCAGTCAGCATGACATTCCATCCTTGCCTTCAACTTCTGTTCATTATTGATCACATTCTAACAAAGTTGAGGTACCCAGTACCATATCCCTAAATCAAAACAAGAGACAAAAAGACAAACATATCCTCATCTTGGAGGATTATGATTTTCTTTTCTTTTTTAAAGCCTTCCTCGGAGAGCAAAAAGATTCCAGTTATGCTTCTATCTTCTTGGGATCTCTAAGTTTTTATATTTGTGTTCATCACAGTACTGTAGAAATTATTATGTTCGACACTGCATTAAGTCAGGTCAGTAAGAGGGACAAAGGTATACAAAAGTTAAAAAACTAGTTTTTAGCAGCACTGAACATTCATGTCTCCAACTGAAAATGATTAGATGTATAGGCATTTAAGAACAAATCCCTCTAGAAATTGTCTAAAATCTTTGTGCCAATCTTTGTGGCAAAAAAACAATTTTCCTGAAGCCTAACGCTATAACATAATATCTATCAAGGCTCAGTGCCTGTATATTATCAAGCAGAACATAAAAAGCTCAAAAAATTCAAGAGAGCTCTTTTTTAACAGCTCTTACCTAGTACAGAATCAAGCATTCACAGCTTACCCAGACTCATGGCTTTTATGTATGAGGGAACCCCCTCCCCACACACATCTTACCATCCTCTTTCTGTGAACAGATTGCCAAGAATATTAGGCATTTGTCTTACACTAGGGTGTAAGTAGCCAGTTCTCATTAAAAGTTTTGATGCAAAAAAGGGACTTCGCAAATAGGTCCTTTTGATAAAGGCCATACTCAGATGTAACCACAGTAGCGATATCAAATGATACCAATATAAGCCATCATGATGCAACTGATACAGTTTTGTAGTAATAAAAGTGTAGCTGAACCACTCCAACTTATAACTGAACTACAGGGTCAAAGTTCAAGTGATTTAGCTAACTTGTATTGCTACAGCCTCATGCAGCTATAACAACATAACAGCTGATGCACGCTCCTTAGCAGCAGCTGTCCCTCCCCTTTTAAAAAGTGGCTAAAACATAAGTTTCTCTATCCTCTGACAAGGTTCTTTGGGTGAATCTTTTATTAGACCAACTTAAGTTAACTTAAGTTGGTCTAATAAAAAGATATCAGATTCACCCAAAGAACCTGGTCTGCCTATGTCCTTAGACCAACACGGCTACAAACTACACCCCTCTATCCTCTCAGATTCTGGTAGATACAAACTTTTCTAATAAGCAGTAGCAACAACTACCTGGATGGAAGGGAATTAGGAAGGAGAGGAGTTCAAGGAAAGGAGGCAGTGCAAAGAAACTCAGTTTCTAAAAAGGTTTGTTGAAGATGGTATCTAAGGAAGCAGACTGCTATGTTGTAATACTTCCTAAAGGAGTTTTCTAGGTATAGATATGTTAGTTGCTGGGACTGTGGAGTGTTATTTAAAACAAGCAGTCTAACAATTTCAGAACTCTACAAAAAGTCTGTGTACAGGCTTTCTTAAAATAACCAGACCTGTCCCTAAAGAAGGATTCATCTATACCAGTGAAGTACCTCTTATTCTTTGTGGGAAGGGCTATGGAACTTGGTTATCCTATACTATTCATGACTTAGTTTTAGACAGATGATACATCTAGCTACTAAATTAAGGAAGCAATGTGTTAGAACGAAAAGTTTTTTTCAAGTTTAACTGCATATGAAGTTGAGTTTAGTTTAAATGGTTTCATATTTGGCAGGAAATCTAATTTATTAAATCTGAAAGTTACGGATAGGAAGTTACTCAAAAAACTATCCATAAACATTTTGAGTAACTTCCTCTTGGGACCCTATCAATTAAGTTGTTGAATGCCATCAGGTCTCACTTAAATTTGTAAGAGCATAGGTCTCCTAGGACCTCTCAGAGGTGCCTAGCACCTTATAGTAATGAGTCCTGAGTTGTTCTCAAGCGATGATGAAGTGCGCTTCTTAGCTGCTTCATCTTGTCTTGTACTTCCACACAAATCTGTTCTCATATTAAGAAATGCAGGAGAATGAAAAACAAACTTTGAAGAACAAAAACAATCATTTTTAAGAGTTTGATATTTTGTCCTATTCATTAGCTAAGGTCAAAGAATGCTACAAAACTACACTTTCCATCTAAAACATGAAACAACATTCTTAGTCTTAAAAGTTAATTCAGAAAAAAATATTTTCTCTTAAGAAAGGGAACTGCTACATTTCATTCTTTAGTCCTTGCACTAATGTTTGCCTCGATTTTAAACATTCAAATACAAGTCTGCCATAAAGAGAACAAATTTAGCTATGCCACCTCTGTGGTCAGCTTCTGGCCATTTGTCAGCAGAGCTATGGACACATTCAAAAAGTCCAAGCCTGAATTGATTCAATCTTTGCAGGTTAGTCTAAGCTGTGCAACTTAAACTGCTGAATAACTGGACAGACATTCTCTGTTAAATTAGGAAATGCAGCCACATTTCTGCAGTGGCTCAAGCCAGAAGCCAGGGGGTACCAGAGCATGCCTGCCAGCCACTGGCAAAGGGGAGGGAAGAGAGACACCCTCCAAGGGTTTCACTCCTCCATGCTGAAGCAGAGGGGGCATGGCTAGGCATCAGCCATGGCTAGCACACCACATTGGATGCCAGTCACCAGCCTGGGGTGGGGCAGCTGCTGCCAGACTGAGCAGTGAGGATGGGGAAAAAGTCCTCTCTCTGAAGCAAGCATGTATTGAACGCATCAGTTTGCAAAGCATATAACAGGGAACTACCAAAAATCTTCACCTAAGCTAAGATACAGCCCAGTAAAACACAGCATACACAACAGTCTAACTTAAAATATAAACCAGGAAGACAAGAGAAAGCTTTGCATAAGATTACTAATCCTGAGAGCAGAGTTTCTGCTTACAGCCAAGCATTGAGAAAGGCTTTTTTTTATTTTGTTTTTTTATGTAATCCCACCTTTTACAGGTTCTGCTTTATAATATAAATATAGCTCTCTGTATTCTTTGGTGAAACTGTCTGCCACTTCCCTTAACTACATCTCCAGCACATGTGTGATGATTGTCAGGTCTTTGCCAACACTTCCCACCTCTCAGTCTGGTCCTACAGGGCTTAGCTCTGGGCTCACAGGTACAGGGCTTGGATCTGCACACAGGGAACTAGCTTGCCTCTTTCCCCTGCTCTGGGACCCACTGTGGAATGAATCCCCTCTCTGCCTGGCTGCGAGCAAGCTGCAGAGACTGCAGCCAAACCTCCAGGGATTCTGGGAGAGAGAGGGGAAGAGGGAGGAATGAACTCTGTCCCTACCTGGCTACAGGCAAGCTGTGGAGGTATGGCTGGGTCTGGCAAACCCTAGCTGTGGTCTGCAGGGTTTGCCAGCATGGGGGAGGGGGGGAGAGGGGACAGATGGAAGAATTTGCCTCAGGGGCCATGGCAGGCCAGTATCTGGCCACGCCCTGCCCCTGCTCTGGCTAGAGAATAGAGGGGAGGGGCCAACCCAGCTCCCTGGAGCAGAAAGCAGAGCCCCACCCAGCCCAGAGAGCATGCTGGGATGCTGGAGGTACCTGATTTAACTTAAACCAGGAAGGGTGAAAAGAACATGGCCAAAGAACAAGTGTCTGAAAAGTGAACAAGGAAAAAAAAAAAGGGGGGGGGGGAAACGTGCACTTAAATGGTAGCGAAAGAAATTAGGAAATTATCATTTCACCCATTTTTTGGAACTGTTCCACCATTCGTTTCACAAACAAGAAAAACAGGTGTTCACATAAAAAGATGTTATGCACAATGCTTGCATTGAGGCAGAAATTTAGTTTTGTGACTACCATGAATTAAAAATGGTAATAAAAAAATTCACTGCGTACTTCTGCAGTACCTTTTCTGAGGATTCCATATGAATAAAAACAAATCAAGATGTGAATACATGTAGATTTCCTGTCAGCTTTCTGGCTCATGGTGGTAACCATGTCACCTTCTTTGCATCCCCCTTTTCTACCACATCAAGTACAAACAATATGTCTTCATTTATAAGACCCTTTGGCCATGTCTCTACCACCTCTGTGCCAATCCTGGGACTGCTGCCGGGAAGCAAGCACTCTCTTCCCACTCAATCCTGCTCAGTGCAAACTCAAGCTCAAATATTAGACAATATACTTGGTTAGTCATTCTTCATGCTTGGTCATGAGTGTAAAGACATAAGCATGACAGAAGATGGAAACATGCCCCAGACAGAGCCTGAAGAAAGGGATGGGTTTGTGCTTTCCCCCCAGAGCATTACTATTTTTCAAGCTCTGTTTATCTGTATAAATTATACATACTGGATACAGATACTTTGCCTACAATAACTACCCAAATAACGTTGATAAAAATGCATGGGTTTTATTTACTGGCCATGTTTATTATTTCAATTTGATTATTTTTATTTAAATTGGAATGTCTTATTTTCTTATTTAAATTATAAACACCAAATGGCATCTCATCAAGATTTAAATGCCTGTTATCATCCTAATGCAGCTGCTCGCCACAAATCATGACCAAAAAGTTAATTATCTAGTAAACAAGCAATAGATCACTCACTATTTTGTAACACACTAAAAATGTAAAATCATTAAGAAACTGAAAATATTAAGCCACAGAATTGTTTAAATAAATGTATATTGTTATACTGTTCGCGCCTGCATGGCAAAAAGGTGTACCAAAGCTAAAGTAAAGGCTCTGTTAAGTTTTGAATCTACATTCATGCAACAAGACCTACCTGGCTAGACAGCAATCTCTTTAATGAGATCCTTTAAAAAAAAACAAACCAACCCAATCCTTGGCCATACTAGGGAAGAATACTGAGTATAAGAGTATTGCATAGGCATGCAAGGAGAAAACTAGGAAGGCCAAGGCATAATCTGAGATGTAGCTGGCAAGAGACACAAAAGGCAATAAAAAAAAGACAGTCTACAGGTATGTCTAGAGTAAGAGGAAGAACAAAGAAACTCTAGGTCCCTTACTGAACATGGAAAGCAATCTAGTCATAGCTGATGTAGAGAAGGCTGAAGTATTTAATGCCTTTTTTCCTTCAGTTTTCACAAATAGGGGCAACTCCCAGAGGACTGGTGAAGTTGGCAGCAAAGACAGGGAAGGAGACAAACAGCTTAAAGGCAGCACAGGTTAGGGAGTACTTAGAGAAGCTGGATGCTTTCAAGTCAGCAAGGCCAGAAAGGATGCACTCTACGGGTGTGTCCAGACACATATGGACGTTTGGTTCCCCGGGAACAAGTAGCAGCTGCACACCTTGCACCACAGCTACTTGTCCCTGGGGAACTCCTGTGCTACGTGTGCTTTGGTGCGTGGCAAGTTACCCTGGGAGCAGTAGGAGAGGCTGGGGTCAGCACTGTGCTGGCCCCAGCAGCCTTACCTGGGAGCCTCCCAGGGCTGCAGTTGTGGCGATCCTGTTGGTGGAGCCTGACCGGTAGTGGCAGCACAGCTCCAGATGGTCAAGCTCTGCTTTTCAGCAGTGCATGCTGCCTGAGTATGCACTGCTCTGGGTTTTATTTTCCCCACTTTCTTCTATCCAGGGGTAAAAAAGAATAAGAAAAGAGCAGTGCACACTTGGGCAGTGTGCCCTTGCAGCGCAGAGAACACCAAACTGTGCGGCATGTGGTGTTGCAAATGTGTTTGTGGCACCACATACTGCATGACCGCATTCATCTGGATGTGTCCTAGTCTACTAAGGGAACTGGTTGAGGTAATTTTGAAGCCACCGATTATTCTCTTTGGGGATTCATATAAGTCAGGAGAGGTCCCAGATGACTGGACAAGGGCAAATATAGTGACCATCTTTAAGAAAAGGAAGGAGGAGGATCTGGGGAACTACAGACCAGGCAGCCTGACCTCTATATCTGGAAAGATCATAGAGCAAGTCCCCAAGGAAACCACTGTTAAAAGCATAAAGGAGAACAAGGTGATCAGAAACATCCAGCATGGATTGACCAAGAACAAGTCATGCCAACCTGTTTTATTTCTATAATAAGGTTCTGTGGATGGAGGGAGAACAGTAGATGTGGTGCATCTTGAATTTAGCAAGGCTTTTGATACCATCTTTCAAAACATTCTCATTAAGAAGCTAAGGAAATACAGACTAGCCAAAATACTGCAAGATGGATAACTAAGTGGTTGGTGTGGCAGTCGAGTGGCAGGCCGAGGCTATGGCCAGTAGCTCGAAACAGCAGGTGGGTACTTTTTGACAGACGGAGAGGAACTAGGCACCAAAGTATATTGGTTAAACTAAGATTGCTTTACTTACACTGCTGATGGTTACAGTGCAGGACGAAAACTGACTTAGGTTACAGTTGCAAACGAGACGAGAGCTCTTTGAGAACGTACGAGACATCCGTGAACGGCTTTACGAGCGCGCGGGGACGGAGAGTACGTCGGGAAGGTCGGTGACGGGGAGTTGCTGGTGGGTGATCAGTCTGCCAGGTTTACTCTGAGAAATGCATGGAGTTCTCCAACATGGGCGGAAACTGCTTTAAATTTTATATGACTAACAAGCCAATCTCTAGTCACCAAATATGAATAATTTGGAACCGGCCAATGGTGGTGTGCGTGTTTGCATAAAGTTGGCGGGAACTTTTTCGAAGCTGTAATTTTCCACTACTGTGGCATATAGTTATTGGGTTCTGACATAGCAGAATTTTCCACAGTGACCTAGTTACTGCCACCAGCAGAATTTTCCACTGTGCCATAGCATTCAGAATGATTGACAGCAGAATGACTGACAGCGGGATTTTCCACTATGGCGGGAGATTCCACTGGGCCATAGGCATCCAGCTACTCATGGGTTCTGACAGTTGGAAGATCATTTTGAATAAGTGGTCATCAATTGCTGGAGGAAGGAATCAAGTGCGATTCCCCAAGGATCTGTCCTGGGTCCTGTCTTGTTGAATATCTTTATTAACGATCTGGATGATGGGATCGAATGCATGCTTATCAAATTTCCGGACGACACCAAGTTTGTGGAATTGCAGATATTCCAGAAAGTACCGCAAGGATCCAAAATGCCTGGATAGACTGGAGAAATGGTCCAAAAATCAAGCAGATGGGATTCAACAAAGACAAGTGCAAAGTTCTGCACTTGGGACAGAATAATTGCATGTACAGATGCAGACACGAGAATGACTGGGTAGACTACAGTACTGCAGAGTAGGACCTGGGGATGCCAGTACACCATAAACTGAATATGAACCAACTATGTGCCCTTGTTACAAAAAAAAGTCAACACCATGCTGGGTTGTATTAACAGGTGTGTCACTTGCAAATCAAGGGAAGTGATTCTTCCTCTCTATTCAGCACTAGTAAGGCATCACTTGGAGCACAGTGCCCAGTTTTCTGGCCCCACACTTCAAAGAAGATGTGGATAGTTTGGAAGGAGTGCAGCACAGTGCAACAAGAGTGATTGGAGGCCTGGAAGCCAGACTTACAAGAAAAGACTGAGAGACCTAGGGTTATTTAGTCTGGAGAAGAGAAGCCTGAGGGAGTATTCGATAACAGTCTTCAAATACCCACTCACCTACCTAGAGAGGTTGGATATCTATAAGCCAGCAGGACCAGATGAACTCTATCTGAGAGTGCTGAATGAACTAGTTGAAGACATTGCAGGACTGCTGGTGAATCTCTGAGAATTCAACACACTCAGGAGACATCCCAGAAGACTAGCAGAGGGCCAATATTGTGCCCAGCTTCAAGAAGGGAAGGAGAGAGGACCCAGGGAATTACAAGCTGAGCAGCCTGACTTCAATCCCTGGAAAAATCCTCAAAACATTTCTCAAGGAGTCCATATGTGATAAGCTAGAAGGCAGCAAAATTCTGGATGACAGTCAGCATGATTTTGTCATGCGTAGGTAATGTCTGACTAACCTCATCTCCTTCTACAACAAGGTTGCTCACCACCTGGATAAGGGAGATGAGGTTGACATCATTTACTTGGATTTAGGAAGTCCATTAATTTTATGTCCTATGAGGCTCTCAAGATAAAACGAGGGGACTACGGGCTCAATTCAGTGGTCAGATGGGTGGGAAACTGGCTTCATGATCAGACCCAGAGAGTACTAATAGACGGATCCGTGTTGACCTGGCGGAAGGTAGCCAGTGGGGTCCCCCCCCAGGGTTTGGTATTTGGACTGATGGTTTTCAACATCTTCATCAATGATCTGAATGTGGGGATGAAAAGCATACTGGCAAAATTTATGGATGATATTAAGCTGTGGGGAAATATGGCCACACATCAGGGTAGGCTGACAATCCAGGTGGACCTAGACAGATTAGTCAGATGGGCGGACCAGAACCAGATGCTGTTCAGCACTGGGAAGTCTAAAGTGCTCCATCTGGGGAGGAAAAATCCACAAAACTTAGAGGCTTGGTGGTGCTATGTTAGCTAGCACCACGTCTGAAAGGGACCTGGGGGTCATAATTGACCATAAGATGAATATGAGCTACTAGTGTGATGCTACAGTTGTCAGCAGAGCAAACAATATGCTGGCATGCATCAACTAATGCATCTCAAGCAAAACTAAGGAACTTATTCTCCTGCTCTACACAGCATTGGTGAGACCGCAGCTGGAGTACTGCATCCAGTTCTAGGTGCTGCCCTTCAAGAAGGATGTGGAGAATCTTGAGAGAGTCCAGAGAAGAGCTACACATTTGATTGGAGGCCTGAAGAGCAACCCATACAAGGAAAGGCTGATAGATATGGGACTGTTCAGCCTAGAAAACAGAAGACTTCAGGGAGTTTTGGTGGCAACTTACAAATATCTGAGGGGAGAGTGGCTAGGCAAACAACTATTTACCAAAGTGCCCCCAAGGGAAAACCAGGAGTAAAGGTCATAAACTCCTAGAAGAAGGTTTCAGATTGGATGTAAAGAAAAACTTCTTCACGGTTCATGTGACCAGACTCTGGAATAGACTCCCAGCAGGGGTGGTGCGGGCACCTACCCTGGAGATCTTCAAAAGGAGATTGGATGCACACCTTGCTGGGATTATTTGACCCCAGCAGTCTTTCCTGCCCAGAGCAAGGGGCTGAACCCAATGATTTCACAGGGTCTCTTCCAGTCCTATACTCCCGTGAATTTGAGATTACGACAAAGACGGAGATGAGCTTTTCTCTGTGGCTGTCAGGCACAGGACTAGGAACAGTGGCCTTAAGCTGCAACAGAAGAAATTTAGGTTGCAGATTAGGAGGAGCTTTCTGGTTACGAAGGTGTTCAAGCAGAGCTACCTAGAGAATTATGGAATCTCCATCCTTGGAAGTTTTCAAGATCGGGTTAGACAGACACTTGACAGAGACTGTTTCGTCAGGGGTGATTCTGCCTTGAGCAGGAGGCCAGACTTGATGACCTTATGAGGTCCCTTCAGCTCAACTTTTCTATGATTATGTTTTAATGGTTTCAGAAACCAACCAGAATGCAACTTTCTTTGGAAAATAATTTAAAAACTAATGGAAAAGCTGATTAAAATCAATTATATAAGCCACAGTGTTCTATCTGGTGATTTAAATTATGATAAGATGCTTATCTACTCTGCATCCAAATGGAGCAGCCTGGTTATCAGAGATGTTAGTACCTTTGAAAAACAGACCATTTATTTAGCTGGTAAACATCAAACACCATAATTGACCATCCACACACTGACACAAAGGTAACTTCTTTCTTACAATAGCAATAAATAAATAAATGAGAGAGAGAGAGAGATCGATTTCCAAGTGGCTTCCAAAATGACACCATATACTGAATACAGGTTTCAAGCACAAGACTGCCACTGTTAAAGCCTGACATTTGCAACTTCAAAAAAAAAAAAAAAAAAAAGTTTGCAAACGATACATTTTTCCCACTGAGGAAAGCAAACAAAATATGATAAATGACCCTTGGAAAGGAGGCCCATGTAAAAAAGGAAAAAAGAGGAAAAGGGATATTGTGTTTTTTTTTATCTTAAATATAAGTATGACTATATCTGTATGACTATATGACTGTATCTTAAATATAAGTATGACTATAACAAGTATAGTGAGCATGTCTTAATATTTTGTTATGGATAAACACCCAGGAGATGGTTTAGCTCAATTCTCTTTTAAAAGCTTAATGAATGCATCAAGCAAGTAAAATATTCATTAAAGTAATTGGTTCAGTTCAGCCTCTTAAGACTACAGCATGGAAATGTACACACTGCTGCCTTTGGAAATATAGCATGTCGATTCACCAGCCTTTTCAGTAAACTCATTTTTGTATTATATGACTCTGCACTGTTATGCAAAATAAAATTAAGCAACCATTATAGAAATTTAAAGTTGAATTTCATATTTGAAAGCAAAAGTTTAAGTTTAATAGAGAGTGAAGCCAATACTGATTCACAGAGAGCAAAGTATGAATACTACATATTGCAAACATTTTAAATCAAATACTACAATGCATATTTTAGTGTGTTACAAAGTTACTTATTCTCAAAACATTAATCTGTCTCAATCTATGTACAGAATTATATGAACATGATCTTATTATAGGCTGGGCTGGGAGCACACATTTACTGGAAAGAAAGGCTGACACTAATCAAGACCCTGTGTTCAGCTGCATACAAGTTTTCCATACCTTAACTAGCTGAGCTAAAATTTTCCAAGGTGGCTGTCTGCCTCACGATATAATGTTTCACAAAAATTCAGCAGAAATGGATCAGCCATTTTGGAGAAAAAGGATAAGAGAAAATATATTACTCCTCAATGAAAAAAAAAATATTTGGGGTCTTTTCTTTAGAATACTCTAATACCTCCATGATTTAGAGGCAGGAATTTGAAATTTGGCAAATGGTTGGCCTTTGTAAAAATCTTGAAAATTTCTATTACAAGGGGGCCAAAATTTTTTATGTCACCAACATGGGCTCATTCACTTGACTTGGTCTCAGTTTTTATATATATGTATATGAAGAGCTGCTGCAGATTTCCATTGTTGCTATTTACTTGAGGCCAGTATAATATACCCCTAGAACTTCTCTTAGATGTTTCGATCTCTAAATGATCTTTATTAATCCTTTTTATTAATTTATGTAACACTTTAACACTTCTTCCTGTAACATCAACGTGTCTTTAAAAAGATAAGATCTAGAAGTGACTGTTTTCCTTTAAATAGAAAATATGGACTAGGAATACAGGTCATTTTTGCATATGCTTCAGGAGTTGGGGGGGGGGGGGGGGGGCACTTTAATTTAAAGTGGCTCCAAGAGCTGCGCCCAGAGCATCTTGTGTATCTGTATCCCAAGGCTTAAAAATGGTGGCGGGGCATTTTAATTAAAGCTCATGGAACAAGCTTAGTTAAAGTGCCCCTGCTGCCATTTTTAAGCATGGGGACACTTATACACGAGATTAGAGCAGCCTTTGGAGTAATTACAGCAGCAATTACCACACTCCAGTAGACTCTATTAATTGAGTCTGCTCCGATGTGGTGCAGTTACAGTGCATCGGAGAGGCACCCAAGCTGTCCTAGTCAATCTGTACAAACAACATCAATAGCCTTAATTACTTTCTGCAGGGTCTTGTCCTTAGCAGCAGATTTGTTCACTACCAGTCAACAATTTCCTCTGAGACAGGACAGGGATGCATATATGTACTAGATCAGAGTAACAGTTACGTAATACAGCTCTAGACTTTGCTCCCCTGCACTTCTGTTAAATGCTTCAGATACTGCAACTACAACTATCAACTCTCTCTCAGGTTTGTATTTAAATTGAAAAAGTATACATTTATTGCTAAAAAAATATTCTTCGTATTCTTGGGATAGTGTTTGCCAGATCCCCTTCTTTTTTGGTAGTGGCAATAAGTGACTGATGATTATTTTTAGCTAGCACAGGTCTCCCATAAATAAAGACAAGACAATATTTGCACCTGTGGATGAGGACTAAAATAACTCATTTGTCTGCACATACTGACATTAGTTTTTGTTATATATAAACTATGATGTTTAAGTTCTTGGTTTCCAATACTGAATGTTCTAAGGCAGGGTTCAATAACCTATGGTCCATGGATGCAAGGTTTCAGCAGCATTTGGTGATGGGGGCTTTGATTGCCAGTACCAGTGCTTCTCCGAGGAGCAGCACTGGCAACTGGCATTTTCTTCATGTTGCCATGGAGGATGGGTAGGCCTTAGTGCCTGTCTCCTCACCCTTGAGCCAAGGTGGGTCATTCTAGCCTGTAACCAGAAAATGTTGCTTGTCTCTGTTCTAAGGGAATCACCTGTTCTGCAAGTACCCATGGACCACTTCAGTTTTTTGCTTACTGGTATATTACCTCAAGACTTGCATCACCTTTATTCTTCCAAGATTTTTATACTCCTCTAAAGAAGTACCCCCATATCCAGGGCTGGATCCAGGGAGAATGCAGTAGTGCAACTGCACCCCACTTTGATTTCAAGTCCACCCAACATTTAAAACCAACTGCCTGGCAGTGGCAGCAGCATTTCTGTTTAGGCAACACTGAGGGAATCACCTTGACTTCATGGCTTATTATAACCTACTTGATTCCTACTAAATTCTTCATTGCAAAGGTATTAATAACCCTCTCTCCTTTTTCAGTGATCTTGATGGTTTCACTAATCAAGCTAGCCTCTCTCCTCCAATTCTGTTGTTTGCTAGCTGTTTCTGGCAATGTATCTCCTATTTCACAGCACTGCAGGCTGTTTTGAACTCTAGATAAAAACATTAACTCAGGTGAACATCAGCTCAAGTGTAGAAATAAACTTTCAAAGATGCACTGTCAAGATGCTCAAGAAGGCTAGATTTTGTTTTATGAATCTGAACAAGATGTCCATTTAATTATAAGAGAACTAAAGAAACAACATAATTTGATAATTTATCTAGTCTGTTGTGTTTTGTATACATAATATATGATATAGGAAATTAATGCTCATTCTAATAAAGTTAAATTGTTTTTTTATTCAATCTTAAATGGAATAATACACCCTTAGGCACCTAGCATATTAATAACGTTTCTGGTTTCTTTGACCTGAAGAAAAATGTGTGTTGTGCTATATGTTATGATGCACCACAACTCAAAATCCTAGATCCACCCATGACCATGTGTATAGGACATCTTTGCAGTGACACTGGGGTTGCTGGATCAGACAGCTAGATTAAGCACATTTCCCTAAACACTTCTACAAGATCATACTTTTTTATTTTTATTTTTTTACCCCTCCCTGGTCTGTTAGGGCAGGTTTGCTAGTAATGTCCTCAATTTTACTGTGATCTACCTGTATACCTTCCTGCACTAACATATTGCATACATTTTAAAGAACTGGGGGAGGGGGGGGTTGTTTAGCTTAAGGCCAGCTGCTCCAGCTCTTTCCAAAGCTCTGACTACGTGCTCTTTTACGGCTTTTCCCTAGATAAAAATCATTGTCCATGTAGACCCTACTAACCTCTACAAAATCAAAACATTACTGAATTTTTCTATGAAATACCTTTGGTATTTCATACAACCCAACGGCAATACCAAAGACGGCCCTGAAAAAAACACGTACTCTGTTTCTCTAAGGTTAATTCCCAATACTCTCTTGATACAGACTAGTAACATGATTGGCATGAAAAACCATGACTGGGTCAGAGATTGGTAGGAGGGTATGGCCAAGAAAGAGTCAACACTTGGGAGGAATGGGCAGAAGTCTTTGCCCCACTGAATATGTTTATTTAGAGCCCAGAGTGGAACCCCGTATCTGAGTCTCATTATTCCTCTCCTGTCAGAAAATAACTCTACAATTTTCAGCTAAATATCTCATCCCATTTTAATGCTGAGCACTGCAGAAGATAACAATTTTCTACTGTTATCAGTTATTTCATTAGTTTATATGGCAGATATTTGTATAGTACAGCTTGAATTTCCAGCCCAGGACAACCCACATGAGGGTTAATATGATACTCCATGACAGCATTTCTAGGTCTTTTTCACTTTACTTAAAAAAAAAAGGTAGGAACTTAAGCAAAAATACAAAGCCATGGCCCAGGGCACAGAACTGCCAAGTTACACCTCTGTTATTACTGTTACAAAGTCAAGAACTCAAAAACAGAGAGAGTGCTAAAATTAAGGTACCATTTGAAAGCTTAAATGAATCCTCCTGGGCACATGTATTGTGATATAGTCTTGAGTTACATGAGCACATGCTATTTTTTCCAAAGGATCCTGACTTATTTAGTACAGAAAAAGGGAGCTGCTCTGGAGATGAATTGCTACATTTCTGGGACAACCTCTGGCAGTCTGTAGACAAAATATAACATAATAAAATGCCCAGGGAAAATCTCTAGGAGGTCTCTAGGAATGATGCTGCCTAATAAAAGAGGTGTAACACTAGTTTCATTTTATGTTTATTCTTTTTATAGAAGAAACGTCATAGTTTTTACATTTTACAAAATTTTAGTATATTTGATTTGAAAATTCTAACAATTGCAAACTTATCAAAAGAACTCCACTATAGACCCACCCAGTGCAATCAACCTTCCTTCTGAAATAAAAGACTTTAGTGTACACAGTGCACACAGGAAATTAACAGAAGACATAAAAGTGGCTTAAGAGGAAAATAATTTAACTTTGTTAACTCTAAAAATTTAGCTCATTCATTTTATTTAAAGTATATAAAGTATTGTGTATACATACAATTACTGTTTATTTATATTTCTCTCATACATGCTTCAAATGTTTTCTGAATTATTTCAGTTTTTAGTGTTAATGTTGATATTTAGAACAATTTCAAAGCTTCATTCCTTTCTTGGAAGTTTGAAGCACAATGGTCTCATGGTAAAATTAATGTAATACTTTGGGAAGCAGTGGCGTCTTTTGGTTACTTAGCATGTCGAAGTATCGATCTACTGAGGCAAACAGCAAGCAGAGAAATTACAAATTAAATGATTAAAACGTTGTAAAGTTTTAAACTGAAGCCAATTTTCACTGAAAAGTCTTTCTGCTTATTTTAATTATACTTGAATCTCTGCTTCAGCCATGGATGTAAACAAAGGAGAAGAATTTAATATCTGTCTCAACATTTCCACTATAAAATTTCTGAAGAATTAGTCTAGACCCTTTTCCCCCCCACACTCAAAGAAAAGGACAGAGTTGAAGGAGAGTGGCAGAAGAGCTCAAGTCATGCCAACAACTTTGTTGTAGGATATAGGCATACAGGTAGGTCCGCAGAACCTTGGGTTTAGCATGTCCCCCTAACTTTGCTGCAGCTGAAACCTGTTATAACATTTGATAATATAACATTTGAAGAGGACTCCCTCAAAATAAAAACAATAAAAAGCTACCAAATCCAAACCAAAAGAGATGCTACAAGGTAGCACTGGAAACAAGAAATGGGGGACAGGGTACAGGAAGAGATGGTGATGGAGCTGAATTACAACACTTTCAGTAGCATGAACACTACTACATTCTCTTTTTTGTTTATAATTTATTTTTTGAGAGAGAGAGAGAGACGCCACGTGCAAACATGCCTGTATGTGCATGACAAGAGGGCAGTGGAATTGTGTCTGTAAAGACTCCATTAAACCACAGAGGTATCTTAAAGTGTTAAGCTACCAGAAACACAAAGGAAGCTTAGCAGGTGGCAGAACCTCCTCATCCATCATGGAAGTTTTAGGATACTGATTCCCAACTGAAGTCCCACAAGAGACTTTTAAAGGGTGCTGCGGGGTGCCACACAATAGTAACAGATATAGGTGTGCACAAACCTACACATGATTCAGAATATAGACCAGATATTTCAAATAGGAATCCATAGTGTCAAAAACATCTGTTGTGGTCTTCCTGAACACTTTTCAATAGAAGAATTGTTCTATGATTTTTCCATAGTCAAAAAATGAGTGAAGGTTTTGAGCTGGCATTTTCTGAGGGGTGGCTCAAGTCTACCAAGGAGTGCTTTGAATCCAAAAGTGTTGAGAACCACTGATTTAGGAGTTTGCTGGAGGTAAGACTGTAAAACTGAGCCTTGGGGATGCATCTGATACTTCATAGTGAGAAAAGCCTTGTTTAATCACTGCTCAATGAATGTTTGAATACCATTACTTTAGATCTCAGGGAATCTTAATCATAACCACCTTGAAAAATAAATTATCTAGGCAGAACCCTTTCCTGCAAACAGTTCAAGAAGCTGCTAATAATTGCCAACTGTACCTCTAGCAGTATGGACATACTTTTACTTTTTACAGATAAGCAGATTTAATTCACGTAGTCTTCAAGGCAGCCACATGGAAAAATAGTATTGATTTCTTGTCTGAATCCTTACAAGTCTACGGCTAAACCCACCAATGAGTTAAAAAGGCAGGCACACAGAATTGTGATTAGGATTGCAGCTTATAGTATGCAGTAGCTCTTTAATAGAATAAGTAAAGATAGATAGGCCATGGCTGGGATTGTTTTTACTTTATTCATAATCTAGAACAGGCCCTTAAATAATTAGTTATCATAATCATGCTCCTACTCCCATTTTCCCTTGATGCCTCATTTACATGCCCATAACTTGCTTTTCTTAGAGATGCAATAGTTTGTTTCACAATTAGTTAGGTCCTTAACATCCTCCTTCAGTAACCACTAAATATCAAACACAACGAACTTCAGGAATTGATGATTTACTAGAGAGATCAAAATAGAGCCGGAAGCAAGTAGCAGAGAGCCAGAGGGTGTTTCTGAGATTTGCTTTAGAAAGCAGGAGGGAAGTTGGTGATTTCAAGCATTAATGTCTAATTTTGGGGTGGACTGGTTGGGGGGGGGGGAAGGAGAGGAAATGGGGGTAACTAAATGGCATAAAGAAAAAATATGGGAACAAGCCAAGTCCGTGTATACGCAGATTACAAATCTGATTGTGAACTTTTCTTTACGCTGCGTTGATGCGTCTTTTCTCTCTCTCAGCCTAGTCCTCCCATACAGTTTAGTTGTATTCAATTCAGAAGGCAGTCTTAGCCTACTGATGACTATTTTGGGGATCATTTACTGAAAGAGCCAGAGGAATCAAAGTCCAGAGTGCGCAGGAAGTAAACAACAGAAGAAGCAGAAAACAAAATGTCAGAATAACTTGGGGAGCTTCTAGGAAGAACATTTTCATGTTTACATTAGTGAAACTACATTATTTCTAACTGAGATAAAATGCAGAGTTTAGGATGAGGAGACAGAGTAATGTCAATTGTATATACAGATGTCCTACACTTTATAAATTTGTGCAGAATTAAGAGTAAAAGAAGCAGAATGCAACTGTTACTTTGCCCTAATGTATTCTATAAAAGAAATAAAGGGCGTCCATCAAGCAAATCGTATAGCTTGCTGATCACCCTGGCTCTCAAATTCCCTGCAGTTCTCTATTTAAAGTAATCTGACCACGTCTTTCTTTATTCCTCTCACAGAATTTATGGTTTTGTTAATTTGAAAAGGTTCTAAAATTTAAGTTAAAAAGCTCTTGCATGATCACGACTCAGGACTTTATGGGAAAATATCTTGAACCATCTCCCCTGACAATGAAATTTAAATTCTTCTCTGTATCTAGAAGAATGGCCTGCAACAGTATTATAACAGCCTTTCAATGAAGGAAATGCACTGACTTGGCAGAGGTCACGAATAATCAGCCAATACTTTTAATTTAAAGTTACCTTGTAATCTGACTGTTAAAATAAAGAAAACAAAATTAAGGTGAGTCAACATTTTCTGAGTCATTTTCATTATATGCTGCCTGTCATAATGAATGCCTAAATGAACTCAGGCTGCAAAGGAACCTGTTCCTGGTGAATTCAATTATCTAGGACAATTAGTAAGAATGGTATAAACAGTTTGTTCTCCTCTCAGCACAGCTGCATTTCCAACTCTTTCTGCAATCTTCTGCAATTTTTTGATAGAAGCTGGCAGAGGTGCCAAAAGATGTAGGAGGATAATACTTTATCAAACAAAGTTTCTTTTATCAAAATAATCTACGTGTGATAGGGTGTTCCTTTCAAGAAATCTAAAAAGCAAAAATTCCCAAATTTGGGTATCAAGATAGCTCTAGGATAAAGATTTTGACCTTTAAGGAAGCTGTGTGTATGCACATTACCTTAATTCTGCACCCATGTAATTCTAGGCAGCTAGAACTCTCTCTCTGAGGTTACTAAATATTCCCTGGCTGAGGTCAGGCTGTCCTTGATTTATGTCTGCACTGCTCAAGTAGTTTGCCTTCTCAGCAGAGAATACCTCTTACAAATGCTGCTTGTGTGACAGCTAAGAAAATAAATGTTTGTTGAATACATTTAATGTTGTGTTCCATCTAGAACACGCAACTCTAGATTACAGAGAAGGATCTGCTTTTCTTAGCAGCTGCAACAGATGACCAAAGAGAGGCATAGACCCTAAGCAGTGGATACATTTTCTGTTCAAAGAAATTAAACAGCTGAACCAAAACATAACTCTTCTTGTTTCATGCTATCTTACAGGTTAAGAAAGCAAGAGGATATTGCAACCGCTTAGCACAGACAGACAGGAAATGCTGATTTTTTTTTGCATTTATACAAAGGAAGAACAAGAGGTTTAAGAAATGGCAGGGATAACTGGTCTGTTGTTAAACCATGCCATAGTTCTCATGGATTGCAAATGGAAGTGTCCTTACAAACTGATGTCCTTAACATGTGGCATTAAAATAAACCTCTATGTGAATCTTTCCACTCTTCTTTCATATATCTTACTGAATTGTATTAACAGCTGATTGAAAAATGGAATTTCTTGGGTAATTCCAGTATTTCAGTATTTGTTTTCATTCTGATTTAGGATTAAAAAAAAAAAAAACAAACGCTAAAAATACTCAAATTGTATGTACTGGAATGAAAAAAATCTTGGACATGTTTAACTTGAAAATGTTAAATCCACCATTTTAACATTTTTCAGGTCAGCAAACTTCTGCACAGGTGATTATGGTGTCTTCTGGGAGTAACTGTTTCAAATCCCTCCTGTCCCTGGTCTTCCTTATGGGACCAGCTGCACAGATGGGCTAGCTATTCCCTTACTGCCGAGACACCACAGTGAACTGTAAGACCTGAGAACCCAGAACAGGTGGTCTCAAGAGACACTACAATGCTCAGGCAGACAGAGAATATTAATCTTGACCCAAAACACAGCATTTAAAACTAGATCTTTATGATGCAAAATGCTTGTGGAATGTTTTATTTTTCTCAGAGAATTCCAGTTTCAATAAACCTTCATTTTTCTGCAGGAAAATGCTGCTTTTGAAATTTTCAGACACCTCTAATTGTGTTACTTGTATAACCACATGCTGGAAGTTAATAGCAAATGAAGTTCAGTTCCAGACTAAAAGGTGTCTGGAAGAAAGTATACTTACACATACAACTGTCTTCATTTTATCCTCAAGAAGTACCACTGAGGTCCAGAGGAAAAAAAAAACCTCTATCCTAGCAACCAGATGTGTTGGGGGGGGGGGAGGGGGTGTACCTGAGACCCAGAGGGGACTGTTCCAAGAGAACACTAGGAAAAAGGGCAGGGTCTGGTTAGCTGAAACAGACTGTCTTATTAAAAACATTTAGGCTAGGGACAGAAGTTGCACATAAACCAGTTTAAGTCATCAGAAACCGGTTTAAACCTGTAACAGACCAGAAACTCAGTGCACATAAACAACTTTCAAAATGGCTGAAACTGGTTTAAGATAAAACTGGTTAAATGTAGTATCAGACTTAACTGATTTGGGTCAAACTGGTTTATGAAACTTCTGTCCCTTCATGGTTTAACTTAATTCAGAGTCCCCCAGCATCCCAGCATGCTTTCCAGCCCTGGGCTAGGCTGGGCTGGGTTGAACTGTCTGTTCCAGCAGAAAAGGGGTAGTGGGGCCAGGACCGCTTCCTGCAGACAAATCCCAGCTGGGGTCTAGGGCCAGAGAGGGGGGTTAAACTCACCCCCCCCCCGCCCACCAAGTACAGAGCTGCCCTGCTGCTAAACTTACTGAAACTTACTGCTCGCTGCAACTGTGGAATACACATCCCAGAGGCACCTGGAAAGCAAGAAGCGATGAGCAACTCTGGAGAGTCCTGATGCTATGATTCTGGACTGCAAATCCCAGAGAACTCGAGGGTGGCAAGAAGAGGAAGTGAACACACAGCCTATGCTTGCTATGTCCCAGAGAGGTGTGCTCTAGTGCTCCCTGGCTTCTGGCCTGAGCCACTGTGGGCATGTGGCTACATTTCCTCAATCAAAAGTAAATGTGTGTCCACTTGTTTTTCAGTTTAATTTCTGCAATTTAGACTAACCTGCAAAGACTGAACTGATTCAGCCTCCGGCTTTTTGACTGTCTGTACTTAGCCTAACTGATCAGAGCTGGACAAGCTCTGCCTTCTGCCATCAGAGTGGTAACAAATCTGCCCAGAAGATGGTTAAGGTGAAATCTGGATGACTTCCCTCTCAGCCAGAGAGGTGTGTCCTGCTCTGAGCACCTGCTTAGAAACAACAAAATTATGTTGGATTCATCCAGAGGCTCCAGAGAAAGTGCTCTTAATGAGACTCAAAATACAAAGAGCATCAGGGACAATGAAGCTGATTATCAGCTTATTCACAACCAAGGAGCAGTATAATTATATATGTACATATTGTGATTTTTAACATTTTTCTTTGTAAGTTTTTCATTTATTGTTGTTACACACTTGCTATTATATTGGTTATTATAGAGAAGATAAATTTTGACCTTTTTTATTCATTATTATTAACTAAGGACATTTTAATGCCGCAGCTTTCCACACTATGTGCTGCTGGGTGGGTGGGTGTTGTGGATTTGTTATTGTATAATCCTTACAATAGCACCAATAGCACTGTTCTGAGGTCCAAATCACAACACTTAGCAACAACCGTTGGGAGAAAAAAAAAAGGATCATTTTATTTAAAAATACTTCCTTTTACTAATAAAGGTATTTCATAGCCCTTAGAAACCAATCAAGCTGCACCCAAGGTGCTATTCACTTGTGAAAACATCATAAAGTGACAGATGCTAGTCTAAGGAAGACAAGAACTTTAGTCTAGAAGAGACTTTTCCAGGCCACAGAGTCCAGTCCCTGCATTCACAGATAGCAATCTATTCCAAAGGATCCACAAGCATACTCACTAGAACTCCTTGATAAAGGAACCAGAGGGACAAGGGTATACCAGTGAGAACTTTAAGTAAATAAAAGGCTTAGATGACTCAAGACAGTGGACAGGCTCCATATGACAAAGGAAAGCAAACCTCTACCCCTTCTTTGGTCCTTGCCAATATGTTGGAAGAGATTGTGCTATGCGGCACGGGAGTGGGAGCTGAGATACGGTGAAATCTGGGGAGGCTGCAGCCTCCTCCCAGTGCTGCCGGAGCCTGCTCCAAGCCCATCTCTGGCAAGAAAAGCACCACACAGCACCTGCTCCACCTTGCAACAGCAGCCCACCCCACGCTAGGCAGATCCAAATCTATCGGTGCACTCCTAGTTTCTGACCACCATTTTGGGGAATCAGCATACCGAAATCAATCCTCTAACTATAGTCATGCAGTGTCCAGTGCTTTAGAGCAGTGGTTAGCAACCTTTCTAAACTACAAGCCCAAATGACCCATTCAGGCCAGAGGCAGCAGGGCATGCACTGGGACAGGTACTAGGACCCAAGCACCATTTCTTCCTATGGCAGCATAGGAAAGCGAGCACTGCTTCTAACTTTTAAAACTTTTATTGTTAAAAAAAGTTAAACAAAAAAATGAAAAGTCCACAAGTGTGCAGTGGACAGTAGGTCAGAGGATCACTGCCTGGTCCCTCTGCGGGATGGATCCAGCCACTAGACCCAATCTAGAGCCCAGGGCAAGTGCAGCAGGGCCCCATTTGGATGGAAGGGGCGGGGGGCAGCCCAACCCTGATCCAGCCTGCAGGGGAATGGGACTTGGCCTGGCCCCACAGGGGGGATGGGGCATGACCCAGTCCTCATACAGCCCAGAGGTGAGGGCATGGTTCAGCTTCTGTGGGAGGTCCCAGTCCTCATACAGCCCAGTGGTGGGGGCATGGTTCAGCCTCTGTGGGAGGTGGGGAAAGGGAAGGGGAAAGAGAACAGCATAGCCTAGGCCCCGGGAAGCAAGGACTGTGGTCTGGCCCCAAACCAGCCACGCAGGGGGAAGGGTGTGCCCCAGCCTCACAGGAGGAAGGTAGCAAAGGCTGGTCCCAATCTGGCCAGGCAGGAGGAAAAGGGGTGTGACCCAACCTGAAACCCAAATCAGCTTGTACAGGGGGAGGGGGCATGGCTTATACAGTGGAAGGGGGGGGGGGAGATGGCCCAGCCCTGATCTGGCTCTAGCACCTACACTCCAGTCAAAGGGGCAAGTGCTGGATAGGGAACCCCGCCCCTTAGCTCCCTGCTGCTTGTCACCACAAGAAATTGCCACCCTGCTCCAGGGGCTCTACCACCTATGTTAGTCAAAGTAACAAGTGCTAGGTATGCAGGCCAGCTCTGGACTTTGCTGTCACTGCTGCTGGGGGGACCACTTGCTCCTCAATCCTCTCCACTGTCCAGCTCTGACCCACCATGCAGGGCTTGGGACTTTGACACAGGGGAGGGATGGCAGTACGAACTTCCATTGCTTCCCTCACACCAAATTTCCCAAACTGTGGGGAGCCCCTGGGGCCAGATTTCAAGGCTCTGCAGGCTGCATTTGGCCCATGGGCCAGAGGTTAAGCACCACTGCACTAGAGTGTTAAATTCACTTCTGTGTGGTCCCAGGGCTGCGACCAACCAACCTTCATCTGATTGTCAATCTCAGCCTTGGGACTGCAGTAGTTTACTGAGTACCCAGCTTACTACATGCCAGTGCAGTAAGAGCCTGGGATCCCCTTGCACTTGCAAGTAGTCATGGTGTGACTGCAATCTGATCCTGGATTCCAAAATTGCATATCCTGCTACGTGTGTGGCAGATACAACCATGCTATTAAGTGAACATGTGCCAGGGCCTAATAGATCAACACCTCTGATTTTTCTGCTGCTCCCATTTTTTCTTTTATGTACTCTCCTCCACCGATTGATTTATCCAGTTCTTTTCCTTCTCCCTTGAATCTTTTTCTTGTGTCTTTACCACAGAATATTGGATTCTTACTCCTGTTCCTATACCCCTGAATGAGGATTTTTATTAAATCTTTCATGACAAATATAATACTTTTTGACTGGAGAACAGACGCTGACTTTCTCATATTCAAAAATATAGAAATCATCTAGGCAGCTATAAAGTCATTAATTTGATCTCAAAGGCCTACAAGGCTTTCAAGCAAATATTGAGGATAATAATTAAAGACATGGAGATAAATGGAAAATGAGATGAAATACAACACGGGTTTACCAAATAAACCGTGCAAGACTAAACCAACATCTTTCTTTGATGAACTGATTTTCAAGTCAGTGAAAAGGCAAGAAAATCCAGTTTATCTGGATTTCTCTAAAGCTCTGATAGGGTACTGAAAGAATAATTAGCCTAACTGAAAGAGACTACTAAGTGAAGCTCTTCAGGTATTGGTCCTAGGGCAAATACTATTCAATATTTTCATTAATGACCTGGACAACAATATATGATAATGCTGAAATCTCTTAACAACACAGGGTTGGGAGATGTCATCTACACAGAGGAGGATTGATAAATCATACAGGAAGAACTGGATGACCCAGGAAACAGAAGTACCATATTTCCTGGTGCACAAAATGCATTCCCGCCCCCAAAAAGAAGTTCTTAAAGTACGGTGTCTTATATGTTGAAAAGGTGGAAAGAAAGTCATCAGATAATTGAAATAGGGTATCAGTACCTCAAAAACAAACCAGGAGATGCTGGTGTAAACAAAAAGGAGAGGTGTATACATGGTAGCACCTGTCCCAACATGTTGAGTGGTCACATGACATGCCGGGGCTTATCACACTGCCATCATAGAAAATAGGGGGAAAGAAGGAAGCTACTGCAGCCTACTACAGCACTTCTCTCAGGTGTACACCAGACCAACCTTCACTCTCATCCTCAAGTGTCCATCAAGGAAAATGGAGATGTGAAGGGCACAATGTATTCTTTTACTTGGGGATGGGTGGGGTCTCTCATATGTGGGAAAATATGGCAATAAAAATAAAGTAAATGTAACAGGTCATGTATTTTCTCCTGTAAACAGGAGGCTGATCAGCTGGAGACAAGCAAGGAGAGAGACTTTGGGAATATTAGTCCATCTCAGGATAGCTATAAGCAACCAATGCGACATCCATTATGACACATGCATACCTAGTATGCATCAGGAGAATGGAGAGCCCATCTTACAAGCAGAGACCAAAAAAAAGTGCCTGGCTACTTAGACTAGCAAAAAATGAAGGCTGGGGAATAATACCTGATGCACAAACTCCAGAAAGTCTATGGGACACTGCTGATACCCAAATAAATGGCTACATATAAATTCAGGTGGGAAGTCTAATAGTTTCTAACTTCTAAAGAATGAGGTTTTGGAAAAAGCTTTCCTCAAGGAATAATAGTGGGACAAGAAATCTAACTGTTTTTGCAACAGAAATAAATAAGTTTATGAAAGGAATGTTAGGATGTTATTGCCTGAAATATCAAGGAACTGACCCTAGTAACTCAGGATAAGGCTTCCAGTCCTTTGCAATTAGGAATGAAGAAAAACTTCCAAGATAAAAATGTACTTCCCCCTCAAAAAATGTTTCCTCATCAACTATTTCAGGAAGAAAGCTACCAATGAAAATAATCTCAACAGAAGCCAGAACCATCACAACCTCTCCCTCTCCAAGGGAAAAGCTATACAGCCCCTAATATCTACCAGTGATGATCACCAGGGAAATAGAAATCAAACCAGCAAACAAAGAAGGAGCTATTATCACACTCAACCATCAAGACTACATTAATGAGGTTAACAGACAACTCTGACACAAACTACTATAAAAGAACTATAGCCCACAACAGTATTTGCTGAGGAACTGGAAAATATTATCAAATCCTTTACGTACCAGCTACAGGAAAAAGGAATCTTTCACTAATCGCCAAACTCTGCTATCCCAGGAACATTTTATGTGCCCCCAAAAGGTTCGCAAAAAACTAACCCTAACATATGCAACTGCAGTACCCTTGCTGAAGAGCTACCATGAATCATAGAAATGATCCTAAAGCCACTTGTCACTCAAAGAGCAAGTTTTTTGCAAGACACAAGAGACTTTCTCAACAAGATCCAGAACACCAACCACCTCCCTGAAGCAGATAATCACCAGCTTAAACATTAATATCCCACACTACAAAGGTACAGCTGCCAACCTGAAATACCTATAAGAATATGGACTATGCTCAGATTTGCAATTCAAATCAAATCATTCATTTCATCCTTACCCACAATTTCAGTTTCAACAACTGACACTTCCTCTTCCGGGTTGTTTATGAAGAGGTTGGCATATTATGGAGCCAGTTGTGTGTACATGGTTTGGAGGAATTTTTAGAAAAAAAACCCCACAAAAAACTGTGCCTCCAAACCTGCTCTATACCCATAGATGACATTTTTTATCATCTGTACTGAATACCTGGACTCATTTATTGACTTCTACCATAGGTTTAACAACTACCACCCTATTTTTTTCTGAAATATTCCTACAATAGTAGCTTTCTAGATACCATTACCTGTATCCAGAATAGCACCCTCCAAATGCTATATACAAAAAAAACCCCTGTACAAAGGACCAAACAGCCTATACATCCAAAAAATTAATAATCATCCGAAACACCAAAAAAACAGCGATCTACAGTCACACCCTCTGATGCTACCATATCCATTCTGAGGCAAATATTATGGACACACATCTTGCCAAACTGAAAACTACTTTTAGCCAGCAGTGAAACTCCAGCACAAAAATAAATTACATCTTTGAAAGAGCCACTGAATATCCTGCAGCAATCTACTACAATACAAGAAGAAAAACCCCACTGACCACACACCCTCAGTTGTCATTTACCATCCCAAACCTGAACAAATAAGAAGGATCATCAAATAGTTACAGCCTACTTTCAAAAAGGACAAGACCCTAAGAGCAATATTCCCAGCTCCCGCACCTCAACTTTTGGCCCCCAACCATGCCCAGCTCATCATCAGAAACAAATTTTCTGCTGATCAACAGGTACTTAATGGGACCCAACATTGCTTCAAAAATAAATGCAAAACAACCAGCTCATCTACTACCACAATAATCACTACTCCCCAGTCATGGGCAAAATGGAATCAGATGAGGTTTAACAGGGATAAGTGCAAAGTCCTTCATCTGGGTTGGAAGAACCCTCACCACAACTATACAGTGGCTGGTGGCCCACTGGCTGGCACAGCATCTGAGTGAGACCTGAGAGTTACGATCGACCAGAAGATGAATGAGCCAGCAACGCGATGAAGTCACCAGGAAAGCAAACAGAACTCTGGTGTGCATCAGCTGATGTGCCTCCAATAGATCTAGGGAGGTGCTCCTCCCTCTTTGCAGCACTGGTGAGGCCTCAGCTGGAGTACTGCAGACAGTTCTGGATGCTATGCTTCAAGGACATGGATAAGCTTGAGAGGGTACAAAGAAGAGCCACTGCATGGTCAAGGGCATGGAGAATAGGCCCTCTGAGGAGAGACTCGGGGAATTGGGCCTGTTCAGCTTCAGCGAGAGAAGTCTGAGAGGTGACCTGATAGCCTCCTACAAGTACATCAGATGTGAACACCAAGATTTGGGTGAGCAACTCTTCAGGAAGGCACCTCAAGGAAGGACAAGGACCAATGGACATAAGCTTAGAGAGGGTAAATTCAGGCTAGATACAAAGAAGAACTTCTTCTATGTAAGGGTCACAAGAATCTGGAACATACTCCCAGCAGAGGTGGTGCAGTCATCATGCTTGGAGGTGTTCAAGAGGAGGCTGGACAGGCATCTCATTGAGCTTGTCTGAGCCCAATAACTTCCTGCCCATGGCAGGGGACCAGACTTGATGATCTTACAGGTTCCTTCCGGTTCTACAATTATAAAAAAACCAACAGAATCCATGGATCATAAATATCTATCCCAAAATATGGTATACCAGTTCATCAAATGCCCACAAGGAAACTATGTGGGTGAAACCAAATAAAAATGACACATCAGAATGAATAATTACTGAAAAAAAGATAAAGAATAGATATACTACAACACAGGTAAAACATTTTTCACAGAATCATCACTCCCTATCTGACCTCACAGTTCCTGTGCTCAGACAATACTTACAAAACACCTTCAAAACAGGAGCCAGGGAATTTGAGTCTATTGGACACTGTGTTAAGACTCAGGGACTTAACACAGACAATGACTTCATGGCCCATTACAATCTACTTGATACTAACATCTGCATTTGACAGGTCATAATGACCCTCCTGAATGATCATCATCTTACATCTGCAAGCAGACCTGGACAGGTTGGACAAGTGGGCAGAAAACAACAGAATGCAGTTCAACAAGGAGAAATGCAAAGTGCTGTACCTAGGGAGGAAAAATGTCCAGCACACCTACTGCCTAGGAAATGACCAGCTGGGTGGCACGGAAGTGGAAAGGGATCTTGGAGTCCTAGTGGACTCCAGGATGAACATGAGTCGGCAGTGTGACGAAGCCATCAGAAAAGCTAATGGCACTTTATCATGCATCAGCAGATGCATGACCAATAGATCCAAAGAGGTGATACTTCCCCTCTATCGGGCGCTGGTCAGACCGCAGTTGGAGTACTGCGTGCAATTCTGGGCACCGTGCTTCAAGAGGGATGCGGATAACCTGGAGAGGGTCCAGAGAAGGGCCACTCGTATGGTTAAGGGCTTGCAGGCCAAGCCCTACGAGGAGAGACTAGAGAACCTGGACCTTTTCAGCCTCTGCAAGAGAAGGTTGAGAGGCGACCTTGTGGCTGCCTATAAGTTCATCATGGGGGCACAGAAGGGAATTGGTGAGGTTTTATTCACCAAGGCACCCCTGGGGGTTACAAGAAATAATGGCCACAAGCTAGCAGAGAGCAGATTTAGACTAGACATGAGAAAGAACTTCTTCACAGTTAGAGTGGCCAAGGTCTGGAACGGGCTCCCAAGGGAGGTGGGTGCTCTCCCCTACCCTGGGGGTCTTCAAGAGGAGGTTGGATATGCATCTAGCTGGGATCATCTACACCCAGCACTCTTTCCTGCCTATGCAGGGGGTCGGACTTGATGATCTATTGAGGTCCCTTCCGACCCTAACATCTATGAATCTATTTATCAAAAGGAATCAGAACTTATAGTAGAGGTGATATCTTTTATTAGATCAACTAGATATTTGCAAAAAAAAAAAACAAAACTTCTTTATTTGCAAGCTTCTGGGAGCACTCTTCAGGTACAGGAGAATGCAAAGATTGTAAAATTTCTCTTAGGTGGAAATGGAAATTCATCTCTCACAGGAGAGCTAAAGGTGTTGTAAGATCTCCTGGTTGGAAAAGTTCATTTTGTGCCAACAAGACTCAGATAGAAGTTAGAGACTGCTCTAACTGTCTAATTGGTCTAATAAAATATATAACCTCTACCACATGTTCTGATTCCTTTTGCCTGCAGACCAATGTGGCTACAACCTGTATCCCTTCCACTTACCAGTTTTTTACTACACCACTCTTTTGTCCAATTAATCTACAAAGTCTGCTAAATACCATGTCACAAGGATATGAAAACAGAAATGAAGGATCTGTTGGCTACCCAATAACTTCTCTTATCCCATTTCTATTTACATATGGAGTTTTACACAAGAACTGGTTTTATCTGCTATTTAGCACTCCTGTGCCTGCTACCCACCCCAGGTACCTGTACATGTGCTCAGTGCTTGTTCCAATGTGTTCTAAATTAGTTGATAAGATTAGTGAGGTCTGCTGGTGTGTGCTAATTAACATACAGCCTTGGAGTTCTGTATATTCAGCGTCCCCATGCTTCAAAATGGCAAGGGTAGTGCTTTAACTAAAGCTCATTGAACAAGCTTTAGTTAAAGCGCCCCTGCCACTATTTTGAATCACAGGACACTAAATACACGAGACACTGTGGGCAACTTAATTAGAATGGCTCCTATGAGCCATTCTAATTAAAGCGCCCTCCCCACCATCCCAGAGCACATATAAAAATGCCCCCAGAGACCAAAAGAAGGGTACTGTGATATCTAAAAACTTATCTAAGTCTATCCCAACTTTTCACTTGGTCCAATAAAAGATATCATCCAGGAAAACTTCTTGCCTCTCACTTATTTCCTCTTCTAGAAGTTCATCTTCTCTCTTAAACTCTGTAAGCTGCACTTTTCTCTAGCACAGCATTCCTACACTAGAGATCTGTACCAGTAAGTTATATTAGTATGAACACTTAATGCAGAAAAAAAGGGCATGATGAATAGTATGCTGAAAAAAATAAAATTCATATTTCCATGTTGCTATCACTGAGGTAGAGACACTTCCTTTCCAGAGAAGCTGGGATAAAAAGCACACAACCAAAAAAAAAAAAAGGAATAGCTGGAGGGGGCATAAAGAAAACACAGCTGCCACCAAGAATTTAAGGCCAAATTATCTGTTTGTAAAAGTCCACAGACTTAAAAAGAGAATTTGGAACTTAATTTGCATTTCAAAAGGGACAATGAATTTAACAGTTATTTTGTACAGGTAATAACTGTATCTGTACTATAATTTTCATTTTGGATGAATGCAAAAATAGCTTTTCAAGAACGTGGAATGTATAAAACTTTTATTCATTTAGGAGGTGTGACATTCTAAGAGATTTCACTGCTCACAAAATAAACATTAAATCGCTTTCTTAGAAAATGCAGTAGTCATATTTATGTGTAAAAGTGTAGCTTGTTGAACTAGGACATTTACTTGTACAATTTTCACTGCAATGCTGTACCATTTGAACACTAGTGAGTGTACTAGTGAGTATACATGTGTTTTTCTGTTTTGTAGCAAGAGTGCAACAAAACAATAAATGCAGACAAGGTTCTTAGGGTAAATGTGATATTCTTATTAGACCAAATAAATTTAGACCAACACGGCTACAACCAACACCACAGAAGAGTAGAGAAATTCAGTGCCAGTAGAGGGAGGCAGCTGCTCTCTAGGCAACATATCTAAATGCTCTTGATGCACAGTAGGGAGCCAACTGAGTTTGTTTTTGTGGAAGTGAACTCACCCCACAGCCATTGTCTAACTGTGGCTTTAAATCAAGCTGTAATTAGATTTTGCTGTATTTAACAAAACCCCTCTGTTGCTCTTCTTCCCTAGTTCTAGACAGGAAATAAAAACAAACATTCACATGAGAAGGGAAAAAAAAAGAAAGAGCAAGGAACAAGAATGAGAGAGAAAACTTTATGCTTCTTCCTTCATATTCTGGCATATGTACAACTGTAAGTATAGAGCATAAAGCAACAGGCTAGGTTTATGGGATGTCTGCTTAATTGTCCTGCAGTACTTAAGGAGACACAGAAATCTCCCATCTGGCTAAGCACTTAAAATGTTAGTTGAAACTTAGTAAAATTCTGCTTTATCATACTCAAACAGTTAGAAAACACTAACAAATCCAATACTTTAACTAAGTCTAAGTTATGTTCAGAAATTTAATTTACCTGGCAAGTCCTAAATGGAAATCTTTTGCTAAAGACTCAAGCAAACTACAGCTGCCACGTACTCATTTTGAGATGGAGCTTTTCTCTCCCCTTTCATTTTAACTATTTCTGTCTTTCTAACCCTTATTCTATTCCAGTGGTAAAACCGCATCCCTATAGTGTAGTTCTCGATCAGTACCAATTAACTCAACTATTAATATCCTCTTGATTTCAAAAGCATTTTACTACAAAGCATATAGTATTATTAAGTGGGTTATTTTTATGGTTCTCTCTCACTCACTCTCTTTTTTGGCAGAGGGGGGAGGGGCTGGATTGCCTTACCGTAAGGATGTACAACACCCACTTAAATTTACAGTGCTATACAAGTAGCTTCATAGTAAGTTATGTTGGGCTCCACTCATACAACAATAAATAGTAATGAGCTGTATTAATAAAGCACTTTTATTCAGAGATCAAAGACTGCTTTACACTGATGAATAAATACATGTTATTGTAGGATTTCGCTGGTCTATGATGTTGACCTATGACAGTATTTCTTTTTGAAGTTAGTGCATTTTTCTTTGCAAAGGCAATGTTTTTTTGTAAACGATATCTTTTACTGGACCTACTGCATAGTTGGGATAGATTTAGACAAGCTTTCAAATGCAATGGATTCTTCTTCAGGTTGTCTTCTTCCATTCAAAAATTTGTTCATATCTATCCCAACACTGCAGTTGTTTCAATAATAGGTATCAGCCACAAAAAAATCTTGCCCCTCATATTTTTCTTTATGGCTTATTTCATAGATTTCATAGATATTAGGGCTGGAAGGGACCTCAGGAAATCAGAGTCCAGCACCACGCCCCAAGGGAGGGAAGTCAGCTACAGTTAAAGGATCCCAGCAAGATAAGTGTCCAAACTCTTCTTAAAGGAGTCCAGAGTAGGTGCTTGCACCACCTCCAGACAGAGCCTATCCCAGGCTTTGGGGGCTCAGATAGTAAAGAAGTTTTTCTATATGTCCAGCCTAAAACGGTCTTGGAAGAATTTGTGACTGTTGGACCTTGTCATCCCGTAGGGCACTCTGGTGAACAGACATTTCCCCAGATCCTGATGCACAACCTGATTTACTTATAGGCTGCCACCAGGTCACCCAGTAGCAAAACCCCCAGTTTCTTTCTTTCTTTTTTATTTATTTATTTATTTTAAAATGCATTCCATCCCCTTCCCCAATCATTTCTCCCTCTTCCTCTCTTTTCCCTATAAAGTATAAGTAAGCTAAGACGTAGGATAAGCTTTAAACATTTTTATTTTGGTAGCAAGTTTTTGGTTTGGATATCCACCATTTTATATTGTATTATTATGGGTTTATATTGATTTTTACTGTTATATATTGTATTATCATAATTTTCGTATTGATTTTTATTGTTTCATATGGATATTGTATGGTTTAGGCCTGTGTTTGTAAGCGAACCAAAATCATGTAAAGTTTCCATTTTATATGTCAAGTCTCCATCTTCTGTCCTTTGCCTGGGCATCCCATGTAGGAGTCATGTACCCCTCCCATGTAAATTGGTTCCCTGATGAATGAGTGCAATTGGGAATGATTGAAACACAATGGTAGCAGGCCTCTACTGAATGGCCTGTAATGACTGGGCTATCACCTCATATTGATTCACTCAGGAACCACAGACCTCACCCAGGAACAGAGACAAGACCAACATTTGAAAGACAAAGTGTCAGAGCTGATTTGAATTAGTGCCTCGACACAGTGGAACTTTCCAGCACAAGGCACGGTAAGGCAGGGGAAGTCTCGGTGTGACAGGGGGCCTCCTCGGGGCCGACGTCTGTGGCCCGCCCCCTGTCTTGTGGGCAACCGCCCGCCTATCTCGCCTGCCATGCCTTTGATGATAATTGATTCAATCTGATGTCAATTAAGCGGGAGGCTGCCCATCCCCAGTAATTGATGGAAGTCACTTAGTAATTGATGGAAGTCACTCATCGTGGTGTCCTGTGACCAGTGGGGTTCCCCAAGGCTCTGTCCTTGGACCCATACTGTTCAACATCTTCATTAACGATGTGGACGCTGGAATCAGAAGCGGACTGGCCAAGTTCGCGGATGACACCAAACTTTGGGGCAAAGCATCCACACCAGAAGACAGGCTGACCTGGACAGGCTCAGCAAGTGGGCGGATGAGAATCTGATGGTGTTCAACGCCGATAAATGCAAGGTTCTCCACCTTGGGAAAAAAAACCCGCAGCATCCTTATAGGCTCGGCAGTGTTATGTTGGTTAGCACTATGGAAGAAAGAGACTTGGGGGTCATCATTGACCACAAGATGAACATGAGCCTGCAATGCGATGCTGCGGCTAGTAAAGAGACCAAAACGCTGGCTTGCATCCATAGATGCTTCTCAAGCAAATCCCGGGACGTCATTCTCCCCCTGTACTCGGCCTTAGTGAGGCCGCAGCTGGAGTACTGCCGTCCAGTTTTGGGCTCCACAATTCAAAAAGGAAGTGGAGAAGCTTGAGAGAGTCCAGAGAAGAGCCACGCGCATGATCAGAGGTCAGGGAAGCAGACCCTACAATGACAGGCTGAGAGCCCTGGAGCTCTTTAGCCTGGAAAAGCGCAGGCTCAGGGATGATCTGATGGCCACCTATAAGTTTATCAGGGGTGACCACCAGTATCTAGGGGAACGTTTGTTCACCAGAGCGCCCCAAGGGATGACGAGGACGAATGGTCACAAACTACTACACGATCGTTTCAGGCTGGACATAACGAAGAATTTCTTTACTGTCCGAGCCCCCAAGGTCTGGAACAGCCTGCCACCGGAGGTGATTCAAGCGCCTTCACTGAACACCTTCAAGATGAAACTGGATGCTTATCTTGCTGGGATCCTATGACCCCAGCTGACTTCCTGCCCTTTGGGCAGGGGGCTGGACTCGATGATCTTCCGAGGTCCCTTCCAGCCCTAATGTCTATGAATCTATGAATTAGCAATCCATGTGACCCTGTAGGCATCGATGCCACAGTCGCCTACTTTTTAATGAAGATGGGGTGGGAGACAGCTTCAAAGGCCTTGCTGAAGTCCAGAAACACTACATCCACGGCGATACCTGTGTCCAATGCTTTTGTGACCTGATTGTAAAAGGCAATCAGGTTGGTCTGACATGACCTGCCCCTAATGAAACTATGCTGGTTTCCCCTGAGCATCATCCCCGATGCCGGCTCATCACAGACGTGCTCTTTGATGATCTTCTCAAAGAGTTTCCCCAGGATTGAGGTAAGACTCATGGTCCTATAGTTGCCCAGGTCCTCCCTCCTCCCTTTCTTAAAGATGGGGACCACATTGGCTATCTTCCATTCATCTGGCACCTGGCCCGAGCACCACGAGCACTCGTAAAGCCATGCCAAGAGCCCAGCAATAACCCCTGCTAGCTCCCTCAACACCCTGGGGTGGAGAGCATCTGGACCTGCTGACTTGCACACATCCAGCCCCTCCAGAAGTACTCTAACCCATTCCTCCTCAACCTGAGGTCTTGAGGCATTCCCCTCGAGTCCGTCTTGAAACATGGTGGGGGAGTCCCGGTCCCTGCACAAGAAAATGGAGGTGAGTAATTTGTTAGAGATGTCTGCCTTCTCTGGCGCAACCACCAGATTGCCCAGTGCATCTTGCAGGGGCCCCACATTTCCTGGTGCCTTCTTTATCCTCCCTATATATTTGAAAAAGGACTTTTTATCATCTTTGATCTTGGAGGCTAGTCCTAGCTCTATGTCTGCCCTAGCTTTCCTAACAGCCCCCCTACAGGCCCGAGCAGTGGAGGTATACTCCTCTTTGGAGACAGCACTCCCCTTTCACAGGGTGTACGCCGCCTTTTTGGCAACCAGGCATTCCCGGACTTCCTCAGTGAGCCAGGGATGCTTTCGGGCACTCTTGCCCCCCTTGCTTCTTGTTGGGATCATCACCCCTTGGGCCCCGAGTATCGTCTCCTTAAGGAACAACATCTTGGGCACTGAGTTCCCCTGCCCTCGAGAACCCCAGTGCCTCTCCCACCAATCTCCTCAACTCGTTGAAGTTGGCCCTCTTGAAGTCTAGGGCTACCGCCTTGCTGCAGGCCCTTGACACCCTGCGCTAGATGATGAATTCCAGCAAGCGATGATCGCTATCACCCAGGTGGTCAAGGACCTGGAGCCCCCTTACCAGATCATCGCCTGTGGCCAGAACCAGGTACAACAGGGCATTTCCTCTGGTGGGACTGTGCACCTCCTGTGTTAAGTGGAGGTCCTGTATCTTGGCCAGGAACCTCCTGGAACAGTCTGACCTGGCTGACTGCTCCTCCTAGCAGATGTCCGGGTAATTTAGATCACCCATGACAACTACATCCGTTGCCTTAAGTGCCTCTGCAAGCTGGCCCGAAAATTGGATGTGGAGGTGTTGGTAACTGGTAACTGATTCTGTCTAAATGTGGTGTGTGTAGTGTCTATGGGCTTAAACTGGTGACAGGTGTGCATGAACCTATATTGGTTATTTTGAAGGGGTGTGTGTGCGCGTGTGTGCGCGTGCATGTGCACGCGCGCATATACATAGCATTGTATGCAGGATATACGAATTAGTGATCTATGTCTAACTTTTGGGGGGTATAGTGTATGTGCTTGAGTTGGTGATAAATATGCATGTGCCTAGGCTGGTTTGGATGTGTATGTGCCTGAGCCGGTAGTGTGTGTGTGTGTGTGTGTGTGTGTGTGTGTGTGCGCGCCTAATTAATTTGTGTGTGTTTTGTATATGTGCAATTGTGTCACACCCTCCTAACAGTGCAATATTGAGATGCTGAGAGTTGGCCTGACCCCTCAGGGCAACAACCCCTGAGACTGTGCTTTTCCGGCTGAAGAGTCCCATGGCTCCACACATCCTTCCTGAATTGTGGAGGCCAGAACTAGATGTAGTACTCTAGCTGCAGCCTCACCAAGGCCGAGTACAAAAGGAAGATGACATCCTGAGATTTACTTGAGAAGCATCTATGAATGCAAGCCAGAGTTTGGTTTGTTTTACTAGCCGCAATGTTGCATTGGTGGCTTATGTGCATCTTGTGTTCAATCATGACCCCCAAGTCTCTTTTGGCCTTGGTGCTACTGAGCCGAGCCTATAAGCATGCTGTGGGTTTTTTCCACCCCCAAGATGGAGTACCTTACCTTTGTCAGTAATGAATGTCATCAGGTTTGTATCTGCCCACTTTTTCAGCCTGTCAAAGTCAGCCTGGATCACCAGCCTATACTCAGGTGTGGAAGCTCTACCCCAAAGTTTGGTGTCATCAGCAAAACTTGGCCAGTCCACTTCTGACACTAGTATCCACATCGTTGATAAAGACGATAAAGAGAACAGGTCCAAGGACGGGGTCCTGGGGGACACCACTGGTCATGGAGCACCATGATGATTCACTTCCGTCAACCACCACTCTCCAAGTCTGGCCTTGGAGCCGATTCCCCAGCCACCAGACTGATGTAGTTGAGGCCACAGTTGGCCATTTTTTGCAAGAGGAGATCGTGGGACACCAGATCAAAGGCTTTTTTAAAGTCCAGATATATGTCGTCAGTCTCTTCTCCCTTTTCCAGGTGATATATGTCACCTGGTCATAGAAGAAGATGAGATTGGTCAGACAAGACCTACCCAAAACAAACCCGTGCTAGCTGTCCCTTAGGATGTTGCCATCAGTCAGTTTGTCAAGAACAGACACTTTGATGATATTTTTCTAGAATCTTTCCAGGGATTGAGGTCAAGCTGATTGGCCTGTAGTTCCCTGGATCTACTTTCCTCCCTTCCTTGAAGATGGACCATTAAGCAGGTTAGCTTTTTCCTGGGTGTTGGCTGTCAGTTGTCCCATTTGGTTTAGCAGGGGTCCAATGTTACTTTTGCTTTTCTTCTGACTCCCCACATCTGAAAAAGGACTTTTTATTGTTCTTAATGTGTGTAGCCAGGTGGAGTTCAGCTGCAGCCTTAGCTTTCCTAGTTTGCTTCCCATAGGTACGGACCAGTGTATAGTAATTCTCCTTTGTGGCGATTCCTATCTTCTATCCTTTATAAGCCTCTCTTTTTTGGCGTAGGAGGTCCATGAGTTTCCTGCTGAGCCAAGGGGGTTGCTGTGCCTTTTTGCTACCTTTTCTCCGAGATGGGATGGACATCCCCTTGTGCTTCCAGGATCACTTCCTTAAGGAGCAACTATTCCTCTTGAACTCCTCTCCCTGTTGAGTCATGGTCCCATAGTGCCTCAACAACAAGCCTCCCAAACTTATCAAAGTCAGCTTTCCTAAAGTCACAGATTTCTGCATTGCTGACTGACTTACCAGCTTTGTGATGGATAGTAAAATTGATCAGCTTGTGGTCACCGTCTCCCAGCTTTCCTTCGATCTTTAGGTTGCTGACTAGATCTTCCCCTTTAGCCAGTACCAGGTCCAGCAGTGCTTTACATCTTGTTGGTCAATAAACCTCTTGGGTCAGGTAGAGCTCATCCACGCACGTGAGGGAGCTTTGCAACTGTTCGGATTTGGCCTTGTGCTCTTCCCATGAGATGTCTGAGTAGTTGAAGTCTCTCATGACAACCATGCACCGAGTGTATAGTCTCAGGCAGTTCCCTGGTGAATTCCTGGTCAAGCTCTTGTTTCTGGCTAGGGGGTCTGTAGTAGACTTCTACCATTATGTCCCCTGTGCCACATTCCTGATGTATTTTAACCCTGAGGATCTCTAGTAGCCCTCCCTGGGTGCCAATGTCAGCTTGCAGGGATGTGTAGCTATCCTTGACAGAGAGCTACACCCCCACTGCATTTACCTGCACAATCTCTCCTGTACAAGGTATAGCCATCTATACCTGTGACCCAGTAACAGGTGGAGTCCCACCAGGTCTCTGTTATTCCTATTATGATTTCCTTTCCCTTCTAAAGTAGCTATATTCAAAAGAAGAGCAACTAAAATGATCAAGAGAAATGAAAAAAAATTCTGAAAGAAAGGACTGAAAATATTAGGATCCCTTCCTTAGAAAACACTTAAAGGGAAGAAGTATATAGAATGAAGGGCACAGAGAAAGTAAATCAGTAGTTTCTGTTCTCCCTATCATAACACAAGAACAAAGTGACTATCTAATAAAAGGTGGAAAATTAAAAAAACAAAACCCAATAAATAAGTACTTTTACAGGCAACAAACAATTACATACACTATGAAACTCACTGACACAATGAACTTTGCAATATTCAAGGAAGAATCAGGCATTAATGAAGGAAAACAAAATATATAGTTACTGTAATGAAGGAAAACAAAAAAGTTTGGAATAGGTAATAAGCTTCTCGGTTTAAGCTACTCTGGCCACTAGCATAATGGAGACTATATAATGAATTAGACTAGGGGTGTGAAAAATATAGCTCTCAGGCCATATCCAGTAGGGCTGGGAGAAGCTTCGGTTGCTGATTCAATTCAGCAGTTTTAGCAGATGAATCTCCAAATCCCAATCGAATCAGGAGACCCTTTAATTTCTCCGAATTGAATCAGAACCCGCGAAACCGATTCGGACATAGACACAGCTTTAAATCTTTTTTCTACATACCTTGAGGTACCAGGCGGCTCATGAACACTGAGATGGTGGGGCTAATGGAGCGTCCCACGGGAGTGAAGGGTGGTCCCCAGCGCACTTGGCGGAGGACCCAGAAGTGGACCAGAAGCACTTCTGGTCCACTTCTGGGTCCGCTATGAAGCATGCGGGGCCCCCCTGCCCTGCCCCCCGTTTAGTGACTGGTGCCTCCTGGGTCTGGGGAGGGGGTACCCGGGGACCCTCCACAGCCAATTGCTGAGCTGGGGGGGATGCTCTATCCGCCCCACCATCTCAGCATTCACGAGCTGCTCCTGGTACCTTGAGGTATGTTGAAAAAAACATTTAAAGTTGTGTCTATGGCCAAATTGATTCGTTGATTCCCTGAATCAGCATCGAATCTTCAAATTCAGATTTGGCTGAATCGAATTGGGACAGTGATCTAAATCAATTAATTGAATTGCTGTCCCCCAAATTGGGCCGAATCCAAATTGAATATAGCCTGCTTGGCACACCTCTAATATCCAGCCTGTAGAGATTTATTAACCAGCCCGCTGTGTGGTGCATGGGTCTTGGGCTGAACCCACAAGTTGCATATGTTGTGTGCAGAACCAGCCCCATGCACATGGTGTGTGGGACAGATCTGGTGAATGCTGCAGGTGGGGCTGGATCCAGTATGCATTCTGCATGGGACCGGGGCTGAACCAGAGTCAGCACTGGCTTCATGTGGCTCACAGAACAAGATCTGGCATGCATTCCATGTGGATAGGATACAAGACTAGTTCTGGCACGTATGTGGCATGCAGGGCTGGGTCCAGGGTACTCATGGAGCCCACTGCAGACCAGCTCTATGTTGGATCCATTGCCTTGGGCTGGTTTGTGGCCCCAATACAGCCTATCCAGCTCACTGGGCATGAGTTTTGACAGTCCTGGACTTAGATGGATCCAAGTTTTGATCTATATGGTAATTCCTAATATTCCTATAATATGTAAATATTTTCTACTGCAAACATGAAAATTATGAGTGCACCCAGCCACCTATTTAAAAATCTAAGCATTTATAGTCCTCACTCAATATTTTCAAGTGAAGGCAAGACACATTCACAGTATCTTAGAGAAATTGCCATTTACATCAGTGCCTATACCATTTGATTTTCAATTTGTTTACAGCTAAAGAATTGTGGAAGACAGCAAAATAATTGTGGAAGAGTCCTCTTCTATTTGTTTTACTTTGTTAACTTATCTGAATATGAATTTATATATTGTACTGATTTAATCCATGATTTAAATCAGTACACTATATACTACTAAATATTGCATTTAACCCTGCATTTAACAGTTCACTAAGTAGACGTCCTTATTTAAATAATCTATTACAAATCAGCTTTTCAATCTGTGCTTTAGTTATCTAAAGAAAGGTTCATTCTCAATGGTTGATATAACCATTAGAAAGGTGTAGTTCTAAAACTGCCATATAAACCACTTCCTTGCAGGTAAAACAGGCTACCAGCTAAATGATACAAATGACACAGGTCATCTGCCAATGTCCACTGATTTCAATATTAACAGCACTGCTTAACCAGATTTAAGCTTACTACTTTATGCAAGACAGAGATGATACAGGCTGTTTGCACCTCATTAAGGCTTGTTAAATGGTTATTTATAAGGTGTCCCTCTAACAGCAGCCTTGAAATTGACAGAAACTAGTCAGTTTCACAGCTGCTAACAGCACAGCACAGCACAGCACTGACAATGATTGACATGGGCTAAGGATTAACTGCCTACTCCAGGCATTGGACAATTTCCCAATTATCAAGGGAGGCTGAGGCTTCTTATACTATAACAGATCTATTGGAAATACTATATTTACATCACTTTGCCACCAATGAACTATACACTATAGAAATATACATCTACTTAAGTGATTTTTTTCAAGCAATATCTTGATTTCTTCAGATTCTTAGTAATGCTATGTTTTCTACTGTGATATAAGGCTAAATAATAGATTGCTCTGACTGATGAGAGTATCACTTAGATTTCATTATTTCTGAAGTTTCCTCTAGCACCTCCAAAAGTATTAGTCCATTAAGCTGCAGCTTCTGCTCTGCACACTACAGAAAACTGCTTTTGGCTTTTGAATGAAGAATTTCAATTTCACAGTTTATATGGAAATGCAGTGCCACTAATCTAAGCAAGGAAGAGATATTATGTGGTACAATGAAAACAACAATCAGAATGGAGTTCAGACAACATTATGACACAGGCTGAACTATAAATGCACAGTGGAGGAAAAGGGAGGGGGCTGAGAAGAGATGGAAAAATTATACAACTACCACAGAGTTTTAAAATGCTGTCAGCTTTGAACTAAAATTCTAGCCATCTGAAAGAAAGTATCATTGAAGCAGATGTCAACATTTTTTTTAACATGAAACTGTACCTTAGTTACAGATGTTGACAGGTAAAGTCAGAAAGTGCCCATTTAAAAATCTTATGTAAAGGGAAATGCCCAATCAGGGCAGGGTAGGGTGCGGGACAGAGCCACGAACCAGACTCATCCAGGGGGGACACGACCGGGTGGGGAGGGCGGGCTATCTACCATAACTTTTTATAGTACCAACAGTTAAGGAGTCCCTGTAGAATGTTTGACAAGTTATGTGAAATTCTTGCAGCATTCCTGCAAGACTTAGCAAGAAAACCAATGCAGCAGACTGTATAATAATTATCTGAGTATCACAAATCCTGGTTAGCATAACCTAGTAAAATGACCAAGCATTAGCAAGACAATCTCCTGGAGGCACCCCAGAAGATAATTAAAAGGTAATGCTAGATTTGCAGATACCATCTAGTGGTGACTAAAATCCTTTATTATGTTTTGCTTGGCAGCTGCTGTGTAATAAACAGTGGTCACAGCACTAATCATTTCGTTGTTCATAGATACATAAATTGTAGAGTCTGAAGGGACCACAATGGATCGTGTCCGACCCCCTGCCCCTGGCAGGAAAGAAGACGGAGGTCAGATGACCCCAGCCAGGTGATTATCTAGCCTCCTCTTGAAGACTTCCAAGCTAGGTGATAGCACCACCTCCCCTGGAAGCCCATTCCAGATCCTAGCCACCCTTACTGTGAAAAATTTCTTCCTAATATCTAACCTAAATCCACTCTCAACTAGTTTACATCTGTTATTCCTAGTCACTCCCTGGGGCGCCTTAGTAAACAGTGCTGCTCCTATTCCCCATTGACCTCCCCTAATAAATTTATAGGCGGCCACAAGATCTCCCCTCAGCCGTCTCTTGTGAAGGCTGAAGAGATTCAGCTCTCTCAATCTCCCCCCGTAGGGTCTATCACGAAGGCCACTAATCATGCGAGTGGCCTTCCTCTGGACCCTCTCGAGATTCCCCGCGTCTTTCTTGAAGCGCGGCACCCAAATCTGGACACAGTACTCTAACTGCGGCCTGACCAGTGCCTCATAGAGGAGGAACATCACCTCCTTTGTTTTATTAGTCATGTACCTGCTAAAGCACGACAAGGTGTGATTGGCCTTGTTGATGGCCTCGTTACACTGCCGGCTCATGTTCATCTTGGAGTCAATTATGACTCCAAGATCCCTCTCTGCCTCCAAGCTGCTGAGAAGGACACTCCCCAACCTATAGGTGTGCTGAGGGTTCCTCCTTCCCAGGTGGAGTACCTTACATTTCTCTTCATTAAATTGCATTCTATTTCTCTCTGCCCATTGATCCAACCTGTCCAGGTCAACCTGAATCTGCTCCCTGCCTGCCGGTGTACTAACTTTGCCCCATAACTTGGTATCATCAGCGAACTTGGAGAGGGTGCTCTTCACGCCCTCGTCCAAATCACTGATGAAGATATTGAATAATATTGGTCCAAGGACCGAACCCTGCGGGACCCCACTGCCCACCTCCCTCCAGGCTGAGAAGGAACCATCCACCACCACTCTCTGGGTGCGGTCCCTAAGCCAGTTGGCCACCCACCTGACCATGTAGGCGTCCACTCCACAGTCTGCTAGCTTCCCAATGAGGATAGGGTGCGAAACTGTGTCAAAGGCCTCCCTAAAGTCCAGAAAGATGACATCAGCCTCAGCTCCCTCGTCCAGGCAGTGTGTGACCTGGTTGTAGAAGGCTACAAGGTTTGTCAGGCAGGATCTACCTGTGACAAACCCGTGCTGGTTTCCCCTCAGCATCGTCTCCCCTGCTGGGCCTGCACAAATGTGTCCTTTGATTATTTTCTCTAGCATTTTCCCAGGAATAGAGGCAAGACTGACTGATCTAAAGTTACCCAGCTCATCCCTTCTCCCTTTCTTGAATATGGGCACCATGCTGGCCCTTCTCCAGTCCTCAGGGACCTGGCCAGAGCACCACGAGTGCTCGAACAGCTGTGCCAGTGGCTCAGCTACAACACTGGCCAGTTCTTTCAGCAGCCGTGGATGGAGGCTATCCGGACCTGCTGACTTGTACCCATCCAGCTCCTCCAGGAGCTCCTTAAATATTTCAAAACTATTGTTACCTTAGCTCAACAATACTATTAATAAATAGCAGTATGTATAAAAAAAAAAATAAAAATAAAAAAAAAAAAATCACTAAATATGCATTAAATCACGTCTTGGGTAGAGACTGAATTTTCAATAATTTGGGTCAGTAATAGAGAATCATTTACAAGTTTGGGGGGTTTTTTTTGGAAAATTAAGTCTGCAAGTCTTTAGTTCCTTCTAGAGAGGTTAAAAATTAGTCCTAAGACTTGACAGTTTGGGTTCATGTACTTCTATGAAAAAAGTCTTACACAGGATCTTTTTTCAAACAAGAAAATAATATTACTATTGGCAGTGGAGGAAAAGGGAGGGGGCTGAGAAGAGATGGAAAAATTATACAGCTACCACAAACAGAGTTCTGACTATTGGCACGATCAGAAAACTGGAGGATATCGGGCTCAACTGCAGGACCATCAAGCGCGTACAAAACTGGTCGTGGGCTAGGACACAGAGTCCAAATGAATGGATTGGTATCATCCTGGCAAGATGTAGGCAGCGGCGTACCCCAGAGGTTGGTACTTGGCCCAGTGGTGTTCCATATCTTCATCAACAACCTGGATGAGGGGGTGAAAAGTCCATTGGCCCAGTTCGCGGATGACACCAAGATATGGGGTTGTGCAGACACACCCACAGATAGGCTGCGGATACAAGCAGACCTAGCCAGGCTGGCATGTTGGACAGAACGGAACTAGAAGAGGTTCAACACAGAGAAATGCAAAGTGCTGCACCTGGGAAGGAAGAACCCCCAGCACCTACAGGCTGGGCATTGCTAACCTGACCAGCACTACAAATGAAAGGGATCTAGGGGTAACAATAGACCCCAGCATGAATATGAGCCAGCAATGCGACGCAGTAGCCGCTACAGCCAATAAAACTCTGGCATGCATCAATCGATGCATCTCAACTAAATCCAAAGAAGCGATTCTCCCACTTTACTCAACATTGCTGTTTACCGATTGTGGCTTACCGTTATATCAGAGGCGTACATCAGGGGCTCAGTGAACAACTGTTCACCAGGGCACCCTGGGGGGAAAACTAGAAACAATGGCCACAAACTCCGGGAAGACAGTTTTAGGCTGAACATTAGGAAAACCTTCTTTACAACTAGGGTGTCCAGACGATGGAACAAGCTCCCCCCAGAGGTGGTGCAATCATCTACCCTAGAGGTCTTCAAGAGAAGACTGGACGGTCACCTGGCTAGGGTCATCTGACCCCAGATGTCTTTCCTGCTCATGCAGGGGGCTGGACCTGATGATCCTTCGGGGTCCCTTCTAGCCTTATGATTCTATAACTGCTCTAGATTCATAGATGCTAGGGTTGGAAGGGACCTCAATAGATCATCGAGTCCAACCCCCTGCATAGGCAGGAAAGAGTGCTGGGTTCAGATGACCCCAGCTAAATGCATATCCAACCTCCTCTTGAAGACCCCCAGGGTAGGGGTGAACACCATCTCCCTTGGGAGCCCATTCCAGACCTTGGCCACTCGAACTGTGAAGAAGTTCTTCCTAATGTCCTAGAGTCTAAATCTGCTCTCTGCTAGCTTGTGGCCAGTATTTCCTGTAACCCCCAGGAGCGCCTTGGTGAATAAAACCTCACCAATTCCCTTCTGTGCCCCCATGATGAACTTATAGGCAGCCTCAAGGTTGCCTCTCAACCTTCTCTTGCAGAGGCTGAAAAGGTCCAGGTGCCCCAGTCTCTCCTCATAGGACTTGGCCTGCAAGCCCTTAACCATACGAGTGGCCCTTCTCTGGACCCTCTCCAGGTTACCCACATTCCTCTAGAAGTGTTGCGCCCAAAACTGCACTCAGTATTCCAACTGCGGTCTGACGAGCGCCCGATAGAGGGGAAGTATCACCTCCTTGGATCTGTTTGTCATGCATCTGCCGATGCATGATAAAGTGCTATTAGCTTTTCTGATGGCTTTCGTCATACTGATGACTCATGTTCATCTTGGAGTCCACTAGGACTCCAAGATATCTTTCCACTTCTGTGCCACCAAGCAGGTCATTTTCTAGGCAGTAGGTATGCTGGACATTTTTCCTCCCTAGGTGCAGCACTTTGCATTTCTCCTTGTTGAATTGAATTATGTTGTTTTCTGCCCATTTGTCCAACCTGTCCAGGTCTGCTTGTAGTTGTTCCCTGCCCTCCGGCATGTCCACTTCTCCCCACAGTTTTGTGTCATCCGCAAACTTGGACAGAGTACACTTCACTCCCTCGTCCAAGTTGCTGATGAAGATATTGAAGATTAATCGGTGCACAGTTGGATTATCATTATTCTAACTATTTCTGTGAGCACCAAATAATAGGGATGCACCAATAAAGATTTTTTGGGCCAATACCGATGGCCAATTATTAACGAGCCGTATCGGCTGATACCAATCCAACTGATGATATGCAATCTGGCAGCTTGGAGAGCAGCGTCCAGCTGGTAAGTCTGTGGGGGGAAAATGGGGAGGAATGAGTGTGGGAGGAGCAGATCAGAGCCCCCACAGCGAGTGAGGGAGTAGGGCTGGGGCAGGTGCTGCACAGAAGGCAGAACGGAGACGCAAGTGGCTCATCTGAGGAGCATGGGGGGGGGCATTGCGTGCACCCTCAGGGGAGGTATGGGGGTGGGGATTTTGCCCCCTGGATCTGTGCATGGGGTGAGGGCAGGCTGCTGCTGTGGGCTGGGGCCAGATGCAGTGCCAGGCTCTTCCCAGAAGAGGGGCTAGGCTAAGACTGTGCTCAGGGTGAGAGGTGGCAGTGGTCTTGAGAGGTGGGGTTCAGGGTGGGCTACAGCAAATTTTGGGGTGGCTGTAGCCCACCCTGTAGCTCCCTCTCCCAGTGCCACCACCTGCCCCAAGCACAGCCCTGACCCAACCTCTCTGCCAGGAATAGCCCGACACCGCTCCCAGGCCCAGCCCACAGCGGCAGCCCGCCTTTGCCCCATGCCCAGATCCAGAGGGAACATGCCCCCCATGCCTCCCCTCGGGGTGTGCACAGCAGCAGGAGCCACCCTCCCCTACTCACACCCCCCTGGATGAGCCCGATTCGTGGCTCTGTCCCATGCCCCACCCCGGCTGGGCAGCATCTGCCCCTGCCCCAGCCCTTCCCTCCACAGACTTACTGGCCAGATGCTGCTCTCCAAGCTGTCAAGTGGCACTCCTGGCCACGTGCATGCATGCAGCATTTATCATTGACATTATAGTTCACGTCAGCCAAAAAAAGCTGATTGCGAATAATGTCAATTTTCCTTTTATTGATGCCAATACAATATGGATTAATGCATCAGTGTACCTCTACCAAATAAGCCATTCTGCAAATCTAAAATCCTTAGCTAGCCTCCTCCATACTTCCTCATTCCTTCTCTGCACTCAACCAAGTGAGACTCAGGTGCAGTCACTAAGCTTGGAAAAGGTCTTCCTAATACAAAACCCACTTCCTAGACTACTTCTACTAGTCTCTCCATCTATCCAAACCTCCCATACACCATGAGGTTGCTAAACTGCTCAGTCATAATGAAAGGCTGGACAAGAGAAAGACCTGCATCGAAAGTTGTCTGGGATGTGGAGATAGCAGCTGTAGTACAAAGGTACCTTTTAAGACTGTAGCATGCTAGTTTGCCAGAGAAGACTTGCTCTAACGGACTTTATGAGATACAAGATTCCATATTGGGGAACGTTACATATTCATAAAGAGAGCGGAACGGACTGCATGGGTACGTAAAGGGAATTAAAGTAAAATGAAGGCCTTAGTCAGGAAGACTGCAGGATCTGGGGCCTATGTTAATGAATATTACATGCTATGGGTTTTCAGCATGGCCCACATTGCCCTTCCCATATTGCTTAAATGGGACAAAGGTCACATTATGAAAAAGGCTGGGAATTACTGAAATCAAAGAAACAAAACCTATTTTCACAGCCCAAAGTCAAAATAAAGTTGAAGCCATTACCAAGCTTTCTGTTTGAGCATTTAATTGACTAAATCCATTGAGAAAACAGCATCTTTCAAACAGCCATAAAACTCAGCATAGTATGAAAATCTGCTATTTTTTTGTTGAAGGATAGCGACTGTAGCAAAAAAATTACACTATCACATCTGACCTCTTTCAGCTAAAGAAAAGAAAGTGAAAAAGGATGAGTAAGAAAGGCCCATTCTTAATTTTCAAAAATACTCTTCATCAAAATAGAAAGAACAGAGCCTTGAACAAGGGCTTTGATATTCCATACAGAAAACAAAGGCACAAATGTTTTTCTGCCTATGTAGATTTTAACAAAGTCTACATGATATAAACAGAGTGCTTTGGTCAGTATTACCACCACGGCCTGGTATTGCAAGTACCTCTGCCTCATTAAATGCTTAAGTTACTAAATGGGTTTAAAAAAAAAAAAATCGAAAACAGACTGAATTTGTTAGATTGAAATTTTAATATAATCTTAGTGGAAAGAAAGCAATAAAGAGCAATGAATAAAACTCTATACCATTATATCCCAGAGATAAAATAATGACTAAAAAAATCTAAGTCATCAGTTTTTTGGTTTGCGGTACAGGAGTTTACATTTGAACACAGCTGGATCCCACTCAGGCAGCCAGCTCCCATGACAGCACCTTCAAGCTATATTGATTTCTATGGGAGAAAAGGCACCATAAATCTGCCTCAGCAGCATTGCGTCATTCTTTTGGTTGGCTTTAGAAGGTAAATTAAATGTTTTCCATTAGTATGGTAAAGAGGCTATATAGTTTTGTTTTTATTTCAAATACAGGCTCAAGTTACGGAACACTTCAGCTAGCTATGTGGCAAGAACTACATGTTTAATATTTGTACAGCCAGCAATTCGTACTTAGGTGAAAACAGATGTGTGTACTGCACAGTTCCCAGGACTGTAAATGCCTTTAAAATATGTTGATTTTGAGATTTTTCAGTTAAAACGTAGAGGAAATTGAAGCCAAACCCAGCACTTCTTTTGGAAGGAAGGGGAAAAAACATCAGGAAAACACATAAGCATACGAGCAAAGCTGCAGCACAACAAAGTACAGTTTTAAGAAGCTATAAGCATATCACTTGAGGTAACAAGTGAAGTTTCCTTGATCAATTATTCATATAATTTACAGCAATAGTTACAGTTTCATCAGTAAGGAAAAATAAAACTAGGGCAAATACAACCCTCAGAACTATGAATTGCCCTCAATTCTCACTGGAACATTTGGCCATCATTTTACGCCATGTGTTTCTAGTTAATAAAATATACACCCTGCCCCACAAAAAAGAAAGAAAGAGAAACAGAAAAAAGTACAAATTGATTTACTGGAAATAGTAAAAGCATTCAAGCCCACATTTCAGTCCCACATTCTATGAATTATTGATAACCAACACTAGCTTAAACTTTGTGCATGAATCATAAAACCTCCTGTTAAGTACAGGTATATCTGCCAACCACTATGGAATTATTCAAGCACCTCTTATGAAGCTTTTACTTACCATATTTGCTCAAATATAAGATGCCCCTGAATATAAGATGATCCTCCAATAAATTAGATTCTATATACGGAAATATTATAAATTAGTTATAATTTTTCAGGTATGGAATCTAATTCTCCTGAATTTGTCCCTCTCCCACTACTACAGCAAAGAAAATAAATCTGGGGAGGTCAGGCAGTTCTCTTGCCTTCTGCCCCCCTCACCCCTGCCCCCAACACACAATTTCTTCCCCCTGCAGCTCCCTCCACACCCTCCTTATTGTCAGAGTCTGCTGTCCCTGAGCACATGGAAATGAGAAGCAAATTTGAAAGCACTGGCCTTGAAATAAATATACCTGTAGCAACTGGCATATACAAGCACCCATAAACTTAGCTCATCCAGAACTGATGCATTTTGCCTTTTTTGAAACCACTCCAGCTTTTAGCACACATACTCCATAAACACATTTTTAAGCAGTACATATATACCTACTTTATTTTTTTTTTTTATATATAAAATACAAACTATGTATAATACTAGCTTAAAGCCAAAAGGCTCATGATTTACTGCATAATTCACTGGGCTGAGCCCCCAGCAGAGTCAACAGCATTTCAAGACATGGTGACCCCACAGCTCAGCACTGCTCAGTACATGGGTGTACTGCAGACACCCCCCAAAAAGGATCTATGTGCTAATTACTCTCCCCCCTATTCATGACTGAAACCAGACATTTTTGTTAGGAGTCCTGGGATTCTCCAAAAATTTTTATGCAGATGAGGCACAGGGCAACATGGTCCAGCTCACATAGGGCAGGCAGGGGCACACTAATCATATGCAACAGGCTAAGAGAGGGAGTGACAGAGGGATTTGGGGTGTACTGTTTGGGGCCCCTTTTGGTGATGTTTGCCAGACACTTAAGGCTGGTGAAAAAACAGGAATCATTTGAAATGAGAAAGGAAGGTGCAAGTCAGCTGTGGGAGTGAAAAGGAAGTAGAAATGTATTTAATTTTAGAGGTTCACCATGACCTGAATATGTGTCAACACTGCATGAGGGGGTTTCCATGCAATGGACCATACTACATATCTTATTCAAACTGGCTGCACTCATCTATCCGTGTGGGAGAACACTTACTGGCTGTAGTCCCACATATGGTGTTTAAGCGATTGAGTTTTGCTCAAATCAAGAGGATTTGGAACTGATTTGGCTGATTTGACCTGGAATATAAATGTTTTTTTTTTCCAGAAAATAAGTGTGGTAGGTTCCCATGAGCATGTTTGCCCAACATGAGCCATATGTTTTATAGTCATGCCCAGTACTGCCTGCAATTAATCAGCTTCATGGTTGGTTTCCATTACTGAGCACATGCTGCTGCTGGCAGCAGTTCTATGATAGACAATATATTTAATGAGGTTTCCTTGTATGCGAATGTAAAGATGAGGGTCTTTTCCCCCCATGTTGATGGGGAAAATAAAAAGTATTCGAGTAAATATAGTACTCATTCTCAGCCTGTATAAAATTTAACTTTTTGAAATACTATTCAAAAGAGATACTACCAACTACAAAAAAAGTACATCTCCAGCACAAAATGTTCTATTGTAACAAGCAACTCAAAGTTACCAAGATCAAACTGGGGAAATATTTGCTCTTCGGTTTTTTCAGTTTGTTCACTTCCTTTTTTAAAAAATGTATTTATTTATTTATTTTTTTAAGCATTATGTATAATTATTGGTCTCATTATTTTGTTGATAGCATAGCAGGTGTCAGAAACCATGGGCCATTGCAGGCTTCTCTTTGCCTCTCAGAAGGGCCAGTGCCTGTGCCTATCCTTGCCACTAACCCCATCTCCTTTGCAGTGAATGTTACGCATAGATGTAACAGAGCAACAGACTCCAAAGCAGAGGGAAGTGAGCTCTGCAGAGAGGATGGGAGGCACTGTACAGCTCTATACCATTGATGCCCCTCTGCCAGATGGAACTTTACAGGTGGGATTCATCCCACAGGCTGCAGGTTGCCAGCCACAGCATACACCCTTCTGCAAATCTTTCAAGAGGATGCCTATCTGAAAGCAGGATTTCACCCCATGTCTCTGCAGCAAACAATGCTCAAAAATACTGGGTATTAAACAATGCTCAATACATTTAATATGTATATTAAACAGAAAATATCCTCATCTTTCAAACCTTAATATCTTGATCTGAAAAATAAACTTCTTACCTTGATATAAGATTTCTAAGCCCCTGCTAAGTCGCACCGAATTATTTGGCATTTCTCGTCTTAACAGAGAGTTTAAGTGATATTTCATCTCATCTCAAGTAGCTCTCTCCAACTAGAAATTCCAGGAGACTCCTTGAAGCGTCTAGAAATATAGTAACAAGGGAGAATTGTTAGCCTGATTGATGTAGTCTTAGAAACCACATTTTAGATATGAAAATAATTTTATTGAGTATCAAACCAGTGCCTTACAAAAAAAAAAAAAATACTGGTGTTAAAAATCAAAAATACATGTACACTTTTGGAGAGGAAGGAATTAAAATAAAGGACCAGAGAATCATAAGATATAGTGCTGGGAAGGACCTCACAAAGTCATTTGGTCTAGCCCCCTGCTCAAGGCAGGATCCTCCCTGACTAAACTATCCCAACCAAGTATCTATCTAACCTGATCTTGAAATCTTCCAAGGATGGAGATTCCACAATTTCACAAAGTAGCCTGTTCTGGTTCCTCCTAATCTCCAACCTAAATATCCTCTGCAGCTGCAGTCTGAGACCGCTGCTCCTAGTTCTTTGCTGTACAGCCACAGAGAAAAACCCATCTCCATCCTTGTCATAATCACCTTTCAGATATTTGAAGACTGCTAGCAAATCCTCCCTCAGGCTTCTCCTTTCCAAACTAAATAAATCTAGCTCTCCCAGCCTTTTCTCAAAAGTCCTGCCTCCTAGGCCTCTAATTATTTTGCTGTTCTGTGCTGAACCATTTCCAAACTGTCCACATCCTTCTTAAAGCGTGGGGTCCAAAACCGGACACAGTGCTCCAAGTGAGGTTTCACATATGTGATGGAGAGAGGAAGAATCACTTCCCTTGATTCGCAAGTGATACCCCTGTTAATACAACCCAGCATGCTGTTGGCTTTTTTCCAACTGTTAGTTCATATTCAGTTTATGGTCTATTGTAACCGCCAGGGCCTTCTCTACAGTACTGTAGCCTAGCCAGTCATTCCCCAGTCTGTATTTATTCACACAATTATTCTGTCCCAAGTGCAGGACTTTGCACTTGTCCTTGTTGAATCTCATCTGATTCAGGTCATTCTGGATCCTAGCCAATCGGCAAATCCACAAACTTGGCATCATCTGCAAATGTGATAATCGTGCAACTCAATCCCCTCATCTAAATCATTAACAAAGATATTCAACAATATGCGAACCAGGACAGACCCCTGGGGAACCCCACTTGATACCACCTCCCAAACAGATGTTGAGCCACTGACGACAACTTGTTGAGTATGATGATCCAACCAGGTATACATTCTCTTTAGAGTACTTTCATCCAGCCTTTTTTTCCTTACCTTGTTAATGAAAATGTCATGAAAGATGGTATCAAAAGCCTTGTTAAACTCAATGTATATCACATCCACAGCTCTCTACCCACTCATAGAGCCTGTTACCTTATTGTAGAAGGCTGGTTAGTATCATAAGGCAAGCATCAGGTTGGTTGCAGTATAGTAGTTCTGATGGAAAAGGTAGTGAATCCTAGCATTCACTAGCCAATATTCAATCCGCCAATATACCTGCAGTGGGTGAGAGAATGTTTCCTCCCAGAAGTCACAGTCCCTGAAGGTTGCTTACTAACCTTGCTTTCTAAAATAAGTGGATATGGACAGTGGTATAATAAAAATGTAACTAATTGCAAAGATAGACATGGAAGTAAATGGAAAATGGGCTAAAAATGCAACATGGGCTTACTGAAGTTTGGCTGAGCCTGACCAACCCTTTGATGAGATGGCGGATTTTCTAGACCAGGCAAGTCTGATTCTAACAGGACCTGAATAACATATTTGATATGGTGTTATATGCAAAATTATTAGTTTACCTGGAAATGATGATGCTTAGCAGAACTGCAACGTAAATAAGAACTAGATAATGGAAGATGACAAACAGGCTGTGCTGAAAGGACAATGATCAGGTTGGATAGAGGTTGCTAGCAGAGTTTCTCAAGGCTGAGACTTGCATATTTAATAGTGACACTGACACAAATAAGGACATGCTAATATAATTTTATCACCACGAAATTTCAAGTCACTGTCAGCATTACAGGAGGACTGAAGTACAGTTCAGGATGACCTTGAGGACTGCAGTAATGGAAATGGGATGATATCATAGAACTGGGATTGTCAGGGTCATGCACTCAAGGGCTAATAAGAATTTCTGCTAAAATTGGGAGCTCACAAGCCAAAAATGACAGAGGGAAAAGACCTAGAAGTAAAAAATAATAAGTCATCAACATATGGCAGCTGTAACAAAGGAAAGTAGAATCGTAGGGTATATTAGGCGACACCTTTTCAGTAGAGACCTGGAAGTCATAATGACATTGTACAGAGCACTGATGACTGAGATCTCACTTAAAATGTAGTGTCTCTGGTCAACATAATTTAAAACAGGAACCATGCAGAGAAGGACTACTAGGATATATTTGGACAGACTTACAAAAGTAGACAAAAAACTTGAGTTTGTTGAGCCTGCAAACAAAAGGCTGAAACAGGATATAAATTCTTTAGTGCAGCATATAAAAGGGAGGATGAAGAGCTCCTTAAACAAAAGGAAAATATTGGCACAAGAACAAATGGGTACACATCTGAATCAAATACGGATAAACAGATTGCCCCAAATAAATTTGGGCTGAAGATTAGAAGTCTTCTGACCATCAATAGCATAATGTTCTGGAACAGCTTTCTAACTGGACAGCAAAAAACTGCAACGCAATGCTGGGGGCAGTGCCAGCTGCTGCAGATGTTTTTGCCCCTTCTCCTACTCTCCAAACAAAAGCATGACTTGGAGCTGCTGCTCCAATCACCTTGCCCTCCCCAGTTATACTACTGCTTAAGAGGTATTATATGACAATTTCTTGCAAAAAACTGGGGACTTCTAGGAAGACTGATGAAGTCCCTGCCAGTCTTACAAAAGCAATACAAGACTATAAGGCAGATGGACATCAAGTGCTGCAGCACTTTATAGCGGTACAAAAACCATAGTGCTATGAAGGATGTACGCATGTCCAGCTCCCACCCCTGTCTGGAACACTACAAAAGTTACCACTGTCATGCTCTATGGTCAGGGGGTGATGAGGTGCTGCTCCTATAAAAAGAACGTGGGAATTGGTGTCTGACACCATGGAAGCAGCCCTGCTCCCTGTCACAGAAGAAGAGCTGCAGCTGGGCAGCACCTCTACTCCCTAGCAGGCTGTCATTGGACTGGCTACTCTTCCTCCTTCTCCCCCATGGTGGGGTAAGAGGTGGGGAGAGAGCAGGCATTGTGGGATGCTGAGACATGGCCCCCCTGCAGTGCTGCAGGTAACTGCATAGACATCAGATGTGCAGTTGCAAGATGTAGTGCTACAGAAAATTCCCACTTTAACTAAGAACATTTCTGTACCACATGCACCATTTCTGTAGTGCTTACAGGTAAGGTGCATGTCTGTACAGCCACTTTTTGTAGCACTAAAGGGGTCTACATAGTGCTACAAATATAACAGAAGAGGTGCTTAACATCAGACACCTAAACCTGTATGTAGATACCTAAATCTGTTTGTTTTAAAAAACTAAAAGTGCTGACTTAGTCACAATTTAGTTACATGGGTAGTCCAAGTAATTAAATAAGGGCTCATAACTATGCCCTTGTTCCTAACGTATCATTTACTGCGATTACAGATGGTCTTATACTGTGGAAAAAAGAGTTTATTCAGATGTTTAAAGAAACTTGTTTACTTTCTACAAGAGCACGAAAAGTCAGTTTACTAGTAAAAACACATGTCAAAACAGCTCATTTTAAGAGATGGGTTTCAAAACACCTTGGATTTCTAATCAAAATTATTCATCCTAAAAAACTGTTAGGATCGATTCCCCAGTGGTCCCAGACCTGGCTTCCCACAACCTGGTGTGTCACTGAGTTGATTTTTACCAGTTTTAAATAGAGGAGCTGTAATCCAACCCTAAAGCTTCAGAAATGCACTAGTCCTTAAAAGGGAGATGCATTGATCTGGATACTCAGTAGCAGCATATGAAAGACTTGATAACTTGATGTGTTGATCAGATACTACCTTTGTTCACTGCCATTGTGAAAAAAATAGAAGAAAGGAAAAACATGTCTTTATTCTAGGAGTTACACACATTCAATCAACTTATTGATCTGTATGGTAAAATAAAAAAATTGACTTTAAAAATACAAAAATATCAAAACTAGCTGTGGAAAGTTCTCAAGTAATTGTGAATAAATACATAAAGAACAATCATCTTAAGCAATTTGCAAGAATAAAAGCCAGATGTTTGCTTTTACAAATTACCTTTATGAGTTTTCCATTGCTTGTGAACAAAGTCAGTCAAAGACACTGGGTTTAGATAAAGGTAACAATAGATAAGGTTGGCTGTTGATTCAGAAAGTCCACTTGTTGGACTGTACTGGGGAAAAAGTTTAGTTTGTTTTGCTTTGTTCTTAATTGAGTTTCAAGTTTTGTTTCTGCTGCTTTGCTATTTCAAACAATGTCAATGGGGATGCAGAATATGCAATAAACTGCAAATAAACAGAATGCCTGAGGTAACTACTATTATTTAGAGCAATGTTACATTACAGTTATTTGTTTATTATTAGGACCGTGTGATTCTCTATAGTGCTGGCTGTGACAACGAAAGATAAATACTATCAATTGGCAGATTAACAATTCAAGACAAAAATTATTTTGATAGCCAAAATCAAACACATTTGAAAATTCAGTGGCAACCTGCTAATGGAGAAGGACAGCAGCAATCGGCTTTTTCAAAAACCCTCCTTAGGTTGCCTAAATGAATAGGAGTTGTTCCCTTTGAATGTTATTTGAACTGCTCCAGCCTTGCCTCCTTAGTCTATAGTTATGGTACATCCACATACTGGCATTACACCTATAACTTGGTCTACAACTGGGGTTCCAAACTGTGGTACATGTACCCCTGGGGGTATGCAAGACATCTCTCGGGGTTACATGGCAGAAATTGTGTAGTGATGGATTTAATTTTCATTATAATAATCAATATTTAAGTGTTAAAATATAAAACATATGCTGGTGGGCATATGCGGGCAGGTGGTAAGCCTGGAAGGGGGTATGCAATAATAAAAAGTTTGGGAACCTCTGGTCTACAAGATTATCTGCAGTACAAAAAGAAACAGAGGTGCACCAACACATCGGTCCATATCATATCAGCACTGATAAAAAAGATAATTGACATTAATCAGCAATCAGTTTTTTTGGTGATGTGGCCGATAATATCGCCAATAAATGCCACGTACAGCTGCAGTAAGCACGTGGCCAGGAGTTTAGCCTGGCAACTTGGAGAGCACTGTTGAGCTGGCATGTCTTTTGCGGGTGGCAGTGCAGATTGAGGTCCCTACTGTGAGGGAGGGAGTGGGGCTGGGGCAAAAGCAGGAGCAGGTACAGCCTAGCCCACCCAGGGTGGGCTGGGGCACAGGACAGAGCTGGCAGCTCATCCAGGAGGCAGGGGGGCAGAGGCAGCTCCTGCCGTTGCATGAACCCCCAGAGGAGGTATAGGGGGCATGTGCCCCCCAGATCTGTGTGCGGGGCAAGGGTGGGCTGTTGCTGCTGCATGCTCATTGGCTGTGCCAGGCTCTTCCTGGCAGCTGCACTTAGGCTGGATGGGGCAGACAGTGGTAGCATTGGGAGGGGGGTTAAGGGGGAGAAGCTAGAGCAACCACCATAGCCCCCCTCTCAGCACCGCTGCCCACCTGGTCCAACCTGAGTTTAGCCACCAGGAAGAGCCTGAAGCAGCCCACCCTTGCCCTGTGCACAGATCCGGGGGGCACCTGCTCCCCATGCCTCCCCTGGGGGTGCATGCAGAGGCAGGAGTTGTTCCCCCCCCCGCCCTCCAGATGAGCCACCGGGTCAGTCGCACACCCCAGCCTGGCTGGGCAGCACCTACCCCTGCCCTTGCCCCAGCCATAGTCCCAGTCCCTCCCCCTCTCTGTGGGGGCCTCAATCTACTCCCCTCATGCCTCTTTCTCCCACAACAGACTTACCAGCCAGATGCTGCTCTCTAAACTGCCAGGCTGCATATCAGCAATTGAATTGGTATCAGCCAATATGGCTGGTCAATAATTGGCCATTGGTATTGGCCCAAAAAATATTTAGCAATATACCCCTACAAAAAGAGATTTCTACTCTTCCACACCTGGTAAGCATTCAGCTGAATTAGTCAACATTTTGACAATTTTTGCAGTTTTTAAAAAGATTTTTGTCAAAATATCAACAATTTTGCTTGGTTTTCTAATCAGTCCCTCCATTACTTCTCTTTGAAATTGGAGTTCTGGATCCTGCATTTTTCCTGCAATGTCTGACAACTTTTTGCCAAGCTAAGTAGAGAAGAGATTGAGTTTTTTAGCCTTTGGCGCTAGAACTGTTATCGGCTCTTAGAAGGGAAGCAAATATCCCTACAATTCACTGATTATTATGAGTGTAAGTTCACTTATATATAAAACAAATGTTGTATATAAATACAGCTATTATATGCAAACATTTACATTTGTCATTAAGTTGGTACTTTTTCTCTTAAAGACCTGGTGCTTCAAACTTTAAATTTTTATTTAAAGAAGGTATCCCAGGTTTTACCTTCAGAGCCCTATACATCACTGGCACAAATCTTGCTCATCTGGTAATTGCATGCCCATCTTTGAAAACACCATTGCTCTGATATTGCTTGCCATCAAAAACATCAATGCAATCACATTAATTTAGATTAGAAATGTGGCACTATTTATCTGATATCCTCTACACCAATGGTGGCCAACCTGTGGCTCCGGAGCCATGTGAGGCTCTTCAGAAGTTAATATGCATCTCCTTGAATCTTTGCACAAGCACACTATGTGACGTAATAGCTATGGAAGCTAGTCACCATGTGTTTGTGCAAAGATTCAAGGAGACGCATATTAACTTCTGAAGAGCCACAGATTGGCCACACTCCTTTCAATTGCTTGTCTGGTATGAAGTTAATGTTTTGGGGCTGTGAACACCCAGAGTTCAAAAATCACATAGAAAACAGGTCAAGACTAATTCAGAAAGGACTAAGCATCAGGCCATGGCCTCAAACCTGTAACCTTAATCAGACCAGTATAGCTGCTCATCCCAGCCTACCACCCAGACTGGGAAAGGCTGACCTCAACCCTGCATCAGGGCCTAGCCCTTTACCCACCCCATGCCAGCTGAATGGGAACTGTCGCTCAACGTGATCCCAGACAGCTTTGCTGTTCCCTCTGGCTTGTGCTATGAGATTGCTCTCTGTTTAATCTCCCACTTCTTGACCTGGCTTGCTCTCTAGCTCTGATCTCTGCCTGATCTCCTAGCTTTCTGACTTGGCTTCTCCCAGGATTCTGCTTTCTCCTCCTGACCCTGGTCTGCAACTCAATCCCAAAGAGGCCCCAGGCCTGACATGACAGAGTTAGTTGATTTTACCAATGTTAAATAGAGGAGCTGTAACCCAACCCTAAACCTTGGAAAATGTAGTAATCCTTAAGAGGGACATAAACTGATCTGGATATTCAACAGCAGCAGATAAGAGACTTGGTAATTTAATAGGTTTTTCAGACATTATGTTTGTTCACTGCTACTGGAAAAAATGGAAGGAAAGACAAATAAGTCTAATTTTTAACTGCATCTACATAACTGAAGGGCTCCAGCTAACTATTCAGCTAATTATAACAAGTTCTGTATGCCAGGGGTGTTCAACCTTAGTCTGCAGGCCAGATACAGCCCACAGAACCATATGATCTGGCCCATGGGGCTCCCCAAGAATCCAAAAATTTGCCGATGAGGAGCAGTGGCAATTAACACTTTTGCCATTCCCCCACCACGAAAGGTGACATGGCTGAGACGATGACCAGTCAGCACATGTGAGGCCAGGGCAGCCACCGCATGTATGTCTAACATGCTCTTAAAAACTTCAAAAAAATCTCACCACCTCACTAGAAAGAGTGACAATTGAGAGAGAATTACAAAACTCATGAAGATACTTATACTAAAGTTTTTCTTCATTTAAAATAATATGCACATACACGTATATGTATATATAAGTATGTATATGTATGCACAACAGGAAAAAGTAGAAGAAAGCCATCAAAATAACTGAAAGGGTTTGTTTTTTTTAAATGACTAGAATTTGTAAAATGTCAAGAATAATAATTGTACCTCAAAAATAGGTCCTTTATTACTATGAGATGCAATAACCCAACTACTCCCTATATAAAGGTTTTAAAGTTGAATTACTTGCTGATGAAGAATCTACAAAAACTAATACAATATGTTCTTCAATTTGATCCATTTTTACTTGGGGCCAGACTCCAATACCCTCACACACAGTGCATAATGCTGACTTAGTGAGATTGCTCTTGCAGTGTGATGCTGCTCAGTTTGACCACATATATCAGAAACTCACTGTTGGTTATTTTTTTTTCCTACAGCATTTGCATCAGGACTATCTTACTTTGTGATTGTAAATAAAGGAATTCTAGCATTACATCCTCAGAAACTAAGAGCTGTGAGTGCTGGACTTCTCATCCAGTCTTTGTCCCTGGAACTTAACTGTTGGATCCACTTAAACACTTCAAGATAAGTGACTATTAATTTCTCTCTCACGGTCTCCCAATTTATGTGCAACAAACAAGCAAACCTTTTCATACCCGAGGTATCTGTCAAGAGTTCCTAATAATAAAATCACTTATTTCACACTTCACTATTTCAAGAGGAAGAGAATCGTACCCATATAAGGTTTATCACCATATAAACTAAAATAAACTCTAGTTTAAAAGTGGCTGTTTTGAAGCACCTCAGTGCAGACAAGTTACAAATGCACTTAAGGAATAAAGAATTATTCTCTCTTTATAAAAAAGAAAGAAAGAAATCACATTTGGTTGCAGTACAAACGTTCAATGTAATCATTGTTACCAAAAATTCCAGTTTAATACACTGTATTTCAGTAGCCGATATAAAATAAGTCCGAGTAACTGACTGTATTTCTCAAAGTAAGAGGAAGGTGGCAAACATATGCGAGGGGCAAGCAGCCAAGCTAACTATTAATGTTGAGAAAAGTATATATCACCAAATGGAATCTGAATAGTTTATACTTCATTTCTAAGGACTAAAGCCATTGCAGTTTCTCTTATAGACATTTAATATTGGTTTTATATCCAGTTATTATAACAAAGCACAATGGTGCCTGGCTGCAGAATGCTCTCACCGTGACCTTAGTTTTAAGCCACTTTTATTTGCAAATGATCAGATCAGAAGTGGAGTTAGAGGCACATATATTAATGTATTATAATATGTACAATTAATGTACATCAATATACATTTTTCATATAATGTGTATTAACGTAGACTTTTCACCATTCATCATTTTTTCCCCAAGTTATATATTAAACTGGGCTGTCCAACTGGGGGCCCAGAGGCCACATGCTGCCACCAAGAGGTTAATATGCAGCCCCCAGGCTGCCCAGCTGCTGCTGTCCCCCACCACTCCAGCAGCTTTAATAGCCAGAGTGCCCAGGCTCCCCTTCCCTCCTTCTGCCTCCACTCCTGGGGATGGAGTGGAACTAAGCAATAGGAGCATGCTGCACATGTGGCAGAGGGAAATCTAGGCTGCCCAAACCAAAAAGGATCTGTGTACATAAGAGTCTGCACTGCTCCTGCTGCATGAACAGTGTAAAAGAGCTGGTCCCGGCTGCACACACACAAGGGGTGGGAACCAGGGAAGGGGGCAGCCAGACTGCTCAGTCTGTGTGTGCAGTGGCAGGGGGAGAGGGGTGAGAGCTGGACTGCAAGTGCAACAGGAGAGATCTGGACAGGAACACCAGGGGCCTGTGGCCCATCCTGCGATATACCCATTACCATCTAGAAATTAGGCAGCCCTTTTATATAAATCAGAAGGGAACATGTTTTTTTTTCTCTCCATAGTCACTGCTCACCATTATGTACAGCCTAAAGCAGCAGTAATTAACCAACAGTGCTGCTTTATGACTTGATATGCATCTAGTTTCCATTTGATAAATCTTATTCCACATGTAATGGCACTACAGTCCATGGGAAAAAAAAAAAAATCATAAAATTTTAATGAAACGTTTTTAATAAATATAGGATGCATGAATTGGTTAGATTCATTACTAGTATTAATCATACTATTAAAAAGCACTACACAAGCTTTTTACATGACTGTGATGCAACAGCAGAGGGGAAGTGAAGTGGTAAAAACGGGAGGTGTTGAACAACTGCAGGTTGTTGATAAGCCTGTGGCCACTGACTTATGACATTCATGCTTGACTGCTGAATCAGGCAAGCATGTTGCTCTATACTAGGGTTTAATCCACTGTTAACTTTGCCTTTGTAATTGAGAGGTAATTTTCTAGTCAACACCTGCTTTACAATTGAGATGGACCATTTGATTTTGAAGGAAATGCCTGCAACAGACACTGCTTTAAACCCTAACAAATTGTACAACTGGCATATCAGTCTATATATTTAGGATATGAACTAAACCTTCAAAAAAACCAAAGCAAAACAAAAAAAAACACACAACACATTTTGCATTTTGGAGATTGCATCACACACACATATACTTTGAGGGTGCCTGAGGGTGAAGCTATAACTGAAACAACCATTTGTATTTTTTTATCCCAACAGTTAAACAAACTGTTTTGGGTTCTGTCACTTTAAGGCCTCGTGTCCACTACCAAGTTCTGCTGGCATAGCTGAGAGCCTCCACTCTCAAAGCTCCTTTGTGGCACTAGAACTCCCTTTTTTTGGTAGCAGGATAACTGCTTCTATTACTGTCTGACACACAGAAGAAAGTGCAGGTAAACACTCCTGAGTAGGGTGACCATTCAAATCCTGGTCCCAGGCTGCACAACTCCAAGACAGCATTTGTACCGGATTCACAGTGTCGTGCAGGGATCCACGGGAAAGAGCAAGTTACTCCTTTAAGGCTAGCAGCATTCCAGTCTGCAAGCGGCTGCCAGGAGCAGGACGCACACATGCACACAGCCAGGCAGCCTGGAGAACAGCTCCCTGCAGGTAAGTCTATGTGGGGGAGGTGATATAGAAGGGACAGGAGTGGGGGGTGCAGATCAAGGCCCCCATGGTGAAGAAGGAAGTGGGACAGGGGCTGGGGGTGTATGAGACCGGGGCACGGAGCAGGACAGAGCCATGAGTGACTCATTCAGGAAGCATAGAGCATGGGGGGAGGGGGGGAGGGCATGTGCCCCCCCCAAATTTGTGTGCAGGGTAGGGGCAGATACAGGCTGCCCGTTCTGGCTGTGATGCCATGGTGAGGCACCCCCTCTCTGACCAGCAGCAGTGGGGGTAGTGGCAGCATGGACTTGTGCCCCCTACTGCTGCCAGATGGGCAGGGGTCATGCGACCGGTGCGGGGCTCCCAAGACAAAGGAAGCAGAGCGGGGAGCCCCAAGCCCACATCCAGCAGCCCGCATCCACTCCCTGCTCTGTTCTGGTCTGGCTGTGCCAGTGGTGGGTGTGTAGCAAAGCCCCCTGTTATTGTTTCATTTGTAAAATGCATTCCCTCCCCTTCCCCAACCATTCTGACTTTCTCTCTGCCCTCTCTATCCTTATAAGTGATTACAAGTAGTACTAGGTAAGCTAAGTTCTTGTATACTATTACTGTAATAAGCCTCTTTTTTATATATTGTGAATAGTGTTCTGTTGTTTGTGTTGATTTTTACTGTTTTATATTGTATTATATTGTATTCCTATCATTTGTGCATTGTTTCATATTAATACTGTATGGTTTAGGCCTGTGTCTGTAAAGTGATATCAAGTACCCATTCCCATCTTGTTTCCATGTTGCCCCCATGCCCTGTTGTGCAAGTATGTTGCAATTCTGTAACCTCTACCACAGTAAATTGGTTTTCCTTGAATGCCTAAAACAAAAGGGTGAATGGATGAGTGAAACACAATGATAGCAGGACCCCCTACTAAATCACCCCACCATCAAAAACAATACCCGTACCAATGACCCAGCCATTGGAACCACCCTCAGCATTCAATAAACAAAAGATGAGGCAACCCACCAGCACCACACCACACCACACCCCCACCCAGAGGCCCTGCCAGCAATCCCCTCTGGACAAAGACCTCCTTCCAGCCTGGATAGGTAGCTATCACCCACATCCTCTCTTCAACCAAGGACTTGGACTCCGTTTCTCTTCCCTACCTGGACTCCAACCCTTCCATTGAGTCTCTTTCTCCTGCTACCATTGTGCGAGTGTGTGTGGGAGTGCTTGTGTGAGCGTGTGTAGGAACCAAGCTCTACAGTACAGTGTTCATTTAATAAAAACTGTTATTTGGAACCATGAGTTGAGTTTTGCTTTACTACGGTTCTGGCCCTGCTCCAATCTCTGCTCCTCACCCCTCTAACTTCTGTCTCATTTCTCCCTCTCCTGCTTCTGGCTCACCTCCACCTTCAACACCTGTCCCATGCTCCTGTGGCTCCAGCCATCCTGAGCTCCTCTCTGCCTGCAAACTCCTGTTTCTTTGCCATTGTCTCATTCCCACTGCCTTTTCTCCGGATCTCTGCCACTGCTATTGCCTTTTCTCCGGGTCTCTGCCACTGCTACTGCCTTGTCCCCACTGCCTTTTCCCCTAATCTCCCAGCTTCCTGCTTCTGTCTCCTGGCTGTTTCCTCCTTGCCACCAGGCTTTTTCCCTTGCTTCCGCCCCGGCACCAGGTGACCCCGAGTGACCCGGGGCCACTTGACCTTGAGTGACTCCAAGCCTCAGTTCCTCAGCCAGCTTCTCTCTAGTCTACCAGTTCTAAAACCAGTTCCAGCATCTTTCACTCCTTACACTCTCTCTCACCTTAACCTTCCCCCAGGTATCCCAAGTACCCCAAACATGCACATACATACCGTACCATCCAAGTTAGGAACTCTCCTGTGTATATGTGTGGGTGGGTGGTTTGTGTGTGAACTGATGAATACATACACACACACACACACACACAAATTAGTGATCCATGTATGTGTACTGAGTGTGCGGGTATTGACAATCGATTTTTGTCTAACTTTTGATGTGTATAGTGTATAGGTGCTTGAATTGGTAATAGGTGTGCATGTGCCCAGGCTGGTAATCTGGGATGTGTATGTGCCAAGTTGGTAGTGTGTGAGCGCACGCCTGGTGGGGCTGTATGCACCTTGAGACACAGAGAGAGAGAGAGAGAGAGAGAGAGAGAGAGAGAGAGTGTGTGTGTGCGCGCGCGCACATAGTTGTACACCACACCCTCCTGTCTAAAACCACGATACTGAGATCCTGAGCGTTGGCCTGACCCCACAGGGTAACAGGTGGGGAGGGTAAAGTGGTCATGTGTCCCACATTTCTTTTTTAAATAGGTGGTCACCCTACTCCTGAGCCTTTTACTGGTTCCCATGGTTTGTTCTGCAACTGGGACCCTTCCAGGATGTGCTTCATGCACTACAAAAGCCACTCAAGACATATATCAAGCTTCTTCACTGGCCAGGTGAGGGGAAGGGATTATGTAGACCACTTCCTTTTCTTTTTTCATGTCCTGTACAAAGGTATTTAGCAGAATTTGCAGATTCACTAACAGGGCTGTCAACCACGCGCATTAGCACCCACACCACTCCCGCCCCAAGCAGACGACTAAGGGGGGAGAAAAGCGGGATGGGGTCCTACCCCTCCCTACTATCTGTACTCAAGCAGCAACTGCTACTCCTACAGCTGCTGCTGTAGCAATGTGGGCTCAGGCTGCTGCTGGGGGACAGGCTCCCTGCATGCTAGCCCCACAGGGTCCCCAAAGATGCCCCTGGTACCCCATTCACTCCCAGATGCATTATGGGCACAGGACTGTACCTGCTGTGACAAAAACTCCCCAGGGGACTCCATTTCACTGGTCCATCGCCCTGTCCCATCATACGTTTCTGGGTGACGGGCTGTACCTGCCTGGTTCCTTGAGCAACGCAGCATGGGGCTTTTCCTGTCGTGGCAAAGATTTTGGGGGAGAGGGTTAGAAGGGGAGTGTATTATGGAACCTCCTCTAAGATGGCATTTAGGGCTGGTATCCTACCTACACTCTTGAAGCCACCAGAAGCACAGAGGCATGGCCATGCTCTTGCAGCTGCTCTCTGGAACCAAAACTACTGCTACCATAGGTAGATTAAGTATAGACAAACCCTGTGTTCAGACTCCTGATGAAAAATGTGTTATTTAAGTTCTGTGCTATCAATAGTAGCAGCAACAAAAAGGGAAATAAAGCAAACCTAATGGTATCATGTGGAGCACAGTCTTCCTTAAAGGAAGATAACATTTGGCATGTTAGTTATTTCTCCGCTTCTGTATACATTCAAAATTGTAATACAGGCATGACTTATATAGTGATAAATACTTACACCTAACCATTAAGTGAACCCTCTCTCAAAACTCTGGTTTGAAAGTTCCTCAAAATTTGTTAAAGGACTACACTTAGCCAATTTATTAACTTTAAGGAATGAACTCCACATAGGAAGCTATGCAGAAAATGCTCAATTATTACAACTATCTTAAGAAAGTTTTTCTACATATACAGACATCGAGACAATAAAATATACTTAAAGATGAAGAAATGCAGTGAAAAGTGGAGTAAAGGCAGCATCAATTAGGATGTTTAATACACGTGCTCTGGGAGTGAGGGGTGCTGCTTTATTTAGAGTGGGTCCGAGAGCTGTTTTAATTAAAGTGCTCAGAGCATCTCATGTACTTATTTAATGAGCTTAAGTTAAAGTGCCCCAACTGCTTTTTTTCAGTGCACGGACACTGATGCACAAGACACTGGACTCTGCTGGAGCGTGGTAATTACCATGCTCCAGCAGACTCAATTAATCAATTAATTGAGTCTGCTCCAATGCAATTACAACACATTGGAGCAGCCTCGCTGCATATGTATAGATGCCCTGAGAGTGTTGCATTTATTTACGTTGTAATGTTATTTTTCCTTTGCTATTTTTTTCATAACGTTCAAATGATACATTTGTTTTTACTTGCATCACACTGATATGTGGAGACTTCCTCATAATTCTACTGAAGTCATCAAGACTGCAAGGACTGTCATTTAGGACAGATTTAAATCCATCCCATTTGTGACTGGATGGTGAGTCTATGCTGCACTGACATTTGAAGGGTAAAGTAACCATGAAATGATGTTACTTTTTATATCAACTGTAAAAGCTAAGCTAGAATCTGTCAGTAAGTGTAGAAAGCTATGCTTAGACACTACGACATATTTTATAATATATACAGTATGTGTGGTGGGGGGGGTGGTAACGAAGGAATGCAATAGGAGAAATAAAATTGTGATCATTAAGTTTCAAAAAGTTTTTAGAAAAAAGGCTGGAGGGGGAAGGAGGGGGAAAGTTGGATACAAAAATTCTACAACACACCAGAGATTTAAATCCATCTTGGTTGACATTGTGAGAAAACACTTTCAAACTATAAAAGCACAATAGTTTGTGATATTATTTAGTATTCAAGTCAGTCTTTTTAGTTTTTATAATTTCTCAGCAATGGGCTATATCCAAATAATGTGATTACATAAATTTAACTTTTTAACACTGAAGGCTAAAATTATTTTAAAAGCATGTAAAATGTTTGACCTAAGATTTCTTCATGTTGACATTACTTTAACATTCAGTGAATAGTCATTTATTTAGGCTGTTACAATTTAGTCCCATATGGGTATCAGCTGACTGACTTAAGAAGTTTTTTTCCACATTTACAACATTTAGGCAAACAAGAGATGCAGTTATATTAGTCGTATAGACTAATTATTGCAGTCTGTTTAGGGCGCTCTCTATAGTATCCTTTAAATGTCTAATCTGCAGCCCTATGTGTTAAAAAAATCTTAATTTAAAAGGGATAAAAAATGATAAATCGCATCTTTGAGAAGGTGGCCTTAATTCTAAGTTTTACAAAAATACTTCTATCACAGATAACTTCTATCACAGCAGATGGGAAAATTCTTCCACCCTCTTCCTACACATCCATAAAATTCACATGGAAACAAGTTGAGGAAAACCGGACAAGTAAAATTTAAACAACCTTAGCAAAGGGTGCACACACACATATATACATCTAAATGTTCAGCTTGCATGGAGGGGTATGTAAATTTTCATTTAACTCCTCTCTCGCCTACCCCCAACAACAAAATCCCACAATCAATATTAAATACAGAGCTAGAGATTACTTCATTCATAGGTTCGAAAGACAGAAGAGGCTGTGAGACAGCGTGTTCCAATATACAACAAAACAAGCCATAGGTCTTCCCTGCATTCATTCATGCTTCAAACCCAATTACTATAGCAGAACAAGAGCTTAGAATACTATCTACCCTGATTTACAAATTTCAGCAAAGGAAATCCACCTCAACCCTTGGTAACTTGTTCCAATGATTAATTACCCTCGCTATTTCTAATGGATTTCACATAAAGGGACACTATAAACTTGATAACCACAGTTTTGTTTTGTTTTGAATTAACCTATTCTTATAGTAACCAAAAGAGCCAAGAAAAATATTTTTCTAGTCTTTTGGTTTCCTTTATTCACTGGACTGAACTTTGTGGAGAGTCATACAATTACTGCCAAGAGATTCATGGCAGACGCAGGGAACTTATTTTAACTATTTTTTTTGAAAGGGACTGAATTTCAGATTTGCTTGCTGTCCCTGAACTATATCCCATTTCCTTCTTGCCTCCACTTCCAAAAGCCAGAAGACAATTGTATATTACACATCTTCAAAACACAACTTCTGGTTTTGTAAATCCTAAGCAACAAATGAATGCTTTTGATACCACATCAGGGAAAAGCTTTTGTACAAGAAAACTTTTTCAGCTGGCATCCAGGGTGCACAGAAAAATCAGGAAAATACATTATTATATGTTTATGGTAATTCTTTTTACAAGCAAAATACTTTCCAGACAACATAAATAAATAAAGTAAGCCTTTGTTCTGAGAAGCTCAAAACAACCAACCAACCATGCAGACAGAAGTTATGGAAAAAATGAGAAATACTATATGCTTTTTCCCTTCAGAAGTGGGCCTTCCAGAGGAGCTTAACACTAAGTGCAAGCCTTGAGTTTAGGAAGATCAGATGAAACATAGGAGGTTACACAGAAGAATACATGGAGAAATCCATGAAAGTGGACAAACAGGCAACCTAGCACAGGCAGGCTGGCAAAGAAGGGGCAGGAAGTAAAGCAAACCTCAAACAAGACATTTAGGAGCAGAAATGATAAACATGGTAAATTCAAGATCTGGGTTCTGAATAGACATTGCTTGAACAGTTTCTCTGTTGCTTTTTCTTTTTGAGGGAATATTGACAAAAAACAAATTTCAGATCTTATTCAAGATTTGTTTAGCAATAAAATGATATTTATTCTGAGTGGGAATAAGTTTCCTACAGTTCCCAGTGTGTCCCCCCCACCAAAAAAAAAATTTTTTTTGAACATGATCCATTAGAGACTGAAAATAGCTAATCTTTCTACTGAGATTTATCAGTTAGGACTGAATCACTTCTAGAAAGGAAAAGTTTTAAAACAGTAAAAATACTAATTCTACTGATCTAATTCTGTCTCATAAAACAATCCCATCTCTACCCTAAAGAGATCAAATGTTAGCTGTAGATCAAATGCTCCCTCTCTCAAGAGTCCCATTCACATAGTAAGGAAAGCGATAAAGGGGGCAAGGGTGAAAACTACTTGAGAACGAGAGTTATATCTATAATGGAAGAGTTCTCAGCACAGCCCCTAGTATAGATGTAGCATATCTCAGCAGAAGAGGTATTTCAAAGAAAATGATGTGTGCTCTCATATTCAGTGATGGGTTCTTTGGTGGCAGGTAAATCTCATTTTTGCCTAGAACATAGTCACAGATTGGAGTGGCTGAGCCAAGTGCCAAAACTTTTGTTTTAGACAGTTGAGCTCTGCATTGCTTATATTTTTCAAGACTAAGAGTGAATCCAGAACAAAAGTATGCTGTTGCAAAGTGATCTGCTACAACCTGCATATCTTCCTGCAAATCAAAAAGCAAGGCACTGCTATCAACAAACAGAAGTTTACAGACAAAGTCTCAACCACCCTTGTTTTCACACACAGCTGTCTCAAATTAAACAGCCTGTCCCTCCATTCCAAATCTAAATGTAAATGCTTACATAGTCAATATTATGAGCAGTATGCAGCAGGGCACCAAATTAGGCACTAAGTACCATGAGTGTGAAGTCACAGCTACAGTTTCTTACTGGAAACGAACTGGAGATATTCCCATGTATCATCACTTTTACCACCGTTCTCTCATTGTTTTCTACCCATTACAAACCAATTTGTGAGGACAGCCTCTCTCCAAAGCTTCCATATACCTTCTCTGTTGATGGTGTCAAAGCCCTTTCAGAGGGCAAAAGACACAGCAGAGGTCAATATTCTGCTCTGTACATTTAGCTTATTTGCCATGCAGAGATCACATCTGTTGTTGTTCTCCCTTCTTGGAAACCACACTGGGCTAACTGGCAAAATTTTCTCAACTATATGGCAGCTGATGTAGCTCAGTACAGGTCTTGCAAAGATCTTGCCAGCAACCATTAAGAAGATTCCCTTATGATTTCCACATATGAAATTTATCTTCTTGCATACAAACAATAGAAGCATCTTTGTATTTTGACAGGTTAGTCTTTTATTCCTCAGCACCTGAAAAAGCTTTGACACTGGGAAATGGGGCTCCAGACCCAGATGCCCTGCCATTCAAAAGCAACCCTATCATGTTTTCCAGTCTTTAAGACAGTAGGTTCAGTGCCAAAACTGTCAAAGATTGCACATTGAGGTAGTTAATCAATAGCCTCATCACCAATAGTGGATTCCTTGTTCATCAGGTTTTTAAAGCGGACAGTCCACATTTCTAGAATTCTTCAGGCACCTCTTGGCTAGAGGACTTCTGCATAGTTTTACATGTCAAACTTTAAGCAGATGAAATGTTGGTCTATTCAGCACTCAGCTCTTCTTCAAGGACCTGGTGATCATGACAAAATTGATTAAATCATTGTCAGCCAAAAGAACCATTAATCTGATGCCAGTTTTTAAAACAGTGGTAACATGCAGAAAGATTTGCTCTTACTCGGCAATCAGAAGATAGTATTTGCAATGAGAATATCACATTTCCTCAAGGTTGAAGGGCCGTTGCTGATGAACTCTTCAGTGCCGTGTTTACTAATAATAGTTGAAGAGATTAAATGGTCTGATTCAACACAAACACTGAAATGGCCCAGAACAGGGAATCTGTCCTCTTTTGGTACCTGCAAAATGTTATAGTTCAAATATTCTTAGAACTTACCTTTTATGTTAACTGTGTTTTTACTGATGTTGATGCAGAAGCACCAATTCTCACACCATACCACTCTAAGTCATAATCTTATGCCAGCCATTTTCACCCTTAGGGACGCAAAAATGTTTAGTTTATTGACAACAGTGGACCTAAAACCTGTCCTAGCTTCTTGACAACCTTCTTTGAAATGACTACTCTAAAAGAAGCTAATTTCACATTCCCTAAGCCAAGAGTGGGCAAAATACAGCCCAAAGGCCATATCCAGTAGGGCTGTGCGAAATGTCACTGTTCTGTTTCGACGGAACAGCGTTCCGATTCGAAACTGCTGTTCTGTTTCATTTGGTCAAAACAGTGATGCTATTTTGACGCTGTTTTGACATTTTGCCCTTATCCTCCTACAGTCCTGTATTGATAGTGAGCACTGAAGCAACAGATTTGCATGTACTGGGTGCTGTGGTTGAAAACCTGTATGTGGGTGGCACAGGAATCTGTTGGATTGAAGAAGCAGTAGAATTAGGCAGCCCTCTGGGTAACTGAGCAGCCCTCTATCGGGTTGCACCGTTTACAGAAGTATACAAACAAGAGTCTCAACCACCTTGTTTTCACACACAGCCATCTCAAATTAAACAGCTGTCCCTCCGTTCCAAATCTAAATGTGAATGCCTATATAATCAATATCATGAGAAGCAATTTGCAGCAGGGCACCAAGCAAGGGCTTGACTCTGTGTATGCAAACTTGCAGAGATACAATAGAGCTGATGTGTAGGTAATCAGGTCCATTATTTCTCATCTCCATGTACTGCTGTTAACAAGGATGTTAACTCTGGAGAGACAAATCCGCAGTTTGAGAACTGAAACTAGGCATCACAGAGATGCTTAATGGTATCTTTTAGACTGAGCACCAAGTTCCGTCAGGTAGAGTGGTTTTCTTTAATCTTTACTAAATCTGTAGAGAAGCCTCTGGGAACCACATTATATTGGGCCCCTAATATAGTCTGTGGCCTATTGTGACCTATTTATAAAACTTTTCTAAAAAGGTTAAAACGATATATTCATGTAAATAGTATACAGTTAGAAGTTATAATCCCTATTCCACAATATCTTTCAGCTTTAATGCATCTTAAATTTAAATTATCGTTATATGGGGGGGGGGGGTGTTAAGATGCTTTTAGGAAAAAACAAAGTAAAAAACAAACCATGAAATTAAAAAAAAAAATATTATAAAAATTATTGATTTTTATCCATCCTGGCCACCGATGCATCATGATAGATGTTGACAAGAGAGCACAGAGTATAGGGGGGGGGGGGGAAAGAAGTGCCACAAAGTGAAGAGAATCACCAAATGATATGACTGTTAAAAAGTCACTAATGGGAAAAAACAACTTTTTGGGGAAAAACAACTTTTCGAATTAAAATAGGGTAGCGACCTATGTGCAAAAGTATACAGAACAATTCCAATTTTGACAACAAAGCATAATGGGAGAATGTACATAAGTAATGTTTAAGGAGATTACCAAGATTGCAAAGGGAACATTTCAGAGTGTTACAGAAATAAAGAAGTTACTGCCAACGTTTCAGAACAGTGGAATTTTTTTTCTGTCACCCCCCCACAACAATGGCTCTTGTTTCAGGAGGCTTTGCAGCTGCAGGGGATAATTTCTGTTGAATAGAGCCTTAAGTTATTAATAAGACTGAAAATCTCTTGACCTAGATTTTTTTTTTTTTTCAGCTTAAAAAAAAAAAGCTACGCATTATAATGCTTCCTTTTGGAATCACAACATATTATAGTATTTACCTCACACCAAAGCATTTCAAAACAGACATTCACAAATAAAATTAAAACACCTTCTACCTGCTCCCCCCTTGCCTAGGTTTGTTTTATGAGCATATGAATATAAATAATATTTCATTCAAATAGAAATTTGAACTGCAGGTTGAATTAATTTATTTTTCAAAGCCACTTTACAATTTGATTCTCATTTTGCCTGCTGTGATAATTGATCAAAACTGCACAGGGATTAAATGCGAAAAAGATACGTCTCTACAAGAGTCAGATTTCATCAAGAGATGGAAAAATATGTATTTTTAGTATTAGCTTTAAAATACATTAACCACAAATAGATTAAAGATGGTAGAGAAATGTATACTCCATCTCATCCATTTTTAAACTTTTATTTACCATATTTCACACACTAAAAGTCAGGATTTGAAGCCCAATTTTTGTATCTTAAAACTCAAACTCAATTTATACGCCATGCCACATCAAAATAAAATTGGGGACAGAGCTGGGCTCATCCAGGCTTGGCACTCGGCTGGTGCAGCCCCATCCCAAGAGTGACACCGGCAGCGCCGCTGCAGGGGATGGAGCCATGCCAGCCATGCACTGAGCCCAGCTTGTCCCCAACCCCTGCAAGCAGCGCTGGGCTCAGTGCCATTTGCACGGGACAGGGATAGAGGCGGGCTCGGTGCTCAGTTGATGCAACACAATCCCCCGTGAGCAGCGCCATGAGCAGGGAATGGGGCCACAGCATATCGAGTACCAAGTCCTGCCCCAACTTGTACACCATACCTATGAAAATCTTTACCTTTCAGATCGGAAAGCCAGGGATCAACCTATACACTGTGTCAACCTATACATCGTGAGTTACAGTAAATATCTTAAATGAAACTTTAAAATAGGGTTTTGGGGTTTTTTTGAAGTAGCACCTTATACTATACAAATATGCAGACCTCAGGCAACCATAAAATATACCTCAGATGTCTATCGAGTATGCACAATTACTTGTAAAGTGGGCCAAAAATTATTGCACACACATGTAACAAACAGCACTTTTTCCCAAGTTAATGAATATTTCTTAGAAGCAGCAAAGGTCAGGAGTGAGGCACAGTGACAAATGCAATTGACCAGGGAATTTTAAACAAGGCCTATGTGAACAATACCTAATTTAAGTCAATTTTGATGATCTTCAGAAACATAAATGTAAAATTCAGTTCAGAATAGAAAAAAAATTCAAAAGTTGTTTAAAAAATACAATATATGCTTATTTTGCACTTCAGTATAATACACAAGATACTTTTTGGCACAAGAACTGCATGGCTTTACAACTTGCTGAGAAGTATAAGAAATCACGTGAGCTGAGAATATTTTGCTGCCAATACAGAAATCTGCTGAAAACCCTTGCTTATTTCCTTTGCCAATTTTATGCTGCTACAGCTGGATCACAACTTCCTTGTACCCAGGAGGTCATAAGCTGTTTGAAAACAAATGTATGATATAGCTAATCTTTGTGTCGGCTAGTCATCCCCAATACAAAAAAAGAGTGAATTTCCATTTCCCAACCTGCAGCTTCCCTCAACAACAAAAAACTGCATGTCACTAATTCCAAATTTGTTGCAGTACTCTGTTCAACAGATTTAAAAATCAAATATACACAAACCAACCAGGATATAAAGAATTTGTTATATGTTCAGGGCTTATAACCCAGCCTTTTTTGGAAGGGAATAGAAATAAAAGCAATCTATTTACCACCTAGAATTATGTTCACTAATTGAGAAAAGTGAGTTATTCCCGCCTCAAAACCCAGCATCAAATAAAAATTATCTACTTAAGTAGGTATTTTTGTCCAACAGCTACCGTCTTGAGGTCTCATAACTGAGATGAGTCTTCACACATGTTCAAACTTCTCTTGAAGTTGAAAACTACATTGTACAAAGTACTAATACTAATGAGATGTTTCTGGAGTGACTTCAACAGGGCACTCTGGAAGCAACAAAGGTTCCACAAATTCAATGTCCACTGACATTGAAAGCTTTCACAAATTCAACACACATTTTACGTTAAAAAAAATACATAAAAGTCCAAAGAGAAATTTAAAAATAATACCAACAAGCTGCATTAGCTTTCTTCTGTTGATTTGTTGCTCTAAGAAATATGCCACCTTAAGTAGCACAGGACTTTAAACTTTTCCCTTAAAAGGTCTTTATTAAAACACCTGGAAGTTCGCCTTTTCAAAACAAGCCCATATTTTGCATATGATCTGTCTTAATTACAACTCCTACAATAAAGGGTAATTCAGAATGAAACTTAATATATACGAGGAAGAAACTATGTAAAACACTTTCTCTATATTATGGAATGCAAAACTCTACAACTCTTGGTTCAGAGATGATGCCTTTTATTTGGCCAACTAAGAAATTATAAAAAAATATCTCTTTCTGCAAGCTTTCGGCATATGCGCCCTTCCTCAGGCTCAGGGAAAAGTAAAGCTGGTAAATAGTCCCCGCAGGTAGAAAAGCTTGCTGAATTTTTTTATTTTTTTTTGCAATTTCTTAGTTGGTTTAATAAAAGGTATCATCTTTGAGCCAAGAGTTCTAGAGTTCTGCATTTCTTTTTGTCTCAGACCAACACAGCTACCAAATACACCTCTTCTCTATGTTACAACATTTTACAGTTTGAATTAACTTGTGAAGAAGTTGTGATCAACATCTTTGTCCTGGCTCTATGCTGACGTTCAAAATTATCTCACTCAACTTTGATCTGTTCAACTGTCTTTAAAATGTTCCCATATTCCATGGCAATAGTCCAGAAAAAGACTAAAAGAAAATATTAATTAAATAAATATGGAGGTGTCATTGACTAATTATTCATATATAGAATTCTGAAAATGAGTCCAAGCTTATGACAAAAATAAACATGTTTTTAAATTATTTATTCTGCACAAGTAATCATGTATAATTTAAATCTTTTATCCTAGAGGGAAAATCCCAGGATGGAGAAAAATCAACTATTTTTTTAAATTAAAAAACTGGATTTTATTTAAATTAGAATGTTTTTATTTAAACATTTTATTTTTTTTCTTAAGATGCTTTTAAAAAAAACTAAACCTATAAAGATCTAAATAGGTCTTCAGCAGGAAATTCAGGATCGAGATTCAAATTCTATCCTAGTTCTCAAGGAATGATCAAAATTATGTGATCTCCTTTGTGTTATCTGAAATATGTATGCAGGGTTTAAAATAGCTGCACTAATGTTAAGCTTTGTCTAAAGAAAGGATGTGAAAGTCTTTAAGAAATGGAGTATCACACATCAGTCTTCCTGAAAACAAAAAGCATGCCTCCTCTCAAACAATAACGATTTTACCACAACAACCTATACATTTACAACACCCAATTACTGCAATACTTGAGAATGAACAAGAAAGCCTAGACACATCTTAGCTTTGTAATGAGCATACTTGTCCACAAACCAAACAACTTGACACCACCACACCACCCCATCGTGTCACAACTATTGCACAGGATCCCCAAAGCAAATTCATTATATTCAAAGTCTAACCTGACACACAAGCCACTCAACATAGCCTGTGAAGAGAGAAGTGGTCTCTCAGAAAACAGGAAAGTTGAGATCCTTCAAAAAATTATGTTGAAATAATTGTTTAAAATGTTACAGCTCACATGATGCAGCACACAGGACTTTTGTACACCACAAATCCTGAGCTGCCATAGATACACCAACGTAGCTCCTTAGGGTAGACTGAGTAGATGCTGACAAAAGGAGATTTTCTGCTAGGGTGGCCACCGGCTCCCTGAACTAGATCAGCTATGCTGACAAAAGCAATCTTCTTTTGGCATAATGGTACCCACACCAAAGGATTTGCTGGCACAGCTACTTCGCCAATGGGATCTGACTTTTCTTTTCCTTTACATTCATAGCCAATACAACTACCCTCATGAAACTAGCACAGACTTGGCCTGAAACAGGGAGGAAGGAAGGAAAGGTTTATTTTTAGGGTGTGTTTACACTGCAAACACAGCAATGTGTCTAGGTCAGTCTGTTTCCAAGCATACCCTGACTACCCACATACTCTACACCAAGAAATGGATAGTGAAGACATTCCAGAGCATTCCTATTTAGCTGCTCTCAAGACCCTGATCTCAGATGTGCTTGAAAATGGCCACTGGAGTATTCCCAGTTTTGGGCTGTGCGCGCAGCAGCATGCTCAGGAATAGCTTAGTCTGGCTGGGGCACACCCCCCTCACTATGTGCACATGCCCTTAGAGAGGTTATCAGATGCAAGCAAGTTTGCTGTTCCATCAGCGATGCTCCCTCATTTAAGTGCTGCTTTACATCTCGACCTGAGCATGGGGTCATTCATGAGATATACAAAAGAGAGAAGGCTGTTATGGAAAAGTGCTTAAAGAATTTAGTAATTTTATTTTTGATATACAAAGCTTTAAAGTATCAAGTAAGTATATCATTTTCCCATTAAATGCTATACATTTATGGTAGAGATGCACCGATACATTGGTCCTATATTGGATCAGTACTGATATGAAGAAAGTTGGCTGTCTCGGAAATAGGGCAGATGGAGCCTATAATTTGGCTGATAAATGCCCGTGCGTGTGCACAGCTGCAGCACAGCACTTAGGCAGTGAGGAGCAGAGCCCGGCAGCATGGAGAGCTGCCTCCACGTGGTAAGTCCATTGTGTTGGAAGGGGAGGCAAGTGGTGGGGGAGGGAGGGGAGATCAACCACCCCCCCCCCCTTGGTGAGGGAGGGGACAGGAGCAGGGGCAGATGCTGCCTGGGCAGGGTGTGGGACAAACCCATGGCTCATCAGGCGGGCTGCACCCACCCCACCCCAGTCCTTACCAGCTCAACCCCTGCCTCCCCCACACACCAAGAAGTGCAGGAGCTGCACCAGGCATATGGCGGCACTACAGCAAAATTTGGGGTGGTTGCAGCCCCCTCTGTAGCCTCTACCCTGAGCCCCGCGCCCCATAAGAAGAGACCAGCGCAGATCCAGCCCACAGCTGTAGCCCGCCCACCCCATGCAGATCTGGGGCCACATGCCCCCCACCCCCCATGCCCTCCCAGGGTGCACAGTGGGGGGAGCTGCCCCTCCCCCAACAAGCTGCAGATCCATACTGCACCCTGGCCCACCCAGGCAACATCTGCCCCTGCTCCTGTCCCCTCCCTCATGGTGTGAGGGGGGGTGGCTGATCTGCTCCCCCCACACCCCTTCGCTCCTCTTGCACCACAACAGACTTAACAGCTGGAGGCAACTCTCCACACTATCAGAAATTGGACTGGTATCAGTCCTAAAAATTAGATAAATCGGTATTGGCCCCAAAAATCTCCCTCGGTGCACCCTTAGTTTCTGGAGTACTCTATAACATCTTTGGTTTCAGTTCTATAGAATTTTTCATAAAGGCTCTGATAATAAAATATGGATGAGTCACTCAGTTACCAGGTTTTTGCTGATCCTTGTCAGAGAGATATAACGTTTAACTGTGATTTTCTTTGCCAGTGTTTGTCTATCAAATATGGGCCAACTCCTGATCCCACTAAAGTACATGGAAAGACTCCCACTGGTGACAAAGCCAGGCTTTGACTTCTATACACTGAAAGGAACAAAAGTCAGCTGTACTTTTTTCACCAATAAAAGAAGGCAAATCAACCATCAGACCTGTTCAATGTCATTCTACAATCTTAACCAACATTGTATTGCTGTTCTCTGATGAGCCAGCTCTAGTTACATGCTCAGGTGATGGAAGATATTTTGCGAAGGATATAAGAGCCCTGCAAAGTGAACGTGTTTGTTTTCCCTGATGTATATACAAAGACTTTAAAGCAGTGGTTCCCAACCTTTTTTATGTTGCGAACCAACAGGAGCGGGACGGGACGCGCGGAGCTGGCTGCTTCCCTCCCAGGGCTGCCCCACTACCCAGCTTTAACCCCAGAAGCCATTCACCCAGGCGGACAGACAGGGGTCTGAGCAGAGGTCTTGTCCCATGACCTAGCAGGCAACCCTCTCACAGCCCGGTACTGGGCTGTGGCCCAGTGGTTGGGAACCTCTGCTTTAAAGAATAACTTGTTACTTTAAGCAAAGAACACCTCAAATAAAGGACAATAAACCACTGTTCTGGAAGGGGATGTATTTGTTTGTTTGTTTGTTTGTTTAAAATAGTATAAATATTAGAGAAAACATCCATTTTTGCTACTCGCTACTTTTTCCAGTAAGGTAAAAATCTCAAAACAACAGTTTCTCCATAAAATTACTCCTTTGTTTTCACCAGATGCTCATAAGATGACCTGGCAACAAAGACACCACTGGCAAAAACTTCTGTAAGAACAAAACACTGCCAAAAAAGCAACCCAATACATATAGAATAAGTGGAAGTTAAAAGCATTTGAGAAGAACCTATAGAATGTAAATTGGGAACCATTAATCTAAGAGTCCCATATTTTTGTTTTGTCATACATCCTGTTCAGTCCATGGCTAAAAGCATCCTGCAAGAGAACATTATCATCATGTCATCGTTATCATAATCATCAAATCCTGTTATCATTTTGCCGTTAACTACCATGTGTGCCTTGCAATGTACAAAAAATAGAAAGTATGAACTCGGCTGTTTAATAGGGGGCTCCTAACCCCCTATTACTTTAGGGAAAAAGAGACAGTTGACCAAGGGCCAGTAGTGAGGAATATGCAGCTGAAAGGGAAAAGGAGCAACTCAAAAGCTACAGAGAAGCTGCAGGCCACTTACCCAAAGGAAAATGGCACAAAGGAGATAGCTTAAGAGGGCTGGGCTCCAGGTAGTGGATCAAAGACCAACTGTAGCAGAGCTGAGCAGGCTGCCTGTAATTAAGCAAATGAGTAACCTCTGCCATAGAGCAGGGCCAAGCAGCAGAACTAAATGGCTGCAAACAGCAGAGGCAGGCGAAGTCCAGCCTGTGGCAGACCCCATTTCCCAGCAGCCCCTGTCCACGTTGCTGCAGCTGATTTCCAGTGGAGACCCCAGGAGCAGTGGCACTATGACAGTGCAGGACCAGGATTTCCATGGAGACAGGGCAGGGCACACAGCTGGGTGGGAAGCTGCTCTGGGGCTGGGATCTTGCAGCAGTAACAGCGTGGTCTGGAGTAGGGCAGAGCTGTGATCCGCTGCCAGCATGTGTCAGGCAGGGGCATGCAGGCAGTGGATCACATCTCTGCCCTGGCTCCAGACCATGCTTTCACTACTGCAAGATCCCAGCCCTGCCCCAGGGCAGCTCCTCATCCAGCCGCATGCCCTGCCTGTGCTGCTGGGGCCTGTCTTCATGGAAACCACAGCCCCACAGTGTCAGAGTGCCACTGCTATTGGTATCTCCATATAAACTGGCTGCAGCAACAGGGGCTGCTGGAAAATGGAGTCTGGCTGCTGGCTGGATCCATCATTTTTCCTATCCCTGCTACAAATGACAGCATGCAGAGAAGTTGGCTTAGCAGCAAGGCAAGACAGAGTGCACTCAACTGGGGGAAGCTGCCCACAGAGCTGAGTCTGATCATAGGGAGGCAGGCTGAGGAGAGATGAGCCTGTAGAATAGCTAATAAGTAACCTGTGCCCAGCCCTGAGAAACAGCTCCAGGGCCAGACAGCCACTCTGCTTCCGAGAGGTGTAGGGAAAAGGACCCTCTCTTTGGGGAGGGTACCCAGACCACTCATTTGTTTAGTTAAGTGTTTATGTTGACTATCTTGCATCTACAAGACTTGGGAGTAACTAAGAGGGAAGGCACAAAGGAGTGCCATTGACAGATGTAGTGTGCAGAGGCCAATAACCCTGTAAAGCTGCAGTGGGTGCTGGTGAGCACTGGATGTTTTTAGTTACCAGGCCTGGGGCCAGACCACTAGATAGGAATTAATTAGGAAGAGTCCAAAGGTATCAGTGGGAACTCTCCCTAATTAATTCCTATCTAGTGGTCTGGCCCCATGCACCCCACACTCTGGGCCTGTGGACTGAGGGGTCTGGTGGCACAAGACAGGGATGGGGACCCAGATCGGAGAAAGAGATAGGACCAGGGGTCTGGCCTGGAGGTACAAAGCAGAGTCTAGGAAACAGAGGGAACAGTTTTAAAAATGAGCCAGACAGAGGCTACCCCATGATGAGCAGAATCTCATGAAACACCAAAGGCTTCATCCAGGTCCCTGAGGGCAGCCTCACTAACTTAACTTATTCCAACAAGGTGTAGCAAGCAGGATCAGGAGGCTACTTTGGTGAGAGTAAGTGGACCGGGGGGGGGTGGGGCAGGGAAGACAGGGCACCACTGTCACCTTTTGAGACAGTTCCTATCACAGACCCCAAAAGGCTAATATTCCAAATTCAGCCAAGGATGCTCAGCTATACATCTCTTTTCCTTCTTTAGATGTATTTTGTGCAGAGCACAGGTGCCAACTTTGTTTTTTTCCCCAATGCGCACTTGCAGACATACAAACACAAAACAAAACACAAAAACACCCTTGCACTTTACTTTTAACTTGACACACTCCCATGCTGAGCCCCAAGCATGCCCAGAAGAGTCAGTGAGTTACCCGGCTCTGCAGCATGTATCAAGATGAGGCACTTTAGTGGGGCTTTATTGGTGCTTTTATCTAATAGCTAACTGAATCAGCTTTAGCTAAAAGCACCAAAAAGCCCCACTGAAGTGCTCAATCTATACAGACGCTGCAGAGCCAGGTTGAAGCAATGCGCTGCTTCTTCTGGTAAAGCAACTTTTTTATTTTTTAATGTCTGCAAGCATGGCTCTGTGCTTGCTGAGCACCCACTAACTTCTTTCGGTGGGTGCTTGAGCCCTGGAGCCATGGAGTCGGTGCCTATGACTCCACTTTCCCACAGTTTAACCAAACCAGGTGCCAAAAGGAAGCTATAAGCTAAAACCCAATCTGGAGAAGATGGATTTCAAGCTACTAGGAACAAGGCAGACAAACTGCTAGAAGTGGTTCCTGTCCCCTACTGGGGATCATGTCCATCTACTGTCAATGAGTAATGAGTCTGGTACCAATTTTAAAGCCAAAATTTTACTATTATCAGCTTGGGTCTTAGCATTCAGTAACAGTGCACTCTTACTTCACACTTCCCTTTACCTTTTGCATAGTCATTTTCTCTACAAGATTACCTAAGTTTTAATCACCTCCAAGGCTCTTGGACAGCACTTGAACAACCATCAAAGGTCTCTTGGACGTCCAGTTGGTAAGTAAGCATCTGGTAGCATGTGCGCCCAGGAGCCCAATTCATACAGATCAATTCCTAATCTGAATGAGTCTAATGTTTATTTGTTTGGTTTTTTTGCCAGAAACCCTAATTTCTGATGAAGAGGACCAGCATTTAGCTCACATTGTGTATTCTCTCTGATCTTTAAGTCAGATACTGTAGTACTTTCTATTGTACTTGTAGGCATGATTTAAGATGTTGAAGTGATCCCGTTCATAGTATACTCCTTCCCATCTACTATTTCAACACCTGAAATCAACCGAGACTCTTGTTAATAATCCTTCATAAGACTAGTGGCAAAAAGATGCAAAGTATTATTCTTACAGAAAAATCTCTTGGGTTTATCTTGATTTGAAAAGGTGTTAGTTCATTGAGTTCTACAGCCCATCCTATTTATTCTGGTATTTCATAGATTTCATAGACATTAGGGCTGGAAGGGACCTCAGAAGATCTTCAAGTCCAGCCCACTGCCTGAGGGGCAGGAAGTCAGCTGAGGTCATAGGATCCCAGCAAGATAGACATCCAAATTTCTCTTGAAGGTGTTCAATGTAGGTGCTTCAACCACCTCCGATGGCAGGCTACTCCAGACCTTGGGGGCTCGGACAGTAAAGAAATTCTTATGTCCAGCCTGAAACGGTCTTGCAGTAGGTTTATAACCATTTGACCTCGTCATCCCTCGGGGTGCTCTGGTGAACAAATGTTCCCCCACATACTGGTGGTCACCCCTGATAAACTTATAGGTGGCCATCACATCACCCCTGAGCCTGCGCTTTTCCAGGCTAAAGAGCCCCAAAGCTCTCAGCCTATCATCATAAGGTCTGTTCTCCTGACCTCTGATCATGTGCGTGGCTCTTCTCTGGACTCTCTCAAGCTTCTCCACATCCTTTTTGAATTGTGGTGCCCAAAACTGGACCCAGTACTCCAGTTGCAGTAAGGCAGATTAGAAGGGAGTTTTGTTTGTTCATGTTTGAGTGCTATCAATTACTGTTGTACATATAAGGCTAGATACACACACTCTAATTGGCATAGACGCAACTAGCATGAAGTGTATTAACTTGGGTATTAGTAATGCAGCTGCCGCAACATGGAGCTCAATGCAGACTACCCAGCCAAACATTTGCCTTGTCTTCATAGAAGCACAGCTGCACTGCTAACTTTACCCAACCTAGTAAGGTAGATCAACAGGCGCCACAGTCCCAGCAGTGACTACAGAGCAGACATAGCAATTGCTGTCTACTGTAATCTATATGCAAGCCTAAATTTGGCTGTAATCCATAAATACAATCAAGGCAATGTTCACAAATCTATAAACTGGAAAGTAAATAAAAATAAAATAAGCTTCTTTTGCTTATATGGAATAAACCAGATGTCTTCATTTGATGTTGGTTCATATCTGATATGCATTTAGGCTAAAGTTCAGTTGCATAAAATGAGAATCAAAAATTCATCCCAAAACTAATCTGAATTATCTAAATAAAACAGTATCTAAGCCACCATGAAAAAAATCATTTTTGCTTCTCAAATCAGGAAAGAACAATTTATTGGTTTAATCAATTCCAAATAATATTCTCTCCAGACTATATATTCTCAGGGCCACGTGTCATCTTATACTGAAGCTATCCAAGACAACAGATAAAAGATCAAAAGTATGAACGTACCTGGAAATAAGGCTCTAAACAACTCTATAAATACAGTAGATAAGTAACTTATAAATAAGATACTAAGAATAAAAGAGGTTTTTACTACTACTTTGCACAGTATTCCTTTTTAATTATAAAATTTATATACAGGTTAGAAAAGTGATTCTCAACCAGGGTGCCCTGAGATCCTTTCCAGGGCGTTACAGGATGCCACACAACGTTAGCACTGCTGGGTGTACAAACATGATCTGCAAGATAAATCAAGAAATTTGAAGTAGGAACGAATAGATTAAAACCATTCTGACATGTTATGGTCTTTCTGAGTTCTTTGCAAAAGAAAATTGCTCTTTTATTTCCATAGTCAAAAAATGAATGAAAACTAAAAGCTGGCATTTTCCAAAGGGTGCTTTGAATCTAAAAAAGTTGAAAACCACTGTACTATGGACTAAACAGGTGTTTCATGAATATGTTTAATGAACCCATTGCAAGCCCATCACTGCAGCCCCAGAATTTTTATCTAAAACAGACTAAGTGATCACAAACAGCTACTCAACTGCTTCCTTTTTTCCACTTAGTACATTATCATTACAAGGTTATACTTTGCTGAAGACAAATATATATCATTATTCCTAACACCTGCTTTGTAATCGCATGGCAAATGCTTGCACAACTACTTGAGGAGACAAAAATGGCTTTGTATGTACAGTATTCATAGTTTAATTAATTGTAACTTTATAGAAATATAATGCAAGTATTCCATGAATATAGTAAGAAACACAATACATTACAGAAAGGCTCATCTGTACCCCATGTTGTTCAGACAGGTGGGAACTAGCGATACTGCCATACTTGACTTTGAGGAGATCAGAAGCAAGCACAAGGTTCAAGACTAAAACTGTAAAAGCTGGAGACTCAGGTGGCATTACCTTTAGTCCTTCCAAACAAGAGCAACAGCCAGGCAGGACATCTTCACAGAGCGCTTACTGGAGGCACTAGTCTTCTTCAGCCACAGGGTGATATTCCAGAAACAGGAGCTACTGTGCAGTTACAGTTCCTCTAATAAAAGAGGAAGACCATCTTTTTTATATAGACCAAATAATAAACAAGGAAATAAACGGGAAGTACTAGAAGTCACAGTACATAATCAAAACTAGGCCTTACTTCGCATAACAGAGACTCTGTGGGGATAATTCACATGACTGCAATACTCACAGAGGGTGCAGTATGTTAAAAAAAACAAACCTAGGAAAAGAGGGAGAAGTTACTTAAGGGTATATCCACTTGCTTGAAGATCCAAAACGTAGCGCGTTATTGGCCTTTTAGTTTTTGGATAGAGACAAACAGGTTAAAGAATAAGACCTCATGTTGGTGGCTTACTATAGCACTCCAAATCAAACAAAAACTAACAAACAAAACAGGTGGATGAGGCATTCAACAGCTAAAAAAAAAAATTGTGTAATAGAGGACTCAGGCATCTGTTGGGAACATAACAGCTGGAGACGCATAGTCCCACAAATTAAACGCTTTAAATTCGTCTGGACCCTATGACATTCACCTTACAGTACATGGGGAACTGGGTGTAGCAAGTTTTGAGACGTTGTGTAGTACAGATGAGAGTCTAGAAGGCTAGATAACAGCAAGTACTATGTCTGTCTTCAGAAAAAGAAAATGAAGGAGGACCCAGGGAGTTATAGACCAATTTACAAAAGGAAATTGGAACAAACAATCAGTCAATTTCAAGCATCAGGAACTTAACAAGGTGATAAAAACACCCAATATGTGTTTGTGAAGAAAAACAACAAACTAACACAATTGTATTCTATGAAAGGGAAACAGAGAGAAACAGTAATATATGATACATCTTGACCTTAATATGGCTGCTTTGGGGCATTGTTTCTAGCATTGGAAACTTTCTGAGAAATTTCCAGGGCTGGAATCTTTCCCAGAGAAGCCTTCCAGGCTGCAGCCACCCCCTGCCCCCTGCTCTCCAGCCATTACAAGGGAGTGCACACTGTCTCAAAGCGAGTGAGGCAGTGGCAAGAGGCCCCCTGAACCATCCCGAGTCTGGAGGATGAATTGGGAGTGTTACTTGGCTATTCTTCCCCTCCCCTCTCCACTCCTCCCTTCCTTGTCTTCAGCAGGGGAGGGATGAGTGGGGCAATGGTCCCCATGCATTCCCCAGACCAGGCTGCCTTCCCAAGTCTTACCCAGTCCATGTCCCCAAGTCTTGGGAAGATTCAGGGAACAGGTCAACTTATCTATGATCAGGAGTCAAGCTGCAGGTGAGATTTCAGAACTGCATCTGTCTTCAGAAAAAAAAAAAAAAAAAAAAATGAAGGAAGACCCAGAGAGTTATAGGTATCTTTCTTCAAGATTAGGCAAGTGTCTTCTGGGACAAATGGACTGAATGCCTGTAGGTTGGAGGTTTCTACTATGAGAATACTTTTCTACTGGGAGAATTGCTAATGTTTGTATGTGGCCATAGGCACTACTTCACGTGGCCATTTCATTGTTTTAGGGCAGGGCTATCCAACTGGCAGTCCATGGGTCAGATGTGGCCCCCCTGAGGAGTTAACCTGCAGCCACCAATCTGAGTGGTGGTCACCCATTGCTCTCCTGCTGCCATCTTTGGCCACCCTTTCCTTCCTCTAGCTTCCACTGTCTGCCTCCAGAACCTGCACATCTCAGGGGAACAGTGGAAAGGGTGACACAATGTCTGTACAGCACAATGTGCAACCTGTGTGATATGTGGGGGAGAGCTGTAGCCCATGTGGCAAGTGGCTGGGAGGGCCTGAGGGTCTGGCCACTTAGAAGTTGGACGCTCATGTTCTAGAAAAATCTATGGCACAATGGATGAACAACTTGTTGAAAAAAAAAACATAGTAAAAAAGCAGTCATCAGTAGCTTCTTGCCAAACTACAAAGATGTATCAGATGAGATGCTGCAGGGATTCTGTCCTAGGTCCAATACTATTCAGTATTTCGTCATTGTAATCATTAATGAAAGAGAGAGAGTACACTTATTAAATTTGCAGAAAACACGAAGTTGAAAAGGTTTCAAGAGCTTTGGAGCACTTATGATTTTTGACAGATTGAAGAAATGGTACGAAATAAGTAGGATAAAGTTAGGTCAGGACAAGAGCAGAGTACTACAAGTAAAGGGAAATAATGAACTGCACAAATTAAAAATGAGGGACAACTAACTAGGCAGCAATTCTGCAGAAGATCTGGGGATCATAGTGAACCTGAACTTGAGTCAATGGCACAGCACTGAAAAAAGCAAACATCTTTTTGGGGTTTCGTGTGTGTGTGTGTGTGTGTGTGTGTGTGTGTGTGTGTGTGTGTGTGTGTGTGTGTGTGTGTGTGTCCTTCCACTCTACTTAACACTCGTAAAACCTCAACTGGAGTACTGCATTCACTTTTAAACCCTAAACTTTGAGAACTAAAGATAGACGTGGAAGAAAATGTCAGAGGGAAGGAACAAAAGTGATCTAGAAAACATGCAAGAGAAATCTATGATGAAACTGGAAGAAGCGAGTCTTTAGTCTAGACCAGTGGCTAGTTAAGTGACTGAATCTGACCCATGCTGGTATGGAGGAGTAGCAGCACATGGCTCAGCCCAGCACATGCCCCCCATTTCTCTGCCCTGCACCATGCCACTGATTCCCTCTCCAACACCCCTCTCTGCATCCCACCCCACTTCGCTCTCTCATTCCTATGGCAATTGCTGTTAATCTATCACCACCATATTCACCCATCCATGCTGCAGCTGGAGGTGGAAATCAGTGCTGCACATGATGGAAGCAGCAACAGAAAGCTGCTGCAGCGGGAAGCTGTGACCTGTGTGGCAAAGGGGGAACCAATGGCAGCTGCCAGGTCACAAACAGCAGCCTACCACTCTAAAAGGTTGCCAATCTAGGGTCCAAATAAAAACACCTAGGGGAGATGGGATAGCCTGCAAATATGTTAAAGGGTTATTGCAGAAGTGGAAAGATACTAACTGTTTTCCATGTCCCCTGAGCATGGGATAAGTACTAATGGAATTAAATTGCAACAAGGAAACTTTTAGATTAGACATTAGGAACATTTTTCTAGCACCAAAGAAAGATGATAGGCAGGCACTGAAACTACCTAGGCAGAGTATGGAATCACCATCATTCAAGGTGTTAAGAAAAGAAAGACAAACAGCCATTTCTGGTAGCTCACATATAGTTAATTCTGCCTTTAGGGAAGGCAGATGAACTAGATACATTTTCAAGACCCCATAAACCTTATCTTCTGTTCTTGCCCCAGCCATCCTGGAATTCCCTATAGCTGGCACAGGCAATAAGTAGCTCGCGGAGCACTCCAGTGGCATACTGTAGTCATAGAATTATATAATCATGGAAAATTAGGATTGGAAAGGATGTCAGGAGGTCATCTAGTCCAGGGGTAGGCAACGTTTTTTGGCCGGAGTACCAAAAAAACCACAATGTCTACCTTGGAAAGTGTCGGAGTGCCGACATGCCGGAGCCCGGAGCAGCTGTTTGCAGCCTCCTGGCTGCAGCTGGCCCATGGAGCCCAGTCTGCTTGCAGCCTCCCAGTTGTCTGCTGGGAGCAGCCCAGGCTCCGTGGCTGGCAGCAGCTGCTTAGAGCCCAGGCTGGCAGTGGTGTGCCGAGCAAAATGGCTTTGCATGCTATGCTTGGCATGCATGCCGGGGGTTGGTGACCCCTGATCTAGTCAAACCCGCTGCTCAAAGCAGTACCATACCCAACTATATCATTCCAACCAAGACTTTGTCTACTTAAGTCTTAAAAACATCTTAAGGGTAGAGATTCCACAACCTCTCTGGGTAGCCTGTTCCAGTGCTTTATTACCCTCCTTATGAAACAGTTTTTCCTAGTACCTAACTTAAGCCATGCTGCAACTAGAGACCATTCCTCCTTGTTCATCTGCCACCATTGAGAACTGTCTAGCTCCATCACCTTTGGAATGTCCCTTCAGGTAGCTGAAGGCTATTAAATCCCCTCATTCTTCTCTTCTCAAGCCCAGTTCCCTCAGCCTCTCCTCAGAAGTCATGTGCCCCAGCCTCCTAACCATTTTTGTTGCTCTCTGTTGGACTCTCTCCAACTTGTCTATATCTTGTACTGGGGTGTCCAAAACTGGACACAGTACTCCAGATGTGGTCTCACCAGCACTAAATAGAGGGGAAGAACCACTTAGCCTCTACCTGCTGGCAACACGCCTAATAATGCACTCCAGTATGTGGTTAGCTTTCTTCTCAACAAGGGCACACTGTTGGCTCATATTCAGCTTATTGTCCAATGTAACCCCTAGGTTTTTTTCTGCAGAGCTGCTGTTTAGCCAGTCAGTGCCCAGCCTGTACCAGTACATGGGATTGTTCCGTCCTAAGTGCAGGGCTTCACACTTCCCCTTATTGAACATCATGAGGATTTCTTTTGTCCAATCCTCCAATTTGTCAAGGTCTCTCTGAATCCTAGCCCTATCCTCCAACATATCTACTACTCCACCCAGTTTGGTATCATCTACAAACTTGTTGAGGGTATACTCCATCCCATCTTCCAGGTCATTGATGAAGATATTGAACAAAACCAGGCCTAGGACCAACCCCTGGGGCATTCCACTTGATACCGGCTGCCAACTAGACACTGAGCCATTGATTACTGCCCTCCGAACTAGAAATGCACTGATACATAGGTTGGATATCAGATGATATAAAGAAAATTGACTGTCGGAAATCGGCCTGATGTGGCCAATAATTTTGCTGATAAGTGCCTGTGCACACGCGCAGCTGCAGTGCAACCCATAGGCAGTGAGGAACACAGCCCAGCAGCTTGGAGAGCTACATCCAGCTGGTAACTTTGTTGGGGTGGAAAGGGCGTGGAGGGGGGGGCAGATCAAGGCCCCCCACAGTGAGAGACAGAGTGGGGCTGGGGCAGGAGCAAGCACTGCCCAGCTGGGGTGGGGAGCAGGATGGAGCTGCAGCTCGCCTCAGGGGTGGGGGAGGGAGGTGGCTCCTGCCGATGCGCGCACCTTAACAGGGCACTGGGGGGACATGGGTGGGCTGGGGCAGGGGCTGTGGCGGGCTCTTCCTGACATGGGGGCAGGGGGTTGGGCTGGGATTGTATTCAGGGTGAGCGGTGATGGCAGCGATGGAAGAGGAGATTATTGGCAGACTATGGAAAATGTTGCGGTGGCTGCAGCCCCCTCCCTACCCCCATAGCCCTCCTTCCCAAGTGCAGCCCAGCCCAGCCCCACACCAGGAAGAGCTCAGCTCAGCCCCAGCCACAGTCTACTACTGCAGCCTCCCTGCCTCGCCCTGCACAGATGAGGGGGCCACATGCCCTGCCCTTGTGCCCTCCCAGGGTGCATGCAACAGCAGGAGCCGCGCCCCCCGGACAAGCCACAGCTCTGTCCCACACCCTGCCTGTGCAGCACCTGCCCCTGCCTCACTCCTCTCTCACCACAGGGGCCTTGATCTGCCCCCCGTCCCCAACAACTCTCTCCTCCCCCCTCCCCTTCCACCACAACAGACTTACCAGCTGGATGCAGCTCTTCAAGCTGCTGGGCCGAGTACTGGAAATCGGATTGGTATCGGCCAATATACCTCCTTAAAAATAAGCTATTAGTGCACCCATACTCTGAACCCAGTGATCCAGCCAGTTTTCGATCCACCTGACAATCCATTCACCCAACCTGAACTTCCTGAGCTTGCTGGCAAGAATGTTGAGGGAGACCATATCAAAAGCCTTGCTAAAGTCAAGGTATATCACTGCTCTTCCCATATCCACAGAGCCAGTCATCTCTTCACAGAAGGAGTCCTCACACGCTAAGCAAAATTAATCTTTACAACTAAGGACACATTTGAAAATCTGACCCTATGCATCTCAACTGGAGCTGCTAGGCACTAAATGCTTTTGAAAATCTGGTCCTGACCTCTTCTGAATGTCCAGTGTATTCTAAAAGTAAAATGGGGACAGAATGAATACCTGTAACTGTGAGGTATTTTTAGATGGGAGCTCAGGTTTTGAAAACTTGTATAAAAAACAAAATCTTTCCTAACGCCTGTCTAAAAGCATCCAAAAGAGGTCTAACAAAACCAGCCATTTATACTTTGCAACCCAAGACTCAGATCAAACATCTTGAGGTCTTATCAGTTCTCAGGCATTAGTCTTTGAGCTAATTACAACTGTGCCTCACTCAGCAAACACACAAGTACATGCCTTCCATTTGAGAAACCATGAGGCTAACCACCAGTTCAACATTACATGGGGTCCAGGGCCCCACTATTCCACTGACCAAACCAAAAGTCTACCTTGGAGTCATCCCTGATCAAACCCTCTCATACAAAGAACACATCATGAAGACAAAACCAAAGGAGAGCACTCTTAACATTTTATATAAGCTCACCAACTTGAAATGGGGAGCTAGCCCTTCAACCATCTGAACTACTGCTCTGGCTTTCAGCTTCTCTTCTGCCAAGTATGCATGCCCGGTGTGGGAGAGATCCATATATGCTAGGTGCCTTGACCCCATTATGAATGATAGCTGCTGACATCACAGGATGTCTGAAGCCTACCAACCTAAACAGTGCGTACCTGTCAGGTGGAGTAATGCCAGCCAGCATCAGAAGAGCAGTGACCAGTAGGACAGAATAATCAAGACAAACTGAAGAAGATATGAGACACCTGCTGTCTGGCCATCCCACAAGACACATACAGGAGCTTCCTCACCAGCACCCAACCTCTTGATGTCACACAAAGATAAATGACTACAGATACGCAACAAAAGGCTGGAAAAAAAAATACCTGACGGAGAAAATAAATGGACATAGCAGTAGCCAAGTCCTTGCCACCAGGGCTGACCAACCATAGCAAAAATGGCAATGTCTCAACTGTCTACGCCCCAACGAATTAATGAAAATGTGGTGCTATACCATTGGTTCAACCACCTGTGACTGGCACAGAGCCTTGGACTATGCAACACCTGCTGCAATGCCTGTTGCTTGAAGGCACATGTACAGTGAAAGATCTTGAAAAGTACAATAAATGAGTACAAGCATACATAACAGAATGGGCAAACATGATGTACAGACATGAAGAGAAAAATTGTGTTTCACTAAAATCTACATTTCTTTTATTCAGACAGCATGAGTCATGAAAGCCAGACAAAAGAGAAAGTTCACACAGCAGTCACAAGACTCAGCAGGCATGTCTACACGAGACACTTACTGTGAAGTAGCCTAATAACACTGCGCAGTAGCAAGCCAGTCAGAAGCCATTCTATTATGCTACAACGAGGCTACTGCACAGTAAGCATCACAAAAAGCAAACAAACCATGCACTGGCACTACCGCACAGTAGCACGAGCCACTGAGCGTTTAGTTAGTACTTCATTAAACAAGTACTAACATGAAATGCGCAGTAACTAGTGTATCTACACATTCATTAATACACACTCAACATAAACGAATCCATCCAGGGAGGTCTCATCTTTTACAACCCAACCAAAAGAAAAAAAATGCACGGTACTACTCAGCAGTGGAAGGACCTTACATTCAAATGTGCCTTCAACTTCACCTTCATCTATATTACGTTAACATCTGGCCTCTCTCTCGAATGAGGAGAAAGCAAACGAGAGTACTAAACAGTACAAAGCAAATCAGTAGGTTTTCACATACAAAGTTCATAGTATTCTCCTCCATTAACAGTTATCATATGAAAGATACTTTGGCAATAGAGTTCCCCTCCAGAATGCAAGAAGGAAAAGTACCGATAAGATTAGGACACAACCAATTCTGGGAGGCAATACACAACAAATAGTCTAAACAATCACGCTGACATGACTGGGCCACAGGTATTATTCCAATAACACAGCCCAACACACGATTTAAAAATTATTACATTAGTTGTAAAACGCTAGGGTGCGTCACAATAATTTACAGGTATATTGCATATATAGGGGTAGAAATCAAACACAGGCAGGGGAAGCTTCGGTCACTGATTCAATCTGGAGAAGATTCAGCATGATTCAGCGACCGAATCTCCAAACCAAATCGGGAGACCCATTAATCTCTCCAAATCGAATCAGAAGCCTTCGATTCAATTCAGCAAGATTTGATGATTTGGCCATAGGCACAGCTCTATATGTTTTTTCTACATACCTCAAGGTACCAGGCATGGCTCATGACTCCCGAGATGGTGGAGCAGATGGAACATCCTATGGGAGTGCAGAGGGGTCCCCCATGTGCTTGGCAGTGGACGAGAAGTACTTCAGGTCCACTTCTGGGTCTGCCGCCGAGCACGCTGGGGGGGGGGGGGGGGGGAGGGGGCTGCGTTCCTGTGGGATGCTTCATCTACCTCACCATCTCAGCCTTCACAAGCCATGCCTGGTACCTCGAGGTATGTAGAAAAAACATATGAAGCTGTGTCTATATCTGAATCTCTGATTCTCCGAATCAGAATCAAAATCGGGACAGTGATCCGAATCAGCAAAACAAATCACTATCCCCTGAATCGGGCCGAATCCGAATCAAATATGGCCTGTTTCACACACCCCTAATGCACAAGATCCTCAGTGCCCTGTATGATATGTAATGGATATCCTCAGGGGCTGCCCTAGGCTGTGGTAGTAACATAAAAGTTAAGTGCCACAGGTTCTGCAGGAAACAACAAGCTGCCAGGCATTTTGCTACCTGTTGGTCCTGGTTAAGGCAGGGATGCTCCATTTTGTTTTGTTCTTTTTAAATCCATATTTTCCAGCTGCCTACCCATTTTACCTTTATCCCCTACTCCCTCTTCAATTCTTCCCCTATAGTCTCCTGCAACATGATCTACTAATGGGGCAGAGATCTCTTGCCCAGCCAGGGAGCTCAGCATTCAGTATGTTGCTGGCAAAAAGTCTTTCCTGACATGATACTGCATTTAAGAAAGAAAGCATGTGGCAAGGAGCCTCTTATTTACTGGGCACAATTTTTTTCCATTTTTTTTTTCCTGAAGAAAGCCTAAGCAAAGAAATTAAAAATCACAGTGATAGAAAGGACCCTAAGGGTCATATACTCCAACTCATCTCAGAAGTGCTATATTGCAGGATTTCTGAGGGTCTCCAGTCTCTTCCTATCACCAAGTGCAGTTTCTTGCTGAATAGTAGGACCTCATTTAAGTAGAGGAAAACTTTGGCATTTGCTGTGCATAATGGCTGATTTGGCTATCTATATTCAGGAAAATCTTGATGGTTCCATTTGTGCAATCAGCCAAACTGCCAAGAGAGCCAGAAATCCCAGAGACAGAACCCAACTGCTTTAAAAAATCCTTCAATTGTTTGAGTGGACAGAAAGAGCATATGACTTTCCAACCATAAAATGCTTTGAAAAAATCTCCTTGCAGGCTGTACTCATACAACAAAACCAAACGAACTTCAAATGCAGGCCCTATAGCAGTGAATCTCAACCAGGATGTCACAAGATCCTTTGAAGGGTACCCCAAGTTATAAAATAAGTCAGTTGTGAAAAGATAAGCAGAGAAGTGTAGGCTCAGGCTCTTCCCTGCCAGGCCATTCCCTCCACCCCACACTGCAAGGAGGTAAGCACTGTAATAAATGTATTTTCAAATGGGGTATCACTCAATTCACAAAAGTTATGGAAGGATGCCTCAAATCAAATGAGGACTGCCCTTAGTCTAAAACAGTTGAGAACAACTGCCCCACAGTTTTATGTAGGTGGAATACCAACTTCCCCACAGACCACCCCAACTTTACATTCAACAAGAAGATTATTGTACATGATACCTTTCTATATTTTACACTTTTGCATTCACTTTGTAAGAAAAATCATTCTTCAACTTAATCTAGTACCATATAGATAATAAGTGTTAGAGATGTCTGCTAGCAGGTTTACTGTTTTTGACTTCAGGAGTTCCATCTCTTCCTGCGAGAGGAAGACTTTTCCCCAAAGGAGTTATGTGATTTCATACAACAAATGTAAAAACAAAGACACTTTTGTTTAAGAACTGAAGATTTGTTTTGTTTGGAGGATTGGGGAGGAGAGGAAGAGAGCCAGAAAAGAAAAGACACTGATCATCCTACACTAAACCTAAAAAAAAAAAAAAGGAAGAAACTATCTGCCTTTTATTACGGTTAAGATAGTATTTGGCAATATCAAGCTACCATCAAAAGTAGGCCTTAAAGAAACAGTCATTTTCAGAATCCCCTACATACACACACACACACAAACTGCTATTTATAAGTAACTGCTAACATTTTAACCGAAATAAGAGGGATATTTTTTCTCTCCTTGTTTTGTTTTCTAGTTCTTGAACTGTACATCTGGCTGCATTTCAATATGCTCTACCTCACAACGGTTGCTTTCTCCTTTTCTTTGTGTGGTTATCACAGACCTAGAAAAACACATTTTGAAAATAGGAAAGTGTACTTTTAAAAATACAAAGCTGGTAGTAGGACTGAGGACAGGTACAGCCCCTGAAGCTTATTTTTTAACTGATTTCAAGTTGACAACTTCCCTTTAGCCTATCATATATCATTCAGTAAGTGGGGATAAAACATGATCCTATAACAAGCTTTATGTGAGCAGACCATAGTACACACACAGAACTACTGCTGAATTGGTAAAATACTAGAAATGGGAAAACTGCTAAAAGTAAAAAGAGAATTTTAAGTGTGCCCCATGCCCTGACCTGCAAAAAAATTGCAAATGAGAAGACCCTTGGGTTCCCAAGATAGCCTTAAGGTATCCTCGCAAACACACAACATGTGCCAAGCATGCCTAGGCAGATCCAAAAATAGAAAAAGGATTCTACTCACTGAGGAATGCCGATTAATGAAATCTGTCTGACATATCAATAAGTCATTACCTCCAGTACCAAGTTTTCTCCAATCAACTTCTGTAAATGAAAATCCAAATATTACAAAATATACTTACCCAGTACATATAGGTACCTCCCCTATGAGGGAAGGAACTACAGGCTCAGTAGGGACAGCAAGAGCTGGAGAACTCCCCTGGGTGTGAGGCAAGAAAGTGGGAGTGGGCAGGGATGGAAGGGAATATAGAACAAAAATCTTTTCTTTCATGGAGGTAGTGAACGTGAGTTGAGAAGCAAGGTTGGGCTGAGCAGGAGGATGCTCTCCTAGGCCAGAGGCAGGAAAGCAGAAAGGGATGGATTTCTCTTCAATGGGAGACAGGTGCGGGGAGTGAGGAGAGTTTCTTGAGCTACACTAACTTAATATTGTATTCAGTTTTCATAAGATTTTTGTCTTATGCCACCCTCCATCTTTTGGGGGAAGGGAGGCACATAAATCTAACAAACAAACAAACAGATAAGATCTTAAGAGTTTCTGTCCAGCTGGTGAAAAGCAAACAGTCAGTAACATCTCATTCACCTTGCCCTATGTTTTCATGTAACTGGGTTAATCAGAAATGAACAAATCTTTTCTTTCCTTCTTCACTTCCTGCCAATGCTCTTTTACTTGTTTAAATTTGCAAATAGTAGCAAAATCAAAGCAAAATGATAATATTTTATAATACAGAGCTGCTTGCAATTACAGATTTCTTTTTAATTCAATGAGAGTCCTATTATTGCTTTGTCTAATCACTACAGCTACATATCCATTCAAAGCTTGCTTTTCTGATGCAAACTCAGCCTTTTAATAGATACCTCAGGTTACATTACAATGGTGTACAAACCAATAATCCTTTCTTTTTTATCTGTAGCATCAAAGGTAAATTTAATGTGAGTACTTCTCCCTTATGTCCCTATTCAAGATTGTAGTATTCAATCAAATTCTTCTTTATTCTCTTACTCACCCAGTTTCACTCCTGCCTCATCAGTTTGACTCAGTTCCTTCCATTTCTCTGCTCTGGTTCTCATGCTCATTCACTTTCCATCCCAATATCTCTCTTCTTACCATGAATGAAGACAAATGCATTTCCCTTGTTTGTATACGGCAGTATTAAGGACCAGCTTGTTTTCACTTGCTTGAATTTAAGATGATTTGGGTTACTATTTTCCTCACTGATAAAAGCCTAAAAAATTCATCTCATTTCTAAGTGTAGGTATGTCAAGATTTTAATCATGAAAGAAAAATTATTAGAATGGTACTGTGATTAAGGGACAGTACTGAAAGTCAGGATATGAGAGGTCTCTCCTCTGCTTTGCACAGGATCCTTGTTTACAAGTAGATTCATTTTTTTTATTAAGCTTGAATAATACTTCCCTATCTTATCCATTAATATGGGGCATTTTATGACTGTCAAATAAAAGGAGCTGTACAAATGCAAAGCATATATCTGGCCTCATCATTTTAATCCTATGTATTAAACACTGCCATATAAAACAAAAATTAGGAGCAAATGAAATGCAACACAATAAGTGATTAGCCTAATAATGAATCATAAGTTACCAAGACAGCTTAACTTTTGTTAAGATTATTATTCTCTACTGCTCGATACATTCTTTTTGCTTATTTCCCATGAGAAATGCCAACACATTGTTGCAGCTTCTATTGTATGCATTTAAAGTTACCATTAAAAATCTGAATTATCAAGTTTTGGTTAAACCTACATACGAAAATACTTTTCTAATGCACCAATTTCCAAGAAAATTATATACCTTTTTATCAATTTAGTTTATAACGCAGGTATCTTGAAACACAGATCTTGCTCTTATACATAAAAAATACCCGAAGTGTCTTATTTTCCTAATGATTCTTCAAGAAATCTACACAGGCCCACAGCTTTCTTCGGTTTTAAGAATTCATCTTTAATTTTAGGTGTTTTAATTTATGCACCAGAGTGCATAACGCAAGAAAACCTAGGTGCCTTAAGCAGAGATGTGGGACGGAAAATTTTCCAGTGGTTTATTTTTTGATGGGAATTTTCCATTTCTAAAAATTCATTGTTTCATAAAATTAATTAGTAACAATGAATGGATGCCAATTCAATATTAGGCAGGTTTGGCAGTTTCAAAGTTGTAATTAATGTTGTTTAGGTGATTATCCCTAGGAACTGGAAGTGTGTGAGAGAGTACATATATGCTTTATTGATTTGTAAACAGGACAGTAAATACCCTCACATAATAATCCAAACCAAAAATCAAGTTATGAATTCACCTAATTGGTTTTGATTTGAGCTGCACAGTCAAAGCATGACATATAAAGCACGACAATAAAAAGTCCTTTTTTAGATATGTGGGAAGCCGGAGCCAGAGGAAAAGCAAGGGTAACACTGGACCCCTGCTAAACCAGATGGGACAACTGACAACCGATGCCCAGAAAAAAAGCCAACTTGCTAAATGGGTACTTTGCATTGTTTTTTTTTACCAGTCCCAAGGGATGCCCCTGCCCATTACGGGATGGGAAGGCCTGGGTGAAGGTGATCCCTTACCCTCCGTCAATGCTGACCTTGTGAAGGAACACCTTGAGAGGCTGGATACCTTCAAGTCAGCTGGCCCTGACAGTTTACACCCCAGGGTACTCAAGGAGCTGGCAAGCATCATAGTTCAGCCCCTGGAACAGACCTTCAAGAACTCCTGGTGCTCTGGTGAAGTGCCCAAAGACTGGAAGAAGGCCAATGTGGTGCCTATCTTCAAGAAAGGGGAGGAAATCATGCTGGGATCCTATGATCCCTACTGACTTCCTGCCCTTGGGGCAGGGGGCTGGACTTGATCTTCCAAGGTCCCATCCAGCCCTAATGTCTATGAAATCTATTAAATATTATGCCCAATTCTTTGGGTATGCTAAAATTAGTGTGTCAACAGTTTTCAGTGCCTTTGGTTTTTTTCTTAAATTTAAACAAACAATATAAGTGAAGTACGTGCTATTGTGCATTGTTTTTACATTTTCACAAGTATTCCAATAAATATAATTTCTTTCCACAAAGCTTTGAATTTGTTTGAATATAACATTTAATGTGGTTTACTTAATTTTTTTCCTAATCAAATATTTCACTTCAAATACTTGTGGCTATTAGGACATAAAATTAACATGGGGTACATTTTTAGTTCTGCGTACTAAATAAGTCAGATAAACATGCTAAATCAGATCACGTTATATTTAGGGCATCAGAAAATTTTCTAATTCAAAATTTTCTGGAAAACCCACATCTCTGGCCTTAACTGAGACCCAATTAAGTCAATGTGGTGCACCCTTCCATTAATGTTCACAGTAGCGTGCTGCTTGTTTTTATTTCAGAGTTGGGAGAAGGAAGAAGGGACATAAATGGACTAGGTATTCACCACCAGCCTTCATCCATTCCTCACCCACTCCCAACCTCCCATTCCCACCTTGTTCTTTGAGCCAGGGAAACAAGTAGGGCTGCCAAACCTAGACTTTTTTTTTTTTACTGACAATCTGCAAACTTTTTATTAACAGGTGTTTTTACTGTTACTAAAAAAAAATCCTTAAGTTGGCAGGCCTGTACAACTGCAGTCATGGGTTCACACCCTGTTCCCCCAACCAGAGGGGTTTCCTACTCGCCCTATACCCCAATGGAACCCTGCATCACGCTTTGCCTCTCCGCTCCCTGCAGCTTGTCCCTGCTGGTCTGTTTCCCCCTGTCCCAGCACAGACCTCTACCTGTTGCCTCTCCCCCTCTCCCAGCCCTGCAGTTCTGTCCCAGCCACAAGGAACCTCAGAGGCTCTAGTGAGCAAGACAGCCATGATGGACAGTTCACTGCATTGAGCAGCACTCCCACTTAGACACCAGATGGCACTGCTCTTCTCTCTGTCCAGCATCAATGCTTTAATGTAGTTTCATTCAGGCAACTAATCTTAAAAAGAGTTTGGGACTTATTTTTATGAAGGCAAAAATTATTTTTATGGCATTTACACAAAGATGATTTTAGGCTCCTTCTTTCCTTCCTTATTACCAACAGCTGGCAACTCTCATCACTAAACCTGCATCATGGTCTTTTCCACAGCTGTACCATAACTGTAGATTGTCCCCTCTCTCCTGTGAACTCCAGCTTTAGACTCTAAATATGAATATGGCCTTAAACCCAGAAGTTTCAGCACTGTTCTAGGCCTTTACTTTGGTCCCTTCTCAGACTACTTTCTTCTTATTCATATCTACATGGATACTGGACCATTTTATGCCCCAGGAGGCATATTCTTCAAAGCAGGCAAACATGGATCAGTGAAGGAAGAACATTTTCTTAGCAGCCACATGACCAGAAAACTAGTGAGATAATACACTGGCAAGTGTCCAGGAAGAAGGACCACAATCCTTTTATCTGCCAGGAGTGCAAGTTAGCCAACCTGACCTCTACCCTATATTTATTCATATACATGGTAATTTCTGTTTATTAAAATGTATTTGTGTCTGCTCCTTACAAGAGAAAAAAAAATAGAACAGTAACTACCAGAGGCAGCAAATGCCAGAATATTACTTTTTATAACTCCAATTCACATCAGCTGACTGGTCCAGGAAAAAGGAATCCAATCACCTACCAGCATTCCAGTTTGTCAGACCATTAATACAGAATTGCTGCTTGTCTAAGTTATTGAGTGGGTGGTGGTGATGGAGCTGTTCTGGTTACTGGCACACTGCATTTCCTTCCATTGACATTTACATATAATCTTAATTCTAAATTTTCAATTTGTATTTTAGAAAACTACTATTTTAAATACATTTTTCACAAGCTTAAATGCAGCTTTTATGCAGCCAGGCCTGGCAATTACCTTGGGTTTTTAAAGGCCGTTTAAGGATTGTTGTTTGAGAGAAATTACCTACTACACCACTTGCAGGCTCTAAGCTACCCCAACTTCACTTTTTCTTTTGTCCTGAAATATCCTTCCTAGTTCTACGTAAACTACATCATCTCTGTGCCTTTTTGGCTTCTACTCCATCCCATTGTAGCCATCTGCATCAGAGCCATTAGCCATAAACTCCATGGAGCCTATAATACACACAAAAAAACCTCATCCCAGCAAGGCACATAATGGCTTCTAGAGCATCTAGTCACACAGCATTCAGCTATTTCCATTAAGCTGTTTGTAAATATATTGTAGCTTTGATCAATGTTGGTTTAATGGATCCTCTAATTGGTTTGCTTTCTCACTGGTTTTTTTGCCAATCAGCCTTCCAAAAGTAATATCAATTAAACAATACAATGACCCTGTAACTGTAAACAGAACTGCAGAACAGCTGGCTACCATCTTGAACAATCTCAAAAAGGAGAGATGGCTTATTACCATAGAAGGATTGGATACAACCCGGTCAAGCAGATAAGCATGGTGCATCATAAATCGCCTTACAGGCAAAGGCACCAAAAAAGACACTGCCCTGTGTCAGCAAACTCTATCATACAAATATTATGCAACAATAGCAAGTACAGTAACCCAAGAAACCAACTCACAGAAATGATTAGACTCCTGAATCATGAACCACTTAAAGCACACAATGTCGACTTTAATTTAACCACTCCCATCTCTGACAATGAGGCTGACACAGCTATTGAAGTGATCAAGACTGGTAAGGCTGCTGGCCCAGGTAAGATACTCCCAGAATTCATTACCAAGCTTGGAACCACAGTGAAAAGTTGGCTCCAGAAATTCACGTATAAGCCTCTAGAAAGTAACAGACTTCAAAAACCTGGCGAGAAGCTGATATTATTGCTATCTTGAAACTCAATAAAACCACCAAAAGATCCAAAGAGCTACTCACCTATCTCACTACTCTGTTACATACAAACTCATGGAGCACATAATTCTGAATAAAACAGAGAACATCACTGATCCCCAGCTCCCAAAAGAACAAGCTGGCTTTCAAAAAAAAGCAGTGTACTACTAACCAAGTTACATTACTTACATCTGACATAGAAAACAGATTTGAAATGAGGCATAAAACAGGTGTGGTCTTTATTGACCTTACAACCGCCTATGGTACTGTATGGCATCAAGCCCTCAAAATATAAACTGCACGCTATGATACCTGACCACAAGCACACTTTCATCATGAACATATCATTTAAACTCACTATGAGTCAAGGAGAAAAAAAGCAGAGAACAAACTCAGAAGAATGGAGTCCCCCAAGGGTCATTGCTAGCACCAATACTTTTCAGTGTATACATCTCATACTTTCTGCATCCAAGTGATAAACGTATGCTGACAATGTCGCCATAGTAGCTCAAGGAATTGACGTGACAGAACTGGAAAAAGATACCGCATACTGACATGGAACTCATCACTATCTCCACAAGTGGCACTTTAAGTTGAGCATCAATAAATCAGTATCATCACTCTTCCACTTGGACTATCGTTGAGCCAAAAGCACATGGAATATCAGAGTAGGCAATTGCATCCTTCCCCATGAGTACACCACAACCTACCCAGGAGTCACATTAGGCCATTCTCTTACCTATAAACATCAACTTCAGAAGGTCAACATTAAAATCTCTGCACAGGTACCTGCCTCAAGATCTTTAGCCAGCATGACATGGGGTGCCAGCTTCAAAGTATGCAGAACCACTCCACTATGCCCCCAGCAGAATATTGTCCTCCCATATGGTCCAGAGGTTGTTGCACTAGAAAGCTCTACACAGTACGTAACAGCGTGCTGAGACTCCTAACAGGCTGCACAACTCACACACGCACACAGATGTGTTCCCTGTACTCTTGGGCATTAGGCCAAGTGGAAGACAGACCTTAACATCATTATTGGCAAGAGATGATGAAAATCACCTGTTCCACCAACTGTTAACTGAAGACCCAAATAGATGGAGGCTTAAGAAGCTTAAGTCATAAACCGTTTATACATGAAGCCCACAAAATCCTAGAAGAGATTGGGGATGCTGAACCAAACCTATGGGTAATAACAGAGTGGACCGACCACTGAGAAATATCAGACCTATTCCTACAACAGTTTATACCAACACCAAATGAGTCCCCCATTGGCCATGAGCTTGACAGAGAAACATGGGTCAAACTGAACACACTGAGACCTTGATATGGACGCTTCAAAACAACACTTCACAAGATGAACACCTTGCACACCCAGCCCCCTATGTGAATGTGCTGCCCAACAAACAGCACAACACTTAACCAAAAGCTCCAATTTTTACAAATGCCCGGACTGGGCAGATAGAATCCACACATTGAGCAATAACACCAGACAATAGCTCAGATTTGGAAGTTAATATCTGATGCCATACAAAAGTGAAAGAGTCGGGCCAATAAGAGATATCAACCTAAGAAATTCTTCCCTCGCGTGATTTCTGGCCCATCACTCTTATGCTACCATCTTAAATGTATTAATAGCAGCTGATTTTGTGTCAACATTGTTCCTTTTATTTAAATCTATTTCCTCATACTGTTGTGTTTGTCCCCACCATATTTATAGAAAGCAATCATTCCCCCTTTCAGCCCTTTGCGAAGCTAAAGAAACCAAGCTGTTCTAAGAAAGGCTCTTAATTTTCTCGATCATCCTATTAGCCTTCTCTGTACCCATTCCAGTTTGAATTCTTCATTTTTTAACATTGTGTGTCTACAACTGTGGTATTTTAAGAAAGGGAAGAGTTGTCTTTTGTACATTTCCTAAACCATCACAACTACAACACTTAAACCCTACCACCAAGTATTTTAGATGATGTCTCATCATTGCTTTGTGTAATGATGTAAAGACTTCTCTATGTCTACTAGAAATACACTGCCTGATCTATTTTAGGATCATATTTGCCATTTGATCAGCCACATCACATTGTTGTTTCACAATGATCCAAATACGCCATTTTTTTTTCCTCCTCGTCATTTCCAAATGATGAACCTCTGGTTTTAAGCAAAACTACTTCTTAGCCCCCAAGTGAATAGCTTTGCAGTTCGTACTACTAAATTCCATACCATTTCCCTTAATTCAGTCCTCAAGGTCTTCTAATTCTTCCCGTGACAGTCTATTCCTCTTCAGTGCTGATAAGGCTCCTAACCTGGCATCCTTAGCATATTTCATTAGCATTTTATTTCTTACTGGTGGTAGAGTCACCAAAGGCAAACCCTTGAGAAACCCTACTAGTTGCATCTCTCCAGCCTAAGAGGACCCCTCTTCAGCATAAATCATCTTAATCTTTTTTCGCATGTTCTTTACTAATTTTACAATGCTTCTACTAATCCCCATTATCCCCAGATAAACTAATTAACTAACTTTCCTACATGGCACCATATACATGTTTTGCTATTCTGATGTATTCTACTTCATTTCTCTTGTCTAGAAAAATCAGTTTTCCAGGAACACTTATCACTTTCTTCAACAGATGTATTTTAGTTGCAGTTCTCTACCCATATGGTACTAGCCCCAATTTGATAGATTTATTAAAAAAAATATTTGCTGTCAATCCCCCAACTTCATGTGCCAGCTCTTTCAGAACTCTGTGAAGGCAACTGTCCCAACTTAAGTACATTTAGTTTCTTGAGTTTTGCTTCCACCTAGGATATGGTAATTTCCATTTCTTTACCCTGTCATTCCAATTAGCCATTATTTCTTTCTCCCTGTGTTGTTATCTTTACTGGCAACCAACTCAAAGCATTTGTTTAGTTTTTGACTGAAACCAGATTATTTTTGGTCTCTTCCATTCTCCTCCCCCCACCCCAATCCAGCATTGGAGCCAACTTTTCCTCCTCGGTCTCTTTTTATTTACGTGGCTGAAGAATCTTTTGCTATTTAATTTTCTTTGCAAGGTCTAACTCAGCTTGACTTCTGGCAATTCTCATTTTAGCTACACACTTCCTGACCTATAAGATTTATCTCCCTTTGCTGATCAATCCATTTTTTCCACTCTTTATAGGCTCTCAGCTGCCTCCAATATCCTTGTGACCTTTTGATTCATGCAGTGAGGTCCTGAGCCCTTCTCTACAAATTATTTCTTCTTGTTTGAGAAACAAGGCACAAATGCTTTTCTTATTTTTCAATTCAAGTCTGTGATGCCTTCAGTCCCATTGACTTCATTAACTAGTTTCCTCAATTTCTCAAAACTTGTCCTTTTAACAATCAAAAAACCTTAGTTATAGGCCTATTTTTGTTTCTCTTTGTTTTAATTTAGATTAAAATTCACACATAATCAACACACACACTTAACTCCTTACTGAGTAGTCGCCTGGGCCAGCAATGGAAAGAAGGAGCCACAGACAGCCATGGAACCATAATCAAAGCTCAGTCATACATACCCTTCCTAATTCAGTGCAGATTGCCAATCCAAATTTTAGTTACTAATTTTAGGAGGAAACTGTATGATGTTTTTCCCTTTTAGCTGTAAACTGTATGATGTTCTTTCCTTTTAACGTCAAACACTGTTCTTCAAATATACCATACAACCGGCCCCAAACAACTTGCATTACACATACTACAGTCCATTTAGCATACCAAGTCAAAAGAACAAATAAGTGTTGTCCTAATATTAAAATACCTCCTGCTTGCCTAGGGAATGCATGCATTTAGTATTGGGTACATTTAAGAAGTAAAAATATTCTACTTTCTAAAGAAAAAAAACAAAAAACTTGACTTAAATAAGTTACCTGTACTTTGACTATCATTTAGTGTTTCTTTTTCCATTTTACTTTTGCTTCATAAATGAACTTTAGTTGTCTTTCTAGTCTGGAATACAAAAATGTATTTAAAATGTCACATCGTTCCTTCATGCCCTTAGAAATATCGCTACTAAAGATTTTCAGTGTAGATATCTGAAACTTCACATTTGCAGTGTCAGAATTCTGCAAAAAGAAGGCACTGAAAGCACTGTCATTTATATACTGAAGCCCTAACACTAAAGTGTGATAAAGGAAGACAGCATTAACAAGTGATACCAGCTGGTAAAGTATAGAGAATTATCTACAAATGGATTTGCAAAATACTATGGTTTTCTTAAGGCCTGTCTACACTAGAAAATGCAATTATTTTAATTAAACCCACATGATTAAAGGCACAATCTTCTTAATGCGGGTGCAGTTAGATCAGTATGTAGATGACAGGCCCTGTCTATTCCAGAGGGTTTGCTAGCATAACATTTACCAGCTCTACAAAGAAAAACAGCAGTATCAACAAGAGGGGCTACTGGTATATCTACCTACCTACACTAGGACTTCTACCAAGATCTCTGTTAAAAAAAAAAACACCCTAGTCAACATAGCTATTATGGAACAAATTTTAAATATACACTATGCTTTATGCTGCATTATTTCATGCAGGAAAGCACTGAATAATTCCTCTGTAGTGATATAATTGCATCCATACCAAGATTTATAGCATAAATATTATGGGGGAGGGGAATTATACTCTCACAGATTTACTTAAAATTTACCAGCTAAGTGTTGACCAGGCCTTAAAATCATCTTGTTATTCTGAAAAATAAACACACCAAAAAACAAACAAACAAAAATCAGTATGAACCATATTATCCCACCTTATAAAAAAAATTTGCCAAAGGAGAAAGCAAAAACAAATGCATCACATGACTAGGGATGTAGGAAAGGGGAGGGATTAACAGTTGCATTTAAAAGATGAGACAGTACTGCTTACAAAAGCATCTGTGGGGCATCAGAACTCTATACCTGAAGACCTCAGGACATCTTCACAGAGCCTCTTTGATCATTACCACAGTTAGTTCACTTACCACTGAACCATTTGAGAGCACCTGGCTGCAACTTTCCACCCAAAGATGATAAAGCCTATGGAAGGGAAGTTAATATTGAGAGACAAAACTTCAAACTACAAGACAGATTGCAGTTATTTGGGTCCTTTTGACTAGTCACACCTTTCAACATAACTGATTTTAGCTCCATCTCTCAACCAGTTTCCTCAACATGACAAAAAACAATTGCCACAAAGAGGACTACCAGTGACTTGAGAAAAATGTTGTATAACCACATGTCTATGCTACCTTTTCCAGATGTTATCTTTTCTATGTTAAGCAATGCTGACGCTTAACTTTAGGCACAAATATCTCTGAAGTTCACACATTCGTCTTTATGAAATCTAAAGCTGCACTCTGCTCAGCAACTGTGGACACTGGATGCTTTGCAAGTTTCAGAGAACATCAAAGTATAATAAATAGTGTGAGTTGGTGTTTCTCAAAGTGTGATCAGTCAGGCCTTTGTAAGTGGTCTGTAGATCATGCCAGGCCCTCTTCCCCTTTCATTAATCAGAAGCTTGATGATCAGAGTATATGGCAGCCTGCTGGAAATTTTGAGGGTTGACTCTGTTGGTTCAAAAAGTCTGGGAAACAAAAGTTTGGGTTTCCCAATCCAGAAATGTATTGGAGTAATACAGTGTTTACTTCAAACTTAGTTAGAAGTTTGGAAAAAAATGATTAAAAGTACCCTTATAAAACTTTATCCATTTAAATGTAAGAGAATATCTTAGCTGAAGTTGACACAAACAGGCCACCCATTAAGGGTATACAATAGTTTCTGTCTATATACAATCTGAAGTAATTTATCTTACAGTTTAATAATTTATTATATACAAAAATGTAAGTAACACAAAACATGCCCTGCATTTTTAAGTGTTAATTTAGCCTCACCCTCATGTTAGATAAATAATTACTAGAGATATTTTATAGATAAGGAAACTGAGCAACAAATGACCTTCCCAAAGTCACTCAGCAAATCTGTGACAGAATTAGGAACAGATTCAATTATTTAAAATTATAGTAGTGTTAAGAGTGATGCTGTAGCTGTAATAGCCCAGGAATCCTGAGAGGCAAGGCTTTTTGGGGGTGATCTCTTTTCCTGGACCAACTGTATAGTTAAGATGAAGTTAAATAAGCTTGCAAATGCAAAGTGTTCTTCAGATGACCTCCAGGCACAGATCTTCAGGTGACCTAAAGCGGTGGTTCTCAACTTTTGTACCACAACCCATTTGTAAGACATCCGTGGCCAGTCCCGAGCCAGTGCCCCTAACTTCCAACTTGCTGCCCCTGTAATGTGTGGGGCACGGGGTGGGCGTGTGGGGCTGGCAGAGATGTGCGTGGTGGGATGGGGGGATTGGGGGGGGGGGGGAGGGGGGCAAGCAGCCCCTTGCAAGCTGGAAATCTACCAAACTGTTAAGGAAAAGCCATGGTTTCCCACATTTTTCTCCATTAAAAGGAAAATCCATTTTTTAAACTATGTTGATCCATTTTCAAAGTTTGTTGGCGACCCTTTCATATATCTTTCCAACCCACTTTTAGGTCATGACCCACAGGCTGAGAATCACTGACCTCTAGAATGCTTTTCATTCAAAAGCATGACTAAATTTATCCCAACTGCACAGTTGGTCCAATACAATTAAAACACCCCAAAAATCCTTGCCTCATACAATTATAACTAAGTTATAAGAGGAAATACCTTCCTAGGTATTTGAAAGGTGCATACTTTTCTGGCCTAAAAAGCAAGAAAGTGTCAATTTAAGTTCAATGGGCCACTGTGGAGAGCAGCAATAGAAGACCAAGTGACTTCATTGCTGTCCCTCCTCTCAGAAGTACAGTCTTAACAACATTAAGACTTTTCAACAAGTTCTCTCTCACCTAACATTTCCTTTACACCAGATTCGCCCTTTGAAACTAAACCGGTTAGCACCCCTTAAAAAGCCAGCCACTGACAGGCCTAATTTCACATCATGTTGTGACAGATGTCTGCCAGATTCTGAACAGGGCATATGCCTGGCCCAGAGGAAGAAGCCTTGGCTCTGCCCTGCGGAGAGAAAGAAAGATAAGGAAGGAAGTCTGCACTTCTCACAGAGTCAGAAAAACAGCTTGGAAGGCTTAAAGAGCAATTACTTTCAGCCTCTCCAGGGCCATCCGTTTTCCCTCCACGTGAACGAGGAATGTAACAACCACGCTCATTTTCTACACTGCCCCGCACCGGAACTGGGATGTCCCGCTCCTGAAGTTACGGTTACCTCAAGTCGTGCCACTACCAATGCAAAATCACTGGCCCTGCAGCAGAGCCACCTTAGCCCTGTGGCTGTCACCGGACAGAGCCACCTTGGGCATCAGCCCCGCACGCCCCATTGAGAAGCCCCTCGCAGCTGCGTGCTCCGGCCCCGCAGGGCCCGATCCCCGCAAAGCCCCGTGAGCCTGCTGACCTCTTGTGCCAGGCACCGTCCCGCCGGCGGCTCCCTGCACCGGGGAAGCAAATCCCATTCAAGCCGAGGCACAAAAGAAGCGGCAAGGGCTGGGGGGCTGTCCAGACACCCGGCACCCGGGGGTGGGGGCAGCCTATTCAGCCTCACATCGCAAGCCTCTGCGCGGCGGGAGGAGGATCCCGGCCGCGTCCAGCCCCTTCATCTCCTCGGAGGAACTTCTCGGTGCGGCGGCGGCCCATCCCCCCTTCCCTTCCTTTCCCTTCTAGGGGACACCAACCCGGCAGCTTCCCGCGCCGGGGAAACTTCCCTCGCCGCGGGGCCGGCCGAGCGGGGGAGCGGCCGGGCTGGGGATCCCCATGCAGCGCCGACAAGAAGCCTGCGCGGCCTCCCCGCAGCGCCCTTACCTGCCCGGCCACGCGCGGCTCCGAGACCCGGGGGCGGGGAAGGCGCCTCGGCTGCCGGGAGGAGCAGAGCAGATCCCAGCCCAGCGCTGCCTCCCGGCCCTCAATGAAACTCTCCCTGGAGCTGCTGCTGCGGAAAACGGGCTCATCCCACTGCCCCGCGCGCACTGAGGGGAGCTGCCCTGAGCGCCCGCCCCGCCCCGCCCCGCCCCCAGCCCCGCCCGCAGGACGCGCCCCCTCCCCCTGCCCCTGTCTCTACCCGCGCCGCTACGCCCGGCGGGCGTTTCACTGGGGGAGCCCATCCTCCGCCTTGCAGGCCTGTGCCTTCCCCGCCGCCGCCGTCTCAGTGGTTCGGTCCGGGCTGGAGCGGGGAGGCTGCCCGCACCTGGGCCCGTCACGTGCGGGCTCTGCAACAGGGGCGACGGGGCCCGGCTTGCTGGAGTTCGCAGGACCGGGGAGCTTGTGGTGATCACCCGGGAGAAAGCCCAGCTGGAGGAGAGGTGCTTCTTCGGGCCCGGCTGCTTGATGCATGACATTATTATTGATCTAGTAAAAGATATACATCTACTCAAAGAATCTGGCCTACCCAACCACAAACCCGGCATGGTATTATTTTACGTTTTTATTAGTATATTTGTGCATTTTTTATGCCTGCCTATGTCCTTACACCAACACGGCTACAGCCGAAAACCTGGCATGGTATTATTTGACATTTTTATTAGTATATATTTATACATTTTTGATGCCTGCCTACGTCCTTAGACCAATATGGCTACAACCAAAAAACTTCATGATGTTATTTTACATTTTTATTAGTATATAGGTTCGATGACATTCTAATTGAGCATGCCCAAGTCATTATTATTAACCACCGTTAATTGTGTAAAGATTTGCTTTGAGAAAGGAGCCAGGAATAAGGAACCAACTGGGGCCTCATGAACAAAAATGTGTCTGAGGGGGCTTCTTTTCTATTTCATCCAGGAAGAGCACAGACCAACTGCAGACTCTGCCTCAGCCTGACAAGGGTGTTTGTACTCAAAAGCTTGCAAACCAGATTTTTTCCAACTATTTTAGTTGGTCTAATAAAAGATATTGGATTTACCCAAAGAACCTTGTCTGCCTCTGAGGGGAAAATGGCACTTTTAAAGGCATAGATGGGAAAAATCAGTAGAGCCCTGGACAGTTTCCTCCCCCCCCCCTGTTTTTTAAGCCTGGACAAGCTCCCTTCACATCTTGTTTAGCCTCCCATCTCAAGCCTCTCCAAGAGCAAGACATTGGGAGGAGGAACCCTACAGGCTACAACCTCCTCATCCCCCTGGAAGAAGTCTTTCCCTGTCTTTGCAGCTGTAAGAGCTCCAGGCTCCTCTCCACAGCCAGCCACACCGAACTACCTTAAAAAATATACCAGCAGCTTTCTGAGCTGGAGAAACTTTCCCCACCTGCTGCTGTGGCTCTCCAGAAATAATTTCTCATTATTCTAATTTATACTTAATATTTTTTTTACTACATCTGGCAGACTAAGTACATTAGGCACAGTGTGTACCCTTGGAAAATCCAAGTAATTCACTGAAGTAGGCAGAGTTAATCTGAATGTGTGTAGTGCTGACAGCACAATTTCATACAAGGACTGGCTTCTCCGCTGTCTAAAGCAGCCTAGCCACAATGTCTTTGGTGCCAGTTGATGCCAGCCAAGTATTGAACTAGTGGTTCTTTTTGTAAATTAAGCTTTTTATGACATAGTGATCAATATTGGCACTGCAGATAGTGGAGACCATTTCTTGCATTTGCATCTCTGCTATGCAAAAATGCATGGCAGATGCACAAAAACTGAAGCTCCATCAGGCACCTGTTCATCCAGTCTTTGTCAGTACACATGCTTTAAATTAATAGCTCACTTATTTTGTAACTTGTTGGATCACTCATTCACATTTGCACTTTCCTATATATGTATCAAAGACACCCTTTTTCACAATACTCAGGTATTCTTCCTGCATGCATTCTCCTATTTTTCTATTTCCTAATTTGAAATCACCAATTTGAAATCAGTTCCTGACTGATTTGAAGACTTACCATTCCTAGATGCAGTTTCTCTTTCATCTACTACCCTAAAACATGTCCTGCCCTTTACAGGTGAAATGTATTCAGGTGTTAATTGCCCATGCAAAACCCTCTTTTGCAGTTAGGCCAGGTATCAGCCATCTATATGGGAGAGTCACAGGCAGAAAGATGCATCCAATGCATGGGATGGAGGCTGTGCCAGCCTTGAATAAGTAGGCGCAAAGGAACAGGGTTGGAAATGCCTAGCACTAGCATTCCAGAAGGACATTCAATAGTACTACTTCAGCTCACATAATTGACTACTAAGGCATCAGTGAAGTATATAAACAACCTACTTCCAGGCTGTGTGCACATTTCCTATCCATGCTTCACTGTTTGACCGTAATGTAACCAGGGAGAGAGGGCAGGGACCATGGCACCAGCCCCAGATACTGATCCTGGGGTGGAGGTCAGTTCAGCACAAAAATAGCAGAAGCTGTGCTACAGCCTCTGATGCTGCCCTGTGTGACTCTCCTGCCAGAGTGCTCATGTGCTCAGTTATGCCTATGCTGCTCAAGCCCCCAATTACTTTTTGTGTAAAGAGGAGTGAATTTGTCCTAAAAATAACCAGGGTTGACCTAAGACAGCCAATGAATAAAGCCCCCACGCCTGGAGCAACCTAAATGGCTTCCACTAAAAAATAAAAATAAAAAAATGGTTTTATACTACAAATAGTCATGAAGAAAAGCACGAAACTGCAATTAGCATAATAACCACAGAGGCAGCTGCCTGAATCAGCAGACAGCATGAAACAGAAACAGTTTTGAGAGGCATAAGCTGCACCATGTATCTCAATTAGTGCCAAGTGCATAAGGGTCCATTCTAACGGTCTTTACTACCCACATTGTTGTAAAGGACTGTGGTGTAGTGGGAGAAAACTACATTGTTCCCAGCCCACCTGCCTGGACATAGGCAACTTGTAGAGGAAGCACAGGGGGGCACAGCCCCCCCGAGATTGGCCACTGGCTTCTGCAGGCAGTTGTCGCTCGCCACCACCCCTGCCAACACTGCTGCTGGCTTCTGTGGGTGGTGGCCGATCACAACCCTCTGCCTGCCGATGCCACTGCCAGCTTCTGTGGGCAACTACTGCTCGCCACCCCACCGCCAATGCTGCCACCCACAAATTGTGCCCCCCCAGTCTTGGGAGGCGCCAGTAGTTCATGTATCTAGATATGCCTGGTTATGTAGCTGATCCTTTTCTACTCTGTAAGCCTCTCCAGACCTGAAGAGGAGCTCTAATGCCATTCCTAAGGAAGAAGATGTATTACTACCCCTTCTACTCTAGGATGGGAAGGCTCCCCCTAACTATCCTATTTTAAGATGTCCAGAAAGCCATGGTTCAGAGAATAAAACTATGGGAAGTTCCATGTCATAGTGCACCTACAGCCTTCTTAGTCTTGAAAGTAAGTGCTATGAAATGGTCTAAACAGAATCTATGGGCACCTATATACATACTCTGACATGTTTTAGTTAGAACACCCCAGCATACCTCATCATCACTTATATTCAGTGTTCTGCAACTCCAAATGGTGGCAGGGGTGCTTTAACTAAAACTCATTGAACGACCTTTGGTTAAAGCGCCTCCATGGCCATTTTGAAATGTAGGACACTGAATACACATGATGCTTCAGCTTTCTAACTAAAGCAGTTGTTCAGGAGCTGTTCTAATTAAAACACACCTCTGCACCCTAGTATACATGTATACACACCCTTCAATTCCATCTTGATATGCCAATTTTTTCAAAGTTTGGGGTCAGCAACATACGGCCTACGATGCCACTGGATACAGCCCTTGGAGCTGGAGGGCTTTGCCTGTGCTCATGCCAGGGCCAGGCAGTTTCCAGCTGTAGCTGCCCTACTAATGCTTCTCCCTGCCCTCCTGGCTCCGATCCAATGTGAGCCAGGTAGTTTCCATGGCATCAGCAGTGAGGAGCTTTGACTGCACCTACTCTGTGGCCAGGCAGCTGAGAGCTGCCCCTGCACTGCCACTGCTTCCCCCAGCCTCCTACTTACCAGCTGCAGCAGGAGTGCAACTTCCCAGCCAATGGAAGCTGCATCAGGGCCAAGCATCTGCCTTCCTGGGCTATGGCATGGGTACAGCTTCCAGCCAATAGGAAGCTGCACTGGGGCTGAGCAGCTTCCATCTGCACCCAAACTTCATTTGGGAAGCAGGGACTGGGAGAAGTGGCAGTGGCATGGGAGCAGATCCCAACTGCCTGACCCCAGTCCAGATGTGGGGAAAGCACCCTGCTGTTGATATGTCACTGAAGCCACCCAGCCCACGTTGGATTGGGTTGTTCTGGGCCACAGCTTTAAAAATAATAAAAAAGCTTGCCAGGCCGTGTTGTAATCACTTAGGAACATCTACTCTTTGCTGTTTTGTCCTTGATGATGAATCAAAGGTGTCCATCAAATTGTTTCTTATATTACTCACTGACAACTTTTCACTCCCACTTGTCACATGATGGATAGCATCATTAAATTATGCCATCTTGCATGCAGCTGCTGCCTCTAGGAAGAGGTGCAGAAGAATACATTTAATATCTCACCTTTTTTTAATGTAGTCTTTAAGGTCTGGTTTTCAGTCTCAATGACCATCAGCTCATTAAGGTAAGTAGACAGAAACCTTCCTGTTCACAGGCAAAAATAAAGATCAATGGTCTTGCTTTGTTCACCAAGACTCATGGATTCCAACAAATTCCAAAAGCTGCTAAAGGACAACAGCACTATACTCCCCAGTGCAAGGCTTCAAGGACCTGATGATGAAACACCTCTCTTGTATGCCAGCCCTGACAGTTCACAGACTTTTCCTCCACCACATCCACAGATTTCCTTGTTTTTCTGGTACTGAGTACTGGCTGAAGAAAAAAGGACTAAAATTCAAGCACTGATGCCAGAAAATAAAGGAATAAGTCAGACAAGAAAAAAAAGTTAATTCCTTGAAGTCTATGATAAGTCTGCATCATAGACCAAGAGAACTTTCTTAACCAGCTTCCACTGAAGTTGCTTGATCTCCCTACCCAAGGAGTACTGCAAAGTGGTAAACTACTTAGTCAATCCTGAGTGCCTACAACCTGCATCAAGCATTGTGAAGAATGATCTCCCTTCTTTGCAGAAAAGATAAAGCAGCTATAAGCATTCTGTATCCACCCTGCTTAGACCCATCAACCAACCGCCCAACTACCTTCTCAGAGTACAGCACTTTCATTCAGTAAGTTCTGGACACATTAGAGTTGTGAATCTAACCAATAACCTAGTTTGTAAGAGAAAATCATAAGCAGCTGCTGCTGTGTTTGACCAAAAGATCTTTCAATACATCTTTCACAAAAGAAGTCTCTCCGGCTTCCTTTATACCAAACCATACCGTAGCTGCATCAATTCTAGTCAACTACCAGATGCTGCCAAACTACCTACTCCAGAGCAAGCTCATAGAGAGGGATAGCTACAAAATCATCTAATTAAGGTTAAAATTGTAGAGCAAGAAGAACAGGTAGCTAAAACTGAACCTGAACCAAATAAAAAGGGTGCCAGTAATTAAAGAAAATTACTTTGAAGAGTTTGAAGCCATATCGTTTTCTTTTGTGAAAGGTAGAGTCACAATTGGTTAATTCAGTCCATAAGTCAGTAGTACTCTTGGATTCCTCATTGAAGTTAAGCTCATGGCAGACAATAAACAAAATGTGGTTATCCGTGTTTTACTTGCTTTCTTGCTGTGCTACAGCAATGCACAAAGCTTTTGAGTCCTTAGGAAATGTAAATTAGCACACAGCACTGCAGCATGTCTCCCACGAGTAAACCAAACGTGTACTCTGCTGTGTACACTAATTTCCCATAGAATTTCAAATCAAGTTCCAAGTCACAGTCTAGATAATCTTCAAGGTTTTACATAGGCTGGTCTCATGCTATCTAGAAGTCATCCTAAATACCTGGGATATGACTATGGTTGGCAGCTATCCTGTAGCATAACAGAACTCCTCAATAAGTATAAACCTGATCTGTGTGGTTTGAGACTATGGAATTAATTCCCTTATGATCTGTAGATTATCACAAATCTGACCACCTTCCATTCAAGCAGTGCAAGCCATATTTATTTAATCTTGGTTTTTTAAACATAAATTTGTAGTCTTGTGTGCGTGTGTGTGCTATATAAACACACACAAGCAAACAAAATAAAAATTCCACAACAAAACCAAACATAAAACCTCAACCCCATCCTCACCAAAACAAGGTAGTCTTCTCCTTCTAGGGAATGTGGGGAGGAGGTGGAGGTGGGGAGAGGCCAGGGTAACCACATGGCAGGTGGCAAATGTGTTTAATGCATACTGTATGCTACTGAAAGACGTTCAGAAGCAAGCATGTTTCCTATGTGACATAAGAAGCAAGCAGAGAAGCCATAGAGTTTTATCTAGTTTTATTAATTTAGAGCTTTATTTATTTATTTTAATCATAAAATGTATCTTAGAGCTGCAACTTGGCATACTGGATCTCAGCATGAAAGCAAATTATATTACTGTTTTTGGAAACAAAATGTTTTTTGAAAAACAAATATATTACCGTTTTTAAAGAACAGAAAAAAATAAAGAACAGAACTTCAACATTTCAAAGCTAACCAATCAATTGCCAGATAATTTACAAATAGTATATTTGTGTGTGCAAACTCATGGTATAAGGTAAGGCACTGACCTGTGATCATAAGTATAGTTACTTTCACTTGCATAGTTGTTTTTGTGCCACGATTGAACTTTTACTTTGTGTTAGCTCTCCTGTTATATTTCTTAGACAGAAATAATATTTAGGGACCTACAGTGCTGTGCCTTGGTTGTGCAGGCCACTGGAGGTAAAAGGGGGTGGGGGGCTGCAAGCACACAGGGATGCCCAAAATGGCTGCCACCCCACCTCTCACCATTGAGTGGGTGAGATGGCTACTGGTTATGTGTCCTCACCTCTCTTCACCAATCAGTGGTGAGGGGCAGGGCCATATGATGGACAGCCCTCACAGCCAATCAGTCCCAAGGGGTGGGGCCACTGGGGCCCCTCAGCCAATCAAAGGCATGGGGGGCCCAGTCATGATAGGCACTCAAAAATGGCAGCTTGCTCTGCAGTCTGCCTGGGAAATCGGCTGGCTGCCTCCTCAAGTTGGGTAGATCCTTAAATATATTCGGTCCCAGACTACCTTTTGCTAAACTAAACAAACCAAGCTCTTCCTGTTTCTTTTAATAAAATAGGCCTTCTCCAATTTCCTTTCATCTTTCCTGATCAGAAATTACCCGAATCATATATCATTCCAAATGAAGTCTCACCATGGTATTATACAATGGCTGTAATACTTTCTACTAAACCCTTCTGATGCATCCTAGAATAATATTCACTTATTTCTACTGTTGTACAGGAGAGCATAAAGATAATGAAGGATCTGCTCTTCTAATTTGCTGTTCCAGTTTATCTGCAGCCAGCTGACATACTATTAAAACAACTTGCTCTTGTCTAAACTGATTATAATATCATCACCAAATATTACCATATTTACCAGAATCCAAGATGATTTTAAATGTAAGATGAACCCCAATAATTAGATTCACCTCTGAAGACTGCCCCTTCCACCCTTTGCCCCCCATGCCTATGCCTACCTCCTGCCTCCTGTTCACTACATGCTTGACTTCTCTCCCCCCCATCACTGTTTACTTTCTGCTGTAGCTTTGCTTTGGCTTTGGGGCAATCAACAGCAGCGATAACGCTGGCTTGGCTCCAGCCCAGTCAGGGTAAGGTGGGGACAGCTCCTGGCCAGGTTGAGGCTGAAGGGACTGGAGCTGGAGCAGGAGGTAAGGGGGTGGGCAGATAATGGGGGGCAGGCTGTGCTCTCTTCCACACTTCCCCAAGCTGCACAGATGGGTCTCCCCCATTCTCCTCCCCTGCGTGGCCTTTCTCAAACTCCCTCCCTCCTCAAGCTCAGGGATGAAGCTGGAGCTGAGCTACCACCTGTGCTGGGCCGGTACTCAAATCCAATGTCCAGTGTCTGCCACAGGTTGATGGGGGGAACCTCATCTTGGTTTCAAGTAAATATGGTAATTAACACCACTGCTCAAGGTCATGTTTTAACATAATCTCTAATATTGCATTTAAGACCAGCCATCTGCCACGTACCTGTGATTCATCATGGTTCATACGGAAGCCATCTTGAACTTTATGGCAACAGTTAATCTAGAATGAATATCTTCCTCCAAAATACAAGTTCCTCTTCTCTGTGCTAAAGGAAAATTTGCATAATATTTTAGAATTAATGATTTCAAATTCTTAGAAAAGGGTGGGGAGGGGGGGTTAACTTTACCCTGTGCTTTTGACCAGATGTACAGTCTGTAAAATTTTCCCCAAACAGTGTAGTAAGTCAAAATGTGCCTACTTCAAGAGTCTGAGCTCTGCTGGAAAACTGTATGTCCCATGAGCACCATACCAGTAGAGCTTGGAATTGCTGCGAGCCCTTCTGATATGCTTGTGGAGCCTGAAATATGGGCTTAATATCAGCTGCAAGCTATCTGAGTTATGTTAGCTTCTGTTGGCTCTAAAATATAATTTTCTTTGCAGCAGGTAGAAACCTGGTGTCTCCTGCAGGGTCTCCTGCAGTCCAATTCTCAACACTACATATAAGATTTCATGGAAAATATGAACTTCACAAACCAACCTGAATTTGACAGTGTAAGATACAATATGAAGCATATTTTTTTAGTTTATGCTTTTTCCTATTTGATCAGCTTCACCATAGAAGTTCTTTATACCTGAGTATACTTCCTAACCATACTAATAAGAGTGACTTTTTGAGAGTTAGTATATTCTAGCAGATGAACACTGGATAAGTTTCTGATTCTATTCTCAGCTCTTCAATTTAATTATGATTGTAGCCTTTAGCTAAGACTTTCAATTATTTGCCTCAGTTTCTCTGTCTGTAAAATTAGAACTATTACTTGCATATTCATATAGAGAGTATTAATTAGTGACAGTCCATGCAGTGCTTTAAACATGTATGGTTCTCTATAAAAATTGCAATTTACAGCTACTATCTGTGACTATATTTATTTAATTCTATACATTTAATCAGTGTGACATACCCAGGTCCCAAAACAACATCTACTGACATTTAACTACTTAAATTAAAAATTCCATTTTAAGATTTTCTAGGGGGCAATAGCTAGGTTTATTTCTTTCTAAAACAATTATAATGCATTTTAAAATACCCATGTAAACACTAATCATATTTACTTACAACAGTAGGCCCATTCAGTTCCATCGTTTACCCAACCATCCACTATGCTGATTTTATTATAATGTAAAGCATTCAAATCAGCTTTAAAACTGTATCATTTCAACAGGGAATTCAAATTAGTTACCAGTAGGACAATATAGCCATGTCCAGATGAGTGCAGCTGTGCAGTATGTGGCTCTGCAGATCCATCTGCAGTGCCACACCACACATTTAGGAGCTCTCCGCATTGCAATGTGGCAGTGAGGGGGGGCAGTGGGTGGGGTTAAAAAAACAGGGCAGAGCATGCAGGGGCAGTGCACACCACCCCAAACTGAAGTCTGGCTGGCCAGAGCCGTGTTCTGGCTGCTGGCCAGGCTCCGAGCGGCATGATCACCATGGCTGCAGCTCCCTGAGGCCCCAAGGACTCCAGGTAAGGCTGCTGGGGCCAGCACAATCCCCTATCCCACCCAGGGTAATCTGCTGCATGCCAAAGGGCACCACTGTGCCACTGCTTCTTGTCCATGGGGAAACAAACATCCATGCTTGTGTGGATGCAGCCTACATGTCTGAACGTGGCCATAGGTTTTTGTATTTACAATATGGTATAACTTCATATGAGTGGAAAATCTTATGTTTATAGTAATATATTAAAATAACACAGTTCTCATTACTACACAAGAAGAAAAAAGGAATGCAGTAATTACTATATTAGAGGCCTATGTAGTATGACAATTAAACCCTTCCAAAATGTATCCTTATGCAGAAGTACCTCCATAACATAGTCATAAAATATAGGAATGGGAAGGATCTTGAGAGGTCTATAGGGAACAGAATTAGGAGCAATGGCTGCATGAGGGGAGATTTAGGTTAGAGATCAGGAGGAACTTTGACTATGAGGGTGGTCAAGCATTGGAACAGGCTACCTAGAGAAATTGTAGAAGCTCTGTCCTTCAACTTTAACTGAGGAGGTTGGACAGACACTTGGCTGGGATAGTTTAGTCAGGGGTGATCCTGCCTTAAGCAAGGAGCTGGTCTAGATGCCCTTGTAAGATCTCTTCCAGCCTTACTTTTCTATGATCCACCACCCCAAGACAGGATCAATTATGTCTAAATGATTTTTCCCTACGTATTTGTCTAACCTGCTTTAAAAATCATCAATAATGGAGATTCCTCAACTTCCCTAGGTGATTGATTGCATTGCTTAACTATATTTAAAATTAGAAAGTTTTTCTAACCTAAATTTCATTTTTTTGTCCCCACTGGGACTGGAAAACATTTTATAGCCTTTCTTTTTTGCACTAAACTTTAATATATTTACAGATATTTATGTATCCCTCAGTAGGACCTCCCCCAAACTAAACATTTTTGTAATCATAGGTTCCATGTTTTCTACACTGTTTATCTTTTTTGTTGCTCTCCTTTGGATTCTCTCCTTTTGATCCAAATCGTTCTTCATGTGCAGTGGACATGGTAATCCAATTGAAGTCTTACCAGTTGATTGAAACATTACTTCAGCATCTAACATATACTCCTCAGAGGTATAACTGACCAGTACTGTGCCCTAGACATTACTCTGCTCCACCCTTCCTCCTTCCCCAACTCTGCACCATCCCTGCTTCAGCACTGGGGAGGGCAGAGAAGGGACAGCAGAACATTGTGGAGGAGTGACTAGAGGTTTGCTGCTGCAGTTAGGAAATAATGTCACCCTTTGTTTTTTTGCTGCCAACGTGTGCTGAGTGACAAGAAAGAAACCCGGTTTTTGGCAGCAAAAAAGGGGATGACATGACATCTACCTGCAGTAGGAAGCCTCTGGCTACTCTTCCACTGCATGTCACCACTGCTTCTCTGCCCCCCTGCTGCTGGAGCCAAAGCAAGGGAAGGTGCAGGGTATGGGAGGAGAGAGAGATAGGATGGTGACATGCCTGAGACTTCATTCCAGCATTCCTCTGCTTACGCAGCACCCAGGACTTATGCCCTACTCACCCACCCATCGTTATGCTTTTGATATTCCTTTTTAATTTTATTTCTGTTTTCTAAAATGCTTTTAACTCTTCTCATCTTGGTATCATCTGCATGTTTGTTAAATGTGCTTTCTTTTACAGCATCCAAATCATTAATGAAATTACTGAATAGTACTGGACCTCGACAGACCTCTGTAGAACCCTAGTTGATATATCTTTATGGCAATAACCATAAAACACTGATAATTACTTTTTGAGTATGGTTTTAAATCAGTTGTGTACAGACCTTGCAATCTAGACCATATTTCCCTAGATGTTTAAAGGGCTTGAAACAGTGTCAAAAGCCTCACTAAAGTCCAGATAGATCATGTATCTTCTGTATCCAAAAAAACCTCTCACCTGTCATAGAATGAAATTAGGATAGCTTGACATAATTTATTCTTGACAAACCTTGCTGGCTGTTGGTTACCACGTTATCTCCCATGTTTAAAAATTAAGTGTTTATTTTCTACTGTATATTTCTAGGAATTGAAGTTAGGTGACTGGTCTATATGTTCCTTGCTTCTCTCCCCTCCCTCCCCTCTTTTCTATATTTGTTCTTTCCCAGTCTTCTAGAACCTCACCCATCCATGAGCTTTAAGATTGTTTCAGCAGTTCCATAAGTATCTTTTGGTGAGATTCATTACTCCCAGCTAATCTGAAAAAAATCTGAGTTTTCTAACTAATCATAAACTATTCCTTCCCTAGTCTAGCCTGATGTCCAAGGATGTTAAAAAGGATCCAATGGTTCTTAAGCATCCTGTTACTATATGAGCTAAGAGGAACACAAAGGACAGGTGGGGTTCATTTTTAATCCATGTCTTTTGCCTTCCTAACCTTAGTGCCATATCACTGCATAAAGCAGAATCACTCAGAGGTGAAAGGTATTTCTTCCTAAGGGCCTACCTGTTATAGAAGGCATCACATGGGCCCATTGCATTATAGGGAATTTCACATTACTTTGTATTATTCTCATTTCCAGAGTAGGAAATATAACTTTAATATCATCTTACAATTTTTCCCATGGAATCTAAATAATAAACTGACAGATGAATATTGTCACCAGTAATACAGAGAGCAGAATTCTATTTCAATTTACATGCCCAAATGGCAGTTATGCAGCCACATGTGGTAAGGAGGCAGTGGCTGCAGGTCCAACAACGACCCTGAGCCCAAGTCAGGGCTAGAGCTGCACTGGAGCTGCAGCAGCGACCTGCCCCCTCCCCGCTCACACTTGTACCTTGATTGAAGATGAGGACTCCTCCCCTCCATGTTGAGTGGGGGAAAAACCTCTTGTTTTAGACTTGAGTAAATGTGGTATTTTTTCCTTAAAATAGCACATAAAGAAAAATGTAAACTTACTATCAGTTAAATTAACTGTCAGTGAACAAGGACTAGGATATTTAAGAATGACACACTCTGGTCCAGATTCATGTTATACTGAAGTCCATTATTAAGCCAAATGAATTACTTTGTAGATGCATGGTTTAAATAAAATCAGAATCTGGTCTTTTGTTCTTAATTCAACCCTCAAAACAATTAGGCTTTTGACTACCCTATTATATTCTGAGTTCAATTTTTTCATTGTTAAAATATAGTATGTTTTTATTTAAAATAATGTTTCATTTTTTCTAGTATTAGTAAAGACATACCATAAAGAACAGATTTTTTTAGAGCAAAGAATTTTAAATAAGAGGAGGCCTAGTAGATGCCTCAACTAATAGACACCAGAACTAAATGTCTGAATTAGTGGCCATCACTGGAAAAAACCCCAAAACAAAACGATAGAGCTTTTAACATACTGGCCACAGCAAGTATCAGATTGAAGGTCTGCATTCAACTATTTGGACTATTCTGTCCTTAAAGTAGCAAACACTGTTTACTTTTCTGGAATGATTTACTATAATTAATTTGGAAAATTAGCATAGCACATGAAAATCTTAGAGAAAGGGTGAGATGGTAGGGATGAATGCCTCATGACTGCGTCCATGGAAGATCAAAAATGTTTATTATTATTTACATATCTTATTAGTTGTCTTTTAAATGAGTAGATTATATTATTAATAAAGAGTGTAACCAAAATCTTTTTAAGATTCATATTTTCAGGTAATCCTGTCCCTTTTTGTGCCACAATGAGGAAAGCACCCCACATGGCACAGAACTGGTATGGACACATTTACACCTCCCCTTCCTGGCTTTCCTGAAGGATAGGGTCTCTGGCAAGCCTTACTAGATCAGTAACACCTCAGAGCTTCACTTTCACTTTTCCATTTTGGGTTTTCCACCGAACACAGTTCAGGAATTGGCCACATACTGTTAACCAGAGAGACAACACTTCTTCCACAAATATTTTACCTCACATGCTACTGCATTAGAACTCAGATTTTGTTCTCAGGAAGTCTTCCTCCAGCTGTGCTTATTTTCAGGAGTGCAGTAAGTGAACTTTTGGATAGGAGAATGCAAAAGGTAGTAGCAAACTGTCCATTATTTGGCTAGAACCTTCCAACTGGCTTATGGTCTCTCCTAAATTTATCAGCTACTTTAATATTGTTATGGCTCAACTTTTAAACGTAAAATATGTGAATTATTACACATTTCAACTTTCATAGCCTTCATAGTTATCACTCCTTCAGTAACTGACAGCAGTGCTCCTTTATTCATGTTGTATTATCTAAGAGACATTCTTGGAGAACTTTTTTGACAGTTCATACATAAGAAGGACAAAGTTTTATACTCTGGGTAAAAGTGTCAACTGAGGCCTTCTCTACGAGAATGCATTGAAACTGACAGGCAATGAATAACTGATATCAGGCACAAGTAACATTTGGATTATGACTTTGGTATGTTATTTTAAAAAATCCAATTTTTAAAATCTATTTCATGTCTATTTCATGTCTGTTAGCTAGAACAAAAGGAGAGAGGAGGAATAAAACAGAGAAATAGAGAGGAGGAGCAAAGAACAACAACAAAAGGAAGAAACAAAGAAAGTGATTTAACAAAAAGAAAACAGAGTAGGAAAGAAGTAATGGAGGCACAAAAATGGGTAAAAAAGACAACACATGAAAAAGCAAAAGACTGAGCATGAGACGGAGAAAACACAAATGGGAAGAAAATTAAGGGGAAAAAAATGTAACAATTATTTTGAAGTACAGGTTTCCCTCACCAACCGCTGGGTTTAGGTTCCTGAAAGTTCCTGTGGCTGGCAACACTGTGGTTGGCAAGGCAAAAGGCTTATGGGAAAAATGACAGGCGGCAGACTGATGCACGGCCACAGAAAACCATGGTTACTCAAAACTGTATACTGTGGTAGCTAAAATGGTATATAGAATATTAAGCTTGGATAATCATACCCATGGTTGGTGAGGGAAACCTGTACTAGATATAAACCATGAAGCTTCCAAAGGTCTATCAACATCTACAGACTAAGGACTTGCATCTGAAAAAGTAGTGTGCACTTAACTTTATACTTTTCATGTACTCCTACAGACTTAAAGACACTTATTATGCAACAGCTAGAAAAAGTTATGCTTGAAATTACACTATACTTTAATGTAGCAGCAAGCGTGTGTGCCTGTGTACAAAAGAATAACACTTTCTCTTCGTCTCATAAGCAATATAGAATGTGAGGGAGTAAAAATGAGTCATGCTTCATTTCTGCAAGGAATTTTTGCAAAATCTAAACTGCCATGGGCATTAGTTGATTGCATTGCAATGATTTCTAGGGTATGGGATTATGTGAGGGGGAAGAAATATGGCTGAATTGGGGGTCCCTGAAGGAGCCCTGAAGCAAAGTATCTTATTGGACATTTTTTTCCTGAAATAATAAGCTATAGATAGCCCCAGTAACTGATGACAGAGACAAAATATATAACTGGGCTGGGAACTTTGGGGGACATTTGTATTTATAGCATGTTGTTCTTTTTCACACAGTGTCAATTACTGTCTCCATCACCAGAAGCAAACATAATGTAGCAGGATGAAAATCTATAAACTCACTGAAGTATCATCAGAAATTGGAATTTTTACTTCAGAAAACCAGAAGGCAGAGAGATGGGGCACTTCTAATACGAATAAGGTTAATGCACTGCAACATGATATCAGCTCCCATGTGGTGATTTGATATTACATTTAAACAGTGTTTTTTGGAAAAATACAGTTATCAGAGAAGATTCTTAATGTTAGCTAACAAAAGATGTGTGGTGAACACCAAAGCAAAATGAAACATCTGAGCCAGTATGCTTGACACATTATTGTAAATCAGGGAAAGACCTCCCTGTCCATCCCCAGCCTACCCATGAGTCAAATATTTTATATGGAGAAAAAAGATGGCATTAATGTTAAATTGGAGACCTGTGAGTCAGACAAACTTGTGCTCTTTTCATAGGCCTACCCTAGCCTTGCTCTGGAAAAATCCTTCGTGAATTTTCAGAAGTGGCCACTAAATTTGGTGTGCTCCACTTAAAGTTTGATTCTCAGGAGTACTGAGCACTTAAAAGTACAGGCTAGTTCAATAGTAGCTCCAGGTAAGCACCTATGAAGAAATCCAACTTCAGTGTGATTTCTCGTCAAAATAATAAAACACCCTTTATTACTGCTTCTAAGTTAGTTTTAACTTCTTTGTGTCTTCCCAATATTTAAATTAGGTATAAGGATAAATATTTCCTTACTTCACAGGGTTTCTGCAAGGATAACACATTAATGTTTGTAAATCACTATGGGATCTTTGGCTAGAAAATGCTCTGCAGAGTAAAATAGAAATATTTAGTATACAAAGGATTCATTCGTGAGTAATCTGGTGATTGCAACTACTCTTACATTATGAAATAACATAGATCAAGAGGGGTCTAACAGCTTATATATTAAATAAGTTACTTTGTATAGATGATATTATCTGAAGGCAATATAATAAATTAAAAGTGGTATCTTGAAAGAAAAACATACGCCTGTACAAATATATGATAGGCCATTTACAATAATCTGTTTAATCAAACAGTAACTTTACAATATCTAACTTATTTAAAAAAGAAAGTCTTGAAATGATGGAAGAAAACGTTCTAGCTAGTCTTCCTCTATATAGTTCATGTTATTGCTCATGAAAGAAAAGAGAGATCGCTTATTCTTAGCTTTCCAAATGGGTGATGTTTTAGTAGGATAGAACCTGGTTTTACCAGGTTCCCAAAATTTCATTGACCACAATGCATTTTTATATTTTTGTTTGGACTCCATTATAAACCCTGATAAAAAATGGATATTGCCAACACCATCTACTGCTGAAAGAAAAACATTGTGTTTAGTTCATGCTAGCAGACAGTTCCCAGTCCTGTGTCACACAGGACTTTTATTCATATTTATTATTTAGAAAAGTTTTTATTCTAGATTCTATCGACAGTCCAATTCAGGATGTTATCCCTATTCAGGGTGACAGCTTAAAATCTGCTTAATTTTAAGTTTATGCTTATAGGAAAGGACTTAATCTGTTGCTTAAGTGTTTTCCTGAATGTAGCCAACAATATGAAATATTATTAATTTATTTAAAAATGAGAGCAGGACACTACTGAGGCTTTTTTGTTGGTGGGAGGGTGGGTATTTTTTTCTTAGTGTTAGGGATTTTAAGAAAATGTTTTAAAGGGGTACAATAAGAATTAATTAAATTCAGAGTTATCCCAGGGAAAACTATAGATATATTCATGGATATCTAAAATAAGTATGATCCGTGTATTTATATTCTCAGGTGTACAAGATTTAAAAAATTTTAGTGATATTTCTGACTTTATTAGGTTCCTTGAAATATTATGCTTTACCTTACTGATTTGTTACAAAGCTGTTATTAACATGATTTATTTATAAAAGAAAGTGACATGAATTTATTGCTGATCTTCATAACCCAGAGCATACTTTTCACTATATTTTCCCTCTTGGGATCAGCAACTCCAGTCCTTAAGATTATGATAAATTCAATGAGATGAGACAGCCATTCTTTAGCATAAGAGATTGCAAGTCTTATTAAAATGCATTTAAAATCTGATATATTTTGGGATATTTATTTACATGAGCCCTGTAACTGAAAAGTTTTTAAGTATGAATAATGTGTATTTGTATATAAGGCCATAGTGCTACCCAGAGTGGCTGGGTTGTGCACAAACATAAATTCAAGAGAAAGATGTAGAGAATAATGTGCTGTCTTTCTTTTCTCTCTCTGTAAAATGAGTGTGTGGCTCGTCATAGTACTAATTTTATTTCTCTTCAGTGCACCACCCAGTAAACACTCAGTAGGACTGTCAAGTGTATTGCATTTAGTCCCCCATGGAGTTTTGAGAAGCATAAAGCATATTATGTTAGAATGGATACTAAGTGTACCCAAAATATTTGTTTGAACTTTCTTAATTCACTTTTCTAAGTGAAAATGAATTATTATTCCAATATCACTGTTATGTTTTCTCCATTCATGTGCTGGTTAGATGTAGAAATTCTGGCCCGAAATATCTATTTAAAAAAAAAATCTATCTTGAATAGATATAGATGTGAATTATGGAGGTTGGTTCCAGATCCAATTGTGTATGTAACAGGAGGGACGGCAGGGTCGCCGTGCTAGCCCTTGCCGCCTCCTCTACTGTGCCAAACTTCAGATTTGCACCCTCTTATTCTCGCCTGCCACGACTTTGATGATATGTTTCTTTTGTAGGGAGGCTACCTCTCCTCCACTTGGCCACAGTTCTCCTGCTCCGGGTGTCCGCGTGTCTAGGCCTTGCAGGCCTTCTCTATACGCCACCCCTCTCACCGGGGCTCTTCCCTCTGCAAGGCTGCCTCTCTCACTGGGGCTCTTCCCTCTGCAGTGCCGCCCTTCTCACCGGGTTCTTCCCTCTGCAGTGCCGCCCTTCTCACTGGGCTCTTCTGTGGAGCTGGGGTCTGTACCCCCGAACTCCGTGCCCTCACTGGGGCTGGGGTCCTCACTCTATCGTGAGTCCCCTATGAGGCCTCCTCCATCCCCTTATAGCCTCACCCAAACCACCGGTGTTAAACAAACGGATTTTCTCTCCTACCACGGTGACCAATGCTGCTCTGGCATTCAGGTTCTCTCTCTTCTGGCCAGGAGTTTCCTCATCCTTCCCCATTGATAGGGAACTCCTACTGTCTTAGATGCCAGTCAGCAACTGCCTCTGGTCTCGGCTCCCCTCCTTCTCATACGAGCCAGGTCTTGCCTCTTATAGCCAGCTGACCGCTGGCAGGCGTGGGTCATTTGCTGGCTCCCGTTGCCTTGGGAACCAGCACCTGAGGAGTCTTCCGCGCTCTCTCAGTAGCAGGCACCTTAGTGTCCTTCTACAGTGTATAAAATCAATCATTAAATATAATCACCAGCCTAACTAATCAGAACATGGGAAAGAAAAAGTAGTAATGAATATTTATTCAAAAATATTAATCAAAGAGATATCCAGACTCTTAAGATATGGATGGCCATGTGTTGATAATTTAAAGTATTGATATTCTTATTATTTTGTTTAGGTTTATACATCCTTTTTAATCAGTAGTGATAGCATAAAGCAGTACATTAGGGGGTGTGTAGATGAAATGGGGGCCCTAAATTGAAGCAGTGGGTTTTTAAAAACACTGCTTCAATTTACGGCCAAGTAAACCCCCGTGTTGTGCACACACCTGTGCACTTACCTGCCTCTCCGGTGGTGGGGAGGGGAGGATGAGCTGCCGGCAGACAGAGCGGTCCCTGGGCTGCAGTGGGGGGTGGTGCTTCCCTTTGCGGCAATGGCGGCCTGCCCACAGGCAGCACCTACCTGCAGGCACCCGGCTCTGGCAGTCCCAGGGGGCATTGCAACTGCAGAGGGAAGCACTGGGCCCCCATGCAGCTCAGGCAGGCAGGCTCCAGGGGGAAAAAAAAAGATCAGGCTTGCTGGTTTTTTTCTTGGGCAGAACCTGCTTTCCCGGGCTGCTGCCAGGCTGCCTGCAGGGCTTCCTGCAGAGCCCCTGAGCTGCACAGAGCCGGGTGCTTCACTCCGCAGCTGTAGGTCAGTACTCCTTGGAGGAGTTTTAGTTTGCTGTGCCTCAAGTCATTTAATGCTCATTATGCTGCCGAATTTGCTACAGTGGCTGGAATTACTGCTCAATACACCGCCAGTGTGTGCACACACCAACACTATTAAAGCAGTGCAAAAGCATTTAACCCACTTTAAAGTGTCATGTACACATGCCCCTTGTTTCGTCTACACATGGCCTAACAGCACAAAACTATGATTACTTTTTTCAGGAGTGTTTTGAATGGTGACAGAAAAAAAGCTCCCAATATTATGGTACAATCTACATCTTTCATAGTCAGGTGATTCAAAGCCAAATCAGAGTTTTGTTACACATTTATTTTAGGCACTCCTAAAGCTATGAAATCATAGAAAATCATAGGGCTTTGTTGAGCCGGGCCTTAAAAACCTCCAAGGATGGAGAATCTACCACCTCTCTAGGTAACCTGTTCCAGTGCTTCACCAGCATTCTACTGAGAAAGTTTTTCCTAATATCCAACCTAAACTTCCCTTGCTGCAACTTGAGCCCTTTGCTCCTTGGCCACCACTGAGAACAGTGTAGCTCCATCTTCTGGAACCCCACTTCAGGTAGTTAAAGGCTGATATTAAATTTCCCCCCAGTTTTCTCTTCTGCAGACTGAATAAACCCAGTTCCCTCAGCCTCTCCTCAGAAGTCATGTTTTGTGGTATTTAAATTAGAATGTACTGTGAGCAATTGCATGTTAAGGGTTAACATGGTGTCTGACCAGTACAGTTTTCACTTGCTGCTGGAGGGTTGGCAAGCAGGGACATGGCTAGGAACCTGAATGCCTGGGCTCCATCCCTGCTCTGGGTAGGTCAGGGGGAAGGAGGCTTGAAGCCTGGAGCATGGAGCCAGGAGGCAAAGAAACTTGGGGGCTGTGGCTTCCCTCCTCACCTCTCCCATTCCCATCCTTGAGGGGACTGTGCCATGGAGAGGCTGGAAGCTGGAGCTGCTAGGGTTTAGCATAGTGGGAGCATGGAACCATGGGGAACAGGGAAGTATGCTTCCCTGCAGCTCCATGCTCCTTGCCATGGTAAACCCCAGTGACTCCGTGCTGGCAATGCCAGGGCTTTAAAAGAGACAAGCACAGAGCTGCTGGGGTTTAACATGAACTAAGGGGAAGCAGGCTTATCCACTTCCCATTGCTCTATGCTCCCACCACACTAAACGTAAGAGAATACTGGGGACCAAAATTGCAGTCTCCCCTGGGATTGTGACACAAGTTAACAGTGGAAAAGTTAAAAGTACACTCTATTATAAAAAGTACTACTTCTGTGCAGCAATATTTCCTTAGTTTTTTCCAATATATCTGCTTCCTGGTGCTGTCCCTCAGGAAGCAGGCAAGAGCTATAGCAGGAGTTGGCAAGGCTCTGAAGTATCCTTCACCACGAGGACTTCATCGATTCGATGCTGGAGGAGACCTCTAGGATTGTGGAGGAAGAACTGCCAAAGGCAGCGCTAGAGAAGCAAAAGGACATGGACTTCCAGGAAGGTGGAAGTTGGAAACTCGTGACATCTGGCAGTAAGCAGAAGTCATCATCTCTGCCTCCAGTGGTTTGCCTAGAGCAAGGGTTCCCAAACTGTGGTATGCATACCTCTGGGGGTATGCAGGAGAAATTGTATAATGGCAGATTTAATTTGCAATATAATAATAATTGGCATTTAAGGGGTTAAAATATAAAATGTATGCTGGTGGGAGTACACGCACAGCTGGCAAATCTGGATGGGGGTACACAATAAGAACAAGTCTGGGAACCTCTGGTCTAGAGAACAGATATGGAGCCCTACCAACAAAGGAGGAGAACCAGTTTCATTGGTGGAAGAGGCCGGGCCAGGCATTCCCACGGTTGGAAGGATCAAGACCACTACCACAAAGAGGAAGCAACAAGTGGTGGTATTTGGAGACTCCCTTCTGCAAGGGACAGCTCTTTAGGTAAAAGAACTCTATGATTGCTCAGAGCTGGAGATAGGCCTATTGAAAGTCTATGGGTTAGGGTCAGAGGGGAAAGCAACAGGAGTGATGTCCTGGTGAGTGTTTGCTATAAACCACTAGTCCAGGAGGATGAGGCTTTCTTCAAACAGCTAGTACAAGTTTCCTGATCACAGGCTCTGGTTCTCATGGGGGGCTTCAATCACTCTGACATCTTTTGGGAGGGCAATAAAGCAGTGCACAGGCAATCCAGGAAATTTTTGGAGAGTGGTGGGGACAACTTCCTGGTGCAAGTGCTGGAGTGTCCAGCTAAGTGCCATGCTCTTCTTGATGTGCTGCTCACAAAGACAAAAGAATTGGTGGGGAACATAGATGTGGATGGCAACTTAGGCAGCAGTGTCCACAAAGTGATTAGATCAGGATCTAGAGGAAATCAAGGAGGAGAGCTGCAAAGTAAGGGCCTGGGACTTCAGAAAAGTGGAATTCAACTCACTCAGGGAGCTGATGGGCAGGATCCCCTGGGAAGCCAGTCTGCGTGGGAAAGGAGCAGGTTGTACTTTAAAGAAATCTTACTGAGAGCACAGGAACAAACCATCCCAATGCACAGGAAGACTAGCAAGTATGGCAGAAGACCAGCTTGGCTTAGCAGAGAACTCTTCAGTGAGCTAAAACACAAAACTTGACAAATCAACTAGGGAGGAGTATAACAGGTACTGCTCAGGCATGCAGGGATGAAATCAGAAAGGCCAAAGCTAGAAAGGGATGAAGGGTAACAAGAAGGGTTTCTACAAGTATGTCAGCAACAAGAGGAAGATCAGGGAAAGTGTGGGTCCCTTACCGAATGGGGGATGGAACCTAGTGGCAGATGATGCAGAAAAGGCTGAATTATTCAAAGCTTTTTTTCACCTCAGTCCTCACTGGCAAGGTCAGCTCCAAGACTACTGAACCTGGCAGTACAGTTTGGGGATCTGTTACTTAGACCCTCGATGTTTGCACTGCGGGACACACCACAGGCACTGATGGGTTTTTCGCCTTTTGAATTAGTATTTGGCCACTGCCCATGAGGCCTGTTACAGAGCTTGAGAGAAAAAGGAAAGAAATGGGGGAAAGGAGCTAAGTGCCCCAAAGCATAGAAAAGACCTAATTTGCAGGCTAGGACTGGCCATGCAAGTGGCACAGGAAAACCTTAAACAAGCATGTGAAAAGCAGAAAACAGAAAATAATGAAAAGACCCAAGAATGTAGGTTTCAAATTGGGGAAAAGTTGCTGGTGTTACTCCCAACCTCTGCCAGTTAGTTGCTTACAAAATGGCAAGGGCCCTTCAAGATTGTGAGGGAGGCAGAGTCTCTGGACTCTGAAGTCCACCAACAATGACACAAGAAAGAAAAACAAATCTATCATGTGACCCTATTAAGAAAATGGCAAGAACCCAAAGGGTGGATGTTGAGCCCCAAGGAAAGGCAGGAAGATTTGGGGCCAGAAGTTGGGGAAGGTCCCAGAAGGGCAGGAAATAAGATACCCATAAAAGTCAGGGATGATTTAAGTTCAGAACAACAAGCGGCCATAGAGCAGCTGGTAGGGATGTACCAGGATGCATTTAGCGAAAAACCTGCAAGGCCAGAGGTATCGAGCATAAGATAGCTATGCCAGAGGGGGTGGTGGTGAGAGAAAAGTGGAGGTCCATTCCACACCATTTACAAGGTGCAGTTAAACAAGAGGTGGTGAAAATGTGGGCGCAAGGAATTATAACCCCCTCATATAGCCCGTGGCACAGCCCTATAGTGGTGGTGCCTAAGAAGGATGGGTCCCTGAGACTCTGTATAGACTTCCGTAAAGTCAACAGTATAGCCAGATTCAACGCATTCCCCATGCTGTACATTGAGGAGCTCCTGCAGAACTGACTGGGGGGAGGGGAGGGGGTGGGGGTGGGGGAGTAGTAGATATGCTGGAGGGTAAGGTTAGGATTCAGAGAGACCTAGACCAATTGGAGGATTGGGCCAAAATAAATCCTCATAAGGTTCAATAAGGACACATGCAAAGTCCTGCACTGAGGATGGAACAATCCCATGAACAACTACAGGCCAAGTACTGACTGGCTAAACAGCAGCTCTGCAGAAAAGGACCTGGGGGTTATAGTGGATAATAAGCTGAATATGAACCAACAGTGTGCCCTCATTGCTAAGAAGGCTAATGGCATACTGGGCTGAATTTTAGGTGTCTTGCCAGCAGATCAAAGGAAGTGATTCTTCCCCTCTATTTAGCATGAGGCCATATCTGGAGTTCTGTATCCAGTTTTTGTCCCCTTCTACTCCACGACAGAAAGAATGTGGACAAATTGAGGAGAGTCCAGCAGAGGGCAACCCTAATAGACAAAGCCCTGCCTGGGGTGGTCTAGTTGGGGATGGTCCTGCTTTGAGCAGGAGGTTGAAGTAAATGACCTCATGATGTCCTTCCAATCCTAATGTTCTATGATCTGTTCAATTGTTCCATTTTGTTGGTACTCTGACAGGAAGAACTTAACTTTTGATAAAATAACCTTTTTCACTTATTTCTTTATCCACAGGTTTGTAAGAAAAGCAGAGCATATGAAACCTCGAGTGTATTTTCTTCTAGTACTATAGAGTGTTTTTATCACAGTCCCTCCAAGGTAAGAACTACCCAGCTTTGTAACACTGTCGTACAAGATGGTACAGTTCATAAGAAAGCTTGTGTTAAAAACAGCTATCCTTCTAGGCATCGTATAACTTTATATGAAAGCAGCAATTTCCTCTGTGTATTCCCTCAACAGTCTAACCAGATGGCAATCTTGACATTAGGACAGTTTTTTTTTTAAACTTCAAAGTATTTTGCACTACTGACTGCATAAAAAGGTTTGCTGACTTTAAATTATCCCTATTTCTAATATTAAGTCCTAGGAATTATGTATATTACACACCACTAATTAGCTGATTAAAAAAGACTGATGGGAACTGTCTTCACTTGAATTAAATTGGATCATAAGGAGCTGCTAAATGCAAAACTGCTTGAGATACAATATATTCAGGAAAGAGAAAAATTATTTAATTTTTAACATACTTTCGTCCTACATTTGGGCTAAAACTTTTTTTCTTGTTAATAAACATATCTCATTTGACCTAAATAGGTAAATAGGCCACAAATGATATATTTTACTGTACTGTATATTTTACTGTACTAATACCACATCATTTTTAATACTGTAAGCTTTAATTTTCTTATGAATTCTGAGGTAAAATTTTCAAAAGCAGAGAGGTGACTTAGAAGCCTCAGTCCCACTGACTTTATGAATCAAGGAGACTTCTAAATGCCCAAGTTGTTTTTTGTAAATTGGACTCATATACCCAAGTCATGAGGCTGAACATAAAAACATTTTCTCAAAATATAAAATAAATCTTTAAAATGAGAGGCCTTTTATAACTCCTCTGGCCCCACTGTTATATGAAAAGAAATGAATCTGAATTCCATGATATTTTTACCAGTTTTCAGAAATTACATATATTGTAAGCAACAACCAAACTTCCCAGTAAGTGTGCGTATGTTATCTATCTATCTATCTATCTATCTATCTATCTATCTATAATAGTCATGTAGAATATAAATATATATACAAAACTAATATGATACACACATGCAGACATATATATTTAAAATGTACACACACTTTTAAATGGTCAGATCTTTGTCTGTAAATTAAAATAACTCCACTGAAATAAATGGAGTATGTCACTTTCAAGCATCTGATCCAATATTTATCAACATTATTTTGCTCATTTACAATGATAATTCAAAACTTCACTGTTAAATAATGTAAACAGTGAAAAACAGACTAAAAAGGAAGCAACAATGATATATGCGTGTTTTATTGAAGGCTCTTGTTTTAATAGACTAGCTTTGAAAGCTTAGGTATGTGCTTTCTTATCTGAAATGTTAATCTGATATTCATGAATGAAATATTTTGGGTCAAATAATTAATGATGATACAGTTGCAGTTACATGGTCTTGAGAAATCTAAACCAAATTTGTTTGGAGAAACAAGTAAACAGTATCTTCAATAGTAAGTGATATGCATTGTTTTTTCTGTTTTGTGGTTTGTTTTTTTTTATAGGAAGCTCAAAATTAGTGAGGTAAGAATAAATCTACATCTGCTTGTTTACAGACCAGAGTGAAGGCCTGCCGCATGGAAATGCACAATTTGTGTGATTTCTGTGACTGAGCTGCAAAAAATCTGTAAGAGATCCAGCTCCAGCTGGGCCAGGCTCAGCTGGGTACACAAGCAGTGGACTGGGCCCCCGTCCCTACCCAGTCCTCCCAGATGTTCCTTGCCAACCTGGAGACAGGCACAGGGAGCAGAAACCTGTCTGTCACTGCCGCTGTTTCTGGCCAAGCCCAGTTCCCTATGCAGCTACCTCCACATCCCCAGCTGGAGCAGGCAGGAACAGCCCAGACAGCAACAGCAGCAGATAGGTCTCCTTTTCTGCACCCACAGGCATAAGTAGAGATGGGAGGAGGGGGAGGAGGAGGTGAGGAAATCCTGGGAGACTGAGATGAGATGTGGGGGTGGAGTGGAGGAGAAGGATGTGATGGGGGGAATGGGAGGGGAAGGGAGGTGCTATGAGGACAGAGGGGAAGGGAACCAGTGCCAAGGTTGCCGGGGTAGGAAAAGATTTTTAATTGATTGGGGATTTTTAAGAAGTCCCCAGCTGCTGCTCCCATGGCATGGTCTGCCTGCCTCTGTATAGAGGCTGGAAGTCAGTGCAGTGTTACTGCACCCCACTTTTTAAAATTCTGGATCTGCCTATGGATTTATTCATTGACATTGACGGATTATCCACGTTTCATCAAGACCACACTTCCCTGGAACTTTTGTAATTCTCTTTCCTGGGTTCTTGTCCTGTTTTGCTCAATGCTTTTTTCAGATTTACTTTCACAGGCTCTGTCTTGTCCACCCTTTGTTTTAGTGATCCCTAGGGTTCTGCTCTCAGTCCTCTCCATTTATACTTCTACTTCCATCCTTCTGTAACAATATTGACTCTGATGACATCTCTTATCACCTCTCTGCTGATGACTCTCAAATCTGCATCCCCTTTCCACCTCACATCACTTTCTGCACACATCTAGACTCTTGAATATTCTCCGATAGATGTTCTGTTGCTTCTCTAAGTTAAGCAAGTCAAAAATAGAATTTCACCTTTTCCTCCTGAAACTTCTTGCCTCACCCAGTTTCTGCAGCCTGACAACTCTGCTGTCCTCCCAGGCAGTCAAGATTGGTATTACATTTGATTTTTCTGATTCTTTCTGAATTCATGTCCAATTTTTCCCAAAATCTCTTTGCTTTTCCTGGTGCATTTCAAAATATATGCCCTTCTTTTTCTTGAAAGGTCTCTTCATTGATTCCCCATCTATTTGCCCACAAAATCAAAATTTCTTGTTCTCATTTTTTAAACACTGCAGAGTTGGGAACTAACTGCATCTCATCTCAGTCTCCCAGAACCTCCTCAAGCATGAAGCCACACTGAAGCTACCTGTATGCTTAACATTAACTACAATTAATTGCTTTGCTGGACTAGGACTTTGGCATGCTGAATATTTAATTAAATTAATTTTGCATAACACATAGAACATAAACTAAACAATTTAAAGCTTTAATCTTTCCACAATACTGAATTAAATACATTTTACTACAATATTAGTTTACTGTCTTTTATGTAGTTTCTTGGATAAAAGGAATATTATTAATGGAGTTTACTTTTATTGACACCTGAATCTGTAATCATTTCCAGTATAATCTCTACCTTAATCATTAGAAGTTGTACATAGAAATGGTAGTAACGCCACCTTTTATGTTAAATATTTTATTTGTAATAGTAAGTATGGAGTTATTATAGTCCATACTGATTAGATTAGATTAGATATAGCACAAAAAAGATATAAATGCAAATAAATAATATAAAAGTATAAATAATATATGTAAGAAAGTGATGTTTCTGCCCAAGTACTTAAGAGAAATGACTGCAGCAATAATGCGAATAATATAAAATCAGATTATCATAGGTATCTTTGTCCGCAGATGATTCAGAAACAGTGTATAGAAAATAAAATGATACACATATGATCATAAAAATTAAAATATCCATGAAATATCTAAAGACATAAAAATATTAGCTGGAAAACTGTTATGGACCTTTGAAATTTTATAACACTTTCCATGTAAGGAATAAAGAAATGAATGAATTGCATCCTAGTTTTGAATGCTTCAAGCCTTTCTCTAGGTTGGCTGTGTTAATGCTTTCATATCTTTTCCACATGAAAGGAAACATGATCATATACTGTGTTGACTATGTGAATTTTAATTTATATTCTACAATAATTTTTCTGTGATACTATCAGGATGCCACAGGCCTGTGTTAAGCCCTTCAAATGCTTTTTGGGAATCTTAACTTTCTAAGAATAACAGATGTGGGCTGCTGCTATCATATATGTAGAGGGGAGAGAAGAGAAGGAGGTGGTATTTCAAGGCCACATCATTTGCAGATTTCTTTCAAACAGAAGCTTTAAAAATCTTCAAATCCAATTTTCTACATACTGAAGCCCCAGTTTAGCAAGTCATTTAAGCATGTGCTTAACAAGCAAGGACCTGAGTTATTTCTTGTCCCAATAGCTCCTCTGTTCATACTCACAGTACTGACAACTGACATGGGAAATTCTCTTCTCTAGCTCTTCCTTCATTTCCTATAATATTCTGGAATTTACTATGGCTTTCCAAGTCGCATTGTCTTCCAAACTCCCTAGTTTTTTAATTTATTTATGAGAGTCTTGGAGCCAATGCATTCACGCCTTCTGTGGATTCTTCTCCTGTTTCTGTTATAGAGAAATTCTTAATTGTTTTGAGGGATTTAATTTCTTCAAGCAAAGCAGCCAGATAATGCTGGGTTACCATGGTTACCAACTCCTCAGTCACTCTTCACTACAGTCTTTTCAGCTCTGCAGTACCAAGAATACAACATTCATCTAAAAAACAAACAAAAAAAATCTTCCTCTATATTTAGATGTCATAATTTGGTAATAATTTCGTTCACATTTTTACAACAAGAAAACATTTTTACAGCAAGAAACCATTGCCTTATATAGGAACACAGGATGCAGGATTGTACCGTTGTACCCAGTCGTCCCCTTCTTTTATTCCATTCCTAAAGGTCTCACTTAAAACCATTACATTTTTGTCCCCACTGCTTCTATAGGAAGGCTGTTGCCGCATCTCATTTGTATGTGAGCTACTGAACCAAGAATTGAAACAAACAAACAAATAAAAAGTCCCCCAAAATTTGATTGGATCATAGAAGTAGAAGTAGGGTCGGAAGGGACCTTGTAGATCTTCAGGTCCGACCCCCTGCCTGGGCAGGAAGAAAACTGGGCTCAAATGACCCCAGCCAGGTAGGCATCAAGCCACTTCTTAAAGACCCCCAGGGTAGGAGCCAGCACCACTTTCCTTGGAAGTTGGTTCCAGATCCTAGCCGCCCTAACTGTGAAGTAGTTCCTACAGATGTCTAATCTAAACCTACTCTCCAACAACTTGTGGTCGTTATTCCTTGTTATCCCGGGGGGCGCTAGGGGAAACAAGGTCTTCCCCAACCCCTTCTAGTCCCCCCTAGTGAGTTTATAGATGGTCACCAGGTCCCCCCTCAGCCTTCTCTTGTGAAGGCTGAACAGGTTCAGGTCCTGTAGCCTCTCATTGTAGGGTCTGCCCTGCTGTCCCCAGATCATGTGGGTGGCCCTCCTCTGGACCCTCTCAATGTTGTTCACATCCCTCTTGAAGTGGGGTGCCCAGAACTGGACACAGTACTCCAGCTGCAGCCTGACCAGTGTCGTGTAGAGGGGGAGGATCACCTCCTTGGACCTACTTGAGATGCACCTGTGGATACACGATAAGGTCCGGTTAGCCTTGGCGACCGTGACCTCGCATTGTCGGCCCATGTTCATCTCGGAATCAATGATGACTCCAAGATCCCTTTCTGCCTCCGTGCTCTTAAGAAGGGAGTTTCCCATCTTATAAGTGTGCTGCCGGTTACTACTGCCCAAGTGCAGCACCCTGCACTTGTCAGTATTGAAACGCATCCTGTTTTTGCTAGCCCACCCCTGCAACATATCCAGGTCTTTCTGCAGTCTTTCCCTCCCTGCTAACGTGCCTACCTCACCCCAAATTTTGGTATCATCAGCAAATTTGAACAGGTTGCTTTTCACCCCGTCGTCCAAATCGCTGATAAAGAAATTGAACAGTGCAGGCCCAAGGACCGAGCCCTGGAGGACTCCACTGCCCACTTCCCCCCAGGTTGAATATGACCCGTCCCAAGATGAGTGGTCGTTCCTTAAGGAGACAATACTCAGGGCCCAAGGGGTGACGATCCCAACAAGAAGCAAGGGGGGCAAGAGTGCCCAAAAGCATCCCTGGCTTACCAAGGATGTCCGGGAATGCCTGGATTCAAACTAAAAGAGAAATATTTGTCTTTTTCTCACTGAAATGAAGAAGTAAAATCTCTAATGGAAAAGAAGGTCTAGACATCAGCAGGGAACATGAACTTGTTTTATTTGTTGACTTTCCTCACAATAATGCAAACTATTAGCTTATTTTAGGAAAAGTAGCCAAATTTGGGGAAATTGATGAGCAGGCTAGAAACATGTTTAAGGATAGTGACAAGATCTGCTCTATTTAAACGTGAATTTTGGAGGACAAACTGAAGTCCCATACAAGATTTGTTATGTCATTTCAATTTGCTTCTTTTGGGTCTCTATAAATAGAGTGTCAGAGCACATCTTTCTGTCACAGCATTTTACAGCTCTGTCTCATTCCTTCCTTAGGACCCCAGGGGTCTGGTATCATGATTACTCAACCCTCAAGCAAGATCATGAATGGTCTCATTGCAGTATCAGTGTTTGATGCTGATTAAAGCCCACTGAAGCAACCAAAATGAATATGATTGACCTGCAATCTCATGCCCACTGCCTCAACTTTTCTTCAGTCCTACTCACTTTCCAAAGTTAAGATTTGTTGTCCTTGGGAACGCTTTAAACCAAAAATCCTTCAAAAGGTTTCCTTCCCCTCCAGACCTTCAGCTTTGATTCCCACTTTATTCATCCAATCGTTCATCAGAACAGCAACTTGTAGGGCTATCTCACCCTTAATGGAGCCCACTACAGAAACTGACTCCTCTTCTTAACTTTCCTCCATGTACCCTTCTTCCTAAGCCTTACCCATCCTCTCTCACCAAAAAGATACTAGAAGCCTCCTCTCTCCTGAATCTACATCAACCTCCTTGCCTTTTAAATGCTCCCTGAACCCAGAACACCTTCTCCAGAGCTCTGATGTACTAATTAACATTTCAGTCCCAGGTACCTATAAAGAATTTCCTGAGAGCCAGCACCCATGGTTATAAACTGGCTAAATGGGCCCAATCATTCCGTGACAGTATGAAGGCAAAAAAGTAGCAACGTTCAGAATTGTGAGACTGGTATGAACATAGAAACATGAAATCTGAAAACCGTTCATGTAATACCTCCTAAATTAATTTTTATAGATGGATCAGGAGGTTTAGTAACACCACTGTGTCCAAAAATTTTAAAGACTATCTTGTAGCTTTAATTTTGGCCTAATGTCAGAAGCAAAAGTTTGGACATCAAGTTTGAATATTCAAGTTCTTGAGACAACTCTTGTGCCTGTATTTAAGCAGATCACAATGTATCTAAACTGCTTCATACACAGGCTGAACATTAATAATCTGTTCAAAACTCAATCTTTTTTTTTCAGAATAAAAGTTTACAATGCTTCTATCAATATTATCTCCTTTCGTACCCATTATAATAAACATTTTAAATATAATTTAAAGATTATAGTCTTTTTGGCATTTATATTAATATAATATGCATTCCATAAGAAGTTGGTTATAATTTAACATAAATTAATGGATCCTATAATACTCCTATTTATTGAAAAATTTACATAGTGTAACCTCAGTATACACAATTGAAGAAAAGCTCTGTCATTCTGGAGCACACAAATAAACATAAAAAAGCAACAAAGAACAGAAAATTAGATTACATAGCAGGGCTCTCAAAATATTCTAGTTAATGCATATTTAATTTTTGCTGCTGGTAAAATCCACTCAGTTACATTTGTGAAATGTCATTGAAGCCACTTGGTTTGAATGTGAAAAAACTAGGTTACAGTTAGGACCACTGTGTACAATCTAATCTCTGTTTATTGTACTGGAAACTTTTAAATTCTCACTACCACAGAAGCAGCCCAAATAAATAAGAACAACAGAAGAGAAAGCCATGACATTTTTCTAGAATCTTTTTTCATGGGCTAAATGTAACCTATTAACTTTTGAAACATATGACCTTTCTGTTTAAATGTTGTTTCTAGAGTCAGCAATCTCTTCAGCTATAATAATATACTAATAAAATAATTAATATGAATAAAACCATGTGTTATTATAAGGCTTATCATGTTCCATCTTCAATAAATTAAATTGACGTTCTCTCCTCTGCCAAGAAGCTACTAATTAATATTATTGTTTTATATCAAAATTGTGACCTTATCCTATGCATCCTATGTGTTATTATGATTTGCAACAGTCAGGATGGTCACAAACAGAATAAAACCACATCTGACCACATTCTCACCATAACAGACAGGTTCAACAACAACAAAAAATGTGACTGGACACCTCCCAGTGGGCAGAACCATACATTAGACCGTTCTATTAACTGCTTTAGGATGAAAAGTCAACAGTGAAACCGCCAACAAGGACCAATACCTACACAGCCTTCTCCCCCAGAGAAAAAAATCCATACAGGATCTACATGAGACATTTACTGAGGAGTAGACTAGCTCCATAGTAAACGTCTTGTGTCTACATGTGTGGCCCTATTAAGCCACAGGAAACTAAATAACTCTGCAGCAGGACAGCATGTGTAAATATAAGTACTATCCTACAACAGAGTTGCTTACTGCACAGCTTACTGCCTAGCAGTGCATGTGTAGATGCTGACCTGGACATAAATTGCACCTGGTCAGCCCAGCCAGCAGAGGACCACACTCTTGTCTGTTGCCTAGCTACATGACTTGGCAGCTACAGGAGCCTTGTGGTTCAGCTGGCACCTCTCACACATGATGCAGCCACTAGCTGCCCAGGCCTGATTTCCCATGTCCCTTTGCCTGCCCAGGGCTACCTCCCAGAGCCTGGGCTACACTGCTGCTTCCAGCCCAGAACTGTTTCTGGGCTCCTACTGGTGTTCATGTGTCTCTCCTACTGGTGTTACTTTCTTGGCTGCTGCAGGGAGACAGAGCAGGGCAGGAGCAGCCCTGGCCTAAACTGCTCCTCCCCAATGCAATTTTCTGCTGTCCAGGGTGCATGTGTAGACACTGTACCTAGAAGTAGTTTACTGTGGTGCAAATTGCTCCGCAGTTTATTCAGTCACATTTGAATGTATAGACATGTGCACAGTCACTTAGATTCAACAGTGAAATAGTAATCAAATCAATGGACAAAGAAGGTGCCGTAGTAATCCTCAACTGTCAATACTGCATCAATAAAGCCAAAAGACAGTAATCCAGCACTATTGAGTATGAAGCAAGTTGGAGGATCCCATAACAATATTCATCCACAAACTGAAATACATTATCAAATCCTTTCCACACCAACTGGAGAAAATTTATATGCACTTATCTTCCACTGTCCCACCCCAGGAGCATTCTATATGCTCCCAAAGATACACAAAGGCTAGGGACAGACATTCAAAAAGCCTGAGCCTGAACTGATTCAGTCTTTGCAGGTTAGTCTAACCTGGCTAGAATTGGTTTGTAACTGGGCAGACATTCTCTCTGGACTGAGGAAATGCAGGCACGTGCCTGCAGTGGCTCAGGCTAGTTGCTGTGGGGCACTAGAACAGCCCTCCTTTTGCTTGCACAGTACCGAGCTGAGGTGGGGCAAGGCCAGGCCCCGACAAGACCTCTGATTAGGGAGGTCTGCCTGCACAATCTCAGACTTATCCCCGCTGGCTGCTCAGGGGGCAGGTGTGTTGTCAGACCCCAGCCCTCTGCTAGCATTCTGAGGCAAGGCGGGGTGATGCAGTGCATGCATCTGTTGATGATATGGAGCTTTTTAATCTCCCTCTCCCTGCTTCTTTATACTGTCTGCAGCAAAATGACAGGTGAGCAAGACTGCAGGGGGCTGATAACAGTGATTATCACCTCATCAACAAAACTATAGACTGTCTCCATTACTTCAAACTCTTCCGAAACAGCTTACTGGCTGACCTGTTGATTAGCTCCAAATAGCCCTAAGCAGTCACTGTTCTGTCTGCCAGTCCCAGTGAAATTGGAGATGTACACACACACACAGACAACTCTCAGCATTAGCTAGCACACCACATGCCTAGGGCCTGTGGGTCTGGGGTCCCTGCTGTGGGAGATGGGAGGTAGGGAGGGGGGGATTCCTGCTTAAGCAGCGAGGTGGGGAGGAAGGAGGGCACAGGGAAGTCAGAAGTCAGAAAACTCTGCTGTGTCTGCAAGTTTCTGCCAGAGCTCCAGCCAGGGAGCAGAGGGAAGGGGCAAGCTCTGCTGTGGAGCAGAGAGCCCCGCTCAGCCTAGAGAGTATGCCAGGATGCTGGAGGTGTCTGGTTTATCTTAAATTAACACAAAATTTGGGGCAGACATTGCATAAACTGGTTTGAGCCAAATCAGTTAAATCTGATACTACAACCAAGTTTATCTCAAACTGGTTTCAGCCATTTTCAAACTGGTTTATGTGCACTGAACATCTGTTCTGTTACAGGTTTAAACCAGTTTCTGATCGCTTAAACTGGTGCATGTGTAATGTCTGTCCCTAGCCAAAGAAAGTAACTCTAGAAGACCCATTATACCTAATTGTGGTATTCTCACTAAGGAGGTATCTAGATTCATAGAAACTATCCTCAAACCATGTGTCACTCAAAGATCACATTTTGTACTGAACACATCAGTTTTTCTCAACAAGACACAGAACATTAACCACATCCCTCAGAAGACCATACTGTCAACTCTGGATGTTACTAGCCATCCCACCAACATCCCACACCTCAAAAGCGGAACTGCCTGCCTGATATACTACAAGAACATGGAACACTGTTGGATTTGCTGCCACAGCACAAATCACACAAATCATCCATTTTATTCTCACAAACAACTTTGCTTTCAACAACTATCACTTCCTTCAAACTATGGGCACAGCTGTAGACACAAAGATGACCCCCAATATGTCAACCTCTTTGTGGACCACCTTTGCTATGCTTGAAAAGTGTGCCATGAAACCTGCAATATACCTGAGCTACACAGATGATAGTTTCAGCAGCTGGAATAAACACCTGGACCTGCTCATTGACTTCTACTACAGATTCAGCAACTTTAATCAAAATCTCTTCAATCAAATTCTCTTTGGAATATTCCTACACCAACATGAAGTTTCTGCAAAGGAAAATGCACAGCTTGAAAGACACCCTAAAAATTACTGTATATAGAAATCCATGGACCACTACACATCCACAAAACAGAAACTACCCTAGACACAGCAAGAAAGCCGTAATCTTCTATAGCAAGGGTGGGCAAAATATGGCCCATGGGCCAAATTTGGCCCGCAAGGCCATTCTATCCGGCTCACGGAGTCCCTAAAAATATTTGGAAAATTAATATTTCTCTGCCCTTGGTTCCTGTTAAAAATGACAGGAACCAAGGGCAGTAGGACCCAGGGGAAGGCCAGCGGGCTCCAACAACAGTGGGGCCCGCCCAGCCCCACCCCACAGCCAGAAGCCCCAGCTGAGGTTTCTGGGCTGGGAGCACGTGGCTGCCCTGGCATGGAAAGCTCAGGTAAGTGTGGGGAGGGGGACCCCAGGCAAGGAAGGAGTGCGGGGAAGGGAAGTAGCCCCTCCCCACCCATGCTTGGTGCCCCACACTGCAGCTGCTTGCAGCCCATGTGGGGCTGCCTGTGCCCACTCCGGACAGCCCCATGTGGGCTGCGGGTGCCTGCAGTATGAGGCACTGGCCATGGGGCGGGGGAAAGGCCACTTCCCCCCCACGCTCAGATTTTCCCTGGGCTCCTTCCCTGCATGGAGAAAAGTGGCCCCTCATCTGACCCATGGTCGGTGCCCCACGCTGCAGGCACTCGCAGCCCACATGGGGCTGTCCGGAGCAGGGACAGGCAGCCCCAGGCAGGCTGCGAGTGGCTGCAGCATGGGGCGCCAGGCATGGGGCAGGAAGGGACTGCTTTCTCCCCCCCCACACTCAGCACCACCTTGACACCTGGCCCCACTGCCAGGCTGGCAGTGGGGTAGGTTACAAGCTGGTGCTGAGTGCGAGGAAAAGTGGCCCCTTGCTCATCCCATGGCCAGTGCCCCATGCTGCAGCCACTTGCAGCCTGCCTGGGGCTGCCTGTGCCTGCTCCGGACAGCCCCGCACAGGCTGCAAGTGCCTGCAATGTTGGGTGCTGGCCATGGGGCAGGGGAGGGGCCACTTTTCCCTGTGCTCAGCACCAGCTTCTTCCCTGCTGGCAAACAGCATGTCGGGTCTATGCGCTGCCCCCTTCCTGTACCTCAGGGCTGGAGGTTACTGGGTGTGAGTGAGCAAGGAGCCAGTGGGAGCACAGGGCCCACACTGGTGTCCCGGGACCAGTGCCGGTGGGGTGCAGAGCAGGGTGGCAGGAGCGCGGGGTCCCTGCTGGCAGGGGCTCTATGGAGCTGGGCCAGCTCCCCCCTCCCTGGTGGTGCAGCCCAGCCTGGCTCCACAGATTCCTGCCAGCCTGCACCCCACTTTGGGCCCTATGGTGCTGGCCCTGGGACACTGGTCCCAAGACATTGGGACACTGGTCCCAAGATGGTGACCAGGGGGCAGAGCACCTGTTAAGGGTTGTGGCTACCCATGCAGCCCTCGACAGCCTGCCAAAATTGGGTAAGCAGCCCTCCACTCAAAATAATTGCCTGCCCCTGTTCTATAATGAGGGTCTCAGATATCTCTACATCTGATCTGAGGAGAAGACTTATGACACTCACCTTGACAGCCTGAAAAATGCCTTTACCTGGCATACTAGGAAAAAAATAGATCACATTTTTGCATGAGCTACTCAAATACCCTACTATAATCTACTATAGTCCAAAAAGAAAATTCCTGCAGATCACACTTCTCTGGTTATTACATATCATCCCACACTGGAACCTATAAGGATCATCAAACATTACAGATTATAATAAAAAAGATCAAAACTTGAGGGAAATATCCCCACTCCTAGCCTTCAAGCAACCCCTAAACCTGGCAAAACTCACCTTCAGGGGAAAACTCCCTTCTGATTAACAGACTCCAAATGGGACATAACCCTGCCTCAACAATAAATGCAAAACCTGTCAACATATCTCCAGCATCACAACAATGAACACTTCTCTCAACACAACTATTAGAATCGATGGATCCTACACATGCACATCAGATGTGATAAGTATCATTCAGTGTACAACATGGCCTCGTGGGAACTTTGTGGGTGAAACTAGACAGGAACTATGCATCAGGATGAACTTTCATAGAAAAAAATATAAAAGATAGAGACACATGAACACCAGTAGGAGCACATTTTTCACAGAACGACCATTCCTTCCCCAAACACATAATCCTGTATTTACAAAACAACTCCATAAAATGGGTCTGGGAACAGAAATTCTTAACTACTGGAAAGCAGAGAATCTAGACTTAATATAGGCAGTGGCTTTATGGCTCAATACAACCAAACAAACACTTTCTTTGCACTTCATAGGTAAAAATGATCTTTTCCTATAATGGTCTCTCACTTCCATTAACTAGATTCCCTATTCTAGGGTATGTCTTTTGTCTCATGATACTCCTTATAACACCTTTTCATTCCTAGTTCACAGCTCTTCTCCACCCCTCCAAACAAACTGTTTGAATTTGCACAGAGCCTGTTTTCTGATATTTAGCTAAACCTCTGTTTGCTGCTCTCTGCAACTTGAGGGGTGCGAAGCTGGCCCCATTTGATTCCAGTTTGGCCCAAATCAGAGACAGTGATTTGATTAGTTGATTAGGATCACTGTCCATGATTCAATTCGGCTGAATCCTAATCTGAAGATTTGATGCCGATTCAGAGAATCAGCAATTCAGATATAGACACAGTTTTAAAGGTTTTTTCTACATACCTTGAGGTAGCAGGTGTGACTTGTGAACGCTGTGATGCTGGGGCACATGAAGCATCCCACAGGAGTGTGAGGGGGGGCCCTCCATGTGCTCAGCAGCAAACCTGGGAGTGGACTAAAAGTAGTTCTGGTCCACTTCCAGGTCTGCTGGGGAGCATGCTGGGGGCCTTTCCCGAACCCCGCCCAGCTCATTGATTGGCTGCAGGGGGACCCTGGGTGCCCCCTCCAGACCCAGGAGGCACTGGTTGCTGAGCTGGGGGGTGGTGCGGGGGAATCCCCCGCATGCTCCCTGGCAGACCTGGAAGTGTACCGGAAGTGCTTCTGGTCTACTTCTGGGTCTGCTGCTGAGCATGCTGGGGAGACCCCTGTGCTTCTGTAGAACACTCCATGCACCCCAGCATTGCAGCACTCATGAGCCCCTGCTATCTAGAGGTATGTAGAAAAAAAATGTAAAGCTGTCTCTATGTCTGAATTTCTGAATCTCTCCGAATTGATTTGGAGGGCTCCAATTCAATTCGGAGAGATTAAAGAGTCCTATGATTCAATTGGTAATCAGATATTCAGGCTGAATCTCTGCCAAGTTGAAGCAGGAACTGTAGCTTTGCACAGCCCTAGCGCTCAACCCTTGCAAAATTGGGTTCTTGTCATAGATACATTATTATTATTTTTTGCAAGATGTAATTAGTTCTACAGTTACACAACTGTAAAATTATTTGTTCCTTTTATATATATATAATGCTTCTAGATTTATGGTGCCTGATTATCTGCTTTATTCCATGAAAAGTACTGAAATGCAAATGCCTGTCTGAAAAATATTTGTTGTAGCACTTGCACTTGAACTTTTCCTCTCCCCAGAAACAAGGAATTAGGGGAATTTGGAAAAATGGGGAGGAAAAATGTGGGAAAAATGGGAAGGAAAAATGTGGGAAAAATCAGAGTTCCCTGTATTCTAAAACTGAGGCAAATTACAAGGTTCAATTTTTAATTACAAATACTAAATAAGCATTTATTGAAATAAGTGATATTTCTAACCTGTTGTTTTACATACTGTGATATGTTTAAAGTCACGCATAGGGTGCTATTTCACTTAAATGGCCATCACTGGCACATCTGCAAGATCACAACTTTCTCCATGACATACTGATATGGTTATAGTCAGTGGAGATGTCAATGGTAGTTCCTCCTTGATATTAGAGAGGAGCCAACTGACAACACCTTCTCCATAAGGATCCACTACCCTGAAATAGCTTCCTGCTCTCTGCTCACAATAGCTCTGAATTGCTGATTTTTCACAACATGCATTAGGACTACTTAGTTTGCCTGGCTTCTGAAGAAATCCAGGAGAGAATGAATCACTGAGTTATGCATGGGAAAATATTATTTGTGTTTAGAACTACAGTTCACAAGTGTGAAATTATTTAAATTTGCATATTATTTTATACTATTAAATAACTGGCAGAGCACTCAGGGCCTGCATATAGGCACTTTTATTGTTATAATAAGAAATATAAGTATATTGCCTTGGTTAGCCGTTTCATCTTTCTTTTTAATTCAGGGGTTTTGTTTTTACTTGTCTGTTTTTGCATATATTACACAGGTTTATCACTTAAGTGGCACATCTACACATGCTATTAATACTATAAAGGCTACTGCACAGTAAAATACTGCACAGTAAACCTTCCCTGGGAGCACGTCTACATGTGCTTCCTGTTGGCAGCAAATCTGCTCTCAACTGGGACAGCCCAATACAGGTCTGCTCCTACCCTGCGCTGTTCCCCTGCAGCAGCCAGGAGGAGCTCCAGGCTCCAGGGGCTGCTCCTGATGGGCACGGGACCAAGAGAACTCTGCCAGCTGCAGTGGTAGCTGTCTCCCAGCTCCATGCACATCAGGTCCTCATGTGCATGAAGCTGGGAGATAGCTGCCACTGCAGAGCTCTTCTGGCCCCGGCAACATAGGGGCAAGCCCTGTGCCCAGCAGGGCATCCCCGTTCAGAAGTGGGAGAGCTCCTGGCCAGCCTGCAGATGTGCAGAGAAGCAGAGAGCTCCCCAGTCCCGGCAGCTCTCAGTTCCCAGCTCCTGTGAGGAGCCAGGAGCGGAGCAGTGGCAAGACCAGGGGATTTCCCCATCCCTTGTGGCTTCTTGGTGTTAAGCAAATTTGCTTCTGGTTGGTATCTACACATACACATGTATTTATAGGTAGTAGACTTATTTACTGCATGGTAAATGGTGCACAAATAGATGGTGATGCTTTACTATGCAGATTAGTCTACTGTGTAGTAAAACATCTTGTATAGACATGGCCAAGAAGTTGTAGAGACTGTTTTAACCCTCTGATTGTAGTAATAGGGATGTCTTTGTTACTATTCATGACTGAAAATTATTTGTATATTTTATTTTCAGCAGGCAGATTACCATTGCCAAACCTCTAGTCAGCAAGTGAGTTATTGACATGACAGTGAAATGTGTTAGACTTTGGCAGTAATGAAGGGAACCCCTGAATTTCTGTCAACAAGATGATAAATAGGTCCTTATATATTCAGGTTTGAGGAACCACAAAATTTACCATTTTTCTTTGGATGCCACAGAAAAACACATCCCATTAAATTTACAAGTAGGGACTTCTTTTTTTTGTCATTATAACAAATTGCTATTTTGTTTATGAACAAATAGCACCTTATGTGACCTACAACAGAATGACATGTAAGATAAATTAATTTGAAACAGCCTTTAGAAAATGGGTTTTGATTTTGAAACAGGCAACAGGAATGAATACTCAAATTTAACTTAATTTAATAGTAGGGAAATTTTGCTGTTATATAAATTAAATGCACTTACTTATACAAAAAGTAGCACTGAAGTTTTATATTGTTCTTCCTGGCACAGACAAATCTCCATAGGGCCACAAAAATCTAGAGAGAGAGAGATATCTAAGGCGAAAAATCTTCCTATGAAGGGGAGGAAGGAGGATCCAGGGAACTACAGACCAGTCAGCCTTACCTCTATCCCTGGGAAAATCCTAGAAAGAATTATCAAGGAACACATTTGTGGGAGCTCGCTGGCTAATGTAATGTGTAGGGGTAACCAATATGGGTTTATAACAGGAAGGTCCTGTCTGACTAACCTAGTTCCTTTTTATGACAAGGCCACCAAATGTTTAGATGCAGGAGTCAAGGTGTATGTTATCTATCTGGACTTCAAGAAGGCCTTTGACACGGTATCCCATACCATACTTATAAATAAACTGAGGAGATTTGCCTTGGATGATTATATGGTAGACTGGGTAGCAAACCAGCTCAAGGGTCACACTCAGAGGGTGGTGGTGGATGAGTCAGTGTCAATCTGGAAAGATGTGTGCTGTGGAATCCCTCAGGGCTCAGTTTTGGGGCCAGTGCTGTTCAACATCTTCATCAGTCATCTGGATGAGGGCATGGGAAGTACCCTGTCCAAGTTCGCGGATGACAACAAAATATGGGGTGAAGCTAATACCCTGGAGAAGAACAACGAGATCCAGGCTGACCTAGACAGGTTGGGGAAATGGGCAGAGAGCAACAGGATGCAAATCAATAAGGACAAGTGCAAGGTGCTGCATCTGGGGAGAAAGAACTGCCATCATATCTACAGGCTGGGGGGTGACCTCAACACCACTGAGGCAGAAAGAGATCTTGCTGTCACTATTGACTCCAGGATGAACATGAGTCATCAATGTGATGAAGTAGCTGGTAGAGCCAATCGCACCTTGTCATCGTAGGTGCTTCACAAACAGATCCCGGGAAATGATTCTCCCTCTCTATGTGGCACTGGTCAGGCTGCAGCTGGAGTAGTGTGTCCAGTTCTGGATGCCGCAGTTCAAGTGCGATGCACAGAACCTGGAGAGGGTCCAAAGATGAGCCGCTCATCTGATTAGAGGCCTGCAGTGAAGACCCTATGAGGATAGGCCAAGGGACCTCAAACTTTTCAGTCTCTCCAAGAGAAGGTTGAGGGGGAAACTTGTGGTGGCATACAGAGTCATAAGGGGACAGCAACATGAAGTAGGCGATGATCTGTTTACCAGGGCAACCCCTGGAATAACAAGGAACAATGGCCATAAGCTACTAGAAAGAAGGTTTAGACTGGACATTAGAAAAATGTGCTTCATGATCAGGGTTGCCAGGATCTGGAATGGGCTTCCAAGGGAGGTGGTGCTTGCCCCATCCTTGGGGTCTTCAAGAGGAGACTGGACAGGCACCTGGCTGGGTTCATATGACTCCAGGTTTGGTGACCCTTTTCTTGCCTGCCAGGGGGGCAGGGAAGGGGTTGGACTAAATGGCCCACTGAGGTCCCTTCCGACCCTGGAATCTATGAATCTATGAATCTATGGATACATGTATTGACATTGAAGTTAATGGAAGTTGCAAAAACGTATCGGCAAATGGAATCTTTCACCTTAATTTACGGTGATAAAAATATGGATCAATCTAATATATGAAGGACAACATTGTACATGTGACAACTATTTCATTATATCTGTCTAGGAATTCTTTAATGAAACATTTTTAGCCATGAAACTGGTATGAAGTTTATGAAAGCAGGAACCTGTATCATTGGGCTGCAAATCTCTAACAAGCAAGCATTTTCTTGAGATTTCCAACATTTCACTGAATCTGAAAATATTGTTAACAATACCATTAAGTAACATTTCTAATGACACATCTGCCTTTTTGTGACCAATCCAGGCTAAAACCAATAAGTATAAATAATAAAGTCAAACAATATAAATGTTTGATTTTATTATTGGGCTTATGTTTATCTAAAAATGCTTAGTTACTGTTTATAATTTTAGGAAACTTTTGTAAATATGTATATTTGAACCATGTTTGCTGGTCCCTATTACACAATAACAGCCTTAGCAGAATCTGTTCAATTTGTATATGATTTGTATATGATTACTTTCAGTGGAGAAACTGTTCCCTCCAAAAATCCACTTTTGTCTCTCATTGAACAGACTTTTTGATAGTAATTTTGTGGAAAAGGAAGAATAGTGCATGAACAATAGAATTTCCATGAATAATGATCTGCTACAGATCATATAAGCTCTTTTCCTTGGAAAGGAGTAATAGATTTTTCAAGAAAGAAGAAACACTGCTGCTATTGGAAAGTGCACATTGTAGTTACAAAGTAAAGCCAGCAACATTAGGCAAGAGGGGAATAGGAGATGTTTCTAGGGTAGAATAAACTAGGGGCCTTACAAAACACAGTTCACATTTCCAATGCTGTGAAAATACTGCATATTCACTAATATAACAGAAGTTCCTGGGAAAAACTTACATGTGTTCACAGTGTTGATTTGCAGTAAAACTTCTGCTGCAGCATTTCCTGGCATTTTATCAAATCAGATGGACTTGTACAAGATTCAGTGTTAGTGATTCAGACTCTAACCCTGCAGTGGCTTCTATACCCTTGAGCCTTGATGGAACTCCACTGAAGCAATGGGATTCCAGACAAGCACAAGGGGTTGTTTGCACAAGCGGATCAGCTACTTAAATCATAGAAACTAGACTGCTGTAAACATTTTGAGATATAATGTAATGGCCTACTCCATGGGCGACTGGTGCCTCCTGAGTCTGGGGGGACACCAGATTGCTGGGGGGAGGGGCAGTGGCTGATCGCTGACCGGAAGAGGTGTCCCCCAGCGGCTGATCACTGAGCCAGTGGCAAAAATGGAAGTGCGCTTCCGCCGGCACTTTCTGTTCCGTGGCTGGTGCTTCCAGGGGGTGCACAGCTGATCTCAGGGGGTGCACATGCACCCGCATGCACCTCCTACATGTTGCCAATGGCATACTCCTTTGGAGACCTAACAGTTCTTACCTCCCATCAACAACCTCCTTAGTACTGGCTTCTTTTCAAAACTGTCCCTTGAAACATTTGGGGAAATCTTGATGACCTATGTGGTCATCGAGCAACACACCAATAAAGCACCAAAATCCTTTCCCAAAGACTTAGTTTACCACAGTACCTACTCAAATTCAAGATGAGGTCCCCCCCATTTAATATGGGAGGAAAAAAAATCATCTCAGATGTGAATATTGGGACTGGGGTTGAAGCTGCTGTCACTGCTGCCTGAGCAGTGCCAGGATACCTCAGGATGGATCATGTAGCAGGGGTGGAGGCACATGAGAGGGATCACAGGGGACAGTATGCTGTACAGGGTTGGAGTGAGCATGGGAGAGACCCCACAGTGGCAGGACAGCTTCTGTGGCTGTGGCTGTGGTTCTGGCCACGGCTCCAGATCTGAAATTTCAGATTTCACAAATCAGAAGACACTGACTCTGGAAAGCCAGCTCTGGAAGCTTAATTTTACACAAATTCAAAAAGGCATCTGAAATGTCCTGTACAAGAGGCCACATAAAAGGTAAGTAATCATGGATCAGAGCATAAGTCCATCTAGCATGGTACCCTGCATTTCACAGTGGCACAGGATGGATGCTGAGGAACAGTATTTAAGCAGGACCTATCCAGACTGATCTGCTCCCTGCCAGCTTCCTTTGTAGCTTCTGGCATTCAGTGGTCTAGGAAGTCTTAATTTACAATTTGTATCTGGGCTGTGGAGAAAGATCCAGAGGGGGTGCGGTATTATGTTCACACACCTTTTTCTGCAGCGTAGCTTAGCATATTTGATAGGCCTGTATGAAGCGGCTAGTATTCGCTTCAGATTTGGCTGATTCGGGGGATAGTGATTAAACCTTTTCCTAATCGATTCAGAGAGCTTCAAATCTATTTGGACCTTTTTATTGGTCTCACAATTTGATTCGGATTTGGAGAGTTGGCCACTGAATTGGGGCAAATGTCCTCCAAACAAATCAGCACCCAAAGCTTCGCACAGCCCTGATATTTGATTCCCTGCAGTCCCAGATACCTGGCTCCCCTGCAGAGTTTTGATTATGCCACAGGAGCAGCAGTGAGTTGTAAGTAAATAGTTTTTGCTTTCATGAATTTACAGGCCTCTACAGTATCCCTCCCTCAAGCATCTTTTCTCTAAGATGATAAGTTGTACATATATAGTCTTTCCTCATAGGGAAGCATCTCCATCTCCCTGAAAATTTTTCTTTCCCTTCTCTGTGCTTTTTTTACCTTTACCATATACTTTTGAGGTGGTGACAGGGGAGCAGGGAACTTGAACTACACACAGTATTCAAGGTGTGGGCAAACCATAGATTTGTATGGCATAATGACATTTTCCATTTTGTTTTTAATTTCCTTCTTAACAATTTCTAACATCCTAATTTCCTTTCTTGGAACAAGAGGTAATATTAATATTGATCAAAACCTAGTAAGGGGACAGAAAGCAAATAGTAGGATTGCATGGGCTGTTTTCATTGTCACATAAAGTTAATAGTTGAGTGCCTCAAGGGTAGGCTCTGTATCTCAGATTAAGTAATATATTTATTCATGATCTGGAAAAGAGGTTAAATCAAAGTTTTTTGTGTTGTTCAGGAACAGAAAGGACTGCAGAACTATGGAGATACAGAAATAAATTAGGTAAATAGGGAACATAATGGCAAATGAAATTCAATGTCAACACATGCAAAATAATGCACACTGAAGACCAAAATGTAAACTGAAGAACATATAGGATTCGAAGGGAGGGACCTGGCCATTGTAATAAATATCTCCATAGAGACCTCTATAGTTCAGGTCAAAAAAGGTTGCAAAAGGAATGGGGAGGGGTAAGAAAGACAGATACTATAATGACATGCATAAATAAAAGTTGTGGTCTCATTTAGAATTTTGTGCTCAGTACTGACCACCATCTCAGAAAGGTTAGTTTGAGTAGTGGAACATCAGAACAGTTGAAAAGGAGAGATCGTTAATACCTGTGGCATGAACAATGAACCACTTACTTCCTCAGCTGCCTGAATAGACATGCCACTGCTGCTGCCAGGAGGAATCCAAGCTAGAGCAGGAATTGAAGCACGATGCTTCTATCCTGAGCAGAAAATTTACTTCCCAACTTAAGACATGCACTTCAACTTGTGGAGGCAGTGCTGATTTTTGGGAAAAAGCTGCATGTGGTATGTGAGTAAATATGAGTAAAGTAGCTTGGGAACCTTTCTTCATCTCATAACAAGAACAAATGTACATCCAATGAAATTCAAAATGGGAATTCCAAAAAAGGTAACAGTTTTCTTCACTCACTGTGTTATTTAATAGGGCTGTGCAAAACAGCACCATTTCATTTTGAGTTCCATTTTGCCATTTCAAAGGGATGGTGTTTCATTTAGCTGTTTCAAAGCACTGTTCCATTTCATTTAGTTAAACCTATTTTGCTGTTTTGATGCATTTTGACATTTTGACTGTAGACTAATGAGGAATCACAAAAATGCCTATAACTTTCTCATTTCATGCCTGATTTGGATGAAAATTTCAGGGATGGTAGCCCCTTCTGAGGACATGAAGTTTGCCAAGATTCAAGGAGATAGGTGCAGGGCTTCTGTGAAACTGCATCTCAAACTTTTCAAAGCAAAACTAGTATTATTTGCTGGCAGGGGCAGCATGCTGTCATCCCACATGCAGATCGAGGGGCTTGCTCCCTCAAGGAGGAGTCTGCCAGAGCCCCACAGCCCTTCTGGGGGGCATGGGCTCCTGGATCTGCATGCAGGATGACAGCAGGCTGCCACTGCTGGCTGGGGCCAGTGCCAGGACTGGGTACTTCCAGAAAGTGGGCTGTGCTGGGCAGACTTGGTGCTAGCACTGGCCACAGCTGGCATCAGCAGCATGCTGTCATTCACATGCTCTATAGCTGGTGAGTGGAGCTGTTAAAAAAAAAACCAAAAACCTCACACTCACTGTCTCTAACAGCAGTGACTGGGGCCTCTGGGCGCTCATGGCAGAGCCACTGTGTACAGCGTGGGGCAGCGGGGACCACCCCCTCACCTGGCACCTACACAGCAGCTGCACCATCACATGGGTGCAGTGTGGCTTAGGAGGGTGTTGCGAGCTGTCCTGGAGCTGGGGTGGATCTGCCTGTAAACCAGAGCTCTCAGTTTGATTCACTAGCACTCTGATCATTCCCCCAGCTCTTCCCAGAGGTCATGGCCCCAGGATCTGCACACGGGGTTTCAGTAGACTGTTGCTGCTGGCTCAGGAAATAGCCCAGAGCTGCCACCATTCCCAGCTGGCAGCGGCAGCCTGATGTCATTTTGTATCATTTGGGGCCCGCACCCTCCAGGAAGAGCTGGGGGAAGTGATCAGGGAGTTGGGGGAAAGATCGGGGAGCTGGGGAATCAAACCAGGAACTGGGGGAATGCACAGGGACCTGAACATTCCCCCAGCTCCTAGTTCAATTCCCCAGCTCCCGGTTTGATTCCCCAGCTCTCTGACCGCTTCCCCCAGCACTTCCTGGGGTGGGGCACAGGCCCCTGGATCCATGTGTGGGGTTTCAGCAGGCTGCCACTGCAGGCTGGGGCCAGCAGTAGCACCACAGTCTTCCCAGTGCTTGGTATGGGCTGTGCCAAACCACTGGCACTGGTCCCAGCCTGCAGCAGCAGCCTGCTGAAACCACACACACAGATCAGGGGCCCGTGCCCCACCTGGAAGAGCTGGGGAAATGATCAGAGAGCTGGGGGAAGTGACCAGAGAGCTGAAGAATTGAACTGGGAGCTGGGCAACTGAACCAGGAGCTAGATGTCAAAATCAGAGCAGTCCTTTCCCCCCCTCTTCCTCCTCCCTCTCCTTAGTTTCTGTTTAGCTGCGAGGAAGCCTGGCTTTGAAACTTGAACTATTTTTAAACTTTCTAAATGTTTCGAGTGCCCTCGTTTCATTTCAAAGCTGTTTCGAAGCTTTTTGTTTCATTTTGATGTTGTTGCTTTGAGCTTGAAAAGTGTTGAAACAGCTTCAAAATGAAATACCCATCGAAATTTTACACAGCCCTACTATTTAAACTGTAGAACTCATTGCCACATGGAATTAGTGCAATGATGAATTGAAAGTTTCAAACAGGGACAAGATACTTGTAGGGATATTAATAATATTGAGAATTATCATAATAAATTAGAAGATGAACTGTGTGGAACTTGTATTAAATCTCATGCTTTGAAGCATAAGCCAATCTCTAACTCCTAGAGGACAGCAAAAGACTTAATGTAGAGATGAGATATCTCACATCTGCTTGCAGCAGGGCTCTAACAGAAGCATCTGTTGAAACATCTGATATTGTCTACTGTCAGAAACAGAGTACCAATCTAATGGGAACTTGTTTATGATTCAATATGGCAATTACTACGTTACCTAAAATTAAACAGAAAAGAATGAGAAACAAATGCACTCTCTCGCAAACTTCTCTCCTGTAAATCTAAAATTAAAATTATGTTTTTAAAAGAAAGGGCGCTAGAATTGCAATTGAAAACTTCAACTCAGACTTTCTTTGGAGCTAGTCTCTCCATAAATCAAGAAAAAACCTTTCCATCAAAAAAACCAGCATGATATCAAGCAGTGAATTCTAACCTTGAAAAAGAAGAATTATCATGCCAAAAAAAAAGAATCTAAGAATCTGTCTCTGTTCTACTGAACAGTTATCAAGCCTCCATCCCAAGTATGTGTTAGTGCTAACAAAAACTATTAATTATTGCTACTGTTAGCTATTACAGCTAAATGTATTTAAATGATTAGTATTGCTATTTAACATTTTGAAAGGTCATGGTCAGTCATCTCCTTACGCTGAGGAGGTTACAGTGTAGAGTCGATAAATGGTGTAGAAACAACAGAGGAAGAGCCAAAAAGGTTGATCAAACATTTAGGGCTCATCTACATGAGATGCTATAAGATGTAGCTTGTTGCTACAGCGACATAGCTTTGGTGGACACAAACCACAATGCTGACACTATGGCTATGTAATGATGAGCTACTTTGCTATAGCGTGTCACTAGGGCGATGTAGCTACTAAAAATAACTGTGCTGCTGGGATGGCGCATTAAGGGCTGTTATGGTGCCATCATTTAGTACTTGGTTTAGGAAGTACTAAATGATGAGCAAGTACTAAATGATGGCTCAGTAACAACTGCGCCATGGGAGGCACAGGTAGACGCACTCAGTATGCAGCAATTAAAAAGTAATAAGGAAGTATACAGAATAGATAAGCCTTAAAATCAGATTTGAAAATAGTGATAGAGAATACCTAGAGTACAGGAAGACTCAGATTATTTTAAGCTTGCAGGGAGCAGTGGTATGAGGAACATAGTAAAGAAAAAAAACATGCTAAAACTATGATCTTGCATCAGGAAGGAAAGCACTTACATATTGTGTGTGTATAAATATATATGTGTATATACACATATATGTTACATATATGTGTATACCTATATGTATATATGTACACATACATTGCATGTATGTGTGTATACATATCTATGTGTGTGTACACACACACACACGTATATGTATATACGTACATATATCTACATATGTGTGTGTGTTTATATTATATATGTATATATACACACATGACTATGTATACCTGGCACACACACACGCTATAGACTACTTATAGTACTTAAATTAACAATATAATTCTATACTTATGTCAAATCAAAAGCCAAACATTTCCTCAGTCAGATATGATGCCACCTGAAAAAAGTTATAAAACCACTTGGAAATTAATGGTAGAAAATTATTGGTATGGTTCATTTTTTTTCTTTGAATACATTTTCCCCAAGTATATCTGCCTCTTTTGATGTAAATGTATCCCTTGCTCCTTAATTGAGCTCTGACCCTTAAAAAAGATTACTGCAGACTTGTCAATATAACTCCAGTCCTGGGCTGGATCATGTGGGACTCCTCCAGGCATGGATCCATGGAAAGGATGGGCAGAGGGAATGAGACTCAGGGGTGGCAAATCTATGTACTGGCTTGCCTCAACTGTTATAGGCAAGGCTGTAGATGGCCTGGCCTAAAGACCCAGTCCCAGAGGGGTGGCTGGGAGGCCAGGGGCTGGGACAGAATCCTGGAGCTGAATTATTAAGTCCAGAAGGAAATCCCAGTGCAAAATCCACAATACAGGCCAGGGTCAGGATCCAGAAGGTCAGAAGCCAACTTATCAAGTTCAAGGGGAAATACACAGGCTGATATCTGACCACAGAGCCATGCCAGGGATCAAGAACCAGAACACAGATCTATAGGGAAATCTAAACCCAAGTCCAAAGAAAAGCTGAAAACCAGAGTCAGGAACCAGGAAAACCAGAGTATGCAGGAGTCAGGAGACTTGCTGTAGAACTGTTGACTAGCCTGGAAACCTATGTTACCAGCTTGTTTTTCCTAAACCAGGGCAGAGTTTGTTAGGTGGTGACTTGCTACAGGTGTAGCTACTTAGGTACTTGGCCCGAGCTGGCCTGCATGATCAGGGTCCTTGACATCTAGGCTCCTAAGTAACTAACTCCTGTGACAAAATCACTTTTGAAAGTGGTCACTAGGCTTCTAATCCAGGAGGTTTTAAAAGTTTAAATGTTTTACCGTTGGTCTTGAATTGGGTTATCATGAACTGGCTGCAATATTCATTACATATGAGAAGCTCTCACTGGACGGTAATGCCTTGAAAGCTAAGGGCTTAATTCAATGTCTACTGAAAGCAACAGGAATCATGGGTAGTAATGGATTAAACCATTGAAAGATCTGGTTAGATTCTCCTCGATATTTATGTCCTGATTCTGCATCAGCAGCTAGTACTGTTGCCCCCTTGCACTCATACAGAGTCAATAAAGGAATCCACAGGCATTTGTAGATGACATGGGGGTTTAAATTGAAGCGGTGTTTTTTTAAAAACACCGCTTCAATTTAGGGTGAAGTAAACGCCTGTGTCATGTACATCTGTGTCCTTACCTGCCTCTCCAGTGGCAGGGAGGGGAAAGTGAGCTTCCAGAGGGCCGAGCAGTCCCTGAGTTGCATGGGGGGGCTGATGCTTCCCCCTGCGGTAGTGGTGGCCCCCCACCCAGGCAGCACCTGTCCGCAGGCACCCGGCTCAGGCGGTCCCAGGGGACACTGCAGCTGTAGAGGGAAGCACTGGGCCCTGCGCAGCTCAGGCAGGCTCCAGAAAGGAAAAAAAAAAAGTTCAGGCTTCCCGCTTTTTTGTTTTCCTTCATGTGGCCTGCCTTCTTGGGCTGCTGCCGGGCTGCTTGCTGGGGCGGTCTTTACAGCTCCTGACCTGCATGGAGCCCAGTGATTCTCTCTATGGCTATAAAGTAGCAAACTAAAACTCCATGGAGGTGTTTTGGTTTGCTGCACCCCAAAGTCACTTAAGGAGCAACTTGTGCAAACAGCAACACCATTAAAGCAGTGCAAAAGGGCAGTTAACCCACTTTAATGTGTTATCTATAAATGCCCCATATTAGTACATTGTAACATGGCAGTTGGACCTGAGACAGGAAGTTGGCCCGCTTTCTAATTTTCATCAAAAAAATTTCCCCATTCCTAAAATCATTCAACGTATTCAATAGTACAATTTAGTAATGTATTTATTCTTCTGTTATGTCTATGTTAGTCATTCTTAGTTAATAAGTCACAATTTCTTACTAGACCCCTACTCACAGGAACATGGGACTGAGTTAAAAGGAACTTATCTTGAGCAAGGCTCTCATAAGTCTTAAAAAATCTGTAATGGCTGCTCTACAATTGATGATGTACTAGAGAGAATCCATTGCCATCTGTCTTAATTTTGTTAAGCCACTCAATTTGAGATGTTATTTGCAAAAAAACTCCCCATATTTTTCAAGCAGAGTTGAAAAATACTGCAAGAGTGTTTGCAAACATTTAAGTTCTTAACCAGTGTTCACTTTGACCATATTCCTACCCTTCTTTAGTCACTATTCATGAACATTCACACAAATAATTTTTTGTCTGAAGAATGTCTATTCTTCATATCCATATGCAGAGAAACCTATTAATGGTGTCCTGATTAAAATACTTTAGTCTTTTGATTGGAGATCAAAAACTGTGCCATATGACCAGCGATCCTGGTTTTCCCTGATTAAAAATTGCAAATTCCCTGATAAAAAAAATAGTAAATTCTCTCATAACCCAACAAAATCCATGATTAAAATGAAAAGCCCCTTGCTCCCCACGCCCTACACCCTCCCCGGCTCCACTGGTGACCCTCACTCCCCACCTGCCACAGCTCCCTGGCCTCGCTTTCCCTCACAGCACCCCACAATCCCTGCTGGAGCCCCTCTCCCACCACCCCTAGCCCTTTGTCACCCCCAGCCCTGCTGGAGGGGGCCTCTAGCTGCCAGAGCTCTGGGGCCAGGGACCTGGGTCCACAGCCCCCTGTCCCCAACAGGAGATGGAAGTTGCTGCAGTGGAGAAGATCATGAAACTGGCTCCCCCACCCCTGCTGCCTGCCTGCTGTTGGCTTGGATGGGGTGGAGTGGCTCCCTGCTACTGCGTGCACTCCTGCAGAAAAATGGGGACACGTCCCCCCCCAGATCTGTGTGAGGGCCTGGGGGAAATGGGTCTCCCCTGCCCCCTGGGAGTGCACAGAATGGAGGGGAGCTGATCCCACCCCCCTGACTCCTCAAACAAGCCATCTCATCCCACTGCCCGCTGAGGACCTGCGCCCTGGTCCCCAAGTCCCACACACTACCCATCTGGGCAGCATTCCCAGCCCTGCCCAACTCCTTCCCTCCCTCCCTTCCTATGGGGGCCTCATTTCCCCCCTTCCCCCACTTACCTATGGGAGCTGCTCTCCAGGCTGCCTCGCAGCCATGTGCATATATATGCACATGGCTCCCCCTGCCTGGCCACCCTCCTCCAGCTCCCCCCAGCCCCTTGCAGGCTGGAACTCTGCCATCCTGCAGCCAGCTCTTTGCAAAGCTGCAAAATCCATGGGTTTCTGTGGTAAAATGAGAAATAGTTCCTTTCTTCCCCAGGACTGAATTTCCAGTCAGTTCCAGTTAGCCATCATATATCTTTTAGACATAGATGTAATTCATTCATATGTATATATGCATGGCAACTAGATCAAATAAACCTTTTTTAAATAAAAAAATCTTAGACCTGTTCTGAAGGTTGAACTGCCTGATACAGTTACAGTGTCCCATCACCTCTGCTCTTCGCTGCCATGCATTTGCATTTTCACATACCTGTATTTTGCATATTGGCTTCTATTCCACCCAGAAGACCACTCAAAACACCACCAGACTCTTCGTATGCCTGAAGAAGCATATTTGTGTCTGAAAGCCTGCAAAGAACAATGTTTCCAACTATTTAGCTAGTCTAATTAAAGATATCACATTTACCCAAAGAACCTTGTCTGCCTGTGACCAAACTGCATTTTAATATCTTAACAGTTTGCAACTCAGTTGAGCCAACCAATTCTGTTACATTAGAAAGGAGAATCATGGAAGCAGCAATCAGTGGTCAGTGAATATCTCAAGAACAGAGTGAAAAGCATTGACCTTTAAAATTATTTATTCCTTTCAGTAAAATTGTCTAAATGTAACACTGACAGTTTTATTACTGAATGCATTGTAATAAACTAAAATTCACCATACCGATTATTTTGGAGCATCTTGAAAGTTTATGCTCTTTGTGTCCAGAAACAAAATATATTAATTCAAGGTACACTGTGCAATATGCGAAATAGATTTTGACAGTGACACTCCATCAATATTTTAGTGAGAATGAAAAATGAATGTCTACATTTTATTTATTCTTTCTGAATTTAGCAGCCTCTTGCTATGCTCCAAGGGAAAACCTAGCACTTCAGAAACAATATGCAACCTTTCATGCAACCTTTCAAGAAGGTTTCAATGCCACATGCCCATTTTTTTATTTATTGTTTTAATAGGAGCTCTTCAATGAAGATCATAATTAGTATAGTTTTGTAGTACTCATAGCAAAGCAACTTGCCTTTATAGATATTCATTCCTGCAGTGCTTTGCATTTTCATTTTATTTACATGGGTAATGAGTTTGACAATTCTAAAAATGAAAGTTGCATTCAAAGAAGCAAAGACCTTCCCATGCACTACTTGGCTAAATGCACAGAGTGTTTATAAAGTCCTTGTGCAACTTTAAACTTTAATAATTTTGGACATACACATAATAGAAGCAAACTGTAAACAGCGATTGAAAGCCTAATTCATTAGGGTTTTTTAGAATACTGTAAGCTATGCATAGGGTAAGGACCACAAATACAATTAATGAAATCAATCAGTGGCAACTGTAAAATGTTTTCTACAAGTTGGAAAATCAGATTGAGCCACGTATCATGATGTGAAGTCTAGAAATTTGAGCTGTATTTTGTTAAAAATTAATGAATTAGGCTTTCAATCACCATTTACAGTTTTCTTCTATTGTGTGTACATCCAAAGTTATTAAAGTTTAAAGTTGCACAAGGACTTTATAAACACTCTGTATAATAAAAGCTCTTGGGCTGATGAATCCCTTGGACCAACTTATAAATTCTATAACTTATACTTCATTCTATTATTTTGTAATGTGAGCTACTTTAGTATTTTTTTAGTTCTAAAGGGCCTGCACTTTTTGAAATTAGGTCCTTTTTTTCTTAATTAGAGAAAGCCAAATTCTGCCATTACATAGCATCTTATTCCATGATTAGCTTCTCTGGGAATACTTACAAAGCAAGGCAGTGTGTATCCTAAGGATGGTAGAATCTGGCAGAATTTAGCCTTCAGAAATGGTTATAGAATGGCAAGACAGCTTGCCCTGCCCAAACCTCACTAGCATGTATTAACCTTGGCTTATGACAGTTGTTCTCAACATTTTATATTCAAAGCACTACTCAGAAAATGACAGCTGTTGGGTTTCACTCATTTCTTAACAATGGAAAAATAATAGAGCAATTCTTCTGTTGCAAAGAATTTAGAAAGACCGCAACAGATCATGGTCCAAATGTTTTTGACACTCTGGATTCCTATATGAAATCTCTAGGTATATCTTGTGAACCATGTGTACATGTCTGCACATCTAATAGTACTAACTTTGCATGGCGCCCCATGGCACTCTTAAAAGGATCTCACGGCACTCTGATTGAGAATCACTGATGTAGAGAGAACACAACTGCAGATGAAAAGGCAGTTCTATTTCCATCCCCATTTAGTTCTTGGCCTTTATGTTTATGTCAGCTAGTGCCAGTGATGAAAGTTGGTTTTCATGGTGTGGACTCTTTCCTGTAAGGAGGCAACTGAACTGAAATCCCATCTCTTTTTAGATGGACCACAAAACATTTCTGTTTCATTTCCTCTTTCAGTATTTTTTGAAATTAGGCATAGGGACCTCTCATAACAGCATAAATTTTTTTCCTGATTTTGCTGTCATGAAGGCATAAAAAACTTTCCTAATTTTGCAAGCTTCAAGAGATACCAAATCTAAAAGAGTTCATAAGATATCCTAGACCATGGCAGCATCCTCAGACTTCAGATACATGACTGACAAGCAGGAAAGTGGAACAGTTGTTCATACCCTGGCCAGGCTAGAGGTAGGGTGTGGGCATGAAGCTTTTAAAGGAAGTGGAGTAGTTGAGAACTCACATTTGGAGAAGGTGCCAGATGTTTAGAAATCTGATTACATTGATATCAAGATAAAAAAGTTTAGCTTATAATCAGCTGGAACATCCAGACTATCCTCCTCTTTCAGGATAGTATAAGCATCTGTTTACCCTGTGGGCTTCTGCTGCTTTCATGTTCCCATAGTAAAGATCTTACTGGATGCTACTGATATGAAAAGTACCTAGTAATGAGGTTTGTTGCATCAGGAGGAGCTATACCTTATATCCTTAGATGATCTTAGGTGAATTTACTTATTACCTATATATGGTTGTGTATTATGGCATGCATATCCAGTAAAAACTAACTGCTGTGCATTTGATTTTACCAGATGCAGAGCAGTGCACATCCTTGTATCTGAGAGCACTGCTAAGCCCTTAGAACAGCTGAATTGTACAACAGGGGATTTGATAGTTCAGCGAATGAAGCAATGAAGCTATAGTGCTGGTAGCAAAAATTATAGTTTAAATGCTGCAAATCACAGCATACAAATATTTTTGAGAAGTATTAAAAAGCTGTAATGGAGGTGAAGGTTTTTCCCCCTCTGCTTCAAGTCCCAGGAGCCATACCTTGCACTGACCACATGCTGTGGCTGCAGTGAAAGGACTTTGTGTTCCTATTGGCTAAGCAGAGACAGTCAAACAGCTCAAGGCTGACTCAATTCAGTCTTTGCAGGTTTGTCTAAGCTGCATAGATTGAACCAATAAGCAAGTGAATAGACATTCACTTTTGATTCTGGAAATGCAGCCACATGTTTGTAGTGGCCCAGGCCAGAAGCTGGGGGGGGGGGGGGCGGGGTGCTACAGCATGCTTTCCTGCTCACCTGGAGCAGACAGCTTGGGCCAACACTAGCCCACCCACCCTGCAAGGGGGAGAAGAAGTTTGCAGGTGAGGTGCAAAGCATCCTAGGATGCTGGGGGACTGTGAATTAACTTGAATTTTGAGGGGATCTGGGACAGAAGTTCAATAACTGATTTAACCCAAATCAGTTAAGTCTGATACTACACAGGTTTTGGCCATTTCAAAAGTGCTTTATGTGCACTGAACTGTTGTTGTGTTACAAATTTGAACTGGTTTCTGATCACTTATATTGATTTATGTGTAATTTCTGTTCCTAGCCCTGTTGTGTTCCAGTTTTGAATCAGTGACAAATCCAGGGATTCTGATCTTCTCTGATAAAAAATCACAAATTCTTTGATGAAAAATTGCAAATTCTCTGACAACCCCCCCCAAACCCATTACTGAAATTAAAAGCCCCTGCAGCACCCCACAACCCTGCTGGTGCCCCTCACTGCCCCTAAAGCCCCCCCCCCCATACTGCTGGTGACCCTCACTGTCCCCAAAGACCCTCCACCCTTTCTGGTGCCTCTCAGTGCCCCCAAAACCCCACCCCCCAGCCCTGCTGGTGCCTCTCACGGCCCAGAAAGCCTCCCCTGAGCCCTGCTGGCACCTCTCACTGGCCCAAAGCTCCCTGCAGTTCTGCTTGTGCCTCTTACTGCCCCCAAAGCCCCCCAATACTGCTGGTGCCTCTCACTGCCCCAAGAACAGCCCCCCCACTCATGCTTCCTGCCCCCACTCACAGCCCTTGCCCCCCAGCCCTCCCAGAGGGGCCCCCAGATGCCAGGGATATGCCCCCAACAGCAGGAAGCTACAGCAGAAGCAGCCCGGAGCTGGCTCCCCCACTGCTGCCACCTGCTCAGGTGGAGATGGGGCCAGCTCCTGGCTTCCCCTAGCCCTGCTGGTGCCCCCCACCCATGACCCACAACCCCCCAGCCCTGCCAGAGGGGCCCCCAGCCCTCTGCAAGCCCCACTTACCTCAGGCTCCAGGAGAAGAGTGAGGCTGAGCTGAGCCTAGCGGAGCCATGGCTGACTGAGAGTCTCATGCCCCGTCCTTGTTCTTCCCCTCCCCTCCCCCCTTCCCCTCCCCCTCAAGGCAGGGCTAGGGTTTACCACCCTATTTGCATACAGCTCTTGCAGGCTGGAGCTCAGCCAGCCTGAAGAGCTGTTTGCAAAATCAGGGAATCTGTGGGTTTCTCTGCTAAAAGGAGAAATCTATAGTTTTGTCTGTTTTTCCATGGGAAACAGAAAACCTGGATCCCTGCAAATCACTTATATTTTCACTTTATTTGTCATTTTTGTCCTGAGCCACTGAGTTCTAACCCAGGCCTCTATAATGACCAGTGAAATTTACCAGGGATAGATCAGAACTTAACAAAAGTTTAGAAACCTCTGCTGATTATCATGAATCAAGCCAGGCAGCATTTCCTGTGCTGCTTGCCAGACATGCCAACAAAGTCACCGTTAGATTCATGTCACCATCATGTATATGTTTCCCATTCAGTTGTGAATAGGAAAAGAATACTATTGACATGGTAAAACATTTTTGTGGCAGTGCCAGCAAATAGCTGTTATATTACTATTTTTATTGATTATTTTAGTAAAAGCATAATGCAGCATTTGCCATCTAGGTTTTTCAGAGGCAGAAATGATGATCTTATTAACCTCTGACAGTGGACATTAGCCTATGTCTATGGAATTTGAATACAGTAAAATCCCCATTATCCGGCATGAGTGGGGAATGAGAGGTGCCAAATATCTAAAAATGCCAGTTACCTGAGGAGTGCGGGTTTTCAGACAGATGTGGAGTGGAGAGGGTGGAAGAGGGGAGAGTGGTGGCGGCTGAACATGGACAGGGTGTGGGGGCTAGTGGTGGCTGCACATGGAGCAACAACTTTGCAGGGTGGCAGGTGGTGGCGGCAGCCACCATGTGTAATCTTCCCCCTCCCCCCCCCCCCCCCCCCATCCAGCCAGCTGGCCAGAAATTCCAGTTAGTAGAGTGTTCTGGAGAGTAGAATACTGGATGACATGGATTTTACTGTATTTCTTTTCTTCAGCAATTATTGAAAACATAAATTCTTCCATTTATCATTTTTAGGCCAATGAGAAAATTGAATGTTTTAAGTGAGTCTTGACAGACTGTTTGTAAACAGCTGATCTAGAAAGCAAGCTCTGGAAACCTTTGGCCAAGGAGTTTTACAGAACTACTGTGAAATCCAGTATGTAGGAAGCCAGATGTTTGCTGCAAAAAGTTTCGTGTAATAAGCATGTCAGCATCACATACAGATAGAAATTTACATCAGAGAGATCCATTAGACTGTAGCTATACAGAAAATCTATCCCAGCTGAAGTCAACAGAAGTTTGCCATGTTGTGTATGCTTAGGAGAGTAGTGTTTAACATTTTTAGACCCAAGGCACCCCTTATTAGACTCAAGGTACCCTAAAGAAAACACTAGTTCTTAATTTTCACTTGATTTTTTGATTATGTAAAAACAACAGAGACATTTTTCTGTTGCAAAGAATTCAGAAAGATCACAACAGGTCAGAATTTTTCTGATGCTATAGATTCCTGTTTGAAATCTCTGGATTTAACTTGGGAATCATGTTTGCACATCTGAAAAAGATAGCACTGTGTGGCACTCTTAACACTGCATAGCACCCTGGTTGAGAATCACTGATTGAGGATGTTAGGGTCATGTGGCTGACAGATGCCAACATGCATGCAACTTGTAGGACAGGCACATCATGGAGCAGTTACTTTGAGGAACAATAGGCTTCATCCATTTCTTGTTAAAGCTGCTACTATACTCCATGCAACAATTTGTCAAGCATGCTTTTCAGAAGTTATGATGGAATATAGCTTTGTTTTTTGGTTACATTGAATATTTGGGTGGGCATCATCTTCTTTCCACCTAGCTTACATAAAAACAGATACTATGGCCCCTAATGAAAGAACCTAAGAGTCATTAGAAATACATCAACCCCTGTAAAAAACCCTTAGTGCTTGACCACACTGGAAGCATCCATACGAGTGCAGTCATGCAGTATGTGACTCTGCAAACATGTTATCTCCGGTGTTTGTACTGGAAGGGCACATTGCCTGTGTGCGCGCTGCTCTGGGGTTTTTTTTCTGGGGTGAAAAAAAAAACACGGGCGGAAAAATGGCAAAATTCATGCCTGGCCAGCGCACACTGCTGAAAAGCAGAACTGGGCCACCCAGAGCTGTTCTCTGCTGCCAGCCAGGCTTTGTGTGGCAGAATTGCCATGGATGCAGCCCTAGAAGGCCCCCAGGACAGATAAGGTGTTCCCTGGAGACAAGTAGCATTGACACAAGGTGCATCGCTGCTACTTGTCCCCGGGGAGCCAAATATCCATGCATATCTGGACACACCCACTAGATTTTATTTTTTTACCATCATGTCTGCATCAGAGTAAAGACCCAGTATACATGTGTTACATCAGTGTAAAAAGCAATTTGAATTAGCATTCCATAAATTGATTTAATTCACTTTTTAGTGAAGCAACACCTCATTGGCATTAATACAAAAGCAGCCACAGGATAACCTCCTTCTTCAATATGTAGACCTGAGTAAATGTCTGTATTACTTTAGCATTTCCTGTGAAAATCATCCAGGACATTCATGCCTGTTATTTCTGTTTAAAAAATTCTAGGGAACATTTTTTGTTTATTTTACATAGTTATTTGCCAGAATGCAAAACTGTTAAAGCGGGTACATAGGTACAGAACATATTCTGCCACTGGCAAAGCCAATGTTATGAAATTCTCTGTTGTACGAACATCAGTTTGTTTTATAATAATATAAAGAGTATTAAGGTTTCATTCCACACATTCTGGGGCAAGCTTTGTATTCCATTGTTTTACAAAGCAGAAAGATGACAACATGTCTCAAGAATAAATGTGCTTGGGAAGCCCTCCTGGAGCTGCCACATCTTGTGAATATAGTGTGATTTTGTTTCTCCAGGTATATGCATTGATCTCATGTTTGCACAATACTATGGGCACATGTTGCTTTCCTCTGGAAGGTGTCTGCCCATGAGATTAGTGGGTGAGTTTTAAACTACAACTTCCACCTGAGTTAAAAAGTATATAAATCTTCATGCTTCAGGAAATAATCTGACCCATTCTTGAAGGCAGTTCCTTGTAGAGATGGTTAGGTTACCCATGACAGTGGCCCATGCTTATGCATCTGTACTGCTTCTATTACCTTAACTAGCTTGGTTAAAGATAACTTGGGCATCTCTGCATGGCACCATATTGTGCAGTGTTGACAGACCCTAAGACGCAAAATTTATTTTACTTATGCAGCAAAAATACATAGAAGAAAATATTACATATTCTGAAAATATGGGGAAAAGGTCATGCAGAAGGCAGGATAGATTTGCACTTTATAGACTAAGTAAATCAGAGTACAGTAACAGCCATGCTTTAAAATGCCCTTTCAAAGTATTGAATACCTTCAGCTTGTGCAGATACCACCCAAAGTTGAGGGAATTCAGGACCACACAAGAAGTACTTAACACCTTCAGGGATCAGGATCTTAGTGATGGCTGAACAACAGTCTAGAATTTAGAATGAATTTGAATAACTATTGAATGGTTTGGTTGAGTATTGAAAACTTTCAAATTAACTGAACTTCTTGGACTGCAAAACTGGATTGCAAATTCTGTTCCCAAAATCTGGACTTCTAGCCCAACCAAAATACCAAAAAGCTCCCAAGGCTAGGTACAGACATCTGGGTATGTTAGGGGGAGGTTAGACGCATTAAAAGTGGCCACCTGATCTAACTTAGTTTGCCCAGATGCAGACCTTACACTGGTTAGGTCGATCTGAGTGTGACTTGTACAGAAGTTCAGGACAGTTAATTAGGTCTAAAAATGGTCGATCCAATCTAAGTTAACCCTACCTCCAAGGTACATGTAACTTAGGTCAGGCTGGCCATTTTTAGACTGATTTAACTGCGCCAAACTTCTGTACAATTCCCAGTGCAGCCCCAGGGCTGGGAAAGCCCAGCCGCCAGCCTCAGCCCCAGGGTTGCACTTTTCCTAGTCCCTCCCTGGCACCAGGCTATTTTATCCCCTTGTCCCCTCCCCCCACCCATGGACAGACAATGCCTCCCCTCCCTACAGACCAGCCAGCCCCCTTCTGAGTCAGTCAAACCCCATATCCTGCAGGCCACTCCTGGTGCTGGTTTTACTGGTATTTGCCAGTGCTGGGAGCCAAGTAAATAAGTTCTAGTGGGGGGAGCATGTGTCTGGAGGTTAAAAACAGCCCCTGGCCCTGGGGAGGGGGTGGAGGGGAGAGAGCCCCGCAGACCCCATGAGTTCCCTTAATCCCACCAACATCCCCATAGACCCTGCTAACCCCCCAATCCCTCCACAGATCCCCACCTGCTCCTTTGATCCTACAATCCTCCCTGCAGACTCCCTGACCTCCCAATCACCTGACCCCTCCACAGACCCCACCTGTCCCCCAATCTTCCCCACAGACCCCACTAGCCCCTGCATTCCTCCTGTGAATGCTGCCTGTTCTCCTGATACCCCATCAGATGCCACCTGCTCCTTTATCCTCTGATCCCCCTTCAGATGCCCCCAACCTCCCTACAGACTCTACCTGTGCCCTGATCTCCCAACCCTACCCCCTGTGGATTCCACTTGCCTCCCTGATCCCCCCCATAGACCCTGTCTATTCCCCTGATCCCTCTGCAGACCCCACCTGCCCCCAAGTCTCCCCGACCCCCCCTAAAGTTCCCCCCCAAGCCCTTCTCCACTAGCCTCCTCCATCCTGACTTACTAGATCAGGTGGCCATTGTTAACTTGATCTAACCTCCTTGAATATCTGTATGAACCCCAAATCTGTTCAGGCATACTTAGCGTCCATTTGTTGCTATATATTTCTAGAAAGTGAAAAATCCCTTCACTAGCTGCACTATACATCAAATTGTTTTGCTGGCCAATCTTGCAGTTTTTGAATACCTACTCTGCTGATGCAGCAAATATCTGTAGCAGTTTATTGCAACTCCTTGACTCTCCTGTCATCTATACCTCCTATCCTCTCATTTCTAATAGAAGTTTAAAAACCTCAAACCTTCTGCAGCACTGAAAATAACTATCATTTATGTGTCAGTGAATGAAAACCAAAATAAAAGCCACAAAGTTAAAGGGTAGACAAATACAGTTCTATGGTAGCTTTTAACAGTTTCAGAAAAGGGTCATGGCAGAAGTAGCTGAAAAACCTACAGTGAAATGCATTCCAGTATGAAGAACCAGCAGAGGGGAATTTGTCATATTTTGCAAATATTAAAGCAAATGTGCATTGCAGTCAGAAATTTACTGGGGTAACATTTTTATCCCACTGAAATAAGTGGCGAAGTTTACATTGCCCTTAATGAGGATGCTCTTCTGTGATTTGAGGTTCAGAGCTATCTTCAAGAGCAGCATACTCTTGTCTTAAAAACAAGCAAATTACTTAGTATAAAAGAAGATCATTACTTTCCAAGCCTTCCTATGAACCCATCTTAACCCTATATTTCATAGATTTCATAGATTTCGAGGGTTCGAAGAGACCTTGTAGATCAATGAGTCTGACCCCCTGCTCTAGGCAGGAAAGAGCGCTGGGGTTAAATAACACCAGCTAGGTATCTAATCTTTTCTTGAATACCTCCAAGGTAGGGGAAAGCACCACCTCCCTTAGAAGCCCATTACATATTTTGGCAACCCTCACCATAAAGAATTTCTTCCTGATATCTAATCCAATTCTACTCTCCTTTAGTTTGTGGCTGTTATTTCTAGTAACCCCAAGGGCCCACCCTGGTAAACAGAGTATCCCCCATTCCCTGCTGACTCTCCATGATGAGTTTGTAGACAGCCATGAGATCACCTCTCAGCCTTCTCTTGCAGAGTGTGATCACTGGGGCCTTACGTGTTGCATGGCCTGTTGGGTGAGTAGCCCCTCCCCTCAACTCACCTGCCGTGACTTTGATGTTATGCTATCAAGAAAGGGGGTTCAATGGAGATCTGGTGACCGTCTATAAACTCACTTGGGGGGACCAGAAGGGTTTGGGGGAGACCTTGTTTCCCCTAGTGCCCCCCGGAATAACAAGGAATAACGGCCACAAATTGTTGGAGAGTAGGTTTAGATTAGACATCCGTAAGAACTACTTCATGGTTAGGGCAGCTAGGATCTGGAACCAACTTCCAAGGAAAGTGGTGCTGGCTCCTACCCTGGGGGTCTTTAAGAAGCGGCTTGATGCCTACCTGGCTGGGGTCATTTGAGCCCAGTTTTCTTCCTGCTCAGGCAGGGGGTCAGACTTGAAGATCTACAAGGTCCCTTCCGACCCTACTTCTATGATTCATAGATTCATAGATTCATAGATGTTAGGGTCGGAAGGGACCTCAATAGATCATCAAGTCCGACCCCCTGCATAAGCAGGAAAGAGTGCTGGGTCTAAATGACCCCAGCTAGATACTCGTCTAACCTCCTCTTGAAGACCCCCAGGGTAGGGGAGAGCACCACCTCCCTTGGGAGCCCGTTCCAGACCTTGGCCACTCGAACTGTGAAGAAGTTCTTCCTAATGTCCAGTCTAAATCTGCTCTCTGCTAGCTTGTGGCCATTGTTTCTTGTAACCCCCGGGGGCGCCTTGGTGAATAAATCCTCACCAATTCCCTTCTGTGCCCCCGTGATGAACTTATAGGCAGCCACAAGGTCGCCTCTCAACCTTCTCTTGCGGAGGCTGAAAAGGTCCAGTTTCTCTAGTCTCTCCTCGTAGGGCTTGGTCTGCAGGCCCTTGATCATACGAGTTGCCCTTTGCTGTACCCTCTCCAGGTTATCCGCATCCTTCTTGAAGTGTGGTGCCCAGAATTGCACGCAGTACTCCAACTGCGGTCTGACCAGCGCCCTATAGAGGGGAAGTATCACCTCCCTGGACCTATTTGTCATGCATCTGCTGATGCACGATAAAGTGCCATTGGCTTTTCTGATGGCTTCGTCACACTGCCGGCTCATGTTCAACTTGGAGTCCACTAGGACTCCAAGATCCCTTTCCACCTCCGATTCTATGAGATCTTTCTGGGAGGGCCTCCCGGCAAACAGCAGTATTCATGATTTTTTGGCATGATGTTCCATGGGGCTTTGCCTCCCCTACACCCCGTCCTCTTGCCAACCAGATGGGTATCCATACAATGAAGGTTTCGGCCCTACGGGCTTGCCCACAGCTTGCTTTGGGTGGGGTCCCACATCTGTGTGGGTTCAGTTGCCTCTTGTCCCTCTGGCCTCGATGCACAGCCTTCCCTCTTTATTTCTTTGATTTTTTCCTTTTTTTCTTCAAAAGAAATATCCTTCTGTGGAGGAGAGGGATGTGGAGCTGCCTCCTTTCCCCCAGACTCCTACAGGGGGCTCAAATGCCTCCCCTGCTCTGCCTTCCACAGGGAGCTGAAGGGCTTCCCCTGCTCTGTCTCCTACAGGGGGATCAAAGGGTTCCCCTGCCCTGCCTGCTGGTGCTGGGCCACACCTCTCCCATGCAGGAGCCTCAGCACGTGTGGCATGCTGCCCACCAGTGCTCTCTCTCTCTGGCTCCTCTCCCACTTGGGTTCTGGTGGGGCTTTTAAACTTTTCCACAGTGACCGGTATGGTTGCTGTGATTGGTCCAGCTGTTCCCTGCATGGGAAACAGCTGATTAAACAGCCAGTGTAACGCCGACTCGCGTATCGCCTAGTGGACTCCAAGATGAACATGAGCCGGCAGTGTGACAAAGCCATCAAAAAAGCCAATGGCACTTTATCGTGCATCAGCAGATGCATGACGAATAGGTCCAAGGAGGTGATACTTCCCCTCTATCGGGCGCTGGTCAGACCGCAGTTGGAGTACTGCGTGCAATTCTGGGCACCACACTTCAAGAAGGATGCGGATAACCTGGAGAGGGTACAGCAAAGGGCAACTCGTATGATCAAGGGCCTGCAGACCAAGCCCTACGAGGAGAGACTAGAGAAACTGGACCTTTTCAGCCTCCGCAAGAGAAGGTTGAGAGGTGACCTTGTGGCTGCCTTTAAGTTCATCAAGGGGGCACGGAAGGGAATTGGTGAGTATTTATTCACCAAGGCGCCCCCGGGGGTTACAAGAAACAATGGCCACAAGCTAGCAGAGAGCAGATTTGGATTGGACATTAGGAAGAACTTCTTCACAGTTCGAGTGGCCAAGGTCTGGAACGGGCTCCCAAGGGAGGTGGTGCTCTCCCCTACCCTGGGGGTCTTCAAGAGGAGGTTAGATGAACATCTAGCTGGGGTCATCTAGACCCAGCACTCTTTCCTGCTTATGCAGGGGGTCGGACTCGATGATCTATTGAGGTTCCTTTCGACCCTAACATATATGAATCTATGAATCTGCAGCCGCTGTCCTGGCTCCTGCTTGGGCTGCCTGGCAGGAGGTAAGTTATCCCCGTGGAGGGTCTGTTGTTGGGGTTTGGGGCCTGTGGGGATTACCCTCTATCCTTCAGAAGCCTGTGGGGCATCTCGCTGCCACACAGAGACTGAAGAGATTCAGGTCCCTCAGTCTGTCTTCATAGGATCTTACCTGCAGGCCCTCAACCAGGTGAGTAGCCTTTCTCTGAACCCTCTCAAGGTTATCCACGTCCCTCCTGAAGTGCCCAAAAGTGGATGCAGTACTCCAGCTGCAGCCTGACCAATGCTGCATAAAGGGGAAGTATCACCTCCCTAGACCTGCTCGTGATTCACCTGCTAATGCAAGAAAGAGTGAGGTTAGCCTTACTTATTACCTCATCACATTGGTGACTCATGTTCATTTTTGCATCGACCAAGACCCCAAGATCCCTTTCCACTGCCGTGGTACTCAGAATGGTACTTCCCAGTCTATAGGTGTATTGGAGATTCTTTCTCCCCAGGTGCAGCACTACACTTATCCTTGTTAAATTGCATCCTATTTTGATCTGCCCACTTCCCCAGTCTTTCCAAATCCACCTAGATTTGCTCTCTGCCCTCCAGTGTGTTTACTGAGCCCCATAGTTTGGTGTCATCTGTGAATTTGGGCAAGGTGCTTTCAATCCCCTCATCCAAATCACTGATGGAGATATTAAACAGCACTGGTCCAAGGACAGTGCACTGGGGAACACCACTGCCCACATCTCTCCAGGGAGAAACTGCCCCATCCACCACCACTCTGGGTGTGTCCCATAAGCCAGTTTTTCACCCACGTTACTGTGAAGAAATCCACATCACAGCTACTCAGTTTGCTTGTAAGAATTGGGTGCGACACTGTGTTGAAAGCCTTTTTAAAGTCCAAGTAGATAACATCTATCTCCACCCTGCATCTAAGCACTTTGTGACCTGGTCATAAAAAGAGACCTGGTTAGTTAGGCAGGATCTGCTTGCTATAAACCCATGCTGGTTTCCTCCACTGGCCCCCACAACTGTGATCCTTTATGATCTTTTCTAAGGTCTTGCCAAGAATAGAGGTGAGGCTAACCAGCCTATAATTACCCAGTTCCTCCTTTCTCACCTTCTTGAAAATAGGAACCACATTGGCCCTTTTCCAGTCTTCTGGGACCTGTCCTGAGTGCCATGAGCACTCAAACAGTTGCGCCAATGGTTTCACTATGACACCAGCCTCCTTTAGTACCCTTGGGTGAAGATCATTGGGGCCCACCAACTGAAATATGTCCAACCCCCCCAAGTGCCCCTTCACTAGGTCAGTGCTAACAGTAGGTGGATTAGTATTTCTCTCATGCCAGACTAAAGTCTTATTGGGAAGCATGTTTGTATCCGTGTCCAGGAACACAGATGCAAAGAAGTCATTTAAAAGCTCTGCTTTATCCATCATGTCTATTATGAGTTGCCCTAGACCATTCTGTAGAGGCCCTATGTTACCCTGTGCCTTCTTCCTGATCCCTATGTACTTAAAGATAGACTTTTTGTTGGTCTTAATCTTTGTTGCCAACTTGAGTTCAGTATTTGCTTTGACCTTCCTCACTGTTTCCCTGCAAGTGCGGGGGAAGCAGTGAGGGTCTGAAATGTTAGCATTGTACAAAGAGCCTGGAGAAATGAAGCCATTACAATGATCTAAAAAGGAGACAGGAACTTACTGCAGACCAGCTGATGTGTGGTAACTGTCTGAGGTTTTAGGCCTGTTTTTACCCCTTGGTCAGTAGGAGCTAAATCTTGGTTTATTCCTCAGTGAAATAGGCCTAACCTATCATGATTTAGCTCTTATTTACTGAGGAGAAAGAAAGCAGGCACACAGAATCACAGCTGCCTTTGCCCATTGCTACTGTCCAAGGTACAGAAACTACGTGCATTTGTACACGTGTTTGCTCCACAGTGCTGGGTGCTTTTAAAAGTGCCAGGCACTGCAGTGCATGCATTTGTATACATGGTGAAATGCATGTCAGTGCTGAGAAAATGGCAGCAGCGTGCTTTTGAACTAAAGCATCAAAGGTTTTAGTTCAAAAGCATACCACCACCATTGTCTGCTGTTAATTGCATGTAATGCAGCATCAGATTGGATGTGCCGCAGACTCGATTAATCAAGTTTTCTCCAACACACTGGATCTCTGGCATGTTGAAGTGGAGAAATGTATGTACATAAATGCCCTACTTGTTACACCTCTGGCTACCACCTATCAGCTGCTGCACAATGAGCATGTCTACATGTGCATTAAATGTGAAGCAATAAACTCTGGCACTTACTGCTCTGGAGTTTATTGCTCCTGGGCATGTTGTTTGAACATGTGCCTGGGACTGCAGCACGTTGAGCCATGTTGGAACAACCCCAGCTGGCAAAGGGCCATGGTGGCCAGCCTGCCAGCCTGGGGTTGCTTCTAACCTCACTCCTGCCCCAACTCAGCATGCTGCAGAGGGCTGGCTGTTAGGGCTGCACGAACCTTCAGTTTCTGATTTGATTCAGAGGAGATTCGGCCTGATTTGGTGGCTGAATCTCTAAATCCAAATTGAATCAGGGGACCAATAAAAAGGTCTGAATTGATTTGAACCTCTCCAAATCTTCAGAAAAGATGTAGAGAGCTTTGATGATTTGGGCAGACCCTACCCGCTGCAGCAGGGAGCTGGAGCTGGACTTGGAGCAGGTAAGTAGGGGACGGGGAGGGGGGGGCTGGAGGATGAGGAAGGGGACCATGGGGGGGACCCCTGTCAGGTCCCATCCCCTGTCTGCTCCCCCAGCCGCACCCCCCCAAGTGTCCCCTGACCCTCGTCCACTCCCCCAGCCCCCTCATGGCTGCCCCGTCCACCCCAGCTCCCGGTGCTTTAAAAAAAAGCCCCATCCACCAGGTGCTGCCAGGTGGGGGGGCAATCCCTGCTGCCCTGCACTGCCCCACACTGCATGGGGGGGCTCTGCTATGAGCCCCTGACCCCCCGTCATTCCCCCAGCCTCCCCCATGGCTGCCCCGCCCAGCCCATCTGCAGCCCTTTAAGAGAACCCCCCCAGGACTCACTGCTCACTGCAGTGGCCTTGGGGCTTCGGGGGGCTCATGCAGAGGCCCCCCACATGGCATGGTGCAGCGGGAATTGCCCCTCACTGGGCAGGAACAGTGAGTCTGGGGTTTTGGGGGGGGTTCTTAAAGGGCCAGAGCTGGGACAGGTGGGGCAGCCATGGTGGGGGGGACTGGAGGAGCAAGGGGATTTGGGGAGCTAATGCAGAGCCCCCCCCCCCCCACAGCTTGGGGCAGTGGGGATTGCCCCCCCACCCGGCAGCACCTGTTGAGTTGGGGCTTTCTTTTTTCAAAGAGCCGGGAGCTGGGGCAGGCGGGGCAGCCATTGCCAGGGTTGGGACAGCGGGCAGGGGCTGGGCCTGGGTGATTCAGAGATTCAGCTGCTGCCAAATGTCTGAATCAGATTCGGCCGAATCGATTTGGGACAGTGATTCGAATAACTGAGTTGAATCACTGTCCCCCGAATCAACTGAATCCAAAGCGAATACTAGCCACTTCATACAGGCCTACTGGCTGCAGAATAATGTTGCTCCAGCACAGGGCTAGGTGGCAGGCAGCCCCTGCACTGAAGCACCCTTGTGCCCCAGCTAGCTGGGGTAGTGTCTACACCTGTACTGCTCCAGAGTAAAATACTCTGCAGCAGAATAGTACTTGTATTTACTTACCAAGGATATGTCAGTATTTACAATACTATCCTGCTGCACAGTAAATTAGTTTACTCCACTCAAATAGGGGCACATGTGTAGTTGTGGGACATTTACTTCACAGCTAATTAGTCTACTCCACAGTAAATGTCTCATGTAGATGTGCCCAGCAAGACCCAACTCCCTTTGAACTTGTGATAAACTTGTGTTCTGCAATGACCTAAAAGGTGGTATTTTTCCAGATGCAGGATCTTTCAAGGAAATATAAGTTCAGGAGACTTCCGGGCCAGTTTTTCAGGCATTTGGAGTCTAACTGTGATCTCATATACATAATGTTTTTAACAGCACAACTCTATTGAATATTCACCTGATATCCTCCATATTTACAGCAAGAAAATATACAATTGAGGCTTATGTGGCCCAGGTAGCTCAAACATGCAAAAGAATCCCTGGACTCTTACCCACATTAGATGCAAAATGAAAACCTTGAATTTTACCTCTTCGAACTTTAGAGAAAGTTTTTTTTTTTTAATTTCACAAATAAATTCCTTTTAATCTATTATTTGCTTCAACTAACGCTTTCACAAATACCAGATTTTGCAACTATCTCCATGTGTACTGATTTTCAATAACTTTCAATAGCCAATAAATATTGAGGCTGTTAATTAAACTTTACAAGTGGATTCTGCCTGGATCTGTATCATGCCATTATTTTTTAAGAACCTCAAACTTAAAGTATAGTACAATCTGCTTAAAAATAATGATACACTATAGTTCTAAGGTTGCCATTTATTTATTAAAATAAAAGACATATATCTTCATTTTGTTCCTCTAATGCAAATGCTCTTTATAGACAGTTCAGCAATAAAATGAGTCTTGTTGTTTACATTTTTCAGTAGGCAGAAATCAGATATCTACATTTAATAATTATGGGACTGATGATATAATACCAATCTAGATCTTCTATAACATTTTGGATAGGCAATTTACCAAAGGATGCAGAAGCTATGCATCTCATTTTTCTTATTGAACTACTACATTGCTATATTGCGGTAATATCTAAAAGACCACAACCTCTTTGAGCCTCTTTTGCTTGCTCCTCTATAAATGTAGCAAGTCTATATCCCAACACAAAGAGAATCAGACATGCAATTAGAATGGGGTAGAGGAGAGATAACAAATAAATATAACTTGATGTGCTCCTGGGTTAGAAGGTAAGAGGGCATAGGCAGTAGGGCTGTGTGAGGCTTCGGACCATGCTTCGGATCCAGAAAAGCTTCAGACACTTTGGCATCTGAAGCAAGCATGTCTGGATCAAAGCTCTGGCCTCGTTAGGCTTTCCGAAGCAGTTCAGAGCTTTCGAAGCACTTCGGAGCTGCCTCGGAGATCTGGCCATAGGGTATAATGGGGAATCAATTAAATATCTATAACTTTGTTGTTTTTTGTCCGATTTGGATGAATTTTGCAGGGATAGTAGACTCTACAGAGAACATGAAGTTTGCCAAGTTTCAAGAACATCAGTATAGGGTTTTGGGGGGAAACTGCACCCCAAATTCTTGAAAGCAAAACTCATGCCACGTGTATGTGTTACAAGATGGGAGGGGGAGGTCAAAACTGCAGGGGTTATAGCCCCTGGTAAGGCCACAAAGCATGCCAAGTTTAAAGAAGATCAGTGCAGGGGTTTGGGGGGAATGGCACCTCAAACTGTGGACAAGCAAAACTCATGACATGGGTGACATTGTGTGTGTTAAGGTGCAGCAGGCTGAAAACTGCAGGGGTGGTGGCCCCTGTTCAGGCCACAAAGCCTGCCATCTGTCAAGCAGATCAGTGCAGGGCTTCTGGGTTATGGCGCCCTGCACCCCTAGCTGTTGACGAACAAAACTCATGACATGGGTGCTTGTGCAACTGACTGTCTCTGTCTTGGGGTGTGGGAGACACTACTGCAGGCCTGGCTGCTAAGCTACTGTGTTACCAATTACCAATCAATCATGATTCATTCAGGGACCAGCTGAATACACAGTTGCTAGCTAATGTAGCCAGTTAATTACCATCAATTAACACCTACAAAACCAGACTAAGGAGAGGAAATAATCTATACAGACAATCAACTGCCCCAAGATGATCTAAAATGCTGCTTCTCACTATAACTATTGCTAAAGGAAGTGGTTTGTACTGCTTTATAATATTATCGTTTTTGTGTTGGGAAGATTTCTTACAAGACTTGAAGGCTTCAGAAGTCTCTGTCCATACCAGGTATATTGTTTACTGTATGGGTGCCTGTTCAATAGGAGCCATTCAGCAGGAACTAGTCCATTTTTGGGGGGAGTTCATCGGGAAAACCTCAATGGCAGTGGGAAACAAAGAAGGACTGATCAAGAAATAGACAGAGAAGTCATTTATTTACTGATGTGGCCTGAATTGGAAGAAAACAGTATTGGTTTATTTCAACAAGCCTGCTTTATTGTCTTTGTACCAATACAATTTTTAAGACATTGCAGAGGAAAAAAGATTCCAAAGGTTTAGTATAGTTTCTTGTCCTTGAGTGTGATGATTTTTGTTTGTTTGTTTTTTTTATAATACCAGTTTTCACCAAGCTAGAAAGATCTGCTTACTGGTAGAATCTGTATAGCATTTGTGACTGCTGCATGGACTCTTCTATTGTCAGTTAGATTTTGTTTCTTTTCACTTTTGTTGAACATACAACAATGGGATGAGTTACATGCAGAGGAGCAGGCAGATAAAGTTTAATTTTAAATATGACATACAAGACTAAGGCTCACAGCTGGTAATAAAAAGCAATAACATTGTTACGCTATTATGGTTCTTAAAATGATTTTTCTAAATTTCTTCCAAAGTCAACAATACTGTAATCTAGAAAAAAATGTTATTTACTTAAGTTGCATATGCAAATGACTACAGCCTACTTGGCAAAGGAATCCCAGACAGGATGACAACTCCAGGCAGTGCTGTAGCAAGGGGGAGGGGGTGGCGACTGCCCTGGGTGTGGAAGCGAAGGGGCACCAACAGGTGCTGCCCAGCTGGGACAGGGTGTGGGATGGAGCCACAAGCAGATCATTTGGGGAGGGTGTGGGGACTGGAAAAGTGTGTCTCCCACTGCTTCATGCACTCCTGGGCAAGCACTGGGGGCGGGGGGGCATGTACCCTGGATCTGTACGCAGGGTGAGGGCAGGCTGCTACTGAGGGCTTTATCCCAGGCACCAAAACTTTGTTGCTATGGCACTGACTCCAGGAATGGATAGGCACCAAAGAAGTTGTTAGTTCCTTGCATCATTGTCCCACTGTTTCTTAGCTGGGAAGACAGGACACCCCATTGCAAGGACTCTGAGAATGCGAATAGGGCATTAGCCCCCTACATTTGCTTGCCCATGAGCAACAATACTGAACATGCTATGAGCAACATTGAGGACTGCTGTCTCTACCAACCTCAATTTTATCTTTCAACTTTCTGTGGTTGCCAGCATCAGAGATACTCACTGACAATTTATGACCCATAAGACATTTGTTGTATTAGGGGAATGGTTAAGGTGGAGCTGATGGCACTGTGTCTGAGCTATAGTTAAAAAATAGTGTAGAGGCGATGTTTAGGTAGGGCTGCCTTGACACATTTGTAAATGAACGGAGGCAAATGCTGGTGTATTCATTGAAACACACAAAATCAATTAAAATAAATATTAAGACCCAGCCTTAGGCTCGATAAGGACAGCGAATTAAGAGTTAAACTTCTTGCTCTTTCCCCAGAGTGAAAGCTGTTGTGCCCACTCCTTGATACATTGCTTGGATTTCTGCATACTTTAGGTAATTTAGGGGATTTAGGAGGCTTACTATAAATACGGCATAAAAACAGCATTCTGCCTTACTGAGAGCACACATCAGAGACTTTCGTAGTTACATAAGGTGAAGTTTGTATTGTGGCAGAGGAATGTATAAAAAGATGTTGAATTAGCTCACGAATATAAATGTATGCTAATTTTATACTTCCCACAGTCTTCCGTCCTCCTCCACTTCCCACAACATCAAAACAATTATCAAACTAGAAAGCCAAGTACCGTTAATGTTTCTGACAATCTGTGATTTACAAACTCCCATTGGACTTGACCCTGAAAGATTTCCAGTTGATTCAGTAAACATGGGTTCATGTCAATCATCACTCCCAGAAAGCGGATATTTCAATCCTAAGAACATGTCCACACATTTTGTAATATATTTGCAGTTGGATATGGATACATTAGCTAATCCATAGAAAAAGTGGATTTAGTTTTACCCTTTTAATACAAGCAAGAGCATGAACACAGGAACAGGAGAGGTCATAGGAAGCCTGTGGGACATTTCAGAGAAAGAAACATGCTTAACTTGGTCATCTTCAGAAAAAGGAACCATTAGCAATCCAGATTGCAGTTCATTTTGGATGGAAGCAGAATCAGCTGGTCATAGTTAGGTCACCCAGCTGGGGATGAGAACAGAACATTCTTACTTTGGTAACTAAACATAGGAAAAGTTTGCCTTTAGAACTCTGTATATAGGGCACCAAAATTGGACCCACGTACCAGTCAGGCCCACTCTTCAGGGGCAATTCAAGAGCTCCAGTGGGCTCATGCTGGTCCTCAGGATGTTTTATAACAAGCTCAAAATATTAAATAATTGGCTGAATACCCACTAAGAATAATTCATGACATGTCAATTCCAAGTTCTGATATATTCAGAGAAACAATACAAGAATTTGAAGAATGAATACATTAGTAAAAGTAACGATCTGATCATAGGGCTTTGGGAATAGGAAAAGGGGCTAGGTTTGCAACAACATTCTTTGCATTAAATATTCTTAGCAGTTCTGATCACTATGTCTTATTCACTAAATGACTCAAGACAAACCAGACTTTTATAATGGCATAATACTAATATCACATAGTTTAGCAAAAACTGTGGCTAAATGCTAAGTGCCTTGCCAGCATGCTGCACACATGACAAAAGATCTGAAAGAGGTTCTACATGCTACATGACTGGCAAATTTAAATCTGTGAAGCAAGTTGTGGTTAGTGCTATTACATTAAATAGTTCATTTGAAAAGAAGAGTTTTGAAGATGCAAAGCACTCATCATTGTGCACTCATCAAAGCCAGCAGTTCAAGGCACTTAAGGGAGCCCACCCCTGCCCCAGCCCTAGTAAAATCTGTGGGCAAGGAAGGAGCCCCCCAGGGGATACTTGCTTGCCTGTACACAAATGCCAGGAGCTTGGGGAATAAGCAGGAGGAACTCATCCTCCTACTCAGTGCAAATAATTATGATGTCATAGGGATAACGGAGACCTGGTGGGACTTCACCCATGACTGGACCACGGGTATAGATGGCTATACCCTGTACAGGAGGGATCGTGTAGAGAAAAGGGGCGGGGGTGTAGCTCTCTATGTTAAGGAAAGCTACACGTCCCTGCAAGCCGATATTGGTGACCAGGGTGGACGGCTGGAGACCCCCTGGGTTAAAATCCGTGAGGAACATGGCACAGGGGACACAATGGTGGGAGTCTACTACAGACCTCCCACCCAAAGTCCTGAGCTTGACCAGGAGTTTGCCCGGGAACTGGCTGAGGCCGCATGCTCCAGGACCATGGTTGTCATGGGTGACTTCAATTACCCGGACATCTCATGGGAGGATCGCTCAGCAAAATCTGAGCGGCCGCAAAGCTTCCTCTCGTGCGTGGATGACCTCTACCTGACTCAAAATGTCTATGGGCCAATGAGAGGCAAAGTGCTGCTCGACCTGGTACTGGCTACTGGGGATGACCTAGTCGGCGACCTAGTGATTGATGGGAAGCTGGGTGACAGCAACCACGAGCTGATCACCTTCACCATCCGCTGAAAAGCTGGCAAGTCAGTCAGCAACACGGAAGTCCTTGACTTCAGGAAAGCCGACTTTGACAAGCTCAGGAGGCTTGTCAGTGAGGCCCTAAGGGACCGTGACCACGGGGAGAGGGGAGTTCAAGAAGAGTGGTTACTCCTCAAAGGAGCGATCCTCAAAGCACAAACTAAGTCTATTCTATCTCAGAGGAAAGGCAGCAAGAGGGCACAGCAGCCCCCCTGGCTCTCCAGGGACCTAGCAGACCTCCTGAGGCTAAAAAGAAAGGCCTACAAAGGATGGAGGATGGGAGTCACCTCCAAGGAGGATTATTCTGCACTGGTCCGGTCCTGTAGGGAGCAGACCAGGAAAGCCAAGGCTGCAACTGAACTCCAGCTAGCTTTGAGCATCAAGGACAATAAAAAGTCCTTTTTCAGATATGTGGGGAGCCGGAGGAAAAGCAGGGGCAATGCTGGACCCCTGCTGAACCAGATGGGGCAACTAACAACTGATGCCCAGGAAAAAGCCAACCTATTAAATAGGTACTTTGCGTCGGTCTTTCATCAGTCCCATGGGACGCCCATGCCCGCTACGGGACAGGGAAGTCTGGGTGAGGGTGATCCCCTGCCCTCCATTGATGCTGACTTCGTGAAGGAACATCTTGAGAAGCTGGATACCTTCAAGTCAGCTGGCCCTGACAATCTTCACCCCAGGGTACTCAAGGAGCTGGCGAGCATCATAGCCCAGCCTCTAGCACGGATCTTTGAAAACTCCTGGCACTCTGGTGTAGTGCCCGAAGACTGGAAGAAGGCCAATGTGGTGCCTATCTTCAAAAAAGGGAGGAAAGTGGATCCAGCTAACTATAGGCCCATTAGCCTGACTTCTATCCCGGGGAAGATCTTAGAAAAGTTTATTAAAGAGGCCATCCTTAATGGACTGGCCGATGCTAAAATCTTAAGGGATAGCCAGCACAGGTTTGTTGCGGGTAGGTCTTGCTTGACCGATCTCATTTCCTTCTACGACCAGGTGACCTATCACCTGGACAAGGGAGAAGAGATTGATGTCATATATCTTGACTTCAAAAAAGTCTTCGATCTGGTTTCCCATGATCACCTCTTGGAGAAACTGGTCAATTGTCGCCTTGGGTCCTCCATGATCCACTGGCTGGAAAATTGGCTCTGGGGTCGGACCCAGAGGGTAGTAATTAATGGAAGTCACTCATCGTGGTGTCCTGTGACCAGTGGGGTCCCCCAAGGCTCTGTCCTTGGACCCATACTGTTCAACATCTTCATTAATGATGTGGACACTGGAGTCAGAAGCGGACTGGCCAAGTTCACCGATGACACCAAACTTTGGGGCAAAGTATCCACACCAGAAGACAGGCAGGTGATCCAGGCTGACCTGGACAGGCTCAGCAAGTGGGCGGACGAGAATCTGATGGTGTTCAACGCCGATAAATGCAAGGTTCTCCACCTTGGGAAGAAAAACCCACAGCATCCTTATAGGCTTGGCAGTGCTATGTTGGCTAGCACTATGCAAGAAAGAGACTTGGGGGTCATCATTGACCACAAGATGAACATGAGCCTGCAGTGTGATGCTGCAGCTAGTAAAGCGACCAAAATGCTGGCTTGCATCCATAGATGCTTCTCAAGCAAATCCTGGGACATCATTCTCCCCTTGTACTCGGCCTTAGTGAGGCCGCAGCTGGAGTACTGTGTCCACTTTTGGGCTCCAGAATTCAAAAAGGATGTGGAGAAGCTTGAGAAAGTCCAGAGAAGAGCCACGCGCATGATCAGAGGTCAGGGAAGCAGACCCTACAATGACAGGCTGAGAGCCCTGGGGCTCTTTAGCCTGGAAAAGTGCAGGCTCAGGGGTGATCTGATGGCCACCTATAAGTTTATCAGGGGTGACCACCAGTATCTGGGGGAACATTTGTTCACCAGAGCAGCCCAAGGGATGACGACCAGGTCGAATGGTCATAAACTACTTCAAGACCGTTTCAGGCTGGACATAAGGAAGAATTTCTTTACTGTCCGAGCCCCCAAGGTCTGGAACAGCCTGCCACCGGAGGTGGTTCAAGCGCCTACATTGAACACCTTCAAGAGCAAACTGGATGCTTATCTTGCTGGGATCCTATGACCCCAGCTGACTTCCTGCCCTTTGGGCAGGGGGCTGGACTCGATGATCTTCCGAGGTCCCTTCCAGCCCTAATGTCTATGAAATCTATGAAATTGTAGATGTTCAGTATTATTACTGCCTGTGCAAAAAGTATCAAACCATACCTAATTGGCATCATTCTATTTTTACAAAAGAACGTATACTGATCACTTTAGAAAACAGGACTCAAGTGATGGCATTTAAATAACCAAGATCAGATCCTTGTCTCCCACATTAAAACCTAGGAGAAGGTCATTACAGGGGAAAATGTCCATGAGGATTCCCCTTTAGAAATTTTTCTGCAGCCCATGGAAAAAGCTAAAAGTCCCCTCTGCGTGCCTCTACATGGATACTAGCTCCTAGCCCTCCCCAGCTACTTCGCAGGCCGCTGACAGGCTACTAGTACCACTTCTGTTACAGCTGCATTATCAGAGACATGCTGGTTGTCACTGTGTCCAGGACCATAAAGCACAAGATGTTATGGGAAAGTTAATACAGTCAGGGGGTGTAGTTCTTTCTCAGGGATTCCTCATAGGCTTGACCATTCCCTCCCTTGCTTACCCATGAGGTGTAACACCACATCCAGGCATTCAGGGCAGTGGCGATACATAGGGGTAGCAGTGACTGATGGCTGCTGCCATGCTGCTGGTGGAATTAAGTAGCTGTGGCAGCAGCCGTTTTTTTCTATGCTTTGCCACCCTGTCCCCTCACAAGTCAGCACCTGAAGCAGCTGCCTTAGTCATCCATCCCCCACCACCAGTTATATTACTGCTATCCAGTTTCCTTCCCTAATCAGTGTGTACACCCCACACACTGGGAGAAGCAACCTCAGGGCCTCATCATTGGCAATCCCCCACAGTTGACAATGGTCATCTTTTGTGATCGCCTTATCTGAGGGGTCTAGATGCAATAGGATACCTTTGTTCTAGCTGAAGCCCTCTTATTGAGAAGGGGGGAAATGTGACTATGGGGAGGTGCCCTGCTATACATAGGATGGAGTTGTTATCCAGCCCCACAGAATGCAAATTCATATCTGCTTTTCTAAGTGTTTGATGCATATTTCATTTAGATTGCTCCATAAATAAACCATGGAAAAAACCTCTAAAGATCAAACATAGACTGTCAGAAGCTATTTTCTTTTCTAATAAGCCACTGCTCTGCACAATATACTTCCCCTTCCTTACTAGACTGTAAAATATATAGAAGAAGGCACTTAGAGATGGCTCAGAAGCATGCCTTACTTAAAAAGGTGCCCTTGAGATTGCTGAGCTCTTGTTTATTTACACTGAAGGATAGAAGTGTCTGGAAAGTAGCATTTGAAATCTGAAGGGACAAGAAGCCTGTTTCACACCATTGCCATAAGCTGTTGCTTCCCCTAAGGAGTTGAGATCGCCTAGAGAGCCTGGAGAACAGCAGTCTGTTCACACTCCTTCGGCTGAAGCTCCACATTTGTTGCTGAGCATACCCTGGAAAATTCAGCTGCATCTACTTTCTGTTTTTGGACTGCCTTTCATCACTGCTTATTCTTGTACTTTAGCAGCTGGCTCCACAGGCCTGGGAGCATGTGCTCACCTAACACTAATCAACAGAGCATGGAAACAGAATGCTGACTTTGCATTAGCAGAGGTATTAGGTGAGTCAGAGCTGGCTCCTGGCATTTTCAACCACCTTCATAGTTATGTCAAGATCATGATGAAGTGCAATTTGGGACAGAGAACTCTGCTTGAAAAAAACCCCAAACAACTCTCTAGTATAGAGTTTGTTGTACTGGCAAAGCTGTGCTTTTGCTGGTATATTTGGCTTGGTAACAAAAGGAATAAGGCTAGCAAAATGCAGTTCCTTCAGTAAAATCTGTGTCTATATTATGAGAACTTTGATTGCAGAGTGAACCAGACTAGCTAAACTGGCAATGCCCTCCAAGTGTAGTGCTAGTCCCGCTTTCCCACAACATCTTAAGTATAGTTAAATGTAAATGAAAGGCGTAGAAAGGTGTGGGAGGATGGATAGTCAAATGCCCCTACTCCCATCTTCCTGCTATGAAACAAGTTAACACACTATAGTTTGTAGGCAGTTTCAAGGTGGTTCAACTTGATCTCATAATGGGAGTAGACTAAAGTAGCCCACTGTAAGGCACTTTTATACCAATATAAATGTGTCCACAGGGAGGCTTTATCACATTGTTTTTACTGTGAAATACAATTCCTACATAACTGTTCAGGGAGCGAAGCAATTAGCAATTAACACCTCATTAGACTTGCCTGTGCCGGCCATTTATCTTCAAGTGTGGGTTAATCAGCCATTTAAGCCTTGTCTTGATTGCCAAAGATGGTGCATATTTTTACTTTGGGGTAGCTAATAGTTATGAGTTATTCTGAGGGGAAAAAAACAACCACACACAGACTAAAAGCAAGGTACTTTAGTTTTTTACTGTGAGGTAAAACAAGGTAAGGTCACCCTCAGAGGCAGAGTGCAGACCTCACTTAGTTTGCTTAATGGTAAAAAACAAAAGTGCTTTCTCATCATGGTATTTTTTACCCCTCTGAATACGTCGCACCCATTAGTTATCCCTAAGTAAAAAATATACCTTTTTTTTAAGCAATGAAGACTTGGGATATGGGAACATGAAAAAGTTGCATCAAAATAAGCTAGGGTATGAAATTCCAACATGCAATTTTCTACTAACTGTCCATGTACATGCTCTTACACTGTGGTAAATGGGAGGTAGTTTGCCTGGAATGAAAGTGGGATAAGCCATTTCACATGGGGTACAAGAATGCACATGGGCACTTGCTCTGAAGTAGTGTGTGCGCCACATGTTTACATCTTAGCTTACCTCCTGGTGACATTTTTCATACTATACCCAAAACTTTACTCTTTACTGTCGGTGGGTCATGACAACACTCTGCTAAAATCCAAGTTCCAACTGACACTATAGCATCTGCACTTATGACTGTAAAAAAATTAGTGCCAAATTACAGGGTCCTAATTTTCCTAGAACTGACAAACCTAAGTGTTAGCTGCCTTTCACACTAGAAAGGAGAGAGTCAGGGTGGTCCATTAAAAGGGCACTGGCCTGGGCTAAGATTCACTCTATTCTGGGCTCTGCCACTGACCTGCTGGGTGACCTCAGGCAAGTCTCTGTGCCTCTATTTTCTTTCCCCTCTGTTGAGACTGTAAGCTCTTTAGGGTAATCTCTTATTCAGTGTCATCTGTACAGCGTCTAGCACAATTACATCCCTATCTCTCCTGCAGGGATGAATCCAGACCCTACCATAATAAGCAAAATGAATAATTAAAAAATGGCCACATAGAACCATGATAATTGTCCAGCACAACCTCTTGCATAATACAGGTCACTGGACTTAATTGGCACAGCCTGTGGTGGTGAGACTTGGAGGGAATCAGGGACCTTGCACATAGTGGGAATACTGGCATGGTGCAACAGGGGCATACATACAGTGGAGCAGAGGGAGGTGGGGAGTGCTGTGCCAAGGTGCTGGTATGATACAATGGCAGGAGGCACCCACCATTTGGGGGAGGGGACTGACACAGTGTGGTGCAGTGTGGCATGCAGCGCACGTGGCATTGGTGATGCGTAGGGGGTGCACGTGCACCCCCTGAGATTCGCCGTACACCCCCTGGAAGCACCAGCCATAAAACCAGAAGTGCTAGTGGAAGTGCACTTCCAGTTTTGTGGATTTCACTTCTGGTGGTTCCAGACTTGGCGATCGGCCACTGAGGGAAAGTCAGCAATCTGGTGCCTCCCAGTCACCCATGAACAAAAAGTTCATTTGCATGTGATCTGAGGAGCATATAGCTTGCATTGCATGTGGCCCAGGAGCTTGCTGTTCCTGGCTATTCAGAAGTTAAACAGCCCTGACTTCAAACTTCTGTCTCCTTGGTAGGCAGCAACCTAATTCCTCCTACACGTTAGTAGAATGGGCATAAGTAGGTTCTAAGGAATCTGAGTGTAAAATATGTAACTGGTACCCACTTTAAAGGTCACCTCTGAAACTGGAACCAGGGCAGCTAGTGATACTTACAGTTGGAAAGTTTCATGGTATGGATAAGTCATCAGGAAGTTTTTCATTAACATTTAAAAGCATATTGAATCAATATGCAATTTCTTTCATTAACATTTGAAAATGAAAACATGCCCCTCTGTCCTAACAAATTGTAGACAAGAGAAGACAAATTTTTCCCCCTTTGTCCTAACAAATTGCAGACAAGAGAAGTCAAACAAATAAGAACACATTCTGTTATTACCTACTGAAATACATTTTACTAATGAATCTTAAAAGTTGTTCATAACCACATACTGAACTGACTGACACATTACATGAGTACTTTAGGCATTTGGAAAATTCTGGTTGAAGTGTCTGTTTTTAACCTTGTATTTACTACTGCTGTCACCACTCCTAATAAATCTTGAACTAATAGCTTGCTTGCATCTGCATTAGGGGAATAATTAACAGATCCTCAAGTTCATAGTAGTGACAACTGTCTGATGTCCTTTTAAACATGTTGTTGCTTGATAACAATACAAAGTTCTAGGACTGTTATAATGTTTGAAAACGTTTATCCTCTTTTTGACATCGTCCTGGTACAAAAGAAGGGGTCAGCATTCTACAAACATGGGTATGTAGGATAAAATGTTATGTGAAGTCTGTCTCATCCTAGGTACTGAATAAACAGATTAGAAAAGTAAAAATAAGTGGAGAAGTGAAAGATCTGTCCTGCATCAAACTGACTTAAGCCACATCACCCTAACTCCCAGTTATATTTAAAATGACCATAACAAAAATAGTGTCTGGAGCAGAGTGTCGTAAGAAACAGGATTAGATGTGTCAGGTATGTAATGTGTAACAAAGTTTATTTTCTGCCTATGGTGACTTTTTACCATCTTTGATTTTCCCCGAGCCTGAGGAAGAGTGTGTGCGCCTGAATGCTTGCAGAAAAAGATATTTTTTTTTGCAATTTCTTACTTGGTCTAAAAGGTATCATCTCTGAACCAAGAATTCTAGAGTTTTGCATTTCTCTCGGGTATGTAACAGTACTTGACAACACAACCAGTTCAAAAGAAATCTCCAACATAATTAAGGGTACTAGAATTTGACCCTAAATGTTTTGATAGCTTTCTTCTGGATACTCTAAATAGTTAGGCCATAATAAAAGAACAGGAGATTTCAGAAATAAAGAACAATACGTTCTAGAAAACTCTGTGAAGTTAAACTACCACTGTGTAGATGAGTAGGGGCCACCCTTTTTTGGCAGGTGTGCCACAGATTAGCTCCACACCATCCCCGAGTGCCACTCTGATCCCTTTCCCTACCCATTCTGCTGCTTTGCTTTCTGCTCCCTGCCCTGTCTCCTACCTGAACTGTCACATGCCACATACAGAGCCTGCCCCTCACTTAACAAGACTAAATGGAGTCTTGCTTAAAGTTTCTGGCTGTACTCCAAAATCCCTTGAACCTCTAGTCCTGAAGCTCTTACCATCTGGTCCATTGCTTTTTCGTATTCATATCCTATAATACTTTCTATTTGAGTGGCTTTTGAAAAAAACATCATTAACTTACCCTGGAAACCCCAAATAATTTAACCCATAAGAAGGCATTTGTGGGTAGATCCAGAACTTGTTAAAAACCATGGCATACTTTTATTTTTCAAGCAGTAGAACTTTGTCACAAATCACTGCATTTTCAAAGATCAAATACATTTCCTTGCATGTAGCTTAAAAAAAAGTTCATCTGCAATACCCATTGAGCTCTTTCTTTGCACAGACCATTTCCTTTAATTTCAGAGTTTGTTTCTGTTTTTCGCTTCACTCTGCTCTTCATTCACTATCCCATGTTCCCCCATTTCAGTGAGGACAGGGTAAACAGTGCTCAGGGGATGAATCAAGATTGTGTATCAAACAAATATCTTATAGACAGCAGCCTCAAAATGTTGTCTGCACATAACTGACAGGGGTCTTGTGTGACGTTCTTATCAAAGTCTGCATTATAACGCAAGCACAATATACATCATTATATGTGATCATAATATAAACAAGCAGGAGCCTTAATGACAGTATTTCCTAACTTCCAAGTGCTCAACTTTGTAACTGTAACATTCTTTTAACATTTTATTTGATGCAACATATAAAACATGCAATATGTGAAAAAGAGCAAGGGGCATGTACACACTAGTTATTTATATCAGTCATATCAATTTATATTAGGAACTAAATTTACTTGCCAGCTCGAATGGTATACATCTACAACAATTTCAATAACTTCAGCAGAATTATGCTGTGTTTACACCAGAATAACTGAAAAAGTGTTGTTTTTTTTTCAAATAGCCTGAAAGGTTTTCATGTTTAACTACTACCATACACAACTGACTGAGTTCTATGACATTTTCTACCAAATGCCTCTGAAAAATAATCAGTGCTGTTTTGCAATTCTTATGTACTTACTTTTCAGTATGAAACCAGCAGACAATGACAGAAAAAGACTGCATAAGAGAACATTTTATAGTATGATTAATATGATTCCGACAGACTAGAAATATTGATTACTGCTCCTAAGATTCTGCTCCCATGAAATCAATGTAAATTTTGCCAATGGCTTCAGTAGCAGCAGGTCCATGTAGAATACAATATTTAGAAGGATATTTTCTGTATCTGTGTTTAATGGATTTTAAATGGATTTTAAAACTTTTTTTTGCTTTTTTTCTTTAGCAATACTGATATCACATAGGACCCATCATGCAACAAAGGTTATGAGTTAGGTCTGTTCCTTGCATTTTATGAAAGGTTATATATGGTAATAACTTGAACCCTTAATATATTAATAGGGCTCAAGAACTCACAGACAGCTGTAGCCTGGTACAGGCTGATAGTTGTTGCCAGGGAGATAGGTTCCTAGTGCAATGGCTGCTGATAACAGTCATTCTACTTGCTTCACAAATTCAGGAATGAAAAAAGTGAGGTGAAAACAAAGCAGACAAGATGACAAGATGAATTGACACCTGCTTCTCCTTAGCCCTTTACTTTTGTCTTCCTTTGCTCAGGATATAGTGACATGATATTACAACAGCAATTCAAATAGTGAATAGCTATTGACATGTACACATTGCTCAATCACTAGGGGCAACCATGTGCTGCTAATGTCTGAAAGTGCATAGCTCAATAAAAATTATGAGATACCTAAATGAACTCTGGATTTGTTCATTCAATTAATTCCATGACACTGAATACAAAGAATATTTAGAAAACAGCAATTAGAGATGTGAGAACATTTTTTGTAAATATTAAATTCACCGCAAAATGCAGTTGTCCCAGTTCCACAAGTGCAAAGATCTACAGGACTAAATTCATAATAATTTATCCAAGACCCTGGGCTGGGCAGGGCTGAGGGATCCACGACAGACCAGATAAAATCCCTTGGCAGGCCAGATTAAGCCTTTGGCGGGCCAGATTTTGCCCAGCCCTGTTTTATGTAATAGGTTGTTGCCTGTGAAAGCTCATGCCTCTCTGAACCAGTTAGTCTATCGCATGCCACCCTGCCCTACTTTCTTTGATGATATGGGATAGTAGGGTCAGTACCCTCCTCGGTCTGAAGGAATTTGACCTCCCTCAAGGAAAGTAGCATAACAAGTGCATTACAGGGTGAGTTATCCTGTTTTGCTGAAGCTATTCCATGTTGCCTAAATAAATACGCATTGCACCAAGACCTAGAAGTGAGGTCTCCCAACTCCTGGGTGGGTGACAGATTAAAGAGTCTCCTTCTCTCTCCCACACAATGAATTATTAATCATTAATATAAAGTAGAACAACGATAATAGGAAGGATTATGAGAGACTCTCCACAAGATAACACGTAGCATAGAGGTCAGGGCACTCATGTAAAGTGTAACACACTTGTTTAAATGGCTTCTTTGAACAAAGGAGGGGGTTGGATTTAAACTTAGATCTCCCCTCTATCAGGAAAAGTCCCTAACCATTAGGTATAGTTTCCCTTTCTCTGTCTCGCACTTTCTTCTTATGTAGTCCATGCACATAGGAGAGATTGAGAGAAACTCACCCCAGGATACCCAGTAGCACTCTGGTTAGGGGACTTGCCTAGAAGGGGGGCATCATGAGATGCAATCCTTCCAAGAAGATGGACTGAACCTGGGTTTCCCATGTCTTGACTAAGTAACTGACCTAACCAGTATTTCACAAAAAGTGGTAAGAGTATCAATACCATCATAAATCTTGTCTTCCATTTCCTTTGCTTTTCCTACAAATGCCTCCAAAATAAAACCTCTTTTTTCAGTTGAAAAAAGCATTTCATGTTGAAATAACATTTTGTTTCTGTTGTTTTCTTTTAGAAAGAAACATCTTTTTTTTCTGCAGTCTTGTCCTTATGCAAGATAAACTGATGGTTTACATTTGCTTCTCCACAATGCCTTCACTTGGGATTGAACAAAATGTATAGTTTTCTTTTTCTATTGTTTTTGGTTCACTTGCTGAACTGTAAAAATCAGTTATTTTCACAATCACTTACAGAAATGGAAGGTAAAACTCCTTCCTAGCTTGACTGTTTTAAAATTAATGGAGTCATTTAAGGAGGAAGTAGGACTATAACCATTTCCAGGGTACTGAAAGCAAAAGGTCAAGGCAACATTTGGATTGCAGCTTCTTTTGTTTTTGTTTATTTTAGGTTTTTTCCCACCGATTGTTCTTTGAGAAATGCAATTTTATTTTCACCCGACTTTCTCTAAGAGTGACTGGTATGTCATTTGGCAGTGGCCAAATTTAATAATCTAAGTTCTACTGTATAATCCATCCCAGTGAGCATTTAAAAGATGGTCTAAGCGCCTACTGAACAGAACGAAAGACACACAGAACTGCCAGTCCCATCTGGGGTTTATTTTCATACAGTGCTATGATATTTACACAATAGACACAATGTAATGTTCAATTATATTTCATAGGGAGTCCAACATTAAGAGCTTTTATCTTCTGCACCTGTCTGGTGCACACACTGAAGTTAGTCTAGTTCTGTTTACTGTACTTAAACAGTGTCTACCAAACAAGAGTAATATTATTCAGCCTGAACAATTTTTCTCACTCACTGAATAAGGCAAATGTAGGTCACATGCAACATTTAACAAGTTTATGTAAATTTTACTGAATTTTTTTTGGTCAAAAAGAAAAATGAAAAAAGTGAGAAAAATATTTTATTATTATTATTTCATTTAAAAAAGACATCTCTCTCACCCCAAATTTACTTCAACTTGATTAAAAATATTTTCATGTTTTAAAAGAGCTCAAAAAAGAAATAAGCATTTCAGGACCATACAGAGTTTTGTTTGAACCAAAACATTTTGTTTTTTAAAGTTTGATTCACCAAGATCCCCTGAAATCCAGTTATTCACATAACTCTACTGCTTAGACTCCAACATTTATCAAGGCAAGCTATACTGGTAATAACCCCAACAAATAAAACATGGTTTGGTTTTACTGTTTATGAAGGACCAGACCATATTATAACTAAGGCACGTAGCTTTGGTACAGTTCTCTGAAGACCAAGGGCAAGATTTAGAATGGATAACATATACCACTCTTTATCTTCAAGGTTCAATGTGAAGTATTGATATTTTTTCCCCCCTAAATGAACCATACTACAGGGTACTGTCCAGTCACTATGCCTCATAAAAATATCAGGTAAACCTAATCAAAACAGAGGAAACTTTACGTGGTGAAAAGATACTTGAGTCTACACAGACCTTGAACATTAAATCTTCCCAACACTGCATTGATCATCATTAGACTGACATAATAGCACAGATAATGACAAAAACTGTGTACTATTCTAAGGATCAGATTCTGTGATCTGTCTCTGGCCTCAGAAAGTGGGAGGGAAGTGTAACCCCATATGAAGATATGGAAGTATTCCTGTATAGGATGCCCTCTGGGGACCCTAAGCTGGTTTAGATGATACCTTCTTATTTCCTCCCTCCAGCTTTGGTAATATGATGCTGGCAGGAAGGAGTGACTAAAATGTGTTGCCTTTTAGGAGACTTTATCAGCTTCTTTAGTTTAGAGTAGCCCTTATGTTCCTTTAAATTATAAGTGAGAACAGAAAATTGGAGAACTTTTTATAGGCAACCTTCTGCCCTTCTCTATTTTTGCTATGTCGAGGAGAAAGTGAATGCCCTAAGACATGTTCAGTCTCCAGGAAAGTTGTCCCTTGTAATGAAAGATGAAGCAGATTTTTGTTCTATACTGTAAAAGTTAACAATTATTTGGATGCGGTAACAAAAGTTCCATTTCTCACTGCTCCGTTGACTGTCTATCCTTCTCCAATGGCATGCCAACTCCCACTCTGGAGTCTTTCTGTCTATATTCTCTTTCCTGTCCTTGTGTGCTTCTGTTTGTTGTGCAATTTTGTTTCTGCTTTTCAGCTCTTCATTTTCCTTTTTCGTTTTAGGGATTGTTCTCCCTTCCTCTTCCCCACTCAGTGAAGAGCTACAAGTTGTTTGGGGCTATGTTGGGATGTAAGGTGACGTTTATTAGCAGATAATACCGAGGTCAGATATGCTGTTACAACTGAGAGGATTGCCATGACTGCAGAATCAAGAAGTTACAACCAGAAGGTGGATGCCTGTGTTTTTAACCATGTAAAAAAGTGTGGCTAACCTGTGTGAAGCAAGGATTAAAGCTGGTGTATTATTTTTAAAGATTTGCATACAATTTTACTCACAGCCTCAGGCTCATATTTTATTCAGTAGCAGAAAAGATCTAAATGTCATGCGACTCTCTGTATCCTATTATTTTCTATTTGGTTCCACTTTCATAGCGTATCCTTTGAAAGAGATATTAAACATTAAAATATTAAGGAACTTTTTACAATTACATTCTCTTTTTAGTTTCCACTGTTCTTTTTTCATTTTGCTTTCTCCTGTGTGACAGAGAAGCATGAGAGATCCATAATTTAGCACATGTTCTCTGTGGTATCCTAAAGGGAAAGGCAGAAAATCTGGGACAGTAAAGACATGTTGGCCTTTACACAAGTCAAAAGGTTCATAAATTACTAGAGATGTGACTGTAGTATTGAACTGAGTTTGGCCTGTATACAAGGTATTTAGATTTATTTAGATAGTGACTTTATAAGAAAAGGTGACTCCTGAGGTAAATATTACCATCACAAAACTTAACTAAATGTATAAAGTGGAATAGATACAGGATGATATAGATAATAAATTAAATAAACACAGGATCTCAGTAAACCAGAGATTATGAATATTCTTCTGGTCATTTTACTATTTTACAAATATTTTTGTTTTTGGGTTGTTTTTTTTGGTTTGGTTTTTTTTTTTATAGATTCATAGATGCTGGGGTTGGAAGGGACTTCAACAGACCATTGAGCCCGACCCCCTGCCTAGGCAGGAAAGAGTGCTGGGGTCAGATGACCTATCCAGCCTTCTCTTTAAGATCCTGAAGGTAGGGGAGAGCACCACCTCCCTTGGGAGCTCATTCCAAATTTTGGCCACCCTTACCCTGAAGAAGTTTTTCCTGATATCTAGCCTAAATCTGTTCTTTGTCAGTTTGTGACCATTGTTCCTTGTTACCCCAAGAGGCACCCTGGTGAACAGAGCATCTCTGATCCCTTGCTGTGCCCCCTAATGAATTTGTAGGCGGCCTTTCAGCCTTCTCTTGTGGAAAATATGTAGCAGAGGTTCAGCAATGATAATATTTGACTACCTGATCTTGTATAGATGGGTCACTGAGTCTAGTTCCCTGCCTTTTCAGGCAACCATGTAATAAATGTTTCTTCATTATCAAGAACATCCATCCTTGCTTGTCTCATATACCCATACCACCCAGTACTCAAGCACTTGGGATGATTAATACTGAAAACACTATTAGGTGTCCCAAGAAGTCAGCAGGAAAACAAAAGCATCATAAACAATTCCTTGAGATCCTGCAAAAGCAGGGAATTTGTCAGGTAAAATATACCCCAATGATCCGTGGACATGGACTATGCTTCATGCTGAAAGCAAAGGGGAAAAGCCCAACATACTTTGCTAATCCGACCAGAGGGGAAATTCCTTCCTGATCCCAAATCAGGTAATCAGTTTAACCATGAGAATGTGAGCAAGACCCAGTAGCTAGGCAACTTGAGAAGTTTCTTACTACCATTAGGTCCCACTAGTACACCTCAGCTATTAGGGCTGTGTGAAGCTTTGGTCGCTGATTTGATTTGGTTGAGATAGGGCCTGATTTGGTAGCCAAATCTCCAAATCCTTATAGAATCAGGAGAACCTTTAATCTCTCTGAATTTTATTGGAACCCTCTGAATCGATTTGGAGAGATTAAGAAAGATTCAGAGATTTGGACAGAGACACAGCTTTAAATGTTTTTTCTACATACCTCAAGGTCCCAGGTGGCTTGTGAATGCCAACATACTGGGGTGGATGGAGCATCCTATAGGAGTGTGGGGGTTTTTAAATGTGCTCTGGGGGTGGGGAGTACTTTAATTAGAGTGGCTCTAACTAAAGCGGCTGCAACATCTCATGTATTCAGTGACCTGTGCTTCAAAAATGGCAGAGGGGGCACTTTAACTGAAGCTTGTTTGATGAGTTTTAAAGTGCCTGTGCTGCCATTTTGAAGCATGGGGACATTGAATACATGAGATGCTGGAGTGTGCTAATTCGCATGCTTCAGCAGACTCAATTCATAAATTGTTAGGGGCTGGAACGGACCTTGTACATCATCGGGTCCAATCCCTCTGCGCTAGGCAGGAAATTAATCCTGATTAAGTGAGTGATTACAGCTCATTGGAGCAGCATCCCTGCACATCTACTGGCACCTATCTGCTGAAATCTTAGTCTCTACTGACCACACACAGAAGCATCTAATTTGATCAAAGTTGGGCAGGTTTTTACAGGATGAGTGTGACACAAAATGGTTACATTTCTTCCAAACTTCATGTTCCTGCTCCAGAAAATGGGATGGCAAGTTTCTCAAAGGAAAGGCTGCCTGTTTTGTAATGTGGACAAAACCCATTTCCCCTGATTTTGTTCTGAGAAATGGCTCAACAGCTTTGGCTGAAATTTTTGGAAAAGCTGATACAGTCACTTGGCTGGGGAAATTACATCCTGAATCATTAAAATCTGGCAGAGTTCTGTGAAACTGAAAATAGGGTTTTGAAGTGGGAAGCACTAGACAACATGCTTCATGATCAAAAAGCATATCCCCTTCCGTCTTCTCTCCCTTCCCCTTCTATGCCACTACTCTTTTCCTCACTTTCCTGGGGCAGGGGGAAGTTTCAAAGCCACTCCTGTTCTCTCCAGCTGGGCTTCATGGGGACTGGAAGTATTTGAGAACAGGGACAGCGAGAGCAAGCTCAGGGAGAGGGAGCAGCCTGCTGCTGTTTCCAGCTGAGCCCAGCCTCAGTGCATCCCAGGGAGGAATAGGTTTGAAGCTTTGCCCTCTCCTGAAACAGGAGAAAGCAGCAGATGGGGAAGTGGGGAGAGGGAAGAGGAGAGGGTGGGACTCTGATCATGGGTAGGAAAGACAGGGGAGGGCAGGGGAAATCTTACATGCTTTGGGGATTTTAAAAAAGTCCTAGCGTCTCTGGTGGCTGGTCTGCTTGTGCTATTATTTGGGGGGAGGATACTGGGAGGAGGATATGCAGCCACTCCTGTAGTGTGGGTCACTGCTCCCACACCCCTCTTTTCCAAATCCTGGATCCTCTCCTGACCTCAGACTGTCCTTTCCAAAGTGATTCAGCCTGCAGACAGACCACATATAGGCTACATTATGACCTGACAACCCATTGTAGTTATGGTTCTGCATCCACCCAACCTCCTTTGAGGTGCCACACAGAAAGTGATCACTCTGTAAACTCCCCTTGGGTCTTCAGAACCTCATGCTATGAGTTTATCATGTGGAATCAGACAGATTTTCTTCCTTGTGCTCCATATGCTGTTTCTATAGCAACAGAAAGAAAAATGCTCTACACTCATGGCAGGATAGTGGGATGTAGTAAGTGTAGGAAGTGATCTTTCTTGAGGGAAAAACAGCACCTGAGGCTATTACTCTGGGCTTGCAGCTCCTCATATGAAGGATACCAGGGTCTCTCTCCCTGACTGCTAACAAAAGCAGTGATTGCATAATCAAATTGCATAAGTTGGTGCTTGAAAATTATACACAAGCAATACCACATTGCCAGAGAAGCAAGCAGTGTGTTGAGAAATTGGACAGTGAAGCTGCCAGGATCTTGACGAGGATTCTTTGAAGGTCACTGGAGTTGTCTACTGGATGCTAGTCTTTTTTTTTTTATAAGTGGCCCATAAGAAATGTGCACTCTAAGGGGCAATAGCAAGCAGATGTGAAGTGCCGTAGCACAGATGTAGCAGAACCATGCCCCAGGGGTGGCCATGACATCCCTTAGGGGTCATGTGGGTATTGCCTGGCTCAGTCTCCAGTGTAGTCCTCCCTTGATTGCTCTCCTGCCACACATTTAATCATGTTCTTATTAAAGATTAGGTAAGGGAGGCTTCCCAGGGGCCTTAGAGTGAGACTTAGTCCATTCATATCACTAGTGGGCCCCTTGAAGACCCCACTGGTCTTGATTCGGTTCTTGAGCTCAATGGGCCCTCTCAGCTTGTCCATGCCCCTGCAGGCCACCTGTAGTTTCAGAGGCTAAACTGCATGGCTCTGTCTGCTCCCACACCAGGCCACATGCCTCACAGGTGTTACTGTACCATTACTCACCTTGAAGAGGTCTTGTTTTTATTGGCTTCCTCCCCTCTCTCTCTCACTGGGCCTTTTAGCCCAGGCCCACAGTACCGGACTAGGATTCTAGGCTCCAGCCTCCCCAAGTGTGGGTCCCGAACCCTGTTTGTCTCTGGCAATGGCCTCTCCAAGACCTTTGGCCCCTGCTGCATGCTTCCTGGCCCTGGATGTGGTTCCTCCTTGACCTTTGGACCCTGGTCCTATCTCAGGCTAGTTGAGGCTTCTGGGCTCCCTGGCCTTACTGGCTTCCTCAGGGCTACAAGTCATTAACCCCATTTCTTGCCCTTTTCTGGACTCCTGGACCCTCTAGACCCACTCTGAGCCCTTCTCTGGACCACCAGCTCTCTGAGGATGCCTGGAGCCTGCTCTCAGCAGGAATGAAGGCTATTGTTTGTCCCTAGGGCACTGTGCAACTCAACCAAGAGGACCTAAGCCCTCTGGCAGGAACCCCAAACCCTCTCTGGGGTTAACATAAAATAAAGGCCACCTGCCTACATAAACACCCTCTCTCTGACCCAGGTAATATTCCCTTTTCCCAGACCTGCAGGGTCACTTACCTCATTGCCATTGTCAATTCAAGTGCCCTGCTGCAAGGAGCTTCTGTCTCCATGGCTCTCAGGGCTAGCCTACCTGTTCGGCTCAGACCTTGGGCTTATATGGCTCAAGCCCAGCCAGGTGACTCTCTAAATCAGCCTCTCCCCCACCTCCCCTCCCCACCTGCAAGCTGCTTCTCAAGCAACTTCTCTTTTTAAAGGGACAGACGCACTAAGCATCCTGTCACAATAGATGAGAACAGACCATGCCACATGTTCAGGCAAAATCTGAAGAAAATAGTTTTTTTTTTTTCCCCAAAGGGTTGTTGGAATATGGTGATTGAGGCACATGGCCTAACCAAGATTTGGAAAGATATATTTTATTGAAAAAGATAATTGCTCCCCTCAAATTTCAAAGGACTGTAGGGTTACACACTAAGAGCTCCTATGACATGTAGGGAGCCTGCTCTGACCACCCACCTACATTGTCAATTAATTGAGTCTGCTGGAGCATGGAATTGCATGCGCTCCAACAGGTTTCCATGTCTTATGTATCATTGTCCATCTTATGTATCAAGGTGTTCATCTAGCCTCCTCTTAAAGACCCCCAAGGTAAGAGCCAGCACCACGTCTCTTGGAAGTTGGTTCCAGCTCCTAGCCACCCTGACTGTGAAGTAGTGCCTCCTGATGGCTAGTCTGAATCTACCCTCTGCCAGCTTGTGACCGTTATTTCTAGTCACTCCTGGTAGGCACTCCTGGTAGTCCTCCGACTAGTTTGTAACAGGCCACTAGATTCCCCCTCAGCCTTCTCTTGTGGAGGCTGAACAGGTTCAGGTCCCTTAGCCTCTCCTTGTAGGGCCTGCCCTGCTGCCCCCCGATCATGCTGGTGGCCCTCCTCTGGACCCTCTCCATGTTGTCCACATCCATCCTGAAGTGCGGCGCCCAGAACTGGATGCAGTACTCCAACTGCGGGGGAGGATCACCTCCTTGGACCTGCTTGAGATGCATCTGAGGATGCATGACAAGGTGCCACTGTTGGCCCATGTTCATTTTGGCATCAACAATGATTCCAAGATCCTTTTCTGCCTCTGCACTGATGAGAAGGGAGTTCCCCAGCCTGTAGGTATGCTGCTGGTTCTTCCTCCCCAGGTGCAGCACCTTGCACTTGTCAGTGTTGAAATCCATCCTGTTCTCATCTGCCCACCCCTGTAACCTGTCTAGGTCCAATTGCAGCCTATTCCTCCCTTCTAGTGTTCATAGTAGTAGAGTCAATATGGTAGCTGAGATACATAAGCTCAATGTATCCTCCCTAGAATGTCTTAAATTGAAGTAATTGTACAAACTACAAATTTAGAACCAAAATAAAACCAAAAAACAAACTAAACAGGATCAACCCCTACCCACAAACCAACTGACCAATCCAAATATCCAACCTATGAGATCCCCCCCCCTACAAAACCCCCAAACCCTCTTATGCTCTACTTGTCTAGTTTTAACCTGAATAGAATGAGTCTAATGCCATGTTTATAATGAAAACTCTGGTACACAAAGACTGGAGAAGGCAACATTTTAGCTAAGACATTGGCTTAGAATTCAAGAGATCTGGCTTAGTTTGTGATTCTGTCCCAGGCATTCTCAATTTCTATAGACCTTAATTCTCCACCTGATGGATAGGGGTGATAATGAGAATGCTTCCTTTTTCTTCCCCGTCTCCACACACTCCAATAAATTCCAATCTGATGATAGAAATGACAACAGTAACAGGGAAAAGCATGAGCAGAGACACATAATAATGAAATTATTGACTATGTATTTACAACTTAATTGAATTAATGGGAATTATAATTAAATGGGTAAAAATTTCACACAACTTGCATCCAAAATTGCTGGAAATGTTTGGCTTATCAAAACTGTATTTAGGGAAATACTAATATCTTTTCCATTCAGCATAGAATGAGTATTTGGTAGAATTTCCATGGGCATTCACAGTATGATATTGTGCCTCCAGTTGTACATCAAAGATTATCACAACTCTGTAATGAAATGTGGGAGAAAGAAGAAACAGCCATACAATTATTTTCCCCATGTTCAGGTTCATATTTTTAAAAAGTTAGTTCTATCTGTTGTTTATGCAGGGACATAACAGGGACTGTGCACTTACAACAGGATTCTAGCCCCTGCTTGATTTACAATTCAATGAGCTGATAATCACGCTTGTTGATAATCATCTCAGTTTTGAGGATATATTCTAAAGTGAGAATCAAGCCTCAGCATTTAAGAAGTTTTTTTGTTTTTTTTGCACAGAGAAAATGTAGCTTTATCTTTGTTGCAAATGCTAAATTAAACATGAGGAAGACAGAATTTTGTACCCTCAGGAAATAAAAAATGTAATTTTTTCCTTTGAGTTTTGTATAGTAGCTCTACTATTCAGTCAATTTTTGTTGGTAGTTCCTGTTGTCTTTCCCTTGAAATCAATAGGGCTTTTGGTTTCTACTTCATGAAGCATGAGAGTGGACCCATGGAAATCATGTTTAATTAGGATTTCATTATAATTTTGAATGTAGCATGATGGGGGTACTCATCTTGGTAAGGTTGTTTCAGTACTCTGAGAATACTCCTACAATCTTTGAGAAGGCAGGAATTTACTCAGGAATCACACCAGTGTATAGATCTAGTCCAATGTAGTTATCAGCCTGGAGAGATGCACAGATCACTCAACAGAACAGTTAATTCAAAAATGATTAAATCTGTCTAAGGTGTTTAATAAAACAATTCTATCTCCATAGGCACTGTTAGGGTGACAATTTGGATTTTGGGGAGCACTGAATTTGCAGCTGAATACACAGGCTTTTTTCTGTGTCTCAGCAGAGCTGTTGGTCACAAGGCAGTATGATATATTAAGACTAACCTTGAGAATGCTTAGGCAAACAGTTTTCTAAACAAAGTTGTAGTGTTAGAGCCCATTGTGTAAGGAGAACAAGATGCAGCCCACCAGCTATCATCAGGAGATAAAGCAGAAGCAAGGCCTTGGAAATGGTGCTGAAGTCAGCAATGAACCAGCAAGTGACCAAAGGAAGTCAGGATCAAAGTCTTACACATGCACTCCTAGTAGAGAGGCATGTAAATGAATTAAATGCATAGGCAATTCCACACTAATGAAGTAAACAGTAAACCAAGAAGGAGCAATGGGTAGAACAGGAGGATGGACAAAGGCAGAGTGAATGTTAATGAACCTGAACTAAAGTGTATAAATGTGGAAAAGAACTATTGTTCAGTGCTGCTCCCCATGTTCATAGACTGGGTGTCTGTGAGGGAGCCTGACTGAAGCTGTCTCCATTCTGAATAAAGCTGTTGTGAGCAATGTGTGCTGGTGTTTGCTCCCTGTTTGCTCTGGCTAGTGAGTAACAGGATCCATTAGCAATTGGATTGTTGTCTCCCTAGTCTTTGTGTGCCACATGGAATCAGGATCTAACAGGCGTGTCTACACGTGTTGCTATGGTGATGCTGTTACTGCAATGCGATTTAGTACTTCCTTTTGGAAGTACTAAATCATGGTGCAGTAACAGCCCATACTGCACCATATGCATGGTGCACGGTTGTTTTTAGGAGGTACTTTGCTGTAGTGGCGCATTATATCGAAGGAGCATATTGCTATGGTGAAGTAGCTGCTAGTCACATATAGACACCCACAGATGCTACATTGCTGTAGCGTGTTGCTACAGTAACGTAGCATCACACGTAGACACACCCATGAGTAGTAAATAGCTCAAACTGCCTGTCCCTCCCTGGTCCTTTAGAGCATCTGTATGTGATCGAGAGGTAGAAGAGGTTGGGTAGTGGATAGCACATCAGAAGTTCCTTAATGACTTCCTGTGACCACATTCTCATCCTACAGTACATGAAAGCTTGAATACAGGAGTTTCTTGAAGTCTAAGCCCCTGTGATTAGGTGGGGTAAGACCATGCTCACAATTAGTTACCATGAATAACTATAGCACAATATGCCCTTTTTTACCTCCATGTGTAGGAAGTGATCAGCACTATTAATCAGAAGGTAAGGGAGGGTGGCACTTTAGAAATTAACTGGTTCAGAGAGGCATGAGCTTTTATAGGCAACAACCAACTTGTCAGATGCTATAAATGGAAGGATTTTATCCAAAGAGATGTGGGGAAGAGATTGGGATGCTGCTAAGACCAGACCTGCCCAGATGCCAATTGTGTTCCTTCACCAACACAGAATACATCACTGGACTGAAAAATACAAATTATGACATCCAAGGTTTATTTACCTGCTCCTCCACCAATGCCAATGCTTACTGTGTCCCTCTGCTGTCTACATTGTAGAAATGAGGAGATCCCCACATAAAAGAATGAATAGATACCAGTTCAGACATCAATTTCAGAAAAACACAACCCCCCTGGCAGAACATTTTAACTTCCATCACTGATATCAGAGTAGCCTGCCTTTAATAACAACACTTTAAAAAAAACTATTTGAATGTGAAATTGCAGAACAAGAAATCACCCACAAGTTGGTTGGTACTAACCACCATCTCAACAGACACCATAGGTTGTTTTCCCATTACTTGGCAAACTGTTAACTTTGCAAGACATGGGAGGTGATAGTGCCTCTCTGCTCAGCACTGATTAGGCCTCATCTGGAGTACTGCATGCAGTTCTGGGCTCCAGATTTTAAGAAGAATGTGAAGAACTTAGCGAGGGTCCAGAGGTGGACAAAAAAGTTGATCAAGGTTTGGAAAGCAAGTCATGTGAGGAGTTGCTGAAGGTAAGAATGTTCAATTTGTGGAAAAGGCTCTCAAGAGGGGACATAATAGCAGTCTTCAAATAACTGAAAGGCTGCTATAAAGAAGAGGGAAAGATCCTTTTCTCTCTGCCTGTAGAGGAGGATGCAGACCAATACCTTGAAGTTGCAGCAAATCATAGAAATTAAGGGCTGGAAGGACCTCGAAAGATCATTGATTTCAACCCCCCTGCTCTGCGCAAGAACACTACTGAGATTAAATGATCCCAGCAAGGTGTCTGTCCAGCCTCTTCTTGAAGACTTACAAGGTTGGAGACTTCACCACCTCCTTGGGAAGTCTATTCCAGATTCTGGTCACCCTTACCATAAAGAAGTTCTTCCTTGCATCCAACCTGAAACCATCCTCCATGCCCTCCCCTGGAGTGCCCAAGTGAACAGTTTCTCCCAGATCCCAATATTCATCCCTTACATATTTACAGACACCCCCTCAGTCTTCTCTTTCCCAGCTGAACAATCCCAGATCCGTTAGTCTTCCTCATAAGGTTTGTCCTCCAGGCCCTTAATCATTCTTGTGGCTCTTCTCTGGACACTTTCAAGATTCTCCATGTATTTTTTGACATGCAGCATCCAGAACTGGACTTAGTTAATCCAGCTGGGGGTCTCACAAATGCCAAATAGAAAGGAATTATCACTTCCTTAGCCCTACTCACAAAGTATTGGCTAATGCATCCCAGTATGCTACATTCATCCTACATAAAAAGAAGAAATGGAACAAATTACTCCAAGAACAAGCTCCCCAGACACAAAACCACCGTCAGAGGAACAACACCAACACCTTACAACATTCTAACCTCAGACTTGATAAAACTGAAGGCAGCAACCAACCCACAAATATTATCAATCTCTCTGTCATGACCCAAAGGGTATGATTTTGTGTGCGCTTCGGCACTGCAGAATTATTTCCCGCCACATGGAGCTTTCTTTGCACAGTGCAATTCTCAGTTGCATAGAGAAAACCCCGGCGCAAAGGAGTTCCCGCCATTCGCATGTAAATTTGTTTCCCACTATTGGCTGTTTCTAAGTTATTCCCACGTGGCAGCTAGTGATTGACTTGCTAGCCGTACAAGAGGCTTGAGCAGTTTCCGCCCAAGTTGGAGGACTCCACAACCATCTCGTGGAGGAGGAGAAGGAGGACTTCACATCTTGTGAAGAACTCTAAGCGTGCTGTGGAGCCTAACAAACCCAGCATGTGCCTTAAGAAGGATTTAGGGGCCTGATCAACCTCTAGCCTCTCCCCATCGCCGCCTGATCCCTCGACGTACCCTTCCCTGCGCGCTCATGGAGAGTCACCTTTTGGACTCTCATCGTGGTATCCAGAGCTCTTCGGGTTATTTCATCCGGTTAACTCGACGGGCTCGCGGTTCTAGAGCTCTCAACCGGCCTTGGACCAGAGTTCGCGGTTAGAACTCTTGTCCGCTCTTCTTCTTTCCTATCTGTAACTGCAACGCAAGCAAGTTTTCCTGCCTACACCGCGACCATCTACGGTGTAAGTAAAATAATCTTTAATCAACCGCTATGAGTCCGCGCCTAATTCTAGTCCGCCATGCCGAATTCCCCGACCCACCTGCCAGGGCTGCTGGCCACAGCCTGCCGCGCGCCCCCGAAAGCCTCGGACCGCTCCCGGCCCGCACACTCTCTACACACACGCTTACCAAAACTGAAAAAATCTGTCTTTTCTAAAGGCCTAAATTTCTGTCCAGAAAAATACCCTAATGTAATACTTCAATGTGGAGAACTAGAAGAATTCTTCCGACGCCTGCTCCTCAAGGAATATTTCCACGACCAAACTGAACCTACTCCTAACAACAACTCATCCTCTGACAACATTCAGGAAAAGATCAACACCAAAAAGCCCCCAAAAACATCAGATTGGACACCTCACAGTGGACGAAACCCTAACCTTGACCGCTACATTGACTGCTTCAGGGAAAGAATGAACAATGAAATAATCAGCAACACACGCCACCACAACAACCTCTCTCTACCAGAGAAAAAGGCCATAGAATCTCTATGATCTAACCACCAAATAGTAATAAAACCAGCAAATAAAGGAGGAGCCATAGTCATCCTAAACCATGAAGACTACATAAAGGAAGCCAACAGACAGCTCTCTGACACCACCTACTACAAAGAACTACAAGAAGATCCTACTCCCCTTTTCACCAAAAAAAAAACAACTCAACAATACCATCAAATCATTTCCATCAAGACTACAAGAAAAACTACAGACCTTGATCCCCCTGCTACCTAACCCGTGGACTTTTTACATACTCCCTAAAATCCACAAACAAGGGATTGGCAGACCTATCATATCCAACCATGGGACCCTAACTGAGGAAATATCAGGTTTCGTTGAATCAATCCTAAAACCGCTTGTCACCCACAGAGCAAGTTTTGTACAAGACAATACAGACATTCTAGGGAAACTTAAAAACATAGACCACCTTCCCAGCAACACACTCCTAGCCACCGTGGACGTTACCAGCCTATAAACCAACATCCCACACCAAGATGGCATCCAAGCCTGCCTTACATATCTACAGGAACAAGAGTACAACTCAGCATACAGGCCCAAAGATATTACTGACCTTATACACTTCATCCTCACACACAACAATTTCACTTTTAATAATCAACACTTCCTCCAGATGATGGAAACAGCTATGGGCACTAAAATGGCCCCACAGTATGCCAACCTTTTTATGAGCCACCTGGAAGAAGACTTCCTCAAGAACTGCACCATCAAATCCTTGCTATACTTAAGATATATCGATGACATCTTCATCATTTGGACTGAAAACCTGCAATCTCTGATTGAGTTCCATCAGAAATTCAACAATCACCATCTCTCCATCCAACTTTCTTTAGAATACTCCAGCACATCTCCTTTTTAGACACAATGGTCAGTATCCAGAATGATAAAATACAGACCACAGTATACAAGAAACCCACAGACCAACATACGTATCTGCAAAGAATCAGCAATCACCTTAAACACACCAAAAAAGCTGTGATATACAGCCAAGCCCTCAGATACTACCAAATTTGCACTGAAGAGAACACCCGGGATTGCCACCTCACCAGTCTTAAAAAGGCTTTCACCCAACAAGGACACTCCTCCAGAGAGATAGACCACATGGTTTGAAAGAGCCACCCGGATACCATGTGAAGAACTGCTGCAGTACAGAAGAAACCCCCCCAGAAATTGCACACCGCTGGTTATGACATATCACCCCTCCCTTGAACCCACACAGAAAATCCTCAAACAATTGCAACCCATACTAGAAAGAGACCCTATTCTTAAAAAAGATCTTCCCAGAGCCACCCATCCTAGCCTTCAAACAAGCACCGAACCTCGCTAACCTCATCACCAGAAGCAAACTTCATCAAGCCCAGAACACCAAAAGGATCCAGAACGTGCCATGACAAGAAACGCAAAACCTGCCAACACATCTCCACCACCCCCACTATTACTACACCCCACAACAGAGCCATCAGCATTCCTGGATCTTACAGCTGCACCTCCAGAAATGTAATATACCTCATCCAATGCACCAAATGCCCTGATGGAAAATACGTAGGAGACACCAAACAACAACCGCGCACCAGAATGACTGCACACCGGAAATCTATCAAAGACAGGAATACCCATTACCTGTGGGGCCACATTTCTCACAAGAAAACCACTCTCTCTCCAATCTCTCAGTTCTGATCCTCAAAGGAAACTTACAAAACACTTCTCAGAGACGAGCCTATGAACTTCACTTCATCAACCTCCTGGATACTAAAAATCATGGACTAAAAATAGACATTGGATTTATGACACATTATAACCTACCTGACATCTGATTCCCCAGGTTTCTCTACACTTTCATCCCCTTTCTCTCTCTTCCCCCCCTCCTCCCCCCAGCCTGTGTCTCACCCATTGCCTCCTCAATCTACATTTTCACTGACTACCCGTCTTGTATGCATACCAGCCCAGCCCCTGGCTTCTTTACTTTTCATTCCACCCAGGAAGAGCACACACCAACTGCTGAAACTTACTTAGCCTGACGAAGGGTTTTTGAACCCAAAAGCTTGCTTAATAATTATTTTCCAACTATTTGGGTTGGTCTAATAAAAGATATCAGATTCACCCAAGGAACTTTGTCTGTCCCAGTATGCTATTAACTCTATTGACTATAGCATCACACTGGTGGCTCATGTTCATCCTGTGATCAACCATAACCCCAAAGTCCCTTTCAGCCATTATGTTGGCCAGGACATCTCTTAACTTTTATTCATGGTGCTGGTTACTTCTCCCCAGATGCAGTGCAATAAGGATTAATGCAGAGTGCTTCATCTGGTTCTACTCTGCTCACCTTTCCAGCTTCTCTAGGTCCACTTGGATCCTCATCCTATTTTCTAGCATGACCGCTTTTCCCCATAACTTAGTATCATCTGCACACTTCGCCAGCATGCTTTCCACATCTTTGTCCAAATTGTTGATAAAGATATTGAACAGCAAGTGGCCAAGAGCTGAACCCTGCAGGGCACCACTGGCCACCTCCTGCCAAGATGATACAGACCCGTCCACTAACACTCTCTGGGTTCAACCCCTTAGCCAGTTCCCAACCCACCTGTCTATGAGTTGACTCTGCCAGCCCACAATCCCCCAGTTTTTTTATAAACGCATCATGGGAGACCATATCAAAGGCTTTTCTAAAATCCAAGTATGACATCGACTGTGTCTCCCACATTCAAGTGGCTCATTACTTGATAATAGAAGGAGATGAGGTTGGTCAGACATGACCTGCCTGCATTGAAACCACGTTGGCTATTCTTCCACAGCATGCCTTCTGCCAGTCTGTCACAAATGGACTTCTTGATAGTATTTTCCAAATTTTTACCCGGTATCAAGGTCAGACCAACCTGCCTATAGTTTCCTGGATCCTTCCTCCTCTCCTTCTTAAAGATTGGCAGTACACTGGGCCTTTTCCAGTCTTCTGGGACCTCTCCTGAGGACCACATGTCTTCATATACCTTCGCCAACAGTCCTGCAATGACTCCAGCCAATTCTGTCAGCAGTCTTGAGTGAAGTCCATCTGGTCCTGCCGACTTGAAGACATTCAGCTGCTCTAAGTGCTCCCTCACCAGTTCGACACTGATCATTGGTTGGCAATCACCCCCCATCCCCACATCCATCCAGTATCTGACCAAGCAGGTGATCACCATTTGCATGCAGGAACACCAATGCAAAGCATTTATTAAAGAGTTCAACTTTCTTCTTTTTGTTATCAGCTGTCCCGTCCCATTCTGCAAGGGCCCCACATTTTCTCTTGGTCTTCCTCCTTCTCCCTATATACCTAAAGAAGGACTACTTATTCTCCTTCATTTCAGTCACCAACCTGATCTTGGTCATCATCTTTGTCTTATCTCCCTACAAATACAGGCTATAATTGTGTATTCCTTCTTGGTGACTACCCCTCATTTCCACTGTCCATAAGCCTTTTTCTTTTTTAAACACTGCTTCATTCCTCTGGTAAGCTAAGAGGGCTTCCCAGTCCCTTTGCCACCTTTCCTGCATACAGGAATGGACCTTTTCTGTGCTCTGAGGATTGTTCCTTTGAGGAATGACCGCCCTTCCTGAACTCCCTTCCCTTCTAGTCCCTCTTCCCATTGGGTCTCTCCCATTATTTTCCTAAATTCATTGAAGCCAGCTTTCCTGAAGTCAAGAAAAGTAAGTTTAGACTGGATATCAGGAAAAACTTCTTCACTGGTAGAATAGTGAAGCAGTAGAAAAGACTGCCTAGGGAAGTTGTGGACTCTCTTCACTGGAGGTTTTCAAGAGGTTAGACAGCCCCTGGTCAGGGATGATCTAGGTGTAGCCATGCCTATTCTCCAACATGGACATTCCAATGTTTTGCTGGTTGCTTCCACCCTGCTCCTTTCCACTGCTATGAGTGTCAGGGTGTTGTTAAGCCACCCCAGAAGCCTTGGTTGTTGGCTATAGCTAAGGCTGGGGACTTCAACTGTGGTGTACCGATTCTCCTGCTAGGAGAAAAGCCAGAGGTTCCTGAATAGAGGGTTTTGTCCCTCTGCTCAGGGTCAGACCAATCATCACATTTGAGGGAAGAAATTTTACTCCATCAGTAGGGACTATGGGGATTTTTGCCTTCCTCTGCCATGAGGAAGCATGGCCCTCTACTTGGGACCTCATCAGCATATACTGATGACATTTTATAGAAGTGGGACATTGGTTGCCATGGTTCCCCACATCAAGATACGGGGTTCCCAGGAATAGCCGTGATGTCTCTAGGGCTCTGTGACCGTGCCGGCTCCATCCTAGGAGTACCTTCTAATTTTTCCTGCCACATCTTGCTGGTATAAATGATGCAACCAGAAGGTTACACTTGAGTTGCTGCTAAGTCACAGTTCTGACAGATTCCTCTAAACCCTGTGGGTTGTTGGACCCCTTACTGTGTCCCACACTCAGGAGGTGCCTTAAAGTATCCCCTAAGTCTTGTGGGCTAGATGCCTGGTTCCAACACTGCCCCTTTTCCACACTCCATGGCTCATAGACAGTAGTCAAACATTGTCCCTCTGAGGCCTTAAACTAGCTCGGCCTCCTGTCATCACTGGGCCCTTGGCCCCTGCCTCCATGTCACTGGCACTGGGCTCTTTGCACCCCTGCCTGCATGCCCTCACTGGCACTCTACATGGTAGTGTGCCTCAATGAGGTCTCCTCCCCCACAATAGCCTCAGTCCGGTCCACCAATATAAAAACAACAACATATTATGTTATAGCCCAGGGGCTCATATTTATGAGTAATGCATGCCACACACTGCCTCTTTGAGAACCCAAATTGCTCCTTGAGTATTGAGTGCCTCCCAGCCCTGGGTACCTTGTATACTCCTGGAGCCTCATTCACTGTGCCATAGCATTCCTGAGTAGCTCTTTCCTGCAGGAGCTCCTTCCCCTGGCAGTTTGCTAGAGAACTGACTCCTGCTGGCCTCAGCCCTGGGGCTTATACATGCCCAGGGCCCTGACTCCTTCCAGTCACCTAACCAGGTGCAGGTGCAGGCTAATTCTCCCATTAGCCTGCTGCCCAGGCAACCTGCATCTGTGGTGCTCTGTCTAGCTCCTCAGGCTCTCTAGCCAGGCAGTTCCTGCCCTTAAAAGAGCAGGCACACCTTAGTGCCCTGTGACACCCTGCTTTACCTGTGGCAGGTTAGGTTATGTTGTGTAAGAGTTGAGGGTAGTCATATGTAGTGTTTAGATTATAATTGTATGGAACAGTTTGGATAGGGATGATTCTGCCTCATGCAGGGAGTTGGATTAGATGACCTCTGGAGGTTCCTTCCAGCCCTACTTCTCTATGACTCTATGGGTGTGTCTACACAGACATTTAAGAGACACTAAATTTACTGCACATTAAGCTAATGTCCAGTAAGCGATTTTTGGCAGGTGTCTCACGTGCAGGGACTTGGCACTAAATCTAGTGCCAAGTCCTTCCAGCCCTGCCATGTGCCCCTGTGGGCACTGGGGGGAGCTCCAGCCTCCAGGCACCTGGCTGTCAGCACTTGGCAGCCATGTTGAAGCCCAGGTGGATGGTGGCAGGTCTGGGGTGGGGACCGGGTAAGGGTGTTTGGTGGGCACAGCCACCAGGCCCAGGAGGATGTCTAGGGTGGTCAGCATCCCTGTGCTGCTGGAGCAGCTCTAGGCATTCCTGCTATAGGGCTTCAATTCAGGTCCAGTGGGCCTGCTGTGCCCATTCCTGCATCTCTGCCTGGGTGACATCGTCCACCTGCCAGACCTGCTCCTGTGTCACCACCACCAGTCAGTCCTCTGCCACCAGCCACCACCACCACCACTAGCAGCAGGGTCTGGTCCATTGTGTGCCACTGGTGAAGCTGGTGCATCCAGACAGCTCCAGCAGTGGGTTGTAGTGACTGAGAGCCTGTATCCCCAGCGGGGTTGGTGGTCTCTCCCTCACATCCAGATGTTGACCCTGCACAGACAAGAGACAGAAAGAAGCCTTTTGTGTTTGCAACAGTTCAGATAAGATGCTGTGCATGAGGGGCCATGCACTGTCTGTCTTCAGATCAGGGGTTGGCCATGTGGCAGAAATGCCACCGTCTGTGTCCCTCTCCAGAAATCTGTCTCTGCCAGTGTGAGAGGCTGGTGTTGAATTCCTCAGGGCGAGGGATCTTCCTCCCTGCCTACATGGCAAAAGCCTGGTGCCTCGGAGGCGGATTCTCTGGTCACCTGAGGGGGGGGGGGGAAAGCCCCGCTCACCGGCCCAGGTAGCCAGTGATGCTTTTTTTAATTGGTTGGCTAGTGGCCAGCACTCGTAGCTTCGATTGGACCGGGCTGCTGAGGTCAGGAAGGTTATTTAAAGGCCCGGGCCCGGGCCAGGAAGGGAAGCCATTAGCCATGCGGTCACCCAGGGGAATCTGAAACTGGCTCTCTCCTCATAACCGCATGCTCAAAGAGTGACCTGCCTTCAGAGGAAAACTCCAACCACCTCTGGATGATGCATGTGAGTAAGCTACTCGAGATCCGACTAGATATTTAGCTTACAGTAACTCAGATGTGAGATCAAAAGGCTACCTCAGCCATACTGGTTTGCTCTATGGGATTCCTCTGATATTCCTCTGATATTTCTATGTTACTGCTCTACCTTTTATCCTGTTTTTGCCCTACCCCCTGTAATCAATAAAGTTCTCCTTTGTGACCGGTGTGGGAGACTTATTGAGGGGTGGGTCTAAATTATGCCGAGGAGGCCCCTTAGGTCTGTGGACTAAGGGAGACTTTCCTAATAAGCCCCTGACTTGGGAAAGTGCCCCAAGTGCCTCTATTGGGTCTAGTACCAAGTGGACGATCAGGCCTGTGTTTTCCAAGGTGCACAGAGCCAGAATTGAATCCAGAGCCTTGGATGCTGGCAGTGGGAACCCCAGGCTAGCGGGTGTGCTCCAAGGAAGGGGTCAGCCAGATGTGAGGCACCCCAGGGAGGCACTCAGAGCCTGGAAGGTGATTGGGCGCAGTGAGGTGGGTGGCTCAAATCAGGAGCGCCCCCTACTAGCCTGCCGCAGGCCATTCACGGGTGCCCAAGGACTATGGCCAGGCAGGCCTGGGCCCAAGTGGCTGCTGCCAGAGCCCCCCATCTTCCCTTGCTCTCCTGGGCCCAGCAGGGTGGGAGAGGCCAGAATGCTGGCAGCACCTGCTGCCACAGCTCCAGACCCCATTCTCCCCCTCTCTCCCTGCAGGTCAACCACTCTGCCACACTGCTGCCAGGCCCATGTTGCCTGGGCTTGGGGTACATAGATAACTGAGGCAAGGGGCTGGCCATGTACCCACCCTCCCCATTGGGGGAGTCTCCAGGGAGGTGCCCCAGGGCCAGCCCCCCACTGCACCGCCACTGTGCCCAAGTGTGCCTCTACTGTGCATTCCCCAGGCAGTGTGCAATGAGCTATTCATGTGGGCTGAAGGGTGCCCGAGCCACTACGCCCTGCTGCTGATGATCCTCCTGATGCCCTATGCACACCGGCACTCCTGATTTGGGACCCTGAGTTATGATGGCATGGGGGGCAAGTCCAGGCTGCCCCATAACCTCCACTGCCACCTGGAGGGCTACCTGTGGAAGCTCTACATGTCCCTTTCCCCTGCTGCTGAGGACATCGCTGCCAGCATGAATGCCTTCTTCGGGATCTGGGTGGCCCATTCTCACCCAGCTGCAGGGACACAGGCTGCTCAATCAAGTTCTGAACTGTGCCCCACCTCCCTGTGTGCTGTGGGGGGTGGGGAGGGTGGGGACACAGGGCCAGGGGGTGGTGAGGGAGGACCAGAGGCAGGGGCTAGGACTGGGGACAGGGGCAGAGGTGGGGACTGGGAAGGCTTTACTGTAGTCCAAGACTTATCATGTGTCTGGGGCCGGCTCGGCTGGTGGCTTGGCATGGGCCTCCCTGTCAGTGACGGCATCCAGCTGTATGCAGTGTCCATGGCCCATGGTGTGCAGCAGGCTGGTGCCTGGCCAGGGGCCCTGCCCCAGGAAGGAGCTGGCACTACTGGTGGCCAGTGGTGATGTTGCTGGCTGCTCCTTGTGGCAGGGTCTGGGGCTAACTGAGGGTGAGACAGCTTCTGCCCAGAGCTCTCCAAACTGCCAGTGGATGCAGCATCTGGGGAGGAGGATGGGGCAGGGTGCTGAAGGCCTGAGAGCCCCTCCTCCAGTGACATGTCACTGAAGGGGTCAGAGCAGAGCAAGGGTTGTCCAGGCTGCCCCTGCTGGTGATATTTACAGATGTGCAGCCTGTGTCCCACAGCAGCAAAATAGAGGCCAGCTCCTGCATAAAGGCCATAGTCTTACGGGCATGACTGGACTGATGATTGCAGTCATTCATGGCCATCCACTGTGCCTGCAAGGCCTTGACAATGTGGCACTGCTGTGCTGATGTGGCACTGCTGCACTGACCAGGAGTGCCCTCATTCAGGCATGTCACTTGACAGGGCCTCATAAATGTGGGCATTTGAGCACCTGTCCTGTGCAAACTGTCTCTGCATGTCAGCATGGCCCCAGAGTGCCACAAGGTCACAACCACCTCCCGGGACCAGTCAGGGGCCTGGGTGTTTGGCATGGGCATGTGCACACTGGCGGGGCCAGGACTCAAGAGGGAGGATGGTGAGGACATGATGTCCTGTGCCAGCTCCCTGGGCCCCTATGCAGCTGTTCCTGTATGTCTGGCCCTGGACAGCACTAAGGAGCGCTCATCAGAGTGGCAAAGACAGGGACTGGAAGCTGTGCGGCAGAGGCACTTAACCACACCACCTGCAAAGAGACATTTCTTGGGGATGAGCAGCACCAGGGAGCAGTTGTTGGCTCTGCTACCAGAGACAGCCAGCCAGCAGCCCTGGGGGGATCTCAGGGCTGGGCAAGGGTGCAGTATGCTGCATTCCTTTGCAACCTTCACTTGCGGCTGAGCAGCAGCTCTGCAGAGGGGACAGGCCAGGCAGAGCCAGCCTAGGGCATGCCCAGGGGGGCACACAAAGCCTGCTGGGCTCCTGGACACAGAACATGCTCCCTCAGGCTTCCTGGTATGTGCGCCCCAAGTCACAAAATGGCTGCAGGCTTTTATACCCTGTAGTTAGTGACTGCCAGAGAGGAGCCCAGCCCTGAAGCAGAAGAGGTGGCCAGCCAGGTGCCTTGGGGCTGGGATCAGGCCCACCCCTTAGTGGCTGGTCAGACCCGGCTCTAAAGTTAGTGCTGGGTTGCGTCTATACGTGCATTACTGTGCATTAACTAATTATGGCTAAATTTGATACCTGCATTTGCAGGTATTAAATTTAGTCACGATTATCCATTTTTCCGTGCAATAAAGGCATGTGCGTGTAGGCACATGCCTGTATGGTGCAGTAAACTAGGATAAGGTGCATTAAGGTGCATGTCTTGTATAGACATGCCCACTTGTGTCTCTCCAGGTGTTATCTGCCTTCCTCATCTCAATTGATCTAATCAACCCGCTTATTCTCTTAGCAGTATCTTGTTCCCCTATCCCTTACCCTATTGTGTAAAAACCTTTCTGCCAGTTCATTCATTGCATCTGTTTAATTAGGTTGTGGCCTACAAAAGCTTATGACTTTTGGAACTAGTTAGCATCCAAGGTGCCTTTCTACCTCTAGTAACTGATCTGTGTACTCGTGCCCAGAGTCACAGATCACAGCACCTCCTGGCCTCTATCTGGGATTTGCACTCCTCTGCTGGAAAACTGGAAGAAGGTGTGGGATTTTTTGTCACATTTTTTGCTAAACAGAATTCTGGGAAATGGAAAGGTCAATGCCACTTCTCTGCCCCTTCCATCTTCAGGTAAGAAGAATCCAGATCAGAACTAACCATCACAACACCAGTGCTTATTGTGTACACTGGAACAGTGTAACATTTCAACAACCTTCTGAAAACTCCAGACGGTTCCTTTTTTCTCCATAACTTCTCTTTGGTGTATTATGAGCTTGCTCATCTTCTGGTCACTACCAAATTTATTTCTGTTGCATTTTTTATTATAAAAAGTTCTTATTAAAAAATATGCTGAGCTGAAACTTGCAATCTGCATGAGAATACTTTTTCTACAGATCTGTACAAAATGTTACTGCAAAGTTATAAACCCATCTCCAAAACCCTTACATTAGGAGAGTCCAACCTCAAATACAAATCCGTAAGTTTGAAGTAGCTCTAGTAAACTCACACTGTAAGGTGCCACATCAGCCTGCCTTCTGTCTAATTTCAGACTACTGTGGTTAACTACTTTCCTCTACTGTAGACAACTCAGCCCAGGTTTTGCTGGTCTAACTAACAAAACTAAATGACCATGGAAGAGCAATATTTTCTCTAACAGGAATACAGTAGATTTCTGGACTTTTGACTCTTTGCTTATATGTTTGGCTCAGTTTGTTCAGCCTGGACTCTGATTCTACATTTTTTCATTTTACTTTGTGTATGTGTACTCTGTTATTTAGGGTGGACTTTGACAGTTATGTTCAACTAGTCTAAGACACATGGTCAATACAGAATGGAAGTGGGGTACATAAGAACTGTAAGTCACAAAGGTGAGGGATTACTGCTGGGAAAATGCTGTTTTTTCTGAGAGAAAAAGTCAGAAATGTTTGGGAAGGGAGGGAATGCATTTTAAAATTTAAAAAAGAGAAAAACTGGGGGTTTTGCTACACACACCCCCTTACTTAGTTTTCCCCTTTAATGCCAGTGCAGTTAATATACTGTACTTGAAAGGAGTGGAGAAAGTAGAGGATGAGGGCAATATTTGGAAGAGAAAAAGTAAGATGTGCTGGAGAGATACCATGGAACTTGAATTTGTAGTATTTCTGGGACACTTGGGGCATACTGTATACAGAGAATGCCCCTCTGCACCTCTCTTTCTGGTCTGCATAGCTAAGCCCATATTGCTCCAAACTACCCTTTACAAGAGTAGGTATCATCTCTTCCTACTGAAGCTGTCAGAAGCTGCAGCTTTTGACATAATACAAATGTTGCATGTAGTTTGATAGCAAACATAAGGATGTCTGCTACAATGAGGGTCTATTCCTCCGAATGTTTCCCTTTATTCTCAGGATATCCCTAAACAGCCACTAACCTATTTCCATGTGTGCAAGGTGGCTGCCAGTGGCTTAAGCCATACAGGAAAGAATTCATCATAATTAATGTTACCTTCCTTCTGAACTTTCTGATCCCATCCATCTGGTTTACAGATGTTTTCTCTTCATCCATACTATGTAATGGATGGGAACATAAGTCAGCAGTGCTTAAAAATCACATGAAGATACCACTACTTGAAGACTGTTTGACAGGAGTAAATGGAGAAGTGGAACAAATAGCTGCTAGATAGCAAATAAGAATCTTTATCAAATCTTAATCTAGGGATTCAGACACACATAACACACATAAGTTTGCAGATGACACCAAGCTGAGAGGTTAGCAGATTTGCTGGAGGGTAGGGCTAGGATTCAGAGAGACCTTGACAAATTGGAGGATTGGGCCAAAAGAAATCTCATGAGGTTCAATAAGGAGAAGTCTGAAGTCTTGCACTCAGGACAGAACAATTCCATGCATGAGTACAGACTGGGGAACAACTGGAAAAGCAGCAGCTCTGCAGAAAAGGACCTGGGGGTTACAGTGGACAGTAAGCTGAATAGGAACCAACAGTGTGCCCTTGTTGTGAAGAAGGTGAATGGCATACTGGGCTGCGTTGGTAGGAGTGTTGCCAGCAGATCAAGGGAAGTGATTCTTTCTGACTATTCAGAACTGTTGAGGCCACATCTGGAGTACTGTGGTCAGCTTTGGGCCCCCCACTATAGAAAGGATGTGAACAAATTGGAGAAAATACATTGGAGAGTGGAGGGCAACAAAAATGGTAAGGTGGCTGGGCCACATGACTTACGAGGCGAGGCTAAGGGAACTAAGCTTATTTAGTCTAGAGAAGAGGGGAATTAATAGCAGCCTTTAGCTACCTGAAGGATGGTTCCAAAGAGGAGAGCCTGGACTGTTCTCAGTGGTAGCAGATAACAGAACAAGGAACAATGGTCTCAAATTGCAGCAGTGGAAGATTAGGTTAGATATTAGGATAAGCTTTCTCACTAGGAGGGTAGAAAAGCATTGGAACAGGCTACCCAGAGAGGTGGTGGAATCTCCATTCTTGGAAGTTTTTAAGACCTGGCTAGACAAAACCCTGGCTGGGATGATTGAGTCAGGATGGTCCTGCTTTAAGCAGGAGGACTAGATGACCTCCTAAAGTCCCTTCCAATCCTAATTTTCTATAATTCTGTAACATTTTGCCTGCTTTAAATGTGGTTTAAATTAGTGCTGTGTGAAATGTCGGCAGGTGTTTCATTTCAAAGCTATTTTGATGCATTTCTAGCTTGAAACACTGAAATTGAAATGAAACAAAAGCCTTTGAAACAGCTTCAAAATGAAACAAGGGCACTCGAAACATTTCAAAAGTTTTGAAATGTTTTGAGTTTTGAAGCTGGGCTTACTTGGCCTCAGTGCCAGTCCCAGCCGGCAGCAGCAGCCTCCTGTCATCTGGCACAGATCCAGAGGCCGCATCCCCCCGGGAGGATTCTGGCACAGCCCACAGCCCTCCCAGGGGTGTGGGCCCCTGGATCTGTACTCTGGATGACAGCATGCTGTTGCTGCCAGCTGGGGCCAGTGGCAGCATTGATCTTTCCAGTGCTTGGCACAGGCTGCACCCAAGCACCAGTCCCAGTTGGCAGCAGCAGCCTCCTGTCATCCGGCAGGCAGATTGGGGGTCCGCCTACACCCCTGGGAGGGCTGTGCCGGACTCCTCCTGTGGGTGCAGGCCCCCAATCTGCCTGCCAGATCACAGGAGGCTGCTGCTGCTGCTGCTGCTGCTGCTGCTGCTGCTGCTGCCTGGGACCAGCGTTGGAAAGTGCTGTCACTGACCCCAGGTGGCAGAACCACCCTCCTGTCATCTGGCAGGCAGATTGGGGGCCCGGACCCCCAGAAGGAGTCCGGCACAGTGTGGGTGGGCCCCTGATCTGCCTGCCGGATGACAGGGGGCTGCTGCTGTCAGCTAAGGCCAGCAGCAGCACCAATCTTCCTGGCGCTGGGTGTAGGCTGTGCCCAGCGCTGGCCCCAGCCAGCAGCAGCAGCCTCCTGTCCCCTGGCAGGCAGATCAGGGGCTCATCCACAACCCAGGAGGATTGTGGGGCTGTGCCAGACTCCTCCCTGATCTTCCTGCTGGATCACAGGAGGCTGGTTCTGCCACCTGGGGCCAGCGGCAGCACCAATCTTCCCAGCCCTGAGTGCAGGCTGTGTCCAGTGCTGGCCCCAGGCAGCAGCAGCAGCCTCCTGTGATCCAGCAGGCAGATTGGGGGCCTGCACCACTGGGAGGAGTCTGACACAGTCCCGCAGCCCTCCTGGGGGTGTGGGCCTCTGGATCTGCAGGCCGGATGACAGGAGGCTGTGGCTATTGGCAAGTGGCAGCAGTTTTGCTTGTCAACACCTTGAGGTGCAGTTTCCCAGAAACCTCTGCACCTATCTCCTTGAAACAAGGCAGGCTTCATGGCCTCAGAAGGGGCTACCATCTCTGCAAGTTTAATCTGAATCAGGCAAGAAATTACAAAGTTATAGGCAGTTCTGTGTTTCCCCATTACAGCCTATGGGCAAAACGTCGAAACAGTGTCAATACAGCAAAACAGTTTTGACAGAACGGAACTGAACAGAACGGAATGGCACAGCACTTTTGGAACGAAACAAAACTCAAAATGAAACATTTCCATCGAAATGTCAAAATGGAAATCGAAGCAAAATGGTGCTGTTTCGCACAGTCCTAGTTTAAATCGCAAGTGTACAGATGTACAAGCCAAAGTGGTTTAAATATCCCCTAATGTTTCAAAAGTATACCTGGATAATCAGGTGTTATTTTGAACTGGTTCTCTGTGAGCTGGTTCAGTGTTATATGTGGAAAATAAGCTTTTTAGGTGCCTATACCGTGTCTGGGGTGGGGGAAAGAGTGTTTTAATTGGGAGCCGCTCTAATTAAAATGCCCACAGTGTCTCATGTATTTAGCATCCAATTCACATTGATGGAACATGGAATTGATAGCCATTCTAAAGCGCAGGCTCAGGGGGGACCTGGTGGCTGCCTATAAGTACATAAGGGGTGTGCATCAGGATCTGGGGGATCATCTGTTCACCACAGTGCCCCGAGGGATAACAAGGACCAATGATCATAAACTCCTCCAAGACTGTTTTAGGCTGGACATAAGGAAAAATTTCTTTACTGCCTGAGCCCTCAGGGCCTGGAATAGACTCCATCTAGAAGTGGCGCAGGCACCTACTCTGGACTCATTCAAGAAATGTTTGGATGCTTATCTTTCTGGGGTCCTTTGACCTTAGCTGACTACCTGCCCCTGGAGCAGGGGGCTGGACTTGATGATCTTTGAGGTCCCTTCCAGCCCTAATGTCTATGAATCTATGAATCTATGTACCTATTGTGCAGTAGTAGTTTAGAGTGTTGTTATAGCAGTGATCATCCAGAAAATGTCTAAGAGGCAAGACTTTTTAATGAAATCTTTTACTGGACCAAATGTATTGCGCATTGGCTGTTTTCCTCACTTAGCTATTGATGGATGTTTACCATTAAAGGTGCACTCACTCACCAAACAACCTCACAATGGGGTTTGGGATGGTATAAAATTAATTAAACAGCTTTCTAGGAAAAGACTTTTAAAAGCTGCAGCTTAAGAGAGAGACCTTGAGCAGCCCTCAGAATACCCAGACCCCTCAGAAAGAAGAAGCAGGGGTCCAGGTAGCCCCTGTCCTGTCCAGCCAGTTGGGTCTTCTTTCCCTGCTAGCAAAATCTGGGAGAAACTACAAGCTCTTGCCCCTGTGATGCATGCTGGGGGCTTGATACTCATTCCCAGACATTGCTGGCAGTTCAACAGCAGTGTTATGCCTGAAAGGTGACTGTTCTACTTGGCGGGGTACATATGGACACCTCTGAACTGTGACAATTGTGAACCGGTTCCCAGTGACATTCTTGGAACTGTTCAATTATTTTATGTGCCTGGACACTGTGTTCCCACCATGTCACTGTGGTTACTATGCCACAAAGATAGGGCTTGTGTTTCTACTTTTTAAAGTAAGTTTTCAAGAATTTCTTTTTATAATTTAATAACATACCTTGTTTGCAGAGCTATGAAGAATAATCCCTCCCTCCCACCCACTGGCTAGACCAAAAAAACCCTAACAAAAAAACCCCCAAAGGTCTTTGTCTAATATTGAAATTTTTGCTTTATTTTGGTGCTTAGCCATTTGAATCCGCTTTTCAAGTTACATTTGGACAACTTCAGAAAACAAACAAACATAATTTCAACCATGTCAAAATAAAACATTTTGGGTCTTTCAATTTTGTTTTCTGCTGAAGCTATTTGTTGAATTAGACTCAAACTCACAAATAAATTTGGTCTCCCTGGAACTACAAATTCACCCATTTTTGCACTGATTGTAATCTATATTCTAGCTGTGGAAGTATATATGTGCTAACAATTTTAGCTTGATAGGGGTTGGTTTTCTTTTTTTTTGGTAGGGGGTTCATTGAAAACCAAAATAGCATTATAACGTTTCTGCGTTGGTTTTCTTGCCTGTTTCATAAAACTCTGATATTTTGTTTGGGTTATTTAAAAGCTCATCAGTACCATAAGGCAATAAGTGTCTTCTGCAAACCCAGGACCTCAGCATTTGAGTTGCTGAGCTGTGACAGATGTTTATGCAAAGTAAATACTGAGAACATAAAGAAGAGAAATTACAAACAGGAAGTCATTTGTGCCAGAGAATGTGTCGTTTTTATTTTAATCTATGCACTAGAGGAGAAAGACACACTACAGCAGAATGTGTTCTCTCAGCCAGCCAAGATGAGTAACATTTTTGTGGTTAGTTTGTGATTAGCTGCTTTACTGTATGCTTTGAAGAACATCTTTGTGTTGCTGTACACTGAATGTTAATGATTCTGCAACCTTCCAAGAGTCACAGTCATTGAATGGACTTCATTTTCTTAAATCACTTAGTGAAATATACTTTACATTTGAATGCTTGATGGAAATTACACCCAATGCAGAAATTAACAGGCCAAATTTAGCTTTCATTTTCACCAATGTAAATCTGTGCTCAAAACTTACTTAAGTTTTATACCACTGCAACCAAGAGAAAAAATTTACCTATTGATGTCTCCCTTAAAATCAGCACTTACTGCTAGCCAGAGTTGTAACAATGCCACCAGACACCCAGGGCAGCTGCAACATGAGGGCAGTAGTGTCTTCTGGCAGGCACTGTACCAATGGCACAATTGTGCAGTTACCGCAGTGGCAAAGGTTTTTTCCACTCCCCTTTACTACTCTGAGTTGGGGCCCAGAGTGATTGGTTACCTCACCCTAGTTCTGTTACCACTGCTAGCTATGCACATGAGAGATGGATAATAGTTCTATAGCATCAGCGCAAGCATAAAATGCAGTTCAACACTGAAAAGTAACTTGAAAAATAGCGCTGTTGTACACAGGTCTTCTTTCAGGGCTTTATGTTCAGCTGGAACATGCATTGGCGGTAAGCTTTGTGTGTTCAATTTTACATCTCTGATGTTTCTTTAGCTAGGCTCTACAACATATTCAGCTAAGGGGAAAGCTTACATGCATCACAGAGAACAAGGTGGAGAGAATCTTGTGATGGGCTCCTTGGGAAGATTTTCTCCTGTCAATTCCTTTCTGTTTCCCCTGCAAGGGGGGGACCATCTTTTGGTCACCTTTCTCAACTGCCATGATATTAAACCTCTATTGGATGTTTAGAAAGGATTTATGTTTCTTAGCGCCTTAGGATTTGAGAATTCCAGTGCTAGCTTTGGACATCAAATTTAGGTGGCCTTGTTTGAATTATGTTCTCAGTTGAACTAAAAGAAGGCATTTGTTGCCCTTCCCTTTAGTATTCATTGCATGTCAGAATTTGGGATGAGGTATGAGGTTACAGTTGCAACTCATCCAGCCCCTTCTTAAGACTTTCCATTTCTAGCCATATCAGCTATTCATTCTTTCAAAGGATCATAGTTTTACTGCAAATTTTGCAATATTGGATGGTTTTCAGAAGGCCTCAGCTCGAGGAGTCAGTATTTCATGAGAATATTAATTAAAAAAAAAAAAAAAAAAGAAAGAGAAGCAGAGACAGAGACAGATAGACAAGGAAAACAGTTTCTAGTCTAGCCAACTGAAGAAAAAAATCTTGAAGACTTAGTTATCCTAAGAAGGTAAACTATCTAAAAATTGTCTTTAAAAAAAACCCGTATTTTAAGCTAGTCTTATGATTTCTCAGGCCTGTCTCATGATTTCTGACTGTTGCCATTTTTTTTACCTCTCTTGAGAACTAAAGATACAATTTTAAAAAGGTGCTTGATCATCTAAAGATACGGAGAAATTTTCAAGATTGCCTAAACCAGGTAGGTCATTCAGTTCCACTGCTTTTCACAGAAGTTAGTATAGCTGCCTTAAAGATAGCATTTTATTTGGGAATTTGGGCTGCCTATTATCACTGCCTCTGGGATTCCTGTCACTGTTTCATCTCTCTCCCCCACATCCACTAAACTACATGAGTGAAGGAAGCAGTTAAAAACTACAAGTCTTATTTCCTTTATGAACTCTTTATAACTGGACTTGATGTGGCATAGACTGGTTTTATATAAAGCCTTGCTAGTCCCACAGCAGATTTCTGGAATTTGTGCTATCTTGTGCTATCCATCTAGTGACAGCATTTTCTACATGGAAGTATGACATGCCTCTCTCCTACCCCAGCTCTCTGTTTTTAAAATGATCTTCACCTACTTCCTTTGTTCTCTGTTTGCCAAATGGCAGGTGAAGGGTAAGGAGAAAGACATAAATGATAAACATGCATCTAAAGAATCTCCAGTGAGATCCAAAGGAATTGCTAATATGAAGATATTCTCTCATCTCAGACCCCTCTGCATCCTCTATTATCTCTTAATTGTAGGGGAAGCTGTATAGTCAGCAGAAAAAGAATCTGCTGCTGAATCAATAAGAGAAGGTGGTTTTACTACAGTTTCTGTAGAAGACAGTCTTTCTGAAATTCAATCATTACAGACTAAATCTGGCACATTTGAAAAGCAAGATCTCTTTCCTGAAACAATGACTAATCGTGTGCAACAAACAGCAAGCTGAACAGTCAAAGTTGGGTGTAAAGATTTTTAAATTATGATGTAAAAATAAAATTATGCATTTTAAAGTTAATATAAAATAGTTTATTAATAGAGAAAGGGACTAGGAAAATGAAGCCTGGTATTATTGGATAACGTTGGATATTGGAAAATTCTTAATAATGCTTTGTTTTGTTAACATGAATTGAGTGGTACTACTTTTACCAAGCACCCACAGACCCTGATATTGATGACTACTGATTTAAGCATTGCTTAAGAATGTACCTGTCCCAAGAGAATCTAAATTAGCAAGACAAACCAAGTGAAAGGGAAGAGAGGCACAAAAAGCAAGGTGCCTGTTCAGAGTCATATAGTAAAGTGATTGCTATATGGAAATGGGGCCCAGGTGTCCTGAGTCCCAGTCCACTGGATTCTGTCCACTACTGTATGCTGCCTCTTGAATATTTGTTGTTGTTTCATGTTTATTCCAATCTTCAAAACTTTCTTTAACTATTATTGGCCCCAGCCTTAGCCCCACATGCTGGATGAAGCACAAAAAGCCAGTCTGATGCATGCTGCATATGGTATGCAGGGTTTGACCCAGCATGGGTGACTGGTGCCTCTTGAGTCAGTGACTGGGGGGGGGGGTGGAGAAGGGGTCCCCCGTGGTTGATTATGCTAACTGGGAGTTGGGAGGGGGTCACCCAGCAGCCAATTTCACTGACTGCTTTTGCTGACAGCCCTGCTCCCCGGCCAGCGCTCACAGGGGGGTCACCAGTGCTCCCCCCTGCCCATCACCTAACAGGAAGCAAGCGTGGCCTGACAGGGGGTGCACCAGTGCTCTCAGGGGGTGCACATACACCCCTGTGCACCCCTACATGTCACCACTGTGACCCAGCACATGTGCTGAACACAGGACTAGTCTGGAGTGCATGTTGCATGTGGCCAGACTAGCCCTGGACTCTGGATCCATGGCCAATCCAGACTGTGCCCACAGACTGGATTCAGCATTTGGGGCCAGTCCAGGATGGGCGCTGCATGGGAACAGGTCTGTGGGCCCTATCTGGCCTATGGACTGGCCCCATGCTCCTCATCCAACCCCATGACCCTCATCCAGCCCAAACTCATGGGCTAGATGAGTTTGATGCCCGTGTCTTAGTTTTTATTCATTCAAAGCTCTTAGAATGCTTGGTGACAATTCTGTGAATGACGCCGAGGGCATCAGGATACAAATATAGAAGGTGAAAAGTCTTTCTTGTTTTTAAAGTGATTTGTATCTTTCCTGATAGGAAGAAAGTTGTTCTGGCACCAAGAAACATGGTTTTGGCTATATATGCTTCATTATCATCTTTCTGCTTCTCTACTTCATTTCTGACCCTGGCAACATTCAGATAAGTTCAAGATGGTTAAATATTTTTATTTTAATACTTAAAATTGAACCCAAGATTTTTTTTTTTTAACTTCTCAGTTGTTTTAAGGATGAAGATGATGTAGCTGATGAATTAGAACTTGTTTTCTTTTGCCCAACTATACATTTTCTATTCTGTTACAATGTACTGGTTTTATTGTGCCTGACAAGATGCTTAGTGTGTGACAGTATACAAATACAAGCAGACTCGAACCATTGGTCAAAGCGGTTTAACAATGAGACTACTAATGATAGTAGGTGATTTTGTCAATACATTTAGACTGTGGGGCTGATTTATACCAATTGGGGATTAATGTAAAATGTACCACCACAGTTTGAATCATAGAGAAGTAACGCTGGAAAAGCCCTCTGGAGGTCATCTAATCCAACCCCCTGCCTGAGGCAGGATCATCCCTATGCAAACCTGAGTCCAAAATTACTTTGAATTTAAAATAACACCCCAATACATTAAATACTAGATACAAAATTTATAATTTATTATAATTTTCCATGTCTAGAACCTAATTTTTGGAGAATCATCATAAATTCCTTCCTTCCCCCTCCACTGCAGCAGCAGTGAAAGTAGCCATAGGAGGGCAAGGGGGAGGCAGTTTGCAGGGAGTGGCCAGACCCCTGCTCCTTGCCACCTGTCTCCCCCACTTGCACCCCTACTGCCTGCCCCAATGCTGCCTGCCCCTCCACTACACACCAAACATTCAGCAATCTGTAAGGAACAAATAATCAATTCAGACAGGGGGCTCTCTCACAACTTGAAGGAATATCAGAGTAGAAAAGTTAGACAGATGAAAGTAGTAATGGACAAAACTGAATGGTCTGAAATTAGTCAGTCTTAAAATACACAAATCAAGTGAAGCGAGGTATACAAATAATCATAAACAGGATATGGCACTTCATAATTATTTTGTATAATGGAATTCTCTCCAATTTTGGACAGATTCCACATATTGTTGAAACCCCAGAGCGTTAAATAATAAAAGATACACAATGCTTAATTGCAGCTGGCAGTTAAAAAAAAAAAAAGAGCAAAAAAAAAAAAAGGCATTTCTGTTATATTTACATTGAATGGATTTAAAAATGAGTACATGGTAAACTGATTTCCCACTGTTTATTTGACACATTTTTCAAAAAAGTAAAGAGAAAGCATGTCTCCCTTGAAAAATGGTGAAGAGACTCCCATTTTCTGCCTCTATATACAAGGGAATCTTTTAACAAACATATATAATTGTAGCTTACACCCATCAGTTTTCAAACCAGATATTTCACTCCCTGGGGCAGGATGACAAGCAAAATTTTTGCCTGTCAGAAAGTAACAAAGTAGCCGAAAGGAAAGTAAAAGCAATGTAGCCTCTAAACAAATTGAGGAGTCAAGGAAAAAGACTGAAGTGTAGACATCAGTGATCAGGAAGCCTGTCTGAGACGATGCTGGGTTCAATGCATGCATACAGAACAGCAATTCTTGGACATGGCAACAAATTTTTACTTTAATTTGTAGATGAACTGGGTGTTCAGAGTGTGCAGAGGTACTCAGCTCTAATGTTCAATGTTCCTCCAGCTCCTGTCAAGCTTTGAAGAGTTAGAATGTATAGCTGAATAATTGGCAACATTTGCATGACTGACTTCCACCACAGAGTGGAAATAGAAAAGTTTTAGTAACATTAGTGTGCTTCCAAACCAGTAGTGGAACAGAAGGGAAGGCAACTGGGAAAGCAGCCCTAGGTACCAACTTGGGGGCAGGAGAGGACTTTGGGGGTGAAGCAGGGAGCAGCAAAAATAGCAGCGGCTGTGCTGCCAGCTTGACCACTGCTGCACCACAGCACCTGATGGTATCCCATGCATGACTGCTGGCAAGGACACTTAAGTCCCCAGTTACGCCCAAACAGAGGGTGAAAGTAGAGGTGGTAAGGCTTGTTATCAACCAGGTGGTTAGCCTATTGTAAGAATGGGAGTCCCCTTGTTGATACAGTGCCTGTAGGTAGACAGTATTTCCACTCTGGGGCATCTGTAAACATTTGTTAAAGGCTCTTGAAATATTCCTCTTATATCTCCAACTTTGTTTAACCAAATATCTTTACAGTATACCTACAATAATTTATGTATCAGATTTATTTATGAGAAATAACTCACAATGGACATAAATTTGTTACTCAGTTGTTCCATAAATTCACTTCTACTTAGAGTACCTGTTAACTTTAGCACTACTATTGGCTACTGTGGTGTATATCTATTTCAGTTATACAAAGATGATGAATGGAATCATATGCATCTTACATGCAGTTCATGGTTTGTACTTCACCCCATCACTAGGTGACAAGGAACAAGTAATAATCTAATTACCAGGAACAAATGACTACCCCAGACTAGACACAGACAGATGAAACCTAAACTGGTGCAATGTGCACTGTTGAAGTTTTATTCCTAATACTTTTAGTGGGAAAATATCCACCAGTTTTGGAAAAGTTATCCCATGTTAGGAGTTTGCATCATCTGCTTGTACCACTTTGTATACCAGTATAATGGTACTTAAAATAGTGTAAATGTGTCATCTATCCATGCCTAGAAAAAGCCTAATAAACTTCTTACATCCACAATAAAATCCACCTATCTTCCATTTCACTTACTAAATCTTCTTGCCGTACTTACTTAATTTATTCATGTATTTTGACTGCAAAGCACAGTAACACATAAGAATATCTATCCAGGGCTCTAGCAAATAATTGAAAGTGCAATAGAACTAAGATGTGAATAGTAACAAAGAAACAGCCTCTCACTATGCAAAAAAAGTCTCCCCACCTCACATTCCACAAAATCATAACCCCCAACTTGGAATAACTCAACCTACAAACACCTGGCCAAATAGACTGGTTTTACAGGATGCATTTCTAAATTAGTTAAAATATCAGAGCTCCTTCCTCCACAGCTCATTTTGTCCTCATACTTGATCTTGAAGTGAAGTCATAGTGCTACATTTGTGACATCCCATTCATTTCCATGGAAACAGATTGCTATTTCAAAAATACAGAATTATGGCTTCCCTGTGGGATAAAGAGAGAGAGAAGCCGAGTTCTGAGGGAGAAAGCTTGTATCAAAAACTGTATTAATATTAATGTTACTAGTAACTACATATTTATAGAAAAATATACATTAACATATTTACTACAAATCTGAAAATCTCCCTTTAAATTCTAGTTGTGATGTTTGCAATTAAATATATGATACTAGTGTTTAGTAATTAGCAATGCCTCAATCATAATCCATACTTTTTTGACAGGCCATTATACAGCCCTACACTATCTTGCTTTTGCCTTCTCTCCAGACTCATCTTCCCACTCCATTCTAGTCATAACAATTATTCCTCCCTATATGTCCTTCAAAATCTCATCTCACACCTTCTTCTATTCAGTGCTATATTCTTGGATCCTATTACCAACCCCTCCCCCCCAATAATGCTTCATCAATCATTTCTTTATAGGTCCTTTACAGGAGTATTTTAGCTTTACATCATCTACCTCTCCTCTTAACATACAGAAGAAAATGTTCAAAAAGAAAAAAAAAAAAACACTTGGAACCAAGGGGAAACTAAGGGAGGATGGGTGATATTGGGGGAGAGAAAAGGTGTATATTGTTTGTGCCACGTATGTTGTTTATCTACAGGGCACAATTCAGTGTCATGTAGAACAATGGTTCTTAACCTTTTTTGTACCAGGACTCATTTGTAAACATCAACGGACAGTCCTGACCCAGTGCCCCTCATTCCCAACCCACCAGGCCCCCGCCCTCCAGTGTCTGGGGCCTGGGGGACCCCAAGCAGTCCCTTGCAAGCTGGAACTCTATCAGCCTACAAGAGGAAACCCACGGTTTCCCACATTTTTCTCCTGTAAAGAACAATCCTTTTTTCATAGATTCATAAACGTAGGGTTGGAAGGAACCTTAATAGATTTTCAAGTCCAACCCCCTGCCCTGGGCAGGAGAGAATACTGGGCTCATATGACCTCAGCTTGGTAATTATCAAGCCTCCTCTTAAAGACCCCCAGGGTAGGAGCCAGCACCACTTCCCTTAGAAGTTGGTTCCAGATCCTAGCCACCCTGACTGTGAAGTAGTGCCTTCTAATGTCCAATCTGAACCTACTCTCAAACAATTTATGGCCGTTATTCCTTGTTACTCTGGGAGGTGCTTGGGCAAACAGGGTCTCTCCCATTCCCCGCTGGTCCCACCTGGTAAGTTTATAGATGGCCACCAGGTCCCCTCTCAGCCTTCTCTTGTGAAGGCTGAACAGGTTCAGGTCCCATAGCCTCTCCTCATAGGGTCTGTCCTGCTGTCCCTGGATCATACGAGCAGCCCTCCTCTGAACCCTCTCCATGTTGTCCACATCCCTCCTGAAGTGCAGCACCCAGAACTGGACGCAGTACTCCAAGTGCGGCCTGACCAATGTCGCATGGAGGGGGAGGATCACCTCCTTGGACCTGCTCATGATGCATCTGTGGATGCACGACAAGGTGCGGTTAGCCTTACTGACTGCATCCACACGTTGGTGGCCCATGTTCATTTTAGAATCGATAATGACTCCAAGATCTCTTTCTGCCACTGTGCTTTCAAGAAGAGAGTTCCCCAGCCTATAGGTATGCTGCTGGTTCTTACTGCCCAAGTGCAGTACCCTGCACTTGTCAGTATTGAATCCCATCCTATTCTCATTTGCCCACCCTTGTAACCTGTCCAGGTCCAGCTGTATTCTGTCCCTCCCTTCCAGCATGCCCACCTTGCCCCAAATCTTGGTGTTATCAGTGACGCCATAAAAGTTTTTAAAGTTTGTTCACAACCCTTTCATATATTCTTGAGACCCACTTTTGAGGTGTGATACACAGGTTGTGAAACGCTGATGTAGAGAACCCCAAGCTAGTTCTAAATAAACTAGCTTGGGTACCAAAAACAATATTGCAATATTAGTGTGGTTCTCTGCCCAGCCTAATTAAACTTACTGTTAAGTGAGGTGTATTAGACACTTTGCTAGTGTGACTAGACTGGTTCTAGCCCCTAAACTAGCTCACATATTGCTACATGGTACTGCATTGTGCCATGTAGGCATATTAAGTGTTTCTTCAGTCACTGAGTTTAAGTGATGTTTAGTTATAGATCCTTGAAAGCTGTTTTAATTCACACGAACTACTGGTAACTCCAGGGGGTTGATCAGGTTACTAGAGATTGTTGAAGTATGACATGACACCAGCAAGACCTTATTTCACTCTACGTCACAGGCTACATGACAGGAAAGTGCAATGTAATGACACAATGCCATTCGGGACCAACCACAACTCAGGAAGTTCATCAGGGAAACAGGTTTAAATCTTCAGTTTCTGGAGCTGTTTTTAGTGACTTTAACACAAATATTAGATAAATGTTTTTCATTTCTATTAGTAAAGATCCTAGCACATTGTTGATTGTATAAAAATACTTCATAATTATCTCAGCTCATAAAAAACACTATTCCTACCTGGTTCTTGATATTTACTAGTGCCTTAAGTAAGGATAGAGTCCCTCATTCTTTTTCTCAGACACTCATGTGCTACTAAAGTTGTCAAGAGTATTTCACAAAAAATCTGGCATCATGCTTAAGACAAGAGCAGCTAATTCATTTGCCCTCATCATTGGCCTATGAGCAAAGGTAACATTTTCTGTGTAGAGTGAGAGATCCTCTAGAAACAGTGAACAAGCAGCCCTTGATCTACAAAGGCTTATATCCAAAGAAATTACTCATGGGGGAAAATGTTGCAAAAGCAAAGTGTGTTAGTGTAGGGACAAGGGAAGCGGCATGTTCAGAACCAAGATAACTATATAGGATAGACTAAGTGGAGGAGAGGAGATGTAAAACAGTATATAACAGAGGTGTAACTGCACAGTTCTGTGCCCTGAGTACCAGCTGGGGTTGGTGTCAGTGGCCAGGCCAGCAGCACAGTGGCAGCTATTTTCTCTCCCCTCCTCTGAGTCGCCTCCACTCTTAGTTATGCTACTGGTATACAGATAAGTTCTTATCTGTAATTCATTTACAAGGAGGCAAATTCGAGCTGTGATTCTGTGATACACAAGTTACAAAAGTTTAAGGCATGTTGTGTGGGTGGACCAGAAAGATATTATGTGTTTGTGCAACCTGGTTTTCAGAAACCAACAGGAAAAAATACAAAACAAACAAAACTTAATGGCACAGCAGAGGCAAGAGAAGAAAAGGCTAGTCCTTGGAATTTGCTTAGGAAACAGGAATTTTTCAGAGTGCAAATTTACTCCCGCCCAAAATGGAGAAACTTATTTTAATGCAAATAAAGTACTGACAATGTAATTTTATTATTATATAAATTAGAATACTTTAATATTAACATATATAGAATGTATTAAAATGTGATAATCCTTTGCAGAGCCATATTTTGAAAAACAAATACGTATTGAAATACAAGATATGAAGCCAAATACTATAAATAAAAATATATATTTTAAAACCTCAGTTACCTGAGATTTTATATGAATTTCATAGATATATTTTACATGTAGTTCCTATGGAACAAGACCTTGCTCCTATGAGTAGTTCTTATGCAAGTAGATCCTAGTGTAGGTGGTGGGACTATATATCTGAGAAAGGATTGCAGGATACCTCCATATACATATATAATATATGTATATATGTGTGTGTCTTATATGTTGGACAAAGTTAATCAGCTTTACAGTTTCAATGTTAACATGTTACAGAGTCCAGCAATAGACCAGGGGGCAGCATGGAGGTCCCCATGTACTTCTAGGTATTTTGGAGTTGTCTAAGCAAGATGATGTTAAAATTGGGTAAGTTTTTCATTTGAGCTTGTCAGTCATTTTCAGTTGTTTGCATCATTGCTCTCTCATTTAGGAGTGATTTAGGATTTAGGAGTGACAGAGATTTAGGAGAGGGGCTAAGGGGTTTAGGGGTGCAGGTAGTGCATTCTTTGATCCTCCCAGTCTCAGGCTACGAGTGGAGGAAGGAGAGGAGGATAGAGGTAGTGAACCAAAGACTGCGGCGCTGGTGTCATTGGGAAGGCTTTGGCTTCCATGACCACAGTCCACTCTTTGGTGAGAGAGGCAGCAAGCTGCTGGGAAGGGATGGCCTCCACTTCTCTCCACTGAGGAGGAGGCTCTTCTCAGCCAGACTGGCTGACCTGCTCTACCGGGCTTTAAAGCGAGCCCAACAGGGGGATGGGGGATCTACTGCCACTGCTGGCCTGCTGAGCAACCCTTGCAAAGGCATCAGGTCAAGGCACTTATGGGAGCCCACTCCTGCCCCAGCCCTGGAATCAGTGATGGGCAAGGCATGGGCCCCTAGAGGGACACTTGCCTGCCTGTACATGTCCCAAGGGCACAGGATCAGACAAGAGGGAAGCCTCATTCAGAGCCAAACCCTAGATCGAGGTAAAAGAAGAAGAAAACTGTTACAGGGGTCCAGAGGAGTGAGAAAGCATGCAGTGGAAAACTGCCTGGGCGGTTTATCAGCCACGCCCATCTCCAGCTGGGGCCGGGTGATGTCATGAAAAGACGCCACCCAGTGAAGATAAAAATCAGCCCCGAAAGTGTGGGAAGAAGGACGCCGAGGGCTGGAGGAGTGGTAGGGAATCGCGGGGCAAAGAGAGTCCAGCCGCTGTGATTGGCAGCGGTGACGGTGACAGCCAGAGTGGCAAGAGATCCCCGAGCCGGGGAGGACTGGCAGGGATCGAAGGAGCCGGCAGGGAGGTCGGCAGTGGCAGCCGGAGCTGCAAGAGATCCCCAAGCCGGGGAAGACCAGCAGGGACCGAAGGAGCCGGCAGGGATGCCAGCAGAGGCAGCTGCAGCAGGAGCTGCAAGGGATCCCTGTGCTAGAGAAGACCGGTGGAGATCAAAGGAACCATCGGAGAGGTCGGCAGCGGCTACAGCAAAAGCCAGCATGGTAACTCCCATCAAAGGCAATGGGTGCCATGGCTCCAGGGTGGAGGCAGGTCCTGGAGGGGAGGAGAGAGACCCCAGTTGGGGTGAAGGCATGGAATCCGGCCCAGAGGACGCACTAGCTTAGGGGCGTTAGGGGCATTAGGGGCTAGGGGAGTACGGGACTCTCCCCGTGGTGCTCCTCTTCTTTTTGTTCTCCCTTTGTCGCGCTTCTCTGGTAGTCATGTTGTTAATTTCATTTTTTTTTGGTTTGATGTCGGGTCATTTCAGGGCAAGAGGTTTTATGGTGGTGAGGGTATTGGTTGTTTTTCCCTTTTTGGGCTGATCTATTTTTAGTTCCCTGTCAAGAGCAGGTTAGTGGAGCCCTCCATACCAGGCTGGGGTAGCAGGGACTTCATCCAAGGATGGGAAAGGAACCACATGAGAATGCAGTGAGGGCCAACAGCATCAGCCATAGAAGGCTCAGGGCGTCGAAGGGAACAAGCCCAAAGGCCGAGTGTCACCAGACCCTTCGGGTCCATCCAGAGCCCAGGTTGCTCGTCTGCAAGAGAGGATGTGGGGACGGGGAAGACATCAGCAGGGGATAGCCGCAAAAGATCCTGAGGCTCATCTCAAGGGTTGGCGTATGGCTGGGGTGTCGGGGAGGTTGGAACCCCGTGGATGTCTGCCAGGACATGCGACAACTCTGGAGGCTTCCTCAAAGGGGACCCCCTCCACTGAAGGGCCATCCAAAGTCATGGCAGACAAGTTTGGGGGTCACCCTGAAGGTAACCAAGGTACCCTCTGGGGTCTGCATGAGGTTCCCTGTGAGCAAGGTCAGCTGCTCGGGCCAAGGCGGCGCGGGAGCGAACCATGAAGAGGAGACGGGCACAGTACACAAATGCCAGGAGTTTGGGGAATAAACAGGAGGAACTTGGAGGACTGGGCCACAGGTATAGGGGCTGTACCCTGTACAGGAGCGATGAAGTGGACAAAAGGGATGGGGGTGTAGTTCTCTATGTCAAGGAAAGCTATGCGTCCCTGCAAGCCAACATTGGTGCCCACGGTGGACAACTGGATACCCTCTGGGTTCAAATCTGTGGGGAACATGGCACAGGGGACATAGTGGTGGGAGTATATTACAAACCTGCAAAATAAAATCAAGAGCTTGACCAGGAGTTTGCCAGGGAATTGGGTGAGGCTGCATGCTTCCGGTCCAAGGTTGTCATGGGAGACTTCAACTACCCAGACATCTCGTGGGAAGAGCACTCAGCCAAATCCTAGTGGTCACAAAGCTTCCTCTCATGCGTGGATGAGCTCTATCTGACACAAGAAGTCTACAGGCCAGCGAGAGGTAAAGCGCTGCTCAACCTGGTACTGGCAACCAGGGACGACCTAATCAGTGACCTAACGATCAAAGGGAAGCTGGGTGACAGTGACCACAAGCTGATCACCTTCACCATCTGTCATAAAGCTGGTAACTCAGTCAGCAATACAGAAGTCCTCAACTTCAGGAAAGCTGACTTTGACAAGCTCAGGAGGCTTGTTGGTGAGGCCCTAAGGGACCACAACCCCATGGGGAGGGGAGTTCAGGAAGAGTGGTTGTTCCTCAAAGGAGCGATCCTTGATGCACTAGCTAAAGCTATTCCATCTCAGAGGAAAGGCAGCAAAAGGGCACAGCAGCCCCCTTAGGTCAACAAGGAACTAGCGGTCCTCCTGCATCTAAAAAGGAAGACCTACAAAGGATGGAGGACAGGATCCACCTCCAAGGAGGAATATTCTGCAATGGTCCAGACCTGCAGGGAACGAACCAGGAAAGCCAAGGCTGTGACTGAACTCCAACTAGCGACAAGTATCAAGGACAATAAAAAAAGTCCTTTTTTAGATATGTGGGGAGCCAGAGGAAAAGCAAGAGCAGCATTGGACCCCTGCTAAACCAGATGGGACAACTCAAAACCAATGCCCAGGAAAAAGCCAACCTACTAAATGGGTACTTTGCGTCGGTCTTTCACCAGTCCCATGGGATGCCCCTGCCCATTATGGGACATGGAGCCCTGGGTGAAGGAGATTCCTTGCCCTCCATCAAAGCTAACCTTGTGAAGGAACACCTTGAGAGGGTGGACACCTTCAAGTCAGCTGGCCCTGATAGTATACACCCCAGGGTACTCAAGGAGCTGGCTAGCATCATAGCTCAGCCCCTGGCATGGATCTTTGAGAACTCCTGTTGCTCAGGTGAAGTGCCTGAAGACTGGAAGAAGGCCAATGTGGTGCCTATCTTGAAGAAAGGGAGAAAAGTGTATCTGGCAAACTACAGGCCCATCAGCCTGACCTCTATCCCGGGGAAAGTTTTAGAAAAGATCAAAGAGGCCATTCTTAATGGACTGGCCGGTGGCAACGTCCTGAGGGATAGCCAGCACGGGTTTGCTGCGGGTATGTCTTGCTTGACCAATCTCATTTCCTTTTACGACCAGGTGACCTATTACCTGGACAAGGGGGAAGAGATTGATGTTGTATATCTTGACTTTAATAAAGCCTTCAGTCTGGTATCCCATGATCACCTCTGGGCAAACTGGCTAACTGTGGCTTCGGGTCCACCATGATCTGCTGGCTGGGGAATTGGCTCCGAGGTCAGACCCAGAGGGTGGTGGTTGACAGAAGTCAATCGTCATGGTGCCCTGTGACCAGTGGGGTCCCTCAAGGCTCTGTCCTTGGACCTATTTTATTCAACATCCTCATTAACAATGTAGACATTGGTATCAGAAGCGGACTGGCCAAGTTCGCCAATGATACCAAACTCTGGGGTAAAGCATCCATACCTGAGGACAGGAGGGCAATCCAGGCTGACCTTGACAGGCTCAGGAAAAGGGCAGATGAGAACCTGATGGTATTTAACACTGAAAAATGCAAGTTTCTCCACCTTGGGAGGAAAAACCTGCAGCATACTTACAGACTTGGCAGCCGTGCTACGCTGGCTAGCACTATGGATGAAAGGGACTTGGGGGTCATGACTGACCACAAGATGAATATGAGCCTTCAATGTGATGCAGCTGCTAGTAAAGTAAGCAAAACACTGGCTTGCATCCATAGATGCTTCTCAAGCAAATCCCAGGACGTTGTTCTCCCCTTGTACTCAGTCTTGGTGAGGCCACAGCTGGAGTACTACATCCAGTTTTGGGCTCCACAATTAAAAAATGATGTGGAGAAGCTTGAGAGAGTCCAGAGAAGAGCCATGCGCACGATTAGAGGTCAGGAAAACAGATCTTATGACAAGAGGCTGAGAGCTATGAGACTCTTCAGCATGGAAAAGTGCAGGCTCAGGGGCAATCTGATGGCTACCTATAAGTTTATAAGGGGTGTTCACCAGGATCTGGGGGAACGTTTGTTCACCAGAGTGCCCCAAGGAATAACGAGGTTGAACAGTTATAAACTCCTCCAAGACCATTTCAGGCTGGACATAAGGAAGAACTTCTTTACTGTCCAAGCCCCCTTTACTGTCCAATGGAATAGCCTGCCATTGGAGGTGGTTCAAGCACCTACTTTGAACGCCTTCAAGTGAAATCTGGATGTTTGTCTTGCTGGGATCCTATAATCCCTGCTGACTTCCTGCCCTTGGGGCAGGGGGCTAGACTTGCTGATCTTCCGAGGTCCCTTCCAGCCACAATGTCTATGAAAAATCAGGTTTGAGTACCTATAGGAATGAAGCTACAGCAGTATGGGCTGTCTCTCCAACTATTCAGGGTCCTGAATGGCCTTGAACAGCTTGTGCTGAAGTTCTGGCTTCATTGCAATTGGCATCTCAGGTAACTGGATGAAACCTAACCTTGGTGTATATCCATGTGCTACAACGATATCTCTGATTATAGTAAAGATCTATCCTCACTAGAACTTTCTTCTTAGTACTGGAGCATCTTCTGCTTAATAGCTGGTTTGTGGGAAGTATGTTCCTGGATATCATTTGGGATCAGAAGTGTTTCTATAATTCTGATAACAGAAGGCTCCTGACTGGCAGGAATTATCATATTTGTATATCAGGGTTAATGTTAGATTTTGAGTAACTACTCAGCCATAATTGACAGGGTGCTCAGAGCCATTGTCCCTGTGTTTTATTTGAAAGTTGGTATCTACAGAAATAAAATTCAGACCTTTTCTGAACCTCTCTCTTCATTATGAGTTTCTGAGTGAATAAATACAGTACAACTTACACTGTATACATACAAAACTGCTGTGTACATACATCACAGTAGCTTGTCATTTTTAACTATTACAATAGGTAATTCCTGAAAAAACCCCAAAGTAACTGTTCATACTATTTAAAGTGTCACTGTTACATTACTGAATTCACAGGGGCAAAAGTTAATAGTAATATTATATTACTATGAGTAAAGATAGAAAGAATTGGAATCTGAAAAGGAATTGTTTTAAGGTCAATTCTTCGGTTAAAGTACAGCACTTAGCATCTTCAGAGGGATGTGTAGACATTAGCTAATTAACTATAAATGCATCAATGTGAGGTAGTTTGATATTTTTATCTGTATTTTATACATAAAAGAAATGAAGCAAAGAGATTAAGGCCAACATTTTCAAACTGTGCTGACTGAAGTCAGATATCAATATTGCCAAGTACTCAGTTCTTCTATGCTCTGAAGGCACAGACAGAAGTGCAGCTCCCTGGTCTAACTCATAGCACTTCACAGAAAGTGCCATGAATTAGATTGACTCCCGGGACCCAACAGATGTTAGCAGGGGAAGGAGATCTGTTCTGGGGTTTCCCAATCCTGGATTGGAACTCTGGTGGGGGGTGGGGGCTCCAATCCACTCATCCCACCCTCCAGTGCCGGCTGGGCAACTCACAGAACAAGCTCCCTCCAATCCCTTCCCCCCTCTCCCATTCTGAAAACAGCACTGGGAGCAGGGCTGGGTTGATGTAGCCCAGCCCTGTTCCCGGCACATGCAGAAACAAGTTAATGAAGGTGCTCTGCTTTGGAACACCTTCATCTGAAACCTCATTATATGTTGTGGGATTGGGCCCTTTTAAAGCACTTTGCAGCCATGCACTTGCATTAGGTCATGGCTATAAAGTGCTTTCAGGGTCCAGATTGGGCAATAATTGTCACTTCTGCCTGTTCCTTGAATGTCAGCCACAGAAACCACGAGAAGTTTTCAGGGAAGTTTGAGTACTCATTTTGTTATGCCAAAGAACCCTAGGAACAGTCACCTTCCCGAATCAAATAGCTACCCCTGTCTACAACAGTAGGGGCAAACTTTTTGGTAGACAAACCACAAATTAGCTCAGCAGCCTCTGAGTGCCACACTGATCCCTTTCCTTTACCCAACCTGCTGTTCAGCTTTCTGTTCCTTGCCCTGTGCTCCCTGCCCAATCTGATCCTCTGCTTTCTGCTCCCTGCCCTATGTGCTACTGTGATGCCTGTCTTCTTCCAAGTCTACCGAGTGCCATACAGAGGCTGCCTGTGCCATTTGTGACACCCTTGCCACAGGTTGGCCCCCTGTGGTCTACTCTAAAAGACAGTTTTATACTCACATCTAATCAGGAGCTACCAACTGACAGTTTCCAGCTGGCAGGAGGGGTGGGGCTGGGGAGACAGGTGGTCTGGCAGTCTCCAGGGAGGCTGCTGGAGCACGCCTACCTGCTGACCTGGGACAGTGCGGGCAGGCTCCAAGCCACCTGCACCTGTTGGGTTTAATGGCGCTTTAACTCATGGCACTTTGTGTAAAGATCATGCCTTCAATGAGTCTTCCTTCAGTAAGCCTTTATGCTACTCTACATGCATGTATGTGTACATACATGCCGTGAGGGGCCTATTCACAATTCAGTGAAAAGAATAGTCTGCAGGTAAAGAACAAAATTATTTTCCCACAGTCTCCAGAAGTTTCATTCTCCAAAACACTAATATTAACTCAAACTTTGGGGAGAAAAATGCATGTGACAAATTGAGGCAAACAGGATCTTATGGGAAACAATAAGCTTAAAGCAATGTTTTTCATCTATATAAATGCTTCCTATACTCCATAACAAAGAACACTTGTTGTGGCAGAATTTAAGCAGCTCTCTGGCAGCAGAGTCTCTGTAGTTCTGTTGCTGTGGCGTTAATCCTAATGTAGGATAAAAGATAGTTGCCTTTTTGCTTCATCCCCTGGACAACCACTTTATGCAAACAAATAGCTGTTTTATTCTCATTGATGAAAAGTAGCTCATACCAACAGTGTCAATTGAGCATGTGCCAAAAGAACAAGTGGTGTCAGCACATTTCTTATGAGGCTGGATGTCAACATCCCAACAATTCATTTGTCTTGATGTGGAAACACAAAAGTTAATTAAACTGTGCACTAGGGATGAACTTAAGAACAAAGTTGGTTTCTGAATTACAAGGATGCTATCACATTAGACCTATAGGAGCAGATTGTATTTTTTCCATTGTTTTTAATCTCGTCCATCTGTCACTCACCTCATGACTCACTCTACCCCTCTTAGCATCCTAACATTTGTCCTCTTCCTGTTTCTCTTTCCCTTTTCCCACTGGTTCTCTTTTCCCATTCTAGATGCAGTCATCCCTCTATAGCTCCATAAGCTGAACCTGCTCATCTTCCCTTTACAATCCGACTGGGACAAATCCCAATGCTATATTTGCACCATCCTCTGGCTGCCCTTCAACCCTGGGATGTATATTCTACTCATGGACTTCCTCCATCTCCTACAACTATACTGTATTGAGTCTCCTGACATACAGTCCCAACCTTTTTTCCCATTCTATCTGTCCCAAAAGCCTCCTGATTTCACCTGCCATACCTTTGCTGTTATATTTTGTTACAAGTTGGGAGGCAGTCCTCAGTGCTGCTGGTGTAACACTGGTGACTCTCTCTGTAGAGCTCATCAGGGAGCTCTCTTGAGGATGCCCCTGCTAAAATCACTGCATGATAAGCCACTGCAAGCCCCTTGCACAGTACTTTTTAAATCCAAAAGCATGACTCAAAAAAACTCCAAAGATGCAAACAAACCCCAAATGAAAACAGTCCAGTTCAGAGGTGCCTTGCCCTTGCTTGCTGGCTTCTGTCAATTCTAGCCCATCAGGGTTTACTCACTGTTCACTGATGTATAGCAGGTTGCATCCAGACAATTCCTTCTCCCTTCCTGGTCCAGGCCACCCTGCCCTACTCTGCTTCAGAGCCAAGTTTATACAGCTGGGTGGCTCCACCCTTCTGGGACACACAAGTCTGGCTTTTAAAGGAGCCCTTTCCCTTTTCCCTGGCTTTTCACTCTTAATAGTAAGAAGGCTAGTGACTAGGCTCCATACAAGATCTTGCCAGTTTTGGAGAGGAAATTAACAAAACATGATACAACTTACTTCCCCTTACTCTGTCTTTATTCTTTTCCTCCTCCCCCTTCTGCACAGCTCTCCTTTTTATTCCATCAAAGATTTTTGTCTGTCCTCTCTCTCTCTCCCCTATCATTGTCCCAGTGATCCTGTCCCATCATATTTCCTAATCTTCTTCTCCACTCTCATTCACTTCCTTATTCTTCTTCATAACCTTTCAGTCTCGTCTATAATTCACTAAAAAAATATTGCTTCCCACCTCTAATCAATGCAGATTGTCAGCCTCCAGCAGCCACTCATTACATTTTCAGAACACACTCCTTCATGCTGCCCCCCTACACACACACAGGAGCAACTAATAACACCTGAAAAATGGCTTCATTGCCTTCTCCAAATCTCTTTTTTCCTTTGACGCTTAAAAAAAAATTGACATTTGTTAGGCTACTAGCATGCTAAAGCAACAGTGACTGATATTGCCATTGTGCTAACCAATATTGCCTGATACTCTATCTGTTGCATTATATCCAAATGATAGACTCGGAAGCAGGAAACATCTTCTTGTTTTTTGCTGTATAACACGGAGCACAATGGGATGCTGGCCTATGAACAGAGTTCCTAGATGCTCCAAAGAACAGTCAGACTTTTAACCTAACTTCCTTGAACAAATTGGTAATTTTCTTTCCAAATGTTACTATTTCCCTTTTTGCTTAGGGTTTTGAAAGGGCAGGATTTATAGAAATCTGTTTGGCAGTCCTTGGTAAAGGAAAAGTGTGTAAATTTCTTTGTTATTGTTGATCCTAGTAGGATTTCTCAAGAAAACACAGTGAAAGGCAGCAATACTTAATATGTAAACAGTCTCAATTAGGGACTTGGAGTGTGTTCCACTGCTGTATTCCATGATATACTGAAAGGGAAAGGCAGAAGATCTCTGCTTTATTTACTGTGCAAGCAGATGCTGATGGTTTAATCCCTAAAACAAGTGATTTATCACATATATGGAATAATACATGGATATTTAGAAAAGATGCAACATTTGCAAAAGTCAAAAGCTAGATGCTAGACTTGTCATGAATACTTTTGCCACGGAGATTAAAAGTAAAAGTAACATCTACAATCTCTTACTGCAATGTCTTTCAATCTCATCAAGCTCTGTCTATGCCCTTCCACAATATTTTATAAATTGTGCTCCGTTTCAGTGGGCAAGGTTAAAATAGCACCTTATTCTGTAAAAATACTGCCATATGTAAATTGAAGAATACTGTATATCTACTGACTGTGGGTATGGTAGATATTCTTGAGCATAAGCTTTATGGATCAAAAGGCTCTAAAGCTGGACCTTGGCCCAGACTACATTTGCAAACATTACATGAGGGCAGATTCTTCAGGATGGCTTGAATGAAGACAATAGAGGTGTGCTGATTTATACTCACTAAAGGTCTCTAGGGCTTTTTGCTTCATCTGAACACAATGTTTTTGTGCAAACCCTCTAAGTTTGCTAGTAGATACTTCTTCTGTATGAGGGAAAGTTTTGTGACTAAAGAAATGGTAGCAGAATGGTACTGAAGTGGCCAGGGAATTGGGTGATAGTATATCAGGACTACAACTGTTGCACCAGTTAAACAGAGACATCATATTTCCTCTGCATCAGCATGGTCTAACAGCCAGTAGGAAAGAACACAGAGGTATTGTCTTGCCCCTGTCATTGTCTTTCTTGAAAATGTATTGGGGATGATGTGGGCTTGGATTCTTTCAACCTCACACACCAGACAAATGCCTTTAAAACAAAGCATGGGCAGATCCAGGATTCTGTAAATGGACGTATTTAAGTAGCGACCAGGGCTGCAGGGGTGGTTGCCATCACCCCACCCCCCAGCTACCTCTCTAAGGATGAGTAGACCACACCATGGGAGCAGGGCCAGAGACTCTTCTAAAGTCTACTCCCTTCCCCTCTGTGTTCAGAAGCATGTGCCCTCCCCTCCCATTCCCTTGTCTGCTGCCTGCCACTGCCACTGTCGCTGCTCTCACTGACCACAGGGCAAGGGGAGCTCCAGAGCCACTTGTGCCCCACTCCAGCCAGGCTGTCCAGGGACCTGGGCTCAGATGGGGATAGCAGGAGCAGTGGGTGGCCTTCTCTTCACTGAGCCTGCTCCTAGGTTGGCAAGGAAAACATGGGGGATCAGGCAGGGAAAACCACATCTATATTTTATGGAGGCTTTGGGGAGTCAACTTTACCTAGAAAGATTTACATTTGTACCCACCACCATGGAATTTAATTCCACCCAATAATTAAAATTGACTGGGGTTGTTTTTTCCCTTAGTTGAAGACTTCCTAAGAGATTAGGAGATTTTTAACTACTGGTAATTATTGCGTATTGCCTCTTGGAGGGGGTAAGCTTCCTTTCCTCAAACACTATTGTAAATTTTGTGTTGATTTTAAATGGATGCTTTTGACTGCTACCTCCACTGGAAGTTTCTCCACGTGCCTTATGGAATGCTGCTTATGATTCCTGATGCCCTTTTCCTGAATTTTAAATTCATCATCACTGACAGCTACATTACAAACACCATCTTTCCAGCTACAGAAATGCAGAAATGCACATTCTACCAATGAAAAGTTCCACAGAGGGCCCATAAGCATTGAAAAGTTAAGTCAGGCAAAGCAAAGGGTTACTTAGTGCTTATTTTCCTTGTTAAACCAATAAAGGATGTGAAGGAAAGATGGGGAATCCATCCCTGGTTCAGGGACTTAAAAAAAGTCCCTGGCTGCTGCTCTCACAGCATGGTCCAGAAGCTGGGTGCAAACATACCACCATAACCCCTCTGGATCTGCCTCTGAAACAAAATGAAGGGAAACGCTGCACATTCGTATGTTATGAATAAAAGTAAATCTTTACAGAATGGGTATGCGTTAATCTCTGCACGGTAAAACAGAATTACTGACAGCTCTATCAGGGCTAAGTTTCAGATTTGCACATGCACCATTAGATAGTTGGTTTACAGAGATAAGAGGTTCACTGATCAGTGAAGATACTGATGTCTTGGCTTTTCAAACCGTGTTTTTCAATGCATCTTTCATTTTATCTACTGTAGGACCTGTTTTATAAGTAAACCCAAGTTGTAAAATATAGTTGGTATCAGCTGAAAAAATGCACTTTAGCAGGATTTAGAGACTTTCCAACTCCTGTTAAATTTGATATTTCTCCTTGATGGATTTAGAAATTTAAAGGTCTTACTGAAAACATTAATTTAAATTTAATAAGGGTAATAAAGTGCTGTTAAATAGCAACTGGTCATTAGACGTTTATATGGTATATCTAATACACTTGTGCCTATTAATACTAATGAAATTACATTAATCACAATTTAATTATATGACTACCATACTAAATCAAAATTATTCCTACAAGAAGCTATAATGATCTTCCTCATCAGAGACTTTGGCCCTCTAGGAATAGCTGGACATTTTCATAATTTTTAATGTAAAACATTATTAATCACAGTGGGATAGTAAAACACCTCATTGATAACTGGAATATTTCCACTGTTGACAGCAATCTACTGATTCCCTTCTACTAGTGTTTGGGTTTCAGTCACTGATGGATGGGAAACCAATGGAATTAGATCTTAATCCAAAGAAGTGCCAAAACCTCATAACTCCCATTAAAATTATGGCATTTGCAGGTGATCCAGAATCAGTTCCTTAGCAATGGGCAACATTGAAAGGTCAAATAGTCAGAGGTGTCTATATGACTTTTATGCACTGAAGACACAGTCTGTAGCCCTTGCTTAAGCAAAATTCTCATTTACTTGTAAATTTTTACTTGAGCAAACCTATAGGATTGGGTTCTAGATTTGTACATGGAACTCTTCCATATAAAGTCTGTGGCAAATGGAAAGCAAGACAGCAGAATGGTGCCAAGCTTCAGGAGACCTATTTTACAGATACAATTAACATTGTATCTCTGACTGTCACTTTAAAGATTTGGTTTATAGTGGTTGTGTTTACATGAGGCGGTCACATTAAAACCTATGCTAATACACCAGCGCACAGTAAAAATAGTCTACTGCTCATTAAGCATCACTAAAAAGGCATTAAAAAAAGTGCTACTGCACATTAGCACAGCCGAATGTGCATTAATTTAGTACCTCACATTGGAGGTACTAAATTTAATGCACATTAGAAAAGGGACATTAATGTAACATGTTGATGTGCCCACAGAAGCAGATACTAATCTTAAATGCAGAAAGGTTGCCATGCATCTGAGATCAACATCCATCCTACAGATTCTCTCATCTGTAATTTGCTGCTAGAACTGAAATTCTTGCTTCTACTCTTTGATCCTCTAGTCAAGTGCAAGAACAAATCTAAGACACCCTCCAGCAAATTGAAACAAGGAGCTGCCATCACTTCTCCCTGTTGGTTTGTAGATTTAGTTCCTCCCAATAACAGCCCTGCATTTATTTTTTATTATTTCAGGGTCATGCTATGTTTAGCTTTAAAACTGCTATGTAAAAGCATCTTATTATTAACCAAAGATATGCCTATGCCTATATCTCCTGAAGGAAGGATGACATCTATGCTTTATAGAGGATTTGGGGGTGAGTCTAGCTAGAGAGGTTTAATTCAAGCCCACCACAGTTGCATTTTAACACCAAGGCTAGGGACAGAAGTTACATATAAACCAGTTTAAACCTATAACAGAACAAAAGCTCACTGCACATAAATCAGTTTCAAAATGATTGAAACTGGTTTAAGGTAAATCTGGTTGAATGTAATATCAGAGACTTAACTGATTTGGGTCAAACCAGTTTATGTAATTTCTGTCCCAGGCCCCTTCCTGGTTCAAGTTAAATCACAGTCGCCCAGCATGCTCTGTAGCCCTGGGCTGGGCTGTTCTGTGTGCTCCATTAGATAAATGTTGAGGGGAGGGTGGGGAAGGGACTGCCCCTACTCTAGGCAAATCCCAGCTGGGATCTGAGGCCGGGGGCGGGGGGGGGGGGGAGCGTTAAACCCACCTTCCCCCAAGTACAGGGCTGCCCTGCTGCTAAACTTACTGAAACTTACTGCTGGCTGTGACTGTGGACTACAAGTTCCAGAGGTACCTAGAACCAGGGAGAGGGAGTGATGAGCAACCCTGGAGAGTCCTGCTGCTGTGATTCTAGACTGCAAATCCTAGAGACCTCAGGGGCAGCAGGAAGAGGAAGCAAACATACAATCCATGCTGGCTACATGCTGGAGTCATACTCTAGTGTCCCCTGGCTTCTGGCCTCTGCCACTACAGGCATGTAGCTGCATTTTCTGGATCAAAGGTAAGTGTGTCCAGTTGTTTCTCAGTTTAATCTCTGCATCTTAAACTAATGTGTAAAGACTGTATCTATTCAGCTTCTGGCTTTTTGAGTATGTACTTAGCCCAAATAATGAATATGGACTGGGTTTTCTTTTTCCCTTGGTAGAAGACTTCCTAACAAACTAGGGGATTTAAAACTATTGATGGTTATTTTCCTCAGACACTTCTAAATTGTGTTGCTTTTAAATGGATGCTTTAGATTTCTGTCTCCTCTGAAAGTTTCTCCATATGCCTTATGGAAAGCTGCTTCTAATTCCTCATGTTTGATGTATAGCTAATTTTACTTATGACTCTGGTAATCTATTTTCTAACAGTTCCAGTGTGCCAACATTTAAGACTTGGAGTTTAGGCTCTAATACAGTTTTTGAAGTGTCCTGATCTCTGATATATCTTTCCTCAGTGCTGAACATTTACTTATATACAATCCCATCAAAGCTGTGAATCTAATCTTACGATAAGATCACAATCTGACCCATACAAATTGGAACTCAGCTGACAAATATGTCTGAGGATATCCAGGATAAAATCCTGGGTCTACCAAAGTCAGTACTTAAACTTCCATTCATCTCAGCAGGGTCAGAATTCCAGCCCTAGCATTTTCCTTTGCCAATGACATATTTTTCCTAAGAGTATGGTTTTCTAATTCTTTGTCCAATCTCCAAACAGCCAGGTATGAGAATTCTACCACTTCCTTTGGAACGTTACACATTTTAATAGGAAAAGAAGGCCATGTGATTTGGCAGCCACATTTACTATAAAAATGCACGTGCACACACACACACACTAAGGCAGTTCCAAGTATATTAGAATGAACATTCCCTGATGCCACCCTAGAACAATGGCAATTTCCTGGAGAGCACATCTGAGAATGGAAATGATTGAGCTGAAAGTAAATAAACTCAAGATTAAAGTGAAGCTATTGCTGTCAATATGACACCTGCTTTTAATTTTCTAATTAGGAAAGCCAGAAGGATGAATAAAGAAAATACTTTCTAATGAGAAAATGTCTTCCAAATTCTTTAGAAACACTGTAGGTTATTTTAGTATTCCAACTGCAAACCCTGTATCCCTCATAGTACTGCAGCTTTAAAAGATACCATGCATTTCAGAAGGTAGATTTGTAACCTATTTTTATTTACCCCACAGGACAAAATGATCACACTGCAGTAAAAGCTATTTGAAACTTTTACGACAAAACACAAAACCAAATTAAACTCAGTTTCATTTCATGTTTTTATACTTGCATAAACCTTGAACTAAGCTTTCCATGGTTGACAGAACTTTCAGTAAACTTGGAACAAGTCGTGAGCAAACCTGGGGTTAATTATGACTTCATGTAGAAACCATGATAAACACTGTGGTTTTGTACCATTTTGATCCAAAACCAGGCAAAAGCTTGTGGGTTTTGGCTGTGTATCACTGAGTTGCAGTTCTGCTTCAACCCAAAACTAAAAGCAAAAATCACGTTAAGCAATCTCTTTCCCCTCAAAACAAAACAAATCCAAAATAAAAGAAAACACTGAAAGCCAGAAGATTTGAGTATAGTTGCAGTGTGGTAAATTCTGACATCGTCTCAGTCTGTGATAACACTGCATTGTGTTAATGTCTAGAACTTATGATACAGCTTCCCAATGTTAGGTGCCATAATGATGTCAAGGCACTGAAAATTTACGTGCAACTTCTTGCATTATTTCGCAGGATGAGAGAAAGTTGTGAGTACTAGGATTGTCCTTTTAAATCTCTTATACTATGGCATTCCTTTTGCAACCATGTACAAAATCTATCTGTATCTACCCCTTGGGTAAAGGAATAGTCTTTTTAGTTTTGAGGCAAACTTTTGCCCAGTTTATGATGAATGTGAATATTGTACTAAAACTACGCAAGAGAAAAAAACAGTTTAAAATGCACACAGCAGTTTCCTATATCTTGTTTCACCACAACTGTCTCGGAAGAATTTGCCTCAATAAACCTCCCAGCTGGCGCTCTAATCACATTCATTTTTTTTAAACACTGACTTGCAAACTAACAAATGGCAAATGCCAGTGTCAGTGATACTAGTAGTAGCCAAACAGATTATTCTGTGCAAATGTAAAATTGAGACTGTGTGAACAGTGATTGTCTAAAGGAATTTTCAAATACAGCACTCACAGTGAAACTACCTCTTGGGTATAGACTGGACTGGAAAAGATCCTATTTGGAATAATATGCCTGAATTACATAAAGTGATGTTGTATCTCTATATCTATTTAGTACCTCAAGGTTCATTTGGCAGGCACTCACATTTTTATCAGTTGGCTGTGTCATGCTCGTCTTCCTCAAGAGCCTTAATGCCAGAATTTATTGGAATTTTACTTAGTGGTTTCAGATATACAGTAGCAACATCTGTTTACAACACTAATACTTTATAGCAAATGTTATTGCCAGTATGTTCATAGATTGTTCTTGGTTCTTGAACAGTACTTTCCATGTTTTTCTTTTCCCTTTTTAACCTGGTTTCTTTTTGCATATTCTGAAACTTTCAATGCAGAACTTAACTGGAAAAATGACAGGAATCTTCTGATCTGCTTTTGGATTGAGACAGAAATCTGAGAGGTGTTTTCCTCGTCTGTCTGTCTCAGCAATGCAGTCTTTAGTTGTTTGCAGTTCTGGTAATTTATGTGGTACTCACTTACTCTAGGCTTTCAGCAATAAATTTCAGATCACATGACACCCCCAGAGAATGCAGCTGAAAATAGGGTCTTATTTTGTGGTAGGCACCATAGAAAACAGAGTATGAGATTGTTCATCCTGAAGAGTTATATTTCAAATAGATAGAGAAAGAATGGAAGGGGAATAGAAGTATGGGGGACTTTTACACATGCTCTGGGGGTGAGGTGGGCGGGTGGTGCTTTAATTAGAGCAGCTCCAAGCACCACTCTAATTAGTGCCACAATAGCTCAAGTATCAGAATCTGAGCTTTAGTTCACGCACCCCCACTGCCATTTTTAAATGTGGGGACGGTGATACACGAGATGCAGGAGGCTGCTGGAGCACAGTAATTACCATGCTCCAGCAGACTCAAAGTTGGCTCTGATGCACTGTAATTACAGCCTCTGCACTCATATACAGGCACTCATAGTGACTTGCTCAAGGTTATACTGAAGGTTGATCAAAATCAGGAATAGAACCTAGTTCTCCTGACTCCCAGTCCTGAGGACTAAAACAACCTTCTCCAATAACATCATTCTTTGGATATATTTTTATCTGTTGGCTGGAATTGGGAGATGGGAGATGCGTATTACCAACCAGATACAAGAATTTCCACTGTCACATGGAAGATGTTGTAATATTTGGATTCACTAAATATGGTGACAGATGATACCAAATGATAATGAAAGAGAAAATGCAATGGGATGGATATGTTTTATGATGTTATTTTCTGACCTGTTTTAAATGCATGATTACTCTGCCTACAAAATATTTCTCTTGTAATCTGTGCAGGTCCACAGCTCAATCCTACTCCCAAAGTCAGTGGCAAAACTGCTGATTTCAGTAATATAGATTTGAGTGCTATGAAGAAAAAGGAACAAATATTTAAATTAAAGTTACCTACGCATTCAGGGCAACAAGTTTGGGATAGGTGCCTATACATGCATACAGAACACATTTGTGACAGCAACTGATCATTTGCAAACGGTTGCAAATTTGGCTCACAATGTGCATTAAAATAAACTATACCCCATTCTCCATGATTGTAACAGTCATAGCCTATCATGCCAAGAAGGGTGAGCTACTAATGTAAGACACAAAAAAGAAGGTGGAACTGCTCAACAGCTACTTTGCCTCAGTCTTCACAAACAAACAAACAGCCTTCAACCAGAAAGCTAACAAAATATAGACAAAATGGAGAAAGACTCAGGATAACTAAAGAGAGCATTGGAGACATTTTAATTAGTTTGAATAACTTTAAGTCAGCAGGACCTGATGAGCTTTGTCCCAGGATCCTGAAAGAGATCTCAGAGCCCTAGCCAATCATACTTCCAAAGTCCTGGGAGGCAGGACAGGTTCTAAAGGACCAAAAAAGTGCCCATCTTTAAAAAAAGGAAAACGGAAGACCTGGGAAATTATAGCCTGGTCAGCTTGACTTCAATACCCAGGAAGTTTTTGGAGAAAATTATAAAGACGTAGGTTTGTAAACATCTGGAAAGGGAAAGGCTCATCATTAGCAGCCAATATGGCTTTGTTAAAAATAAATCTTGTCAAACCACTTTGAACTCCTCCTTTGACGAAGTAACTAATTGGGGGGATGAAAGAAATGCAACAGACAGTGTACTTGGACTTCAGTAAGGCTTTTGATGAAGTCCCACATAACATTCTCATAAGTAAACTGGAGAAATGCGGCTAGATAAAATTACTACAAGGTGAATAGATAATTGGCGCAAGGTTTTCAGTGGGGTCCCACAGGGGCCTGTCCTGGGTCTGGTGCTGTTTAACATACTTATCAATCATTTGGATGTCGGAGGACAGCCTTCTAATCAAGTTTGCAGATGATACAAAACTGAGAAGGACTGCAAACACTTCTGAAGATGGAAATTAGATTTTAAAGGATCTTGACAGACTGCAAAGCTAGGTTAGAGACAACAGAATGAAGTTCAATGCAGAAAAATGAAGAGTGCTACACCTAGGTATGGATGCAAAATACAGAATGGAGACAATAGATTTGTGAATACATAAATATAGAATGAAGGTAGACAGCACTGTTGTTAAGGAGGATCTGGGGAGAGGGTGGTTTTGGTGGGTCAGAGACTTAACAGAAGTCAGAAATGATATGCATTTTCAAAAAGAAAAGAAGCAAGTGTAAATTTGGACTGCATCAACTAGATCATTAGGGGTGAGACACAGGAGATGATAATGTCACTCTACTCAGTGCTGGTTAGGCTCAATCTAGAGTACTGTGAGCAGTTTTGGGCTAGACATTTTAGGAAAGACGTGGAAAAGTTAAAGAAGGTCTGGTTGAGATACGAGCCATGTGAAGAAGGCTGACAGAACTAGGTTTTTTTAGCTTGAGGGAAAAAGGTGATGGAGGTGGGGGACTGAAGTTGTGAGTAATCTTCAAATATGTCAGTCTCCCTCTGTCATTAGGAAGAGGGAGAACTACTGTTCCCCCTTTACCTCAGAGGGCAAGACATAAAGCAATGGCTTTAAATTTCAATTTAAGTCCATTTAAATTTAGACTAGATAGATATCATATAAAAACTTCCTCATTGTTAGGACAGTGAGGCAATGACTAAAATGTCCAGGAATCTTCTTCCCTGAAAGTATTCAAGACAACACTGGATAAGCATTGTACAGAGAGTAATATTGATTTAGGAGTTACTTTCCTGTAAAGGGTTGGACCAGATGATCACAGAGGTCCATTCCCACCCTATATTTTTTTTGTTTTGACTAAGGAAACACAGAATTTATTGTATCTGATCATACAATCACAATAACTTTTATTTCTCTTAGAGATTAATGATTGGTACATGGAAAGAAGGAAAGCCACCATCATTTTCCTAATTAATAGTTCAATGCTAAGTACAAGGTCAAAGAAGCCAAAATCCTCCTGTCCCTTGCTGTGATCATTTTACACCCTAGAATCGAATTTGATTAGCATTATTTTAGGATGGGTTTGTTATTTTGTCATAGAGCAAAACTGAAGTATCTTACCAGGTAGCAAATTTTGGCTACTGTAATTAAAGGGATGTGTTGCTTTCACAAATGTGTCTCTGAAGGAAGATAACTATATACATATGCTAAGCTGCTTACTAAAGAACATTAGTGCCTGCAAATGCTCATTATGCAGGAAATTCAGTTAGTGTACGCGCACACACGTGTAGGAGGGTTATTATAATGGAAAGTGGAAGAAGAAGTTTGTTAATATTATTTTATGAAAAAGCAAATGAATCACTGTGAGACTGTTTCTTGGACAGTGCAAAGAGAGGAAACAAAAGTTTACGTCAGGAGCAGGAATTCCATTGTAAAAGGAGGAAACAGATCTAGAAATCAAGATGCACTGGTACAACTTCCACTTTCCTCCTGATCTAATTGCAAAGCCTTGTTTCTGTTGTACTTATGGCTTCATTAGGAATTATAATTTGTTGCATATTATCAATATATTGAAAGCTAGTTTCTGGATGCAAAAATTAGACAGGAACACATCTTTTCCTGAAAATTACATCCATCGCTTAAGCATTGACTGACCCCTGGGCCTTGGCTGTTGTCATATATTGGCAGATTTTGTTTATCTTAAATGACACGTGGTCAAAAGGAAATTAACAACAACAAAACAATTGATGAATGGACGAAAAAGTTTGAATGACCCAGGTCGCTGAATAACAGATGACTGGCCTGGCTACATGCCTCAGGAAACAGCTGTGTGTGATTTTTTAGTTGTGAGCTTGGTTTGCTTACAGAAAGAATATATAAAATTTAAGAAACTGTAATAATCAACTGACAGTTGCCTCTACTGCTGAGTAGGCCAAAATATTTATCTGCACATTCATCCTTCTGTGCATTTATGTCTTAGTATTTGACAGTATTTGTACTGTATTTTTATAGAAATCTTAATTAATGAGTTTTATAAAAGAAGAGAGTAATAGAATAAAGACTCTCACTTCTTAATATTATTTGTAAATAGGAGAAAAACTTATTTGCAGTTTAAAGATATACTGGGAAACATTAGAGAGTGGGACAAATTAACATCAGCTATCATTCAAACTGGGGACAGACTTACACAGAGGCACTAAAAGAGAAAACAAAGACCTTGGGCACATGAGCAGGGTCCACCTGCCTGATGCTGTTGCTGACCTGATTTCAGAGACTGCTGCTCTCCAACAAGCCATAATGAAGACAGGAGCCAAGGGAATGAACAAGGATGGGCCGTGGCCCCACTATCTGTCAGACAGAGCTGAGTGAACAGCACTGCCTCTCTCTGCACCATCCACCTCTCATAGGGTTCAGGCAAAACTTTAAGCAATAACCAGTGACTTGAATATTGGGAGGGCAAGTACCCACCTAAAGATAATCTAACAGCATAAGGACAGACAGTGACTGGTTTTTACACTCAAGTAAAGATGGACGCATTAAGAAGTGCGAAGGACACACATTGGAAATAAAGAGCTTAAACAGTAAAATCTTCAAGTCAGGGAATGTCTCCTCGTGTACATTCATCATAGTGATGCCCCAGTCTTTACCGAGGCCTTAAAAGACAATCCCTAAATGGAGATCTCTTTTCCTAGTCCATTCCTACAGAAACTAAGAACCATCAGAAATCTTACCTCTCTTTGCTCTAAAACATGTTTCCTTGATAATGTGTTCTCTAACATACATACAGCATAAATATATTATTGACACATCATTCACAGACACAAACAATTTAAAAAACATTAAAATAAGGAACCTTATTGCCAAAACTTTTTGTGAGGACAGGCTGAAAGATCAAGCATGTTACACTTTAATACATATAGTCATAATGATTAATTCACTATTGGAAGGTGCTTAATGACTTTGCTGAGCATTACAATATAGGAAACTAGACAGAACAAAAAGGAGAAAGGTATTTAAAGATCCTGATAAATGGGAATACACAATGACAAGGCTTTAACTTTTACAGTAGAAATAACTACACAGCTATTAGATGTAGATTTTATGAAAAGAAGCCAGCAAAGTCAGACTCTTTTTCTAAAGCCTATACTGGGAGGAAGGCAGGGCTGTAAATGTTACATGAAACATGAAAGATTTAGTTCTCTGGGTGTATTTCTTATAGCACACCAAGGAATTTTATTTTTCATTCAACACATTAATCTGATCTTCCTTTTATTACCACAGTAGTGATCTTGTGCTGCATAACAATATCAGTACTTTAAAAGATTATAGGGTGGCATTGGCAAGGATTTCCCAATTCTCTCCTGCTTGAGATTTTTCAGTGAAATATTACTGATTGCTGTCTCATACTGGGATGAGAGACAAACACCACCAATTACATGATAAATACAAGTCAGCAATTTTTTTAATGATCTACACAGGAGAGATTAATCACATCTGAGGGATCAAAAACTAAATTTGTCAGAAAGGATAGGTAGTTATAATCATGTTCATGATTCCTTCTCTCTACCTTCTCCCCAGTTTAGGCTGTTACACAAGTATCCCAGGAGAACTTCAGGTTTCAGTAGAAGAGAGCAAAGAAGGGCTAACAGACATTAATCTTTTATTATCAGGCTGAGGTCCTTTTGCCTCAATGAATTGTAACACTTTGGATGAGACAGCAGAAAAGCTGCTTATAACAAAAGACAAGGCACGGTAAAAGAAGCCCTGAAATGACTCATTTTCAGAAGAAAAAGAACACAAGGACTTGAAGCTTCAGATTCCCTTCCTCCTCCATGCCTTGCAGTCCTTTCTACAACTCTGCATTTTATATCTGCAGCAACACATTTTACAAGCCAGAGGAGTAACCACAAGCTTATACTTTGGTACATTGATAATTGTTGATGAATGATGCTTATTTGAATGCAAGTAGTCTCTGCAAGGAGGCAGCTAATTTTCCTTCCTGTAATTGTTCTAATATTTTGGATTTATATTTCCCATATAATTCTCATGATTTTACTGGCTAACTCCCCCCTCCAATGTTAAATAACCATGTGTTAAGAAATGGATGGATGGCTAGAAGAGGAGGATTACTAGCACAATTTGGTATTTGGGGTTTGCCTTTTTCTTTTTTTTTTTTCTTTTAAAGTTGAGCATAACATTTCCCCCACTCCAGTCCATATAGCAGATTTCCACACATATGAGATATCACTGCATGCGTCTACCTTCTGCTGTCCCAAGGAATAATGGGCATTTATAGACATGCTCTGGGAGGGTACTTTAATTAGAGTGGTTCTGAGAGCTGTGTAATTAAAGCGCCCAGAACATCCCGTGTATCAGCATCCCTGCACTTGAAACTGGCAGCGGGGGCATTTTAACTAAAGGTTAAATAAGCTTTCGTTAAAGTGCCCCTGCCACCATTTTTCAGCATGGGGACACTGATACATGTGTTGTTGGAGTCTGTTGGAGCAAGATAATTACCACACTGAAGCAGACTCAATTAATCGAGTCTGCTCTGATGCATTGTAATTGCAGCACAATGGACAGCCTCTCTGCACATGTATAGGCACCCAATATGTGTATTTATGCATGCAAAGATAAAAGTAAACAACCCTTGCTTTTCAAAGTGAGCACTCTGGGAAACAAGAGGCCCTTAGGGTGCCTATACATGAGCAGTGAGGCTGCTCCAACAAGCTGTAATTACAGTGTGTTGAAGCAGGTTCGATTAATCACGTCTTGGGAGCATGGTAATTACTGCACTTCAGCAGCCTCCAGCACATTGTATCAGCACCCCTGCACTTCAAAATGGTGGTGGGGGCACTTCATAAAAAGCCCATTTGACAAGCTTTAGATAAAGTGCCCCTGCCACCATTTTGAAGTAAAGGGATGCTGATACACGAGATGCTCCGGGTGCTTTATTTAGAGTGGCTCTAAGAATCAATTGAATTAAACCGCCCTCCCCCCACTCCCGGAGCACATGCATAAATGCCCTTAGTTACCTAAGTCATCTTTAGTTAGGCTAGACAGATAGATAGCGAAGTACATTGGGCCCTTTATCTTCCTTTAGAGCATCAGGTATTGGCCACTACCATAAATAGGCTAAGGAACTGGATCCACTGAAGACCTGAGCCACAATAAAAAATTTTTCCTTTAAATATCTTTCTGAAAGTAGAAATTTAGGCAATGCCTCCTTCCATACATAGGTAGAGTTGGTTATTTTATTTTGCTGAGTTGTGACAAAAAATTTAGAGCTGGCATTAGACTTACAAAAATCACCGTCCTCTTAAAGTGAGTAAACATGAATAACTTAAATTTAAAATTCACCCCTACTTTTGAGTCAGTGGGCCTTTGGGGTCAAACTTTGGGGCATAACCCTAGTATAATGTGATACCCACCTGGATATCATCAAAAAAACACAGAAAGCTGGTAGGGACCTCAGAAGTTTGCTTTGGCCAACTCTTTTTTAAGGCAGGATCATCACCATCCAGACCATTTTAGGCAAGTGCTTGTCAAACCTACACTCAAAATTAATAATTAACTGAGAGATTCCACAACCTCTCTGGGTTATCTCTTTTGGCATTTAGCTAGACTCACAGTTATGAAATTCTTTCCAATATATAGCTTGAATCTCCCCATTCCAGCCTATTACTGTAGACCAGGGGTGTCCAACCTTTTTGAATGCGGGACCGGATCATGAACTTTTTATCACCCAGTGGGCTGGCGAGCCATATTCAAACACCCTCTGTCCTGGGCCAGAGAGACCCTGCCTGTGTAGCACTACTGTACCTGCCTGTTACTGCAAGGCTCATGGTAGCTGCTGGTGGGCAGGGGCAGGAGGGACCCATTCTGCATCCAGCCAGCTACTGCTCCAGAGACTGAAGGGGAGAAATAAATAGCTCCACATCCCCATCCCCTGAGCAGCACTGCCTGAGGGGGGCCGGAGCGAGGTGACCGCTGCATCACAGCCCCTCACCCACCCGCCCGCATGGCCCCACATACCGTGGTGTCCGGCTGCCCATGCACGCAGCCCCAGAGGCCTCAGCACTGAGAGCCCGGAGTGCGGGGTCCGGCAGACACTGGCTCCCACCACCTCACCCCGCAGAGGTCACACCAGGACCCCACCTGCCGAGCCCCCCCAGGGCTACCCCGTCAACTGCCTGTGCCAGGCACCGCACCCCATTCCCACCCTGTGGCTGCCGAGCCCAGCGGGTCCCCAGAGGCGGGTGGGATGCCAGGGGCAAGGGGCCAAGCTGGAGAAAAGTAAAAGCAGGCGCTGTCCCCAGCTTATCCCGTCAGGTGCAGCTGGGGCAGCCCTGCACTGCGCAGCCCTTTGGGGTGGCAGGACCCGGCCCCATGTGGGTGAGCAGCTCCCCTCCCCTCCCCCACTCGCCTGTCCCGAGCGAGTGACCTCGGGCCTCAGAAAATGGCTTGGCAGGCCGCATAGCGGCCTGCAGGCTGTATGTTGGACAAGCCTGCTGTAAACACAGAGATCAACTGATCACTATCCACTTTATAAAAAAAAATCCTTTTTGCATTTGAAGACTGCTGTCAAATCCCTTCTTAGTCTTCTCCTCTCTAAGCTAATTAATCTTGGTTCTCCAAACCTAGCCTCATACATTATGTTTTCTAGACTATGTCTGTGGAGTTCTCCTATAAACTTTTTTCCTACTTGTCCAGAGTTTCTTGAAAGGAGGTGCCCCTGTCTGGTCATGCCCCTCTTGGGTGCCAGGCCCCTGTCTGGGACTGTGGCCTCCCACTCTGCCTCTCTCTGGGCTCAACAGTTGCTCAAGCCTTGAATGTGCCCCTGGCAGGGCTGAAGGTGATCATGTGCCCCTTTTGGCACTGATGGGACCTACATTGTGAAAGGGGAGAACAGAGCCTAAAGGGTGATCTGCACCCCCTGCCTACCTCAGTTAAGGGAGTGCATGGGAGAAGCGAGCTAAGACTGGTGCAGTGTTTCTGGAACAGCCTTGGTTGGTCTTCCAGATTGGTGGGGAGCGTGCTAACGGAGGGACTTCCGGTTCTGGTGAGGGGCCTTGTGGGGACGCCTGTATTGTGCCAGAGAGGCAGATGCTGGACCAACCCTTTGACAGGGTGCAGCAAGTGGCCAGAGTGGAGCCAGTGAGTCAGTCTGCTCTGCACGGTGTTCGGAGGAGCATGGGTTCCCCACAGCAGCCTGTAAAGGACATGGGAGTAGATGGTGGTGACTCTAGTGAGGAAACATGCAGAGAGGTAAGAGTCAGGTCAGAAGTTACCAGGGACATTGTGGAGAGGGTGAGGAGCCTGGATTTTGGAGTGTTTCCCCGCACAGGGCCCTGCCCTCAGCAGAGGTGAAGGACTGGCACAGGGACTGTACCCCAGGACTTTTAATCCTTTATAGAGAGAGGGTCTGGGGCCAGGAAGGGGCAGTGGCCAGCTGAAAAGGGCCCACAGTGATGGGATGGGGAGTGACAAAGAGCCAGTGAGCCAATGGGTTGTTTCCCGGAGGCGAGGACCAGTTTAGTAAATTGGACTTATGATAAGTGGACTCTACTAGGGAGTAATTACCTCAAAAGAGGGTCTGACGAATATAACAGTGGCTGCTGCCATCCTTTGTTATAATTTTTGGGTTAAGTTATATATTTTTCTAGAGTTAAGGGGACTAGCTGTCTGAAGACCCTCAGCGGGTTGAGCATCTATGGGCCCCATAGGATTGTAGAAAGGGAGGGGCTGAATCAGAAACTGGCCTTGTTACAGACTACCAACAAGGACTGCTGTTTTGGCCCATACCAGTGGGCAAAACCAGTAAGCCTCAGCACAGATCATCTTTTCTGGAGGCCGGAAGTGGTTAGGGTTGGGTAAAGGGAAGGTTTGGAGCTTTGCGAAGAAGCCAAGGTATTGTACCAGAAAGGTTGCCTGTGGGAGAACTAGCTGCTAGTACTATATAACATTAGAGCCATGGCAGGAGAGAAGAAACAGTGATCAGGAGACCTGGGTGACATATTCTAGGTCCCACCATGCTGCTGTCAGTAGGCCAAGGGTCGGTTAGGAAGAGCCTTAAGCCTTAAAATACCTACAGGCAGCACAGCCATATACTGCCTCTACTGTCCCAACCCAAACCACTGATATAACTAACTATATCATAAACCTAAGCCCCTGGGCTATAACATAAACATAAAGGGGAAGCAACCCTCTGCTCCTTTAAGAGGGAAAACTTCCCCTCACTGCTAGTGAGCTCCCCTAGCCTCAACATGGATCCAGATGCAGCCCCACAGTTCCTTCAGGAGCCCTGCTGCCAGGAGCGCTTTACTCTGTGACTGCCAGGGAGAGGCTAGCCCAAGCTGCAGGCTTATATCCATAGGCAGGGGAAGGCCGGGGATAACACGGTGTAGGTCCCTGAAATGCAGCTCCACTGCTCCAGAGACACTGGCATGCCCCGCTGCTACAGCTCCATGCCCAGTGCCCCTGCAATGGCCCTGTGGCAGGGAGGGGCAGGCACGCACTGCCCTGCACCACCCCCTGCATCCCATCTGGCACCACCCACTGCATCCCCCAGCCCTCCCAAATAATATTTTCTCCTGCCACCGCTGCTTATATCCTCCCAGGGTCCTGCCCTCTTTGGGTCAGCAGACTGCCTGGGCTCCCTGCAGGTGCCTGCTAATTGGCTTAACTGCCTTGTAACCATGGAAGCCTAGAGCTGCTGCACCCTGCCTGGCCTGCAGTGCCCCCTTACTGAGCTACTTCTTCCTTAAAGGAACAGAGAGCCCCAGGCTCTCTGCTATAGCGTCCTATGTTCACCAATACTCTTAACGAAAAGGCCGGGAGGGTCAGTTTGCTAACTATCCAAGATGAATGGTTCTTTAAACCTAAGTTAAATCTCCCAGTAGACTGGGCTTTTCTGCAAAATCTCCAGTTCTACTTGGACCCAACCAGCTCACAGATAACTCACAAAATGCTACTCAGAGCTTTTCAGTAGATATTCAGAGGCCACAGAGGAGGATATAAGATCATTAATGAGCAGTCATTTATAACTAAACTGAAAGATAACAACAATATCCCTTATAGGACATTGATTTTAAAAAGGAGCTTTTATTTTTTGCATTGGAAAGAAATTTGCAGGGGATGTAGTTTTTATAACCACTGGCCAATGATACCACTACATAATTGTCTCTTAATCTAAGTCATATGTATGGGGCACTGCTACCCAGAGCTTCTCATGATACCCAGGAGGATTCTAGATAGGAACTATGATTGTGACAACTGCCTACGGCTCAGTCGGCACAGAACAGGAGGAATATACTGCCTCAGTCCATTACCAATTAGAGAATATTTCTAGGCTTGATGCCTGGCATGTGGTCAGGGGCTCAAGCTATGAGTCCATTTGATCTTTGTTTCCTTCCCTCTCATTCTCAGCAATTAGCAAGTTAGCTATGCATATCATGTTTGGGTTTGTAATCTGGGTTAAACCTCATGTGCCCACATAAAAAAATAATTCCACTTTATTCCTTTTTATCATGATGTAGGGCAAACAAAAACCTTGCTCTGTATTAAATAAAGTAGGAATAAAGAATACATACTTAAATAAATCAGCAGTTTTGCAATAAGAATAAAGAAGGGAAATCACTATTAGGTATCTAAAAATCTAAGTCAGAAAGAAAATGATTAATAGGTACAGAATACTAGTAAAAAATAAGTTAGAAGGTCAGTTAGAAGGGCCAAGGCAGCAATGGAACTCAGGCTAGCAACAAGAATTAAGGACAACTAAAGTCCTTTTTCAAGTATATAAAGAGCAAAAAGAAGGTGCATGGTAACATAGGACCCCTACAGAACAGGCTAGGGCAGTTAGTGACAGGAGGAACCAAAGCTGAACTCTTCAATGAGTTTTTTGCATCAGTAGTCCTGAACATGGGCAAAGACATATCTCCACATTGGACTATAGAAAGGGACAAGAAGGACACCACCCCACCAACGGTTAGTGCCAACCTAAGTGCCTCTTCACTATAGGGGCTTGATGTGCTCAAGTCAGCAGGCCCGGATGCTCTTCATCCCAGGTTGCTGAGAGAATTAGCCAGTGTCATAGCATAACCACTGGGAAGACTGTTTAAGCAGTCATGATGCTCAGGACAGGTCCCAGAGGAATGGAAAACAGCCAATGCGGTCCCTATTTTCAAAAAGGAGAGGAAGGAGGATCTGAGTAATGATAGGCCAGTAAGTCTCACCTTTATTCTTGGGGAAATCTTTGAAAAAATTAAGGACTACATATGTGGGAGTCCAGCAGGAAAAAGTAACGCTGAAACGCAGCCAGCATGGATTCATAGCAGGTAGATCCTGCCTGACAAACCTTGTTTTTTTTTATGACCAGGTCACAAACTGTTTAGACACAGGAGTCAAGGTGGATGTCTTATACTAGGATATTAAAAATGCCTTTCACACAGCGTCACATCCCATTCTCATAAAGAAACTAAGTGGCTGTGACTTAGATGATTACACTGTCAGGTGGTGGTGAATTGGAAATGGGATGGACCAAGAGAGTGGTAGTGGATGGGTTGGTCTTGACTTGGAAGGATGTGGGCAGTGGTGTCCCCCAAGGCTTCGTCCTCAGGACAGTGCTGTTCAATATCTTCATCAGTGATTTGGACAAGGGCATGATAAGCACATGGTCCAAATTTGCAGATGACACCAAATTATGTGGCAAAGTAGACACATTGGATGGCAGGGAATGAATTTAGGCAGATTTAGACAGGCTGGAAAAGTGGGCAGAACAAAATAGGATGCAGTTTAACAAAGATGAATGCAGAGTACTACACCTGGGGAGAAGGAATCATCAACACATACAGATTGGGAAATGACTTTCTAAGCAGTACAGGATCAGGAAGGGATCTTAAAATCTTTAACCATTAAAATAAAGTTAATTTTGTTATGATTTACTTTTTATAATAATTTGATCATCCATTATTATTGTTCTGGAATTAAGCATCTATTTTAAATTTCTTATTGCTTAGCATAAATATATTGAACATATTGGTCTCCTGATTTTAGATATTTGACCTATTGGTCTCATGATTTTAGAACTTAAATTTAGTATGAGGAAAATGCTTATGCATGAAGGATTACAAAATGAAGGATTACAAAATAGTAGATCATGCTGCACCCTGATGGCTGAAGAGTGCAAGCAACGATCCCCACAAAGACTGCAGACCACAAAACCAGAAGATCATGTCCTACCAATCCCAGCCTGCCAACAAGACAAGAAGGATGGCTTTTGCATCTGACTCAGCGGAATCCATAGGCTTGTATGGACAGCTATCGCTATAAAGAATGAACACAAAGACAAGGCTTTGGGTCTTTTCCACCTGCAAGAAGGAGTTCTGGGCACGTCCAACAAGACCTGACTCCAACTCTCATGGTCAGCCTGGTTGGCCACCAGACTGACCTTGAGCAACTTTGAAACTTGGTAACGCCTTAACCTTTGCAGGACTGCCTAACTATCTGTGTGTGTGTTTGTCTCTTTTGAATGAATGGATGAATGAATGAATGAATGAATAAGTATGCATGGGAATGAGGGAGTGGGAAGTTACTGGTAACAGATGAGGTCATTACTGCTCAGCCAATGTGATGCAATCACAAAATCTCATAAAATATTTTCTCTCTCATCACAGGAGAAAATGGATCCAGGATGTTACCTTGCTCTTTTTTGCTAATGCTAAAGTGAAGAATGCCTAAGAAAAATGGCAACACCCCAGAGGCATGTATCTGATCATGCAAGAATAGGAAATTAAAATGAAAAACTTTAGTCGCATCACATCAGAAGTTTAAACATCAATAGTAAAAGCTGGTATAGGGACAAAATGATTTCCAGGAACTCAAAATGAACCAGTGAGACTAATGGAAAATTGGACAATAGTTTTTGATAGTTCATTAAGTACAAGTTTTTGAGGACAAATAGCTAATATGCATCTCAGCAGGTCATCTTTGGATAGTAAATCTGACTCTCTGTGGAAAATTACCGAAAAGACTGACAAGGGACCTCTTAACATGATCATTAAAAATTGTCATCTTCATAGAAACATTTGACATGGACTCAAGGAGAGAAGATCAAACCTGTAATCTACTGCCAGCAGTGCAACAATTCTGAGTCAGCTATATGAGTGTACAAGCCAGAGACTTGAGATGGAAGAATTGATGTTTCCTGGAAACAAAACACTTGGCTGCTTTTGGTTTGCAAACATGTATCAGATGTAGCACAACTAGAGGGAGAGTCCTCCAGTTCTAGTCAATAAGAAAAAAAACCCTATTTATCAGGATAAAGACAGGCCTGTTTTAGCCCTGGAGAGATTGTACATTCCCCAAGCAGAATTGGGTACACAGCCTGTGGAGTACAGAATAATGGCAAGAAAAGGAGCTCCTGGGAAAATGCTCACTTTATCGAGCTATTTGACCATTTCCTAAGCACAAGAAACAGATGCATGAGAAAAGGTGCTACTTTTAGACCAGGAGATTATCCTGCTATGAAACTGCCCCCAGCATATATCTAATGTGGTCATGAAAAATAAGAGTATCTTTGTTTTCAATTATTTTTTTTTTCCTCTGGACACAGCACAGATATAGTCTATGAACAATACCATAACTGGTTGGCACTTTACAAAAGAAAAAAAAAGTGATAAGCACCTACTCTGCGCATATATAACATATGCTATAACTGGGAAGCAATTGTCCTGAAAGGAGAAATGCAGGCTAGAAAGTAAGTCCAAGCACAGTAATAGACTGCAGTGACATTCTTTCAGTGAGTGGAACTTTGTGATAGTTCTTGGTTGACTCCTTTGCAAATTCAATAGCTGCCTTAATTTTTTTCTTTTGAAATGAGTGCAGTCATCAGGAAGCCATTCCATGCTTGGGAAGTAAAATGTCATGGTAATAAAAATTATCCTTTCTAGACAGAATATGGTTTTGGAATAGAGAATCCAAAATTCCAGATCCGATCAAACCTGAATATCTATGGGACTATATTTTAACCTGCAACTGGAAGACAAACAACATGCCAGAAGAGGAGTCCTTTTTGAGAGTTAGATTAATAGTGTAATGTTGTGCACCAGTGAGTATATACACTATAGGTCTGCCTCTGGCCGGCAATAGGCCTGTGCAAAGCAGAAAGTATTTGCCTGGGATTTGTATTTGGTGATTTGGAGGAACAGTGATTTGATTCAAATCACTGTCCTGATTTCATTTGGCTGAATCAGAATCTGAAGATATTCAGCACCAAATCTTACTTGGCTATACAGGCAGGCAGTGCCAGTGGGAGCAGCTGAGGGAGCAGCCAGATGAGCCCTGGCTTGAGCCAGCAGTCCTGGGAGAAGCCATGGCTCATCCGGCTGCACCACAGCTGCCCCCCTGCCAGGGTGATGCAGGCAGTGATGGCAGCCCTGGGAGAAGCTGCAGGAGCTGGGGGGAAATGTTTGGAAGCTGGGGGGAAATGTTTGGAAGCTGGGGGGAATGATCGGGGGTGGGGGGAATGAACAGGGGCTTCTCCCCAGCTCCCGGTTTGATCCTCCAGTTCCCGGTTTGATTCCCCCCAGCCCTTGCAGCTTCTTCCAGGGCTGCTGGCTCAAGCCACGCTCATTAGGCTGCCCCTCTGCGGGAGTGAAGCAGGCAGTGCTGGCAGCCCTGGGAGAAGCCACAGGGGCTGGGGGATCAAAGCAGGAGCTGAGGAATCGAATTGGGAGCTGAGGGGAAGCCCCTGTTCATTCCCCTAGATCTCAGTTCAATTCCCCAGTTCCCAGTTTGATCCCCCAGCTTCCAATCATTCCCCCAGTTCCCAGTTCAATCCCCGAGCTCCCCAATCATTGCCCCCAGCCTCCATGGCTTCTCCCAGGGCTGCCAGCACTGCCTGCCTCACCCCAGTGGAGGAGCAGCTGGCCGAACAGTTGGAGCCGCAACTTCTCCCAGGGCTGCTGGCTCAAGCCAGGGCTCATCTGGCTGCTCCCCAACCTGCTCTTGCTTGCACTGCCTAGACTGTACAGACAGGCACTATGGCTGAATCACTAAATCAATTCCAAATCGAATCAGAAGCCCCTGATAGATTACTGGGTCTCCCAATTCAATTCAGATTCAGAGATTTGGCCGTCAAATTGGGCTGTATCTCCTCCAAATCGAAATGGCTACTAAAGCTTCACAAAGCACTCGCTAGCAATGCTAGGTGGAGTCTGTCACAGCCCTAGCTACAGCATCTGCTCTATTTTGCACGAGGTATATCTGCTTACACGTTTAGCTCAGCAGGTCTTTTAGTCTTTGTAGCAGGGCATTAAGGTGCCTGCTCCTCTTAGAGCGGAGATAAGAACCCAGGTGCAGGTTGCCAAGACAACTGGTTAATGAGGGAATTGGCCACACCTGCACCTGGTTAGCTGGCCGGAGGACGCAGGGCCCTAGGCCCATATAAGCCCCAGGGCTGGGACCAGTCCCCTGCTAGCAGTTGAAGGGGAAGGAGCCTCCAGGAGAAGAAAGGGCCCAGAGATGTGGTAGCTGGTAGATACGCTATCCTTAGACCAAAGCGGGGCCAGAAGCCCATAAGGTATTCTTGCCTACTAGGCACCAAGCCTCAGAGAGGGCATTTTACTCTTTTAAAGGGGCAGAGCATGATGTGAGCTCTGCATTAAGTTACAGCCCAGGGACTCATGGTGGTTGAGTGTATGCTGTCCGATAACAACTGGTGATTTGGGTGAGGCTAGTTGGGGAAGGAGGAGGCCTCATAGGGGCCCACTGCAGCGTGGGGACCCTGGCACCAGAGAGGGCACAGCATTTGGGGGCACGGACCCTGGCGCCAGAGAGGGCAAAGCATTTCAGTGCATAAAGCCCAGCTCCAGAGAGGGCGCCATACATGAGACGGGGCTGCAGAGAGTCCGACGAGGACAAGGATGCCAAATTAATAAGAGGCCTAAACAAGACAATGCCTGTATCATCTGCGAGGCTTGGGGCATGGTAAAGGGATGGTTGGAGCCATGCATACGGCCCATAAGGCTGAGAGACTTAGGAACTATCCACAGTGAAATGGAACATCAAAGAGGGGGGTAGAAACAACAGGGTTAGTAGGATCTATCTCATCTGTGTCCAAAACTAAAGCTCAAGGGCAGCCTCCCTATATTTATTATACTGACAAGACGTGGCGGGCAAGAACGAGGGTGCTTGTAGGGTGAAGGACTGACACGATTAAGGACCTGAAGGGGTAACACGGCCACCCCTAGGTACCCCACCCTGATACAGTCTTACCCAAAATATGTCAATCAAGATAGCAGCTATCATAAGATGGACTCTTTTTGAAGTGTTTTCTGGAGGAACATATATTGAGTCTGTTGGTGAGAGAAGACGCTGGACAGAGTGACAGATTCTAATGCCAGTCCTACCAGTAACCTACTGTTGACAGCCACTTCACTGTTCTGTGCTGTTTTGCCCCCTGCTTTTTTTTTTTTCTGTTTCCATGAGCAAAGATTATCTTAGCGTCAGTTTGTCTAGTGCCCAGCATGATTATATTCCAATCTCATTTGAAGCTTCTAGGCTGTACTGTAATCTAAGCGGTAGTAAATTGATATGAAACCTATCTGAGATTTCTGAGGTTCAAATAAAAGGTTCAGTGGACCATGTTATACAATGAAAAGTGTCACTCTTCAGTTTCTAAGCAAGAAGTTTTTAAATTTTTTTTTCTTTTTTTTTAAATGATTTGCCTTTGATTGCTACTCGTCCAGTAAAGTCTGGCTGCATCCGACAACATCAAGCTATGCAGAACAATGTAGCATTGTCTGCAGTCCTTGCTATTATAATAAGTTAACAGTTTCTGTAAACAAAAAGTGCTTTAAGAAAGATGAACCGTAAGATATCTTTTGAATTAAGCACATGGCAAGCTCTTAAAACAGGGAAATAAATCTTTTTCAGCTGGCAAATGTAGCAGGAATAGTTCATTTCTTCAAGAAGATTGCATTGGTTCTGCACTGCCAATATCACAGACAGAGCCATTGTTTTAGTCTCAGCTAGTGTTATTTATACACTGCAGACAAACACTCCTTTCTCTAGCAGTGTTTTCTAACTCACTTCAAAAAATCATCCATCAAATCCTATCAAAACAATATTTTATTTTCATATTATTTTTAATATTGCAGTTTCTCTTTTTGCAAGATGGTGGTTCAATCTTCATTTTCAGAAGTTTTAAAGGACAGAAGTAAGCATTACATCATTTAGCTTGAGCTTCTATATAACACAGACTATAAAATGAAGCCATAAAATTTCAACCAATTACTCCTATATAGAATCCAATAGCTTATGTCTGACTGAAGTATACCTTCCAGAAATAAGTATACACTCTTGAATCTACCCCTTCCTTTGGCAATTTCTTCCAACAGTTAATCACTCAGAGTGTTAAAACTTTTTGTCTTATAGTTACTTCTAATTTGATTTTGTCTAGCATTCATTTCCAGGCACAGGTTCCTATTGAGCCCTTTTCTGTTAGATAATAGAACCTTTAGTGTCCATCATTATCTTGCCTTCAAGATACTCTGAGCTGTGCTAATAACCTGTTTTTTGTTGCAGTTTCAACAAATTGAAAATAGTTTGTTTGGAGATCAACCAAAAATGATAAATTTTCCCCACTTGATAATTGGGGTAAAAAATACATGTTTCATCTTATATAAGACAATAACATTATCCAAATAGAGTTAATTTCTGAGAGGTTTTTAAATTTGAAGGTCTCTACCTGAAAAGTTAGTTCAAATTAAAAATAAAATCCTCCTCTCTGCCCAGCCCCATTTTTAAAAAGTCAAGTAGGAAATATTTCAACTTTTCTAGATTTTTTTTTTTGACACACAAAAATTCAGTGAAAAGATGCTATTTCATGCAAAGTTTTAGTGTTGCTAAAAATGTGGAGTTTTTGCTTAAAACAGTTCAGTTGCATTTCACCCAAGTCTGGTACTTCTGCATCAAAATTAAGTTACCCATTATCTTTTTGGGAAGAAAGATTATCATTGAGCTTCTTATCACTGCAAAACATTTTGCCAGTACTTCAATAGTCCGTGGCTGTTCTTCAAACCTCCATTTTTTTCACCAGCCCTTAAAAACAGGGGTCATCTGAACTGAATACAATTTTCTAGCGCTGGTCTCATTGACTGAAAAAATCTAATCCTATACAGGGATTCTTGCCCAAAACTATTTCCTTCTATTCTTCTCCTAGGTAAGAAATTGCAAAGATGTCACAAAGTGAATATCTCCACAAATGAAGTGACCAATATTTGTCTGAGGAATTTAAGGAATACTTTCCTGAAACTATTCCTTCCTTTGCTTCCACAAATGTAGAGACCTTTCATAGGCTGCAACATTTTGATGGCTGCACAAAACCCAAGCAAACAGACATCTTAAAACTTTTTCATACCACAAATGCCTAAGGTGGTGTGCCTTTTCATGGCCCCGGCAGATGCTCTCAAGGACCTGATCCTGCCTGCCCTAGTAATCCTCCTACAGGGAAATTCCCAGGGCACGTGTTTATCACTGCTGCACCCCAGGAATCCCCCTGCGGTGTGGGGGGAGGGGTGCTTTTTTATGTTTCATGGCCCCTGAAGCCCTTGGAGTGGCAGGGATCATACATTGCAGGACAACATCCCTGGCAACCTGTAGATGCTAATGAATTGGATCATCTGTGCTGAGACACATCCTGGTACAGCTGATCCCTCTCCAAATATGTTTATTTATACCCATACTGCATAACACTTGAGTTGCCGTACCCAAGCACAGCAAGATGAATTAAAGGCAGAGTATCAGTCTGATTCTAAACTCACTGTACTTAGTGGTTTTAGGCCAGATTTCATAGAATCATAGATGTAGGGTCGGAAGGGACCTTGTAGATCTTCAAGTCCGACCCCCCGCTTGGGCAGGAGGAAAACTGGGCTCAAATGACCCCAGCCAGGTAGGCATCAAGCGTCTTCTTAAAGACCCCCAGGGTAGGAGCCAGCACCACTTCCCTTGGAAGCTGGTTCCAGATCCTAGCCGCCCTAACTGTGAAGTAGTTCTTATGGATGTCTAATCTAAACCTACTGTCCAACAACTTGTGGCCGTTATTCCTTGTTATCCCGGGGGGCACTAGGGGAAACAAGGTCCCCCCTAGTGAGTTTATAGATGGTCACAAGGTCCCCCCTCAGCCTTCTCTTGTGAAGGCTGAACAGGTTCAGGTCCCGTAGCCTCTCATTGTAGGGTCTGCCCTGCTGTCCCCAGATCATGCGGGTGGCCCTCTTCTGGACCCTCTCAATGTTGTCCACATCCCTCTTGAAGTGGGATGCCCAGAACTGGACACAGTACTCCAGCTGTGACCTGACCAGTGTCGTGTAGAGGGGGAGGATCACCTCCTTGGCCCGACTTGAGATGCACCTGTGGATGCACGGTAAGGTCCAGTTAGCCCTGCCGACCGTGACCTCGCATTGTCGGCCCATGTTCATCTTGGAGTCAATGATGACTCCAAGATCCCTTTCTGCCTCCGTGCTCTCAAGAAGGGAGTTTCCCATCTTATAAGTGTGCTGCCGGTTACTACTGCCCAAGGGCAGCACCCTGCACTTGTCAGTATTGAAACGCATCCTGTTTCTGTTAGCCCACCCCTGCAACCTATCCAGGTCTTGCTGCAGTCTTTTCCTCCCTACTAGCATGCCCACCTCACCCCAAATTTTGGTATCTTCAGCAAATTTAAACAGGTTGCTTTTCACCCCATCGTCCAAATTGCTGATAAAGAAATTAAACAGTGCGGGCCCAAGGACCGAGCCCTGGGGAACTCCACTGCCCACTTCCCCCCAAGTCAAATATGATCCATCCACCACCACCCTCTGAGTATAACCCTTCAGCCAATTTGCAATACATCTGACTGTGTAGGCATCAATGCCACAGTTGCCTAGTTTTTTTAATGAGGATGGGGTGGCTGACAGTGTCAAAGTCCTTGCTGAAGTCCAGAAAGACTACATCCACGGCGACACCTGCATCCAATGCTTTTGTGACCTGATCGTAAAAGGCAATCAGGTTGGTCGGACATGACCTGCCCCTGATGAAACCGTGCTGGTTGCCCTTGAGCATCATCCCCGATGCCGGCCCATCACAGATGTGCTCCTTGATGATCTTCTCAAACAGTTTCCCCAGGATTGAGGTAAGACTCATGGGCCTATAGTTGCCCAGGTCCTCCCTCCTCCCTTTCTTAAAGATGGGGACCACATTGGCTATCTTCCAATCATCTAGCACCTGGTCCGAGCACCACAAGTGCTCATAAAGCCATGCCAAGGGCCCAGCAATAACCCCTGCTAGCTCCCTCAACACCCTGGGGTGGAGAGCATCTGGACCTGCTGATTTGAACACGTCCAGCCCCTCCAGAAGCACTCTAACCCGGTCCTCCTCAACCTGAGGTCTGGAGGCGTTCCCCTCAAGTCCGTCTTGAATCACGGTGGGGGAGTCCTGGTCCCTGCACAAGAAAACGGAGGTGAAGAATTTGTTAACGAGGTCTACTTTCTCCTCTGGTGCAACCACCGGATTGCCCAGCATATCTTGCAGGGGTCCCACATTTCCCGGTGCCTCCTTCATCCTCCCTATATATTTGAAAAAGGGCTTTTTATTATCTTTGATCTTGGATGCTAGTCCTAGCTCTATGTCCTCCTTAGCTTTCCTAACAGCCCCCCTACAGGCTCGAGCAGTGGAGGTATACTCCTCTTTGGAGATAGCTCCCGCCCTTCCACCAGCTGTACACCACCTTTTTGGCAACCAGGCATTCCCGGACTTCCTCGGTGAGTCAGGGAGGCTTTCGGGCACTCTTAAGTGGAGGTCCTGTATCTCGGCTAGGAATCTCCTGGAACTTCAAAGTACTTAAATGGCAATTTGGTCCAATATATCACAATTCAGCATGAAACTTTAGCGTGTGTTTCACAAATAACTGCAAGTATTCATCTTCAAACTTCCAAGACATGGAAATAGCTACTAAAATGCTATCATGGCATCTATGTCATTTAAACAGTAATATAAAAGATCAATTGCCCTCATTTCTATCCTCATTATGTAAATAATATTTTCTGCACCACTGACTTGATGGTGTTCTTCACTACTAGTGTTATAGCCAGCTCTTATACACCATTATATATAAAAACAATTACATGTTCTTTGTGCAGCTTATATCCTAGCAAGCTTTGATCCGTTATAGTAGGCATCATCACTAGGTGTCAATGCAGACTTAATTCTACTACAATATTGTTACTACTATTGTGACCCAATCATTTTACTACTAAAATTATTTGGTAACAAATTGAAGTAACGTGATCGTTATCCACTAGATCTTAGCAAACCCAATACTCTCAGGTATTTACTTTGGGCTTGGTGAATTAATGGAAAACCTGCCAAGTATTTTGAACCAGCCCGGATTATCATTTTTTTAAAATAAAATAAAATTCCAGCTTCTCAGCTTTACATAGCTTTCTGGTAACTTGTAAAGAAACTCATTTTGACACGGAAAAAAATTACATTATATTGAGAAAGCTACCAGGTAGTTTTCCTCTGACTTCTCCTTTGTAGTAAAAAAAGTATCCTTAATAATGGTAGCATAATAGAACCATGTAGCTGGGCAACCAAATGGCTGGGCTTCCACAACAGTTGGTCCCAAAATAGGGATCTAAACCCAAATAGAGTCATGACAAGAGTATGAGGTCATAAACTCAGACCAGAAATGAAGTTGCAGGATGACCAAGGTGGGGGCACTATAGAAAGAGACTGAGAAGCACTACAATAGTATTGAAAGTATTTTTAGGAGACTATAAAGGATTTAAAGAAAGCACTGTGTTCTATTAATTGAATTTGGCCTTTTAGATGTTGCGTAGAATCCATAGGATGTCACAGAATGCTAGAATGACATTCGTATTGTCACAGGATTTTAGGCCTAGAAGGGACTTGGAGGGTCGTCTAGTGAGTCCCTGAATGACTGAGCTGACCAAGGGCATGTATCTCATTGTGTAAGTATCTAAATAGGTAAATGGACAAGTACAACATTTATGGTTACTATGGGCCCATGGCTAATGGTGTATAGTTTGATTAAAATATATACAAATCTAATCTGATAATTAATATAAACAGATTTGGCAAAAAATTCTTTAGTACGGGCGTTGATTTTTCACATTTCAAATGTCAGGTTTAGCTTTCCTTTATGTTACTATTTGTCATATTGGATACTGAGCTCTCACAGGAGAAAAACATTTGAAGATATTCTTACATTATTTAATATTTTTGCTGGAACCTCAGCTGGAATCAAGAATATTGTGCACTTTTTTATAATATAAGCAGAAGTGCTAGGCCTCGTTTTTAGCAAAAAGTTTCTTGAGGTGCTTCATGTTTTTCCCTAAAAAACCCAAAAAACCAAAACAACACACAGAAACAAGAATGGAAATAAGAATGAAAAATTATTTAAAAAAAAATCAAGATTTTGGATTTTTCTTTTAGTAGGGGAGACCGACAAACGATTTTTGAATGATTGCCACTGTTTACCACAAGGGTAAAATTTAGATTAGGATCTTGATTATTATCTACAGTAGAAGTGTCCAACCTGCGGTATGGGTATGGGTGTTACAAGTAGCATAGGTAGCCTCTGTGGTCAGGTACATACAATACACTTTTACCAGTCTAAGTAATCAGAAACTGGTCTATACCTATAACAGAACAGAAATTTGGCCCACATAGGCTGGTTTAAAAATGGTACAACCTGGTTTAAGATTTTCACCCTGTCCCAAAATGGCAAATGTGTATTCTGTTCACTACTGATCTAAACTATGTAGGAAACTGCATAAACTGCAGGAAACTATGTTGCATAAACTATATAGGAAACTGCATAAACTGCAGTTTTATGCAGGAAACGGCATAAAACTTAGATGAGTTCCACCTTGGGCTTTTTGAATGTCTGTGCCTAGCCTGCATGTGCATGCGTTAAACTGGGGAGAGGACAGGCAGCACAGTGGCAGATAAAGCAGGAAGCAGAAAGCAGAGCAACAGATCAGGCACGGAGCACAGAGGACAATGCAAAAGCAGAACAGCAGCTTGATCAGGGAGCAAAAAGAACAGGAAGCAGAAACCTGAGCAGCTGATCAGGCAAGGGAAAGCGGTCCTCAGATGTGGAGCTAATTTGTAGCCCTCATTGGCCTAGGAGCACCTATACACATTAGTGCATAGCAGCATTTTTAAAAATGTTGTTCTTGTTTTGTATGTGAATAAAAGTGCTAGAGCAGTAATAGAACTCTATTCCCTGCAAGAGCTCTTCTGGAAAATATATTCTACATTCAAAAGCTGTTTTAATTAGAAAAGGATTTTCCTTCCAATATACCAACTGTAGATTTTTTAGCATCATGCACTGTAGATGGCATCCTAGATTTAACTGCAAAGCTATCAAAAGCACAAGCTATTTAAAGCATTTTGATATGGATTCATTAACATGTTGCAATGCAGCACAGGAAATGAGGAAAAGCTGTAGCAACAACTTCTCCAAAACTCTTTGAGATACACTTTTTAGTGGGAGTGGGGCAGTTCTTGCTAAACTTTTCAGTAGACAGCATCCTTTTTATACTATGAAAGAGAAACACTTTCTCGTTTTTAACCAGTAAGGAATCATTCGACTATAGTTAAATTAATTCAGTGAAGCAATTTAGATGGCAACAACTGATAATTTACCAAAACAGACTTCTCAGAAAAGAAATCAATAGAGATATCTCCAGCATATTGATTAGTAGACTAGTATTTGTATTACCAGATAATATAGAGTAATTTAAGCAAAGAAGAAAGCAGAGAAATGGATCAATATCATTAGTTAAGCTGGATGGCGTGCCATAAGAAATAAAATGGACTTAGGGCCCTTTAGAGTAAACAGATGTCTAGGCTATAGTTATGAGGCCTACATCAAGGTGAATATATATTTTTTTATTATATCCATTTAAAATGGATTAGAACTTGCTTTTAAAGGAAAAGGCAGCTGCCTTCTTTATTGTTTTTTATCATAACCTAATGAAATAGAACACCGACAGCAAACTGAAAACAGCAGCCACACCTAGCAAGAGTGTCCATGCATTACAGCCACTGAAAAACCACTTTGGGGATGAGTATTAGCTCTTATTCTACTAATCAGTGAGGAGGTTGTTAATATTATGATGAAGCTTGGACCCACTTCTACAGAAGTGCTAACTTCTACAGAAGTCCCAACACAGTTATTGCGCCAGATTACAGCCAGTGGAAAGCAGAAAGACCCATTGCATCAAGTCAGAAGAGGGGTCCTTGGAAACACTGAGGTACAGGAAAAGAGAAGTATAGGGTGCACCAGTCTCAGGAACAACAGGAGCTGCATGTGAGTAGGCTAAAGGCAAGAGCCTTGGAGACCACTCTGCAGCAAAAGCCACATGGCAAGAATGATGGCCCAGCCCTGTCCCTACTAGCCACAGAAGGGCAGCAGTTTATAGTCTGTGGATGTGAAGGAGGTACCAAGAAGGCTCTTAACTTTTTTTTTTTTAATTTACCTTTCATATCTTTTCTGTTTTGTAATGTCCCAGTGGTCTGAGTTAAGAAATCTTGGTTTGATCTTTTATTGCAACTAAGTCACCTATGGTGTGAACATCATTTACCTTCTCTCAGTCTTGCATTATTCAGAATATATAAACTTATATGTACAAGCTCACCAACAGCAAGTCATACCTGACCACCCTGATTTCCTTCTGTAAAGGCAAAGGCTCTGTGGATGGGGGGAAAGCAGTGGATATGATATATTTTGACTTTAACGAGGCTTGTGACACTTATTAAAAGGTAAGGAAATACAGACTAGACAAAAGTACAGTAAGGTGGATACATAACTGGTTGGATCATCATACTTAATGAGTAGTTCTCAATGCCTCCGTGTCTAATTTGAATGCTGTATCAAGTGGGGTTCCCCAAGGGTCTGTCTTGGGTCTGGTATTGTTTAACATCCTATCAATGATTTTGATGATAGGATTGTGTGCACACTTTGAGTGCACAAAGTTGGATGGAGCTGCAGATGCTCTGGAGGGTATGGCTAGGATCCAGAGAGTGATCTAGATACACTGGAAAAATTATCTGCAATCAACCAGATGACATTCAAAGACAAGTACAAAGTCCTGCACTTGGGATGGAGTAATTTCATGCATCAATACAAACTGGGGAATGATTAGCTAGGCTGCAGGACTTCAGAGAAGGACCTGGGGATTACAGTGAACCATAAGCTGAATATAAGGCAGCAGTATGCTTTCATTGGAACCCTCTTACCCCCCCAACTACCCCCCCCCCAAAAAAAAAAACCAACAGTATGCTTAGTTGTATTAATAGGAGTGTTACTTCCAAGTCAAGGGAAATGATTCTTCCACTCTATTCAGTACTGGTGAGGCCTCCTTTGGAGTACTGTGTTCACTTTTGAGCCCCGCACTTCAAGAAGGATGTGGACAATTTGGGAAGAGTACAGCACAGAATAAAAATGATTAGAAGCCTGGGAAACATGACCTGTGAGGAAAGGCTGAAACAACTAGAGTGATTTAGCCTGGAAAAGAGAAAACTGAATGGGGGGAAAGGGGGAGAACTTTGATGACAGTCTTCAAATATCTGAAGAGAGATTATAGAAGGTATGAAGATGGGGTTTTCTGTGGCTGCGGAGGCCAGGACTAGAGCAATTACCTTAAACTTTGGCAGAGGAAACTTAGGTTGGAAATCAAGTTGAACTTTCTGACCATGAGGATGGTCAAGCAATGGAACATGCTACATAGAGATGTTGTGGAATCTTTATTCCTGTACATTTTCAAAAGCAGGTTGAACAGACACTTGCCTGGGATGGTTTAGTCGGGACTGATCCTTTTCTGAGCAAAGGACTAGTTTAGATCACTTTGTAAGGTCCCTTCTAGCCCTACTTTCCTATGATACTATGACAGCTCAGGGGGCCAGATTTTGAAAAGCCTAGTGCTGGAGCACCTACAGCCTCTGCCTCCATGGTCACAGTATGGCAACACTATCCCATAAGGTAGGGTTCCACAGCACTTATAAAACCAAGAGAATGCTGGGGCTGGCAAAGTACTGGCAGAGCCATTGCTATCATCAGCAATATCATCATCATCTTAGTACTGCAAGATGCTGACACTTTGGACCAAATGTAAAAGATTACATAGATCATTGTTACCTTTAAAGCATGTGAGCAAGATGAATGACTTCATGCACTGATTACATGATAGATGATTGGCTTCATGGGGACAGTGCCAGAGGGTATAGCCCACTGTAGAACTGAAGTCTAAAGCACAAAATGAGAGCTTGGTAGTCTTACCCATTTTTGTTAAGGGAGAGAGATCCTTCTGAGAAGGAAATACCCAGTGGGAAGGGATAGTTTCTGTATTCATGACATTGCATCTTAACCCCTAACCCATTTGAGCCAAAAATACATGGGAAATAGCATGGGTTTGGATGGAAAAAAATCCAGGAAACTCTGAAACTAGGAGGAATCTATTGAGCAATTAGTGCAGTCACAGTTGTGGTACCCAATAGCTGAAGACTATGTTGTTAAGGAAGTGGGGATGGACTACTAAAAAGTCTGAGAATCTCTGTAGAAGCACTGGGTTCATTGTGCCAATGGCCTTGGCTTCAAAAAAAGGGCAATGTTTTCTATGGTGACAGCTCTCACTGCTACCAACTGAAGAACATATAGGCTTCTATTACAGAGTTTCTCTCCTTTTTATCCCCTCTCAAGGTTTCCCTGTGGAAAGATTACAGCTTGGACTTGCTTAGGTTCTGCAACACGAAACTGACATAATACAGTTCACATTTGCAGTCATTTTTTCATCAGACCGAAGGTACATTTTAGAGTTGGTATTCTCTAGAGCTAAGGTAATAAACAAGACATGAGAACTTCTAGTGTTTGTTTGCTTTGATTTGCCAACTATTTGATGTGCCCCATTATAATCAGAACTTGTATATATACGCATTCTTAGGGATCTCAAGTTACAAAAACAAAATTTCTGCCAAAGCAGCTTTATTCCAAAGTTTTTAAAAGGAAATATTTTTTCTGAATAAACTAGTTTTCAGTTCACTGAAATATAACATGTTTTTGCTATGCCTCAAAAGTCAAGTAATGAATTGGCAAAGCTTATTACATATGGTGTAGAGCAAGAAATATGATTTTGTTGGCTGTGGCAGTGGCGAACCGTCACTGTCAAAGATTATCACCCCTGCAAGTCAAGTAAAGGGTTGTAAATGTGTCCATTGATACTGAAGAAGGCTGATCCTAGAGCTGAGGACTCTGGCAAATGCCAGAACTAGCGGTCGGACCACGGATTTCTTGGTCTTGTTTCCTTTCCTTCCATTTTTGTCTCTTCACCCTGTCAAGGTGGTAGGGGATTTTATGTAAGTACTTCTTAACAAGAAAAGTACCTGTGTGTAAGCACATTTTCCCTGGTCTATCATTAATTTATTGTAGTCTGTCAGAAATCTCTGTATTGTTAAACAATGTATTGTTAAGTATTTTGCATTTGTTTATGATTGGCTCACAGGTGAATGACATCATTCTACTGTGCATGCATATCACTGTACATCTACAATTATTGATATTTGTAATCAACTGAATAAGTGAACTTGTGCATTCTTATAGTATCAGTGTCTAATTTAATGCCAGAAAAGTCTACAGGGGTTGGTGACAAAAGCCGATAGGTAAATAAAAATACCGACCTAAAGAAAAGGATGGAATTGGTGGGAGAGGGAACAGAAGGGATAATTACAGTAGTCTTGGAGAGACAAGGAGGGAGAAAAAATGGAGTAACCTTCTGAACATCTGAAATGTTTATGCACAAATCCCAGGAGAATGGGAAACCACTAGGATAAGCATAAAGTCTTAATACCCTCCCCAAACAGTGATGTACCCAACACTGTGAAAACTCAGTAGGACAAGTACTAGGATGAAATATTTATACAGAATGGTTGCCTTGCCTGTCCTTCCTGAACAAATTTAAAAAAGGAGGAGGGGTTGAACTGCATCTCAATAACTTACACTCTTGGTCTGAAGTCCAGGAAAAAGCAAGACAGACTTGATGTCCATCTCTCAATGAGGAAAAAGGGGAACAGCACAGGAGTGATTCTATGGTCAGGGTTTATTATATATAACCTAATCAGAATGAAGAGGTATGCAAGATTATTTTGAGCAGCTAACAGAAGTATCCACAGCATAGGGTGTCTTCTGGAAAAGCAATATGGTAGGACACAGGCAGTCTGCCAAGGGCCTATTTGAGAGAACTTTGCTTCAAGAGAAGGAAAAGCTAGCAAAGCAGTTGTTTTAAAAGAAGGAACTGTTTAAAAATATTCATGTGAAAATGACCATGACATTTTACATTTACTCTTCTAAGCGGAAGGAGGAGCAAGGACAGCTGAAGGTGGTTTTTAAAAAGAAATTAAAGCAGACACCTCCCCATAATGAATTAGTGGGTAGAAGCTCTTTGGACTATATGTTAAGACATGAAGACTGCCAGAGAGCTGACACGTGGCTGAGACTAAATTAAAGGCATGCAATGGCAAGTCATCCCCAGACAGAGGAAATGTAAGAAGCACGCTAAGTGACCAAGTGTGGAAGCAAGATTGTGGAAGAACAATGTAAGAAGCATACTAAGAGACCAAAGTATGGAAGAACATGTGTATGCATGTTCAAATAATCAGGGTGAATTCTCCTGGGTTTGTTTTCCTGAAAGAAAAAGTTACTTAGAGACCCCTGAACAGACATTTGAATGCTGAGTCCCTGAAGAACAGAGAGCTTGCAGTTTTTGACACTGAACAACTGGAGGAGCCCTGTGCACACATCTTAATGTGCTCTGCAGGTTCACTCAGCCTGGAGACAGAATGAGAGCAGAGCCTAGGGCAGGCCTAATTGGCTGACCCAGACTACTCAGAGTCAGTCTGTGTCTTTTTGCAGCACAGTGTGGGAGTTCTGAAGGGGTCATGTCCTGCTCCCTGCTCAGCTGGAGCACCACAGTCCACCAAGCACCACACTTGCCTCCCTGGGGAGGGTGGGAGCGCAGCACCCTGGGATGCTCGAATACTGTGCTGTGGCTTCTCTCAGAAGAGAATGTGTACAAACATCTGCTTTCCCAGGAGAGATGCAACCCTTATTGTTCCTGGCTCATCTTACTGTTGGAATGTCCGTTTTTGCTCTGGGAGAAAAATCCTTAATATCTTACACTCATGGTTTCACCTGGGAGAGTAACAACTCTCCCAGAAAAAACTGAATGTCTGTACATGGCCAAGTGTTCACCACAAAAGAAGTCTACTTAGGTGTATGAAGCACAAGCAAGTAGGGGAAAAAAATCAGAATTCTAAGGCATGAAATGGCTGTAATTTAGCAAAGGACATAAATGATTCTATAAATATATTAGGTGTAAAAAAAGAATACAAAAGGAAATGGGGAAGGGGAACAAATAATGGATGACCGAGAAAGATGAAGAATCCAACATCCTCTGTATTTCAGGTTTTTTTTTTTACAAAAAGGATGTGATGAGATATTTTAAAGAAATTAATTTAAACAGGAAAAAAGTGCGGTCCAGAATGAGGACAAAACAGGTTAATGTATTTACAAAAAAAATTATTCAAGTCAACAGGGCCTGATGAAAGTTACCCTCAAAACAATCTCTGAACCATTAGCAATTATCTTCAAGAACTTTGGGAAAGGTCCCAAAGGACTGGAGAAGGGCAAATATAATACTTATCTTTAAAAATGGGAGAAAAGAAAAAAGGAGGACCTGAGAAATGATAGACTATTCAGCCTCACTTATAAAGATATGTTATCAATTGTTTAATAAATTGTTTAATATTTTTTTCTTGTACCTGGATATTAAAGATGGAAAAAAAAAGAGGAAACCAGGAGGGAATTGTCAAGAATTATGTGATGCATATTTCCTTCTTTGACCTGATAGCTGACTGGATATGGGGAAATATAAATCTTGACCTTAGGAAAAGTGTTGACTGTGTGCAACAATGCATTCTTATAAGCAAGATAGGGAATTATAGTCTATTTAAAATTTTAAAAAAATCACCGGAGTAATATGAACATGTGGTTAAAAAACTTCATTCAAAGAATATTTATCAATGCTTTACTCTTATACTAAGAATACCTTTCAACAGGTTCCCTTACAGGTCTGTCCAGGGTCCAATTCTATTCCAGTAGAATTTGTGACTGGATTACAAGAAATTCCAAAAGCATGAAATTCTGATGAAAGATTAAATTCAGTAAAGATTTGTGCAAAATGCTGAACTTTGAAAAGAGAAATCAAATTCACAATAAAAAAACCCACAGGATAACTGCCTACAGAAGAGGAACATCTGGGAGTACAGTGGATCTGAAGTTAATACAAGACGTGACTGGAATGCTGTTGTAAAATATTCAGATTTCATATGTGTTAACAGGAGTGACAAACATGTGACATACATAGGAAGAGAGGCCTCATGTGAAGTACTCTATCCAGTTTGCAGTAAGACATATTAAGAAATATGTCATAAATTAGAAAAAGAAGCTAAACAAAAGGAAAAGATGAAGGAATTGATTTAATTTCATATAGAAAATGAAGACTAGGGTGAAGGCAGGGAAGAGAGGAGGGAATATGATAGCAATTTTTCCAATCTGTAAACAGTTTTTAATCAAGATGACTCTACACATCTACATCTACAGCTAAGGTAGAACAAGAAACAGATTTAATTTGAAGTAAAAAATATTTAGGTTAGTTATTAGGAGAAACCTGAATAATAGGGGAAGTAAAATACTGCAACAAGCTACCTAGAGAGGTAGTAGCATCTTCACTGGCAGTTTTGAAAACTAAAGTAGACAAGCATCTGTCCAGGATAATGTAGGTATACTTGATCTATCAATGCAGGGGGATGGATTAAATTATTTCTTGAGGTCTCTTGCCTGCATTTCAATGACTTCAAATAATCTACTCCATTACTGTGGTGTTAAGAAATTCTGCTAAGAAAAACTTGTCAGTATTTTCTTGTGGAATATCAAAACCAGTGCATGAGTTCTCCAGATAAATAGCACTGTAATTTCAAGGAAAAAAATACCAGTTTCCCAGAGTTGTGAACATTCACACAGGCATCACTTTATAGAGATATGAAGATTAGTGTAAGTAATTGTGCTGGTTTTCGCTGCATTACTGAGACAGCAAAGATTATTCACTGAATAAAAAAAAAAAGATGTGGTAGACTTTTAAGATAACACTTTATGTCCTGAGATAATACTACAGATAATGAAAAAGGAAGTTGTAATAGGGCTAAGAACCAAGAAAAAATGCCTTTCCATTACCTGGTATGCTACCAGTGATGGGCTATATATGCTAAATCCTTTATTTTATGGGCAATTCCTTGCTCCTGGTATTCAGGGTCCATCTCAAGCCTAGAAGCCCATTGAGCTAGCATGGCTAAAGCCACACTAATTTCTATAGTCAGGAGCTTGCAAAGAAATACATGGCTAGCCTCACATCCAGCCACTTTTGACTTCCTGGCCTAAATGAATGAGCTAAGGCGATCTTTTAGCATAAATTTGGAGTTAGGCTCAGACTTGTGCTTCAAGAAAGTTTCAGTGGGATGCTTCAAACATCTGCTCCAAGTTTCAATAGCCTACCAGGATGGTTACATATATTTGACATCTTTTACCAGAAGTTTGACACTGCTGTCTGTGACAATGTTCTGCGCACAACAAATTTTTCTTAGAAAGCTATATTTTTCTACCTTATGAACTGGAAAAATTATGAACTTTAAAGATGTACTACGCCATTAAAAGGTGGCACTGAACATTGATGTTTTCCATGTATATTGCAGTCCTTGACTCCGAAAACACTGCACATATCAAGCCCATTCTCCTCCTCCAATATACCAGTCTCTGGCTTTCCTTTCCCTATCTTGTTTGCCAAGGCTAAGTACAGAGAGTCAAAAAGCCTGAGGTGGAATTGATTTAATTTTTGCTGGTTAGTCTAAGCTGTGTAGACTGAACTGATAAGCAAGTGAACAGACATTTACTTTTGATTCCAGAAATGCAGCCACATGCCTGCAGTGGCCCAGGGGAAGGAGGGGGCACTAAAACATGCCTCTCTGCTCGGATGGAGCAGACAGCTTGGGCCAAGGCTAGCCTGACCACACTGCAAAGCATTCCGGGATGCTGGGGAACTGTGAGTTAAGACTGATACTACATCCATCCAGGTTTATCTTAAACTGGTTTTGGCCGTTTTGAAAGCAGTTTATATTCATTGAACTTCTGTTCTGTTACAGATTTGAACTGGTTTCCGATCACTTATACTGGTTTATGCATGATTTTTCTCCTAGCCCAAAAGGTCCCCATTGTGCCGAGTCTGTAGGACAAGGTAAACTGCCAGGAGATGGTAGGTTTTCCTTGACTGTGTACATAGCTCTGTTTTAGTTCCCTGGATTTAAAGTCCCAACTATGTACCAGGAAAAACATGGACTTCCTTGGAAGTGTTCTGCAAGAGGAAAGACTTGAGTAGGTTACGGGGAAGCATGAGATAGTGAGAAAAAGCTGGAAGTTTGGGGAAATGGACAAATGTTTCCTAATGTGGAATATTCCTGTTCAAGCAGAAAACTTGGCAGACATGAACAAGACAAAGCAAGATTAGACAGTACACCATCTGTTTTAATATACTCAGGGCCAAAAATGGGGAAGTACAAACACATGATATACACCTTGTATATGGTACAGTTGAAAACCATGGCAAGCCTTTAGAAGGGCTGTTTTGGTGCTGCTTCTGCTTGAAGCCAGGTAAAAAGTCACTAATTTGATCACATACCTGGAGGTATGACTAATGCATTGGTGCTACCGTCTTAGGAATATCAGAATGAAAGAGGCAGTTAAATAATGAAAGGGGAACCACTTGGAGAGAGTGGAGTGGTAGGTATTAGTTTCAGTCAATAGAAAAACAAGGAAAATGCTGAACAGGTATTATTAACAGTGCAAGAAATCCGATATAAGAGTGTAATAGTTCAAATGGGCAAAGAAAAATGCTAATTACGTAGTCTTTTAGTTTAACTCTCCATGTAGTTTTGATCACTGCCAGCCACTTTGTCACAGCAGATAATTGCAGCTTTAGATACACAGCTAAATATGTCATTGGAATCAGATTGTGGCAGACTAGGCTCAGATTCCAGTTTTAAAAGGTTGTTTTCCAAAAAAAAGCTCACATCTGCACACACAGACCTGCTGGTTAGACAGTTGCAGTATCTTCCCAAAGACCACACCCCAGTTCAAACAGTGCCCCTGGAAGGACTTCACTCTAGGAGGAACCCTAATGGAGGGTATTCCACAATGTTCTTTAAGCAGAGTAGTTTGTTCTACATACAGCAGGCTGTTGGCCCTTGGCTCCTTGCAGAAAACATTTCATGGGGTGAGGAGAGCAGAGGAGAGCTCCATGGAGTGCCTAAGGCCCTTTTCAGCTCAGGTGCAAGCAGCACCTCTGACCTCTCCCCCCACTCCACTATTTAGATCTCCAGTTTTGGTCATCTCTATACTTAGATTAATCATCAACCCTTCTTACCTTCAGTGATGATAGTACCACTCCCTACTGCTGAACCTATTTTCCCTATCTATCAGCTTAATATATTTTTGGTAAAATTTGATTGGTAAATTGATTCACTTGAGTACATTTCCTAGATCACTTGTGGCCAGTACAGTCTGATAGTTTTAGACTGCACCTGTTTTGCGCTACCTAGCTTAGTGGATTCAGACTTTAAAGAACTCTGTTTGCAAATCTATACTTGGTAGAATGACATATCAAACTGATGCTCTTCTAGTTTTAAAGGACAGGCCCTTTTGCTACAACTCTTCCAGGTCTTAAATTATGCAAAGGGTCAATTACCCCTTAGAGCTCTTCTTCTCTGACTGATCCAATTTGACCCCCCCCCCCCAAGTTTCTAAATGAACTGTGCATCAGCAACTGGTAGCATAACAGAACAACTTTATCAGGAGTACAAAACAGTCAGTAACATTAACAGTAAGTGGTGACTCACTCACCTAATGCTTTGAAAGTGGTAATATTGTACGTGGTGAGAGAGCATATTTTGAGAGTAAGTAACCCTGTTACCAGGAATAGGTAAAGGAGTGTGTTTGTTACAAAGGAAGTGAAAAAACCCCACAGAAATATTGAATGTTACAATACCATGAAAAATCCAATTTATACTGGGTACTTGACTACTACATTATATAGAGCCTTACAGGCAGATTTTGAAGAATTTATTTTGAATTATGCCATTATTAAAAAACCCCCCACCCTTGTTAACATACACAAAAATCATTTGTAGCAGTGAGATCAAATAATCTGTTCATGGAGTTCTGCAACAAAGGAACAGCATGCTTTAACTGAACAGTGGATAGCACTTGAGTAAAAAGTGAAAAAATGTTCCCTGGAAGATAAAATAATCCACAGCATCAAAATTGAACCCTAAACATAAAAAGGCACAAAACAATCAGATATAAACTATCATGCCATTCAAAGGTGGCTGGGGATAGTTAAATAACTTTCAGGGGCATGTTTTTGATAAGCTTCAACAATTCACATGGCAACATGCCAAATCTACAAGAGGCACAGGAAATTTAAGTTGTTCTCAGCTTTCTAGAAAATAGATTGGATGTTAAGTAGAGCAAAGCAAAGCAGATTTCTGCTGCGTGTCTAGACTTGGGGAGTAAATGATTTTTTTGAAAGGACATTGATTAGAAAAATGACTCCTTGCCCTTGAGTCAGTGCCAGCTTCAGAAGTATCTCTCTCACTGCTGATGAATGATGCTGTTACAAGTAGAATTAATTAAGTCCTTAGATAATGCTGGATCTAAACTCCAAAATGGGACAGTTGGGCAGGATAAAGAATTTACATATGTGGTTTATATGCCAGTGTAAAACATGTGAAAACCAAGCATTCAATGGCTCAGGGACACCCAAGAATGTAACATACCTATATGCAAGGGGTTCATATATTGCATCATAGTAACAACTCCTCATTAGCACTTTGCAACATATGCTGCACAATGATTGGCTTGCTCACCTTTGAAGCAATGAGCCAGATAAGTGGGATGTGACAGAGTATTAAGACATACATCAAAAGCATAATTGCCAAAATATTACTATCATTCAGCTTACAGAGAGGGGTTATAGATTTCTCTTGAATACAGCTTTTTTATGCACTCTTACTCCAGTTATCCAGGTTCAACCTGTATAAAAGGTCAAGTATAAAAACTCCAACACTAAACAGTAGGACCAAATTAAGTATGTTCTCCCAGCCTCTGGTAGTAAACTTATTAAATATCAGACACACTAGTATTCATATTTCTAAAGACAATTACAACACTTGAGCCAAACAAGTTTTTTTTCAGCAGAAAAAAAAAAAAATCACTGGGAGAGAAACAAGTAGTAATTTAAGTCTGCAACTAGCAGTCCATTTAAAAAAAAAAAATTATAATAAAAAACCATTGGTCCAAATCCTCAACAAAATAGGTTAGATTTCTTCACTGAATAATGAGTCATTAGCCATGAAAAACTGATCTGTGGATTTCTGTGGAACACAACGCAGATAATGTTTAACTTCAGAGTATTTATGCTTTACAATTCAACTAACAGGGCAGGAAAGTGGCCAGAATCCTGTATTTGCTTTGTTAATAGCTGCTTGTTTACAAATGTTAATGGAGTTAATTCTCTATTTTAGTTTCTAAATGCAGCAATAAAACATTTTGTAACGGAAAAGGTGCATGGATCAATAAGTCACCCAAGCCATGGGTCATTAAGTCTCTTAATAGAGTGGGAAGATGCAGAAGATTATGATAGATGGTCATTTACAGTAATATGCATTTGCTTTTATACATATATGAAAACATTCTGTAGCTTCAGTTCACTAAGGTAGGAGCTACTTTTTACCAAGCGGTTTCTTTAATCATGCTAGCAGCACCCAGACACAGGTAGCCATTCAGCTCTTTCCAAAGTGTAACATTAATACCCTGCAGGGGAGCTGAGTGACAACCTAATACTTTAAGGTATACACTCCTCATAGTACATACCACAACAATCTCACAATAGTGAGATTCCAGGGAACAGAAGACACTATTGTTGTGTTGGACGAGTCTCTGGGACCTCACGAGAACTTTTTGTTGAAGTAATGCACATAAACTAATAGGAAGCTTGTGACATTTGCCCAGCCTCTGATGCTGTCCTCCTTTAGATATTGTGTTATTATATGTAAAAACTTGTTTCATAATACATGTAACCTGGGCGCACCAAAGTATGTGCCCCCCCTTCATTTGGAAGGGATGGAGTGCCAGGCAGGAGTGATGAGAGACGGGTCTGCTGTGCAGGCCAGCCCTCTCTATTATCTATAGAGTCCAGGCTAGGACTCGCCAGCTTAGCTATTTACAGGTTTATTATTATACAGGCAACAATCTGTACAGATTTACAGAAGAGTAATGATAAATATATACAATAGCCAGATCACCAAATACAGTTATGCTCTACAATCAGAGGCCCCAAGGGTCACACTACCTCAAAGGGCATGGGTCCCTATACAGGTAAGCAGCTGTCTGTAACAGGTAAGTACAACAGAGGCAAATAAACAACAGGTAACAACAGATACGTTCAGGCAAGCACAGCAACAACAGGTAGATACAGGTACACCTCAAATAGATGACATAACCCAGGTCACCTTAAAGGATAACAATATATAAGGAACTATTTACAAAATATGAGGCACCATTCCTTCCTTCCAGGTACCCACATGGCCAAGACCACTGGGCATTCCCCTCAGGGTGCCAAACCCTGGCACTGCTCCTAGAGGGACTAAGGGGAGGGTCCCAGTACCTCCTCGGCCCCCGAGGGGCTTGCCTGATCCTAATCCCTCAGGGCTCCCTCTCAGGGCTTCCTCCCCTGTGGAGACCCATTCCACAGTTACTCACAAATCCAGGGAGGAGACCGAGAGGGGCTCCCAGGGCTGTGGGTGCCTCATTGGGGCCACCCAGGGCCCTGCCTTCTGTCCTCCGTTGGGGCTCAGGCCACCTCATATAGGTCCTGAAACCCAAGTCCCTCCGGACCTACTCTGTGTTGTGCTGGCGCCTCCAGGATGCCTGGCCTTACACCAGGGAGGGGTTGCAAACCCAAGTGGCCTGGCGCTGCTCCCAGGGTTTGTGGCTCCATGCATTGCCACGTGCACCAAGTCCTCGGTCTCATGCTGAGGGTAGCAGAGCCAAGACTCCTCGGGAGGCTCCCAGGGTCTGGTAGCTCCATGCACTGCTACGTGCATCGAGTGTCCAGGGACCCAAATTGCCTCCCACAGCTCCCAGGGTCTGCTCCGTGCACTGCGCTATGCACTGGCTGGGGCTGGGGCTGTGGCCAAAGATGCTTGCTGCTTCAGTCCCACCAACAGAGTCTTCAGGGGCTGTTCTGGGCTACAGCTTCCAGCCACTGGTAGCTCTACCCCAGCTCTTCACTACCCATCTTTTTCTTCATCCCTTGACGCATCTCCCTGTGTCAAGGGACGAAGGGCACACAGCTCCTTTTATTCACTTCAGAGGCTCTGCCCCCGCAGTCTTGCTGGACCTGCAGAACGCAGGCTTCAATCAGGTGTGGGAGGCTCCACCAATTAAAACAAAGATTTTCTGAGCCCATTCAAGCCAGGCAGAACTGGTAAGTCTGTCACATATACAATAAGACCACTATCTTGTGCTAACAATACACCTATAAAGGTCATTGAAAAAAGGCCAGGCAGAGACTATTCAAAAAGCGTTGTTGCAATTTCCTTACCATTTTTTAAAAATCAAAACTTTTATTGACATGTTCTGCCCAGTTCAAATATTCACATTTTCTTTGGATGAATAAGTGTATTTCCAACAAAATGCAACAATACAGATTTGCTTACTGGCTCCCCTCCTTTGTTTGTAAAAAAGTTTGTTAAATTTAAATGGACAAGCAAACAGATTTCCCTGTTGTCCCAAATATGAAGTTTATTACGTTTTGGAGGTGTTTTTTTGCTACTGAGGCCTATTTTAAGGCGTTGCATTTTCTCAAAGATTTGGAGTCAAAGAATTAAAAAGGTACCCCAGTTCCACAAGGTGAACAATGTTAGCAAAGCATTTATGACAAAAGAGCCCTTAGAAGCCGATGCGCGTGTGCGGACTTTCAGAACTGATACCTGGCCAATGGCAATAATTTAACTACAAGGCAGTAAAGCAATCAGCTTAGACTTTACAGGAAAAGATACCATCATCCTCTTGTTCTGCAACATCCCCAATAGAGAAGTCAAGTCAATAATCACAAATGAGACTCTGTAACCCAGGTAGTACCTGATTATGTACTCCCTTCTCCAATTGAGGGGAAAAGTTAATAGGGCAGGTACCTTGGGGGATGAAGCTGCTGGCTGCAGAGTTTCCATCCTTCCTTTACAGAGCTAACCAGGACACCAGCAACTTAACTATATACAAATGTATTGATACAATAAATCATAACAGAAATAGATATAAATATAAATTATACATACAACATGAATTATATGCAATATATATAACCCTTTACCACCACTCAGAACACAGATAAGTAATAAGAAAGAAGTAGTTTAAGGGGTTCAGTAAAGATTATGCCAATATTAAACTCTACTAAAATACAAGCTCACAATCATGAAATACAAATGCACGAAATATGAGGCGCTAACATATAAAATATAAGGTGCAGGAACAACAAATACTAACTAACATCTTTCAGGGACACCCAAGGACCAGGTGGCTCTGGAGCAGTGACTTTGCTCCAGTGACAGGGAAGAGATTCCCCAGTGCCCTTCAGGCCCTTCCACAACCCAGCTGGAATAGCCCATCAAGGAAAACCCACAAACCCAGGGAGTCCTCTCCTTCTGGGCTACCCTCCCCATGGTCAGCCTCACCAACCAGTGTAAATTCCCCCCTCCCCTGTGAGAATCCCCTTCCCTGGTAACTCACGATTCTGAGGCCCAGTAGGGGGGCCCTTGTCTCTCTGGGAGAATTGCCTCCTCTCTCGCCGGGATCCCAGCTGCCTTGGGCTTTCTCTGTGCCACTAGCCCACTTGGAGCCCTGGGCATCATCATGTCCCCTGGGGGCTCTGCCTTTTGCTCGGGGTTGGAGACCCGTGCTGCCTTGCGTGGCACCAGGGCTCAATCTGCTCTCGGACCCTTTGTGCATCAGTCTGTCCACCATGTTCCTGGCCTTGTCCCAGGGGCAAGGCACCCAAACTGCCTCAAGTGGTTTTCAGGCCTGGGCCCACTCCTGGGCACTGTCTGCACTGACTGAGCTGGAGATCTGAGCTACCTTGTGCATCTCCCAGGGTTTCACTCCATGCACCGAGCTGTGCACCTATGCTATGCTCCTCAGTGGCAGGGCTGGGGATGCGGCCACTCGCCACTCCCATCCAGCATTGAAGTCTTCAGGCTCTTCAGGATAACAGCTCTGACCCACTGGCCAGCTCTTTTCTTGTCCTCTTCTTCATTCCTCAACGTAGCCACCTGTGTGCCGGGCACACTGTTCTTCTATCCCCTCTGCTGGAGGCTCCGCCCCTGGATTGCAGATGGACCAATCAGGAAGAGGGGGGGTGTAGTCCAGACCTGGTTGGGGACTTTTCACCTCACTCCAGGTAGAGGCAGGGCAAGCCTCTCCCCAGCCATCATCCAATTGGTGGGAATACCCCACCAATCGCTTGAAGCCCCTTTTTCAGCCAGCAACCAGGCTGCTGTCGGCAAGCTTGCCACAACTTCATAGAGAATAATACTGCACTGGAAGGCGAACGATTGAGGCAGAAGAGTAATTGTTTTAGTTATGGTCAACTGATTCCGTGCCCCTCTGCCCCCTCCCCCCCCCGCAAAATATATTGAAGACGTAACAAGGAAACGCATTTTTGTTTGGATCTGCTATCAAAAACCCTCTTCAATGATTGGACAATTACTTCATGCACCATGTTTAACTCACTGTTTAAGATACAAGTAAAAATATCTATGCTGCTAGACCATGACCAATTATCTTTTCAGTTCTGTTGAAATATCAGGCAAATTTTTAAAAAATAAATAACCACAAACAAAACAAAATAGACTACTAGTTTCCACAACCAGATTATGATGTCACGCAGTCATGGTTCAAAATTAACTGAACATGAGTTCCCAGTAAAATGCTCTGGCCAAGAAGGCTAATGTAATCCTTGCATGCTTCAGCGGGAATTTTGAGTGGGAGTAAAGTAATTATATTTCTTCTATATTTGGAACTGGTGGTACTACTACAATAATTGTGTGTCTAGTCCTGGGGTTTGCCATTCAACAAGGATTTTAAATAACTGAAGAAACATTTGGAGAAGAGCCACAACAATGCCTGTGGGATTGGAAAATAAACCTAATAGTGAGAGACTCCAGGGCCATATCCAGATATGCAGGGGTGTTCACTTGAAGCAGCAAAAGTACTACTTTTTGCCACAGCACAAGTTCCTGCATATACGCTTTGGTGAGGGACAAAGTATCCCACTTTGGGCAAAATACCCTTGCCTGGCTCCTCCTGGTATACTGGAAGAGCTGGGGTGCAACTGGAGGAGTAGAGATGCTCTGGCCAGCATCCAGAGCATCTCCCTAGAGGACCGAGCCTTCATGTGTTCTGGCACACACTCCTGTCACATGAGCCAGACCACTTATTTATCTGGTACGTTTTTTTTTGCTACTGAGATTTCTCAGTAGCAAATGTTGGCCCTGTGCTGCAAACTTGCCAAGTAGGGCACATTTTAAATGTGCCCCATTTGCAATTTGTGGTGTTGCAGAGAGATTTGTGGCACCACAAATAACACACGCCTGCATGTCCAGACACTGCCCTGGAGATCAATTGATTTTGATGACTTTTTGGAAAGTAAAGAGAGACTTCTGTTTTTAGGTACCTACAGAGGAACTGCACAAAAGTATAACAAGATCCCATATCTGAAAATTGAAACTAGAAAAATCTAGGCTATAATGCACTTTTTCACAGTATGGATGTAACAAGATAACAGCTTCAGTGGCATTTTTAGGCCTATAAAGTTAACCTGAAATCTTTTGATATCTCAGTTTTTCTCTGGGAACAAACTGCCCTTTGCTCACCTACCACAATTTGATGTTCCTTGCTTCTTGAAGAGGAGACTGCCCCAGGGCTTCCCAAGTGATATCTACATGCTCACTCACCCATGGTGAGGGCCTTTTGCCATAGAGGCTAATTGCACATTCTGACCTTCCCTTAACATGCCTCATACCTCGCAGGTGTTAGCTGTATGTCTCTGTTGGGACTTCAGCCTACTTGGCTTCTGCCCCTTTCTTTCTAGCTAGGCACACCAGCCTAGACCCACTATATAGGGTCAGGCTCTGAAGCTCTAGTCCCTTACTATGCTATGGACACGTGTCTGATACGCTGTTCTCAGACTCTCTGTTGGGACTTCAGCCGACGTGGCCTTGTCCCTTTTATATAGGGCTAGGTCCTTTAGCCCCCATCTATTGGCTCAGGCATGGTTTTAAGGCCCTAGTCCCCAAATGGGCCCCTGGCCCTTGTCTGCTGTGCCGTCCTGGTGCTGGGCTCTCTAACCCCTCTGTAGCTGTACCCCATGAACACTAACGAGGTCTCCACCTCCCACTACAGCCTCAGCCACAAACCACCAGTTCACAAAATGCAACATAAGCAGTAAGACCCTGGGCTATAACAAATAAAAGGTAAAAAGGCAATCTGCCTGCTTACAGTTCCATGGCTCAGTCTCTGTGTCCCCACGTCTGCTGCACTCCCTTAGAGAGCTGCCACAGCTTCTCCAGGGGTTCTCCAAAGTCCACTCTCAGCCAGTCACCCTTTGGCCAGCTCAGACCAGGGTTTATACAGCTCTGGCCTGAGCTCTCTTCCAGTCACCTGATGCTCCAATCAGGTGACCAGCCCGCTTGGCTTAGCTTTTAAGCCTGGCCCTACTGGCCTGCTGTGCCTTGGAAGTTCTGTTCTTAAAGGAGCTGTTGTGCTTCCTAGTAACAGGGCCCAGGTTCCCTGTTACAATGGGTAATTAGCTATTGGAGCAACTTATGAACAGTTGTGGTGGATTTCTATCCCTGAATTTTTTTCAATGATAATTGGATGCCATTATAAAAAATATGCTCTATTTCAAACAAGAATTAACTCAGGAAAGTCTTATGGCCCATTACGCATCAAGCAAAAGAACACACTCATTATGGGCTCTTTCGGCCTTTTGATCTATTAATTCTAGCAACACAGTAACATTACCTTTAATGTAAATTAATAGCATCAGTTTCAGGGGTCCTGTTTATTTCCTGTATTTATATATACCCAACCAAAATAGAATTAGTTATTAAAGACACTTTGAAAACATCTCAAATTCCTCCAAACAGGGGAATATAAGTTTTTACAAAGTAAGCATCATTTAACTTCAGGAAGAATACAAATTTTCCATTACAAAATATTTTGCTGCCATGATTAGAAAGAATCCCCATGAATAAAGCATTCTGAGTTGGTCTTTTGGGTTTTCATATGTTCATTTAGGTTTTGTTATTTTTTTCCTCCATAAAGACTATATGCTGTGATGGTTAGAACAAATGGTCTTCTATTCTGGAAATATTAGCATAGTAATTAACACATAACTATTTCATTACTATGGCTCCTTTTTTCTATGAAGGCAAGGACTGAAACCCAAGTTCTGATCACCTGTCAATTTTAGGGATTAGAATCAAATCCTGAAAATCCAAAGCTCATTCTTTCCTGTCCATTTCTCATAGGATGCTATTAGCCAGGAGAATATTTTCTGTTTAGTGTTAGAGGCATCCTGAAGCTTTCAAGAACAATATTGCTAGGATTTCTAGCCTTTGGATTAGGGAGAATATTGAACTGAGACTTTGAAGTAAAACCTCGAAAAATGCAACCCATTATCAAATCGGCAATATTATCAAATCAGAATAAAAACAAATTGTCTCAGCCTTGACCAAAGCAAAACCTAATTTAGATAACAGATCTAAATGTTGCCATCTCATGTGTTCTCCAATAGAACAAGAGAAAGATAAAAGAATGAGGAATTCAGATAGATTTTTTTTCCATTTCCGTACTTAAAAAACAAAATCAGCTGAATCACATAAAATAAATATCCTCTTTTCTTTTGCCTTCATAGCTTTCTTCTGTGTTTATAAGGCCACATGTCTTTTTGCTGTCAGCTCCCTTCACAGCTAATCTCTTTCTTGCTCTATTGCTCATCTTGTCATCTCAATTAGTAAGCAAAAAAAAAGCCTTTGATATGTATATAATAAATGCAAGACTACTTGAAAAATAGTGGTGTTCTCTGCACATTATAAATGCAATGTCTGCAAAAAACGACTAGGGTATTTAAAAAAAAATGCTAAAATGCCCTCAAGAAATTTGGATACAAGTGAATAATTGACAAACAAATCTGGGGAGAACTACAGATCATTACAAAAGGCACACGGACCTCTCTTTTCAAAGGAATTTCCCCTCCAACAATCTGTGAAAGAGTAATTCAAAGACGTGGGGCCCTATATAAAATCTCAGTAAGCCATACCATCAGACAGCATTATATGGTCACATAGTAAGTCACTGAAGTACTCTTCTCTTGAAGAAATAACTCCTTTTTTGAAGAATCAATATGATATCTCCTGTACCTTGATTAGTTACCAAAACTTAATCGTAGACTACAGGTATTGCTTTGCCCATGTGTACATGTGTGAGAGAGAGAAAAATGGAAAACATTTTCATCTATTTTTCCCCCAGTGAGAAACTGACTACAGTGAACTGGCATTCATTACCTTCAAACTAGTCTGCTACAAGTTTTCAGGTCTCAGAAACTGCTGCATTGCTTTTTTATTTATGTGACCTATGCCCTGAATATAATAGTTCAATCCTTGAGCAGACTTTTATTCCAATTCCATTATCAAGAGCAATTTTGTTATTCCATTTTTGTAATTACATTATTTCATTTGAAAAGCCTTGGTCCTGTTTTTCAAAACCATCAATGGACCAGGACCTGTGACAGGGGGCAAGCTCAAGGCTGGGTCTCAACCTTGACCTGCCCACCTGTATACATGGGGCAGTCCACCCAATCTCACCTGCCACAACTTGCTGGTTTAATAAACTGTTGTTCTAAACAGGAGGTTGCCTATTATAATGCCCTGATGCCAGGGGGCACTGTCCACAGCTCTGTACCATCCTTATGCCATAGCCCATGCCTCACAGATGGCATTCAAATAAGTTCTTACAACTATGCCATCTCTCTAGGGCCTTCACTGTACCACCAAAGTTATTACTTGAGGGGTTGGCCCATGTGCTGGCCCTGTTCTACACTGTGTTTATGCACAGTCCTTCAGGTTGTAATGATGCCCCCTACTCTGTGTGGGCCCAACATGCACTACTTCCCCACTCTGAGGCCAATCTTCTGACCTCTTACTACTGGTCTCACTACTGCCCCCTCACTCTGGGGCCTCCAGGGTCTTACACTCAGGATATGGGGGCTGGGGTTTTAATGTTCCCCTCCTCACCCTTCACCGGGGAAGTAACTGGCCAGGCATTTCTAGGGAACTTCTCTGCCACAGGGAGTCCCACCAGGCCACCCATCCCCAGCAGGGTGCAGTTTCCTGTCATACCCAAGACCAAGAGCTTCCTGCCAGCCACATAGGTCCTGCCCTTACCTCCAAGATGTTCCTGAGCAGCAGCTCAGTCAGATGTTGTCTCCTTGACTGCTTGCAGCAAACTGCTGCCCCTGCCCTGTGGGCCTAGATTTAAAATGGCCCCTTCACCAGGGCAGGCCTGCACCTGCCAGCTGCCTGCTCCCAGCCTTAAAGTGGCAGGCACCCAAAACTGCCCTGCCACAGGACCCAATTTTATTTAGCTACAATAATATCATCCAGGACTTACCCATATAGAATTAACTGCAGATAATAGCCTTTAATAGCAGAATTAATGTAGACTGAAAAAGCCTTTTGAAACAATGTAGCTTGAAGACTGAATGACAGTTTAAGAGCCAGAGGAGATACAAGAATTAGGGTCTGGAACAAGTTACCAGAAGAGGTTAGGGCTAATTCAGAATCTGATGATCTTCAAGACATAACATAAAAACAATAAAAACAAAGATTTTGATTTAAAAATGCCTATGCACCAAATATTTTTGATAGCAGGGGATGGAAAAGAGCAGAAGGCACTATGAAGTCCTCTATTTGGGACTCCCTTAGCTAAACTAATAGAACCTTAAGCTAGAGATGACTCCAATCAAAATGGTCTTTCTTGAACAATAACAACACCACAGTTGAGCAAAGATGGCCTTCCCCCTACCTTAGTTTTTCATTTGTTTGTTAGTTTTGCATATATGGCCTTAGAGTTAATACAGACAACAATTAGTTTTTGCATACTTATCAATATTTTAAAAGCAATCTGAAGTGAAAGGAAAGTGAGAAGAATAACCTATATTTCCTTGTCTCTTATGACAGCATTTATTGTATTTTATCAATTGAAATAAATTGTTTCTACTTCTCTTCTATGCTGTTTACAATACCACCCAAATTATCATTGCATCCCAGTACCTTCAGCATGCTACCATTGCATCCCAAGCAATATAAGTATCCATTATATGTGGTTCAGTCATTTTCCCATCCACTCTCCAGAGGGGAAGTAGTATGTGGAGTTAACAATATAGTTTTGATAAGGCTTTTTAGTATGTATCTGCAGCAGTATGTGTTAGAAAATGCATGAGAAAAGAAACATGCTCCCCTTGGAAGAAGGTAGTTAGGTCTGCAATACTTCTTCAGGAAGTTCTTTTCACTATCTGTGAGTGGCTCCAAGAAAGTTCTGCTTCCTACATAGACAAGTTTTACCCTGGAGGTGAATAGCTCTATTCTATCTAAGACACAATTACTTGTGGATACTTCTTTGCAAAATCTGAGCTGTGAGGAATTCTGGAGAAATTATAAATGATGGACTGAATTGATTGATTAGGGGCCTGTATCTGCAACAAAAGCAGGTCACACCATAGTTGAAACATCTTCAAAATGCTTTAACTTGTCCTCATGCATAAACTCTGGTCTTGCATAGGTTCAGCTTTAAACATCTCTTCTTCATCCAGAAGTCAAACTCATCCAAGCACTGCATTTCATTGGTGGTAGTGATAAGACATGTAAGTCCAGGTCTTTCTTATTTGCATGTAAATGTTGAATAGAACCAATGAGGATAGAACCAAAGACAGGGTTGCTCTTTATGGAATACCATGGGTGAGAAGCCTGGTGTTTTAGTGCTATGCAAAAGTATATAATACTTTGGGATCCAGATATCCAATTATTTAATCCATCAAAAGAAAAAATGTGGATATTCAGTTCCTAATTTATTAAAAAGCAAAACAAAACACAACTTTCTTGTTATAAAAATAAATAAGCTTAGAAAAAGAAAAAAAATCAAGCTAACTAAAAGCCTTAAAGATTTTGAAGTAAGTACTTACCGCCTGTTCCACTCATTGATAATTAGATCTGTAGTTTCTTAGTGAGACTAACTACACCACAAGTCAATGACATACTTCAACCCATTTGTCTTCTAGCCTATGCATAATTTGCACATTCAGTTCTTTGGATGGATTATAAAATTATTTCTTCAAAAGAATAACGTTATGTCTAAAGATAATGACTATTCAAATGGCATGTTACCAATCCATCATTATCTCTTTTTCACTTATTAAAAATGAAGAATCTGTGAAAATCTACACAATTTCTGCACCAGTTTTAAGGCCTCAAGATTCTTCTGTTTTACTTTAGGAGCAAAGAACAAGTAGTGAGAGAGGATAAATTAGTGACAATGTATACTTCTGGAAAGGTTTAAAATATGAGGACAGACACAGGAAGCAAATCAGTGTACTTAGTTTACTTTAAAATATAAATATTTAAGAAAGAGGGACTGAGGCAAAAGGCAGAATGAGGAAGAGTTTAACTAGGCACCTGGAAAAACTCAGCAGTAAATTGTCACCTGAAAGACGTCAAAATAAAATGATGGGGGGAGAAGCAGGAGGGGGGAACTTTTACATTGTACAAAGTCTTTCAATTAAATGTACTCAGAGTTTACATGATATTTTACTAAAATATATTCCACCTTTTCTCACTGTGGGTGGTTTCCACATAATCCTGACCAGCCTCCACGAGAAACAGAAAAGTCTGAATACTTTCTATTGAAGAGTATAACAGGCTGGTGATCTGATAAAGCATGCTTAGAGACAATTACACCTCCAGGATGTGACTGCAAATCTGTCAGAGAAAAAATAAGCCAATTTCAGAAAACAGTTCAGGAAATTTAAATAAAAAAGGGTTTGGTCTTGAAAATGATTTTATATTATCCTCATAACTTGCATACTGTCTAAAGTAATTGCCGTTACATGACCCACTGGTCCAAACAATATATTCAGTGAGATAAATTGATGCACCAGGTTTATAATAATGTAGAGATTAGTGAGATTTACTAATCAATTTTTACAATTTCAGGTTGATGTGTAGTAATAATAAAATATAAATGCTATCAAAATTAATGGCATTTGGAACAATATGGGGAGTTAATGAATGATATTCAGTAGTTTACAAGTTTGAAGAGTGAAAAAACCAAAAATATTGTGGGTATTCCGGCCCAAGTATTACAAAAAATAAATTAGGTCATTCTCCTAAAAATACGAAAGCCACTTAGAAACATGTTGTGATATTTAAAACTGCTGCATTCTACTAAAGCCACATTGACTTTCTCACTGCTCCAGGAAATATGTTAGAGAATCAATGCTCTACATGCCTAAAAAAATAAATCTCACTGAAATGAAAAGGCGTATATAATGTAAGCAGGTTTTCACCTCCGGATTGACATTTTAGGGTCTGGTCCCAAACACAATTCCTCCACAATGTATTCATGCACTATGTTTTGGCACCCATGCCAGGGGTTGCCTACCCCTGCCTTATGATGTGTGTACTCCTCTGAGAGGAAATGCTTTCCATAAATAAGACTTAAACAGCCAGATGGAGTCAGCAAGAATATCAAAGACCTAAAGCCAGTCCTGAATGCTGCTCTGGTAAAGTGTCCATTCTGTTTAAGGAAAAAATAAATCTGCCTGTGATACTGAATTTGCTTTAATGTCTCTGGTCATACATCTGGAATTGGAAGGACAGGTACACATGACTAAGTTCTTAGCCTTTCTTCCGCTTTCCCTCTCAGGTAATATGTAAACAGATATAACTGAGAGCCAAATACGGCATAGTTACTTTTTTTTTTTTTTTTTGCATCTTAGCATATGGGTGCCAGTTATATTGCCTTACACATCGAAGTGTAACAGGGCAGTTCTGGCACATGGGGCAGCACCAGCTGCTGCCCTGTCATTGTTGGCATGACCAGACACCAGTTCTGGTACTGGCTATTTTTGCATCCCTCTCAAAGGGATGCTACCCCAGTTGCTCCCTGCACAGATACACTCTTGCTTACATATCCCCTTTGAAATTGGCCTGCAGGGTTTCTTGAAATATGGCTATTTTTGCTATATGTCTTGAGGAGACATGAAAATAAAAAGACCTACACTTTCCCTTGAGAGAAGAAGGGTAGTGGAAAGGAAATTCTTGCACCATGCTGATGCCCCAGGCCCCCCTCAGGCCCCAGCAGCAGGCTCCCTCAGCTCAGCAGACTGTGCCAGACTCCATTGGTGGTGACAGCTCCAGCAGATGCTGACAGGGTGAGCAGAACAACACCTGGACTGGGCTTGGGGGCCACAGGTCAACCCTTCAGGGGCTCGATGTACCTCACAGGCCTCCAGTTGCACAGCCCTGGCTTAAAGATTCATTTGTTTTTATTTTATTTGGTAGCTGGCCAAGTTGGAGTAGCCAGAAAACACTTAAACTGTGCTTCAGTGAATGGAACACTGCAAAAAGCCGTATTTCAGAGTTAGCACCAATTAAGACACAGAGATCTGCTTGATATAAAGAAGTCGAATTGTTGCCTTTGAATTTCTTACTTGGCTTTGGTATCAAACCCATTAATGATATAACGTTAAACGATGTCTTCATTTACTCCTCCTATAATTGATCTAGAACTGTAAGCTCTTTTTTCCTCTATCTGCTGTTCAATCTATTCTTCTCTTTGTTTTGGAAGATAAAGCTCTTTAAAAGAACATTAACGTAACTTATTCATGTGTACTGCACTATTCACAAGAAATTACTGCTTGGCATGGTGAGAATGGATGGGTTCTCAGTAATTATGTTGAATGGGTTCATTTGGGAGTTTACATAATTGATATTTACTGTTATTGTCTGCAGTTTCTTGAATTTTTCATGTGAAATTCAGTCAGCAAACTAGTAAATAAAGCAAAGTTAAAACAAATGGAAAGACATAAATCCAGCATCAGGTTAGCTTATGTCAGAAGGTAGTAACAGGAAATGCTCTCTTATTTTAAATATTTTATATGAGTCTTTGAGACTGGTTAAATTAAAAATCAATTCACAGAGCAATTTGAGAATATGCTGAGACATTTAGGATATAACAAACCTGTTCAATTTAACATGGCATCACATAGTAACAATTTATTAAGTGATACCCAAATAAAACCAGGGTCCCTACAAATGAATTTTGGTTAGTATTAATCCAAATTCTGACTGATGACAAGCATGAACAATTTAAAATGTAATGAATGGGCTGTCCAAAGATTCAGAGATGAGCCAAATATCACTTACTCATTTACAAGCACGTAGTCAATCTATATCCCACTTTGACATAAGAACTATAAAGGATAAAATCCTATCTATCGATTTTAGTGGGACCAGAGTTCTACTTAAAGTTCTCAAATGATGTAAATGAGATTGATGAATGTCTTATGCAGGGGAAACCTTCTTTATGTTAAAACTGGCAAGTGATGAGCACAATTGTACTAGAGTTTGAAATTCTTGGCAGAGGATATAATAAATTTCCTTGTGAGGCAGAAATTTGTCAAAGAACCTGTATCAGCTGAAGGAAGAAAAGTGTTTTGGAAACAATTTCAAGAATTGAGAAAAAAGGTAGCATACTATTGTACTAGTTATATCTTAATACCCATGCGCTTAAAATTAAGTAGAAAAGACCAAAGGAAAGGACAATTGTGACAACATCTTAGGAAAAGCTTGCGTAAACGTAAAATACGTTAAAATTATGACCTTATACTACATCAGAACCCAAGTTCTATTTATCCCACTAAGAATCCTCTCCTGTGTAGGAAATAGAATTTAATTTTCGATGTCAAAGAGCTCAAAAGATCAAGTACAATATTCAGAATGAATATTGTCCATCTTGGTTATTGGGTCAATGTAATTCTGAGATACAGATGCCCACTTTGATGGAAAGGAAGAGAATAATTCCAGACATATTCTCTATTTTTTCTTAAATACTAGTTATATGTAGCATTCTAAAAGTGAAATTAAGAACCACATGAAAGAATCTACTGAACAGAAGGCAGGGTATGACAGTTCTAGTTTAGTATATCAGTTTTACCTCTAGCTGTGTTATAGATACTCTCCTTTATAAGACCTTATTTTCAATTACTTGCAGCTTTTCCAAACTAAGCATCTGGGCTGCAGTCTTCTACTCCATGCCAGGTGACTTAGGTCAATCAGAGAAGGGTTGGGTTGGATTTTTTTAGGGTTTTTTTTAGGTTGGGTGGTGCATTCCCTCCCCTTCCCCACCCATTTCAGACTTTTCTTTCTTTCCCTCTCTATTCCCTATTGTCACAGAGCACTTAGGTGCCCTGCTCCTAAAGAGGGGAGACTGCCGGGGAAAGAGCCCTAGTAGTGAATAAGGAGCCCAGCTGTTGGTTGCCAGGGCAACTGGAGGGAGCAAGAGATCGCACCTGCCAGCGGTCAGCTGATTGAAAGGGGCAGGGCCTGGCTCCCTTATAAACCCTAGGGGCTGAGGCGAGAGGCAGTTCTCTGCCAGCAACCAAGGAGGAAGGAGCACTCTGTCATGGAAGAGAGGAGAAGCCTGATGAAGGAGCAGCATCTGACATAGCTGTGGGATGAAGAACCCTGGTAGGCTTGAGCGTGATTATAGCCTGGTGGCTTCTGTTTATATTATAGCCTAGGGGCTTGTGTTTGTGTTACTGTTTGTCACCGATGGTTTGGGTGAGGCTATTAGGGGTTGGAGGAGGCCTCATAGGGGACTCACACTAGTGTGAGGACCCCAGCGCCAGTGAGGGTGCAGCATTCAGGGTACATAGACCCCAGGCCCAGAGAGGGGCAGCTGAGAAGCCCCAGAGAAGGGGGCATTGCTGAGAAGCCCCAGTGCAGGTGTGGTGAGCCCCGGAGAAGGGGGCAGCATTGTAGTGAGCTCCAGGGAAGGGGGCAGCGCTTGAGAAGGCCCCAAGAGAGGGCGGCATTGTGGAAGAGCCCTGAGAGAGGGCAGCATTATTGAGAAGGCCCCGAGAGAGAGGGTGAAATTGTGGAAGGGCCCTGAGAGAGAGGGTGGCATCGCTGAGAAGGCCCCAGAGGAGAGGGTGGCATCGCTGAGAAGGCCATAGAGGAGAGGGGCAGTGAAGAGCCCCAGGAGAAGGGGGCCACACTTGAGAAGCCCCAGGAGAGGGGGCAGTGCTGTGGAGATGCGCCAGAGAGAGGGAATTGAGAGAGACAGGGCCGCGGAGAGCCCATGTGCCAGAGGGAAAGCGCAGAGAGAGACAGGGCCATGGAGAGCCCGAGCGCCAGAGAGAGGGTGTAGACCCAGACTGAACAACATCTAGTCCAGCTGCAAGGCTTGGGGCGTGGTAAAGGGGTGGTTGGAGCCACGCATAGCCCCTAAGGCTAGGGTGCCTCCTGAAGCACCCATTGTAGAGCGGGACCCACGAGGGGTCTGGGAAACCACGGGGTCTTAGTGTCCATTGAGAAGTGACCAAGAGGGCATAAAAGGCAGCCTCCCTAACTTATTTGAACACCAAAGACATGGCAGGTGAGAATCTAAGGGTGTCCTTGAGCCAACTTGGCACGGGAAGGGGGCCTTGAGGAGATCACGGCCCTCCTGTAGGACCCCGCCATGACAAAGTGGTGCATTGGCCAGGAACGTAAGGCCGTGCACAGGTAAGGAACCCGTGTCCCTGAAGAGGGGGAGACGAACCTTGGGGCTAAAACAAGAAGAGAGAGAGGTGTATAGAAAGGCAAGGCAGTGAGACTGGAGGGTTAAGAAGATGAGCCCAGATCAAAGAGGAGACTGCCATTAGAAAGCTTAGAAGAGAAGACATTGGGTCTGGTCTAGGACGAAAGTAGAACCATAGAAGGGGTAGAGGATATAGAAGACCTGAAGCATGAGAATTTTGCCTGGTTATTACGGGTAAATGAATTAGAGGAAAAAATTGCATGGCTGGAGTGGGAGCTAGAGGTAGCCCAATCCCAGAAGGAACAAGCGGAGGCAAAGGCCGCTGGGTTAGAACAGCGGGTATAAGCAGGGAAAAAGGACGGAGGCTCTAAAGAAATTAGGCGCCTGATTGCAGCAGAGGCAGAGAAGACTCGAGCGCTGGAACGGCTCATGGCAGAGGAGGCCAAAAAGAGCAGACAGAAGGAAGAGAAACTGCAAGAGATGCAGAGGGAGATGGAAGCATGGAGGACAAGGTCTACTGAGACCTACACAACCCAGGCAGGAGAACCAAGGGAGATGCAACAGAGATGCAACAGAAGTTGGAGGTGTCAAGAAGCCTAATCAGTTTCCTACAGAAAGAAGTCCGCAGCCAGGAGGACCACATAGAGGAATTGCACGATGAGTTGGAAGACTGGCAGCAGAAGCACATGCAGGCAGAACACCTAGCACAGGGGCTGCGGGACAAACTACTTGAAAGCCATGCCCAAGCAGAAGAAATGGGCAAGGCGGTCACCCGGGAGATGGAAAAAGTAAGAGCTAATATGGCAAGGTATGAGGCACTGTACGATCGGAACGTATCCCTTGAAAGAGAGTTAGACGCCGGGGCGAGAGAGAACAAGGGGTTATGGTCCCAATTATAGAGTGTGGCGGCGGAAAAAGACCACCTTGAAGAATAGGTACGGTCCCTTAAAACCCTCCTAGAGGACAGCTCAGCTAAAGAAGCAGTGACGAACACAGAGAAGGAGCAGTCACAGCTTCAAAGGCAAGTTTTAGAGCAGCAGATTCAGGCCTTGGAGGCAGAGAATAAAATGCTACAGGCAACAAGCAGTCAGACGGCTACAAAAGGCCAAGATCCTGGGGAATCGGTGGTAATAAGTACAGCAGGCAGAAGAGACAAGGGAGGTTATAACAAAAGAAATGAAGACAGTGAAGGAATACATGGCAAATCACGAGACATTACAAGAGCAGAAGCAGTCCCTTGAAACAGAGGTAAGAACCAGAACAGAGCAGTGTGTAGAGTTGCAAGCTCAGTGGGAAAAGGTAGAAAAGGAAAAGGACAAATTGGGGAAAGAGATACAGTCCCTGAAGACCCTATTAAAGGAGAGCACAGCCAGGGGGATGGCATTGCGAGGAGAGATCAAACAACAACCGGTACAGGCTGCTCAAATACAGAGCAAGAGACTGACCGCAATAAGCAGGCAGTTGGAGGAACATGCGTCCAAGGCTAAGGCAGGATGCGAGGAGCACCTTCAGGGGCTTGAAGGCTTGAAAGGGGTTTTGATAGAGAAAAACTGAGAGAGACTGCACAACCCCTGCTCTTAAAGGTCCTGAGATATCAGGAGCAACCCAGTACAGTGAGCTTGGAAAATCCTAGAGAAGAAGAGAAAACAGGGCAGCAGGAAAAGAATACAAGGATGGAGGCACGCTCAGGGGTAGACCCCATGAGGATGTGAGAAGAGATCATCTCCACAGTCATGGAGTGCCTGGATCAGAGATGGGGGCAGTGGGTGAGCCAGTATACAGAAGAAACGAACTGCCTGGGGGAGAAACTAGAGAAGCTTACCAGCAGGTATGACTCTGGAGTATCGATAGTACCAAAACAGGGACAACAGATGGAGGTAGACAAGGGAGAAGTGGTAGCTGTAGTGAGCCGGTCAGTGCAAGAGACAAGAACAGTGACCTAAGCAGGTCACACAGAAGGGGGGACAGACAAAACAAAAAGGCCAGAGACCAAAAGATGGCCCAGGCTCTGGCATATAGTAGACAAGGTGCAGGTTCCAAAGGAGAGAGCGGTAGAAGCTCTAAGTAAAAGAAAGGTCCAAAGGCCTGAGATGGGCAGGAGGAACCAAACCCCCAGGGAAATTAAGGGGGGAGAAGTACGTCCCAAGCTCTACCCTCAGGACAAGCTAGCAGACTCCACACAGAAGCAAGGACCATGCCGAATCCAGACGACAGGCCAAACTAAGGAGGCAGAAGCTCCCTCAACAACAAAGGTAATTCGGGTGGAGAAAGAACAATGGGGAGGAAGGCAGCCATGCGTTTATGTTAATAACCTCCCAGGGCAAGTCCAATGGTGGACCCTGAGAAAAATAGTTGAAGCCAGAGTCGGGGGAGTAGCTTTTGTAAAGGTATATGCAGGGCCTGGCGGAAGATCCACTGGCCAGGTAAAGATAGAATTTTGAAGGGTGGAAGATGCCCAGTGAGCACTTATGGTGCAGTGGGAGCTTTGGGGAAAGCTCATGGACTGGCAGGAAACCAAAGAGAAGAGGGATTAGTTTCCCAGACAGCTTGCTGCTGTCTGCTTTGGACTTGGAAAGATATGTGGAGGCAGTGTCCTCTCCCTGTAATCTGAGGCACCATTTCCCAACTGGTATGCCACGGCACACTGGTGTGCCATCAGGCACCTCCAGGTATGCCACAACATTTTGGGTTGGAGCCACGCCCCCTACCTGGCTGGAGCCACACCCCCCACCTGCTGCCTCTGCAGACACAGACAGATGGGGAGCATGACTCCAGTCAGGCAGGGGGAACAGCTCCAGCCCAAAATGTCATCTGGCTGGCCGCATGCCACCCTCTCCCCCGGTTGGCATCTGGCCTGCTGCGCGCCACCTCTGGTAGGCGTCTGGCTGGCGACATGCCACTCCCCATCCACCCACTCTGTATCCTGTGTGCTGTGGTGCTTTTTTATTTAGGTAAGTGTGCCATAGGGTGAAAAAGGTTGGGAAACGCTGGCCCGAGGGATAACTAAGCCTACTCTCTGACTACTTCCAGTTGGTCCTGAGACAGAAATTTTTTCAGCTGGATTTAGGCCTGTTACAGGTCCTTTTTAGTTCTATACTCCTATGTTACCTCATGATTTACTAAGCTATCAAGGCAATTCTTTAGTTACAAACATATTTTAGTTGGTTCTTGTTCCTGTGTATAAACTATGTATCCACAAAACTGAGGTCAAAGATTTTTTGCCTACTTTATAAAAACTCTGTGATCCTGAAGTCAAAATTCTTTTGAATTGCGTAAGCAAGCCATACAAACAAATATCAGACAAGACTGATTTTGATACCTGGCACTTTTCAGATTCCCACCCTTTTGGGGGCCTGAACACATATGCATTAAATCAATAGAGTTTTGGGATATGTAAGGCATAAAAAATACATAGTGGTCAAGCAATATTCTATAAAAATGCACAGTTCATAGCAAACAGTGAGACAGATCACCACAATACTTGCATTACAATACAAAATAATCCTCTTCTCTTAGGAGTGCATTTGTATTATTTTAGGATTTTCATAAGATTATGATTTCTTTCAATAAAATAGGTAAAAAATATCAGCAGACTATTTTTTAAAAGGTGAACTACAGCTTTTGAAAGTAATTAGTAGTAGCATAACTGGGGAGGAGAAAGGGGCAGGGGGCGGGCAGGCAGGCAGGGCACCAGCCCTGGGTGCTGACTATAAGGTGGTGCCAGAATCACCCGCCATGGGATTCTTTGCCATGTCAAGGGAAGCCCTGCCCAGCCATAGGAGCCAGGCAGGCATAGCCCTGCACCCAGTGCTGTAGCAACAAAGTTTGGTGCCCAGGTCAAAGCCTGCAGCAGCAGCCTGCCATCGCCCTGCACACAGATCTGGGGGGCACATGCCTCTCCATGCTTGCCTGGGAGTGCACGCAGCTGCAGGAGCCATACTTCCCCTTTCCCTGCACTCCCACCCTCCCAAACAAGCCACTTGTGGCTCTGTCCTGTGCCCCACCCTGGCTGGGTAGCACCTATTGTCGCCTCTTTGCTTCGGCACCTGGGGCAGTTGCCCCGCTCACCCCCCACTACCCCTTGCTACAGCACTGCCTGCACCCATCAGTCTATCTGGGGTGAGAATATGGGCTTCCTCCCCCTGGAGAGTCTTTTCCACAGCCCTGTGCCCAATAGTATATCTATGCATGTGGGGAAAGTAAATGGAAGCCCCAGGGCCCCAGGGGTGGTTCCTAGAGAGCCTGTACCATGGGGCTGCTGCCACCTGAGTCCACACTGCTACAGTAGCTGCCTTCACTGTTCAGGGAGCCTGGGTCCCATCAACAGTGGTTAGTATATACCCGGTTGCCTGCCCTGGGTGATAAAAGACCTTGGTAGGCCTCTGATAATTGGTATATTAACCATAGCATTTACCAATGACGTTAAGAAAAATAGATTAGCTGAAGTGATTGGAAATGGAGGCTTTATCATCTAGCAACATCTCAGATTTGCATTTGGCAGAAGTTACATTTGTCATCAGTTAGATCTCATGCAGATTTTACTATTTTGTTTAAAATTGATGAAATACCCCCCATGCCATGTTTGACTTTCACTTTACAAGTACTTCTATTGGTCTCACCCCTTAAAATGTATTGTTGCTGGATTTTCCTTTTATCCATTTACTACAGCTCCTTGAAAATTACCTCAATCTTTGTTGACATTTATGCCTTCTGCAAATAGAAGAATTATGAAAATAGGCATACTTCATAAGTAAGTACAACACAGTCAGATTATTTATGTGGAAGGATGAGTTAGACAAGTCCCAGGAGAACTTGAAATGTAGTTTAGTTTCTTCCATAAGCCATCTGCTGTTCCTATTTCTAGAGAAAAGAAAAAAAGACTTTACCTTATGGCTATTTCATAAAGAACTCTATGCAGCTTAACACTGAGTCACTATGGAAAAGGTTGGATCATGCAGCCCACATTTAGTCCTGTCAAATACAATAAAAAGGTAGGGCATTAGGGAGAAACTTTCAGCGGGGATAGGTTATTCTACAGCTGTCCACTATGGCATTTTCTTATGAAGCATCTGGTAATAATCTGATCCAGGTACAATAACCAGGCTAAATGGACAATTTTTCTGATCCAGCACAGCAAATCACATGAATTTGAATTAAGCTGTGATCCTACAATGCTTCTTCTTTTGCTTACTCTAGTTTTAAACTATGAATTCCTCCACTCAATGACTGCTGTATCTATTTGAAAAGAAAATTAGGCTTATAAATGTTTGTAATGGCCACCAAGTGTTCCTTAGCAGGGCAATAAATTATTGACTCTGAAAGAAATGAAAAACAGGGAAATCAATTTAGGGGTTGGAAAAGAGAACTAATCTAAATAAGGACCATTTATACTAAGGTCAATAGAAGAGGATGTTAAAATAGGTATAAACATAGCTTGCTCTTAGTTCATGACCCCTTTGCACTGCCAGAGTTGTTTAAAGGAGTAGTAGTGTAATGGCAAACAGGTTTCAAATGAGAATGCCCCCTCCCCCTCCACCCAACTAAGGGCAGTAATTTAGAGATGAAAGACAAATTAGGTTTTTACTCATGTGCACAATTACTCTATGCCTATCATTGCATTAGTGAACCAACAAAGATCCCTACAAAATAATCTGCTCCTTAGAAATGTCACCGTTTTGTCAGAGAAAGAGTAGAACAGTCTCTTGGCAGCAGCAAGAGAGCATTTTGTCTACCTTTATGTACTGCCTCAATTTGTTTCTATCCCACATATATAAGATTTAGTGCTCATATGCAAAGGATTTTATTTTTATTGAAGGTCTGATTCTCTCCCCCAGTTTCCTTTACTGGTAGTGATCTTTTTTTGTCACAATGGCTCCACGTTCACTTAGTGTTAATTGGCCCATTTCATTAGAAAAAACAATTGCTAGCAGCTGGTCTAAAATGAAGGGGACATAGAACATCTTAAATGGATTATAAATATCTTTGTGGGAGGCCTTCAACACCTTTACAGAGACTGAGGCCCCTGGTACATGTTCACTTAATGGTGCAATGGGATCTTAACAAACACACCACACATGCATGGCAGGACACACAATTTTGCTATCTGGGATCAGATCCCAGTCATGCTATTGATATTTGTCAGTAGGGCTGTGTGAAATAGCACCATTCATTTTCGACTTCCATTTCACTGTTTCGATGGGACAGTGTTTCATTTGGAGTTTCATTTCATTTCGAAGCACTGTTCTGTTTCGTTTTGTCGAAACTGTTTCTCTGTTTTGACGCTGTTTTGATGTTTTGCCCATAGGCAATAATGGGGAAGCACAAAACTGCCTATAACTTTGTCATTTTTTGGAAGATTGAGATGAAAACAGCAGGGATAGTTGCCCCTTCTGAGAGTATGATGACTGACAAGTTTCAAGGAGATATATGTAGGGGTTTCTGGGAAACTGCACTTCAAAGTCTTGAAAACAAAACTTGTGTCACTTGTAAGTGTGAAGGCACATGCGGGTGAGAACTATAGGCATGGTAGCCCTTGCTGAGGCCATGAAACCTGTCAGGTTTCAAGGAGATGGGTGCAGGGGGTTTTGGGAAACTGCACCTCAAGCTGCTGACAAGCAAAACTTTTGACGTGTGACTGTGTGCATGTTAAGGTGCGCCCTCCACTGGCGGTGGGGCCTCTATACAACATGGAAATGTGCTCCAATGAGGGCTCCTGCTCCCCTACAGCCTCAGTCCAGTCCACCACTTTAAATGACAACAGGTAATAACTTAGTAAGCATCACATAGCACCAGCAACATCTCAATCAGCCAAACAGTCACAGTCAATACCACAGCCCTTCCCCGCTCTTCTCCCATCCTTCTGTTTACTTTCTGTTTCCCTGCAGGCAAGCTCAGTTTTGGCTTCGAAACTTGAAACATTTTGAAATTTATGATACATTTTGACTGCCCTTGTTTCACGTCTGTTTTGAAGCTCTTGGTTTCATTTCAATTTTGCTGTTTCAAGCTCAAAATGAGTTGAAACAGCGTCGATATGAAACAGCTAGGGAAATTTCACACAGCCCTACTTGTCAGTGCAGGAAGAGGCTGGGATCATGATCCTAGGGTCCCCCTGCACAGACAAATAGAAAGCTAGATGCACAGTGAACTGGTGCAGTCCCAGGGCTCAGACTCACAATCAGTAGATTGTCAGTCTCAGCCCTGGGGCTACATTTGCTCCCAGAGCCCCTCCACATAGGCAGCATTAGGCCACATGGCAGGGACCCTGCCATATATTTGATTTAAAGTGTTCAATGTAACACACATTTTGTGGAAAGATTTTGTGGCTTATTTCCTGCTTTATCATGCCATTAAATTGTCTAAATTTGTCTAAATTTGTGGCTGAGTTACTATTTAAGACTCAGTTTACCAGTAACATCTGGTAGGGACCTGAGTGTTACATAATCAAGGTAATCAAGCTCTTTACCCTGGCATGGTAGGCTATTCATCCTCTGGCCTGCACCATAGATGAACCAGTAGAAGACTGGACATGTGTGTTTACCCTTTTTTACTTCTACATCTTTCAGTAGATAGCAGGAATAAAGTTCTCTCAGCTCTCAGTCCATACAGCCACAAAGAACAATAGCTTTCCTGTCCATTGCTACAATGGTGAAATCTTGATTAGTTATCCTCAAGCAATATCATTAAAATAATTCAGATTGATTTTTGTTTGAGGATCAACTTCAAGTTTTTCTAGCTGTGGTTGGGTAACCTCATCTTCAGAATTATTTTTAATGAAGTGAGCAACTAGCTCATGGTTTCCATGACAAACACACTATATATAGAATCCAATTCAGTCTAGAATTATTTTGAACAGCTCTGTCAAAAAAGATTTGGTTGAACAGTTAATAAGATAGCCATGATATGTGTAGTTAGTCTTTTAGTTAAAATACAAAAGGTAGGTGATACAGTAGTTTGTTACAACACATTATTTTTGTCCTGGAGACGTAAGTTCACAAGTCTGCAGAGAACATAAGTGAACATATCATAAAGCAGACATCATGTATTTTGTAATAAATGATACTTTGCATCTTGGATATTAGTTCTTTTAAAAAAAAAAACACATTAGTTCAGCCTCCAATTTTTTTCAAAAGGCAAATAAACATTACTTTTTTTTCATGGGTAGAAACAAGGAGGTGTGGTGATTTCACAGAGTAAAAGAAGGAGTAGTAGAGCTGGAGCAGAACCTTGAACCTCTGACCTCTGTCCAGTGCTTTAACCAGTACATTATGCTTCCTCTGTGTGTCATTGTTTTCCCCTCTGTCTACTCTTGGCCTTTATAAGGGCATCCATACCCACAATATCCAAGCACAGATTGCTCCTGCAGTTATCAGCATCTGCTCAAACAGGGCTCACGATTTATAAAAATGATGATACAGACTGGGGAAGAGAACCACGTGTCAATGAAACATGTATGAGAAGAATGGTATCACTTTTTTGAGTCATCAGTGGCTTTTGCATGGCATCATTTTAGAATGAGTACTTTCCAATCTATGTGGTGAATTAAAAGGGTTAATGACTAGCAAAGGCAATTCTCAGGAAAAGCAACCTGAACAGCCAGGTAAAGGATGAGAAAATATGGTTGCAAATGATTCTATAATTGTGAATTGATTTGCAAGTCAGTAACGTCTCTGCCCCTTTTTTGTTCATTTTACTACAAAAAATGTAGCTATGGCATTTGTACAAATGAAAATACTTGCTTTGGAAATGGTCACCTACAAATTAGACATGTACCTGCACACAGAGATCTATGTATTCAGAAAAATGAGATGACTGCCTACTTCATAAACAGCATTGTGTACATAACAACAAAACAATGCAACTAAAAGGTTGGTGAAGACATGAGTTCACATCAAGCACTCTGTGAATATATAAGAGGGTTTTGCATAGGATGTGAGAATACAAAGCAGCTCCCTTGATATTCTGACCTATCCAGCCACTCTTCCATTCCAATGAAACACACCGGTGAACAACTTCATTTACAAATAACACTGCACAGGTAAATGGAAGTGCAGTTGCTCTGTGTGACTTTATTAACTGCTAAACTTTGAATAAATATGGCTTATTTTTTCTTCCTTTATCCCTTTATCAATCTCAAGGGGAGACTTTGGCCTGCCTGATTTGACCTGAGTAAAGGAATGAAGGAGAGCAGCAGAGTAAGGACCCTTACTTCAGGTCTAGTCACAGACATTCAAAAAGCCTGAGCCTGAATTGATTCAATCTTTTCAGGTTAGTCTAACCTGCAAAGCTTGAACCAATTTGGAGGTGGATAGACATTCCCTTTTCATTCCAGAAATGCAGGCACATGCCTGCAGTGACTCAGGGTAGAAGCTGGGGGGTGCTAGAGCAGCCCTCCCTTCCCTTCCACAGGACTGAGCTGAGTGGGGTGGGGCATGGCCAGGCCCCAGCAGGATGCTCTGTTTAGGGAAGGGTTTAAACCCCCATCCTGGCCTGCACCATCTCATGGTTTCCCCTGCTTGCTGCTCAAGTGGAAGGAATGTTGCCAGCCCCCAAGCTAGCACTCTGAGGCAAAGGGGGGAAGGGTGCAGTACTTGCATCTGTTGATGATACTGAGTTTTTCTCCCTCTCCCTGTCTGCAAACCTGACAGGGCTGCAAATCACAGTGTTTATTAGCCCATCAGCAAAACAAAAGCCTCTTTCATTAGTTCAAGCTCTTCTTAAACAGCTTTTTCCAAGGAGGGATATTATCAGCTGACCTGTTGATTAGCTCCAAAAAGCCCTAAATGGACACTGTTCTGTCTGCCTTTGTCCTGTCTGCCTGTTTCCATGAAATTGGAGACACACACACACCTCTCAGAATTAGCTAGCATACCACATACCTACTGACTGTGGGACTGGGGTCTGTGCTGTGGGAGGGAGGGGGGTGGGATCCCTGCTTGAGCACCAAGGGAAGCTAGGCAGACCCAGCTGTGCCTGCAGTTTCCCCTCTGCTCTGGCTAGGGAGCAGAGGGATGGGACCAACTGTTCCCTGGAGCAGAGAAAACAGGCTGGCGCTACATAGCCCAGCCCAGCCCAGCCCAGCCCAGCCCAGCCCAGCCAAGCATCTGGGATGCTGGGAGACTCTGATTTAACTTAAACCAGGAAGGGGTCTGGGACAGACTTTGCATAAACCGGTTTGACCCAAATCAGTTAAGGCTGATACTACATTCAACCAGGTATATATTAAACCAGTTTCAGCCTCCCTAGCTAAAAGGGAGGCAGGAGGACCCAGGAAACTACAGGCCCATTAGTCTTACCTCAGTCCTGGGGAAGCTATTTGAGAAAATTATCCAGGAGCACATCTGCGAGGGACCAGCAGGGGAGATCATGCTTATGGGCAACCAACATGGGTTCATTAGAGGCAGGTCCTGTCAGACCAACCTGGTGGCCTTCTATGACCAGGTCACAAAATCCTTAGACGCAGGAGTAGCAGTGGACGTAGTCTTTCTGGACTTTAAGAAGGCCTTTGACACTGTTTCTCACCCCATTCTCATTAAGAAATTAGGTGACTGTGGCATCGATGCCTACACAGTCAGTTGGGTTGCAAATTGGCTGGAGGGCTGCACCCAGAGAGTGATGGTTGATGGGTCTTTTTTGACCTGGAGGGATGTGGGCAGGGGGGTCCCCCAGGGCTCAGTCTTTGGGCCCGCACTGTTCAACATCTTCATCAGTGACTTGGACAAGGGGTGAAAAGCACCTTATTAAAATTCACAGATGACACTAAAATGTGGGGAGAAGTGGCCATGCTGGAGGACAGGGATAGGCTGCAACTAGATCTAGACAGGTTACAGGGGTGGGCAGATGAGAACAGGATGGGATTCAATACTGACAAGTGCAAGGTACTGCATCTGGGGAGGAAGAACCAGCAGCATACCTACAGGCTGGAGAACTCCCTTCTAGTCAGCACAGAGGCAGAAAAGGATCTTGGTGTCATTATTGATTCCAAAATGAACATGGGTCACCAATGTGGGGACGCAGTCAGGAAGGCCAACTGTACCTTGTCATGCATCCACAGATGCATCATGAGCAGGTCCAAGGAGGTGATCCTCCCCCTCTATGTGACACTGGTCAGACCACAGTTGGAGTACTGCATCCAGTTCTGGGCATTGCACTTCAGGAGGGATGTGGACAGCATCGAGAGGGTCCAGAGGAGGGCCACTCGCATGATCAGGGAGCAGCAACGCAGGCCCTATGAGTGGAGGCTATGGGACCTGAACCTGTTTAGCCTCCACAAGAGAAGACTGAGAGGGGATCTGGTGGCCATCTACAAACTGGCCAAGGGGGACCAGCAGGCTATGGGAGAGTCCCTGTTCCCACAAGCACTACCGGGAGTAATAAAGAATAACGGCCATAAGTTGACTGAGAGTAGATTCAGGCTAGATTTCAGGAGGCACTACTTCACAGTCAGGGTGGCTAGGATCTGGAACCAACTTCCAAGGGAAGTGGTGCTCGCTCCTACCCTGGGGGTCTTCAAAAGGAGGCTAGATAATCACCTAGCTGGGGTCGTTTGACCCCAGCATTTTTTCCTGCCCATGGCAGGGGGTCGGATTTGATGATCTGCTCAGGTCTTTTCTGACCCTACCTACTATGAAACTACTATGAAACTGATTTATGTGCACTGAATTTATGTTCTGTTACAGAGTTAAACCAGTTTCTGATCACTTAAACTAGTTTATGTGTAACTTCTGTCCCTAGACCTGAAACGCAGACTGATTCACTCAGGGAATGGATGGGCAGGATCTGCTAGAAGGCCAGTCTCAGGGGGAAAGGAGGACAGGACACCTGGCTGTACTTTAAAGAAACCTTACTGAGAGTGCAGGAACAAACCATTCCAATGTGCAGAAGACTAGCAAGTATGGCAGAAGACCAGTTTGGCTTAGCAGGGAAGTCTTTGGTCAGGTAAAACACAAAAAGGCAGCTTACAAGAAATGGAAACTTGAACAAACAACTAGGAAGTATAAGAGTATTACTCAGGCATCCAAGCATTAAATCAAGAAGGCCAAAGTGCAACTGGAGTTCCAGCTAACAAAGGATGTGAAGGGTAACAAGAAGGGTTTCTACAAGAAAGTCAGTAACAAGAGGAAGGGAAAAAGTGTGGATCCCTTACTGAATGGAGGAGGCAAGCTAGTGACTGATGATGTGGAAAAGGCTGAACTACTCAATGATTTTTCCATATGTCTTCACAGGCAAGATCAGCTCCCAGACTACTGCACCTGACAGCATAGTTTGGGGAAGAGCTGAGCAGCCAACAGTGGTGAAAAAACAGGTTATGGATTATTTAGAAAAGCTGGATGTATACAAGTCCATGAGGCCCAACACAAGGCACTCAAGGGTGCTGAGGGAGTTGCCCTATGTGACTGCAGAGCCACTGGCCATTATCTTTGAAAACTCATGGTGACTGGGGGAGGTCCCAGACAGTTGGAAAAGGGCAAATCTAGTCCCCATCTTTAAGAAAGGGAAGAGGGAGGATCCAGAGAACTACAGACTGGTCAGCCTTGTCTCAACCTCTGGAAAAATCATGGAGCAGGTCTTCATGGAATCTGTTTCTAAGCACTTGGAGGAGAAGGTGATTAGGAATAGTCAGCATGGATTAACCAAGGTCAAATCATGCCTGCCCAGCCTGATTGCCTTCTATGATAAGATGACTGGCTCTGTGAATGCAGGGAGAGCAGCAGATGTGATATACCTTGACTTTAGCAAGGCCTTTCATATAGTCTCCCACAACATTCTTACTAGAAAGCTAAGGAAGCACAAGTTGGAAGAATGGACTGTAAAGTGGATAGAAAACTTGCTGGATTGTCAGGCTCAAAGGGTTGTAATCAATGGCTCAATGTCTATTTGGCAGGTGGTATCAAATAGAGTGCCTCAGGGTTTGGTCTTGGGGCCAGTTTTGTTCAATATCTTCATCAATGACCTGGAAGATGGGATGGAGTGCACCCTCAGCAAGTTTGCAGATGACACCAAGATGGAGGGACCAGTAGATTTGATGGAGGATAGAGCTAGGATTCAGAAAGACCTAGACACATTGGTGGATTGGACAAAATGGAATCTCATGAGGTTCAATAAGGACAAGTGCAAAGTCTTTCACTTAGGACAGAACAGCCTATGCACTGGTATAGACTGCAGACTGACCAGATAAGTAGCAGCTTTGCAGAAAAAGACCTGGGGGCTACAGTGGACAGTAAGCTGAATATAAGCCAACAGTGTGTCCTTGTTGCGAAGAAGGCAAGCAACACACTGAGATGCCAGCAGATTGAGGGAAGTGATTCTTCTCCTCTAGCCAGCGCTGGTGAGGCCACATCTGGAGTCTTGTGTCCAGTTTTGGGCCTCCCACTATAGAAAGGATGTAGAGCAATTGTAGAGAGTCCAGCTGAGGGAACCAAAAATGGTTAGGGGGCTGGGGCACATGACTTCTGAGGCAACGCTGAGGGAACTGGGTTAATTTAGTCTGGAGAAGAGAAGAGAAGACTAAGGGGGGATTTAATAGCAGCCTTCAACTATCTGTAGGGTAGTTCCAAAGAGGATGGAGCCCAACTGTTCTCAGTGGTGGCAGGTGACAGAACAAGGAGCAATGGTCTCAAGTTGCAGCAAGGGACATTTAGGTTAGATACTGGGAAAAATTGTGTCACAAGGAGGGTAATAAAGCACTGGAACAGGTTAGTCAGAGAGGCTGTGTACTCTCCATCTTTGGAGATACCACTGCACTGTGTGGGTTCTCTTGTCATACAGCATCATACACTGTCCTACAGCTTCCATTAAGATCTTTTGCAGTGCATGCCTGTCTGTTTTTCCTCCCTTGTTTGGAATCTTGTTATCCTAGCCTAAAGAAATAATCTGGCACGAAACAAGAAACCAACAGAAAGCTGATGAAAATAAACTAAATAGGGAAATGGGTTTCTCCCAACAGATTTTCTTTTATTTAGCAACAAATCATTCACTTCCCTATATGTGCATGCACCTTCCCCTCCAGGACACCAGTCAGTGGGAGATGCAAATCTGTATTCTGAGTTGGTTTAATTAACATTTATAACCTTTTGATTCCCCATGAATTGCATGAATTACAGAAGGCTACTTCTTGCATTGAAGGCAATAGGTTCTGCAGTTAGAAATGGCAAGGATTATATGAGCCATGTTGTATCTCAAGAAAAGGAGAGTAAAGAAGCAAGTCTCAGTCTCTGAGGCAGGCAGAGATGTCAGTATGATTTGTGTTGTAACTTTCTACCAGGGATCTTGGGTAAAGAAACTCAAAAGAAAACAGTGTCCTTTGGTAGTGCCAGCGGATGCTTATACAGAGGACACTGTCCCTTCATTAGGGATCATGCTACAAGCTAAAGACAGAGAAATAGCAGATCATTAGAGTTTCCTCTCATCTAAACACAACATTGATGAGCACTGTTGCACTGTATTCTCATAAGAGCCTTAACTTCCCATCCTTTTAGTTATGTCTTCGCTAGGAATTCTCATCTCATGAACAGAAGCACAGAATTATAACATGCTTTCTATTTTTTATCACATGAATGCCATTATTGCCTGAATACGCCAGCTCAGCTGTAAGTTGGCCACTGTATAAACTTAGTAAAAGGTCAGTCCTTCCTTGAGATGCTTGCAGTCTAAATAAGCAAGAGAGAGGAAGCACTTGACAAAACAGGGCACTGAGGGAGTAAGTGACCTTCAGAACGTCTCACAGGAAGTCTGTGGTACAGCAGGGAACTGAACCCAGGTTTCCTGAATCCAAAGTCAATGTCTTAACCATGAAACCACCCACCTCTAAAAAAAGAGTTGCTATCACAGGGAAAGGTAGAGTTTGTTATATAAAGAAAATAAATTAAGGTAAATAATAGATGACCATAAGAGCAGTAGCAGCAGCAGCTCCTTTCCAAACATGCAGATAGTGAGGACAAAAATTTAGTCAAGATGTTTTCTATAAATAGTCTTCACAAGGTAAGAGATTTGGCAAACCAGCAATGTTTGCTAACTGTTTGAACTCTTCTTCCCACCTCCTATGCTGAATTAGTGCTCTAACATATTTCATCGTGAAATGCTACAATCTGGAACTAAGACTCAGACCACTTTTCCAAAATCACTAGGTAATAAAAACATTATCTGAAGGTTGTGTTTATGAGGAACTTTATCCTTTGAGACAGATTGCAGGGAAAAACAATTAAAATTGTACTTAATAGACAAAACAGCTTGTGGAAATAATTACAAAACACTTGCAAGCATTGCATAGCATCTGTGTTTAACAGAATATTGTTTTAACCAGTAAAATTTGGCAAGCACTGTTTTTCCAGACAAATATATAAGTCATTTTAGTTTGAATAGTAATTTACAAGCAGATTGCAGAGATAAAGCAATTGAACCCATTTGCGAGAGGGAGTGGGGGAAGGACACTGATAATGTCTATTATAATGAGTAACAGTAATGGGAATAGAAGGTTATTAACAAACTCCACAGGTCACTGCACAGCAATATCAGTAAAGCAGTAAAAGTGAAATTCAATCATGTTCTGTTAGAGCTCACAGCATGCAGTTGACTTCATCATTAAATGGTTTCACAATCTTAGGAGGTGCAAAAGTTGCCTGTGGGCACATCTACACGTGATTAATTTCAAACAATAAACTCTGGCTCATATAATGCTGGAGTTTATTGCTCCTGGGTGCCATGTTTACACATGCACCCAGTACTCCAGCATGTTGAGCCACATTGGAGCAGCCCCAGCTGGGTTAGGGGGCACCAGGAGTCAGCCTGCCAGCCCAGGGCTGCTCCAACCCAGCTCAATGTATTGCGGAGGGGTTGGCTAGGACACGAGGGTGCTTCACTGGGGGGCTAGCCAGCAGGCAGCCCCTGCACTGAAGCACCCTTATGACCCCACCAGTCCCATCAGTATCTATATGTACGTTGCTGTACAATAAATCTCTCTGCCATAAGCTAGTACTTGTATTTACTATCAGAGTTTATTTGTTTACTGTGGCCTAATAGGGCCTCATACAGAGACATGGAGACTTTACTGTGAAGCTAATTAGGCAGCTCCTCAGTAAATGTGCCATGTAGATGTGACTTGTGTGTATATGGGGAAGTTGATATGTTGTACCTCACCCTACCTCCAGACCTTACTCAAATTTTTTTTGGATAGTCACCAGGTCACCAATACTTTTGCTATATAAGCACATTTACATTCAGCTCTTAAATGTTATGCTGTTCAGACTAATGGTTTTTCGTGCAGCTCGATTCCCTTACATTGAAGGCAATTGAAAAAAATAACTCACTTCATTATTAAATAAGCTACCCAGATACCATTAAACAAGCTACCATTCACTCCAGGAGCTGCCTCAGGTTCAGTAGCATAAATGTAAAGTAAATAATTTAGTTGGAAGATGTTGCATTTTTTCAGTTAGTTTGTTTAAACCCTATATTGTTTTCATGGAAAGACTCATAACCTTTACACACCTGAGAGATATGCTCTTGTATTTCTTGAACACTGTGATGCTATCCAGCAATCTCTATTTTCTTGATCCTGCAGCCTTTGTGTCACCATTTATGTGATTGTAGGTCCCAGGAATGTCCATCCCAAAGTGTAGAATAGAGAGTCACTATACAAATCCAGATCTACCAGCTGACAGACAGTAGTCATCATACTTAACTGCTCTTGAATTTATCTCTTTCTTATCACACATATTTTCTAAACAATCCCACTTTAATCAGGCAACAGAAACAGGACAGGAAAGGAATGAGAAGTTACTTTTTTGATGCCAGTCTCTTTCAGAAATTAACACCTTGTGGGTATATCTACACATGCCATTAAGACGATATTATAAATTCCGGCACCGTTTGCACTGGAATCAGCTGCTCCTGGGTATAGTGTCTGCACATGCCCCTGGGACCAGAGCAGTTTGAGCCAAAACAGCCCTGGACTGGCAGGGGACCCCAGGGGGATCAGCCCCAGGCTCTGGGTGGTGGTGTCAGGTGGCAGAGGGGCTGGTTGTGGTACAAGGATAGTAAAATGAGGGGCTAGGCCCCAGCCAGCCCATCACTATCTACATGTGCATTTAGGAGGAGTTAAGTACTCTTCAGTAAAAGTCCTTGACAGTACTATTTTACGGCAGAGTTAATAAATTTACTATGCCCTAATACCGGTGTATGTGTAGGTGGTGAAGCTTTACTGCAGAACTAATTAGTCAGCTCCACAGTAGAGAGCATGTGTAGAAGCATCCTATATCTATTAAAGAAATCAAGTTGACAGCGGTATCTAAAATCCATTTTATAAGTACTATTAATGATGCTTAGACCATGAAAGTCTTTCATATATTTTCTGTGTCCCCTCTCCACTTAGAATTCTGAGTATGCCACAACAAACACATAGCAGATGGATTTTAAACATGGCTTTTATCATAATGAATATCTCTGGTTCTGCAGTAAGACCACCCTGCTTTTCAAGGCTGGGATGTTTATGATATATGTTTTGAAAAAGGGCAAAATGAAAATTGCATATAAGAAAAAAAGATGACAATTCACAATGTAGACCAGTCATCTGGCCAAGGATAAAAGATTTCATGTAAAATTGTTCATGGAATGCTCCCCTACGAAGTACAAATTTAATGTATGTGTGTAGCAAGTGCGTATCTCAGGGCCGGTTGCAATGCCCCCTGGTGGCCACTCAGCCCTTGCCAACCTGGCTTCCCTTGTTGCCCTCTCCCCTTCACTCTCCTGCCATGCCTTGATGTTATTAATTTGAGATGAAAGGGAGGCTGCCCCAGGGATTCCCAAGCTTAATTTTACTCTTAGCAGCACTGGTGCTCATGGCCATTGCCTTAACAGCTAGTTTTGTAAGCTCCATCCTCCCTAACACCCACTCCCATGCCTCGCTGGTGTTCTGCTAACACAACTCTCTATCCTCTGGCAGCTCCCAGGCACTGATGCACCCTAGTCCCCCCTGGGCACCAGACTCTGTCCCCTCTCAGGCCCTCTCAGGCCATTATTTCTCTCCCCAGGCCTATCTCTTCCAAGCCCTGCCTTGCCCCCTTCAGGCACTGGGCCCCTGGCCCATCTATTCCAAGGCCTCTTTACCTCTCTTGGGCACTGGGCCTCTGGCCCCTGTTTCCAAGCCTATCTGTTCCAAGGCCTGTACCTCCAGGCTATGGGATCACTGGCTCCTGTTCCCAGGCCTCTCTGTTCCAAGGGTGGCCTATTCCTGGGCTCCTCAAGCAGCCTCTGCTCTTAACCAACAGACACACCAAGCACCCATCACATATGCCTGAAGTCAAGTTCATGTAAGTGATTTCTTAGATATATTAAGCATAAGGCCAGATATATACAGAGTGATCAATGACCTGCTAAGCATAAAGCTTAGCTATTAACCATTTTTTAAATAGTGCATTAGTTGGAACAATCATCCTTGAATGATAGATAGTGGTTTTGTGCAATATAAAAGACACTCAGAAACTCAAGTCAGTAAGGCCCCTGTTACACGTTATATATATTATACAATTAACTGGTGAACTGCACAATAAATGTAGACCAGCTACGTGTGCAAAACAATTATCATATGACAAAAATGACCATCAAGCTATAAAGAGAGCCAACCAGCTATAAAGTTAGTGCTTGGAAATTTGTAACAACACTATAGCTGATTTCTATCCAGCTTTAATCTGAACATGTAGCCCTGAGTAAAGTCAAAATGTAAAGTCATCTGGTAACAGTATGTCCTCCATGTACATTAATTTTTCCATTACGCATAATTCAGTTTGTAGCAGAGTGGAGGAAAATCCAAGCTCACCCTTTCCTGATCCTTATCATTCCCAGTGGCCTGAGACCAGGCAGCTTGTAGGGAATAACCGAGACAACCTGGGACATGCCATGTCTAGTTTAAAGGCACGGGGGAAAACTCCCCAGACATGGCAAGCTGTGGAAGCACTGAGAAGCAGTCTAGCCAAATGCAGACTTACCCGATGACTGATAATTGACAGCTGGCAGCCTGGCAGGCAAGTATGCTGATCACTCCCCATAGGATCTGTGGGAAAACAAGAGACCAATTGTTGCTAACCAGAGGGGGGAAGAGTAGGAATGGAAGCTCCTGGCAATGGTGGACCTGAAAGGACAGTGAGAGGAGTGTTGGCTCCTATATTTTCTGTTATCATTTACTTTTGGTTGATGAGCTTCTACCAACAGGACGCAGTGGTTGTGGTGGGAGTACAGGGCCAGGAAAAACTCTCATTTATTGCCTCTGTGAGAAAAGTGCAGATCGAACCAGCAGTCCAACTCTGATCATCCCTTTAAAGGGCTGGTATAAGGAATCAATGAAGGACTAGAGAAGCAGAATAAGTAATCCTACTGATTTAAGTATTTAAAGGTGAATTGCTTCCTTCCATACTAATACTGTTTAATAGGCCCGTGCGAACAGGCAGCTCTTCGATTCAGCTTTGGATCCAGCTGTTTTGGATGCCAGTGATCCAATCCAGAGCTCCAGATTGGTTTCCCACTTTGATTCAGCTGAATTGGCTCTGAAGCTTCAGAGCCGCTTCGGAGATCCGGCCATAGGATATAATGGGAAATCAATGAAATATCTATAACTTGTTGTTTTTTCTCTGATTTAGATGAAACTTGCAGGGTTAGTAGCCTCTGCTGAGGCCACAAAGCCTGCCAAGTTTCAAGGAGATAGGTGCAGGGAAAACTGCACCTCAAGCTGCTGACAGGCAAAACTTGTAACATAGATGACCCTGGGTGTGTTAAGGCACAGCAGGGTGAAAACTGCAGGTGTGGTGGCCCCTGCTGAAGCCACAAAGTCTGCCAGATGTCAAGGAGATAGGTGCAGGGATTCAGGGAAACTGCACCCCAAATTCTTGAAAGCAAAACTTATGTCACGTGTATGTGTTACACCACAGTGGGGTGAAAACTGCAGGGGTGGTCACCCCTGCTGAGGCCGCGAAGTCTGCCAAATTTCAAGGTGATAGATGTAGGGGGAGTCTGGCTTCTGGGGCCCTGCACCTCTGGCTGCTAACAGGCAAAACTCTTGACATAGATGACCCTATCTGTGGTAAGGCACAGTGGGGTGAATGCTGCAGGCCTGCTAGCCCCTGCTGAGGCCATGAATCCTGCCAGCTTTTAAGGAGATAGGTGCAGGGGGGTTCTGGGGCCCTGCATCCCTAGCTGCTGACAGACAAAACTTGTGACATGGTTGCTTGTACAACTGACTGTCTCTGCCTTGGGGCAGTTGATTGTCTGTATTGATTCTTTCCTCTCCTTAGTCTTTGGTTTTGTAGGTGTTAATCCTTGCTTGTTAACTTGTTACATGAGCTAGCTACTGTGTATTGAGCTGGTCCCTGAGTGAATCATGATTGATTGCAGGGGTTTAGGTTGTAGCTGTGTTGGTCTAAGGACATAGGCAGACAAGTTTCCTTGGGTGAATTTGATATCTTTTATTAGACCAACCCAAATGGTTGGAGAATGGTTATTAAGCAAGCTTTTGGGTTCAAAAACCCTTTGTCAGGCAAAGGAAGTTTCAGCAGTTGGTGTGTGCTCTTCCTGGATGGAATGAAAAGTAAACAAGCCAGGGGCTGGGCTGGGCTGGGCTGGGCTGGGCTGGGCTGGGGAGTCAGTTGCCAGGCAGATTGTAATGTATCAAAAATCCAATGTCTATGTTTAGTCCGTGATCTCTAGTATCCAGCAGGTTGATGAAATGGAGCTCATAGGCTCGTCTCTGGGAAGTGTTGTGTAAGTTTCCCTTGAGGATCAGGACTAAGAGATTGGAGAGAGAGTGGCCCTCCTGTGAGAAATGTGCCCCCACCGGTAATTGAGTGTTTCTGTCTTTGATGGATTTTCGGTGTGCATTCATTCTGGTGCGCAGTTGTTGTTTGGTCTCTCCTACATATCTTCCATCAGGGCATTTGGTGCATTGGATGAGGTATATCACATTGCTGGAGGTGCAGCTGTAAGATCCAGGAATGCTGATGGCTCTGTTGTGGGGTGTAGTAATAGTGGGGGTGCTGGAGATGTGTTGGCAGGTGCATTTCTTGTCCTGGTACTGTCTGGATCCTTTTGGTGTGTTATTGATTGGTCATGATTGATTGGTAACTGGTAACACAGTAGCCGAGCGGAGCCAGGCCTGCGATAGTCTCCCCGCCCCCCATGCCCCAAGACAGACACAGTTGCACAAGCACCCATGTCATGAGTTTTGCCTGACAGCAGCTAGAGGTGCAGGTCTCCAGAACCCAGAAGCCCTGCACCTATCTTTTTGACAGCTGGCAGGCTTTGTGGCCTCTTCAGGGGCTACCATCCCTGCAGTTTTGACACCACTGTGGCTTAGCACATACATGTGACATGAGTTTTGCTTTCAAGACCTCAGGGTACAGTTTCCCCCAAACCCCTGCACCTATCTCCTTGAAACTTTCCAGGCTTCGTGGCATCACCAGGGGCTGCCATCCCTGCAGTCTTCACTCCACTGTAGCTTAACACACACACGTGACATGTGTTTTGCTTCCAGGATTTGAAGTGCAGTTTTCCAGAAACCCCTGCACCTATCACCTTGAAACTTAGCATGGATCATGATATTAGCAGTATCTACCATTCCTCTAAGTTACATCCAAATCAGACAAAAGACAACAAAGTTATAGATATTTAATTGATTCCCCATTATACTCAATGCCCGAATTGCCAAATTGTCTCCGAATCTTTTCTGAAGTGATTCGGAAGCTCTGAATCGATTCGGAAAGCCTAAAGCTTCCAGAAATTCAATTCAGATTCATAGATTCAGTCTCTAATTCTTAGGAATCATCTCCGAATCTGAATCATGATCCGAAGCTTTGCACAGCCCTACTGTTTAACAACAAGTCATAGTGGGCAAGAAAGCCAGAGGTGGAGAATCACCTTTGGGCCAAAGACAGTTGGCTGGGGAACAAGTAACTTGCACCAACCTCACACCTACTTACACGGTTGTTACAATTATATTAGTATTTTAAAAAGTGATGTTGCTACTCTTTAATAGTTAGGGACCTACTGAATTTGGAATTGTGTGATTTTCGTGGAAACTGCAAATTTAGGTGGGCTCTGCAAAAAAATGGCAGGCTCTGTGAAAAATGGTGGGCTTTCTGGAAAACAAAAGCCCAAACAAACAAACACAAACAAAAACAAACTTACCTGCAAGCAGAGAACAAGGTGAGAAGCCCTCCAGTCTCGGAACAGAATAGGGGAAGGATGCAAGGAGGGAAGGGGGCGGACGGTGGAGGGTGGGGGGCAGGAGGGAGGGTGGAGGATAGGTTCAGGATGGGGCAGAGGGGAGAGGACAGGGAGGGGATTGGGAGGCTGCACAAGTAGCTGGATCATGGTTGCCTGTGACAGGCAGCTGGAAGGCTGCAAGTGGCTGTACTGGGGTCCGTAGATCCCCAGCCTGGCCTTTTCTGTGTGTGCACCTGTTGCCGGCAACAAGCCATGCTGGGGTTCTATGGACCCTGGTGTAGCCACTTGCAGCCTTTCAGCTGCCTGATGCAGCTAGGCTAGGTCTATAGTCCAGCTTGGGGAAGTCCTGAAACCATGGCTTACTTACCCTGATTAAGCCTGGGAAAGCCACTAATCTATGCTTAGTAACACATAATTAAGACACAGTTTCAGGCCACCTGGCAATGTGCAGGGACGGGAAGGAAGGCTGGGGCCCCTCAGCTAATCAAAGGTTTGTGTGTGTTGGGGGGGCCTGCTGCACTAAGCCTGCAAAAATGGCAGCCTGCCCCATAATCGTCCCACAAAATTGGCTGCCTGCCTCCTCCTTTATTATTAATGTATCTTTACTTAGTTATACATTTAAAATTGAAAATGATGCATTACATCTCCCAACAGTAGAAGTAGCAGGCTTGTTTTTTATTTATTTTTGCTGTTTCCTTTGCCAAATAGTAGGCACATCTTACTATGACCTGATTTTGACTTTACAACTTTTTTCAAACTGTAGCCCAGCTAACTCCATTAGCAAGTAGTGTAAATGACTAGCACACTTTGGCATATCTGAACAACCCAAAGATGATAGTTATGGTAAGATCTGTTAGAAACATGGGAGTGGTTAGTTCATGGGTTAGGAAATGGAAAGCTCTTAGTTTATCATTAAGTAAACTTAGGATTTTGATAGGCCCAGATACTATCTATTAACAATTTTAGAGCTGTGAGTAGTTAGTTCCTATGCAATTGACAATTGCTGTTTGCATTGATGGACAGTGCTTGAAAGATCTGCCCAGAACTCTGTTCATACAGAATTTAATAAGCTCTTGCCACATTAAACTGTTTTCCTAAATAGAATGAACACACTCACTATCAACAGGATTCCATTTTTCCCAGCTAGATCTGACCCTATGTGGAAAGGAGGGTAGAAAACATCTTTTCACTCTGCTGATGTATCAAAATTCTATATTTAGAATAAACTCAAAAACATTTACACACACCATGCGTGTGTCCTCACAAAACAGTTAGATTGGGAAATGTTCATCCACTGAATGGAAAGCAAAAAACCAAAAAAAACAAAAACCCAAACAAAAAAACAAACCAGGAAGGGGAGGAGCAAGAAAATACATTGTTTTATATGTACGGGATGGATTTTGTGACAATTCAATTTAAGCAGGCATGTCATGACAGATGTTTTTATTTCAAGATGGTAACTCCCCCCCCCCCCTCCCAAAAGGAGTATTTCCGGGGCAAGGGGAAGGACTTCCAATGGTGAAGGTCAGAGGTTAGGGGCAGGACTTCTGGCTCCAAGATGGCAACCAGGGGTGGGACACCTGTCAAGGGACAGGGCTTCTTGTCTCTAGCACCCCCTACTTTGGGGCTGGGAATGGGTCAGGCCAGAAACGGGTGGGGGTTGATTGCTTAGCAACCAGAGCTGCACCTCCTGCACGGAGGTGCGAATAGAATCGCCTAGTGGACCAGATCCAGCCCGTGAGCTGTATTTTGTCCACTCCTGGTGTACACACATTCAAGTCAGTCCGTGAGATTGGCACTACCAGATCAACTCTTGCAGACATTTTATCAGACAACTCTTGCAAATGTTATCAGACATTTAGATTTCTAGTTTCTATGACATTCTTCTCTGCTACCTCCATTCAGTAGCATGATGTGGGCTAGGTAAGTGGGGCACATGCCCCAGGCACCACCTAAAGGGAGGGATAGGCACCTTGCTACTTGCCTTTGCTGTCCGTCAACTTTCATCTCCTAATCTGAATTAATGTACTCATTTGTGCCTAGATTATATCCAGAAGAACTTCTGTTAGGAGGAAAATTTAAGAAGTCTTCGTGGTACAGGTGCTTCTTTAAACCTAAGTGGCACAAGCTGAAAGAATTTTGAAAATAAGAAGCTGAAATAAAAATTCAGCCCCGATTATACTTCAGTCTTTGCCACAGAACAATTGGTATTGATCAGTAGTCCCAGTATGCTGTATAGGTTTTCAAAATCTTGCAGAAGTCTTTCTAAAATCTACATTATTGTCTTGATCTCCACATCCATTTTCATTGTTGTACTCATAATGTACATTATACTCAGAGCAAGATTTCTGTAACAAATTCTAGAAATGTTTCAGAGGTAAATTTAAGTCCATTGTTAAAAGAACTTTATAAATGCCATATTTAGTTTCAGGATCAAATATGCCAAGGGATGCCTGTTTAAGCAGAGGCAAGACAATATATCTTGAGAAGTCATAGTGTACAAAGATGTAAGCATGTCCTTTCCAGAAAGACATGTCTGTTGCTACCTACTGCCGAAGTCTGTCAGGTAGCTTTGGTTCTGGCAATTGCAATAAGTTCAGGGGGTAAGACGAGATGCACGTATTCCATTTAGTTCTCTGCTTAGATCTGTGCTTTTCTGCTAAACCTGGCTACACCCTAGGCCTAGAGGCTATTGCACTCATTTTCCACACAAGCTCTATATCTTAGCACCACTCCTGATTCTAGAGAGCATGTACTTTTATAGGGGTCAAAATATGCTGTTCTTTCCCAAGCAGACCATCTACCGTATGAATCTCATTTTAGTCCTATCTCTATTGCAATAGATTATTTAAAGTTTATTCCATGGAACCCACTTTCTTTCTTGGCACTGGATAAGCTTTTAATGAATCCCATACAGTAGCTGTCCATTTCTAATTTGCTGAAGTTGACTAGCACATGCCTGGGACTCCTTCCAAAGTATCTTTCGCCAATACTTTTCTACATTGCTTATATCAGTGACCTTAATTGGGGATGTAGATAGTGTCTCTAGGGGTGCATAAAGAGATTCAGGAAGGTACAGTTCCCAGCACAGCCCCAGGGTGGGGAAAGCCCAACGGCTGGACCCAGCCCTGGAGCTGAACTTTTCCTACTCCCTAGCACCAGGATATTTTTAGCTCCCCAGCCTCTCCCTGCACCCCCAGATGGACAACACCTCCCTCTAAGCCTGCCAAACCCCCATCCCACAAGCCACTTCTGGTTCCAGTTTTACCATAGTTTGCCAGTGCCTGGAGCTGAGGAAGAAAGTTGGGTTGAGGGAGGAGCAGGCAGGATGTGGGGACTGGGTCATCAGGAAGGGAGTTTGTCTCAGGGTGGGATTCATGGAGCTAAAACTGGCCCCTGGTTTCAGAGGGTGGAGGATAGGGTACCCCCATATCCTATCCAACTCTCCTGAACCCCAGAAACATCACTGGTGGACCCTGCCTGCCCCCTCCAGTCTTCCCAATCCCCACTGTAGGCCCCACTTGCTCCCTGTGGACTCCATGTACCTCCCCAATCTCCCCCAGGCTGCCCCTCACTAGCCCTCCATCCTGACTTACCTTGGATTGGGGGGCCATTTTAACTTGATCTGACCTCCCCCTAACTTCCCCAAATGTCTGCATGCACCCTGGGCTTGAGGATACTCTATGTATTGAAGGAATGCATTAGGCTTAGTACAAATCTTTGAACTGTAGGTGGAAAGTCATCCAGCAGCAGTATACCCAATAACCAGTAAGTGTTTGTAATCCATTTCTATGCTAAAACTGAAGCTAAATAAATATGCACTTTCCCAGGCAGTTATTAAGAGCTTCTGTCTTCTCTTGAGTGTACCATTGCTCAGTTCTACAGGCTTCTGCTCTCTGGTCTCTTTCAGCCTATTTTTTGTTCAAGATGCATCTACTGCTACTATTGCTGGATAGTGCTGAACATTGCACCCACATAGGGAGAGATACCAATATTTATTTATTTTTTGAATAGTTTATTTTATTTTTACTTCTTCCCCTCCCCTAACTTTCTGGTTCTCCTTGATGTTGGTATGGAGATTTCCCATGCATTTTGTTGGGTGAGTTAGCTTTGGTAAGAATTTTTCCAAAACCAGAACCTTCTTACAATAGAAATGTCTCTAGGTTGGGAAAAGCAGATGGTGCTTTCAGTTTGTCTGTCTCTGGATGAGTTTCTTGGTTGCTAATTAAGTGTCACATTTTTTTTTACTAACTGTTGTCCCTCCCTCCACCCAATTCATTTCTTTCATTCAGAGTGAGGCCAGCTTGTTGACATCATCTTGAAACTGCAGACGCGTTCATTTTTCTCTCTGTTGTAAAGCAATACATCTTCTGGGCAAAGTATGGCAGGCATACTGTCAGAGTCAGAGACTTTCTTTTGGAAATTTTCTAGTGGTAAAGATATGCTAAACAGAAGTTGCCTGAAATGCTTGTTTCTAAAGATGATGATAAATGGCATGAACATAGTAAGCTAAGGCTTTTAAAGCAGGCAAATCCCATTACTAGCATTCAACTTAGGGAACACTTGTCTCTGGTAACTGAGCTAGGATCTGGTCAATGGACATGTGTCTCTCTGTAAACACTTTTTTTATTGAAATTGTGCCCATAAAATGCATTTTTCCCCCTGTTGGGCTCTAGATCTACAGGCATCATCAGCTACCCTGGGAATTATTTCTTAAACAGAAGAATTCAAACATCCATATATGTCACTCTTAAGTTTTTATGTTCCCTTTCTAAGCAGTGGTTGTGTGGTGTGGTATATCTGTCAAAACTGAGAGATGTTGTGACAGGGAACCCAAACCCTGTTACTCCAGCACAATGGAGGAGAAGGAGAGGGGATTGTAACAGGGAACCAGGGAGAAGGCAGCAGGCTAAGCCAGCTGTGTGGGGTTGCAGAGGCAGGAGTGCAGGCTGGCCCTTAATTAAGAGGATAAAACCCCTGTGAGTGGCTGGGGAAGGCCACATGACAGAAAAAAGATGCGTTTTTCAGGTGAACAAACCCAGGGCCTGAGCCAGAGCAGGCAATCAGACTGTGTAAGCTGTAGCAAGAGGAATATTTGTTGAAAACTGGAGAACCAGGCAAATAGGGGTGGATAGGAGGTCACAGGGGGCTTCAAGGGCACCCAGCATAGATCTCCTCCAGGCTCTGGGACCCAGTGGGCTGTGGGACAGAAGCCCAAACACTTTAGAGGAAAGCAGAGCTGGAAGCAGCTGTGTCCTGGCTCAGGGACACCGCTGGGGACTAGCCTGAACTGAGAGCAGCCTTACCCTGGGTCAGGGATGGGGCGAGGGCTGGGCTTAACTGAAGGCAGCATTGTCCTGGATCAGGGATGTCAGGGGGTGGGGAGGGGAGAGACAAACTGAGAGCAGCATTCCCCTGGGTCAGGGGGGTGATGGGGGAGCTGGGCTGAACCGAGAGCAGCCTTGCCCTGGGTCAGAGATGCCAGGGGGTCTGACACTAGACACAAGACAAAGCTGAGGGGCCTGGAGACCAGAGACACAGAGAGGGCACAGGCTGAAAGAGATGGGCCCAAAATAAGTGGGCCACAGCTGGAAGCCTGCAGCCAAAGTAACTGGGGGACTAAAACCAAGAGGGCTGAGGCCTCTAAATAGGACTGAACTATGGACAGAGTAACACCTGTGAGGCATGGGCATGTCTATATCAGGCAGAAGGACACAAATTTAGCCGTTAGAGCAAGGGTGGGAAAAATATAGCCTGCGGGCTGGATTCAGCGCATGAGTCCATTCTATCTGGCCTGCGGGGCCCCTAGCATTTTAGAAAATTAATATTTATCTGCCCTTGGTTCCTGCCAAAAATGACACGAATCTTGGTAGGACCCAGGGGAAGCCCAGTGGGCTCCCACAGTGGCAGGGCCTGCCCGGCCATGCCCCCCACAGCTGGAAGCCCCAGTAGGGGCTTCTGGCCTGGGACCACATGGCTGCCCCACGCTGGAACCTCAGGTAAGAGGGAGGGGGAAGGGCAGGGGAGGACCCTGGGCAGGTTAGGAGCCTGGGGAAAAGCTGAACGTGGGGGCAGAAAAGTGGCTCCTTGCCCACACCGTGGCTAGCACCTTGTGCTGCAGTGACTCACAGCCCACCTGGGGCTGCCTGTGCCTGCTCAGGACAGCCCCGCACGGGCTGCAAGTGGCTGCAGCTGGGAGTGCGGGACATAGGGTGGACAAGGGGCTGCTTTTCCCCACGCTCAGCACCAGCTTCTTCCCTGCCAGTGAGCAGGGGGTTGGGGCTGTGCGCTGTCCCCTGCCTGTACCACGGGGTTGGGGGCACTGGAAGTGAGCAGGTGTGGGAGTCAGTGGGTGCACAAGGCCCAAACCGGTGTCCCAGGGCCAGTGCTGTTGGGGTGGCAGGAGTGCAGGGTCCAAGCCAGCAGAGGCTCTATGGAGCTGGGCCAGCTCTCCCCTCTCCCTGCTAGTGCAGCCCAACCCAGCTCCACAGACCCCTGCCAGCCTGTGCCCTGCTTTGGGCCCCACTGGTGCTTGCCCTGGGACATTGGGCCCAAGATAGTGACCAGGGGGCAGGGCACTTGTCAAGGAGCAGGGCACCTGTCAAGGGGTGGAGCTACCCATGCGGCCCTCGACAGCCTGCCAAAACTAGATAATTGGCCCTCTATCCAAAATAATTGCCTGCCCCTGCCTTAGAGTAAGTTGGGCCAGCAGGTTTGGTAGCCCAAAGGCCAAGAGTCTGTGAACCAAAAGGGAGAGTCAGAGTCCAAAAGTTTAGATGGGCCAAGTTGAGCCCAAGTGAAGAAGCGTGTACACAGAGAGAGCAACCAGGGCTTGCCAGCACCTGAGGGCAGCCTCCCCTCATTACCTTCGACCTCAAGGCATGGCAGGAAAGGAAGGAGAGAGAGACACTGAGAGGGTGGAGAGGGAGCTGGGCAGGATCAGTGCAGCCACTGGGAGACATCATGTCAGTCCTCAGGTGCCGTCCTGTTACAGATGTGTAGATGGCACTGGCTTTCTTTTACACTCTTATGCCAGCTTTCCTAAACCTGAAGACACAGGTTACATATATTTCTTATGTTGCTTACTTTTTGCCCTTGACTCATTCCAGGATTTCCCAACAGATTTATGCCTTGAATTTCTGTATTACAAACTCCTGCACTATGTAGAAAAGTTTAATTGAGACCTTTCTGTCCTTTTCTTATTTCCCCTAAGAAACTATACTTAATCTTCCATATTAATTGCCCTATACAGAATCTCTTTTGGTCTTTACAGATCCCCAGTCCAACATCATTCCTTGTAGGAAATGTAGCAATGACTGCTCCAACATCAATTTTAAGATTTAAAGATTTGGATTATTCAGATTCATGCTTGTATGCCAAGAAGTTGTCTGTTCTACTGATGATATAGTTCCTTAAGCTATGGAGTCTTTCCTTTGGTAACACTCACTTTTGGATTCTTTCCACTACTCAAGGAAAGTTATTGCAAAATGTCTCTCATGGTATATTTTACTTCATGACTCTTTTGCTGGATGTTGTTGCCATCTGTGGCTTGGTATTTTGCCTCTTTTTCTACAGTTTTTCCATTCTTCACTTCCATTAAAATATTATATAGTCTTCCACTTTTATATTGTAACTTTGGTCCAACCTTTTCTTTCAGATCAATTTTTTGTCTTTGCTGTGTCAACACTGTTTGCAATCTCTCCTAGCCTTCTCTAGACTGCTAAACATGTGAGTTGTATAGCTGTTTGTTTATAGTTTTGAGCTATAGATATGGCTACAGTGAGATCTCAAACCAATTAAAGTTGTGCGTATAATTGTCCTGTCTTAGTTTAACTACTCTTACCATTCCATATTTGCAGTATTGAACAATATTTTATTATTACAGCTTCACAGTCTCCAGCTGTTTTTCCCTTATTCCTGGCACCATCACAAAATATGAGAAGCTCTCTTATCCTCCTCAGAGAAGGATAAGGTCCAAAGATTATCACTTACAGCACTACCTATGGTAAATACGGCATTTACTCATAATTGGATCATGATTTTGAAAAAGGGCAGGGGTGCAGGTGGGGAGGGCTGCATGTGGTGTGGTGCATCACACAATGCACATTTTTCTCCAATTAAAAAGAAACTAGAAGCTTTGCTAAACTACTTGGTGCCTCAGGCTATATTATTGAGTTTATGGTCTAAGCAAAAACAAATATAACTGAGCCTGTGGGGACTGACTGCCAGCTCCAGGGTGGGGCAGGCACTTGGTGGTACAGGGTACAGCTGGTACCTCCCCACCAAGACAGTACTGGTCCCTGCACCCCCACACGAGTCCCCCCAGACACTCCATCACCACCCCAAAGTGCCCCTCAATGTACTTTACGCATTGCTTCTGCCATTTCAAGTGTTTCCTGGTTCCTCTGCCCCTCTGAGCCCTCACTGCAGTCCCTTGCACTTCTTAAGACCCTATCACCCACAATCCCTCTTGCCCTCAGCACTCCCCTCAGTCCCAAACCCTATCTGCCCCTCATGCTTTGCTCCCCATATAATGCCTCAGCTCTACCTTACCCGGCACTCCTCTACCCCACATGACCCCTTCCCCCAAAAGTCTCTTGGTGCCCATGACCCCTGCCCCATGCAACTCCACATGGCCCCTGGGATCCCCTTCTCCTTAGAACTCCTCCCAAAAAGTTCCCCCTCTCCTTATGGCTCCCGACCATGAGGCAGATGGAGGATGGGCTCCCAGTGCCCCCCTCCACTGCGCCCCACCTCCACACAGCTTGCCATAGCTTGCCTCCACGGCCCTCCACCCTGAACATACAGAAACAAACAGTTGAAGTCAGGGAAAAACTCACTTCAGCTGCTCAGCCACCCATGCCCATGTATATGTTACCCTAGTTGCACTGCACATTCAGCGTTCTGCAGCCTCCATCAGCTGCTGCAATGAATAACCCAGGAAAGAGTCACTGCAGTAGTTTCTCATTTCTCCTCATCCTTGCAACTCCCACCTGTCTCTGACTGCTGTCCCACCACACAGCTCAGCCTGCTTTTAGCTCTGCCCCTTTCCAATCCATCTCTGGTTTTTTTGTGGGTTTGAATTCCTTAAGAACAAAGCCACTCCATGTAGGCTTTTGGGTATTAGCACATCTTTATTGGACATGCTAGGGGGTAGGCAGAGAAACATTATCAGGAGTGAATAACAGAAAGGATAATTGTAAAAGAATGACTAGCTTGATTAGTGGAAGATCAAGGGTTCTTAACACCTACAAAGTGAAGAGACTAGGAGAAACCAAGTAAATAATAATGAGCCAAGTCAATTGATGTCCTCAGCTCTGACTGAATAAAAATATGGCACTCCCTGCCAGGCAGTTGTTTTAAACTTCAGTGGAGTAGGAATCAAGGGAGCGGGGTTGGGGGTGAGTTGGGGGCTTGGGTGGGTGCAGCGGGTGGAGGCATGATTTCACCCCCAGCCCCCCTGAATCCACCCCTGCATATCTTAGGAATTCCTGTATGTTCTCTGTTAAACCAGAATGCAAATTGTATCACTTGAATCTCCAGATCCCACAAGGTCAGCTATATGAGCTACCAAAGAAACACTGCTTTAATAGTCATTTGTGCTAACAGTTCCATACCTGAGAAAAGATGGCACTGTATCACACTCCCAATTTCACAGGTTTCTTTGATTTTTCTATGTACTTGCTACATGTTTACCCCTCTTCTAGTCTGGGGGATGTCCTTCCTATAGCTGTCCTTTAAAAAATGGGATTCACATAATTCTGATGCCATGCAATGTAGTAGCAAGCAAGAACAGGCACTCTTGAGGTGCAAATGAAGAACTCCTGGAAGTCCCCCCTCATTTATTATCCTTCTCTTACAGCACACCCTGGTCCTCTCAGGTAACTGAAGAGGACCAAGAACTTCACAACCACTTCCAAAAACTGAAGGGAGAATTGGACTTCACCAGAGGCTCTTACACTGGCAATGGCTTCTAGAAGCAGGCGTGCTGATTTCAGTATAACTAGTGCCATTACATTCAGAACACTTATGCCAGTTGTATACTGAAGTATCAAGGTCCAAAGTTATGTTGGGGCCCTTGAAATAAGAAAGTAAATCCATGATATAGGAGTTTTTAGGCTAAAGAATGAAATAATCTGAAGCTTTCTCTTGTGAATACAGCAGCTGGTCAAGCTCAAAGGGATAATTATGAGCTGTAACTAGTGAAATATGCTATCTACTACTTCTTTATTGTATCCAATTATGAAGTATACTCCTGTTATGCATGAAGTACTTTACTTCTTGAGATTGTTGTAATTCATGGATGTGATAACCTCACTCAGTACCTTTAATCATTGCATGACTTATTGTAGAAGGCATTGACACTTAAAAAATGAAAAATAGAATGCGTCACAAACAGATGAATTTGGAAAACTAATGCTGACTTTTTGCACTACACGCAACTTCACGTCTACACACAGTGACTAAAATGAATACACTTAAGTTACAGCCCTCTTTGCAGAAAGGAATATCTTCAGCAAATTCAAAACAAAAGCAAATGTATCGAAACTGTCACTTCAATTCCTAGTTCTTTCTTATAAAACCTGAAATTCTTTTGTCAGTTCTCTTTTCTTTCCCCAAGCAATTTCTTACCTGCACAGAAAGTCTAAATGGTGCTAGTTGAGAGGACTGTAATGTAGATTTCTATATCTCATTTCTATATCCCACACTCCTTTTCTTTCTCAATTTTTCCCCCTGTAAACAATCTTTTCTCTCACCCTCATTCCAGTACTCCTTGTTATTATTTCTTCACTTCTAGTAGAGCAGAACCTTTAGTCCTGCTGAAGCTTTGGTGCATTAAGTAGCACAATCCAAAAGGAAACACTCTCCCAATTATTTCTACTATGGTTACATTTACAGGAACAAAATGGGAATTGGGCTTCCATTGCACTTGTTACAGTAGAAAAAAAGCCACTTTTGTCTCAGAGAGCTCCTAGCTTAGGAGTCAGAAAACATTCAGAAGGTACAACCCAGGGGAAGGAATATGTAAGTTGAAACAAGGATCAAGCATTCCAGAGTCACAGCTTTTCAATACTTTGAACCTAAATTTGGTTTCTTTATATAGTAATATGCATTAATTTGGCCACCAGCATGGCCTTCCCTTGAAATTTCTTTCCGTCTGCTCCTTTAAGCATTCTTTCCTTTCAATTATTTTTGAAAGTCAAGGTCAGTAATAGGTTCATTTATCTGTTCTGAACAACAGACTTCATTTTAAAAATGAAGCTTCCAAGATCCTATTACATGAGACGGAGCATGGGTTGAGTCAAAATAGTTCAGGGAGTGTTCAAAGGGTATGTGGTATTTTTTTGTTCTTGTCCCTCACCCCTTGAAGTGTTTTTACCTCTCTCAAATAACTGGAGACAATTCTTTATAAAATGTTTGAATATATGAGTTCCGTCTTGTGTAGATCACTATTGCAAATGATTTCCTGATAACGTATCACATGCTTTCCTTGAACACATTCACCTTAATGAACTCAGAGCTAGGTGACATACAGAGACTATATTATCATGATTGCTTGATTATTTTTACTTATAGACTAAAAGCTACATAATTTAGTGTTCACAGGAGATGAGTAGTTAAACCTTTGCATCTAACTGTATTGTCAAACAACTTCTAAACTTGCATATAAATGGATATTTGTCTCAATAGTTAGGTAGAAATTGTAGCCTGGACCTGATAGTTTCTCTTATACTATCAGAAGGTAATAATACAGCATATACCTAAGGAGCAATGGGCTAGATCTGCAGGTGATACTTAGTAGAGCTGGTCCAAGCTGGAGTAGGGAACAGAAACTGAAGTTTCTTTGCAGTCCCTAATCCTGAGGCCAATTCTGCACCACACTGCTCTCAGAAGAGAAATATAAAGCCTTATGTTTCAGGAGCAAGACAATCTGTATTTGGGATTAGGGCATTTTCAGGGAGGACTATGGGTCCTTTGCACCTTCTACAGAACTATCAAATATGGACTGCTATCAGAGAGAAGATTCTGGATTAGAAGAATCACTGCATAAATCCTTTATAGAAATGTTCCATTCTTATGTCTGCTATAAATTAGACAAGGTGCTATAATTTACAGGTGTCAGATACCTAAAGGATATAAGCAGTGAGGAATGAGAACTATCTTTCTTCATCCCCTTACCTCCAGTGCTTCTTCTAATGTCCCTAGGAGGACCAGGAAAAAGGGTGGCTCAGAATTACCAGTGCCACTCAAGTATTTATTTATATAAGAGGAATCCTCAGTTAGGTACTGAGTAGTCTGTAGCTCTACCACAGCAATTCACTTAACCATTAAAAATACACAAAATATAGTACAGCCCATAAATTCCTGGGAACACTTTTGCATAAGCTATTGATGAGGTTAGCATAAAGAAAGTAGGTTTGAAGGGGTAAGCAAATGTCTTCCTGAAATCATATTACTATTTCCAATATGTTGAGCTGGAACCTTGTGTAGATTTTTACTACAAAGCAGGCTTTATAATAGAAGCATTAACAAGCCTCCTGTCTGTGAGGTCACCAATTGGTGCCTGTGACAAGGTGTCCTTCTGGGGTGGCCGTGAAGCCCCTGGGATCCCTTCAGACCTCACTTTTGGGGCAATCACCCCTTCTATCACCCACCACACCTTGATGTCTTTTACTTTTATGACAGGGCTTTCTAAATTATTCTCTCAAATAACCACCAGGTGCTCATGGTCACTGCAGGTGCCTCTATGGGCTAATTGCATGTTAGTCCTTATGGGCTAACACCAGGTGCCCTTATGGGCTAATTGCATAGCTCCATTCTTCCCCTACACCATGTCCTATGCCTCACAGATGGCATCTTCATTGATGTTATCTTCCACTTAGCCCCTCCTCTGGGGTTCCTGGACCCCCTCTGGTCCCAGACTCTCAGCCCCTCAATAGGCTCCTGGACCCTCTCTGGTTCCACACCCTTAGCCTCTCAATCTGGCTCTAGACCCCTCCCTGGGTCCCTAGGAACCTCCTCCTCCCCTTAAGTCCTCTCCAAACCTCCAGACTGCTTCTTGGTGTACTCTCTAAGCTGACCTTCTGGAGCTGCAGCCATCCTGCTCAGGTGGTGTTCTCTTGGCAGCTAAGACGTTACTGTTGGCTCCACTCAGGTCTGGGCTTATATCCTACCTAAACCCAGTCTTCTTCCAGGGTCAGATGACTTCATAGTCAATCCTGACTGTACCTGCAGGCTGCCTCAGCACTATCCTGCCTGCTTCTTAAAGTGGCAGGAACACCAAGCCTCCTACCACAGTGCCACAATGGGAAGATAAAATTTGAAGGGCTTTCCATCTTCATGCTTCAGAGAATGAATTGATCACCAGGAAATGCTATGATGAAACACTTTTGTTCTCATACAAATAGGTTCATGAAGTAGGTTATTCCTTCATCCAATATATGGTGAACTTACTGATATAACCTGGCATGTCTGAGCTCAGAGAATCCTCTTCGTGATTGGTGGAGCCCATCCACCAATCAGGTAACTGTTTGGGGGGGCTTTTGCCCCACTCCTTCTCGGGGCAAAGAGAGAGAGAGAAAAAAAGAAGCCTCGGACCTCGTTTGAGACTGCACTCTGCCAGTCCAGCAGAACTTTGGGGGGTAGAGCCTCCAAAGAGAATAAAAGTAGCTGCATGCCCAGCATGCAGCAGATGCATTGGGGGATGGAGAAGAGATAGAGGGGCAGAAGAAGAGCTGGGGGAGAAATGCCCAGTGGGCAGAGCCAGCACCCGGAAGAGCCTCAAAGACTCCCTTGGCAGACTCAAGGCAGCTCGGGTCTGCACCTCTGGCATGCACCCAGAGGTGCACCTCTGGCATGCACCCCGAGATGCACCTCTGGCATGCACCCCGAGGTGCAGTGCACAAATCAGTGCACAGAGCTCAGACCATGGGAGCTGCTTGGGGCGGCTCAGGTCTGCAACCCCTGGCAGGCAGCCACGGACCCCGGTGAAGATAGTGCTGCACAGAGGGCCTGGGAGTGGATCAGGACTCTGGGAGCCACTTCTGGTGGCTCAGGTCCCCAGCTCCTGGCATGTGACCAGGCAGCCAATGCGGACCCTGCCCTGGCATCACACAATGAAGCCCAGGCCTCCAATGGTGCATGTAGCTCTGAGCCAGACTTTGAGATGGGAGAGCCCCAGGCAGTGGAGGACCACCCCTGCTGGAAAGAGGCCCCCATCTGAGAGCCAGAGATAGCCCCACTTCATTGAAGCCATCAGTTAGTAGGGAAAGGGTTCCCAAAAGGGATGGAAGCCTTTGGAAGGGGGAGCCAGCAGAGGTCCCAACCCTGCCCATGAGGGGCTGAGGAGCCTTGGGAGCCCATTAGAGCTGCACAGGGCTCCTTACCATTAAAGGGAAAGTCTTGTAGGGACATGGAATACCTTGAAGGGTGTGTGAGCACCTTATATTTTGTCCAAGTGCCTCATATTTTGTTATTGTTAATTATTATTGTTCAATTGTTATATACTTGCACATGGGTATATATTTATGTTTTTGAATTCCTGATGATATTTTCCCTGGGGTTGTAGTACTTATCTACTGCTCTCTTGTGTTTTTTCTGCTGACTAGTTGTATTTACCTGTCTGAACCTATCCTAAATTAGTTAATCACCCATGTGGGTTTGAAGCCTTAGTAAAGGCTTACTGAAGTCTTAGTAAAGAGCCATGTGCACTGTTGGGCTCTCCTTGATGCCCACGGTTGGAGGTCTGGGCCATCTTGTGCAACGCCAGGGCAGGGTCTGCATTGGCTGCCTGGCCACATGCCAGGAGCTGGGGACACGAGCCACCAGAAGCGGCTCCCAGCACATATGAAAACTGAAAAGAATAAAGTGAAGTTTATATACATATCTCTATATACACAAGATACAAATTTGCATTAAGGCTATACGCTATACTGTATGTGGATTGTTCCCTTTACTAAGGGAGCACTTCTGCCTGCTGCTGATCCCCTTCAATCAGAGAAGGGGGTACCTACCCTATGTACACCTGTGCTAGAAATAGAACCCTAACCAGCTTTTCATACTGGACCCCAAAGATTCTTGCCTCATCCAATATTATAATTCTTATACTCGTTTTTCACTTTTGAATCCTAGGTTAACTCCGAGAGCCATCTGAACACCATACTGTAGAACTATAGAATGGAGTCACATTGTAAGGCCCTTGGCAGATGTTAAAATATGTCCCATCCCACAAAATTGCATGCCTTGCTATGGTAGATGTGCATGGCAGGACATGCAGTTTCTGGAATGGGACATAAAATTGCTCAGATTGCAATCACGCTATTGCCAGGGGCTAACTGTGTCCTGGAGCTGCCCCACCAGATGCCAATAATCAGTTCATTGTTGTCATTGGCCTGGGACAGCTCCAGGTCTGGAGACATATGCCACATGTTCAATTCAAGAAGCCATAAATTGACATGAATTGGCTGAATGTAGGGCCTGTTGCAATGTATGGCACAATTAATATGTTAATTGCACCATAAATGTAACATCTGCCAGGGCCCCAATATCCCTCATTCTTGATGCTGGCAGGGTTTTATCTAATAATAGAAATAATATGTATGGTAATGTGGTCTTACAAATTTTGAGGATACAATATTAAATTGAAATGCAGGATTCTCTTGCTTTTTTGATTCAGTGAGAATGTCAGTTTGATCATTTTCACAGTGAGCAACCCATTTTGATTTTCCTAGGGATTTTCAAATGGTAGAAATTGCCTCTTTTGATGAATACTGTATAACCTTAGCACATATATTAACAGAACTTCACAGCTTCCAGTAAGTAAGAGCTCTCTCCTGAGACTTCTTTTCTGGAGATGGCAGTCATTACCAGTCACCTTATCATAGCCTTTTCTATGTAAGTTTATTAAATTATATCTGCTTTTCTGATTGCTTTCCAGTGCATATATCTATGGGTACTAGAAGGGCATTGTGGTATGGCAGCAGTGTATCACATTAACTTGGAAAATAAATAGTACAAGAAATCTTGATATTTCACTTCCTGGATAGAAAGGAGGTGCAACTTAATCTCTGGGTGAAGAAGGCTTGTCCTCTCAGTGTAATAGGCAGCATTCAAATTGTCTTGAAGGTGCCAAATCTCAGAAAATTTACAATCTAGACTTTAGACAATACATAGAAAGACTAGTCAAAATACTTTCCTTTGGACAGAAGATGCCATCCATGATTTCACTTGTTACATCCTTATGGCAATACCAAGGGGAAGGCAGCCCACAAGATGGCTAAAGCAAAGATAACACAGACTGGTAACTGACTCTTTTCCTGTTTGAAATCTACCAAGGCAGATCACCATTTCTTTCCCTTACCGATTCCTTCAACACTCTATTTCAGATTTGGAAAGAATAATTATGAAAAACCTATGAGGGACAAAAGGATTCATGTTAGAAGTTGATGTGTATTACCATTTGTGTGAAATTCCCTTTCTAAAGGAAGATTTTTTTTCAGATGAGAATGTATTAATCCTTCTCAAAAAGGAAAGAAGTCATTTATAATTTAACACTGAAATAAAAAAGTTGCTATTTTGACTATAAGCTAAGCCAACCAGTGCTCTCCCTTCCTTCACTATTCCCTCCAACATGTAGTCATCACTTTTCACATTTTCCTGGTGTGCTTTATTAGGGCGATAAAAGAATTCCATTGTGAGCTCCTACTACATACGCAAATTTCTGAAACACATATGCCTGACACAGCAGGTCTGATAGAGCTACATTATGAGATCAGCAGATACCTAAGGTCATATCAAATACAATGAGCTGACTGGAAAGCACCCTTTGGCTGTGAGACTCAGACAGTTTGATTAGATGAAAAAAGAAAGAATAAAATGTCCTTTAGGGTTTCTATAAAAAAAGGCATATATTGCATTAATATTGGCTGCAAAATCTTCTCTCTTGTTACTTTTGAATCCTAGGTTAACTCAGAGAGCCATCTGAATTTTACTACTGAATTTTGCTGACATATATTCATATTATATGTTGAGCTTCTTTGAGCTAAGTATTGAATTGCATAAAAAGCATGACAGCTTTCCAGATAGTCACAATAAAATCATATGAAGAGTGTGTTTGATCTTTTTTGTGCAGTTGATCAGATGTGTAAAACACAGAGTAGAAGTCCATCTTAGTCCAATATGTATGCTTTCAGATCCTTGACTGATCACTTTCATACAGATGTATAAATCTAACAGGCACCATAGAGCAAACAAGGGCAGCATTTTCAGAAGTGATTGCCTAAAGTTAGACTTCTTAGTTTACATGTACACTACAGTCAATAGTCTTAATTTCAGAGGTGTGAAACCACCAGCAACTCAGTTTCAACAATGGAAGCTGGCAAATGTTTAGTTTGCTTGCAAATCTGATTTTCAGAACTGTTCATGCCTATTGGCCCTGAAAATTGGGTAACTTATTTAAGGTCCAGACTTTCAGAAAAGCTTAGGGTTATATTTTTTAAATGCTCCAGGAATGTGGTCTTAATTTTCAGAGGAATTCAGGTCCCATTATGCAGGTAAATAGTGGACTGGATTATCAGGAGTACTCCACACGTTCCAGCAGAAGTAATGGAAAGCTAGACTGCTGCTAAAAACAGTTATACACTGTGGAAGGGGAGGCAGAAGCCCACCAGGTGGTGGGGACAGGAGTGATTAACTCCTTGCCTGTTGGTCCCTGGGAAAAGTAACCGGAGGAACAGATGAAGATTCCTCCTCCCATCCCAGGGAGGCAGAGGGTTCCCAGGGAAGCCGGAGTCCCCTGTACTTCATCGGCAGACACCGAATGTCTTTGCCTTGAGTGAAGAATCTTCTAAGTTATCGTTACCCCAGGCTGGGGCATGTTTAGTTATCCGCGGGTTTGTCCGAAGATAACGGATCAACTCAGGAGCAATTGACAGCCAAACATACCCGACCCCACTTGGGCAGGCCTTGCGGGTGAGAAGAGATCATCCCAGGGAAGATTACAGGGAGCAGAGCCCTCCCAGGCCATGGATGTGGTAAGGGTGAGGTAAAGGGAAGGTTTGGAGCCCCACAAAGAAAGACCAGGGCCACAACCACTCTGGGACCACCGACAGGGAACTGCCTCCCCATCTATTAACATCAAAGCTGAGGCAGGCGAGTAGGGGCAGTGCCCAGAAGCATCTAAGTGGCCTCAGGATGCGGTCTCACCCTGACATTGCTAGGAAGGAAGGTGCCAACCAGAAAGGGGCCGAAGCCTTACAACACCTACCAGCGACATACACATTTATTTTTGTTATGTCTGCCCTGATATTTTCCTACCTTTAGTGTTAGATGCACAGTAGCTGTCCAATAATGGGATACACAATGCACAGTAGCCGTCAAGGAATGGGATGCATGAGACAGACAAACCTACCATGTGAATGACCCTTCCACTTTGAAAAATAGTCTGATCCATTAACAAAAAATATACTACCTAAGAATATACTTAAAATAAATATTTTAAACTAATGAACATAACATACCTTGAGCTTCAGCTTTTCATTTTTATTAATTTTATGAGGCAGTTATGGTCTGGTAAATGCTGGCACAGGTTAAACAATTTCTCTATTACATACTCAGAAATACCAGTTTCCATAAATTGAGGAGTAAAGGATCACTTGTTGAATTTTGATTTAATTAATTTATTTATTATAATACTCAAACTTTACAATCCACAGCAATTCACATCTTTAAGGAGGTGTATGAAATATTTATTCTGTGCCCATATTTGGTGGCTACCCTTGTGATTAGAGTTTTACTTCAGTTAATTAAATTCAGGTGGGTCTCAAACCCAAATTTCTTCTTAACATATGTTGAATTTTTCATAAAAGTCTTTACACAGGATCATTTTGAAAATTCACTAGTTTGAGGATGCTAACAAATTATGAGTCGTAATTTACACCAAAAACCTCCTCTCAGTTTTCCATTGTACTCTGCAGATAGAGAGGCCAGGGATGCAGTGACTTCAGTGGGCTTTGCACAGGTTCAGAACTGAAACAATGTGCAGCTCATTGTTGGTGAAACAATGTACAGCATAAAGGCATTCATTTTCTAGATTGCTAACTCTTCATGGGCGGATCTAGGATTTTGAAAAGAGGGGTGTAGACAGCATGGCACATCATCATATTTAACACAAAACATTTTTCTCCAGTTAAAGAGAAACTAGAACTAGAAGGTATACTAATGTTGGGGGGGGGGGGGGGGGGGGAGGCAGCACTATATTTTTCAGTTTAAGAACAAAAAAATACAAAATATAACTATTTGAATGTACACTAATTTGCTACTTATACATTAAGTTAAGAAATTAGGCAAAAAGTCAAAATAGTCAAAAAGATATAATGTCATTAGTCTCGTATTCATTATTGTTAAATGCATGTCTCTCATTGAGATTCATAAAATAAAATTAGCTCTCGTGAGTGTCCTGACAGTACCTTCAATACTTCACTGTCAGACATTTAGACACCTTGAATTAATATTATCACATCTGAGTTAAGATAAAAATCTTAGCTAGAGCTAAAACAGTCTGCAAGGCTATAAAATAAAAGAGAGGCATTTCCAGAAATGGTTAACAGACAGCAAAATAGCAGAAGAAAAGGTAGTTTGAATAGTGGAACATCAAGAGCATTAAAAGGAGAGAGAGTCCTTAACATCTGTGGAGTGGAGAGCGATTAGCAGGAATTAGGGAGATGATAATGAACCATGAAGTCAACTGGTTCTCAGCACTTCCTGACTAGAAATACTGCTGCTCCTCCAAGTTAGTTAATTTTAAAGTTCAGCTGGAGCAGGAATCAAAGGTGGGGTGCAACTGTACCACTGTACCCTCCTCCCCACCCCACTTTCAGATCTGCCTCTAGTAGGGACTGTCAGGGATAAATACACATAATAAATATGTTAATCCTAGGAGGAAGGCACAATATTTTTCACCTGTCAGCCAATAGCCTTGCCTTTTAAGATGAAGTATGATGAAGGTGGAGTCCTTGAGGTCAAAAGTTGGATTCCTTTTGAGTTGGAGGTGGGGTTTTTTTTGGTTTCTAGTGACAAGATTGTGCTTAGAATTTGATCTCCTATAAGTCTTTTAGAGAGAGGTAGTTAGCCATGTTAGTCTGAAGTCAGGCAGAAGGCAAGGCAGGTTAGCAATTTACAGACTAACTAGTTCAGAGATGCTTTCTTAGAAGAGAGGTGTAAATCATAGGCAGCATCCAGAAGGTGCAGTTAAGCAAATTAGTTACTGGAGGTAAAAAGTCAAAAGGCAGGGAAGGGTGGTAGCTTATACTAACAGGTTCAGAGGGACATGAGCCTTCATATCTCTGGCTAGCATCTGATTAAGTAGGTCGTTGCTTATGAAAGTGCATGCCTCTATGAACCAGTTAGTTTATAAGGTGCACCCTGCCCTGTCTGCTAGCTGGGTTAATCTAAAAGAATGGCAAACTGCCTTATTGTAGAAAATGACATTTGGTATAAGCCAATGGATTTGTACCAAGTCAAGTCAATCTCTTGCTCATACCTGGTCCTTCTTTTTTTCCCTTTTTCAATAATATGTTGGCATTAAGGTCCAGATGTTCTCAGGTGGAGAATAAATATTTTATAAGGAGAAAAAGATGTTAGTAAACACTGACAACTTGACAACTAGGATTCTATGGATGAGGTATAAAGAATTGAGATAATAATAATAATAATAATAATAATATGACCAGATGCAACAAAAAGAGTCAATAGTAGCATGCAGCATCTTAAACAGCATTGAAAGTTTAACTAATAGCTCCTTTCTTAGGGACTTAAGTTCAAATGTTGTTTCTAATACATCTCAAGGGGTAAATTTCCTATTGTCACAGAAGTGTTCAATTGCAATAGCATTTTGTCCCCAGACAAAACTTTTGGTTAGTCTTAATGAGAGTTACACTTGAGCAATATCAATTTGACTCTAATTAGAGCTAGGTGAATAGCAAGTGATTTATTGAATATACTTTATCTCCCTCTATTTAAGTTTTCTGCAAATATGTTACAATTCTTTTTAATACAAATAATTCTTGGTGCATACATTATTCATGTTCAAGCAAAAATAGCTTTAAACTCAAAATTTGAACAGTTTGATTAGAGATACAGGCTTCAAGGTCAGTTTCTGTACCTTGATTGGAATGAGTGAATCACTTAGAATTGTGTTCTATTCACAAGGTAACAAAAATACACATTTAATAGAGATTATAATAAAATGGATTATTTCCATGCAATAATAAGAATGTGGAGGGCAGCAAATATGGATGCATTCTTAGGAAATTGGTTCCCAGTCTTAAATATATTCAAGAAATATAATCACTATTTTTCATCCTTACAGAGCAGACTATAAAGAACACTGGATAGAAGTGAATATCAAAGTCTTTATGACATCAAGTGGTTGCAAATATACTGAAAATGATTTGGGCATTCCAATAACAATAGTTGTGTGAACTCCTACCAGTACCCAGCCAGAGTTCCCTATTACAGCAGTTTCAGAGAGAAATTTGTTGAGTCCTAAATTACTGTGCAAATGAAAACTCAGGCTCTCTACAAGCATTTGATTGAACTTCTCTAATGCAAATCAACTATTAAGGCTGCGCAGTTTTGCTATTGCCAGCTTGCTTAAGAACTGGATTTAGGCAGTCTCTGAAATAGCATATATTGACATAAGCTATTAAATGAACTTTGTTCTTTTCCAATCTCTGGATTAAAGTGACTTCCTGAGTCAGCTGCAGGTTGTAGATTTATGAACAGACAGTTAGTTATATAGTGAGCATGATCACATCAGACTATAGGTATAAGTTCTTTTAGGGGGAAAATGCATTCAATAGTAAAAATAAATAAATACAGCTATTTAAATAAATGAATACAGTTAGGACTAATACAGCAATTCTTTGACTGTCTCAAAAACTAAATTTAAAATGAAAATTAATAATTTATTTGCCATAGGGAAATCTGCGCGTATAAGTTCTTGTTTTGAAAGGTCAGTATTTCACAGGTGAACTTTTTATTCAGAAAAAACCCAGAAAAGTGTAACAGTCACAGAGAACGTTTATGCAATTGTTTCAAAGGAATTAACTTCTAACTACCATCCATAAATTGAAGTATTTTGCACATCATGTATAGTAGGTGTGTCAATCTTATTTACCTAACAGAAGGACCAGAACTCTCGCTGATGGCATTATAGTGCAATACTTGATTTTGTGTCTGGCACATTAGGAGGCTCTGATTCTGCAATATTCAGTTACATAAACTCAAATTGAAATCAATGTTTACTAAGGATTTCAGAATCACAGACCAGGTTTTCTAGTACAGTAAGGCACTGTAATCTATCCACAAATGACAAGCTGTATTTGGTGCGAAATCCATGCTGATTCATCTATATTGCTCCTGGTCCTTGTCATTTATCATTCCCTGGGACACAGGAATATGGATGGGTGCATAAATACATAACTTTGCTATGTCAGTTTTCCACTGGTGTTTGATCCATTAAGGACCCTAGTTGGGAGGCAATATCAGGTAGGGTTCCCCAAAATCTGTCTTGGGTCCGATATTGTTTAGCATTTTAATTTATAATTTGTATGATGGAATTGAGTGCACACTTAGCACTGCAGACATCTTGGAGGGCAGGGCTAGGATCCAGAATGACCTGGATAGATTGGAAAAATGGTCTGCAATCAATCAGATGAGATTCAACAAGGACAAGTGCAATTAATGCATGCACAAATACAGACTGGCAAATGATTGGCTAGGCTGCAGTACCACAGTGAAGGATCCTGGAGTTACAGTAAACCATAAACTGAATATATACCATCAATAAGGTCTTGTTGCACAGCAGGCCAGCAGTTTACTGGGTGCTATTAACAGGAGTGTCACTTGCAAATCAAGAAAAGTGATTGTTCCTCTCTATTCAGCACTGGTGAGCCTCATTTGGAGTACTGTCTCTAGTCTTCAGCTCCATGTTTCAAGAAGTATGTGGGCATTTTGGAAGGAGTCTAATGCAGAGTGACAAAAATGATTAGCGGGAGGGGAAGCATGACTTATGAGGAAAAGCTGAAAGAATTAGATTTATTTAGTTTGGAGAAGAGAAGCCTGAAGGGAGGTTTGATAAGTCTTCAAATACCTGAAGGGCAAATATAGAGAAGGGAGAGATGGGATTCTCTGGGACCATAGGGAACAGGAGTAGGAGAAGTAGTTTGAAGCTATGGCAAAGGAAATTTAGGTTGTAAATTAGGAGGAACTTTCTGAGCATAAAAGTAGTTAAGCGCTGGAACAAGCTAACTGAAGAAATTGTGGAAACTCCATTCTTGGAAATTTTCAAGGTTGGGTTAGACAGATACTTGGCTGGGATGGTATAGTCAGGGGTGATTCTGTCTTGAGCAGGGGCCTGGACTAGATGAACAGGAGGTCCCTTCCAGCCCTACTTTTCTATGATCCTATGACCCTATACTGCTAATACATTCTGGTGTTTTAAGTCAAACCAGCAGCCCCCATCTCTGACAAAAAACAGGCAGCTAGAATCTGTTTCCTTATCTCCTTTCTCTATGCAGACTGCTCAGGCACTGAAGGGACTCTAGATAGACTAGTACGTGTAATTTCATTATATTTGGAAGGGAATATAAAAGAACAGTTTTGCAAATTGTCTTTGTAGGCAACAGAAAAGCAAATCTTGGACAACAGTATTATTTGTTTACTACAAGCTACAGCCACATCCTAAACCAGTGTAAAACCGATATCTACAAAGAAGTCAGAGCTAGACCAATTAATACTGCTCAAAAATGTGGTCCTATAAGTGTCTGTCCTGATTCTATTACTGTAAGAAAAAAGAAAGCAGCATCGTATGCGCTGGAGACCAGAAGGATTCAAAACAACCAAATCTATTACAGTTTAAAATCATTTATTTATGGAGAAGAAAAGTCTTTCTTTTTATTTCTGCTGGGCTACCTTGTATCAGCCTCTTGATAAAGGTAAAAAAAAAAACCAACAGAAAAGTAAGATTTAACCCCAATTTTCATGTCTCTTGCCCCTTCCTTTCTACATCCACCACATTCACAGTTATGGGAAAGAGCAAGACAGCTTTTATGCAGCTGGGAAAAGTGTGTTAGCTACATAAAACAAGTCATTTTGCATGGGGGTTGTATATTATTCTGGGGATTAAATGCCTGAAGAGAGACTTGTACTCCAAGTAGTTCTGGCTGGGTTAGAAAATGACAACCTCAATTAGAGAGTTTCAAGTTCTTGTTGTTCTGAGAAAACTGACATGCACATTGTGGCAGCTGCTGGCATAGAAAGAAAATAAATCCTGAGTTGGGAAAGAAATTGATCTTCTGCTTTCTCTCAGAGGAAGAGGAGAATTTTTTGGATAATTGACTCATATGGGTCTAAAGAGGTAGCTGCTTTTACAGGGAAATTTACAGGGAGTTTTTTCTTCAACAGTTAATTAGATAACCATGAAACATTGAAGCAAAGAAACCAGAGTAATTTTTGAGACAGATTCTAACCACATTAACTACAGTGAGAGCCAGGGAAGAATAAGACAATGAGCTGTTCACACTGGGGCAATGGGGATCAGGATTCAGCCTTTTGAAAATGCTTAACATACTGGAGTTGAAAAAAAGGCTCAAAAACTAACAGTAATCATGATTTTAAAAAGTTTGGACACCAAACCAAATAGGTCTGGTTTCTGTACTAGGACACTGCAATCCAAAAGAGACAAAATACCCACATTAATACATACCCCTTATATGTAAAAAATATCCTTCCAGGCCTGCACTAAAGTGTGCTTTATCTATTCAGAATTTCCATCAGTATCAGTGGGAGGGCAGCCGCAACAGTGTGTGTTAATCCCCTTAAGTCAGTGATTCTCAACCAGGGTGCTGCCAGATCTTTTGAAACTTGCCCAAAGGTGTGAGGAAACACGTGTGGAGATGAAACAGGAGTCCTAAATTGAAGCAGTGAGTTTTAAAAAACACCACTTCAATTTAAAGCTGATTAAGCCCCCATGTCGTGCACACACCCTGCTGACTTACCTGCCTCTGGCAGGAAGGATAGGGTGAGCTCCCAGCGAGTAGAGCTGTCCCTGGGCTGCGGCGGGGAGGACTGGTGCTTCCCTCCACAGCAGCGGTGGTACCCCTACCAGAAAACACCAGCCCTCAGGCACCCGGCTCAGGCAGTCCCAGGGAGCACTGCGGCCACAGAGGGAAGCACCAGGCAGCTCAGGCAGGCAGGCAGGCAGGCTTCAGTGGGGAAAAAAAAAGATCTGGCTTGCTGCTTTTCTTAGGTAGAGCCTGCCTTTCCGGGCTGGTGCTAGGCTGCCTGCAGGGCTTCCTGCAGAGCTGCTCGGAGCCCGGTGCTTTGCTCTGCAGCTGTAGGGGCAGCAAAGGAGTTTTAGTTTGCTGCACCCCGAGTCATTTAAGGCGCATTATGCTGCCAAATTTCCTACAGTGGCTGGAATTAATGCGCAGTACACCACCAATGTGTGCAAACAACAATACCATTAAAGCGGTGCAAAAGCATTTAGCTGGCTTTAAAATGTCGTGCACAAACTCCTCTCGTTTCGTCTATACATGGCCCAAATAAGCAAGGTGTGAGGAGACAAACAGATAAACTAAGCAGATAAGCTCAGGCTTAGATTTGTCCCTGCCTGGAAAATACTCTAACCCCATTGCCCAGGACCTCTGCAATGAGGTAAACACTGTCATATATAAATTCGTTTTTGAAATTGGGTGCTACTCAATTCACAAAAGTTATGGAGGGATTGCCTCGAGTCCAAAAAGGTTGAGAACCACTGCCTTACATTCCACCCCTTAAAGAGGAGAATGAATGATATCCAAGCCAACAGAGCTGACAGCAGAATGTTCTCCCATTCGTTAGAGATAATTCTCACCTTTTTCCTGTCTGTGCTATGTGGAAATAAAGGAAATACAAAAATTCACCTGCTCCCTCTATTTATCAGTACATTTTCCAGTCAAATTATCAAGTCAATGGTTGTTCCTAGATAGGCTTTCAGGGTGCATTCTGTATATAGTAGGCTGCTCTCCTAAAATCTGACTTCTGAGCTGAGATTCTCAGAAGTTATTCATCTAAACCCATAGCCAAGCACCTAATTGTTCTGATTTTAATAGAGGGAGTACCCAGCAACATCCCTCAAAGGGGATATAATTGGCAGAAAGTCAGGGCAATTTTAATGGCCTAACTATGAATTCTGAGCCTATTCTTAGCTACCTGACTTCAAACGTTTACACCAAGTTTGGTAAATGCTTATAGCAGTGCTCTTAGACTAGTTAACAAATAAGTGCCACCTCCCACAAGTTAGCAAACTTCGCAACTTCCATTGAAGTTTAGTAAAACTGGAAATCAACAGATGAATGATTCACATAGATGTCATATAGCATAAGATATATAGTTCAAAAAGACCAGATTTATAAGCCATACACCTATTCAGGGTTCTTGGAATTAATTGTATTCTGAAGAGAAATAACAAACAAAATGATTCCTATAAGTAATAAGCTCTTATATAAAGATATACATAATTAGCATGAATGGCTAGAGCCTTATTGTTCATATGCTATGATATATTATTATGGGTGCTGACAGTCGTGGGGCAGGGGAAGGAGGGGGAAGGGCTTTACCAAAAGCAGCAACATGTTACTTTGACCTGGCTCCACACATCTGTATAGAGCAGGTGCTTCAACGGCGCTTTTTGGCACTTTTATCTAAAACTGGGTCCAACTAACATAATCCCTCTTCTGGGCACACACTGGGCTCAGTGAGAAGGTGAGCCAAGTATAAAGAGATTTTTTCCCCCCATATTTGCAAGCATGACTTATGTGCAAGAGACAGACACTGAAAAATGATCAAAAGCTGAGACTTACAGGAAGTATCACCAATTTCATCAACATTTTCTTGGGGTATTTTTTGTTTTGCAGAAATTTGCATGTCTCAAACTGATACAATTTTGTTAAATGCAAAATAACATGCAAATGATGTTCGCCCCCAAAAATTAACTCAGCTTAGTTTCTTGTGACTGAGTTTCCAGTCTCAAGATAAAACAGGTAGACCATAGCGATAGTTTCTTTTATCTCACAATTTTCACTAGGGTCTTGACCCAAAGCCCATCTGTAAGTCAATAGGAGCTCTTCCACTGACTTATATGTACTTTGGATCAGGGTCTTTTTAGTGTGGGGGAAAGACATTAGATTTGTTCTGTGGAAAGCTACTGGCAAAACAATCACACAGGTTTTCTCTGGACTTGTTCTTGTGCTTTAGTGATTTACAGAGGAGAATGTAGACAGCAGTGATGGAGGCTAAGCCAAGAGATGGACCAAGGCATCTGTTCTTACATAGATCCAGGGGACGCAACATATAGCAGATAAGTGACGTTTCACCACAACCAAAACTGCAGTCCCATATCCTGGCTACTGACCAATGGAGTCATATAATTACTTGAGAAAAGGGGGTAAGGATTTTTTCATGACATCTCTCATTGGTCCAACTATAAAGTTCAAGAAAAGGTATTAGACAAGTTTCTGGATGCAACTATATAGTTGGTCCAATAAAATATATGATCAACAAAATCCTTGTTTTTTGCACATTTCCAGGACCATCACAGCTACATCACTCCAAACAGACTATAACAGTGAGAGAAGGGCCAAGTTTTCACCACTTCCAGATTATTTCCATTGAACAGAATCTATGTCTTAAGCTGCATACAGAAGTTTAGTCAGTCTATTTGGGAGCTGCCCTATGATGCTTTACAGCAACATGGCATCATAGAGCACCATGAGTTCAAGTGGCATTGAACCCAACAAACATTTGCCTTTGGGGGAGGGGAGGGGGTGGAGCCTGCCTTCATTGGCCTAGTCCAGCAGCTGGGGGCACTCCAGCAGCCTCCCAGGAGGCTGGTGGACCACCCTGCCTCAGTCCCACCTCCCCTGTGTGCTAGCAACTGTCAACAGCGGCTGTGTGGAAAGGAGGAGATGGAGGCACATGCCCCCCACCCCCACCCCAGCTACCTGCTGGGGTCTTGGGGGGAGCCAGGCTGGGCCCATACAAGGAGGGGCTCCCTTCCTCCTGCCTGAGCATCTTGATAGCAGCAGCCCCATGGCTGGGGCAGGAGGGGAGAAATAGAGCTCCCCCTGCCTTGTGGGTCTGGCCCAGCTCCTCCCAAGACTCTAGCAGGGGTATCTGTGGGGGTCCAAACCCCCTCCCTCAGTGCAGCTCCAGGCATGGCAGCCATGGCTGCTGCTATCAAGGCACTCATGTGGGGGGTGATGAGAGGGGGAAGGGAGCCCTCAAATCTCATGGGCCCAGCCTGGCTCCCTAAAGACCCCAGCAAGGGCATCTGGGGGAACACACACAGCATTAGGGGCTCCCCTCCCCCCCCCAACCTAGCAGCTTAGGGAGAAAAACAGTTTTCCTGTCTCCTGTCCGTGACAGCACTGGGGCTGGGTGAGCCCATGCTCACTAACCTAGCCCTGTGAAGCTCCATGGGATGCAGGTTGAAGTGCCTGAAATTACTCATCACAGGGAACCTGAATGCCTCCTTCTCATAGTGCATTAGATGAGGGCCATATTTTCATGTGATCAGCTGTCTTAAAAGCACTCTGCAGGTGTGAACATTTGTTATGTTACAGCTAAAGAGCACATTTGGGGGCCTCATCATGCCAAAAATGTATCTTCTGTACATACCTTTAGATGATGGGTTCTCCCAGCTATCCTCCCTCCTCAGTATTAAAACCTTAATGGGTATCTTGTAGCTATTATGTAATGCAGTAAATTCCTAAACCCTTTCCCTCCAGCAGCATAAAACCCAAGTAATCACATTTATATATAGGAAAAGTAAGTTTCATCCTTGATATTCAATATTCTATTCCATTCCCAAATGAAAAATATGATTAGATCTGGTTTATGTAGTTGAAAATAAAGTATAGTCTAAACTACTCCAAGGGGCAGGGAAGGCAGCTTTACTGTGACTGATAGCAAATTAAAGGAAAGATTCATCTGGGCACATCTACACATGTATTTTCTCTGGCCTGAATTTAATCTGGTGTAAGCCCTTTCAGGCAAGCATCTACACATGCAGGGATTAGGGAAAAGATTTACACCCAGTTTCCTGCAGCCCTGCAATGGACCCCTGCTGCCACCAGGGGGAGCTCTAGGCTCTGGCTGCAGTTACCAGTGCCTGGCAACTAGGGCTGTGTGAAGCTTTGGGTGTTGATTTGATTCAGAGGATATTCGATGCAATTTGCCAGCCTAATCGCCGAATCTGAATTGAATCAGGAGACCAATTAAAAGGTCCAAATCGATTCAAAGCTCTCTGAATCAATTCAGAAATGATTCAGAGAAGTTCGGCAATTTGGGCAGTCCTGCTTGCTGCCGCAGGGACCTAGACCCGGACTCTGTGCTAGTAAGTAGGAGGTGCGGGGGCGGGGGGTGGGGGGCTGGAGGAGGTGAGAAGGGACCATGGAGGGACCCCTGCCAGGCCCCATACCTTGCGTGCTCCCCCAGCCTCCCTGAGCACCCCCTGACCCCTACCAACTCTCCCAGCCCCACCCCCATGGCTGCCCCACCTGCCCCCAGCTCCCAGTTCTTTAAAAACAAACAAACAAAAAGCCACCATTCACTGGCTGCTGCCAAGGTGGGGGGAGGGGGGACGGGACAATCCCCTCTCCTCCACTGCCCCATACTGTGGGAGGGGCTCTGTCACAAGCCCCCCAACCCCCACCCACTCTCCCAGCACCCCCATGGCTCCCCCACCTGGCCCCAGTTCCTGGTTCTTAAAAAAAAAAAAATTATTTAAAGCCCCACACTCACTGGTTGCTGTAGCAGCCATTGGGGCTTCTGGGGGCTAATGGCAGAGCCCCCCCATGCAGCATAGGGCAGTGGGGGGCAGCAGGGTTCACCCCCTGCCTGGCAGGAGCTCGTGAGTGCCGGGCTTTTTTTTTAAAGAGCTGGGAGCTGGTGTTGGCTGTGGCAGGCATTGACGGGGCTGGGAGAGTGGGCAGGAGATGGGGCTGATTCAGAAATTCGGCTGAATCAGCGGTGGCCAAAATATCCAAATCAGACTCGGCCGAATCGATTCAGGACAGTGATCTGAATCACTGAATCAAATCATTATCCCCCAAATTGGCTGAATCTGAATCCGAAATGAATATTATTCACTTCACACAGGCCTCCTGGCAACCATCTTCAAAAGCCACCCCCGCTCTCTGCTCTCTGGCAAGTCCCTTTCTTGCCTAGCAGCAGTATGCCAAGTGCAGGGACAGCACACAGCAGCTCTCTCTTTGGCCATTCTACCTCCCCATGCTATGGCTGCTCCAGCCCATGCCCCTGGTGGTGATGGGCTTCACTTCTGCTATCCGCTGGACTGGCCCTGCTGGCCTGCTACGTCAATTGCCATGTGGCCCAGGGCTGTCTTGCCATGCCCAGCTCCCCCACATGCAGTGACTGCTTGCCTGGCCACCCACTGCTGTCCTATGTCCCCCCTGCTGAGGCCCCAGGAGAGCCATGCACCCACCAGCGGGGACCAGGGCACTGGGTGTGGGAGGCTTTAGCTGACCACCTCCTTCTGCACACCCTCCTCTAGCCTACCTGCCGTGCTATCCATGGACCCCTTACCCCCCTGGCCACCCCCAGCATCACATTCACTGCACACACGTGTCAGAAGAACAAGTCTTTATTCCCCTAACATCACACAAACCCTTCTCCCTCCCTCCCCAAAACAGAATCTCTCCAACCCCATCCAACAACACTAAAAAACCCTTTTCCCTATGCAAAATATGTACAAAGTGAGGCGGGGGGGTTGGTATCTTGAAGGCCTTGTGGGCACAGTGGTTCACTGTGACTGACCACAATTGTTGGTCCGGTTGTGCCCATAAGTCCGTGCCCATAAGTCCATGCCCTTTATGCAGCAACTGACCACTTTCATGGCACCCCAGGACCCAGGCCACAGATGTGCAGTATACATCAGCATGGGCAGCCTGCCCTCGCCCTCGCCCAAGCCTGGTATCTCCAGTGACACATCACTGGGACTCTTGAGCATGCAACACTCTGTCCCACCCAGCTCCCCAGCTTCAGTTTCCACCAGCAGTTCAAGGAGCCCTGGCTAGTGCCTGCCTTGCCACCTGTGCAGCCCCAGGGCTAGACACAAGGCATGGTCAGCCATGACACTGCCAGCCACCAGCAACACCAGCTCCCCCTTTGGTGCGGGGGGGAGGGGGATGCTGGCTGGGCACCTGCACAGCACACCTCATGGGCTGAGGATACCAGGCACAGCTGACTGCTGTCACCAACAGGGAGGGCTGTGCTGAGTTGCCAGCCTTGCCAGCCCTGGCCACATCGTAAGAATTCTTCCAATGCCATTTTTCATGAGCTACCTTATAGGACTCATTCACAAGTAAGGTCCATCATACAGATTTGATTATGAGTCAATTATTTTGACAGTTGATGATATCAAGCATTTCATAGGATTTACAGCAGTAACAAAGGCAACATATACAAACTGCAGAACAGTGGAGTAAAAATGCCACACAGTTGAAGTGCTACCCTATTGTACAAACAAATTTTCAGTCACTCTAGGAAATGTATTTTAAACCATGTAGATCAGTAGCAAAGGAAAAACAGTACTTTTGCTAAATTTGCATCCAACATCACACTCTAAAAATAAATGTATTAGTATATAGTACAAAGTCTCCATCTCATGCACATTCAATAACAACCGTATACAGAATGACAAAATTTAGTATGAACAAGTCTGAAAGGGTGAGGAAGGGCACCTGATGCCTGAAGCTTGCCTAACACCTCTCCCAACTATGCAGTGGATCCACAAAAAATCCTTGGCCCTTGTACACTTTCTGGACTGTCATGGCTATAACAGATTTGAAAGGCTGAGAATCCTAGAATGATAAAGTTATTCAACAGAAAGAAGCTTCTGAACACAGTCAAAATTTTCTTCTTTGATTATCTGGAGTTATATATCACATGGTCTTATAGGGCATTTATACACATACCTTTTTGTCTTGCGACACGCCAGAGATCCATTGCTTTGGAGCAGACTTTATCAGAGTTTATCTGCACATGAGCTGATGCACACTGTGCTGAACTGCGTGCAGTTGTATAAGCAGCGAAACGTGCATCAACGTGCAGAACATGGTGGTGATGTGCTTTTGAGCTAAAGCATCTCCCCTGGGGCCCCCTGCCAGCTGGGGCTGTTTTCCAGGCCAAAGGGGGACTCGGGGACCTCCCGCTCTGTCCAGCCAGGGGCATGGACCATGGTAGTCAAGGGCCCTAAGGCCCGCCGCACCAAGGCCCCTGCCCCGCCGGAGCTGAGCAACAGGTATGCACCTCTTGCCACTCCAGCAGAGCCTGCTGAGTTGCCAGCTCCAGCAGGCAACATGGACCCAACTGCAGCTCCCACCCCTGCTCTCCCCAAGACAAAACGTAAGGTGTTTGTTGTGGGAGACTCTCTCCTGAGGGGTCGGAGCGGCAGATTGCCGCTCCGACCCCTTAGCCCGGGAAGTCTGCTGCTTCCCAGGGGCCCGCATCTGGGACATTGCGGAGAGGATCCCAGAGCTCCTCAAACCCACAGACCACTATCCCATGCTCCTTATTCATGTGGGCACCAATGACAAGGATCGGAGCGCTCCCAGCCGGGTCATGAGGCACTACAGGGATTTGGGAGCAGGGCTAAAGGGTCTGGGGGCACAGGTGGTGCTCTCATCGATCCTCCCAGTCTCAGGCTATGGGCCGAGGAGGGAGAAGAGGATCCACGTGGTCAACCAAAGACTGTGGCGCTGGTGTCGTTGGGAAGGCTTTGGCTTTCATGACCACAGCCCGCTCTTTGGCAAGAGAGGCAGCGAGCTGCTGGGAAGAGATGTCTTCCACCTCTCTCCCCTAGGGAGGAGGCTCTTCTCAGCCAGACTGGCTGACCTGCTGCATCGGGCTTTAAACTAAGCCCGCTGGGGGACGGAGGCACTACCGCCACTGCTGGCCCACTGAGCAATCCTTGCAAAGCCAGCAGTTCAAGGCACTTAAGGGAGCCCACCCCTGCCCCAGCCCTGGTAAAATCTGTGGGTAAGGAAGGAGCCCCCCAGGGGGCACTTGCTTGCCTATACACAAATGCCAGGAGCTTGAGGAATAAGCAGGAGGAACTTATCCTCCTGCTCAATGCAAATAATTATGATGTCATAGGGATAACGGAGACCTGGTGGGACTCCACCCATGACTGGACCACGGGTATAGATGGCTATACCTTGTACAGGAGGGATCATGTAGAGAAAAGGGGTGGGGGTGTAGCTCTCTATGTTAAAGAAAGCTACACGTCCCTGCAAGCCGATATTGACGACCAGGGTGGACAGCTGGAGACCCTCTGTGTTAAAATCCATGGGGAACACAGCACAGGGGACACAATGGTGGGAGTCTACTACAGACCTCCCACCCAAAGTCCTGAGCTTGACCAGAAGTTTGCCCGGGAACTGGCTGAGGCCGCATGCTCCAGGACCATGGTTGTCATGGGTGACTTCAATTACCCGGACATCTCGTGGGAGGATCACTCAGCAAAATCTGAGCGGTCGCAAAGCTTCCTCTCGTGCGTGGATGACCTCTACCTAACTCAAGAAGTTTATGGGCCAACGAGAGGCAAAGCACTGCTCGACCTGGTACTGGCTACTGGGGATGACCTAGTCGGTGACCTAGTGATTGATGGGAAGCTGGGTGACAGCGATCACGAGCTGATCACCTTCACCATCTGCTGAAAAGCTGGCAAGTCAGTCAGCAACATGGAAGTCCTTGACTTCAGGAAAGCTGACTTTGACAAGCTCAGGAGGCTTGTCAGTGAGGCCCTAAGGGACCATGACCACGGAGAGAGGGGAGTTCAAGAAGAGTGGTTGCTCCTCAAGGGAGCGATCCTCAATGCACAAACTAAGTCTATTCCATCTTGGAGGAAAGGCAGCAAGAGGGCACAGCAGCCCCCCTGGCTCTCCAGGGCCCTAGCAGACCTCCTGAGGCTAAAAAGAAAGGCCTACAAAGGATGGAGGATGGGAGTCACCTCCAAGGAGGATTATTCTGCACTGGTCCGGTCCTGTAGGGAGCAGACCAGGAAAGCCAAGGCTGCAACTGAACTCCAACTAGCTTTGAGCATCAAGGACAATAAAAAGTCCTTTTTTCAGATATGTGGGGAGCTGGAGGAAAAGCAGGGGCAACGTTGGACCCCTGCTGAACCAGATGGGGCAACTGACAACTGACGCCCAGGAAAAAGCCAACCTAATAGGTACTTTGTGTCGGTCTTTCATCAGTCCCATGGGATGCCCATGCCTGCTACGGGACAGGGAAGTCCGGGTGAGGGTGATCCCCTGCCCTCCATTGATGATGACTTCGTGAAGGAACATCTTGAGAAGCTGGATACCTTCAAGTCAGCCGGCCCTGACAATCTTCACCCCAGGGTACTCAAGGAGCTGGCAAGCATCATAGCCCAGCCTCTAGCACGGATCTTTGAAAACTCTTGGCGCTCTGGTGTAGTGCCTGAAGACTGGAAGAAGGCCAATGTGGTGCCTATCTTCAAGAAAGGGAGGAAAGTGGATCCGGCTAACTATAGGCCCATCAACCTGACTTCTATCCCGGGGAAGATCTTAGAAAAGTTTATTAAAGAGGCCATCCTTAATGGACTGGCCAATGCCAACATCTTAAGGGATAGCCAGCACGGGTTTGTTGCGGGTAGGTCTTGCTTGACCAATCTCATTTCCTTCTACGACCAGGTGACCTATCACCTGGACAAGGGAGAAGAGATTGATGTCATTTTTCTTGACTTCAAAAAAGCCTTTGATCTGGTTTCCCATGATCACCTCTTGGAGAAACTGGCCAATTGTTGCCTTGGGTCCTCCACGATCCACTGGCTGGAAAATTGGCTCCGGGGTCAGACCCAGAGGGTAGTAATCGATGGAAGTCACTCATCGTGGTGTCCTGTGACCATTGGGGTCCCCCAAGGCTCTGTCCTTGGACCCATACTGTTCAACATCTTCATTAATGATGTGGACACTGGAGTCAGAAGCGGACTGGCCAAGTTCGCCGATGACACCAAACTTTGGGGCAAAGCATCCACACCAGAAGACAGGCGGGTGATCCAGGCTGACCTGGACAGGCTCAGCAAGTGGGCGGACGAGAATCTGATGGTGTTCAACGCTGATAAATGCAAGGTTCCCCACCTTGGGAAGAAAAACCCGCAGCATCCTTATAGGCTCGGCACTGCTATTCTGGCTAGCACTATGGAAGAAAGAGACTTGGGGGTCATCATTGACCACAAGATGAACATGAGCCTGCAGTGCGATGCTGCGGCTAGTAAAGCAACCAAAATGCTGGCTTGCATCCATAGATGCTTCTCAAGCAAATCCCGGGACGTCATTCTCCCCTTGTACTCGGCTTTAGTGAGGCTGCAGCTGGAGTACTGCATCCAGTTTTGGGCTCCACAATTCAAAAAGGATGTGGAGAAGCTTGAGAGAGTCCAGAGAAGAGCCACGCCCATGATCAGAGGTCAGGGAAGCAGACCCTACGATGACAGGCTGAGAGCCCTGGGGCTCTTTAGCCTGGAAAAGCGCACTCAGGGGTGATCTGATGGCCACCTACAAGTTTATCAGGGGTGACCACCAGTATGTGGGGGAACATTTGTTCACCAGAGCACCCCAAGGGATGACAACTAGGTCGAATGGTCATAAACTACTACAAGACCGTTTCAGGCTGGACATAAGGAAGAATTTCTTTACTATCTGAGCCCCCAAGGTCTGGAACAGCCTGCCACCGGAGGTGGTTCAAGTGCCTACATTGAACACCTTCAAGAGCAAACTGGATGCTTATCTTGCTGGGTTCCTATGAACCCAGCTGACTTCCTGCCCTTTGGGCAGGGGGCTGGACTTGATGATCTTCCGAGGTCCCTTCCAGCCCTAATGTCTATGAAATCTATGAAATCTATGACTTAGCTCAACATGCTACAGTCCTAAGCACATGTGTAAATGTGTCACCCAGGAGCAATAAACTCCAGCACAATATGCACCAGAGTTTATTATGATAAATTAATTGCATGTGTAGACGTGCCCATTGTGTAGTGTTTAGAGGAAACCATAGCATCCCCTACTATAGTTGTGTCACACTTTTGAAAAATTATGCTAGAGCTTTAAATTTTAATATTTGATTCATTCAGGGGTAAAAAGGAGTGCTGGATGCTACTGGAAAGCAAAGCCTTTGCAACTGTATGACTGCTGTTGTTATCTCTTCATGATTTGAAATAAAGGACTTTGAAGCTGTGAGAATTTTTTTCCATTGGTAAAAACTGTTACTGATCCAGGACTGAATCTTATGCATTACAATACTTCACTAGGTATAAACTGAGGGTGTGTGGGTGGAGGGGAGTCAGATTTTGGAGGAAGAGAATGAGGAAACATCTCTCTATCAGGATGCTGTTCATATTGCTAAGAGGGCTAGGCTAAGGACTAGGGAGATGGGTTGATGGACAGAGGACAAGGGAGGTGACATAAAGTCTTGTTACAAGTTCAACCATGCCTCTGCAATGTATATATTATTAGTATTTATATAACAATATTCTGGCTGAAATAGTAAAGTACTCTTTCTAAACATTGACTGCTTATTTGCATTCTTATATTTATTAAACACAGTTTTATTTATCTTAACAGTGATATTACATTTTGCCTTTCCATTTCCCTTTTTACTAGAATCCTTTATAATATATTAAAAATAAAGAGTGTGAAGTTAAAGGAGGAGCTGACTTTCTAGCAGTCTGTAAGTATTCCAAAGAAACACAGTTTTAATATTACATGATAGGTAAGGTACAGCAAAAGATGGCTGGTGATACTTTATTTCATGTTTCCAGCTGCCAGTTATATTTCACAAAATGGAATATTGTCCCATCACCCAATAAATTTAGCATTTTATTACAGAAATGTTACACTAAATACTAACAATATTGTTTCAGGATATCAACTAAAGGATGTATCAGGCAATTAAATAACTTCAATTATACCATAATTTTCTATGCCTACTTATTTCAACAGATTATTGAATTTCTACTGAAAAGGTATTCATAAGAGGTTTAGTAATATTTTAAGCATATGTTCCAGGTCCATGATTCCAGCATTGGATAATAATAGCAGTCTGAGATCTGTGCTCACATATGTCTCAAATATCATACTTTCAGCTTATTTTCCATGAATTATTGAAATGATGAATTCTTTCCTGTTTTCTTTTTGATTTAACACTTTACAATGAGCAAAGCTGGAAGTAGTAACATTCAGCAAATGAGCAAATATGCAGTAATAGATAAGAATTGAAAGCAATGTGGTTGAGGACTTTCCTGGAGTTTCTAAATTAATTTAAGAGCATGGGTCAAGTAATATTAGTACTGTCATAAACAGACAAATGCTTACATGTCAGACAGTAACAATTTAATAATAAAGGAATTCATCTGGCCACCAAGTCCAGTTGCCTACCTAGTCTAGCTTTTTCATCTCATAGAATTCCCACCACCTATCTCCATTGGAGGAATATTCTGCCCTTTGATGTGCCAGTGTAAACACTTCTCCTTTGACTCAAGGCAAACTTTTTACTAATATCCAAAGTTTGATTTTGACTGCGGAATAGCAAAGGTAACTTTACTTCAGTGGAGTTACACCAGTGTAAAACCCAGTGCAAATGAGGTTATAATCAGGCTATTTGGGTTTATTTGAATTTCCTTGAAAGTGTTCATTGTTGAAAATCCTGGCCAGAAGTGCTAAAAACAGGAACCTAAACTTAAGCTCTGAAAATAGTATGTAGGCATTTAAATCAGTGCTTTGCCTTTCTACATAAGCATATAGCAACATATGTATATTTCTGAGCACAGGCAGTCCTCAGACTTAAGATGCAATTGGTTCTTGAAAACCATGTCTTAAGTCTACATGTCATAAGTCAGAACCAATTTTCCCATAGGAATAATGTTATCAATGGGGGATTGGTTCCTTTACGATGCTGGACACAGCTGCCTCCACCTGGTAAGTCTGTTGTGGTGGGGGAAGGGAAGGGGCGTGGGGGCGCAGATCAACGGCCCCACAGTGAGAGAGGGCCAGGGTGGGGGGGCATGGGACAGAGCCACTGCGCTACCTCCAGACAAGCGTCGCGCAGTGGCAGGAGACTCCTCAGCCTCCCCGTGCTTCTATCCTGCACCCCACCACCCCACTCTGCCCAGGCTGGGTGAGCGGTGGCAGGGCGTGGCAGGGGCACATGCCCCCAGATCGTCCAGAGGCAGTGCAGAGGCTCTGTCCCACACCCCCCATCCTGGCCCAGCCTAGCCTGGCCCGGCTGGGTGAGTAGCAGGAGGGCATAGCCCCCGCTCCCAGCGCTGCCTGCCTGGAGCACAGCCCTGCCCCCCCCCCACCCCATCCCACGCAGATGCAGTTGTACATGCCCCACCCCACCATGTCCTCCCAGCACCCTGGCTGGGCAGTGCTTGCCCCAGCCCCTGTCCTAGCCCCTACCCCAGCCCCAATCCCTCCCTCACTGCAGGGACGTTTATCTGCCCCTCCACACCCCTTCCCTCCCCCCACCACAACAGACTTACCAGTTGGAGGCAGCTATGTTCAGTGTCATAAAGTTGAAACCGGTGTTGGAACCTCAAAAAAAGGTGTAAATTTATAAAGGTCGTAAGTCAAAAAGTCATAAGTCGGGGACTACTTGTAGATTTTATTCTGAGAAGAGCAAGCATGGGAGAGGTGTTACTCATGTTGTTCAACATCCTGTTATAAGGCACTCAGATATTCATGCAGAATCTGTGCTTGGTTTTCAAAACTGCCATACATTCAAAAGTGTCTTCTTACTTTAGTAGGAGTTTGTGTGATCTCCAAAGTCTTGAAATCAGGCAAAGTCAGTGAACTAACGACAAATACATCCAGTCTGGTGGTGGTTGTGGTGTTAAGTACATTTTTCTTTTTAAAACTACTTGAAGAGATTTAAATGATATTTTATTTTTTGCCTTTAATATTTTAAAATATTTCAGTTGTATCCTTTTTCCTTTGCTGCTTTGAAAAAATATAATTCCAGTTATCCTTACCACTCAGATTCAACTCTGATTCACTGTCCTTGCATTAACTTGCACTGTGCCATGACAAACATCACAAAAATGAAATACAAATTAAGGGTTTCGCTTCTTCTGGTTAGTTTAGAATGTATGGAAATAGATTTTTTCCTTCACTGAAAAAAGAACATGCATTCACAATGAATTTACCTAGGAGACCAGACTATTTCATCAGGTATTTTAGGCAGCTGTATCCCACCAACACTATCCTGTTGACTATAATAATCCTTTTCCTAGAACCATTTTTGGGTTCATGAATAACTATATATTTAAACATTCTTCACAGGCCCATTTTAATTTTCTTTCCCAAACTATCATCTTATAACTTGCCCATATTTCTGTAGATAAAAGCTAGTTTGGAGTACCAGAAAACTTATTTATTCCTTTCTTTTCTTTTCCTTCCTTCCTTCTAGACCCTGCCAAGTTCTGCCATTAGCTTTCACATGGAGCTGTTCACAGCTGCCTTGAAGATGGGATCCTACCAGTCAGTTACCAAGAAGCAGTTCTCATGTCTGCCCAAGAAAGGATATCTTGGTAACATTAAGAACTGGAAACTGATATTTTGCAGTTGTGTGCACTGACTACAAAATCTTAACCAGAACTTTGGCAAACCAGCTCGAAATGGTCAGCCCACCAGGCTGGGTCCTGTGTGCATGGAACCAACCTGGCCCAATGGCGCGCGGGGCCTGTGCATGCAGGACCTGGCTAGCTATGACAGGCAGTCCCAATGAGCAGTGTGGGGTCCCGTGTGCCAGGATGAGCATCCCAGAGCTGCCCAAAGGTGCACAACGCTGCGTCAAGCTGGGCCAGGCCCACATGACATGGCACAGGCAGCGTCGGGTGCCAGATAGCCAGGGCTGAGCTGCACTGCCAGACGCTGCCCCACACCACGCAGTGGGGGCTGTTCCAGGAGGCCCTGAGCACCCTGATGGCTGCTGCTGCTGGTGAGCTGTAGGCTGTGCAGGGGGAGGGGGCTGGGTCTGGGACTGTGCAGGGGGGCATGTGGGCCCTACAGGCAGTGGACCCATCCCTCCTGAGCTGCTCCCCCACAGTCTCCCACACCCTCACAGGCCCCCTCCCCACTTCTTCAGCCCCCCCAGCCCCTTACTTACCTGGAACGGAGCTCGGGTCCAGGTCACTGCAGCCTGCATCACTGTTGTCCAGCATGGGTAGGCAACATGCCGCAGTATCGAGGCAAGGGGCAGGCATGGAGATGCTCTGGCCAGCTATCAAAGCATCTCTGTGGAAGACCTGAGTCTCTGGTTACCTCAAGGCATGATCCTGAACCTTGCTCCGTTTTTTTTCTGGGGTTGTTTGTTTGTTTTTTGATACCTAATTTTGAACCCACTGAAAAATCAAATCAAAATTAAATCAAAATCTAATATGCAGTATGGAGAAGGTTGTTTTGTTCCCAGTTTGCCTCTTGCCACATCTCAAACTGCTTTGAGATGTGGCAAGAGGCACGTGCAGGCTCATCTGGATGTGCCCTGGGAGCCCATTTGTTTTTGATATTTTTATAAAGTTTTGAAAGTCCATCTGTCCACCTGTCTATATGTCCTTCCTTCCTCCCTCCTTGTTCAAGCTTTCAGTGCAAATATAGCTATTCCCTGGAAATGTCACAAACTGATACTTGGAATATCTGATATTATTGTAAGCAAATCTTACTTGAGTCCTAATCCAAAGTGCACAAAAGTCAACAGAAGGACTGTAGTGACTTCAATAGATGCAGGATTAAGTATGTTAACAGCAGTACTAATGGACTTTGATGAGTGCTTTTCTTGAGGGCTGAATAAACCCACATTCAGCCCATATTATCTGTCAAAAAGCCACTTTCTAATTGTCAATGAGTACTAACTTGCACAGTAAGATAGGGAACTAGCAATTTCTCTCTTTGATCTAGGTTCACATTTTGTTTCTTGACATGGGAATCAAGAATCAGGTCAGCTGTGTCGTTCTGGGGAATATTTTTCCCCATCCACAAAATGTCAGCTCAGCCTGGATCAGCAATCTTTGCTTCAATGATGTCTAAGATCAGAACAGCAGCTGTGTGCGACATCCAGATTGGCCATGCTTGTAAGAGAAATCTTTTCTTGACCACATCATTTCAGGCATTTGCCAGTTCTGGTAAGGTCCTGGTTTTCTTGAGTGTGCAGTTTACACAAATGTTAACACTGTCACTTTATCATTTAGCAGCATTTGCAAACATGATGTTCTACAATGCCTTCAGTGATCACATCTGTTACCAAAATATCATTCACACAGCCAGCCATGCAAAGAAAGCATTTTTATATTGAATTTCTGACAACCCAATCATGTTTTTGAACATTTTCCAAGCTTGGAACCAAACTTAGCTGCACAACCAGCCTTCTGTTTGTCATTTCTACAGTGCCAGAAGTTGTTTCATATCAACTACGCTATCTGACGTGTGACATGTGGAGTTTCTGGACATTCCCCTAAGTTTTACATTTGAGGCATTAGAAGACAATAGAATCCTTGGGGAACAGGGAGATTTTTTTTTTAAGCAGAGTGGAATTTCTCCTTTTCCTGACTTGTCCCAAGCAGCAGAATTTCCAGCCCCAAGAAGCCTAGCTTTGTACCAGACAGGAAAATGTAGTAGACCATTGCTTTATATCTCCACTCCAGGCCAAGAACTCACAGTAGTGAGACATCCCAGGCCAGCAGCAGAACTGGACATGCCACTTAATATCAATTTCCTCATTCTCATGAGTTAAAAACCCTGCATCAACTCTGGCCTGTCATTTTGTGTGAAAAGGTATCCCGGTTGGCTTGAGAGGTAGGTCAGCAACTAAAGGATCATTTCTTTAGGATTTTCTTAATTTTCTTGTCCCAGATATATATAAAAAAACCCCAAACCAGAACAAACAAAAAGGCTAACATATGTATGGCCATGCATAGACCTCTTGCAACCTGTGGCCACAAATCTTGCCACGTAGCCAACCAGCCCTGCCCAATGTTTTCTTTTTACTTTTTAGAAATATTGATCTAATCTATCTTGTCTTTTATATATCTATGATTATTTTATTTACAGTTCAGCTAGGCAAACTTTGCAGCATCTCATTATCACATGTTATTATGCACCATACATCATTTAATATCCTATGGTCTTACATTGCATATTTGTTTTCAAGTCAGATGCAGAGGGACACAAAATTAAGTCAGTAAGTCAGACCTGCTCCTTTTGCTTCATTTAAATATTAGGATGAAGTAGGAGAAACACTTAAGAATTTTAATTAATTGTTACGTAGAGGCACCATAAAAGTAATAAGCACATACAAAAAACTAAGGCAATTTCCTTTGTACGCCCAAAGGAAATTTGCCAACTAAATTTTGGACAGTCAAAGAACATGTGAAAATTCAGAAGGATACAAAGAAAAAGGACTTTTCCAAAGTCAATATGCATTTCAGTTCAGGACATATGAAATAATAGTTAGTGATTTATTGTCAGTTCGATTTATGACATGAGCAAGGTACTGCCAAAATCCCAGTTCCTAAAACTCTGGGGTTTCTATTTTGCTGCTTCACAGTTCAAAGGAGAGTAGCTCAAAAGAACTGCTATGGTGCCTGAAGGGACTTAGTGTAAGGGAAACCAGGAGATAGCTGGCAGTAATCTGCTTTGAAAAAGTAAATGTAGCTTGGCAGGAAATGCCTGGAAAATGTGAAGTAAGGAAAAAGGGAAGGAGAGTGAAAGCCAAAGCTGTGTTTATGAAACCAAGCCTAAATTATGGTATTATTAAGTCTCTTCCAAACTAAATGGACAACACACAGAGAGAAAATGTTTCCAAATAAACTCTCTGTTCTGTTACTGACTTTCTTTCCTGAGTCACTTACTACTTGGAGCTACATGATCACCTGCTGTATTAAATATAATTCTACACTGTAATTTAGGCTTATGGTTACATTCATTCTCAGATTTATAGCTGCTTTCTATAAGAAGGAATTGCAATTAAAATCTATTTAAATATGTGAAGGCGAAATGGGATTATAGGATCACAGAAATAAAAAGAAGAGTATCTGATTTCTGATTGTCCTAGCCAGTTTACAGAACGCACTTTATAAAATAGCTTAATGTGGCAACTAAATTATTTGTTTCATGGTAATTTTAGAATATCAAAGTTGAGCTGTAGGAAACCAAAGTAGATGTATAAATAATAATACTCTGTGACCCCTCATCAGGAAATAATTTCTGAACTCTTAAGTAAAGCACTGCTTAAATAGTGCCCTGAATATGGGTGGGTTTATTTATGCTCATCTGCTTTCCTGAATCAGCACCTATAACATATAGAGTTAAGAGAAATCATTAAGCCCCTTTTTCATGAATGTTTTCCAGCCTGCCCAGCTATAATAAAAATTATTAATTTCTGATACACCAAAAGAAAATGTTGAAAGGGAACTTCTTGTTTTGCAACATGACTTTCTCAAAGCCTACTGAGATATTCAGCAAGCTTAAGGCATGTTTATGTCCACGTAAGTTAGGGCAATGGAGTTCATTAAGAAGTGACAAAATTTGAAATGAAAATAATTGTTTTGACAGTAACAGATCAGGAACCTAAATTCATGAACAACAACAACAACAAAAAGATGGAGCACTTCACGAAAAGTTAACACCCAACATAGATTTAGCCAAGGTTCAGTCTGAGTTGAAAATGTGGTATTTGCATGGTAGGTCATGAAAACTGACAGAGGCTTCAGAAGTAGTGCAGTAATAAAGTCTGCATGTCTTTTAACTGCTATAAAGCAGTTTTTTCTAGTTTGCAGGCCACCAAGATTGGTTCAAAGTCCTTCAGAAGAAGCCTTGAATGTTTTATCCCTTTTCTCTTGCTGAAGTGGAAGGCGTCTCTTATCTTCTGCTTGGATTTACATTCACTCATGTCCTTCTTACAACATTATTTGGCAATGAGTTATTACAAGATCTTATTCCAAATGCATGGTTTTTTTCCCTGGCGCTCTCAACAAACTCAATGCCAGAGAGCAGATGGTAGTGTTTAGCTGCCTCCTGCACCTGCATGGATGAGAATGTGTTGAAAGCCCTCATCTGTATGTTAAGTAGAACAGAGCAATACTAGATGACCTTGTGGTTAACAAACACTGTTTAATCTACACTAGCACTTACAACGGTGCTACTGTTGAAGGTGAACAGTAGGAACTAAACTGACTGTAAAGAAGAAAGCTAGAATATGCTATGGCAGCATCAGCAGAAGATGGATAGCAGCATAAGGAGCGTATAAATGAATGGATTGTGTTGAACTACTATTTTGTGTCACCAAACAGTTTTATAACTGATTCCTGTAATGATCAAAAGGAAACATATTTTGTGATGCATTTGGCGTCTGCATTCATACACGTAATTGTTCAGCCCATATCTGGGTGTGGCGGTACTCCTATATGGTTTTGAACTTTTTAATTAAAATAGATTAGAGAAACTAGACTGCCTAATCCCTAACCATTTCTTCCTATTCCATTAGGCAGGACTTTCCAAGATGTAAAATGTTAATCTATTTCAGGAGGAGAAGGTGTGGAAGGAGGAAAGTGTTGAAGTAATGTGTGGCATTCTCAAAGGTTGAGTTTTCTGGAGTAGACAGAAGGCACAAACAGTAGTGAGCTGGAAAGCAAAGGAAGTGAGAGACCATACTTTGAAAATAGTTGGAGGGGGAAGTTAAAAGCAGAATTTAAGTACAGCAGGCATGAAGACCGAAAGAAAGATTGAGAAGGTCAGAGAGGTGAAAGATAAGAGAATATTCTCTGAAAGAGGAGAGGGATCACTTAGAACCTAGAAAGGGCTGAAAATTATTGCTAGAAAATTCAACACAGCAAAATCCATGCAGGAAATTACATTTATTAGAAATCTTTAGTCTTTTAGACATGCCATAAGACACAAATCAAACACTACAGTTAAGGGAGCAATTCTCTTCTCATTACTCTAGTGCAGTGGTTCTCAATATTTGTAGACTCAAGGTACCCCTTGGAAAACTCCAGCTCTGGCCTTTCACTTGTTTTTTGACTACGGAAAATTAATAGAGCAATACTTCTGTTGCAAGGAACTCAGAAAGGCCATAACAGGTCAGAATGTATGACACCATGCATTTCTATTTGAAATTCCTATGAATCTTTAGAATCATGTGCAAGTATCTGCATGCTTAACAGGGCTAATATTGAACAACACCCTCAAAAGGATCTCACAGCACCCCACTGTGGCACCCTGGTTGAGAATCACTGCCATAGTGCAAATCAGAAGTGGTGCCAAAGACAAGAAAAGTTACTCATGCCCCAAGCATAGTTTCATAATTTCTAGGGCCAGAAGGGACCTGAACAGATCATCAAGTCTGACCCCCTGCCCTGGGCAGGAATGAGTGCAGAGATCATAGTACCCTAGCCAGATTTCTATCCAACCTCCTCTTGAAGACCCCCAAGGTAGGGGAGAGCACCCCCTCCCTTGGGAGTCCATTCCAGAGCCTGGCAGGCCTAACCATAAAGTTATGCCTCCTGATATCAAGCCTGAACCTGCTCTCAATCAATTTGTGGCTGTTATTCCTTGTTATCCCAGGTGGTGCCAAGGGAACAGAACCTCACTTATTTTCTGCTGGTCACCCCTGTGGCCACCAGATCCCCTCTCAGTCTTCTCTTGTGGAGGCTGAATAGATTCAGGCCCTTTAGTCTATCTTCGTAGGGCCTGGTCTGCTTCCCCCTGACCATGCGAGTGGCCCTCCTCTGGACCCTTTCAAGATTAGCCACATCCCTCTTGAAGTACGGAGCCCAGAATTGGACACAGTACTCCAACTGTGGCCTGACCAGCGCCGCATAGAGGGGAAGGATCACCTCCCTGGACCTGCTAGTGATGCATCTGTAGATGCACAACAAGGTGTGGTTAGCCTTACTGACTGCTTCCTCGTATTGGCGGCTCAGGTCCACCCTGGAGTCAGCAAAGATTCCAAGATCCCTTTTAGACACTGTGATGTTGAGAAGGGTGTTCCCAGCCTATAGGTATCTTGCAGGTTCCTTCTCCCTCGATGCAGCACATTGCACTTGTCTGTGTTGAATTCCATCTGAGTCTCATCCACCCACCTCTGTAACCTGTCTAGATCTAGTTGGATTCTGTCCCTCTCCTCCAGTGTCCCCATTCTCCCCACATCTTTGTGTCATCGGCGAATTTGAACAACATGCTTTCCACGCCCACCTCCGAGTCTCTGATAAAGATGTTAAATAGCACAGGCCCAAGGACTGAGCCCTGGGGAACTCCACTGCCCACATCCCTCCCCGTCGAAAACGACCCATCCACTGCCACTCTCTGGGTGCGACCATTGAGCCAATTTGCCACCTATCTGATTGTGTAGGCATCAATGCCGCAGTCACCTAGTTTTTTTTTTAATGAGAATGTGGTGAGAAACAGTGTCAAAGGCCTTCTTGAAGTCCAGGTAGACGACATCTACCTCAACACCCGCATCCAAGGACTTGGTGACCTGGTTGTAAAAGGAAACAAGGTTAGTCAGGCAGGACCTGCCCGAAACGAACCCGTGTTGGTTGCCCCTGAGCATTACCTCCCATGCTGGGCACCCGCAGATGTATTCCTTGATAATTTTCTCAAAGGTCTTTCTGAGGACTCAGGTGAGACTAACTGGCCTATAGGTACCCGGGGCCTCCTTTCTCCCTTTCTTGTAAATGGGGACCACATTGGCCCTTTTCCAATCCTCTGGGACCTTGCCAGAACACCACAAGAGCTCATACAGCTGTGCTAGGGGCCCTGCTATAACCTCTGCCAATTCCCTCAGTACCCGTGGATGAAGAGCATCTGGACCTGCTGATTTATACACGTCCAACGCCTCCAAGAGTTCCCTAACTAGATCATCACTGACCCTAGGTATGGCATCATGTCCCCTGAGCCTGTCCATAATCCTAGTGGGGGAGTTGTCCCTGCTCCGAAATATGGAGGCAAAGAACTCATTGAAAAGATTAGCTTTTTCCTTTGCTGCAATCACTAGATTGCCAAGCCTGTCCTGTAGGGGCCCCATGTTACCTGATGCCTTATTCATACTCCCTGTGTATTTGAAAAAATACTTTTTGTTATCCTTAATTCTGGTCACCAGCCCTAGTTTCATCTCTGCCTTGGCCTTCCTAACTGCCTCTCTGCAATCACGAGCAACAGAGGTATAATCCTCCTTGGTGATTGCCCCTTGCTTACACTGATTCTATGCCACCTTTTTTTGCCCTCAGGCCCTCCTGGATGCTTTTACTGAGCCAAGGGGGCTTTTTAGCACTCTTGCCCCCTTTGGTTCGCATTGGGACTGACTCCCTCTGAGCTTGGAGGATTCATAGATTCATAGATGTTAGGGTCGGAAGGGACCTCAACAGATCATCGAGTCCGACCCCCTGCATAAGCAGGAAAGAGTGCTGGGTCTAGATGACCCCAGCTAGATGCTCATCTAACCTCCTCTTGAAGACCCCCAGGGTAGGGGAGAGCACCACCTCCCTTGGGAGCCTGTTCCAGACCCTGGCCACTCGAACTGTGAAGAAGTTCTTCCTAATGTCCAATCTAAATCTGCTCTCTGCTAGCTTGTGGCCATTATATCTTGTAACCCCCGGGGGTGCCTTGGTGAATAAATACTCACCAATTCCCTTCTGTGCCCCCATGATGAACTTATAGGCAGCCACAAGGTCGCCTCTCAACCTTCTCTTGCAGAGGCTGAAAAGATCCAGTTTCTCTAGTCTCTCCTCGTAGGGCTTGGTCTGTAGGCCCTTAACCATACGAGTGGCCCTTCTCTGGACTCTCTCCAGGTTATCCGCATCCCTCTTGAATTGTGGCGCCCAGAATTGCACGCAGTACTCCAACTGCGGTCTGACCAGCGCCCGATAGAGGGGAAGTATCACCTCCTTGGACCTATTTGTCATGCATCTGCTGATGCACGATAAAGTGCCATTGGCTTTTTTGATGGCTTCCTCACACTGCCGACTCATGTTCATCTTAGAGTCCACTAAGACTCCAAGATCCCTTTCCACTTCAGTGCTACCCAGCAGGTCATTTCCTAGGCTGTAGGTGTACTGGACATTCTTCCTCCGTAGGTGCAGCACTTTGCATTTCTCCTTGTTGAACTGCATTCTGTTGTTTTCTGCCCACTTGTCCAACTTGTCCAGGTCTGCTTGCAGCTGTTCCCTGCCCTCCGGCGTGTCCACATCTCCCCATAGCTTTGTGTCATCTGCAAACTTGGACAGAGTACATTTGACTCCCTTGTCCAAGTCACTGATGAAGACATTAAAGAGTATTGGTCCAAGGACCGAGCCCTGCGGGACCCCACTGCCCACACCCTTCCAGGTCGAAACCAACCCATCCACCACGACTTTCTGGGTGCGACCCTCCAGTCAATTCGCCACCCACCGGACTGTGTAGTTATCCAAGTCACAGCCTCTTAACTTGTTCACCAGTATGGGGTGGGATACCGTATCGAAGGCCTTCCTGAAGTCTAAGTATACGACATCCACCCCTCCTCCTATGTCCAGGCGTTTCGTAACCTGGTCATAAAAAGAAACTAGATTGGTCAGGCATGATCTGCCTGCCACGAACCCGTGCTGATTTCCCCTCAGCATAATTTGTCCTGCCGGGCTCTCACAAATGTGAGCCTTGATAATTTTTTCAAAGACTTTGCCAAGGATGGAGGTGAGACTGACAGGTCTATAGTTGCCTGGGTCCTCCTTCCTCCCGTTTTTGAAAATGGGGACCACGTTGGCCCTTTTCCAGTCCTCTGGGACTTGGCCCGTGCGCCACGAGCTTTCAAATATTCCCGCCAGTGGCTCTGCAATGATGTCGGCCAGTGCCTTCAGCACCCTCGGATGGAGCTCATCCGGGCCTGCCGACTTAAAGGCATCCAGTTCTTCCAAATGACTCTGCACCATTTCAGGGTCTACGCATGGAAGTCTGGCACCTTGCTGCTGCCTCTCTACAACCCCAGTGAGAGACTTGTCGTGCCCCTCACTTAGGAACACTGAGGCAAAGAACTCGTTGAGGAGTTCAGCCTTGTCCCCCCTGTCTGTCACCAATTGTTTCTGCCCATTTAGCAGGGGTCCTATTCCTCCCTGGGCCTTCCTTTTACTCCCTATATTTCTAAAAAACAATTTCTTGTTGTCTTTTACTTGGGTTGCCATCCTCAGCTCTATGGTAGCTTTGGCCCGTCTAACTGCTTCCCTATAAGCACGAGCAGAGGAGGTATATTCATCTTTGGCGATCTCTCCCTGTTTCCACTTTTTATGTGCTCCCCTTTTGTCCCTTAGAGTGCTCTGGATTTCTCTGGTCAGCCAGGGAAGCCTCCTGGCCCCTTTCCCTCTTTTGCCTCGCTCGGGGATCGTCTTGCATTGTGCCCGAAGGATCGTTTTCTTAAGGAGCAACCACCCATCTTGGACTCCCATCTCATTGAAGCTCTCAGTCCCCAGTGTCTCTCTTAAGCAGGAGAATCAGACCATGGCTTTGTTTAAGAGTCATTATATGACACCAAACCAATCTTTTTTTTTTTAATATTCCCATCATAAGCAGATACTTTTACCCCGCCCAGGGATTTTTCTTTTTTATCTTTCCCTTTCAGCCTTAGCCCATGAGCTATCACTAGCTCGATTGCTGAACACAAGATCTATAAGCTTATTCAAAAGGCTGACTTCTTGGTGAGACTTATGTTCTCATGCCTTTTTTACCATATTGTATAACTTGTTGGGGTCCACCAAAATTTGCAAGTACCTCTCTGGTTTATCAGGTTCAATGATCACAGGTTTCATGTATTTATCCTAGTGGAATAATGAGAATATAGGAACAGGATTGAGGTTGAGGTTGTAATTCAAGACATTTCAACAAATGTTTGAAAAAGGGATAGAATGGATATTCTTTTTTCCCCCCTGGAAATAGTATTTTATTTTATTTTAACATGAAAACTAAAGAAAAGCTGATGAATAAATGGAAAATAAATGTTCATCCAATTATGCAGGCTTCTAAATTTCTGCCAAAAATATATTGGACCAATTTGTCACCTGGTGTAAATGCATATAGTTCCATTGGCTCAGTATCCACATTTAAATAAATCAGCATTTAATATAATTGAAATAGGCACAGTTTCTTCTGATTGGTACATCTTTGGTTTCACCATGGGGGCAATCATCACAATACTCTCTCTTTAGAAATTTAATCTTTTTCATTATTCAGTGAAGGGAAAAACAATCTGAGAACACAGTTATGTAAAACAAAGCAAGAAAGAGTATCTCCTTAGAGCTATAGCTGTCTTCAAATATATAAAAATCTATATCTTCCTGATTTTCTAATCAATTTCCTAATTTTCAGACAAAGTCTTCAATCTGAAGTTGTTCCAGATCTCATTATTTTGTAATCACAACTAGAAAGGGAATACATAGGATTATGAAAATCTCTTCAGTTCTTTAAAAGTCAGCTAATAAAGCTTGCCTATATAAAACTGTAAATGCAAAGTGGTAGTTGATAAAATCCAAGAGGTTTGCATCAGTAAATTTAGATAATACTTAAGACCATCAGACACTAGTTATTCTGTATCATAGTAAATTCAGAAAGGTACTGACTCTATGTATCTGTCCTTTTCATTGGGAACAAAAAAAAATGTATTTAGGAAAAAAGAGGGCAACTTTTTGTGTTCTGCATAACATATTATACATAGAGAGATGGACAGATAAGCTTATATATATTTCCATCTGCCACATGTAATACCCAATAATTAGGTCTTTGGTTTCCCTCTGACTTTGCTTGCATATTTGCATTATAATAAGAAACCACTTATTTATTATTTAATTCATCTTCTGGCTGTCAGTCAATATGACAGGACAGCAGATATAGAACAGAAGTTACATATTATTCATCAAAATTAAGAAAATAGTCTTGGAAAGTGTTTGAATATCACAGTGACGAATTACATTTATTAAAAATCTACACTTTAAGACATGCCATAAAATACAAATTGATCACTTCAGTTAAGGGTTCAATTCTCCAAAAAGAATGGTAATAAAACTGACAGATGTCTTAGACTGCAGAGTGTTGAGGAAGAAGGTAAACACCACCATTGCTTTTTGAACTGTTGAGAGAAAGCTTGAAATAGTCTCCTCTATTTCAAGCCAGACTTTTCCCTTCTTTCACACAGATGGAGGTACCAATAAAGTGCCCCCTTCACGATATGGCAGGAAAGGAACATTATTGCAGAAGCTGTTGTATCCTGTCTTTAACATCTTCAAGGGAAGAGAGACTAGAATACTGATGTACTCTTTAGGCATGTAATGTACTAGGTCCAGTGCTATTATGTAGGGCTGTGCAAAATGGCACCGTTTCATTTTGCCTTGTTTTGATGGTTCAACAGAACAGCATTCCTATGACATCTGTAGGTATTGTAGGGCTTGCTAGTACTGTCCTGCGGTGGCGACAGGGTAGACCTTGGCTCTGGATCACCAGTTCTGCTAGGAAGTGGATCTTATGTTTTTCTCACCTGCCATGAGTTTGATGACCTTTATATTCCCGGGAGGCAACGCCCATGGTGATCCTGCCTGGTCTTGATCCCTGTGCCTTCGGTGGTGTTCCAAACCTCCCCTTTACCCCAGCCTAACCCCTCCAGATGGTGTTTTACGATGTTCTTTTGCAGCCAGGTTGCAGTGCTGCCTGTTGTAACCTTCTCTGCACCCCAGGGTGTCCTAGTGCCTCTTTTGGGTACACCCTTGCACGGGCTGGTCTTGGCCTGTGCTCAAACAAAACCAAAAAAAAAAAAAAAATAGACAGCAAAAGAAATCACAGAAAAAAAACCCTGGCTGCTTCTCAGCCTTTTGGTTGGGCTCTAGCAATGTCCCCAGAACAAATCCTTTAGTCCATTCTCTGCTGTGCAAGCCTGCCCTGCACCCCTATGAACGTTCACAGTCTTTCGGGGTCTCCCCCACACCGTGCAGGAAGGCTCTACCTGTGACTGTAGATTTTTTCCTTTTGGACCCTCCTCCGGATCCTCTGCTGAAAAAACTCCAGTCTGGAGATTCACTCTGGCCTTGTGAACTCCCTTGCTCCGGATCCTCAGCTGTGGCTCCGCTCCACTAGCCGCTTGTTTGCAGGCTTCCACCTGCCTCAGGGTCACTCCCACAGCGTTCTTCAGGCACACTCTGCAGTTTCTGCCTGCTGAAATGCTCAGCCACTCCTGTCTCCCTGCGGCCTGAAGGGAACTGACCCACCTCTGCCCCTCTCTGGGGCTGGAAATATCTTTGAGTGGCCTCTCTCCGCCAATCTTGAGTGAGATGCTGCTCTGGAAATTGGGTGGGTATTTTCTTTCCTTTCCGGGCTGCAGCTGCAGCCCTGCCGGACCTCCATGCTGTACGTTCGGTCTCATACAGAAAGGCTGTTTTGAAGTTTCCGCAGTGCTATGGTCAAAACATTTCAACTTTCAAAAAGTTTCTACTAGCCTCATTTTGTTTTGAGGCTGTTTCACAGCCCTTTGTTTCAGTTTGATTTTGCTGTTTTGACCTCAAAATGAGTCGAAACAGTGTTGAAATAAAACAGCCAGTGAAATTTTGCACAACGCTACTATTATGAACACTAATTAAAGGAACTATCTTTAACATGGAGACCACTTAAATCACTGCACCATTTTCAAATATTATAAAAGTTACAGGATTTTGTTTACTTCTTGTCTCAGGAAACAATGGGACTAGGTTCTGCTGTCAACTAAACCAGCATGAAGCTGGTAATTTCATTAATATCAAGAAGGTTACTCTAGAATGATATTAGTGCATCTAAGAGGAAAATCTGGGCCTGCAGTGTTTACAACTTTGGCTGAAATGATTAATTATTAAGAAACATGTCTATCAAAGGGAAAATATTTCCTTCAATTAATTCAAATTAACCTTTTGTTTATGGCAGGGAGTGAGCCTTTTCCATTTCATAGTTCAAAGTAAGCCCTGCGGCATCCCACTGTTCCTCCTGGTGATTTAATTAAAAGATAAATGTATGTAAAAAAATGAAAGAAAAACATACAAAAGGAGGAATAAAAGGTGATAGAAACAAGGGAAAGGAAACAAGCATAAAACAAATGAAAATGGAAAAGAAAGGACTAAGACAAAGGAGGGTATTAATATGCAAAAGTAAGGGGAAAATCAGAGTTAATGCAGAAAAGCAGGCAACCATAAAAGATCAAGGATCATTGGAAAATAGGGCTGGAGGGGACCTCATGAGGTCATCTCATCTAGTCCCCTACTCAGGGCAGGATCATCCCTGATTAAGCCATCCCAATCATAATGCATCAGAAACAAATAATATAAAATACTGTTATATAATAAACAGTGAGCCTGATCCAGTATGCCTTACAAAGACAAAACTCTCATTGACTCTGTGGTGCCTAGGAATAGAGATGCATCTCTTTGACCTCTGTATGGAAGCTCACCACATTCTATGATTTCAAAGCTGCCAGGCTCAGACAGACCAGATGTAGCTAAACCTTGTGTGCTCTTCCTGTTCAGTAAACACAGTACAGTATTTGGATGTCACCACAGAATCTGGCTGGAGTTCTTTCAAATGATGTGTGTCATGTAAAGAGCAAATATAATGACAAACATCAGGAAAATGTGCCTCAGCTCAAGATCTTTATCATTAACATATATGTTAATATACATTATATTTTATAAATGCACACATACACAATTCATTTTTAGTAGGACAACCTGTGAGCAGGGCATCAGTCAATTGTTAAATCAACAAATAAGTTGGCCCTCTGTTTCTTTACTAGCTTTTAACATTGCAAAGAATTCCAAAGAAATCTGCTTGATCACGGGACTTTGAATGAAGGCCCTGGTCCACTGTAGGTAGAAGTTCTGGGCTTGCCTACACTAGGAAACTCTCTATGGGTTCTACCTATCTTAGCCTATGGGTTCATACAGATGGTACACTTAGATGAACCTAACTAGGGATAGGTTGATCCAAATGCCCATCTGTGAAGACACTGGGGGAGGGGGAAGAGATATAAACCAAGCCATAAAATGGTGGGTCCAATCTACGTTAGTTCACTTCAGTAGATGAACTAATTTAGTTCAGGAATGGGTTAACCAGAGGCAGTGAATGTCTTCATGGGTTCAGAGTGTTGCCCTGAAGCTAAGAAAGCCCAACCACGTGCTCCAACCCTGAGGCTGTGCTCTTCCTACTCCTCCAAGCTTGACTGGGTTATTTTTAGCCTCCTGAGCCCCCCACTGCCAGATGGGCAACCCTTCCCAGTCCTACCAACCTGCCTTGCAGACCAGCGCCCCCCATCCCACCAACCTCCACCAGATTTGCTAGCCTCCCCCGCATCCTACCCATTCCTCCCCTCGCCCCAAGTTACTTACACCAAGTTCTCTGTCCAGCTCCCAGCACCAGCACTCCACGCTATGATCATACAGCTTAAAGCAGCTGTGCGATCATAGACTTGGTGTAGTGAATGTTTTTATGCACCCGAAGTCAAGACAGCCCTTTACCTGAAAAGCAGCATATACAAACCTCCGGACTTGGTCTACTAGGGTGGCTACACTACTTCTCTGAACAAGATACTCTAAGCCAACAAAAGGCCACTTTTGTTGGCTGTGTCTACACTAGGGGGTTTCTTGGTACAGCTATGTTAGCTATCTGTGAAAAAAAAAGTCACTCCCCAAGCTATGCCAAGAGGATTTTGTACATAGACCTGGCCTAGGGTACTCTACTTCTAACTAGTGTGACCCAGTAAAAGATTTTTACGTCTGGGAAAATTAACTAATGTGCTGGAAACTCACTGGCTAGCACCTTCTTTTGTGACCCAGAGAAGACAGGCTTTTGATGGTCCAATTTAAGTATTCTTTTCTGTTTTCTTGTATGGGAGGAAGGACCCTTCAGCATCATATAGCAGTAGCAACCTCTAGTTTTGTAGATATATTAGGTATAATGATAAGCTTGTCTTCTTTTCACTTTCATTTTCTTTTTAATGATCAATTTAGCATTAAATATTGAAAAATCATGCTTATATTTATCAATATACTACTGCATTTCCATAACATTGTACTAATTCTCAATGTTCACTACTATCTACCCTAGGTATAGGATTCCTTTGTTTCCTCTCTCTCACTGATCATCCTGCTTCAGAAAATCTTTTCAATACTCCATTAAAAATGAAAGATATTGTAATAATATTCATAGAAAGCCAGTGACAGTTCATAGATTCATAGATTTTAAAGTAAAAAAGGACCACCAGGAGCATCTAATTTGACTGCCTACATAACAGATTGAAGGTTCTCAGTCTAGCTGAACTAGAATATCTCCATAGAAAGACATCTAGTCTTGATTTAAAGATTCCAGTTGATGTTTAAGTGCACATTGATATCAATATCTAACACAACTTTAAAATGCAGTGCTGCATGTGGCATTAACAATGCTATAGTAGCTTAATCTTGTCTATATCTCCACTTGCTTTTACAGTAATGCTGCTTAACATCCAATATCACATCTAATGAAACACTGCCTAGATCAAATGCACAATTCTGAGCTCTGCTACAGTGATTTCTGCTTGCAGTTAGCAATGCACTGTAGAATAAAAGTTTGGGTCCATGTGTGTAAAATATTCTGCACAGTTTAGGTACAAGGCTTTGATTCTTGCCCATTCCAGGGTAGTGACATTTTTGAGGTGCCAAAGCTTGCTAAAAGAGTGAATAGCTATGGCAAGCAGCATAACATGTTCATTCTTACTTCATGCATCTACATGAGATGCTATGTCACCGATAGGTACTAAAGCAAGTACTAAATGACTATGCAGTACCAGCTGTGCAGTCAGGGACATGTGGCCATTGTGGCAACCACTCTATCTTCCCATTTGTGTCCATCACCAGCTAAGACATACACTGAAAAAAAACAGGAGAAACCTTCAGTTTGCAATCATCTGTTCTACCTGCCTAGTGCCCAAATCAAGAATATACTCATATAAAGACATTTCCCTGTCAACTTATAACTTTTTTTGCCTCAGCCAACTACCATTTCTTCAAAGACTCCACACACTGCTGGTGAAAGTTCTAAAAATATGCTCTAAAGAGATACCTTCAAATGTGTCCATCATTTCATGTGGCAAACTCTTATTGACACTACAAGTAAAACACTTGTAGAACAGAGTCATTGGGAGATTTTGTCATGGACTTCAGTGGGACCAGATAGCTTTCACCCCAGTTATGTTTGTGGGAAAAGAGAACGAATAGAAAGAAAAAGCTCTTTCCTGCTTGTCTTATGTTAAAAAAAATCAACTAGAACTAGCTATCTGAATGTGAGTCTAGTACTGAGTTCCACTGGTTAATCAGTTTAAGAGGTGGGACATTTATGGCCTTAACCAATATCCATTTAGTAAAATAGGCATCAGATCAGACACCTAAGTAGATTCTTTAAGGGAAGTCATATCATGATCATTTTCGCCAGTGAGGAAGTGATCCTATAAAAACGTAAGATAATGTATGTAGAGGATAAAACCAGCTATTCCAGTCTGCCTGCCTTTTCTAAAATTTATTCTGCCATTGAGATGTTCATATATTTCATTAATGTTAAACTGAGTTAAACATAAACAGAGACATGAAACTATGCCCCAGAGAAATGTAGCATATGTAAAAAATGCTCTACATCTAAAACTAGGAAACAAAAAACAAAACAAAACAACAACAAAAAAACCCAACCAACAAGATCAAGGAAAGTAAAAATTAAGGCTAATACCGTCATGGACTGCTGAGCATATTCCCTGATTGAACTGCTGAAAAAAAGGACTGAGGAGGTATTTGAAAATAGGAGAAAGCAGTAGAGCTGAATGAAAGATCCATGCTAATAAGACAGATTAACAGCTTACTGGTTGTGCTATGAATTCCATATACTGGAAAGTATACTGGGTCAGGCTGACAAGGGCAACAGTGAGTCTTCAAGTCTGGGGTTATAGCCAAGAAAAATTGGATAAGTAAATAAAGAAAAAAGTACAGCACATGGCTGCGACAAGTGCTTGTGGCTTAAACCCTGACCTTTCCTTTCTGTAGAGAGCACGATTACAAATAATAAACTCACAAAGATGTATCCAGAGCTCTATGCTGAACATATGACAAATTACCAGGGCTACTCATGTTGATTTATGGGGTTACAAGTGCAGGTAAGAGAGAGGGAGAAAGTGAGTAAGAGAGCACATATACAATAGCATGTGTGTAGATGTATGAGAGGGGATATGCTAAGCATTTTCTGCAGCTGATATAATTTTTAGAAAGATAATATTGTAGATGCATAAGTTTTTAGTGGCGTGACAGCAATATTTCATTTTAAGTGGAATGAACTTTAACATTAGTTGGCAGAACAAATGAATGAGTACAGTAACAACAAAAACAGCAGCTAAAGGTTAATTAACATTTCCTCATACTCATATAGGACATTAGTGAATGTGGCCTTTAATTATTCCCTTACCACTTTATTACAGTCACTTCTTGTGTCAAAACTCTGACTTATAATGAGGATGTCCAATTTTTCATTAATGTAATAGAGGTGTCTTTAGGGCATCAAAGAAGGGTTCAGTCATGAAATAACTGAATCACAATTACTCAAAGGGACAAAAGTCTAATTTGTTTTTCTTTAAGAATTGATATCATGTTAAAACACGATTAAGAGTGATTGAATGCATAAGTAGACGCATGCAGTGTATGACACAAGCTTTGTGTTTTCAACCCTTAGCTTAACCTTTGTGAACCATATAGTTAAGGTGCAATGTCTCCATCTAGTGTTTACGTGAATTAATACCTATACAGGTACTATCTTAAGAATCTAAGACTAACTGGCAATAGAAAGGAAATTATACTTTTATTAAGGAAAAAGGGCAGAATTAAAAGACCCATACAGAAAGGAACCCGGGATAGAAAGAAATGACACAGAAGTCAAGCCCTTAACAAGTAAGCAAAAGAATAATGCCCCATAATCTATCCAACTTTCACTCTCATGTAACTACAGGCCCACAAACTGAGCATACGTGCAACTGCAGCTGGTCAATGGGTTTTACCTCACTACCAGGGTATGATGTTCCCCTTTGTAGGACAGAAAGGTTATCACTTAGGATGAAGCAGAGTACTGTAGGGTTCAAACCTTTGTAGCTCCATTTATGTACGGTAGTCCTGTAAGGCAAGGGTGGCAATTGGACTTGATATGCATACAGGATTCTTGGGACTCTTCTTGAGACTCTGCTTTGAGGTGCTTCATCTCCTCAAGCTCTTCCTCTCTAGAATTCAGTGTACATGTCTAGATGACTCTAGACCTATGCAGTCTATCCTGGACAAGCAGTTCACTGTCATGTACTAGTCAGGTCTAGTCACTCCTCATCCTCCTGTCTAGCCCAGCAGAAAAAGGCTGTCTACATCTTCAAACCTCAACCTATGTATCTCTTTGTAGTTTGGAAAATCCATCAGCTTGGTGGCTTGAGTCTCTACTCAGGGATGTCGGGCAGATATTTTATCTTGCATCACTCGCCTAGTTGCTGCTACTGGGTGAGCTGCTTCTTGTAGAAATGTCATAATATTGATGAGGTGTTTATACACGAGATGTATGCACATAAGAACTCTTCAGAGCTTGTAGCCATCAGTCTGTGTAGGCAAAACTAGGAACTCCTGAAGATGGTACCAATGCCATAAATTCCATTAAGACAAATAATCTTCCTAAATTACTCACATTTGTCTCAAAACCCTTTTGAAGGAACATGCTTCTAAGCTGCTTTGACAAGGAGCTGACAGCTGGTAGATAATAGAAGTGGAAGCAGGTTTTTTCTGAAACAATATTTTCCATCCCCACCTTAAGAGCAGCACAAATATGCTCTAAGTTAAAAGCAAGAAAAAAAGGGCTAGGGAACTGCAGTACCCAGTTCTTGCATATAATATGTTAGAAGATCGATGTGTTGAAGCACACAGGACACAGCTTGGACACTGAAGCACTCTTCCTCTACTCTATCCCCACTTCATCTTGCTCAGCTGAATCCCTGGAGCTAAACTTGATCTTAGCCCGCAAGAAACCAAGAAGTAATACTCTTGTAAAAAAAAAAAAAAAAAAGGCCAATCTGGAGTAATAAGATGTAATCTTTCCTGATCAAAAGAAACTGCAGGATTGGTGCAATGGTACATAAAGACCCTCTACACATGCAGGTAAAAATGCAATAGGATTTAATGCTTGATTCACATACATGACACACATGAACAGTGTGTGCCCCTGGAGGCTAGTGGGGTACAGCGACCACCTGCAGACACTTCCCACAGCAGTGGTGGTGGCCAGTGGCAATTGGTGACTGCCTGCAGATACCACTGATGGTGTCCGCAGTGGGGGTGGGGGGAGGTGGTGAGCACTGATTGCCCACAGGCGTTGCTGGCAGCATTGGTGGTGCTTCTCTCAGGGGGTGTACTGCCAATCTCAGGGGGTACACGTGTACCCCCTATGCATCACCAATGATGCCACACATGCATAGCAGGAGGCATGATTGTGGCATTCTGTATTAAATCCCATGGCGCCTTATTGCTGATAGGTAATAAAAGGGAAGCTCCCATAGCTGGAAACCCAATGGATCCTAGCTATGGGGCTTCCAGCTGCAGGTGCATCCCACACAGCCCCAAGGCTGGAGGATCACTGCTACAGTGATCTCTCCATCCCAGGGGTGTGGGAAACCTCCAGCCCCAGGGCCCTGCCCCAGTTAATTGCACAATACCTGTAATGTGTAGAGGAGGCCTAAAGTTCACAAAAGTCTTTCCATTTTTCTTTGTCCTGATCCTGTGAAAGAAACCATGCATCACCCCCTTCCACCTTTGTGCATTCCTATTTCAGAAGGGTGTTTGAAAGAAGGGTAGAAATATAGATAAGACTTATTTCTAAAATTGGGAGCTTTAAACAGAGGCCAAGAGAAACAGTTAATGTTTAGTGTCTGAACCAAAAAGAAAAAGATTCTACCTGACCTAAAATGATTTTTTGTTTCCTTGTTTTCTCTCTATGCCAGTGATATTTTTTCCCCCATTTTAGGCAAAAATATATTTTGATTCTATGGTGGGCATCTTTAAGGGAAGCACAGGAATGGAAATGAAAGGGTAGGCTTAGGTACCATCTGCCAGACAGTGGAGGGAAGAGTGTGAGACTGGCTCTCTATAGCCAGCTGGTTAGGGTATTAATGGGAAAGGTGGGAGACCTGGATTGCAGTCCCTCCTCCTTTGAACATTTGTGTATTTTATACAAAATGGAATGACTTCAACAGGAGAGACAGAGGCATACCCCACCCAACACTATCCTACTCAATTATGCTCAAAGTGACCTTCTACACCAGTGGTCCTCAACCTTTTCAGGGTTAGGGCACCCCATCAAATGTGGAGGCACCCCTGGCAAAGAACAACTGTTGGTGCTGCCTCAGCTTACCTGACTGCATCTCAGTCAGTTTCTGCTGCCAGGAAGGGCTGTGAAACTGTGATGAAACTGCCCCATGCTGCATAGCCAGCCTGAGGAGGGCTGTCATGTGTGCATGCTCCTCTTCCATGTGGGCTCTGATCAGCCTAAAGCATGCAGGAGCTACCTTGTGCTGTGCAGCTCTTTCTGGCTTGGTAACCCCCAACACTTCTCCCAGAAACAGAAGCAGACAGGAAGTTCAACTGTGCCTGGTTATGGGACGTGTGTGGAGAAGGATGTGTGGAGTGGACCAGACAGCTGCATGGCATGAGATAGCTTTGTTGCCTGCTTTAAGCTGATCAAAGAGCCCTAATGCAAGGTGGGTAGGCAGGGCAATTTTACTTGGCCATTTCCATAGCAGAAAGGGCCCTGAGGGGGACCTTTGGCATCCCAGACTGCCATGGCATCCTGGTTGAGAACCACTCTTCTAAATAATATATAGAATGAGATCAGATCTTCTCCAAAAAGAAGAGAACTGAACCTGGATATTCCATACCCTAGGCCAGCACTCTAACCCCTACACAATGGGGAAAAACAAGAGGCCAAGCCATCAGCCCCCATGTTGTTTTTGTGAATCTAATTTTGAATTTTTTTTTAACCAAAACTGCAGTTTCCCATGAATAAATTATTCTCCCAAGCCCTACCACTAAAAAATCTCCCAGGTCTAATTAAAAAACTACTATTGTAACTATATGTAATAAATTGGAGAAGAACAAAAATCTATTGGAATTTATGGAGAGCCAGAATATTGACTGATGATGATGACACCAACAGCAATGGAAGTATTGAAGAATACAAAATTGTGAATGGCCCTTTTAGATGCATGTAAAAAGATAGTTTCTAACTGGAAGAGTTTTCAGTGTAAGAGCTGATGTAACACAATCACTTGATACTCACAGAATCAAACAAAAAGGCACTTAATGAACACAGTACAATATATTGTGCCCATTTTCTATACCACCAAGTGTTCCATAATTTATATAAGCACACACTAAAATGCTATTCTGATGTGAGCCATAACAGTATATAGACAGGATAGACTGAATTTCCCCACAGCTTTCTATTAGCATCTTCATTGTTACTGCTTTTCAAAAATCTTCTCTATTCATACTAATTTCAGTTTATCACCCTCAGCCATCCAGCCCTCTGAACAGCAACCCACAGCATCATTTCTAGATTTTTATATCCTCCTCTCTCCTGTGAGTCACAAATAAGCAGTTCACCATGGCAGCAGCTGGCATCTGAGTTTACTGGCAGGGTATTGTTTGAATAGCAAGGGGAGGTAAAAAAACACTTTACTTCCATTCCTCTGGCATCCCAGGGTACACAGCTCCTAGCTTCCCTACCTGTTTCCACTATCCAAAACTCTAATGGTCCCAGCCCCCCTTCACACTGAGAGCAGCTATTCTGAGTGGCTTAACTGCAGAGAGACCATGGAGCTGGGGGAAGCTGCATGGTTTCACTGCCTGGCGGCTCTATGCTCAGGACGGAGCTGCTGGGGCTCAATTCAATGGAAATCGTGCAGCTGGGGGAAGCTTAGTTCCCCTGGCTGCCTCCCTCAGTCAACATGGTGGCTCAGCCTCATGTAGCAAAGGGCTGCTGTATCAATTTCAGCAATACCAGAAAGCTCAGAGAAGCACGTTTCCCAGGACTCAGGTCTCACTGAGCCATGGCAGTTCTGTGCCAAAAGTGGAGGTGCCAGAAATTGAGCCCTGGTGGCACAGCTGTCAGCATAAAGCCACAGCTTGGTGAAAGCACAGAGCCTGGGAAATGCTTTCCTGAGCTCTCTGGTCTTGCCAAAATGGAAGCAGATGCTCTGCACTGAAAGTGGAGCCACTAAGGGTTAACTTAATTTTATAAACGTGATTCACAAGATACTGCCCAGGTACTGCCCAGATATACACCAAGCCCCTACCAAAGCCATTCTTAGTGCTTTTGTGGGACTTGTCAGCCATATATTTCAAAGTTTTTTGCAAAGGAAGCTCAAAATCATCTCTCACATTGGGAAATGGGCAGAGAGGCTTCCCAAAATCATATGGCCAGCTAGCAGCAGAACCAGGGTGAGAACTCAGCTCTCCTGACTGACAGATCAGAAAATGAACTAGAATACATTGTTTCTTCCCTGTTACCATATGAACACTATCAAGGATAGGATGATGGTATGGAGATTTCTTCCATTTCCTCCAGGCCACAGCTGAGACATGCGGGTAGAGTTTTGCCCTATTTATGCCTATGCTATACCTACTATATGGATAAACTAAAGCTGCTTTAACCAGCACCAAATCAACCACAGAAAAAGCCTTCTCCTTGCTGAGTCACTCGGCTCCCTTCACCTCCTTCTTTTTTGCCCCCGAGCTATATATCCCCAACCCCCATCCTGCTCCTACCCCCATTCTCACCCCAGAGGAGCAATAGAGCCCTGGCTCTTGTCCACACCTCTGCTCACCATCCCTCTAGTAGCCAATCACAGTTGTACAGGTCTGAGATGACATTTAGGGCTGTGTGAAACACCACTGCTTCATTTCGATGTCCATTTCACCGTTTTGAAGGGACAGTGTTTTGTGTCATTGTTTCATTTCATTTCAAAGCACTATCCTGTGTCGTTTCATCGAAACTCTTTCGCTGTTTCAACGCATTCCACCCATAGGCTATAATGAGGAATCATGAAAATGCCTAAAACATTGTCATTTCTTGCCTGATTTGGATGAAAATTGCAGGGCTGGTAGATCCTTCTGAGGGCATGAAGCCTGCCAAGTTTCAAGGAGATAGGTACAGAGGCGCCTGGGAAACTGCACCTCCAATTCTTCAAAACACAACTCCTGACACTGGCCGGCAGCAGCAGCCTCCTCTCATCCAGTATGCAGATCCAAGGGCCCACACCCTGGGGAGGAGTCCAGCAGAGCCTGGCAGCCCTCCTGGGGGTGTGAGCCCCTGGACTTGTGTCCTGGATGAGAGGAGGCTGCCCTGTCACCTGGAACTGGTGCTGGGCGCAAGCTGCACCCAGCACCGGAGTAATTGCCACCTCCTCTCATCCAGGGCACTGATCTGGGGGCTTGCACCCCAGGGAGGAGTCCAGCAGAACCCGGCAGCCCTCCTGGGGGTGCGAGCCCCCGGATCTGTGCCCTGAATGAGAGGAAGCTGCCCTGTTACCTGGGACTGGTGCTGGGCATGGGCTGCACCCAGCACCATACAAAATTGCTGCTGCCACCTGTTCCAGGCAGCAGCAGCAGCCTCCCCTCATCCAGCACACAGATCCAGGGGCTTGCACCCCCAGTAGGGCTGTCGGTGCCGGACACGGGGTATACCCAAAACCATACAAAATTGCTGCTGCTGCCTGTCTCAGGCAGCAGCAGCAGCCTCCCCTCATGTGGTACACACATCTGGGGTCCCGCACCCCTGGGAGGGCTGCCAGGCTGTGCTGGGCTCCTCCTGGGGCTGCAAGCCTCCAAATTGGTGTGCTGGATGAAGGGAGGCTGCCACTGCTGCCTGGGAGAGGCAGCAGCAGCAATTTTCTCTGGTGCTGGGCATATCCCATGCCCAGCGCCGGTCCCAGGTGGCAGAGGCAGCCTCCTCTCATCCAGGGTGTGGATCCAGGGGCTCACACCCCCAGAAGGGCTGCTGGCCTGTGCCAGACTCCTCCCAGGGGTGCAAGCCCCTGTATCTGCACACCGAATAAGAGGAGGCTGCTGCTGCCGCCTGGGACCAGCGCTGAAGCCAAATAAGCCTGGCTTTGAAACTCAAAACATTTTGAAACTTTTGAAACTTTCTGAGCGCCTTCGTTTCATTTTGAAGCTGTTTCAAAGCTTTTTGTTACATTTCGATTTTGCTGTTTTGAGCTTGAAACACATCAAAACAGTTTTGAAATGAAACACCCGATGAAGTTTTGCACAGCCCTAATGACATTATGCATTAACCTATGACTGCTCTGAAAGTATTCTAACTTTATGACAGCATAACATTCCACAGATTTAAAACATTATAAAGATAACCTGTAACAGCACCCTTAGTATCCCCCTGCTACTCTTTTTGCTTTCTTCTTCCTTTCTATGTAGAGCAATTGTTCTTGTTATGTGGCTGCTAAGACCAAGACATGCCTTGAAAGTGCAAGGAAAGGTAAGCTTGAGTTAGACCAGTCAAAAATTTTCCATGAAACCTACTGAAAACTGCATTGTAGATGTATACACGTGCCTTTTACATGCTTTTCTGTGTATTTATATACAATATGACATCTTTTGCAATATATTATATATGTGTGTGTGCGTGTGTGTGCAACACCCCCACACACTGGGGTTGTGTATGGCAAAGTGTGTGCTTTTGATTGTATACTGTGTGTGTGTGTGTGTGTGTGTGTGTTTTATATGGGCAAGATGGTCCCTGTTGTTCTGACCATTTGCTCTGCACATGGAAAGCTGGGGCCTTGTATTTGGGCAAGATATGTAAAATCCTCTGGCCTGATTGGCTAGGGTGAGTAAAAACCTTTTAGGCAGATTGGTTAAGAGAAAAACTGGAGTGTGGTACTCCCTGACTGGAAAAGGCCATGGTGATGTCATGCAGAAGGATATAAGGTGATCTAGGCTGGTTTTGGGGAGAAGATGCTGCTGCTAGGGGTTGCTGAAGAATGAAAGATTCTCCAGAGGAGAAGGAATTTGCAGATAGAGAAAGGAAAAACTCAGGTGCAGGAGGAAGAGAGGGAGAATTGTCCCAGTGTCTTGGAACTCCTTCCTCCTTTTTTTAACCTCTTTTCTGAAGTTTTAAGGGATTAATCCTGGGGAGGAGGGCATTGGTTCCTTGGGTTGGCTGGCTAGGAATTAGGCCTGACAGTTTTAAACATGGTTGAAACCTAGGAGTTTCTAATCCTACCAGCTTTGGGCCAGGGTTGAGGTTTGCAGCTTTCTGCTTTTAGTGGACCTGCATGATCCAAACCACCTGCAGCCCAGGCCTAGAGGGTAGGCCTGGCTTTTCCCTTCTGTTTCTTTTGGTAGTCCTTTGCTCCAGTTAAGCTGTGTGGCTGGGCCAGCTGTAGCCAGTAATCAACCTCCATTTTGAGTTTGTCCTGCAATTTGCAGTTCAGCAGGGTGCGTGCATGCTGGCTGGAACTGTAGTGTCCACTCCCCCTTCCCCAGCCTCTCCATGGGAGCAAAGATAGGCTTTTTACCCCTCCTTAAGGAGCAACGGACCCCTTGCAATACAGAAGGACTCACACTCTCGAGCAGCTGCCTGCAGCACAGTGTACCCAAGGAGCAGCTCATAGGACTCTCCAATGTGAGCCCCCCTCTCTAGCCCATTGCTGAAGGGCAGGTATAGGGCTACAGGCCCCTGAAACTACCCATTGGGGAACCCCAAGTCCCACACTGCCTGGGTATGGGTGAAGTGTGATGTATGTGAGATCCGGGGACAGCAGGGCAGACCCTACAATGAGAGGCTACAGGACCTGAACCTGTTCAGCCTTCACAAGAGAAGGCTGAGGGGGGACCTTGTGACTGTCTATAAACTCACTAGGGGGGACCAGAAGGGTTTGGGGGAGACCTTCTTTCCCCTAGCGCCCCCCAGGATAACAAGGAATAATGGCCACAAGTTGTTGGAGAGTAGATTTAGATTAGACATCCGTAGGAACTACTTCACAGTTAGGGCGGCTAGGATCTGGAACCAATTTCCAGGGGAAGTGGTGCTGGCTTCTACCCTGGGGGTCTTTAAGAAGCGGCTCGATACCTACCTGGCTGGGGTCACTTGAGCCCAGTTCCCCTCCTGCCCAGGCAGGGGGTTGGACTTGAAGATCTACAAGGTCCCTTCCGACCCTACTTCTATGATTCTATAAGTGTCCCCCCAAGAGGGTGCCACCTACAGACTTCGTAGTTAATAGTGTTTTAAAATTATATTTAGTGTTTTCTTTTGGTTTTTTTGTTTTGATTCTCTAATAAATTTGGGGTTTTGTGTTTACACTGCTTGCAAGGAGAGGTTTTGTTTATATGGGACACCCCAGCAAATGTAGTGTTCCCAGATTTCTGGGTGGGGGCTTGAGCTACTGGTATAATTTATGGGGTACCCCGAAATGTGAACCTGGCCCTTCTTGCTGCTGACCAGTGTCTGGCAGAAGGGATATATATATATATATATATATATATATATATATACACACACACACACACACACACACACACACACACAAACACACACACACACACACACACACACAAAGCGTGTTTTATAGACATGCTCTAGGAGTGGGGGGTGGGTATTTTAATTAGAGGGGCTCCGAGAGCTGCTCTAATCAAAGTACCCAGAGTGTTATGTGTATCAGCATCCCCGTACTGAAACATACTTTTGTTGAAGTGCCGCACTGCCATTTTTCAGTGTAGGGACTCTGATACATGGGAGACTGCAGTCTGCTGGAGAGTGGTAATTACCATGTTTCAGCAGACTCAATTAACCGAGTCTGCTTCAATGTGCTGTAATTACAGCACATCAGAGCAGCCTCACATTTGTATAGGTGCCCATATATATTACACACACACACACACACACACGTACACATACGTAGACACATGTACTATTCCGTTTTTCATGGAAAAATAATTTTTTTTTCACTGAATAACCAAAGCCCCAGCTGTAATGTTATGGAAAATAAACAAAAAGCAGTAGAAGTTCAAAAAAAGCTTTATGGGCTTTATTGACAAAAAAAAATGTGATTATATTCTAAACTTTGCCGCAGTGGTGAACAACATAGGAGAGGTCAACTGGGACAATCTGTGGACCATAAGGAAACTACCAGGTGGTGCTTTGGAACTGTCTAAGGCTAAGGACACACATTCAAAAAGCCTGAACCTGAATTGATTCAATCTTTGCAGGTTAGTCTAACCTACCTAGGCTAAACCAGTTTGTGAAAAAATGCAGGCACATGTCTGTGGTGGCTCATGCTAGAACCTGGGGGGGTGCTAGAGCAGCCCTCCCTCCCTTCCATAGTGCTGAACTAAGGAGGGCAAGGCTAGGCCCCGGTAGGACACTCCAATTAGGGAGGGTCTCCTCCCTTCCCCACCAACCAGCCCAGTAGGAAATTTATAACAGTGTTTATCACCGCTAACTCAGTGTTATCACCCCATTAAGAAAACAACAGAGGGACATTATCAGCTACCTGCCTTTGTCCCGTCTGCCACAACACAGACCGTAGCCAGAATGTGGTTTGCTAGCTAATGCTGTGTGTCTGTATAAGGCAGAGTGGATGGGGCAAGCCCTGCTTGGAGGTGTGTGCATGGGGGGGGGGGGGGGGGGTGGAACCAGAAGCCCAGCAGATGCCTGCAGTCTCTGTTGGAGCTGCAGCCAGGGAGCAGAGAGGAGGGGTCAGCCCTGCTGTGGAGCAGAGAACCCAGCCCAGCCCAGAGAGCATGATGGGATGCTGTGGGAGTCTGATTTAACTTAAATTAGCCAGGGGACTGAGACAAACATTGCATAAACTGGTTTGACCCAAATCAGTTAAGTCTGATACTGCATTAAACCAAGTATATCTCAAACCAGTTTCAAGCCATTTTCAAACTGATTTATGTGCACTGAACGTCTGTTCTGTTACAGGTTTAAACCAGTTTCTGATCACTTAAACAGGTTTATGTGTAATGTCTATCCCTAGTGCAAGGGTCTGGGCTGTAGAACTGAAAGAAACAGATGGACTAGTGCTTTTCAACATCTTTATCAATTATTTGGATGGGGGAGTGAAAAGCTCGCTGACCAAGTATGTGAATGACACCAAGTTATGGGGCAGTGTGGCCATGCTAGAAGATAGGTTGATGATACAGGTTGACTTGGACAGGGCAGAGAGTTGGGAAGACTGGAACCAGATAAAGTTTAACACTTCTTAGTGTAAGGTGCTCCATCTGGGGGCAAATAATCCTCAACATGCATACAGGCTGACAGCCTGACCTGCACCACAGCTGAAAGGGACCTACGGGTAATGATTGCCTACAGCATGAATATGAGCCATCAGTGCAATGCGGTGGTCAGCAGGACAAACAACATGATGCATGCATCAACCGATGCATCTCATGTAAAACTAAGGAAGTGATATTCCCGCTGTACTCAGCACTGGTGAGACTGCAGTTGGAGTACTGCGTCCAGTTCTGGGTGCTGCACTTCAATAAGGATGTGGAAAAACTTGAGAGGGACCAGAGAAGAGCCACCAGTATGATCAGAGACTTGCAAGGCAAGCCATATGAGGATAGGCTGAGGGACCTGGGCCTCTTTAGCCTAAAGAAGAGAAGGTTGCGAGGGGACTTGATAGTCGCTTACCGCTATATCAAAGAAGTGCATCAGGAGCTTGGTAAACAACTGTTTACTAGGGCATCCCTGGGGAATACCAGGACCAATGGATATAAATTCTGGAAGGCCACTTCAGCCTTAATACCAGGAAAAACTCCTTCACAGTCATGGTGTCCAGACTGTGCAATAAACTCCCTCCAGAGATGGTGCAGTCATCTATTGTGGAGGTTTTCAAGAGGAGACTGGACACTCACCTTGCTGGGGTCACTTGACCCCAGTTGTTTTTCTGCCTAGAGTGCGGGGGCTGGGCCCGATGATCTGCAAGGTCCCTTCCAGCCCTAACAGTCTATGAATCTACGAAACCAGAATGCTGGAATTAGTATTCCTAGCACATCTGGGAGTCTTGGAGGAGAGGATTCCCCTAAAGTTGCCCAGATAATGGAAATAAATGCTAAACTTTCTAACCAAAGCCACAAAACTTGAAATATAATGGGAAGGTGAAGATTTTTGGCACCACTAACCTCTAGTGGTGGCCCAGTCCTTATACAGGCTGGTTCCTTAAATTCATAGAAACTCACAGGCCCAGTACATTCACCCTCCCAAGGGTAGTGCCAGAACCCCAAGAAGGCCAGATGCTGTTGATCACCTTCACTCCTGTATAGACAAAGGAGTAGTCTCTTATTCCTCCTCTTTGAGAAACCTTGCAAGGAAGGCTGGAGGAATGAAGGGCCTGAAGAAGGTGCGTGTGCCACACAGCAAAGGGGGCTGAGGATGAGGAAAGATACACCAAGGTCTACTTAACATGTTATCATTAAAAAAACCCCAACAAAACCCATTGGGTTTAATAGTTCAAGTGCAACTGAAAGTTATACACAAGACGTGTGAGGATACTGTTAAATTTTGTTCTTGTCTATAAAGACAAAGCAGTGTTTAAACTAAACTGCCTTTCTTGCAGTGATTTATTCTATTTAACTGAATTTGAAAACAAATATGGCTGCCCATACATAATACTTGTTTGTGCATTCTACCAAGTCGTATGTACACATTATTGAAATGCAAACATACATCATCAGTGTAAGCCTAAGTGTGCCACATTTTTACCCATCTCTCACATTCATGTAATAGAGATGGTACTATTATCTGAAATTAAACAGAAGTCTAAGATGGGGCCTGTTGTGATTATTAATGGAGTATGACTTGATAGATTTTTATAATTTTGATAAGGCCCAGTGCACGCAGAATTTTAATAATGTCCCTTATTTTCCCTTAAAGAAATAAACTTGTACTGACATGCCACAGCAGTTCATGAGACTGAATGCAAAGTTTAGTTTGCTGGTTAGGCTTATCCAAAACATGATTGGTCATAAATTTTCTCAGAAGAAATATCATCCTCCATTAGAGATACTATAAGTGATTTAACCTGGTAGGGGACTGCTTATAAATATCATGTGAAAATCCTTGCTTCAGGACTCTACAAGCATTTCAATGTTATTTCCCTATCTTCAAAACAGGGAAAGATGAACACCCCCCCCCCCCCCCAACAAAACAAAACAAGACATCCAACCCAGAAAGAGAGCAATGTTTTCCTGTTACACTGTGTACGGCCTGATAGAGACCACTATATTTGGGTCCCAACACAGGGACATGTGCATTTTAGCTCTCCTTGATCTAAATAGGCTGCCATAAACTTTCTTATCTCATATCCCTTAAAAAAGAGAATATATCCTCATAACCCATAATTGCTACATGTCTAAGAACAATACTGACCTTAGGCCTGTGGTTCACAAACTTTTTTTGGACTCAAGGCATCCCTCAGTGGACTTAGAGCACGCCTCCATAGCTTTTGTGAACTGAATGGCACCAAATGTCAAAAAATAATTTATATATTACAGTGCTTATCTACTTACACAGGGGCTGGACATTAGGCATGGCAAGGACAAGCCTGAGCCTGATTTATCAGATTAGTTTACCTGCTTATCTCTTCACATCTCATGGCATCCTTCAAAGGATCTGGCAACACCCCAGGGTGCCCCAACTCCCTGGTTGAGAATCACTGCCCTAGACTATCAGGGATTTAATTAAGCACACGTTTGCTCACAATTCCAGCCTGCTGGGCACTCTGGGTGCCTATAGATGTGTTCATTAGTGTTCTAATTAGAATGCTCCAGTGTCACCTCAGAGTTATGTGTATTAACATCCCCTCCCCCATTTCAAAATGGCTACAAGAGTACTTTTAACTAAAGATCATCAAATAAGCTTTAGTTAAAGCACTGCCATGGCCATTTTGAAATGCAGCGGGGTTTAATATACATGACAGTTAACTGTTTTAATTAGTGGCTGTCCAGAAAATGCTCTAATTAAAATGCCCCCCCCCTCCACTCCAACCATGTGTATTATAGGCAGCCTCTAGGTTTACAATTACCTCCTCAGACACATGTAATAGTGAAAGCAAACAGACACAAAGACATTGCAAAATTATAATGGTCTTAATTGATCTACATGCAACATATTCTAATAAGTAGTAACTAGGAAACACATAATCACGTTATTATTTAACAACTTAGACAGAAATAGGGCTGGAAGGGATATCTATAGGTCATCTAGTCCAACCCCCTGCCTGAGGCTGAATCATCTTATCCAAACCATCTCATAAAAAGCCATAATCTAACCTCTTAGTAAAACTACAGTCAGCCCTGACAAAACAAGACCTAATAGCTTAACCTGCCATAGGTTAAGCAGGGAGACCATGGAAGCCAATGTCCTGCTTCTGTAAAAGGTTGTTAATATACAATCAAGAGATTTCAGGTAGGGGCCCATGCTCCCTGCTACGGGGGTAGGCAAAACCTCCCACAGTCCAATCTGACCATGAGATAAAAATTTTTCCTGACTCCAAATATGGTGACCAGTTTGACCTCGAGTGAAAGGTAAAGACCCTCTAGGCAAGAAGCTCCAGGCTGAAGCTCTGGAAGGAGCACTAGCGCACCCCAGTCAAAATTATCAGTTTTGGCTGTAGTCAACACCCAGTGCTTCTGAGGAAGGCTAAAAAAATCCTGACAGCAGTGGGGGAATGTGGTGGGGGGATGCCCTCCCAGCCCCACAGGGCAAACAGCAAAACCCAAAAACATGGGAAATAACCTGTAGTTAGAACATAGTCATAGCTATTCCTAGATCATCCCCAACCAGTGGCTGCCCAACCTCTTCTTCCAGTGATGGAGAATCCACAGGCAGTCTGCAGCAGGGCACTAAGATGTGCCTGCTCCTTAAGGCTGAAGAAGCCTGGCCAGGGAGGCTGGCAGGCTCCCCAGCTGCAGGTTGTCAAAGTAACAGCCTAAGGAAGCAACTGGCCATACCTGCTGACATCACCTGACCGGCAGGAGGTGGGGTTCTGGGATATATAAGCCCACGCTGTAGATAGCAGTCGTGTTCTTTCCAGTAACTGACAAGGAAGGAGCTCCTGCCTGCTGAAGCTACTTTAGACTTGGTGCTGCCTGCCTAGCTCTCCCAGTACTTCCTGCTCTGCTATCTAAGTGCTACATGACTACAGTGAGTCTCCCAGGTACCTAGAATAGGGCCATGTTACTCTGAGTGGAAGTCTGTACCCTTAAAGAGGCATAGCACCGTTGTTACTGTTAGTATTTAAGTTATAGCCTAGGGGCTTGTGTTTGTGTTCATGTTTACCCTGGAGGATTGGGATGAGGCTAGAAGGGGAGGCTTGGATGCCTTATTAGTGCCTGGAGAGAGACGGGGCATATGATTTGGTAGAGCCTGATGTCAGGCACAGTGAGCATAGCGCCAGAGGGGCAACTAAAGGGGTGCAGAGCCAGGTGCACGGGAGAGAGGCACTGAGCCAGGTATCTGAGAGAGATACAGAAAGCCAGACACCAGAGGCCCCAGTGGCTGCATGTTGCAGAGAGACAAGAGCCAGAGGGATTAATGCCAGGGGTGTATAGAGTTGATGGTGGTAATAACACCTGTGAGGCATGGGGCATGTGTAGGGAAGGTCACAGTATGTATATACAGTTTGGTATAGTTCAGTGCATGAAAGGCAGCCTCCTACCTAATAAACTACTTAATTATTTACTAACAAAGCATGGCAGGTGAGATAGGTGGGTGGACTGTCCAAGCCAGGTGGGTAGGCCAACGCAGAGGGTGGCCTCAGGATGGACCCCTGTCACACAGTCCATTTCACTGTTTTAAGGTTCTAACAGTGAAAAAGTATTTTTTCCTGGTATCCAATTTTGTTAGCACATAATATGAACAAAAGACAATATTCCATCACTCAATTATTTTAGCTCTGTACCCTAAAATGTAGTTATACCACAGGAAAAGCATGCCCTTTTCACCCCAATAACATTACCATCATACTGTGGTTAAGTCTTCACAGAATTGATCACATGCTCTGAGTATATGTATTTGTCTTCCTCTAGACAGGCACACATTATACTAAACTTAATAAATATGAAGCAGAAATATAAGTTATATGTATGATTTATCAGATTCTGAATGTTAAGAAGCAACAGATCTTACTGAACTGAAAATAAAGTCACAGTGATAACATTTAATAAGGGCTGTGCTTTAATATTTGCACCTTCCAAAACCACTTTGTCATAGCACAGACTGACATACCTTATGGACTATTGTGGTAGAACTTTGGTTTCCAACCAGTTGGGGTGAAGGAAAAGAAACCACTGTAACTGTTCTAAACTGGCTAGAATTAACCACAGGTAGTATATGGCTGAGTCGCATGTCTCCCTGGAGAAAAACCTGAATGATTCTTAAAGAAAAGAGAGTTATTCAGAGACTGATTTCACTGTTAAAGTTTTACCACCATGAATGGTGCATGCCCCTGGTGGCTGAGGAGGCATGACTGTGCCAGTGGCGGTGGGAGCCCAGTGGTGGTGAGTAGGGAGCTCCCGCAGATGCCACCAACACTGTTGAGGGAGGAGGAGCAAGCACCAACCACAGATCAGCAACCACCTGTAGGCGCTACCAACAGCGGCAGCTAGGGGCAATCATGGACTGGCAGTGGGGTGGTCAGCGGCGATTGCCTGCAGGTGCCATTGACAGTGTTGGTGGCACCTTTTTGGAGGGGGTGCATGTGCACCCCCTATGTGTTGCCCGTTTACCACTAGAAGCCCTCTGTAACTGGAAATAAGCCTAATTTGGGACCTAGAGGCCATGCCTACATGAGACACTGACTACACAGTAGCCCAGTACTACTGTGCAGTAGCGTTGTATGGGCAAAACTGTGATGTGACATAATGCTACTGCACAGTAGCACCACAAAAAGGCATTTGCCAGTGCTACTGTGCAGTAACTTGGGTTACTGCACATTTATTTAGTACTTGTCTGTACAAGCACTAAATAAATGTGCAGTAATGTCTTGTGTAGATGGGACCAGAGTCTCCATGGGCCGTGTGTAGACGAAACAAGAGGCATATGTGCACAACACTTTAAAGTAGGCTAAATGCTTTTGCACCACTCTAATGGTGTTAGTGCATGCCTCGGTGGCATATTGCACATCAATTCCAGCCGCTGTAGGAAATTTGGTGGCATAACACACCTTAAATGACTTGGGGTGCAGCAAACTAAAACTCTTTTGAGGAGTTTTAGTTTGCTGCCCCTACAGCCACAGAGCAAAGCACCGGGCTCCGTGCAGCTCCTCGGTTCTGTAGAAAGCCCTGCAGGCAGCTTGACAGCAGCCCGGGAAAGCAGGGTCCGCCCAAGAAAAGTGGTAAGCCTGATTTCTTACCCCTACCCTTGAAGCCTGCCTGCCTGCTTGAACTGTGTGGGGGCCTGGTGCTTCCCTCTGTGGCCACAATGCCTCCTGGGACTGCCCAAGCAGGTTGCCCGTGGGCAGGTGCTACCTGGTGGGGGGCCACAGATGCCATGGAGGGAAGCGCCAGTCCCTCTTCCCTCCCCCCTGCAGCCCAGGGAGCATTCTGCCTGCCAGCAGCTTGCCTCCCCCTCTCTACCAGTGAGGCTGGTAAGTCAGAGGGGTGTGTGCATGACATGGGGTTTAAACAGCCCTAAATTGAAGTGGTGTCTTCGTCTACACACACCCCATTACTATCATTTTGGGCAGGAAGAAGCTGGATTTCCAAAGCCTGTCCTTCCCCCAAAGTGTAAGTTTATGTAGGTTCCAAACATGGAAAGAGCCTTCTTTCCTGCTTCTATTTTGATCATGGCTGGAATGTCATGCAAACTCTCATTTTTTTTAGACTTGTACAGAACAGTGGAAAACAACAGAACTGAACAACAGAACTGGTGCTATTTCTGCCATTGTGATTTGAACTCTTATGAGGACCACCTGTAAGACTTTAGCGATATTAATACAAAGTTTCATCCTGCATCTTAACCAGGGTTTGACCTTCAACCTTAAAGCTATATTCCAACCCAAATCTAATCCAAAAATAAATCCCACTTTTTCAACCCTCCTCTTGTCCCTTTGATCTTTCATGCACCCAACCACATACAAAGACACCCCTATAACATTCCATATCCTAAATTTGCAGTTGTTCAAATGTAGGTTTGGTTCTTTGCTGTTGAGCTCTCTTGAGTAAAAAAATATCCTATAGTGCTCATCCTAGAGTTTACAAACACACATTCTACTTTTATCTGACCCTAGTGAAGTCCAAAAGCTTAACCTGGCTCCAGCAAGGATGCAATACCTATTAACTAACTGCTTCCAGCCACTATTTTAGTACATTTCAGAAATATATGGTAGCGTGATTGACAGGAGAAGATTCTGTACTGCGACTGAACACAAAAATAAGTCTCACTGGCCATGTCTACACAAGACACTGATTGTACAGTCATTACGCCCCAGGACTTGTTTAAACAAGTACTAAATAACTGCTAGAAACTAGAGTTACTGTGCAGTAGCATCATGGTATGATTTTTTCATGACACTGTGCAGTAGCTTCCTGCCACCCGATGCTACTGTGCAGTAGTCACAGGTTATTGTGCAGTCAGCATCTCATGTAGATGCGGCCACTGTCACGAAGCATTAGTTCATAGAACATAAGATATATAAAATTCAAAATGACTTTTAGAGTAGAGTAAAAGCATATATTACAGTCTCTGCTGTCTTCAAGTAATACTTATAGGCTCCCTCTACACATTACACATAAGGAGTGATTAACTTGTTAAACAAACTAAGTTGTGACTCAGCTACACATTCAATCAATTAATGGAATGATAAAACAAGCAGTATGTCACAAACTTATTCCACCAAAAAAAAAAAAGTATAATAAACATGGCTTGTTCTTATGTCACCATTAATATGGCCAGGCATTCCGCTGTGGCTGGGAGTCTCATCAACTGATGGGACTCCCAGCCACAGGGGTGCACTACCCACTGCCAGTCCCACAGTTGATGAGGTCTGCAGTGGGGCCAGGGTTCCATGTGCTGGCTCCACTGTGAAGCCCATCAGCTCACAGCAGCAGAAATTGGTGCAGCGGACCCGGGATAGTGATCCTGGGCTCTCCCTGCACCAGCAGCAAGACATGATAGGATCTGATGTTGATCCCATTATCAATACTCCTGACACGCACATGTGGCATGGCAGGAGGTGTAATTGTGTGAACCACACATCAGATCCTATCATGCCTTTATCTGAGCATCTGGAAGTGCCTATAGGTACACTGAATGTAAAGAGCTTTTGTATTTCACCATATTGTAGATTTTAGAATGTCCATGCGGCAGCTGTTCTCTAAGAGCAGAAATTAGGATCACATGCCTGAGTGTGGAGTGTCCAGTCCTGTGCATTGGACTTGCAGTATTTATCTTAGTGGTAAGGATTCCTTTACTGACACCGAGCTGACAAAGATTTGTATGCTACACATCCTCCTTAGTGCCAGGCCAGTGGGGGAAGCAGGGTGCAGCATGGAAAAAAAAAAAAAAGACTCTGTATCATGCTGATCCTGGACTTCTTTTTTTGATACCTCTTGTGGCTCTTTTAAGTCAATATAAGCAGTGAGAATGGCAAAGGCAGAGCAGCACCTGGCAATGCAAAGAAATTACTGCAATGTATAATTCTGAGTTCAGTATTTGCATTTTGGACATGCCTGAAGATTTAGCCAATGGTCCCTTGTCTACTCATCATTAAACACTGCAATCAGTGAGTTAATCAGGAAGAGCTATTCCAGTTTAGATTCACAATCTCTCTTAATTTCCTTGTGCAAACAAACCTATAGTGAAAATGGCAAACTATAGCATCCCTGATCTCCCCTCCCTGCCCATACACCAAGCAAAAATATTCAACATATATTTTTAGGGAGGCTTATGCTACCTTTCCATTTTATTTTGACTCATATCTTCACTGTTTTAGTGGGATACAGCATGATTACACTCTGTTAGGCAGCTTGGGGTATGGAATAGTTATAATTTCCTGTGCCAACAACTACTATATGAATTAATAAGGAAATTACAGATTATAAATGGAAGAATGTTGGATGGGCACGTCATTAACAGTGATGCTGCAGATATAACAGTTGAAATAGCTGAAACCTAGACATGGTGCAAGGATTACCAGAGATGGTTTACATTGTATTTATCTTAATCCTCTAAAGAAAATGTTCTGAATTCAAAGGTGAAAAGTATCAATTTGCACCTGTAATAGCTATCTTAGTATAAAATTCAGGCAAAAGCCACAATTTTTCTACTCTTCTATCACTAGCAGAGATTCTTATGTGACTTTGAGAAAAAAGTGATTAATTTGGGTTGGGGCAACCATGCAGGAAAATGGCACCAGAAACATTTTGCTATAAAGTTTCATCTAATTAAATTTAGGAGACCCCCCCCCCCCCCCACTTCCCCTCATTAATCTAACACTGCATATTTACCAGGGCTAGAAACAGTGGGGAGTGTTTGAGTGGAGTGGCTTAATTGCCACTTAGTCATTCACTTTCTCAGAGTATAAATCCTCTTAAATAGGTAAGGACAGATCAGAGGAATTATTTTCCTATATCCATTTCACTTGGCATGGGAGAGGGTTTGTCACTAAGTTGGTAGACAGTGGATAAAGAAACAAACAGATTTCAATGGGAGGTAGGCACTGTTTGAAAAATCCCACTGAGTGCATATCAGATCTTTAGGTGCTTAAAATACTTTAAAATTCCAGTCTAGCATCACCTCATTGTTAATCCAGGAAACACTGCTCTAAAGGTTACTTTTTAACTATTCTAAGACAGTCCCTAGAAGGCATGAGGCTGCAATCCACTCTCATCATGTGACCATGCTGACCCCAGAAAAGAGCTTTCCTGTAGAACGAGTACTTTATTTAGGTTGGACTTGGTATTAGAAAATGCATATAATCTTAGGGAAAGTGGTTTAAACACTGTCATGGTAATAGAAATGAGTAACAAATTGTATGCATTTGTTGAAATGCAGTTCACTGTTTCCTTGGAAACTGGAGCATAAGTGTATGAAGCAGTCTATTTTGTGGGTTTATGATATTGTAATCAGTCACACACTGCGTGATTTGTGTGTGTATACATGCACAGTTACAGAGGCCAAGCAATCTTGGCAGTAGATTTCAGTATATATCACATGTTTGATAAAGTACAGCAAAAAGTATTTCTCTGACTGAGTGAATGTGTTAGAGAGTATAACTATGTGAAATCTTTTTCTCAACAGCATACAGTTAAATGTGGCCAAAGTAAAAGACACTAATTTGAAGTTGGGGCCCCTTATTAATCTTTTAGGTTCAATTTTTTATTCCATAGTAGAAAAGAACTGAAGCTTTTATGGGATTTCTTCAGAATCTCAGTCTTGGTAAGATTGCAGTTCTATTCTGAATGGTCCAAATACCAGCCAGTAAGAAACTATTCATTTTACCTAAAGAAAAACATCTAAAAGGAAGTGTTAGTACGTAATTCCAACAGCAGAGAAGCCTAAACCAGTGAGGGGCAACATTTTTGGCAGGCGTGCCACAAATTCGCCTTGCACCCTCCCTGAGTGTCACTGATCCCCATCCTCTGCCTGATCTGATGCTCAGCTTTCTGGTTCCTACTGCGTGTACGCCCTGCCCAATCTCCTGCTTTTCTTTCTGCCCCGTATGTCACTGTACTGCCTGACCCCTCGCTGAACTGCCACATGTCACATACAAAGGCTAACTGGCCACTTGTAGTACTCATCCCACAAGTTGGCCACCCATGGCCTAAAATATCTAACAGGATATATATTGCACACAAGCAAAACCTGGAGTCACCCTTATTAATGTAATGTTAAAAAAATAACTGAGAAATCATAATGTTCTCAAGGAACAATGGGAAATCATAATGTCTGGTTCAGACAGAGCACCTGAAGGCTTGAAAGAAATAACGGTCTGCTGCCCTGCAGTTCCTTGAGGCCTTTTGACTCATTTTTTGTTTGCTTCCAGTTACCAGTCAAGACATATCCAGCCTATGGATTCTGCATTTGCTAAGATATTGTTCCCTCTAAGGCTATAACAACTAAAAAGCTATAGTCAACACTTGTCACCAAATATTCACTATACTCAGAGTTAGAAATACATTAGGATTTAAAAAGGGCCTGCAGCAGTTTGGGAACATTGCTTTTGGCACAAGAGCACATTTCCCAGCAGCTGTGTAACCCCTGGTGTCAAATAGTTTTCCAGACACTACGTTGAAGGCCAAAAAAAGATATTTTTTTTCCATTAGCTTTAGTGCATTTCTCTACTCCATGTTTTAGTGTATAAAGTCTATAAGTTGAATGTTTTAGTGAAGTTTAGCTTTAAATCCTGAGGAGCTTGGGGGTCGGGGGAGGAGGAAGAAGGGCATTATACAGTTAAAAGATAAGGTAGGGCAGGGATTATATTTCCCATAAGGAGAAATGGGGGTGGAAATAAAAATAGGTCTCAGTTCTGCTTTCTTTTCAGTAAGACTCAGAATCATCTGTCCCTTTGCATGTAAAGGCAGGTAGGCCAATACTTTTTTCACTGTCCTTCCACACCTAATGAACTTCTGTTCACCAGGATCACATCAGTGCAGATTGAGCTAGTTTAAAGATTTTGGTGTGAGTGAATTAGCATCCAAATATAGTTGGCGCTCTTCACATAAAGTTTTGGAGAGGGAAAACACTACCAGAGAAACTATTAAATCTAATGAAGGACAGCATGGATATCAGTGCTGTGGGATTAAAAAACCTTTCAATGGGTGCATTACATGGGATGTTTACTGAGGAGCAGACTAATTCGCTTTTCAGTAAACATCTCACGTTTACACATGTGGCTTTATTAGGCCACAGGAAACTAATTTACTCTGCAACAGGGTAGTACTTGTAAATACAAGCACCATCCTGCTGCAGAGTTTTTTACTGCACAGCAGCACACATGTAGACAGCTAGCTGGGGCATGAAGGTGCTTCAGTGCACGAACTGCCTGCTGGCCTCACACTGGAGCACCCCTGTGACCCAGCTGGCCCCTCCACAGCGCAGTGAGCCAGGTTGGAGCAGCCCCAGGCTGGCAGGCTGACCCCTGGCATATTCTGGACATCTTCAAACAGTGTGTTTGGGAGCAACAAACAGGTGCAATAAATGCTGGTGTTTATTGCTTCAATTACTTGCATGTGTAAATGCGTCCAGGGTTATTTAATAAACCAAGTAACCTCTCAAGCTAGTGGGATGCCCCTCTTCATAGCCAGACATCACACTGACTGCTCAGTAATGAAGTGAGACCTATAGATAGCTCCTTGGAAGGAAGACTTTGTGATAATGCTAATCAGTTATCCCCATCACTTTCAGTTTTCAGTCTCAGGGAAAAGAACTAGAAATTTGCTTAAAAATTGGAGTGGAGATTCCCATTTATAGATACATTTTTTAAAATTTTAAATATTTACATTCTTTCAAACTAGGGAGACTGTGACTGCAGTCTGTGGGCTCCAATGATTGATAATAAGTCAGATTGTACCCAACACTGCAAGAGTACATGTTGCAAGGGGAGAGACTGCAAGAAGTGTTTCTCCCTGTAAGAGCCAGGCACACTGAGGGGTAGGTTAGCAAACACTGAATCACTGGGCTTAAAGGGCTGGAACTCCGCCACATTGACAAGTAGCTTGGCCCTTTGCCCAGGAAAGCAGTCTAGGAAGTAGGAGAACCTGGCCCTTTTCTCTCTGTTAATGCTAAGCAAAATGAAATGAGAGAAGGATGTTTATAAACAAAAATTGTTTGCCTATTTATTTAGGTTCATCATTTAAAACCTCCCTCTGCATGTGATCAAAGTACAAGGATGATGATGATAGTCTAGGTTTAGACCTCTATGCATTAGCATAGTGTGGACAACCTTTTTGGCAGATGCCTCACAAGCTAAGCCCCATACCTCCTTGAGTGCCACTCTGATACTCTTCCCCAGCTCCTTGCCCAGTTACTTTGGTTTTTGCTCATTGCCCTATCTGTTGCTGTGTTCTCTGTTCCCTTGCTGATCCACTGTATGCCACACACAGAGACTACCCATGCCACAGGTAGGTCACTCCTGCACTAGAGAATACTGTCCAATCACCTTTGGTAATCTTGGTGCCTCTATGTAACGTAAGACAATCTCCCCATGTTGTGTCAGTCAATTTACTACAGAAAAGTGTTTCCCCCAAATGTTGTTCACATATAGAAGCTGCCAGATTAGGCTGAAGCAGTTTCAGAAATGCTGTCAAGAATGATATACTGCACCCTTGATCCACATACACAACTCCCACTGTTGTCAGTGACAGCTGTGTGCATGGACTGAGGGCACCATATGTAACTATTCAGGGGTTAGGACAACAGAACTTGTAAGTCTCAAAGACTCCTAGCAGGCATTACACTTAAGACATGATTAACTTGTCAATTGTGTCATAAATAGTAACCCAGCCACAAGTTCAGGCAATTAATGGTGGAACAGAACATGATACCATTCACAAAAATATTTCACAGTATATATATATTTTTGTGACTGGTTTTCATTGCATTTTAAATTGAACATGTAGCGATGTAGCCCTGCATTGCAACCTGATGCCAGCTGCATGGTGGGGCTCAGTTGGCACCTCCCCCTGCCCCTGTCGCACCCTTCTGTTTTCAGGGTGCCGAACCTACGAGAGCTCATCAGCTGGGTGAGGGTGCTGGGTCATGGGGAGCCACAGAACTCTCTGTAGGCCAGTGTGGTGCTTAACTTGCCCTGCAGTTCTGCTGAGGACTGAAGACCAATGCGTGTTCTGGTACCAGATTGTGGGAAGCCATGAGGCTCCCTGCAACCCAGTAGCTTGACTCCCTTGTCCTGAAGTTCCCAGGGAGCTGTGGAGCAAGGTACTTGACACATCCCAGCCATGGGGACCCTGGGATCAGGAAGAGGTTCCCTGATCCCAAGGTCCCCAGCATTTCAGGCCCTAAAAACTGTGTGCTCAGCCTGGCTGCACCCACAGTTTTTTGATATCCTCAGTGAATGGGGACCCTGGAATCAGGGAACTTCTCCTGGAACCTGGGGCCCTGGTGTGCTGGGACCTTAAAAAAAAATGTGGGTAGCTGGGCTGTACACAAGACTTCCTGATATTCCTGTGCACAGGGCTCTGGGGTCAGCATCAGTGTGGTCCTAAGGCTAAGGCCAACCACCACCTAAATTGTCAGTCCCAGGATTGTACCAGTTCACGTTGGGCTGCAGACACCTGGCTTTCAACTTGCTGGTGCAAGGGAGGCCTGGGATTATGATCCTGGGCTTCTCCTGTACTGACAGTGCACAGTTAGGACCTGATCCCCATTCCCAAAACTGTATTTCCTGCCATGCACATGTGGCATGACAGGAGGTGCAATTGCTGGGATTGGGTATCCAATTGTAGCACACTACTAAATGAACGTGTGCCAGAAGCTAAAGATTGACACAGCTTGCTGTTCTTGCTCCCACCAACAGATGTGTTCAGAGCAACAAGGGGCCTTTCAACAGATCACTCAATTCCCATTGGCTAGGGACAGAAGTTGCACACAAACTGGTTTAAGTGATCAGAAGCTGGTTTAAACTTGTAACAGAACAGAAGTTCAGTGCACATAAACCAGTTTCAAAATAGCCGAAACTGGCTTAAGATAAACCTGACTGAATGTAGTATCAGATTTAACTGATTTAGGTCAATCTGGTTTATGGAACTTCTGTCCCAGACCCCTTCCCGGTTCAAGTTAAATCACAGTCCCCCAGTATCCGAGGATGCTTTGCAGCCCAGGGCTGGGCTGTACTATCTGCTTGAGCAGAGCAGGGTTGGCACCACCCCTCTGCTGTCTAGCTGGAGAGGGAGTGGGGGTGGGAAACCCAGATGGGAACACAGTCAGGTTTGCCTGGTGGGGGTGGAGCAGCCCCTGTCAGGCATTTCCTGCCTCCTTCCCCCCAACTCACTGCTCGAGTAGCAAGGGGCATGGCAAGCCCTTGTGGCAGCCTGAAGTGAATGGCAGGAGGGAGGTTTAATCCCCCCCTCCCTCTCCTCTTCCACTGGCACAGGACCCCAGCCAAAGTCTGCCAGGCAAAGGTGCAGCAGCCCCGTCAAGCATTTCCCCCTACTCCCCGCTGGAATGGTGGGGGTGTGGCCAGCTCTGGCAGCAGCCTGAGGCAAAGGATTTTAATCTTCCCCTCCTTCCCCTTTCCTACCAGCATGGGACACCAGCTGGAGTCTGCCAGACAGGGGCTTAGCAGCCCATCAGGCATTTCCCCCCATTCACTGCTCAGACCCCAGCCCATGCTGGTGGGAGTTGAAGGGAGAGAAGGACCCCCCCTCCCTTCTCCCCTTTGCTTCAGGCTGCCACCAGGGCTGGCCACACCCCCTGTCACTCAAGCAGCTGGAGGAGGTTGGAAATCCCTGGCAGGGGCTGCTTCCTGCTTCTCCCTCCAAGCGCACCCTGACTAGGGAGTGTGCAGGCCAGGTTGGGGGTTTAAACCCCTCCCCAACTGGCCTGCTGGGGCCTGGCCATGCACCCCCCCCCACTCAGCTCAGCTCAGCTCAGCTCAGCTCAGCTTCCCTCCAGTCTTCCAGCCACTGCCAAAGGGAAGGGAGGGCATTCTCTAGCCCCCCCCCCCCCCCCCCCCCCCCCCAGATCCTAGCATGAGCCACTGCAGGTTTTTGACTGCATTTCCAGAATCAGAAGTGAATGTCTATTCACAGGGATGGTCCACATTTTTGGGGGGCCTCCTGATGCAAAGAAGTCAACCACAGCATTGGCGACGGGGGCTAGCAAGAGGCTGAAGCTGGCAGCAGTGGCATTAGCAGTGGGAGTGAGCAGGCAGACATGAAGCCAGCATCGGTGGCATGGTGGGGTGGGGCAGCAAGTAGCTGGATGCAGGGGGCCCCTTGGCTGTGGGCTGTGTGCCCCTGTGGCCACAGGTTTCACAGGATAGGATTGGCCGACCCTGTCTATTCACTTGCTTCTTGGTTCAATCTACGCAGTTTTGACTAACTTGCAAAGACTGAATTGATTCAGGCTCAGGTTTTTTGACTGTCTTTATTCAGCCACTGTCTCCATGATGGGGCCTTTCATCAGACCCCAAATGAAAATAAGAAAGAAAAATTATGCTGTTAGGGATCATTTTTACAAAAAAAAAGTTTAAGCCAGCATTTAAAGGGGAGCTGAATTTGTTTTCTTCAGCCTCGTATCCTGAAAATTCAGCAAGGTAATAAGTTCTCTCTCTCTCATTACATTTATGACTTTTTTCCCTTATGGTTGCTAAACTGATATTAGACTGAGACATTGTTAATGGTCCCTAAGCGATGACTCCATACTCCATACTAATTTCACATTTTAGTTCATCAATAATATGCAAAGTTCATAAATGGCAAGAAACTTTAGAACCCTTTTCTGAGCAAAAGCAGTGCAACTGCTTTTGAACAGGTACTCACAACATTTTAAAATATTGGCCCAAACTCCAGCCTACTTATCGGTGTACATATTTACACAAACACACCCCTATATTCCCAATGTACAGGTAACTGTCTCTATATATTAATCTCCAAGCATTATATAATTCTTTATATGCCATTCATTCAAAACACAGGCATTACAATTTTGTTAATTTCTGTGAATATCTATTCAGTTGCTCAATGTTCATAAACCAGTTTCCAAGGACAAATACCTACGTAAGTGAAATAGAGCAAAACAACAAAACATCGGGTCTTGTTTTTTAACTACTGCAGTGCTTTTAAACACATATAAGAATGCTTAAATATCTATTCTGCAAACTTCCCTAGAAGACTTCTGGGAGGGTTAAAGGGAGAAAGGAACAATGAACTAATGGCCACTAATATACTGTTTTGTTTTTTACCTGGTTTCCACTCTAGTTAAGGATACACAGAATGAATGTGGAGGAGTCAGTTTGGTTTTCCTTACATGCTTGTCCATATGAGTCTTGCCACAGTCTGACAACAGCTGGCAGTTTTTTTCATAAGAACTCCATGCTGGAATGTCTGTAGGAGGTTGCTATAGGCCAACACTGAAATGTACTGTCAGAGTTGCATAGGCAGCCTGTCTCAATGCCTGTTCACAAGGATAAACCTGAATAATACTGAGTACTCCCTGTGGTCCTGGGGCCCTGAGGATATAGCACACCAGTGGTGGCTAACCTGTGACAAGTGGCATAGGCAGCTGGCATGTTTGGGACATGGTAGATCAGAGAGGGAATGGAAGTTGGTGCTGGCTTAAGGTTTTGACCTTGTGGAAGCTGTGGGGTAGCTGCTGCAGAATTCAATATTGCCATGTTCAGGTGGTGACAGGATTCACCAGCATTGGGCAACAGTGGGGGCTGATCATTAGGGTGGCACTATCATACTTAGGACTTAAGTTAAAAAGGTGAGCCACCATTAGTCTATACTGTTTTACTGCTGTGTCCAGGTTGATCTGCTTTCAGGCATACCTTGCTCACTTCCTTTTGCCCATCTGGGCCAAAACTAGAAATGCAATGGTGAAGCTGCTTCCTAGAGCAGTTTCACCATCACATTGCCAGGTCTGGTACACATGAATGGGACAGGGTTTGCTCAGGGGTATCCCTCCCTAGACATATTGGTGGCCTGACAGACATACCTATTTCCAAAATGCCACCTCCCAGCACAGAGAAACAAAAAATGAACAATGAATAATAAAAAAATTAATATAGGGCTCTGACTTGCCTAATTTTTTTTTTCTAGCTAAACAGATTATTCAGGAATATAAAATAATTACTTGAAAAGTGATAAAAACATTAATTATCTGAAATCATGTGGTTTCAATCCTTGCTGGGAATCGTAGGGTAGGAACATGCTTACCTGAATTCTAGGCTGCTAGAAACATCAAATGTTTCAAATGTGCATTTTCTTACCTTAGCATTTGATTTTCTTTTATCAACTTTTCTAGAACAGCAAATGGGGTTTCTTTTTCACTGCACCCATCCTTCTCATCCCCTACTTTGTCCTCTTCTGGCTGGAGATCCTCCCAGGACAGCTGGATGCATCTGTCTCAATTCTCCAGCTTGCTCAGACTTTACCAACATGGATGGTAAGCTGCATATGGTGGGAGGTTGAATAGGTGCCATTGACACTAGACTAGCTACCCTGGAAGGAAGGTTTGGAGCTTCACATGTCTTCTTTTGCTGGTCTGGCAGACATATTCCCAGCTGTTTTGCTGGCTAAAAGTAACTGAATATTGCAATCCAGATTAAGGTTTTTATTCATTTTGCTGGTATTATCTATCTCTTCTTTCAGTAGCAGGTCTAAGATTTTATTCCCTGACATGCCTTTCTTTTCAGCAATGAATTTGCAACATAATTTTTCTTTTTCCTCACAGTGATTCAGACCTAGAGAAAGCAAAATCACTGTATGATTGAAAATAGAGTATTTACAAATGATTCATAATTGATCCTACAAACATTGCATGCTGCAGATTTTGTACTTTTATGGCTCATTCAGCATTTATATACTGCTCCCTTTAGAGGCAGAGACCTGGATTTCAGGAGATAAATATTTTTGTGAACCCAGTATACGCTAGTATGAAACTCCCAAATATAAACATGAGGACTGCTGTAGGAGGTCCCACTGTTCTGACCTTGTTGCACAGAAATAGCTTGGCTATGTACCAGTAACATTAAATAAAAAAGAACTGACAGACCTGGCTGAATGCATCTTTGCTTTGCAATTCTGAGACCCAAGCTTGCTGGATTTATTGAAGTTTTGTGCAAGCATATTGGTCTCCTGTTGTCTTACCTTTCTGGGTACAAAGCTCAGTTGAAAGAGTTAAATGGCCTCCTCATATAAGAGGCAGTAGCAGCATCTAACAATGAGGATTAAGGCCTAATCAGCTTAAGGCCTAAACTGCTTAATTTCTCATTATATATAAAGTCCATCAAACTTGTGACTAAAAAGAACCATACATATATATACACATCATATTTGTAAGTACTGGTTATGAACTCGGCATACAGCATCAGACATGACTAGACATGTTCATGGGTGAGCCTTTCAGGCTGGCCAAGTCTAGTACATGACAGCAGAAAAATCTCTGGGCCTAATTCTCAGTTCCCGCTGGTTTTTATAGTAATTTCAGTGAACTGAATCCTAGTTGATAAAGAGTTCCAGAAGAATCCAGCCCCTGGACTTTCACTTAGTCTATATAACATATACTTCTACCTTGCTTTCCTCTTTCTAACTTAATTTTTTTTTTGTGAAGGCCTTTGGTAAAAATACTTGTTGCCAGACTAGGAAAAGCATAAATGGCTTCCAGCATTGCTAATCAATACTGAATCTCAACATTATCTACTGTTCAGGATTTCTAAGCAAAAACTAATATGCATATTAAAACACCCTATAACCTGTTAAAAAAACAGGCTTGGTGCACATGTGGTCAGAGCTGAGCATCGTAGGCTGCCATTTCAACTAGCTTCTTCTATTACAAACATTTTACTTTGAAATGACCAAATCTCTAGAGGTAAAACAAGATGCTAGTTTTCCTCTGGTTAAATTCAAAACTGACATGCAATAGCAGCAAAACTGACATGCAACGGAAGCCTAGAAAAGGGCAGGAGTAAAATCTTCCAGACTTGTTAGCATATACCCAAGAATTTTTTTTTTCAAAGGACCAAATTAGATTGAAATCGGAGGGGCTGTAGCAAGTTACACCAGCAGAGAATTTGGCTCTAAATCATTTACAACTCTGAAAAAGAAACAGTGCAATATTTTTTTCACAATTTTTTTTTCAGTAATCATGTCAGGCATATGCATCTATCTCTGTATAAGGCCCTTTTAAGTGACAGAGTAAGGCACTTCTAAACATAATCACTGTTAGGAGATAGGGACCAAGTTATTCCTAACAGCAGCTCATATAGAATTCCAGCACAAGCCTCCCGAAGCTAGACATGGAGAATTAGCCTGAGAGGGCTCTCACCCGCACTACCCTCCTAAATTAATTATGCAGCCTGAAATCTCTGAATGATCTGCCTTGCAATAAACATCCTCCTAGCTCCTCCTAGTGGCTAATTATGAACTACAGAACACTTCAGTCAGGACCACATTAGGATCTGCTTAATTGTATCTCCATTATTATTGGAACTGCAGGAGCCCTATTACCCTACTCACGAACCAGAACTGCATTGTGCTAGGTGCTATACAAACATAAAGGGAGATAATCCTTGCCTGAAGTCCTTGTACACTTCTCTGTGCACTATAGCATTCATGTACATTTGTATGTTACTACAAATAATAATTAAAAAAACCCTTTTGTGTGGCTCTTCTGCATGCCAGTCCACCACCTCTCCTAAATCCATGCCTCTGTTCAGTTCATCTTTGAAGCCAGAAACAGGTCAGGATATAAATCTATATTTGTTATTATTATTAATAATAATACTTGGCTCCTAGTGTCCAGAAATCCTAATCACAGACAGTGACCACACTGCTGGTTGCTACTCATCTGTAAAAGCAGTTGGGTACATGTATAACATAACAGGGAAAATTGGCAGAGGGTGAAGTGTTGAAGGAACCCTCCCAAATGCTATACCCTGTTACATCTCTAGCATTTCCTCTGCTAGAGTCCCTTGTGGTTCAGTGGTAGAATTCTTGCCTGCCACACAGGAGACCAGGGTTCAATTCCTGGATGCTTATACAACTACAGCCATGGAGGCACCAAACATCTAGACCTAATCTTGGCCTTAGGATTCTGTCTCCATGCCCTAAAGGAGGATAGAAACTCTGGGCAGCCTCCACTGCTCCAAAAACTCCTGCCTAGTGTTGAAGGTCTGGATGACCTCTCATGCATACACCATGTTCCAGAAGGATTAACAGTTGCCAACTGCCCCCCCGCCCTTAAGTCCCCCCCTCCCCCCCAAAACCCAAGAACTTCCTTACTCTCATGTTCTACCCTGATAATAAAATATGGATCCTTGTACTTCCTCTGCAAGGTAAGGACTCTGGAGTTACATCCACACATGACGTGGACATTTGGGTCTTGTGGGACAAGTATTTGTCCCCAGGGAACAACTATGCTATGTGCGCTCTGGCATGTAGCAAGTTGGCCCAGGGGCAGTAGGGGAGGCTGTGGCCAGCACTGGTCTGACCCCAGCAGCCTACCTGGGGTCCTGGGGCTGCAGCAGCAGTGATTCTGCTGCATGGAGCCTGGCTGGCAGCTGCAGTGTAGCTCCAGGTTTGAGCTGCTCCCACTGCCCCTGCATTTGCCACACTGCTTTTTTTCCCCCATGGGTTTTTTGACCCCTAGATAGTCAGGGGTCAAAAAAACTCTGTGGTGCTCCCTTGCAGTGCAGAGAACAACTGAACGTGCAGTATGTGGTGCTGCAGACATGCCTGTGGCACAACATACCTCCCAACTATGCTCGTCTGTACCTGGCCCAGTGGGTCAGGCAATACTCCACTCTAGTACCTTGTTCTGCCAGGTATCAGTTGGTGAATCCTCAGAGGCACAAATATGGCTGCCTGGTAGATACAGTTCACTGGGTCCCCTAATATTTACCCGTTCTTCAGTAAGAACCCTTGTCCACATCCATTTAGAGTGCATCAAGTTGCAGCCCTGGTTTTAGTTCTTCCAGAAACTCTTCATTTTCATCATACCTATATATTCCTGTTTGTTCACCCAATCCATGGCTAGAAACAATTCTCATGACCTTCTCATCAACCATGTCCTAATATTGTTTGAAATGTCACTAATCTGACCAAGAGATGGAAGCTCAGCTCAGGAGGCACACACAGGTGTGCTCCACAATAGCAAGGCCTAGTTCTGTTCCCTTGTCACCTTTATACTTACAGGCATTCCGGGTCATGTTTGCTAGACTTCTTGGACTCCATAGAGCAGTGGAACCATGCTTGGATCTCATTTGTACTGTCACAAAATCAGTTGTTTTCTTGGGGCTGTGCCTCTTCCCTCACTTGAGGGGACATTAATGGGATTTAAGCACATGACCACTGACTTAATTTGTTTCCGGCTTTCATAGATTCATAGATGTTAGGGTCGGAAGGGACCTCAATAGATCATCAAGTCCGATCCCCTGCATAGGCAGGAAAGAGTGCTGGGTCTAGATGACCTCAGCTAGATGGTTATCTAACCTCCTCTTGAAGACCCCCAGGGTAGGGGAGAGCACCACCTCCCTTGGGAGCCCGTTCCAGACCTTGGCCACTCGAACTGTGAAGAAGTTCCTCCTAATGTCCAATCTAAATCTGCTCTCTGCTAGCTTGTGGCCATTATTTCTTGTAACCCCCGGGGGTGCCTTGGTGAATAAATACTCACCAATTCCCTTCTGTGCCCCCATGATGAACTTATAGGCAGCCACAAGGTCGCCTCTCAACCTTCTCTAGCAGAGGCTGAAAAGGTCCAGGTTCTCTAGTCTCTCCTCTTAGGGCTTGGTCTGCAGGCCCTTAACCATACGAGTGGCCCTTCTCTGGACCCTCTCCAGGTTATCCGCATCCCTTTTGAATTGTGGCGCCCAGAATTGCACGCAGTACTCCAACTGCAGTCTGACCAGTGCCCGATAGAGGGGAAGTATCACCTCCTTGGACCTATTCGTCATGCATCTGCTGATGCACGATAAAGTGCCATTGGCTTTTCTGATGGCTTCGTCACACTGCCGACTCATGTTCATCTTAGAGTCCACGAGGACTCCAAGATCCCTTTCCACCTCTGTGCCGCCCAGCAGGTCATTCCCTAGGCTGTAGGTGTACTGGACATTTTTCCTCCCTAGGTGCAGCACTTTGCATTTCTCCTTGTTGAACAGCGTTCTGTTGTTTTCTGCCCACTTGTCCAACCTGTCCACATCTGCTTGCAGCTGTTCCCTGCCCTCCGGCGTGTCCACTTCTCCCCATAGCTTTGTGTCATCTGCAAACTTGGACAGAGTACATTTCTCTCCCTTGTCCAAGTCGCTGATGAAGACATTAAAGAGTATCAGTCTGAGGACCAAGTCCTGTGGGACCCCACTGCCCACACCCTTCCAGGTCGAAGCCGACCCATCCACCACGACTCTCTGGGTGCGACCCTCCAGCCAATTCGCCACCCACCGGACTGGGTAGTCATCCAAGTCACAGCCTCTTAACTTGTTCACCAGTATGGGGTGGGATACCATATCTAAGGCCTTCCTGAAGTCTAAGTATACGACATCCACCCCTCCTCCTGTGTCCAGGCATTTCGTAACCTGGTCATAAAAAGAGACTAGATTGGTCAGGCACGTTCTGCCTGCCACGAACCTGTGCTGGTTTCCCCTCAGCATAATTTGTCCTGCCGGGCTCTCACATATGTGAGCCTTGATAATTTTTTCAAAGACTTTGCCAAGGATGGAGGTGAGACTGACTGGCCTATAGTTGCCTGGGTCCTGTTTCCTCCCCTTCTTGAAAATGGGGACCACATTGGCCCTTTTCCAGTCCTCTGGGACTTGGCCCGTGCATCACGAGCGTTCGAATATTCCCGCCAGTGGCTCTGCAATGATGTCGGCCAGTGCCTTCAGCACCCTCGGATGGAGCTCATCCGGGCCTGCCGACTTAAAGGCATCCAGTTCTTCCAAGTGACTCTGCACCATCTCAGGGTCTACGCATGGCAGTCTGGCACCTTGCTGCTGCCTCTCTACAACCCCAGTGAGAGACTTGTCCTGCCCCTACTTAGGAACACTGAGGCAAAGAACTCATTGAGGAGTTCAGCCTTGTCCCCCCTGTCCGTCACCAATTGTTTCTGCCCATTTAGCAGGGGTCCTATTCCTCCCTGGGCCTTCCTTTTACTCCCTATATATCTAAAAAACAATTTCTTGTTGTCCTTTACTTGGGATGCCATCCTCAGCTCCGTGGTAGCTTTGGCCTGTCTAACTGCCTCCCTACAAGCACGAGCAGAGGAGGTATATTCATCTTTGGTGATCTCACCTTGTTTCCACTTTTTGTGTGCTCCCCCTTTGGCCCTTAGGCTGCCCTGGATTTCTGCGGTCAGCCAGGGAAGCCTCCTGGCCCCTTTCCCTCTTTTACCCCGCATGGGGATTGTCTCGCTATGTGCCCGAAGGATCGTTTCCTTAAGGCACAGCCACCCTTCTTGGGCTCCCATCATTTCAAAACTCCTACTCTGCAGTGCGTCCTTGACTAATCGCCTGAGTTCATTTAAATCAGTTTTCCTAAAGTCTAGTACTTTCACCCTACTAGTTACCTTACCCACTCGACGTCTTACGGTGAATTCTATTATTAGGTGATCACTGTCCCCCAGATGGCTACCAATCTGGAGGTCCCCTACCATGTCATCCCCCATTGCCAATACCAGATCCAGTATGGCATTCCCCCTAGTGGGACCGTGTACCTCCTGTGTCAGGTGGAGGTCCTGTACACAGGTTAGAAACCTGCGTGAGCGGTGGGACTTTGCCGTCTGTGTCTCCCAGCAGATGTCTGGGTAGTTTAGGTCCCCCATGACTACCGCCTCTTTAGCTTTTATGGTCTCTGAGAGCTGCCTCAGGAGCCCTGCATCTATTTCTTCCCCTTGATGTGGGGGTCTGTAGCAGACCCCTACCACCAAATCCCTTTCTCCTTGCCCCTCATGTAGCCTAACCCACAATCCTTCTACTTCCTCATCCTTGGATTCCATCTTGATGAGGGTTGACGTATATTGCTCATTGACATAGAGTGCAACCCCTCCCCCTTTTTTCCCCACCCTGTCCTTTCTGTACAATCTATAACCCTCAATATGTACTACCCAGTCGTGGGACGAATCCCACCAGGTTTCCGTTAGCTCTACTAAGTCATAGGTGTTTTGTGCAAGCAGGAGCGCTAGTTCATCCTGCTTGTTTCCCATGCTCCTAGCATTAGTATATAGGCACTTGAGCCCTGCGACAGGTGCCTTTGCTGCCCCCCCGCTCCAAGTCCCAAGGGGCCCCTTATTTCTTACCTTCTCGTTTCTTACCTGTGCCTTAGTGCTGGCCACCCCGCGTCTTGCAGGTTCCCAGTGTTCTTCTTTAGGCTGGGCTGTCCTTGTGGGTGCCACATGGTTTGGTGGTCCACAGCTTCCCCCGCCCTCATCTTCCCCTCCCCCCGGCGAGCCTAGTTTAAAGCCCGCCGGAGGAGATCCGACAACCTAGAAGAAAACACATGCTTACCTTTGAGGGACAGCTGAAGCCCATCCCAACTGAGCATGTCCCTCATCATGATGTGCGGGTCATTGTCCAGGAAGCCGAAGCCTGCCTCGAGACACCACTGCCGAAGCCGCCAGTTGGTCTCTCAGATGCAGTTCTCATGCCGTCTTCCGCGTCTGTTCACTGGTAGGATGGAAGAGAAAACCACCTGTGCACCAAACTCCCTCAGCACGCAGCCCAGAGCAGTGTAGTCTGCCAACAGGTGATCAGGGGTTCTCCTGGCCGCATCATTAGTACCCACATGGACTAGGACCATGGGGTAGTAATCGGTGGGCTTGATCCTGGCCTGGATTACCTCCTTCACATCCCGAATCTTTGCTCCGGGCAGGCAGTATACCTCTCGTGTTGAGGGGTCCTGGCGACAGATGGGCCCTTCCGTACCTCTCAGGATACAGTCGCCTATGATGAGCACTCGTCGCCTCCTCCTCTGGGTCCACTTGGATCTCTTGATCTGTTTGGAGTGTGAAGAATGTGGTGTTTCTTCCTGCCCAAGTGTTTCCTCCTCCCCTTCCATCTCCTGCAGGGTCGCCAGGGCCTCGTACCTGTTCTCCAGTTGGACTGGAGGAACTGGTACCTGTTTGCTGCGAACAGCTCCGGTCCTGGATGCGACTGTCTGCCACTCTGCTGTGGAGGGCGCTCCCCGGGCTGCTTCTTCCTTAGGTGCCTGGTCCTGCATGGAAAGGAAATAGCCATCAATTTCATCCTCCGCCTCCCTGATACCCCTCAGCCTGCTAACCTCCTCCCGGAGCTCCCTCACCTGTGCCTCCAGATCCTTTTGATGAAGGCCAGAGATGTTTCCCCTCTCCCAGCACTGAATCCAGACTGCAGGGCTTCTCATGGACTGGATGTGAATGTGGCAGTGGTGGGTGTTAAGGAAGATGTTGTTTACCCACCCCCCCTAAAATACACATGCTCACTGGGGCCCTGTGCCATGGATTTAGTTGATGGACTTCTACTTGCTTTCTCCACCCCTGAATTCCCCACCACTCTACGGGTGTGTCCAGATGACCCCATACCTGCCTCTTGCAGTATCTCAAACCCCTTTGAGATGCTGCACGAGGCACATGCAGGAATGGGAAAATGTTCAAGTTTTCAGCACAGGGGCAAAATTAAACCCCTGGCTGCCAGAGCATCTGTACAGTTAACCTTTGCTCTAGCGCTGAAGTACACCGCCTGGCAGCGTGCCAGCAGCAAGGAGCTGGACCCAGGCTCCACTGCCAGTAAGTAAAAAGTTAGGGGGGCTGGAGGAGGGGGGAGGGGACCATGGGGGGGACCCACCAGGGGGGACCTACTCAGCCCTGCCCACTCCCTCAGCCCCCCAATCCCTTCCCCACCTGGTCCCATCCCCCTGAGACCCTCGATCCCTTCCCTGCCTGGCCCCATCTCCCCCATCCCCCCAATCCCTTCCCCACCCAGGCCCATCACCCTGAGCCCCCCTGGGGGTACAAGTTGGGGCTGGGGCTGGGTGGGCAACCATTGGGGGGGCTGCAGGAGCCAGTGGGGGATGGGGCCAGGCAGGGCAGCAATTCAGGGAGCTGGGGGAGCAAGCAGGGGTGGGGTGGGGCATGTCGGCCCTGCATGGGTGGGTAGCCCCTGTAGGGGGGGTCATAGCTCCTCTTGGGGGGCTATATCCCCTTAGGGGCAGCTGTAGCCCCATGGGGGACTGTAGCCCCTGTTGGGGAGCCATAGACCCTATGGTGGGGCTGTAGCCCCTGTTGGGCCCTGTGCCTCTGTGGGGTGGCTGTATCCCTTGTGGGGGGCTGTAGCCCCTGTTGGGGGGGGCATAGTCCTTCAGGGGAGGCGTAGCCCCTGTTGGGGGGGTCATACCCCTGTGGGAGGCAGCAAAATATATATTTATGTATTCATGAGACATATTTAGAGTTCACTTTATTATTATGATAGAGACACTAGTAGTATTCCCAATTGCTTTAACAGTGTAGATATATCAATAAAACATTTCCCAACTGATTGCTGTCTCTCTGTGTCACTCTCTCTCTTTCTCGTGGTCTTTTGTTTTAATTGTGGAGGAACATGGGTTTGCAGGTATTTTACAGTGTGACTTTGGGATCTTTTTTAGCAAGGATTTTTCAATTCTCCAATAGGGAACACCAGAATTCCTGCTAGGGAGGCCAGTGACAGGACCCTGACTGCTCAGAGCTAGCACCGTGGACCCAGCTGGCTGTGGCTGACCTCCTGGCCAATTGGGGCCAGGAGGACATGCTTTGACAGTTCAAAGCAGGCCACCACACCCAGAACATCTTCCAGGCAATAGCTGCTCAGATGGCTGGGCAGGGGGCACACATGGCAGTAGTGCTGCACAAAGGCCAACTCTGCAGCCACAGCGCACCAGCAGCTGGCCCAGAGGGGCAGATGCCTCATCCGGGTCTGGCAGGTGCACAGCAGGTTACAGCCAGGCAGCAGCCCCCACTGCCAGACTGCTGCAGTGGGTAGCGTGCAGGGAACTCTCCGGGCTGCTGCAGCAGTCCAGCTGGCACAAGGGGTAGTGTTTCCAGGTACCAATTGGCTGGGCCCCAGAAGCTCCTGAGAGTGATTAGCCCTGAAGCTACTTCCCAGGGCAGCATTTTGTACTGATGCGGCCAGGACAGGGCAGCTTTTTATACTGCTGGGGACGGCACAGGTGCTGGCCCCAGGCTGTAGCTCCCCCTGGCTGTAGATCTGGGAGGAGCCAGGCAGGGTTATTTGGCGCCAAGTGGCACGATTTGCTCCACAATGAAGTGGAGCAAAAAGCCCCAGCTCAAATTTGCACCGCTTCTATTTGAGCTGCTGCAAGTGCACATGCTTGCATGTGTAGACGTGCTCTACCTGTCTATTAGGCCACATGACATGGCTCCATGGGCCAGATCTGGCCTGTAGGAATGAAGTTTGACAGTACTGTAGGCAATGTATGACTCAGCCAAAACTCTTTATAGTTTATCTTTGCAATTAGTTCATTAATCAACCTTTTCTTATCACAAATATATACATATAAAAGAAAACAAGTGTCTTCCCCAGCAAGGCCACCAAACAAAATCTGGAGTGTGCAGGTCAATTTATCTTGGATTTTTGATGAGCTGAAAAACATTTTCAAAAACACCAACCATACAAAAAAAATTAAAATCCCCTATTTACTCCTTCCTCAGACTTCCCAGAAAACAAACAACTACCCTGATATGAAAAGTGGCATGTAAAAGATTAAAAGAAATGTCGTTTACTCACAACTAGGCTTCTCGTGGGGAAGCTTCAACCTAAATTCTGCAGCATATGCAAACCCTTGTAGAATAAGCAGATATCATACCTAATGGTTTTCTGGCAGTACATCTGTGGAAGTTTATTCATGCACAGATCATATGCACTTAATCAGGCTCTTAAATTCAGTAGGCTTATTTCCAATGTGGGAAGTTAAGCCTAGGTGTAAGTCTCCATAGCAAGACTGTCAAATTTGTTTGTCCCCATGAGCCAAATACAAACCATGAGTGATCCAAAGGGCTAGATGCAAACTGTGAGGCTTCCCACAGGCTGGACAATTCTCAAGCTGTGCCATTAATCCCTGCAGCTGCCGGCGTCACTGCTTCAGCATGGCATGCTTGCCATTTCCCTTCCCTTTCTCCCCCCCCCCCCCCCCCCCCCCCCACACACACACACACACTCTGTTGATCTTTGTCATACAGGGTGACTAAAAACCCGATTTCAGTGCAAGGGGTAGTGGTGGGGAGGAGGAGAGAGCAAGGGAGGCAAGCCGTTAACTCCTTGGGATCTGGTGCCAGTGAAACAGCAGCTCTAGCAGCTGCCAGGATTAAACACAGCTGCCAGATGGCTGCAGTGGCAGTGGCAACGAGCCCTTGTGGGCTATATCTGGCCTGCAAAGTTGGGTAGCCCAGGCCATAAGAATCCCTGGGCATGTCTACATACAGATTTAATCCAGGATCAGTTTACTTGCGAGTAAACTACTCATGAGTAAAGGCTCCCAGGCATGTGTCTACACATGCAGGGATGGGGGAGATTTTCTGCTAATGGCAGCAAACTGTTCCCATTTCCTAGGGCCTTGCAAGGGCCCCTGCCATCACCAAGGGGAGCTCTAGGCTTCCCTTGGATGCTAGCTCAGGGGCTGGCAGTGAGCACCAGGTCAGGAGACACTGCCCCCTGCCGCCGAGGGGCTGCCTACTGCCCAGAGACAGTGTCCCCCTGCCCCAGCAGCAAGGAGCTCCTGGCCCTGGCTGCCTGAAGAGGGGCAGGGGACTTGGAAAGAGCTGCAGGGGAGGGGCAGGTCCCAGCTCACTGCTAACTGCCCCACCAGCAGATCAGGCAGGAGTTTGGAACCTATCAAAGCCTCATGCCTCAATCACCCAATTGGGACACAGGGCTGGGACCTGTCCCATACTGGGACCATTTCCAGCCCCCACTCTGTGAACATGGGGTGAAGGCTGGGGACCCTGTTTCCCACTCAGCTCTGTAAGCATGCAGCTGGGCGGGGAGCAGTCTGGGGAACTTGTTATGCACTCATCTCCATGGATGTGGAGCTGGGCAGGGAGCAGGCTTGGGTCTCCCACTGCTGGCCCCAGGATCGCGGAGCTAGCACTGGGAGACAAGGGTCTCTCAGTGCTGGTCCCATGACCATGTAGCTGGTGCTGGGAGATAATCTCACAGCACTGGCTCTGCAACCATGTATCTGGCGCTTGCTGGAAGATAACGGTCTCCCATCCCCCCACTCCCTGGTTGCAATGGTGAAGTGGGGGCTAGGAGATAAGGATGTCCCCACCCCAACTCCTGGATCGCAATCTTGGAGTGGGAGGCTTGGAGCTTCCTGCTTCTGGGGCAGGGGGACATAGTCCCCACCCAGGCTCTGGTGGTGGAGACCACCCTGGCAGCAGGCAGTTCCCAGAGGCAGGGAGCAATCTCCCACTCCTTGGTGGCTGGCTGACTGGGAGCAGTTTTGCATCTACACAAGCGCTACTGTGCCATTGCTAATCACAAGAAAATTTGCTGTTTGCATTTGCAGGTAGCAAATTTACGATTGGCGAGGTTTACTGTGCAGTAAGCAGGTGCATGTGTAGATGCACATGCTTCCTGCTCAGTAAACTACGCTACTTTGCAGTAAAGCGCCTCATATAGACACACCCCCTGAGGGCCAAAATGACCCCAGCAGGGCAGATCCCCTCCATGGGCAATATTTAACACCCTCACTCTATATAGCACCAAGGCTTTGGATTTCCAGGCATAATATGTTATTTAATCAAACACCACTTCTTTAGTGAAAGACACCCTATAGTCACTAAGAAATAAGTGAATATCACATTTTTATTGAGTGTGTTTCAATATGATTTACAATAGACAGGCAAGAAGACTATATTGTTAGAAAGAAAGAAACACTTTTGACCTTAAGTGTCCACAAGAATCAATGACTTACAGCATCTGAAGAAAATGATTTTACAATGTGGGGCAAAGTAACCTGAACTCTGGCATCAGCAGAACAGAGACTAAATGCTCAAAAAGACAAAAAACCTGTGTTGGCAGTTCAAAGCGAATGAGCTGGACAACAATCAAAGCTTAACTCAGCCAAATATGATGGGGCATTACTAAGGTACTATACAATCAAGGAGAGAAGAACAATTTTAAAAATCCATTTTTCCAGAATGGGAGAGCATTTTTTAAGAGTTGGGTGAAAGATGATCAAACTTTTTTGTACAGATTAGGTTAATTGGAATATTTTAATATTTATATCTTTTGCAGCTTGACTTCTGGGTGAAAAATAAATGAAATTATGAATTTCATCTAAGACCAAAAGCAGAGTAAAAGCTGCAGTATACCATGATGACAGTAATTTTAGAAATTGTTTGAACTGCATCTGTGATTGTAAAGCAAGTTCATGCTCAGAAATAATCACCTAGATTCTTTCTTTTTCCCCTCAGAGCGTGAATGGATGGCAGACATTCATATCAATTTACTCAATGATGCTCCATTTAATAACTCATTCTTCCTTCAGGAACAGTGCTTCTAGTTTGAACTGTGAACATGTTCTTTGTGGGGCCTGACTTAGATAACTACAAAAGAAGACGCTTCCTGATCAAAGATGTCACAGGCTAAAATAATGTTGTGCGCCATCAGCATAAATTGATAAAAACTATCCAGTCAAAGGAGACGGCTCAGAAGAGGATAAGTATAAAAAAAAAAAAAAAACTTTAAAAGAAGGAACAAAACCTTCAAAATGGATACTCATGAAAAAAAAAAACCCCATCAAACCAGTGAAACAAAGAACATTTCAGTGGTTTATACTTCAGGCAATTTAAATAAGAACAGAAGACATCCAAGGCACTTCCTAACAGACCCATATCAAGATATTTGCCATTGCCATGTTTCACACTATGAAATGTATTTATGCAAATGAAATAAACCAAATAGACATAAAAACATTTGATTGCTTAATAGCAAAGGGAATTACAATTGTAAAGATTTCTCTCTCCCATTTTTTCTTTCTTTTGTAAGCAATCTGTCTTGGAATATTGTTATCATATCTTGCTTTGAAGAATAGTAAATTAACTACCTGTAAGTGAACAGTTCTATTCTAATAACACAACATACTTTCAGCTTTAATACCCCAGTATCTTCTGCTATTGATGTCTTTGCAGTAACATTATGTACTATGCTATATATATATATATATATATATATATATATATATATATATATGGCTACATGACATATCGTATCATAAATAATAGACAAAATAATCAAAGTAAAACTTATGACAGTGTACAGAGAGACCACACAGCAAAGCTAAACAAAAGGTTGAAGAATTTGGAGTGAACTTCCAGTCTTGATATACCTTTTCCTGACTTCCAAATGCTGATTTTTGTACTTTAATTTTTATTATTAATATTTTTTAAAGAATATAAAGTGCATATGTAGTGTTTTGGATTATATGATTTTTAATGTCTTATAATCTCATGTTTGCTTCAGTTCAGTATAAAAACGGATGTTCAGTTATCACCTGTTGATATAATCATTTGATCAATTTAATTTTTTTAGCTGTAAAGAGATGAAATTCATACCTTTGGATAGTCTAATGTCAACTCAGGAAAAATTTCACTTAGACATAATAATGTAAAATGGAATACATTTTAAACATTCTCTTGTCATTCTTAGTTGACATGGCCTTCATTGTTATATGAAGAAGAATTCAGCGTTATATGTGAATTATCTAACCATATGTCTTAACAGGACAAAAATTAGTGACTTACACTGAAAATGAATCATCTACTAGCTATTACTAGAGAGGTTCTGGAAAATGATTATTTCAAGATGTACTCAATAATGAAAGCAGTCATATTAGCTGAAAATAAAATAAACCACCAGTTCATTTATTACCCAGTAAGAGGAAAGCAGTTGTAGTCATTTTGTTTCCAATTTTGCCCACAGAATGAAATTCCTCTGACTTCTGTTGTATAATTTATTGGTTACATATTTGCAGCCTGAAAGCAGGAGATTAGCAGACTGTATCCTGAAATACAGCATTGCACAGGGATTTCTTAACTGAAAAGGCCTGATCAGTAAATACCGATATTCTCTGCTGGCTGGCTTGTCCCTTCCACTGGAGTTTGCAGCTAGGCAGATAAGGGGGTTTACAGTTTAGTAAACTGAAAAACTTTATTTTGGGTCAACCTGAAACTTTTTCTTTGAGCAAAAAAAAAAAAAAAAGTTCCATTTTTTTTTTTTTTTAAGGTGAGGTCGATTTTGTAAATGAAAAATGCCTTTCTGAAATGAAAAGTGAAAACTCTCATTTTATACATTTTGATGAGGGTGGTGGGCGACTGTTGTCTTTCCTACTGCCTGCTATGGTCAGCGCTCAGGGTAGTGAGTGTCAGCGATCCAGGTGGTGGGCAACTGCCCTCTTTCCTACTGCCTGCTGAGTGTCAGCACCTGAGGCAGGGGGAGTGGGGAGTGCCCTCTTTCCTTCCTTCCTTGGGTGCATGCCACAAGCAACGTGCGTTGCCACAAGTCAATGTACAGCACCTTTTCCTACATTCTGACCAAGCAACTATTGCTATAAATAAGCATTCACAAAGCATACAAGAACGCAAACACAAGCAAACAAATCATGCAAACACACAAACACAAACAAAGAAATCCAGAAAACAAACACACAAAACGCAGACACAGAAACACAAAAAACACAAACCCAAAGACACAAATAAAAAAAATGCAAGGCGAAATACTTGCAATGTGAAGGTGCTGTTGAAAAAACCAACTAGTGCTTGATCACAACGTATGAAACAAATGCAAAAACACAAATCCCACAAAAACAAAACCACAAACAAACAGAAAAATACAACGCAACACTTTATAAAAATATAGGTGACTCTCAGAAGTAAAAAAACTGACTATCAAAGATCCTAAACATTTAGCACTTGACCACCATACATTTTAAATTTTCAATTACAAAAATAAGTCTTTGTTGCTGAAGTTAAAATCTTATAACTATTCCATGCTAGTCAGGACTAAGCTATTATGTAAATATCAATGTAGAACAATATGTGGCTTTAAAGAAATGTTAGTTATTTGCACGTGCTATTTTGTGAACGCTTGGATTTCTACAAATGTAACTGTGTTACTCATGTGTTTACTAATGAAAAACAGGTGAATAAAACATTAAAAGGTTAATTCTATAAAAGAGAATGAATGATCTGCCTTCTGTCTTTTGTATCCTCATGTGAAACAGCAGAGAAGTTTGAACCTCAGGGAATGCCCAAGTTGAGCAGCAACAGCATGGCAGATTGGGGTGGGAGTGGGTGGACTGAGCACCCCTACACTGTGCCCTGCTAACACACAGCTGTGGGAGCAGGGGAGCCAGGTAGTGGTGCAGGACAGCGGGATGAGTTTCCCCTCCCACCCCACCGGGGACCCCCAACCCATGCCCTGTCTGCACATAGCTGTGGGAGCAGGGAAGCCTGGCAGCAGTGCAGGACAGCGGGATGAGGAGGGGTCAAAAAAATAAAAGTAATAATAGCACCAGCAATGTGATGTGGCATCTAGTGGACAAAGGCCTGAAATATAAAAATAGTGCAGTGTCACCTGGTGGAAAAAGAGGGTAATTACACATCTGAGTGCTTTCGTGTTTGCACACGATGAACCCATAGACATCGGCAGCACTTTAATTTGAGGCGAACCAAACTAAACTATGTCCAAGCAATTTTACTTTAATGCACCGAAAAGATTTTTAAAACATTGGGAAATCCCACTCATGCAACCAGACATGCAGTTGCAGTACATGAAAGGGCAAATTACATGGTGCGTACTGGAGCCAACTTCCAAGAGAAGTGGTGCTGGCTCCTACCCTGGGGGTCTTTAAAAGGAGGCTGGATGAACACCTTGACGGGGTCATTTGACCCCAGTACTCTTTCCTGCCATGGCAGGGGGTCGGACTTGATGATCTGCTCAGGACCCTTCCGACCCTACCTACTATGAAACTATGTACCCTTAGACATGTTTTTCCACATTTTTTCAAGCAAACCTATTAGGTGAATTTTCCCCAAATTCACAAATAGTTTCACACCCCCAAAACTGCATTTTTAGTGATTCTTTTCCCCCATTTGCTGAAAAAAGGTCACCTGGGTTTACTTTAGTCATTTTACACATGCTTTCCAGAACAAAAAGGGTATGATATCAGGAGCAATGTAATTGAACGGAATCATAATCTGTACACACTGTGGGACAGGAATATTAGGTATCACACTTTGGTGGTGGTTTCCATTATCCAGATGCATGTGTAGAATTTAGAACCCCGCTGGGACTGCCTCAGGCTGGTGGATGAAAATGGTCAATGGGTGACAAAAATGCAGAGGACTGATGCAGTTCTGGGGCAGTCCAGGCTGTGCCTGCTGCTTAAGACTATGCTTCCTTCTTACAAAGCTGCCAACAGAAGCTGTACAAGGGTTCCCATCTTGGATGTTTGCTAAAAAAGTGTCTTCTTGCACTAGAATGGCTCTAAATTGGCAGAAGACACTGGCCTTAGGGCCAGAATATAATTAATAAATCAGGCCTATTAAATATTCCCTCCATTTCTATATCAGGCCCACACTAACCTTTTGTTTTCAGCTTGTATAATATGCACACTCACATTTTCATTCTATGTCATACTGATAGCATACCTTACCACTAATGGCAAGGAATAGTTAGTGCTTTAACTGTGTCAAATTATGCACCGGCATGTAGACAGCAAAATTGCCTCCCACCTCACATCTAATGCAAGAAAATGTACAATTTACAATTTATCATACAGTGACGAAAAAGAAAAACCTCTTTCCATATATATAAGCAATAAAAGGTCAGGAGTAAAAACTAAAGCAAAATCCAAGCAGCAGAGCAGAACACGTGTACAACTTATGGGCAGAAGTTCTTAAGGCCGAACTAGTCCAATTCTGCTTCAAACAGGAAGCTCAAAGGGTGGAGCTGACTGTACATGGCCAATGGAGAATTCTCTTTGTACAAGCATACTTTCAGATAACAGGTAGCTTACAGAAGCATGTCACCTTCTCTGTCAGCTAACCCACTCACCTCCCTGATGTAATTGGACTAAGAGAACGTGTCAGAGTTCATTTGAGGGCAGAAACATTTGGTACAGGGAGGGAAGAGAGCTTGGTGGAGTGGAGCTCTGCTACTCCCAATTTTATATGTGCATAAAGTTTCTCAAGGATGACATGCCAGTGGCATGAAAGTTGCTCCTTCGCAATCACAACTTATACCAGGGCTGGGTGTCTCGGGATGAGTCCCTACTTTCCATTATTTCTGAGCAGAGCTAATTTGTGCAAGAAATAAAAATCTGCACTGATAAATAAAGGGGAAATTTTACCTGGAATTCCTTGTCCTAAATTTTGTCAGTCATGGATATGGCATGAAACTCAAGATTTAGATCTTTTTCCATGAATAAATGCAAGATTTATTTGCATTCCAAATCTTTTTAAAAATAAAACATAGATAGATTCCTAGTCTTCTGCTGCATTTTCACACTAGAGCTGGTATTTTATCTGGATAGTCAATTAATATAGATAAACTAGCCAAGTTCTTTCAGTTTGTTAATGATGTGGGCTTTTCTAGGGCTATAGCCTGATAGTCAGTTAGGAACTTATTTTATGTGTGTTATGCAGATCTTCGCAAACCACTACATTATAGACTAAAGAGCTTTTGAAGCCACAATGGTTTAATTAATTTACTTTCTTTGCATTTTACTTGTCTCTGAAATCTAGACTTTAACTCACAGTACTTTCAAAGCACTGATAATTGATCTTGCCTCAACGCACAGGGTTGGACTAGATAATCTCTTGAGGTCCCTTTCAGACATATTTCTGATTTTAGAATGAAGGAGCTACTATTTAACAAGGTGACCTGCAAATAAAATAATGACAAATCCAGCTTCTTTCTAAATACATTTTAGATGGCCCTAAACTGGCACAGAAATTCATGGACAATATTCTTCAATTTCTAGTATCCTCTGATGTTGTGTCAACCAGCCACCATTATATTACCAAAAACTCACTAGGAACTTATAGCTGGTTCAGATGGATGCTTGGGAACAGTAAATAGGATTTTTATAGCTTATTATAGCTAAAAGAAAGAGACAAAAACAAGGAGGAATGGAGCAACCAGAAAGGACAAGGTTGCTCTTCTCTTCTTTCCCCTTTTGCCTTACTAAGCCTAATTTGAAATTATTAGCTAGTTCATATTGATCCCTATTCAGCAAAGCTCTAAACATACTCTAAAAATAGACTTAAGTATGAGCTTAAAATTGAACATATACTTAGGTATGTAATTGACCAGACGTGGTTTGTTTATTCAGGATCACTGAAAATCAGAGATGGGCCTGACCTAAACATTTGGAATTAGAGCTTGGGAGGGACAGAGCTTGGATTTGGATATTAATTTCACTACAGTTTCGGGAAACTCAGATCCATGTTTTCACTAGACCATGTCTTGCAATGACTATTTTCGTTTAGTTTTAAAGAGAGGGCACCTGCTGGAAGTTTGCATCTATTAGAAATGTAAATTTGGTACCCTATGGCATAAACATTTTTTAATTCAATACATATGCCTAAATTTATCTGTACACTTTAGATCACCGATTCTCATCCAGGGTGTCACAAAGGTGCTGTGCAATATCAGCACAATTAAGCATCTAAATATCTACACGTGGCTCAAAAGATAAGCCCAGAAATTTCAAAAAGGAATCCATAGCATCAGAAACATTCTGACCTGTTGTGGTCTCTCTTCCTTCTTTGCAGTAGTAAAACTGCTCTATTTTTTCCTTGTCAAGAAACAAGTAAAAGCTAAGAGCTAGTGAGTCTCACAGGGGGTGTATTTTAGATGTGTGATATCTCAAGAAATGTTAAATGGCATATAAACAGAAAAACATTAGTAGTAATAGTCCTCAGTGCACTGCCCTTCTGAAGTCTGTGCAAGAGGCTTATCAGGTCATCACATGCCATGTCATTTAAGTCAAATACCTAATTGCTAGTTTTGGATAACTGCTGAGATGATTAGCTTTCACAGTAAAAAATATATATTTGATGCACTTGTAAGATGTATGGATATTATAAAGCTAGAACAAAATGAAAGTAGCCATCAATTTAGGCAAAATTCATAGGCCAACATAACAACATGTGATGTGAGTTTTTTAGTTTGCTCCAGCTGTGACACTGCTTTTTGAGAAACAGAAAACAGTTCACACTCTCTAAAGTGTTTTTAGATTCATATAAATAAGCTGTAATCAACTGGGAGCATAGCAACAGAATGATAATGAATGGTTATATATCTCCATTCAGGCTCTATGATTAGGATAGACACTTTCCCTTTCCATCTGATATTACAAGAATACACCTTATAAACTATGGATTAGATGCTCACACTGTCATACATTAGTTCAATTCTATCTCCAGAATTTACACCAATTTAGGAGCAATTTAATGATGTTATTCATTTATGAAATGCAGTTGCTTGTGTGGTAAATCATAGCAACTGTTTAAAAGTTCTCAAAAACACTACATACAGATTAGGAAAGGAAGTGAAGAATCTCTCATGTGATGATCAAAAATATGAGTAAATGGCTAGAGGTGTAACAATCAATTTCTGCATCATGTATGGCAGTGGCAGCTGTGACATTGGTTAGTGGCTACCATTCTTGTGCACCTTCTAAATTGATGCCTGGAGCTGGCACCCCTAGGTACACGACTGGACACGATAGACTCTGATCCTGAACTGAGAAATACGTGGATATGGAGTGTGCCTGTATGTGAGTACTAGCCAGATCAGGGCCCCAGTATTGATAGCTAGACTTAGATAATTATCTCTTCCCCAACTTATTCTCAGCTGTTTTGGCACCTGAAGAGATTCTACCCACCAAATGAAAGTGGGAAAGAGCCCTCAGTTTGCAATATTCATAGATCTATTGTGTGGAACTCATCAGTCTAACTACCAAACATTACATAGCAGTAGTGAAATTTCCTTCATGCAGTCTCCTGACACACTGAAATGAATTATTTTTTACTTTTACACAATGCACAAAACTTCACAGGAGGTCAGGTTATAAAAATAAAACTTATTCAGAAATTTTTGATTAATCCTTCAAACATTTCACCTACAACGGAGGCAGTTAACATGACTCATTTCCCCCATCTCAGATATTAAGTACTACCATCTATTTTTGCTGTAGGTGGGCCTGAGCAAGCTACAAAGCTTGGACCCAGAACAAAGTTTATCACATGTTTGTGGGTATTTGAATCTGATGTTTTGTTTGTATCCATGGCATCTCTTTCTATTACATCTGAAAATAAAAAACTCCATCTGCTACATAAGAAACTAATGCTAGTATCAAGCATGAGTGTGAGTAGCCCTACTGAAGCCATCGGTTCCATGTAGTCCCCAGAAAATTCACTTCAGGATTGAGGCCTTTAATTCTCTAATCCAAATCCTAGGAGACTGAATGCAAAGGCTCCCACTAACTTCAGTGAGCTTTGGATCAGGCTCTATGATTAGGACAGACACTTTCTACTACTCCAGGAATTATAGCCTGATCTTTTAATTGAAACTGTACAGGTAGACCCATGCACCTGCACAAAATATAGACTTCAGCAGAGCTTGATGTGGGCATAAGGATCTACTCACATAGATATGGCTGCAGGCTGAGTCAACAACAGTTTACTGCTAAGTAGGCCTGTGCGAAGCGGCTAGTATTCACTTTGGATTCGGCTGATTCGGGGGACAGAAATTCGATTCGGTGATTCGAATTACTGTCCTGAATCGATTCTGCTGAATCTGTTTCAGAGATTCGTCTCCTCCCGAATCTCCAAAACTCCGAATCAGGCAGACCCATCCTCCCCAGCCCAGCAATGGCTGTCCCTCCCACCCCAGCTCCTGGCACTTGTTAAAAAAAACCCCCAGCTTAGCGGGTTCTGCTGGGTAGGGGGGCAATCCCTGCTGCCCCTGCACTGCCCCATGCTGCATGGGGGGGCTTTGCATAACCCCTTGACTCTCCCCTGCTGCCACAGTCCACCCCTGCTCCATGGCTGCCCTACCTGCTGCGGCTCTGGCCCTTTAAGCAAAAACAACAACAAAAAAACTTCCAGACTCACCAGTTCCTGTCAGTGGGGGGCAGATCCCCACTGCCCTACACCACGTGGGAGGCTCTGCAGAAGCCCCCCAAAGCCCTGAGGCCACTGCAGGAGTGGTGAGTCCTAGGGCTTTTCTCGGGGTTTTTTTCTTAAAGGGCCAGAGCTGGCTCGGGCAGGACACCCATGGGGGGACTGGGGGAGTGAGGGGGGGTCAGGGGGATCATGCAGAGCCCCCTCCCCAGCAGCGTAGGTCAGTGAGGGGCAGCAGAGATTGCTGGCAGCACCTGGTGAGCACTGGGGCTTTTTTTTTAAATGCTGGGACCTGGAGTGGGCGGGGCACCTGTGGAGGGGCTGGGAGAGCAGGCAGGGGTTGGGACTGGCAGGGATCCCCCCATGATCCCCTCCCCCAGCCCCCTCTCCCCCTGCCCCTAATACTTACCAGCTCAAAGTCGGCTGTAGATCCCTGCTGCAGCCACCAGGGACTGCCTGAATCAAAGGTCTCCGAATCTTTTCTGAAGTTTCAGAGAGCTTTGAATTGATTTGGACCTTTTAATTGGTCCCCTGATTTGATTTGGATTCAGAAATTTGACCACCGACTCAGGCCAAATCTCCTCCAAATTGAATTACCACCTGAAGCTTCACACAACCCTACTGCTAAGCATCATACTGTGGCCCTGAAGGAGATAAGCAAATCCCACCATGTTCTAGAGGAGTGACTGTGGGAGAGACATGGCTCTCTGGGGAAGAATGCAAGTCTGTATAAAGGATGACATTAAAAAGTTTACAGAACTGCATTTTAAAAAGTGCATTGCCCTGGTAAGCTATAAATCATACGCTGTGATGAATGTACATACTGAAGTGACTCATTTTCAGCAACAGTTCATCTATTTGTCTTAATGAAATATTACAGAGGAGTATATTTCACACTCCATGCTCTTGCAACTATTCAAATCCTTCCCCTTTTACAGTCTTTCCCCCTCTTTTACACACACACACTTCTTAATTTTTTTAAATCTATGTTTAAGTATGGGGTTTAAGTATGAGAAGTCTAAGCAGACATCATTCAAATCAAAACCAAAGAAACTTCCCTGCTTCTGTGAAAGACTGCACACATGGAAGCAATAAACAGCGAACTGTGAACTTCACAGGTTAATTTTTTGCTCTTGGTTATTGGGAAACCTGCCTAATGTTTTTGACATTTCAAGCTCACAAAAAAACCAACTCAAGAGATCTCACAGATAAAACAGCAAAAAATATAATCACTGAACTTTATTCATTTTTCAAATGTCAGGGTTGCTTTTTAATGAATGGTGTGACATTGCAGAATTCCCCTTGACCTTACCAATGTGTATGAATTTATGCCTATTTTCTTTTGTTGCATTTTGCAGATCAGGCTGAGAGTTTGAGTGGAATGATAGGAGAGTGTGGCAGTTATGTTGCAGGACTCAGTCTTATAATGTGCTGAATATTGTGGCTGTTTCATCAAAGCACTTAAGCATGCGCTTAACTAAGTACTTGAATAGCCTCCTTGATTTCAGTAAAGCTGTTCATTTACTTGAGTGTGCTTGAATGGTCTGATGGATCCAAGACAAAAGTGTTCAGCATATTACAAGTCTAACTCTTGGGGTGTTATTACATGTTACACTTTGCACGTGCTAACTCTAAGGAATATTGGGCAGCATTAAAGTTAGCACATGCTGTGAGCAGTCACACATGAAAGTTTAATACCCTTTCTAACATGCATATAGCTCTGACTTGCTCCTAGAGGACTGGCAACCAGAGTTATGGGCAGGAGCTGCCAAGTTTGTCACCAAGCCTGGCTCTCCAGCGGCTCCCTGCTCACCTGCTGCCCCTCCCCACCATGGCTCCCTGGCAGCGCCCAACTCACCAGCCCTCTTCCTGCTCCACTCCCAACTCCCCACTCTCCCAAGGCTGCCTGGCTCTCCCCAGCTTTCTGTCAGTCCAGAGCAATAGTGTTCTGGATGACAGATCATCCACATTTGGGGAAGAGGGGTAACTGGTAGTGGTGCATCCTGGGATACTGGAAGACTGCAAATTTCTGGTATTGGAACCATGGAGCAGACTGATGTCATTGCAACATGAGCTACCTAACAGCAGATGGAGATTATCCTTGCCCAAAGAGGTACAACTTTGGAGACACTCACGGGGCACTTCACTTCTTTTTTCCTACCTTAAAGCACGGACATTTCCATCTTAAGAGCATATAACAGATGGGAAAAGTAACATCTCACAACACCCTTCGGCTTTGCTAACAATCAACTGATAAAACTAGCAAATTTCACTCTCTTCAGAAATGTGTGCTATTCTGCTAGCCTGCTTCAGAGATACAGCATATAAATAATCAAAACTAACATTATTTTTCTGTGACCAGTAGTGTCCTCTAATGCCTTGCAGGCAGGCAAATTCTGTTTTACTCCTGCTCCAGTTCATCATTCTTGGCTAGCCTAAATAGCTTGGAGTTTTCAAAGGTGTAATAACAATCATAAAAAATTAATAACATTAATTGCTGTGTATTTTGGGGGATGATCTAGATGATGCCTCCAATCCTATGAGTAAGTCTTCCAAAGCAGGCATGCAGAAACTATTGTCTATACATAATTATTCAAAACCATTTTAGCCATATATTATAAGTCAGCCAATCAAGTTGTGCTTCATAATTGGAGAATCATTGTTTTGTGATCCTTTAAAAATGGTATTTGTGTAAAAATGAATGAGCTGTACCATGTCTGTTCCCGTGTCAAGCTGACAGACAAAGTGCTAACTATAAAATGAAAAACAAACAACAGATTTCCTTTTTGTCTGGTTTTAAGAAAAATATGCGAATAGACCAAAATACATCCCCATTATGTTACACTCCTTAAAATAAGATTAGCGAGAAAGCAGTCTATCACAAAATATCCTTCTTTTAACACAGATTAGTCAGGAAGTCATAATAAGAGGAGTATACAGACCCTTTTTATCTGATGCAAATTCCCCCTGCTTATATTGGGTTATGACTAGAACCTATTCAAATCATGATTTTGTGGAAATCCCAAATCCACAGAAAAAAACCAAAACCAAAAAAACCTTACTAAAAATAAAATGCTGCCCCCCTCCCCCCCCCCGGGAAACCCGCAGTCCTCCCGACCACCCAGCCCAGCACAAAAGGGAGCCAGCATGAAGGTGACTAGGCAAGATGGCTGCCACCCCTACCCCTTGCTGCTAATTTGCTCCTAGGGCTGCCTGTTGTGCAGCTCTGCCCCTCTCTACCAATCAGTGGTGAAGGGCAGGGAAGAATAATGGATAGCCCTCCCAGCCAATCAGTGACAAGGGGCAGAGCCATTGGGGACCCTCAGTCAGAAGCATGGGGGGGGAGGGCACACCATGATAAGCCCAAGAAAATGGTGGCCAGCTCCATGATCTGCCTGTGAAATTGGCAAGCCACCTCCTCAAGTTAGGTACAGTCCATTCCTTAGCATTCTTTCCTTCTTCGGGCTGGCAGGGAGGATGGGGGAAATTGAAAAATTATACTAGTGTAGAATGTATGGTCCATGGTTAGCAATTAACCTCAGAGTTTGGAGACCCCGATTCAGTCTTCTCTTTCACTACACCTTTCTTATGTGACCATGGGTAAATTACTTAGACTCAGACAAAAGGAAGATCAGGGAAAGTTACAAGTATTTAGGCACCTAAGCAAATTGCAAGCAATATTCAAGTACTTTTTGCTTGGGTACACTGGAAACTGCTTATTTCAGGGAGCACAGGGATACGCACGCATGGTGAACTTCTGGCTTTGGAGCATGTCAGTGGGTGTGTATTTGGACTTCTCCAAACTCATCCCCAGCAACTACAGTCAGAACCACCAGAGACCAGAGCAGACACTGGCGAGAGCCAGCAGCAGCCCTACCAACAAGCTTCTGACTCAGAACCACATGAGTGGATTCAGGTGGGTAGGACATACTTACCCCCTGGAACATACAAGTGCATGGTATAACCAAGCCCTTTGAGGATCTGGTTTTAGAATCATAGAACATTAGGGTTGGAAGGGGGTTAGGGTTAGGATTAGGGTTAGTGGAAGTCACCTAGTCCAACCCCCTGTTCAAAGCAAGACCATCCCAGCCAAGGCTTTGCCTAGCCGAGTCTTCAAAACCTCCAAGGATGGAGAGTCCACCACTTCTCTAGGTAACCTGTTCCAATGTTTTACTAGCCTCTTAGTGAGAAAATTCTTCCTAATAACTAACCTAAACTTTCCTTGCTGCAACATGAGACCATTGCTCCTTGTTCTGTCATTTGCCACCACTGAGAACAGTCTAGCTCCATCCTCTTTCAAACCTCCATTGAGGTAGTTGAAGGCTGCTATTAAATCCCCCTTCAGTCTTCTCTTCTTTACACTAAATGAGTCCAGTTCCCTCAGCCTCTTTTCAGAAGTCATGGGCCCCTGCCCCCTCACCATTTTCATTGCTCTCTGCTGGACTCTCACCAATTTGTCCACATCCTTTCTGTAGTGGGGGGCCCAAAACTGAACACAGTACTCCAGATGTGGCCTCCCCAGTGCTGAATAGAAGGGAATAATCACTTCCTTTGACATACTGACAACATACCTACCAATTCAGCCCTGTGTGCTGTTAGCATATGCAAGAATGTTTTTGGAGACAGTTTCAAAAGCCTTGGTAAAATCAAGGCACACTATATCCACTGGTCTCCCCACATCCACAGAGATAGTCATCTGATCATAGAAGGCAATCAGGTTGGTCAGGCATGACTTGCCCTGGGTGAATCCATGCTGGCTGTCCTAATCACCTTCTCTCCCAAGTGCTTAGAAATGGATTCCTTGAGAATCTGCTCTATGATTTTTCTGGGGACTGAGGTGAGGCTGACTGGCCTGTAGTTCCCTGGATCCTCGTTCTTCCCTTTCTTAAATATAGTCACTATGTTTGCACTCTTTCAATCATCCAGGACCTCTCCTGATCACCATGAGTTTTCAAAGATGATTGCTAGTGGCTCTGCAATCACATCAGCCAACTCCCTCAGCACCCTTGGGTGCATCCCATCTGGTTCCATTGACTTGTATATGCCCAGCTTTTCTAAATAGTCCCTAGCCTGTTCTTTCACCACTGTTGGCTGCTCACCTCCTCCCCAAACAGTGCTGCATGGTGCAGTAGCCTTGGAATTGACCTTACCTGTGAAGACTGAGGCAAAAAAGGCATTGAGCACTCCAGCCTTTTCTGCATCCTCTGTCATTAGGTTGCCTCCCCCATTTGGTAAAGGACCCACACTTTCCCTGATCTTCTTTTTGTTACTAATATACTTGTAGATACCCTTCTTGTTACCCTTCACATCTTTTGCTAGCTGCAACTCCAGTTGCACTTTGGCCTTCCTGACTTCATCCCTGCATGCCTGAGCAATATTCTTATACTCCTCTTAGTTGTTTGTCCAAGTTTCCACTTCTTATAAGCTTTCTTTTTGTGATTTAGTTAACTGAAGAGTTCCCTCCTAAGCCAAGGTGGTCTTCTGCCATACTTGCTAGTCTTCCTGCACACCAGGGTGGTTTGTTCCCACACACTCAGTAAGGCTTCTTTAAAGTACAGCCAGCTCTCCTGGACTCCTCTCTCCCTTAGATTGGCTTCCCACGGGATTCTGCCCATGAGTTCCCTGAGTGAGTCAAAGTCTGCTTTTCTGAAGTCTAGGGGCCTTACTCTGCTGCTTTCCACCCTTCTTTTCCTAAGGATCTTGAACTCAATCATCTCGTGGTCACTGCTGCCCAACTTGCCATCCACTACTACATTCCCCACCAATTCTTCCCTGTTTGTGAGCAGCAGGTCAAGAAGAGTGTGGCCTCTAGTTGGTTGCTGTGCACTTGCACTAGGAAGTTGTCCCCAGCACTCTCGAAAAATGTGCTGGATTGCCTACGCACCGCTGTATTGCCCCCCTGCAGATGTCAGGGTGAGAACCAGGGCCTGTGATCAGGAAACTTCCACTAGCTGTTTGAAGAAAACCTCATCCACCACTTCCTCCTGGTCTAGGGGTCTATAGTAGACCCCCACCACAACATCACCCTTGTTGCTCTCTCCTCTGACCCTAACCCAGAGACTTTCCGCAGACCTACCTTCAGTTTCATACTGGAGCTCTGAGCAATTATATGGCTCTTTTACATAAAGTGCATCTCCTCCTCTTCTCCCCTGCCTGTCCTTCCTGAATGGTTTGCACCCACCCATGACAGTGCTCCAGTCATGTGAGCTATCCCATCAAGTCTCTGTTATTCCAATCATGTCATAGTTCTGTGGACATCTAATTCTTCCTGCTTGTTTCCCAGGCTTCGTGCATTCATGTAAAGGCACCTGAAGAAACTAGTTGATTGCCCTGATTTTTCAGGAAGAACAAGAACACCTCTCCTCTTTCCCCCTCCTCCTCCTGCTTGCTCTTCCTCTAGGTCACCCACTTCCCCACTTACCTCAGGGCTTTGGTCTCCATCCTCCTGTGAGCTTTGTTTAAAGCCCTCCTCACTAGTTTACTGATCCTGTCTGTGAAGATGCTTTTCCCTCTCTTCATCAAGTGGATCCCATCTCTTCCTATTAATCCTTCTTCTTGGAACTTCATCCCATGGTCAAAGAAGCCAAAGCCCTGCTGGTGACATCACCTGCTCAGCCAGGCATTGATCTGCAGGATGCACCTGCTCCTGATCAGAAGGATGAAAGAGCCCCTGTCCCCTTCACCCTTGCACCCAAAGCCCTGTAATCACTTTTTATTTGGTCAGGGTATCTCCTAGCAGTATTATTGGTGCCCATATGGATGAACAGCATGGGCTGGATGAGTCTTGGTAATCCCTCCTGACATCTTGGATCTAGGCTCTGGACAAGCAGCAGACTTCCCAAGACAACAGGTCAGGTTGGCAGATTCATAGATTCATAGATGTTAGGGTCGGAAGGGACCTCAATAGATCATCGAGTCCGACCCCCTGCATAAGCAGGAAAGAGTGCTGGGTCTAGATGACCCCAGCTAGATACTCATCTAACCTCCTCTTGAAGACCCCCAGGGTAGGGGAGAGCACCACCTCCCTTGGGAGCCCGTTCCAGACCTTGGCCACTCGAACTGTGAAAACGTTCTTCCTAATGTCCAGTCTAAATCTGCTCTCTGCTAGCTTGTGGCCATTGTTTCTTGTAACCCCCGGGGGCGCCTTGGTGAATAAATACTCACCAATTCCCTTCTGTGCCCCCATGATGAACTTATAGGCAGCCACAAGGTCGCCTCTCAACCTTCTCTTGCGGAGGCTGAAAAGATCCAGTTTCTCTAGTCTCTCCTCGTAGGGCTTGGTCTGCAGGCCCTTGACCATACGAGTTGCCCTTCTCTGGACCCTCTCCAAGTTATCCGCATCCTTCTTGAAGTGTCGTGCCCAGAATTGCACGCAGTACTCCAACTGCGGTCTGACCAGCGCCCTATAGAGGGGAAGTATCACCTCCCTCGACCTATTCGTCATGCATCTGCTGATGCACGATAAAGTGCCAATGGCTTTTCTGATGGCTTCGTCACACTGTCGGCTCATGTTCATCTTGGAGTCCACTAGGACTCCAAGATCCCTTTCCACCTCTGTGCCACCCAGCAGGGCATTCCCTAGGCTGTAGGTGTGCTGGACATTTTTCCTCTCTAGGTGCAGCACTTTGCATTTCTCCTTGTTGAACTGCATCCTGTTGTTTTCTGCCCACTTGTCCAACCTATCCAGGTCTGCCTGCAGCTGTTCCCTGCCCTCCGGCGTGTCCACTTCTCCCCATAACTTTGTGTCATCTGCAAACTTGGACAGAGTACATTTGACTCCCTTGTCCAAGTCGCTGATGAAGACATTAAAGAGTATCGGTCCAAGGACCGAGCCCTGCGGGACCCCACTGCCCACACCTTTCCAGGTCGAGACCGACCCATCTACCACGACTCTTTGGGTGCGACCCTCTAGCCAATTCGCCACCCACCGGACTGTGCAGTCATCCACATCACAGCCTCTTAACTTGTTCATCAGTATGGGGTGGGATACCGTATCGAAGGCCTTCCTGAAGTCTAAGTATACGACATCCACCCCTCCTCCTGTGTCCAGGCGTTTCGTAACATGGTCATAGAAAGAGACTAGGTTGGTCAGGCACAATCTGCCCGCCACAAACCCGTGCTGGTTTCCCCTCAGCATAATTTGCCCTGCCGGGCTCTCACAAATGTGAGCCTTGATAATTTTTTCAAAGACTTTACCAAGGATGGAGGTGAGACTGACTCAAAGACTTTACCAAGGATGGAGGTGAGACTTTACCAAGGATGGAGGGGATCCTTCCATCCCCTGCAGGAGGGAGCCTCCAAACACTACTGCACATTGCTTCTTCTTGGTGGTGGTGGCCTTGATCCTTCCCACCCTGGGGAGGCCTGGCCTATCCTCCACCAATGGAATGTGCTCCTCACCCTCTATTGCTAGGGCTCCATATCTATTCTCCAGATGAACTGCTGCAGGTGGAGATGAAGATTTTTGATTGCTGCTAGAGGTCACAAGCTTTCCGCTTCCACCTTCCTGGGAATCCATGTCCCCTCCCTTCTCTAGCACTGCCTTTGGCAGTTCTTCCTCCACAGTCCTGGAGGTCTTCTCCAGCATCAAATCAATGAACACCTCATGGAAGAGGATGCTTCAGAGCCTCACCACTTTGTCCTGTAGCTCTCTTACCTGTTCCCTGAGAGATATTACTAGGATTTCATAGACATTAGGGCTGGAAGGGACCCTGAAGGATCATCAAGTCCAGCCCCCTGCCCCAGGGGCAGGAAGTCAGCAGGGATCATAGGATGCCAGCAAGATAAACATCCAAACGTGTCTTGAAGGCGTTCAAAGTGGGTGCTTGAACCACCTCCAGCAGTCTATTCCAAACTTTGGGGGCTCAGACAGTAAAGAAGTTCTTCCTTATGTCCAGCCTGAATCGGTCGTGGCGGAGTTTGTGACCGTTCAATCTTGTCATCCCTTGGGGGGCTCTGGTGAACAAACGTTCCCCCAGATCCTGGTGAACACCCCTGATAAACTTATAGGTGGACACCAGATCGCCCCTGAGCCTGTGCTTTTCCAGGCTGGAGAGTCCCATGGCTCTCAGCCTCTCATCATAAGGTCTGTTTTCCTGACCTCTGATCATGTGTGTGGCTCTCCTCTGCACTCTCTCAAGCTTCTCCACATCCTTTTTGAATTGTGGAGCCCAGAACTGGACACATTACTCCAGCTGTGGCCTCACCAAGGCTGAGTACAACGGGAGTATGATGTCCTGGGATTTGCTTGAGAAGCATCTATGGATGCAAGCCAGCGTTTTGCTCGCTTTACTATCCGCAGCATCACATTGAAGGCTCATGTGGTCAATCATGACCCCTAAATCCCTTTCATCAGTGGTGCTAACCAGCATAGCACTGCTGAGCCTATAAGGATGCTGTAGGTTTTTCCTCCCAAGGTGGAGAACCTTGCATTTTTCAGTGTTAAACACCATCAAGTTCTCATACTCCCATTTTCTGAGCCTGTCAAGATCTGCCTGGATCACCCTCCTGTCCTCAGGTGTGGATGCTTTACCCCAGAGTTCGGTGCCGTCAGTGAACTTGGCCAGTCTGCTTCTGACACCAATGTCTACGTCATTGATGAAGATGTTAAAGAGTATAGGCCCTAGGACAGAGCCTTGAGGGACCCCAATGGTCACAGCACACCATGACAATTGACTTCCGTCAACCACCACCCTCTGGGTCCTACCGTGGAGCCAATTCCCCAGCCAGCAGATCATGGTGTGGTTGAGGCCACAGTTAGCCAGTTTTGCCAAGAGGTGATCATGGGATACCAGATCGAAGGCTTTTTTAAAGTCAAGATATATGACATCAATCTCTTCCCCCTTGTCCAGGTGATAGGTCACCTGGTCATAAAAGGAAATGAGATTGGTCAAGCAAGACCTACCCGCAACAAACCCATGCTGGGTATCCCTCAGGATATTGCCGTCAGCTAGTCTGTTAAGGATGGCCTCTTTGATAATCTCTTCCAAGACCTTCCCTAGGATAGAGGTCAGTCTGATGGGCCCGTAGTCTGCCTTACCTACTTTCCTCCCTTTCTTGAAGATAGGCACCACATTGGTCTTCTTCCAATCTTTGGGCACTTCACCAGAGCACCAGGAGTTCTCAAAGATCCATGCCAGGGGCTGATATATGATGCTTGCCAGCTCCTTGAGTACCCTTGGGTGTAAACCATCAGGGCCAGCTGACTTGAAGGTATCCAGCCTGTCAAGGTGTTCCTTCACAAGGTCAGCCTCGATGGAGGGTAAGGAATCTCCCTCACCCAGGCCTCCCCAACCCACAGTGGGCAGGGGCGTCCCATGGGACTGGTGAAAAACAGATGAAAAGTACCCATTAAGCAAGTTTGCTTTTTCATGGGCATCAGTTATCAGTTGTCCCATCTGGTTTAGGGCAATGTTGCCCTTGCTTTTCCTCCAGGTCCCCACATATCTAAAAAAGGCCTTTTTATTGTCCTTGATTTTTGTAGCTAGCTGGAGTTCCATTGCAGCCTTGGCTTTCCTGGTTTGCTCTCTGCAGGTCCGGACCAGAGCAGAGTATTCCTCCTTGGTGGTGGTTCCAGTCCTCCATCCTCTGTAGGTCTTCCTTTTAAGATGCAGGAGGTCTGCTAGTTCCCTGGAGAGCCAAGGGGGCTGTTGTGCCCTTTTGCTGCCTTTCCTCTGAGATAGAATAGACTTTGCTTGTGCATCCAGGATTGCTCCCTTGGGGAGCAACCACTCACCTTGAACTCCCCTCCCCTTTGGGTTGTGGCCTTTTAGGGCCTCACTGACAAGCCTCCTTAGAATGTCAAAGTCAGCTTTCCTGAAGTTGAGGACTTCTGTATTACTGACTGACTTGCCAGCTTTACGGCGGATGGTGAAGGTGGTCAGCTCATGGTCACTGTCACCCAGCTTCCCTTCGATCCTTAGGTCACTGATTAGGTCGTCCCCAGTTGCCAGTACCAGGTCGAACAGCGTTTTACCTCTCATTGGCCCACAGACTTCCTGCATCAGAAAGAGGTCATCCACACATGAGAGAAAGCTGTGCGACTGCTTGGATTTGGCTAAGCGCTTCTCCCATGAGATGTCTGGGTAGCTAAAGTCTCCCATGACAACCATACACCGGGAGCGCACAGCCTCAGCCAATTCCCTGGCAAACTCCTGGTCAAGGTCTTGACCCTGGGTAGGGGGTCTGTAGTACACACCCACCATAGTATCCTCTGTGCTGTGTTCCCCACGGATTTTAACCCAGAGGGTTTCAAGTCATCCACCATGGGTGCCAATGTCAGCTTGCAAGGATGCGTAATTTTCCTTGACAGAGAGCTACACCCCAGCCTTTTTTGTCCACTCATAGTTTCACAGTAGCTAGGGTCAGGAGGGACCTAAACAGATCATCTAGCCTGACCCCCTGCCACAGGCAGGAATGAATGCTGGGTTCACAAGACCCCAGACAGGTGATCATCCAACCTCCTCTTGAATTTGCCCAAGGTAGGGGCGATGACCACTTCCCTGGGAAGTTGGTTCCAGATTTTGGCCACCCTAACTGTAAAATATTGCCTTCTGATCTCTAACCTAAACCTATTCTCCATCAGCTTATTACCATTGTTCCTTGTCACCCCAGGTGGTGCTAGGGAGAAAAGGGCTCTGCCTATTTGCTGTTGATCTCCCTGATGAGCTTGCTGAGGCTGAACAGGTTCAAGTCCTTCAGTCTCTCCGCGTAGGGCCTGTCCTGCTGCCCTCTCACCAAGCGGGTGGCCCTCCTCTGAACCCTCTCCAGGCTGGCCACATCCCTTTTGAAGTGCAGTGCCCAGTACTGGATGCAGTACTCCAACTGCAGGCTGACCAAAGTCGCATAGAGGGGGAGTATCACCTCTCTGGACTGGCTTGAGATACACCTTTGAATGCATGACAAGGTATGGCTGGCCTTGCTGGCTGCGATCTGGCATTGGCGGCTCATGTTCATCTTGGAGTCAATAATGACTCCAACATCCTGTTCCGCCTCTGTGCTTTCAAGAAGTGAACTCCCCAGCCTGTATGTATGCTGTGGATTCCTTCTCCCAAGGTGCAGCACCCTGCATTTGTCTACGTTGAACCCCATCCTATTCTCATCTGTCCACTTTTGTAGTCTGTCTAAATCTAGTTGCAGCCTCTCTCTCCCTTCAAGTGTGTCCACCTTGCCCCACATCTTAGTGTCATCAGCAAATTTAGACAGCTGATGGTGTCTCCCACGACAAACACTTTGTGTTTTGTCTTGGAGAGAGTGGGGGCAGTAGCTACAATAAAGCCTGTGCTGCCTGCGGGAGCTGGCAACTCAGAAGGCTCTGCTGGGGCTGCAAGAGATTCATACTTGTTGCAAATCTCCAGTGGGGCAGGGACCTTGGTGTGGTGGGCCTTGGGGCCCTTGACCACCTTGGTCCAATCCCTGGGCTGGACAGTAAGGGAACTCCCCAAGTCCTCCCTTGTCCTGGAGGGAGACCGTGGTCTACCCTCCGCCTCCTCGGGGAGAAGGGCCTGGCAGTAGGAGTCAATCTCCTGCTCACAGTCCCTGATGGCACACAGTCTCTGGACTGTGGCCTGGAGCTCCTTCAACTGGTGTGCCAGAGACCCCAAAAGGGAGCAGACCTCACAAGGGGAGATGGCCATGATCCCGGACCTCAGAGCCTGAAAAAGCAACAGGCAGCCCCCGCAGCCGAGAGCCAGAGGCTCCATCTGCATGGAGCCCAGAACCATGGGCTCCATCTGGGTAGAGGCTTCTGAGGCACCAGAATGGGGAGCTGCAGGCCCCTCAGGGACCCTCGGGGTGTGGTGCATGCCCATCTGTGCCATGCCACTGGTAGGTCGACTGTGTCAGGCCACTGGTAGAAGGCACCATCACTTCTGCTGCTGGTAGAAGGCACCACTCACACCACAGGCACTCCCTCACCTGGCTATCACTGGAAGGAACCTGCAAGCCATAGTCCCCACAGCTCCAAACCTGGACCTGGGTGGAAACCTCAATGGTGAGTGGTCCTGTCTGGACAGAAACCTCACTGGTGCAAGCAGAAACAGTGGCAGTGGCTCTGGCATTGTGATATCCTTCAGCCATTTCCCTGGCTCTCTTAATCTGCCTCTTTTCTCTTACTGTCTTTCTTTCAAGCACACCTTCCCTAGTGAACTCACCCGAAAACTGGGCTGTTTACTGTTTCTTGGCCCCAAAGGGTTCCTTTTAGCCCTGCTTCCTCCAACCCAGCTGAAAGGGTGGGGAGGGGAGGTGGAGAGAGGCAAAATGAACTGCAAATTGCTTGCCCTATTTGCTGCCCCTGTTCACTGGCAAACTTTCTATGCCTCAATTCCCTATCCAGAGAACACAAATGATAAAATACTCTTTTATCTCAGAGGTGCATTTCAAGGACAAATACATCAGCATTTATGTGGTGCTCAAACACTCTGATGATAGAGGCCACGTAAGTGTAAATGGCAGATAAATATATATAAATAGAAGGGAAAAAAAGGTAAGGGCTAGGTCCCATTCAATCTATTGGGCATCTAACTGGACTTTGATTCCTAAGTGCAATTGTTTCTTGCTCAAATCACTGAAAATCCATTAAGTGTTCTACTTTTTCATTACTGAACACTGGGTGTATCTACACAAGCATTAGATGTAGGAGCAGTTTACTCATGAGTAAAATACTCATGAGTAAAAAAATGCTCCCAGGCAGACGTCTACATGTGTAGGGAAGCAGGAGCAGGTTTGCTGCTAATAGCAGCAAATTCTGCTGGCTTCCCAGGGCCCTGCAATGCCACTCCCAGGGGAAGCTCTAGGTTCCCCCTGGTTGCTAGCCCAGGGGCTAGCAAGGAGCATCTGGCCAGGAGAAAGCTATCACCTGGCCAGGGCTAGGACATTGCTCCCTCCCTTACTCAAGCTCTCTGATCTGTAGGCCCTGTGCCAGGCCTCTCTTCCATACAGTGCTGCACAAGGCACCTCAGACCTTAGGGGCCAATTGTGTGGCTCCAACCACCCCTTTACCATGCCCCATGACTTGTGGGTATTACATTGCTGTTATGCTCTACTGGGCCCTTCGTCTACTCGGACTCCGCCCCTTTGATATAGCTAGGCCTTCTAACCTAGACCTACTGTGTTGAGCCCGGCTTTGGAACACTAGCCCACAAACTCCTCTTATAACTGGGCCCCTGACCCTTGCAGCTCGTGCCCCTCTGGCACTGGGCTCTCTGGCCCCTTGTAGCTCACGCCCCTCTGGCACTGAGCTCTCCACAGCCCCCTTGTAGCTCACACCCCTCTGGTGCTGGGCTTTCAGCAGCCCCCTGAGATTGCACCTCTCTGGTGCTGGGGGTCTACACAATCGTGTGCTCCCAATGAGGCCTCCTCCTCCCCTATTAACCTCTTTCTGGTCCACCAGTTCAAACAATAACATAAACCTAAGCCCCTGGACTACAACATAACATTAATAATAAAGGCAGCACCCTGCCCCTTTAAGAGGGCCAACTCCCACCCTTAGAATAAGAGACCCCTTTATCTCTGGGCCCCTTGTGAGCCCCTAGAGTCTTACTGTGTTTGGAGGTAGCAAAGCAGGCAGCCAGGTGCCTTGGGCGCTCTTTTGTGCAGGAGCTCCTTCTCTTGGCAGTTGCCAAAGAGAGAGTGACCCCTGGCCAGCCTCAGCCCTGAGCTTATATGCACTGGCAATGCATAGCAGGTGAACGCACCCCACCCCCAAGATTGGTGGTGCACCCCCTGCAATTGGCTGCTGCCGATGCTGCCAGCAGCATCTGTGGGTGGTAGCTGCTTGCCATCCCCCACCTCCCACTGTGGCCACCTGCAGGAGCTGGCCACTCTCTGTCATCATGCCCCCACCACCATCGCCACCTGTGGACAGTCATTGTGCTCCCTCCTCCCCCAGCCTCTGGGAGAATGCATCATTCATGCTTATCGGTACTCCTTCTGGTCAGCTGACTGCCTGCAGGTCCCGGCTAATCACCTTGTTAGCCTGTTACTGAGGCAAGATGCAGCTGTGGGGCTCTATGTAGCCTGCCAGGCTGCTTTGCTAAACTGTTTCTGCTCTTAAAGGTGCAGGCACCCCCTTTCCCCCCCTTTGCCACAAGGACTGAAAAGGGCCTTTCAAGCCCCCACATTCACAGTTAATCCTTTGTCAAGCTGTTGTAGGTAGTAGGACTGCAATGTTCTAGATGTTATGAGGGTGTTTAATACATCTATGTTACATTTATTCCACACCAATTAACTTTTTACTCACAAATTTAAAGTAAAGCAGCTTGTGAAATGTTTTCTACTGTACACTGAGTTTTATGGTTGTTAATACAGCATATCCAAAACATGCATGTATCCCACTCAATGCACAATATTGGCTCTATGTCTGAAATGACCCTTTGTACGCATATAATAGGTGACTGGGAATCCCAATGACACTTGTGCATGTAGCTTAACTCTTTCTGTCTATGCCAAAGTTTATATGCAAAAGATATATGTACCTACAAGTTAAGGTTATCAGTTTTGAAATTCTTATCTTATCTTCAAAAAACTCGTAAATAGCATATCAGGAAATTAGTTAGTTTTATAATCCAGAAATGGTTCTGCTTACTCACTAGAAATACAGCAGGATATATGCAGCATTCTGAGGTGAGTGACATCATTTGGTTTCAAATATCTTGATGGATCATGCTTAATATGATTCATGGAAATTTTAAACTTCAAGGTCAAGAGAACCAAAACACTGATTTTCTGACATCCCATTTTATTCATTATTACTAAAAGCAACTCAATGCATTCATTCACAAGCAGAAAAGACATGTTCTGCAATTCCAACAACAAGGTGAGGTACTCAAGACAATCTTATGCTCTGATTCTGCAAACTTATCTTAGCCATGGGAGTATTTCTATGAACTGCAATGCTGTTACATAACTTCCGGTCTGAATCTGGTTTTAAAACTAGGAAATATAGCTTCATATGAAGGCCTCTAGTCTACAACACCAACTTCTTTTCAGGTAATGTCTTTCTAATGTCTTTTACAGCATGGTACAAACTGAAACATGGGTCCGCTAGTATTCTCTCTTATTACTGAAGGTCAGAAACTCAGATGATTTCAGCAGTTTAACACAGAAGTATACACTAGCTTCTGGTCTGACCCCACAATTCAGCTGTAAAATACAGTGTTCAATGTTGAGGAGGAAAATGCAATAGAAGCAACTCAAGTTACTAAAATAAGTTAAATGATTCTACATAACTTTTTGCTTTTGCTTACTCACTTGTATTGTCTACTAGAAAAGGTTGAAAACCTTAAATGAAATGTGACATCTGGCTAGGGGCTAAATGTGGCTTTCAATACATCTCAGAAGCCTCTCTCTTAAAATGTAATCTGTTCAACTCCATTACCTTAAATTGAATAACTGGCACCAATAGTAAAGAATTTCTTCTAAATGAATGATTTCTCTCATACTGTAATCAGCTTAAAAATGGAAGTACTTTCTGGTAAGTAACTCAGATAAACTTTCAATGCTTATGGTACAAAATATCCCAACAATTACTGAATCCCTTAAAATATAAGTTTCCATGGTATTAGACCCTCAGAGAAAAAATTATAAAAATTAAAAACTTAAAAGTGTTATCTCCCCTGAAGCAGCTATAATTGCCCCAAAAGTTTAATTGGGTGAAATGGACTAAAATGTACTTGCCTGGACTCAGGGTCTTATCAAAGTTGATAATAAATAATCCATCAGATTGTTTTTCCATCAGAAAAGGGAAAGTTAAATATTTCCAAAAATGTTTAAATGTAAACACAATTTTGTTTAGGAAAATAAATTGAAAAGATGGTACTATGATAAGATTAAATGGTTTTATTTCTATAATTTTAAAATGGAATGCATCAACTTTTCATGTCTAAACATGTTTTTATTTAAAAATTCCTGAAATGTTTAATTCTATTGTATAGTAGAAATAAATAGAAGTGTATAGTTGTTAGAGGTCTCCTTTTAAGAAAACTCAGCTTCCATTTAGGCTTTTGAAGAGGTGATCAGACATTTAGTGTTTTCAGTGAAAGCTGGTTAGTGCTGAAATCTAGCTAATTCATTTACATGTTTCTAATAAGGAACTGAGCTCTTTGAAAAGCATGCATTTTATTCTGAGTGTAAAATAAATATTGCTTAGATAGTAGGAGTATTGATGGGATGGTAGGGAGAAATAGAAAATAAAATGACTTCTAATGAAGTATGTATTTTAGGCTACTCTAATAAAGTAGAGGCCTAGGCAGGCCATTGAGTTGTTCTGAAATGTTTGCTCCTGAAAGGAAGTATATTTTTTTGCTGGAGGAACAAAATAGAAGTGGGAAAAAAAAAAGAACTCCACAGCTCAAACTTCTACATAAACTTTTTTTTTTTTTCCTTAATATTCTTGCCTATGACTGATTAAAATCTAGAATTCTTGTGCTGTGAGAAGGTTCTTTGGGTAAATGTAATATCTTTTATTAGGCCACCTAAATAGTTGGAAAAAATGTTCTTTGCAAACTTATGGGCACAAACATCCTTCTCCAGGCATAGAGAGTGTCTGCTGGTGTTTTGTGTACTCTCCGGAGCGGAATAGGCCAAAATGCAGGTCTGTGAAAATGCAAATGCGTGGCAGTGAGGATCAGAGGCCATGGGAGACAATAGGAGTGAGACAGGTAAGTCGATGGGAGAAGGTGGGGAATGTTGAACTGGTGATAGAATGTAGCTGGTAAAAGGCAGACAAATTACTTGGGGATATCAGATGGCGAGGAAATTATAATGTCCCATAAATCCAATATCTATATATAATCCATGGTTTTTGATATCCAGTATATTTATGAAGTAAAGTTTGTAGACTAATCTATGATTGATGTTTGGTAAATTCCCTTTAAGGATCAGAACTGCGTGATTGGAAAGAGAGTGGTTGTCTTGTGGGAAGTGTGCACCCACAGGTAATTGGTTATTTTTGTCTGATAGATATTCAGTGTGTGTTCATTCTGGTATGCGGTTGTTGTTTGGTTTCTCCTACATATTTTCCATCAGGGCATTTAGTGCACTGGATGAGATATATTACATTTCTCACACGTGTGATCATTCCATATTAAAACAAAGATCAAAATTTCCTGCAGAACAGGATTTTCTAATTTCATTTACAAATAAAAACATTTAATTCTTTCTTTTCAAAGTGAAGTTGCCTGGAGAGCAGCTGAAGCTTAAGCAAGAACTATCAGGGCTTCCAGGCTCTCCACTGTACAACATGAAGCTTGGGAGTCTTGAGAGCCCTGACTTGAGCCCCCAGACTTCAAAGAGTTCCAAACTCCCAATTCTGAAAAAAAAAAAAAATAAATAAAAATCAAATAATCATAGAAAGTTAGAGTTGACAGGTGTTGGTACTGGATTTAGGATCCAGATGCCTTTTTTCAGTGGTACCTAAAACCCTCGGACCGACCATGACCTTTCCATTCGACAATAGGCAAATTTGTTGATACACAGTGATAACAGAGAAGAACAATGCAAGCAGTTCTATAGCTACCAGGCCTAGGGCTGTCAGAGTCAAGATGCATCTGGCCAGGATGTGAGCTCCACTCTGAGGTTCTCTCTTGAATGTCAGATATCTGCAGCCTGGAGATCAGAGGCTGACGCACCTCTCTCCTCTCCCAGTGGGGTGGATGAAACAGGCTGGTGGTACGCCTTCTGTCCATGTGCCTCAGGTTTCCCCTTTTGGGGGATGGGGACCCTTTGTTGCTCTAAAGTCCTATCTTTTGTATTCTTTTCTCCTCTTGATGACTCTTCATCCATAGCTACCACTGATTGGTCTTTCTGTGTTAGTCATACTATCCATGTTCTGTCCTGTCAGCATATTCCTTTGTTTCAGAAGCCCATCACATGCACACATCCTAATTTGGGCTTTCTGGATCTTTTCATAATTTGGTCTGCTCCCTCAAAACTGGAACTCTCAGGCCCCCCACTCTTAGGCCTTGTGAGCCAGTGCCACCTTATCTCATTTTATGAGGCAGTGTGGTATATGCCCGCAACTTCCCAGACTATGTGTATATCCATTGGCCTTGCTATGTTAGACACCCTGTCTGCCTTAAAGGCTCTGAGAACTGTGCGACTGTGACCAGGCCTTTAGAAATCAATTAAACCTTGCTGCCACCCTGGGCCATTATTTTAATGCATATTTTACCTACAAGCCAATTCCCCAAAACAACCCCATTTTCTAGCCATGAGGAGGGGCCTCAGGAAGTCATCTAGTACACCTAATGATCAAAGCAGGACCATTCCCAACTAGATCATCCCAGACAACGCTTTATCTAGTCAGGTCTTAAAAACTTCCAAAGATGGAGAGTCTACAGCTTCTCTAGGTAACCTGTTCCCGTGCTTTACTACCCTCCTCATGAGACCAGTTTTTCCTAGTATCTAACCTAAATTTCCTTTTGCTGTAGCTTGAGACCATTGCTCCTTGTTCTGTTATCTGTCACCCCTGAGAATAGTATAGCCCATCCTCTTTAGAATCACCCTTCAAGTAGTTGAAGGTTGCTATTAAATCCTTCCTCAGTCTTCTCTTTTCCAGACTAAATAAGCCCAGGTCCTTCAGCCTCTTCTCAGAATTCATGTGCCCCTGCCCCTTAACCATTTTTGTTGCCCTCCATTGGACTCTCTCCAATTTGTCCACATCCTTTCTGTAGTGGAGGGCCCAAAACTGAACACAGTACTCCAGATCTGGCCTCCCCAGTGCTGAATAGAGGGTAAGAATCACTTCTTTTGATCTACTGGCAACTCTCCTAATAATGCAGCCCAGTATGTCATTAGCCTTCTTTGCAACATGGACAAGCTGTTGGCTCACATTCAGCTTACTGTCCACTGTAACTCCCAAGTCCTTTTCTGTAGAGCTGCTGCTCAGCCAGTTGGTCTCCAGCCTGTAGCAGTGCATGGGATTGTTCTGTCTTAAGTGCAGGACTTTTCTCTTTTCCTTATTGAATCTCATGAGATTTCTTTTGGTCCAATCCTCCAATTTGTCAAGATCTCTCTGAATCCTAGCCCTAGCTTCCAGTGTATCTACTGCTCCCCACAGCTTGGTGTCATCTGCAAACTTGCTGAGGGTGCAATCTATTGCATATTCCAAGTCATTGTCGAAAATATTGAACAAAACTGGCCCCACAACGAACCCCTGGGACACTCCACTTGATACCAGCTGCCAACTAGACATTGAGCCATTGACTACTACCCTCTAAGCCCACCAGCTTTCTATCCAGCTTATATTCCATTCATCCAACCCATACATCCTTAGCTTGCTTGCAAGAATGTTGTAGGAGACTGTATCAAAATCCTTGCTAAAGTTAAGGTATACCACATCCACTGGTCTTCCCACATCCACAGAGTCAGTCATCTCATCATAGAAGGCAATCAGATTGACCAGGCATAACTTGCCCTTGGTGAATCCATGCTGACTGTTCCTAATCATGCCCTCCTTCTTCAAGTGCTTAAAAATGGATTCCTTGAGGGCCTGCTCTATGATTTTTCCAGAGACTGAGGTGAGGCCGACTGGTGTATAGTTCTCTGGATCCTCCTTCTTCTCTTTCTTAAAGATGGGCACTGTTTTCCCTTTTCCAGTCATCCAGAACCTCTCCCAATTGTGACAAGTTTTCAAAGACAATGGCCAGTAACTCTGCAGTCATATCAGCCAACCCCCTCAGTAACCTTGGGTGCATCCCGTCTCGCCTCATGGACTTGTACACATCTAGCTTTTCTAAATAGTCCCTAACCTGTTCTTTCACCACTGTTGGCTGCTCTCCTCCTCCCCAGACTGTGCTGTCATGTACAGTAGTCTGGGAGCTGACCATGCCTGTGAAGACTGAGGTGAAAAAGGCATTGTGTATTTCAGCCTTTTCTGAATCCTCTGTCATTAGGCTGCCTCCGCTACTTAGTAAAGGATCCATACTTTCCCTGATCCTCCTCTTGTTGCTGACATGCTTGTAGAAACCTTTCTTGTTGCCCTTTATGTCCCTTGCTGGCTGCAACTCCAATTGTGCTCAGAGGCATCTCAAAGAGGACAAAAAAGTTACATCATGTTAGCTTTGTCCTCCCATAAAGCATTCATTTCTCTTGATTTTGGAGAAAGAGGAAAAGATATGCCTAGGCAGATACACTAAAGCATTTACCAAACAAGCTCTTTATTCTGGCTTTGGCCTTAAGATGCATGTTCTTTTGTTTACATAGACATGTATACCAGTTTGTTTGGTTTAGTGGCATTAGCATTATTTTTATATACAGACACTAGAGGCAGAATTATGGTTTATTCTTTTTTTAATTAAAAAAATAGTCTGGCATGTGTAGATATCTGCCTGCTCTGTTATGATTACTTTACAGAAATAAGCTGTTACTTTATTTCCTGCCTACATTAATTCTTGTCAAATATATTTTTAATGCACTTCTGATATCTAATGAATTATTTAGTGTCACATGGCATTAAAGTGTGCCTGTTCATTTCAGGGCAGAAACTGCCTAGAGAGAGGTCCCTAGGAGCCAGGCAGAACCCCCACAGGTGCAGGTTGCCATGGAAGCAGGCTAATGAGGGAATTAGCCTGCACCTGCGCCTGGTTAGCTGACCAGAAGAAGGCAGGGCCCTGGGCACACAAGCCCCAGGGCTGGGACTGGAGGTGGTTAGTGCTCTGGCAGCACCCAGAAGGAAAGGAGTTCATACAGAAAAGCTCTGCAGAGATTCACGGTTGCCCATGCATCTCTGCTGCTGATGAGACTAATGGGTTCTAGGAGCTCCTAAAGTACCTGGAGATAGGAGGCACACATTGCTGAGGGAGAAACTGGCCCTTTTTAAAAGATGCAGAATATGGCCTCCAGTGTCATTGGTATTGTTATTGTTAAATTTGAGCCCCTGGGCTATAACCTGTGTTGTTGTTTGAACTGGTGGACCGGGCTGAGGCTATTGGGGAGAAGACCTCATTGGGGCACATTACCTTGTAGAGCCCCCAGTGCCAGTGAGGGCATGCAGACAGGGCTGCAGAAAGCCCAAAGCTAGTGAGGGCTTGCAGATAGGGGCCAAGGGCCCAGTGACAACAGGAAGCCGAGTAAGAGTAAGACCTCAGAGGGAGATAACCAACATGGGTTCATTCGAGGCAGGTCCTGTCAGACCAACCTGGTGGCCTTCTATGATTAGGTCACAAAATCCTTGGAAGCAGGTGTTGCAGTGGACGTAGTCTTTCTGGACTTTAGGAAGGCCTTCGACACCGTCTCTCACCCCATTCTCATTAAGAAATTAGGCGACTGTGGCATAGATACCTACACAGTCAGATGGGTCTCAAATTGGCTGGAGGGCCATGCCCAGAGAGTGGGGGTGATGGGTCTTTTTCGACCTGGAGGGATGTGGGCCATGGGGTCCCCCCAGGGCTCAGTCCTTGGGCCCACACTGTTCAACATCTTCATCAGTGACTTAGACGAGGGTGTGAAAAGCACCTTATTCAAATTCGCGGATGACACTAAAATGTGGGGAGAAGTGGGCACGCTGGAGGAGAGGGACAGGCTGCAACTAGATCTGAACAGGTTACAGGGGTGGGCGGATAAGAACAGGATGGGATTCAATACTGACAAGTGCAAGGTGCTGCCCCCGGGGGAGGAAGAACCAGCAGCATACCTACAAGCTGGGGAACTCCCTTCTAGTCAGCACAGAGGCAGAAAAGGATCTTGGTGTCATTATTGATGACAAAATGAACATGGGCCACTGATATGGGGGATGTGGTCAGGAAGGCTAACCGCACCTTGTCATGCATCCACAGATGCATCACGAGCAAGTCCAAGGAGGTGATTCTCCCCCTCAGTGTGACACTGGTCAGGCATCAGTTGGAGTACTGCATCCAGTTCTGGGCACTGCACTTCAGGAGGGATGTTGGCAGCATCGAGAGGGTCCAGAGGAGGGCCACTCACATGATCACGGGGCAGCAAGGCAGGCCATACAAGCAGAAGCTACAGGACCTGAGCCTGTTCAGCCTCCACAAGAGAAGGCTGAGAGGGGAACTGGTGGCCATCTACAAACTGGCCAAGGGAGACCAGCAGGCTATGGGAGAGTCCCTGTTCCCCCCACCCCAAGCACTTACAGGAGTAATGAGGAATAACGGCCATAAGTTCACCAAGAGTAGATTCAGGCTAGATATCAGGAGGCACTACTTCACAGTTAGGGTGGCTAGGATCTGGAACCAACTTCCAAGGGAAGTGGTGCTCGCTCCTACCCTGGGGGTCTTCAAAAGGAGACTAGATAAATCACCTAGCTGGGATAGTTTGACCCCAGCATTATTTCCTGCCCATGGCAGGGGGTCAGACTTGATGATCTGCTCAGGTCCCTTCCGACCCTACCTACTATGAAACTATAGATAACATTTGAATATCATATGCGAGGCAAGTTGTGTGGTAAGAGAGGGGTGTTAGAGCCATGCATCTAGCCCATAAGAATGAGGGTGTCTTGTGAGGCATTTATTTAGAGTGGGACCCAGAAAGGGGTCCAAGGACCCACAGGATTCAGTGGGGTCCATCAGGACTATGACCAAATAAGCCTGAGGGCAGCCTCCCTATTTATTTATACCAGCAAGACATGGCAAGCGAGAAAACGGGTGCCCGTAGGACAGGATTTGCAGTCATGGAGCCCTAGGGGCATCATGGCCATCCCTAAGGACTCTGATCCATGATATGTAGCATACCTTTTTCAGGTGAATGTGGTTTGGAAGAAATCAGGTCTTGTCACGCCACAAAAATTGGTACAGTATGCTGAAATAACCCACTTTGGTGGAAACAAATGAAGAGGATCTTAAATGACTTGGACATGCCCTCGACAAAACTATACTTGAGGAGATTAATATTAGAATAGTAAACATACATTGGTCTGATATCGGATCAGTATTGATATAAAGAAAATTGGCTGTATCGGAAACTGGCCCAATGTGGCCAATAATTTGGCTGATAAATGCTTGTGCATATGCGCAGCCACAGTGCAGTACTCAGGCAATGAGGAGCATAGCCTGGCAGTGTGAATAGCTGTGTGCAGCTGGTAAATCCATTGTAGTAGAAGGGGAGGGAGGAGGGAAGGGGTTTGGTGGGGCAGATCAATGCCCCCTGCAGTGACAGAGGGACTGAGGCAGGGGCTGGGTCAAGTGCTGCCCAGCCAGAGTGGGGCAGGGCAGGGCATGGGATGGAGCTGTAACTCATTGTGGGGGGGGGGGTGGCTCCCACTGCTGTGAAGGCCCCAGGAGGGCATGGGGGGTGGCGCATGTGTCCCCTGAAATCTGCACAGGGTGGGGCAGGGCAGGTGGGCTGCAGCTACAGGCTGGAGCTGGGGCTGTGCTGGGCTCTTCTCAGCGGGGTTTGGGCTCAGGGTGGGGGCTATGGAGGGGACTCAGTCATTATGCCTCCTTGGTATAGGCCCCAACAATCTTTAATCAGCACACCCCTAATAAATATAATCCATAGGTCAGTAGGCTAGATGATTACTAGAACTGTGTAGCTGCAGAATGGAGTAAGGAGGTATCAGCCATCCCCTTTTCCTCCTGAACCATGGTGCAACACAAGAAGAGAAGCAGAGTTCTCATAGCTGTTCTCGCTCTGCATTTGCAAGAGGGAACTAGGAAGACAATTGCACTGCAACAGTCAGCAAATTGGCTGATGTATGCTCCATTTGGTAAAAGCCCATTACAAATTTGTTTCCTGCAAAAAACATGGGAACACAAGAAGGCAGAGTCACAATGTACTTCCTGAATTGTTCCTAGAGCAAAATGTAGATTTATTTAGGTAAGTCCTGTATTGACAATGCAGTCTAGCATAATGTCAAAAGATAGTGTCCCGTATTTATATTTATTAAAAATGTTAGTGAAAAAGGTATATGCTGGGACACAAACCACGAAGGGGAGAAAACAAAACAAAACAAAAAAAAAAAACAAAAACAGAAAACCCAACAAGCCAATCAAATAAATCACTTCAGAATTCTAAAACATCATAGTTTCTATAAAAGTACTTGTGGCATTTCAGGACTCATCTTCCACCCACTGAAGTCGATGATTAATCTTCCATGGCTGCAGCAAGTGAAGGACCACTCCCATGGTACCCAGTTAACTTGTCAGCACAGTTCCAATAGTGCAAAGAAACCAAAAACTAAGCAGGCACTATGCATGACAAATTGGGACCCTTGGCTTCTATTGTCACCTATATGCTACCTACTTCGTTAAGTCACTAGACAAGATGCATCAAGCCATATTCTAGCCCTAAATGTGGTTTGGTTGGCTTTTTGTTTGTTCATTTGTCTCTGTTAAATTAGGAACTTTGCTTTAGGGAAGGAGAAGAAGGGGAGGTGGAAGAGGATAGGGAGTTACTTACCCCTACTTTTAAGAGGCTATTAAAGAATAACCTATGCAAGCAGAGGCTACTCACTCCAAAAAACAAAACATTCTCTCTTAAAAAGAGTTCTCCTGCTTTATGATAGCAGAAAACATATAGGGTTTATTCTTCAAACATCTGACAAATGATGCATATGTAGGACACAGGTTAGGTACATGCATTAAGGTTAATGTACATTAAGCATGTAGAAAGCACTTTAGACCCATAACAGAACAGTTCCCAGTGCGGTGAAAAGCCCACCAGGTAACCATACACTGCAGTTTCTGGCTGCAGCTGTTAAGAGGTTGGGACAGTGTGGGGAAAGGGAGCCCCCCTGTTGCACGGACTCAGCCTAGGCCCCTCCCCACACTCCCACCTAGACCCCAGTTAGCAAGCTATGGAGGGCCCTTGCAGTGTAGGGCTCCATTCCCCCTGCTTCCCTCAGCCCCTGCCGACAGTTGCCAGCTGGCAGGGACAGGTAGGGCGGGCTCCAGCATCCTACTGGGAAGAGTGTGGAAGCGCCCCTTCCCCCCCCCCCCCCCCCCCCCAACTGCTGGCCTTGGCCTGTGCAGGCAGGCACCAGCCCTTCCCCCTGTGCCTCCCCCCCGCCCCCAATGCAAATGTCTGTTTGGTTCATTCCCACTCTAACTTAAAGCACTAAGTAAAATGTGATATTTAAAGTAGTTCCGCCAGGGGCTTTTGGAAGGTCTATACTAAGCCACCATGAGCAGAAGAATGTAGGAACAACCAGAAAAGTAGATTTGAGAAGATAATATTTTTAACATACATGATTTAAAGATCTAAAAGTCTAGGCCTTAATTAGCTAGTATCCTCACTAATGAAGTGCCCTATCACTGGTGGTAATGGAATCCTAACATAGCAACTGTTTCTCCCCACCCCTTTACTGACAGTGGGTGAAGAAAGAATGGGAAATGACTGTGGTTCTTGTCTATAAAGTCTCCTTGACTGATGAATGGAGCTTAGTTAAAGAGAACAGAGAGGCCCACTCAAAGGGAAATATCTGTAATCAAGCAACACATGGAAGAAAGAAACAGTCTGTAAGTTGGATCTGGAGAGCCACTCTCCCTATTGCATCCAATCAAGGGTTGTGTCTATACAGAACTAGGTTCTGTGTTTAGTGATGTGTAACCATAGTTGATGGAATTTAGAAATATAAGATGATGACGTATTAAATTCTGGCTCCAGAACAAGGCAGGCAATAATGAATCTTCCATAAACTTGGTATGCAAATAGTAGAATTAGGAAATGGTGTGAATGTAGCATACACTGGGGTGCAGGAAATTGTGGAGTTGACAGCTCTGCAAAACATAACTTCCCCTCTTATGAAGGATGGATTGTTAGTTTTGTGGAGCAGTGCTGCTAGCCCAGTCTGGGTACATGCTGCTGTAAGTGGACTGTGGTGGTAACTTCCAATATTTCCTTCTCTTCAACTTTGCTTTTTCTAGTGAAAGGCTATTGACTCACTCAAAGTGAATAATGATATTCTAGCTAAAGCTAAGAACATGCATTTTTTTTATATTCACGATTCTACACAAAATATCTATACGATGCAAATCCAATCTTTGTTTCTTTTATACCACCATTACATTTCAGCGGTTTGAATTAAAAATAGAACTGGCATATAATTTCTAATTAAGCCCTGAGCACTATTGTACTTGGTCACTTTTTACTTCTTTTTAAAAATTGATTTATAATTTCCCTTAAAAATAAAGCAAATCAAATTAACAATTTTGAATAGCCTCTGGCTAAAGTCTTCTTTAAGCCCTGTAAGTTTACTAGCTATACTTTGATTGGGATTACTGACCTTTACAGATCACCCAAGAATATTAGTTGCAATATAGGTTTTACATTTAATTAAATGTCAGACATATTTTTGAGTAAATATTTTTTTATTCTTCAAGCTCAAGATACCTGTATTCCCATTTAGGATTCTGGCAGAGAAACTTCATTTTGATAGCCTTCCTTTAGCCTAAAGATATTCCTTAAGAACACCAAAGAGGATAAATTACATTTTACATGCACTTTCTAGGCATGGGAAAGGACAAATATTTGACCAGAACCTCAGCACTTCCAATGAAGTGAATCAAATTGCAACTATTTACAACATGCCAAGTTCTGGCCCAGCCTTAGGACTTTGTGTACAGAACCACTATTACATTTTTCTTTGTACCAAATCTCAGACTGGCATGTCCTTTATTCTCATCTGTACTTCCTCACTACTGTAACTATATGGGGATGATAGGGGCAACTACCCCAGGAGTTCACTGGGGGGCATGAAAACAAGTGGCTGCTGCTGGCAGCCACACATTCATGATCATAAACCGGAAGAAGTTGCCCATCCCACTTTGCCATGAGATGTGTGACTGCATCCCTACACTGCTACTTGTTCAAACAGCATATTTCTTCATAAAAGATTTGTTCTTAAACAAACTAAAAAAAACAAAACAAAACAAAAAGAAACAATCCCCATGTAATTCAATTTCATAACTAGAGCTGGTTAACATTTTTAACTTAGGGGAAGAGGGTATAAAAACTTAGCCATTAAAAATCATCAAGATGGTCCATATTTATTCTTTTTACAAGAGACTTCCCTTCATCCATTCATTTTCCCTAAGGTCATTCTTATGGGCATTTATACATGTGTTCCGGGATTGGGGGGGAGGCATGTTAATTAGAGCAGATCCAAGAGCCACTAATTAGAGCACCCACAGAGTCGCACATCTTCAGCATTCCCCGTGCTGAAAAAGGGCAGTGGGGGTGCTTTCACTAAAGCTCAGTGAAAGCACCCCGTCGCTATTTTTCAGCATGGGGATGCCGATACATCCGATGTTGGAGTCTGCTGGATCACAGTAATTATCACGCTTCATCAGACTTGATTAAGTAGAGTCTGCTCCAATGCATTGTAATTACAGCATGTAGGAGCATCCTCAATGTACGTATATAGGTGCCATATATATTTAAAGCTTCTGGGCACAAACCCCCTTCTTCAGGCATAAGGACAGTCTGCTGGTTTCTATGCTTGAAGAATGGCATTTGTGGCCGAAAGCTTGCAAAGAGTAATTTTCCAACTATTTAGGTGGTCTAATAAAAGATGGCACATCTACCCAGAGAACCTTGTCTGCCTATGTTCTTAGACAAACACAGCTACAACCAACAATGCTATATGTTTAAATATCCTTTTAAATTTGCTGTAAAAGGAGAGAACCAGCAAAATACTTTGGATGGAGGGGTGGGATTGGCAGGAAGAAGCTACAATGAATTAAAAATTTCCGAAAATGGGAAAAAAAAAGATTGCATCTGAAAGCTGGCAGGCAAACAATTCTGACAGTATTCACAGAAGCAGGTTTTTCCTTTCCAAAAAGTTCTACTTGTAGCACATAGGGGTAGGTAAAGCTGTACAATCAAAATCAGAATGGTGCTAAAATTTTCCCATACTCCCCCAAAAAACCTGTTGGATGTATTAAGATAAAACAGTCTCATCACCGAAGAGATCTATTAGGCTGACTACAACACCAAATTTCTTCTTAGCTGAACATATTTCCACAAGGAAAGTTCTGCAGGGCTGCTTTTCTGCAATTGCATGCTACAAAGAGATACACATATTCAGGGCTGTCACTTAGTGATGATGACCCATCCACAGGATAAGCAGGATTACCTTACATGGAATCAAGAAGAGATAGAGAAGAAAGAGTCTGATGAAAGGGGTCACTTAGTAAGAAAAAGAAGGACCCTTCAAGGGAAGAGAGCTTTAGAGGGTCAAGTAAGGTTGAGGTAAACAAGCCTAGTTTTGGTTGCTTGGTGAACCAAGCAAACTGGGAAGCTACCAAGGTTCACCAAGCACTGGGAATTGACTCATAAAAATAGAACTGGAAAAAGTACAAAAAAGAAACCATGAAGTGGCTCAAATGTTTAAATGAATGCACTTTCATCTAGTCATACCTATTCAATCTCTTCCTTATGTGAGCAAATTTTCCACTGTGCATACAGCCAGCACAAGGGTTATGAGCAACTGAAATCCCCCTTCTGGACTCTGAAAATGTAAAGGATATTTGTATCTAGAATTCTAGAAGAAGGCTAAACAAAATATATTTTGATATAAAGCTTAAACAATTTGATTACATTTCATACAGACTCCAAATGCCTGTATACTTACCCTAAACAGGCATTCACTTCTGGCAGTGGAAATTTGAGAAGTTTCTACTGCTAGAAACTGTTCCAGGAAAGGAAGGACTCGAGCTTTTCAGCCTACACCTGAACTGACTAGAAGGTATACAGGCATTTGGAGTCTGTATGAAATTTAATCAAATTGTTTAAGCTTTATATCAAAATATATTTTGTTTAGCCTTCCTCTAGAATTCTAGATACAAATATCCTTTACATTTTCAGAGTCCAGAAGGGGGATTTCAGTTGCGCATAACCCTTGTGCTGGACCTCATATCCCTGCTGGGCTCAGGCACCTACACATGGGTGTACCTGGCCCCCACTACTCCCCCAACTGCCTCCAAAACCCACCTGAAGATGGGGGACTGGGGTTAAGGTACCCCTCCTCACCTTTCACTGGGGAGGTAACTGGCTTGACATTTCCTGGGGACTCCCACACCACCAGGAGCCCCACCAGGCCACCCTTCCCCAGCATGATGCAGTTTTAGGTCATGCCCAGGACCAGGAGCCTCCAAACCATCCCCATCAGCTCCTGCCCTTACCTCCAAGGCTGTTCCTGCTGCAGCTCAGCTAGGCAATGTTTCTGCTTCCCCTGGCTGCAGCGAACTACAGCCTTTATATGTCTTGTTCAAAATGGGTGCCCCCATCAGGAACCTGGTAACTGCCTGCCTCTGTCCTTAAAGTGGCAGGCACCCAAAGGTGCCCTGCCACAGTCACAAAAAAAAGCCTACCACACTGCAAACATTTGCCACATACAATTTGTGGTGCCTCAATCTGCTTTGAGGCACTGCAAACTGCATGTGCACAGTCATGGGGATGCATCCCTTAAGTCTGCAAAATGCACCTGGAAATCTTATAGGAGCACTTTCTGTCATGAGATTTTTAACACCTCCAGTTGTGATAGCTCTCTGGATCATTTAAGACACCTCTCTGGAGTCTGCTAGCTGGCAGCCAGAGAAGATTTAACTGAATAGCAAGGCCCTCCATCCAGTGCTTTGTACATCCATTTTGATTATGACTATATTAGTGCAAAGTATACGAACCAAACAAGTGGTCCAACCAGGGGCTAAAGTACTGATTCTAAAATTGCTGTAGGGTCTTACCTCCAGCTGGCACACACAAATAACTTCTTCTCACTACTCACTTCCCTTAGTTTCCTTTAATCTTTCACTTGACAATCTTACTCTAGCTAATTAACTTACAATTACATAGAGAAGACTCCAGGTAAAAGACCAATTTAGCCCTTATAGGAAAGCTCTACTTCATTTTGTTTCCATTTAAATTGTACAAAAATCAGATATATATAGGTTATAAGTCTCCTAGGGAAAGTGTCCTTAATCCATATTGGTGCATCTTTCCAGTATAAGGAGTACTGTGGTTTTATGATCTTTTCTACCTCATTTAGAATTCAGGGCTAGGGCAAAAGTGAGAATTGCTTTCCTTTGAGACAGTATCAGCGCTTCCCAGCAAAAGCATTTTTGTTTAAGTCCTGACTTTCATCAGGGAATTAGAAGTTAAGTAGTTTAGTAGATACCAAAAAAGGAAACATCTGCTAAAAGTAAGGTAGATAAGAGTTAATACAATATATAGATGACAAAAGAGCCTTTACAAAAGAAAAACAGCACATGATATTTCAAAGGCACTGAGGAGTTTGAAGTAGATATTTACATGTTACAGACACTGATATCTTTTTGTAAAGAGAAGTTTTTTCTTGCTCCATCATGTAAATACAGATGGAGAACAGTTAACTTATTTTTTGCTTTGCCTTTTGCAAGTAGACATGAGGTAAGCTGCATCTTTCTAATCTCTCTGGAAAAATATACACATTTAGGACAGTTAATTGCTGTTTAATTCGCAGTGGCATTATTCTCCTGCCAACTTTCACTGGTTATATGTGCACAGCAATCTAGATAGGAACTAAAAATCAGCCATCTAGATCTTAGTTCCTATCTTCAATATATTTCAAGTAACTCACTAGGATAGTAAAAAAGGACTGTCCCACTGTACTCCTGCTCTCCCATGATCATCCACTGTCCCTGTTCATCAATGAGCTGGACTGGAAGCGGAAAAGATACTTTGCTGCCCACTCATACCTGATTTACCAGCATCTTTCAGCTTACATATCTTCTTTGTCCAGACCAATGAATCTAAAGTAACAAACATGAGTACATACAGCTCTCCTGAGCTGCTTGGCTCTAGTGTTTGGGCAGCTGACCATACAGCTTCTTAAGACTGAAGAAATAAAAAGTACTATATTTGTTTTTAGATTTAGTGAATTCCTGAGCACAGAAATTTGCAGTTCCTGGCCACAGCTCCTTGGCCATCCTAGAGTATTTACTTGGCCATCAATTTGATTTTTAGGGTCTGGTGAAACTGCACTTCTGTGACTGTAATGTGAAGTTGGTGTGAAACAAAAAGCCTGTTACTTACTAAAGAAGTATAAAATAGCTGCTGTTTGGTGTAATGCTCTGCTGAATGTCTTCTGCGTACTTTCTGATTAGAATGCAGCATAGGCTTCATTGCTGTCCTCCAACCCATGATGTCATACTGAGGATTTTTTTGCGTGGAGTTTGGGCTTTAAAGTATTCACATTGTTTAAGCTTTTCTTTAAGACCTAGCAGGCCCTCTGCTGGTTATAATAATTGATTGTACTTTACAAGATAACTTCCTTCAGTGCATAACACATTGCAATTTACCATTAGAATGCTCTTTATCCCTGCCCTCTGATTCTGTATAGGTGATCAGCATTACTGCAGTTTTTTTGTAGGGCAGATAAATAAGATAGGAAGACAAAAACAGCAAATACCCATAGTCTTATTTTTCAACAGAGACAAATTTAGAGCAGAATTCCATCCTCTATAATCCAATTGACTCAAATGGAATTGCTCAGAGCATATATTATAAAAAGATGCTCAGCCAGATAGATGATGAAGAGAGTCTTGATAACTGTATAAACAAAAAATAAGACAAGATTCATTTCTCTGTTCAGGAAAAAAATTGAATGAATTGTTTATTACATGAAAGAGGATGAAAATAAGAGCAATAAAAAAAATACAGAACCTCTGACACCTACATATGCAATCAAAGTTAGAACTACAAAGTTAGTAAGATTTAACAACTGCAAAATTGGAGTCACTAAATTTTAAGTTGTGTTTCTTTTTTCAAATACATGTCTCCAAAGTGTGGAATCAGCGCACTGCAAACTTGCAATTTGGCCCTTTTTAATTGGAAAAAGACATGCCACCATATGTCCCATAAAGACACTCATTGGCATGTCCAGACAAGCGCGCATGTGCCTCTCGCCCCACCTTAAACCCCTCTGAGGTGAGGCAAGAGGCATATGTGAGAACCAAAAAAATGTTCCCCGCACTGCAAACTTTGATATCCAGGGTTCTAAAAAAACAAAACAAAACAAAACAAAACAAAAAAAAACACACACTGCAGAAGAGCAGAGCAAGGCCTGGTCCCAGACTATGCCCAGAGCCAGCAAGGAGTCAGTCCTCCAAAAGAGACACTTTGGTTTTGGCCAGAGCGTTTCTTTGGTGCTCCTGCTGCCTCCAGCCCCCGGCACTGTCCAAGGTAAATGTGGAGGGGGTATGGGGGTAAGAGTGAGGACCTGGCCCAGATCGGTGCGGCTTACAAGTCCAGCTTTGCACCGGATTGGGTCACACGGCTCCAGGAGGCGTGCACAGGAGCTGTGCCTCCTGGAGCCATGTGACCCACTCCGGTGCAAAGCCGGACTAGAGAGCCACACAGGACTGTGCCAGGTCCTCACCCCCCACAGGCACAGCAGGGCAGAGGCAGGATGTGTTGTGCGGCCAGACCTGGGGCCTGTCTGTTGCCCAGCCAGGTTGAGCCCAGCCCATGGTGACAGGACCAGCGCGGCATGTGGGGACTGTGTGCTGGGCCCAGCCAGGTCCTGGGGTCCCTCTGCCACCCGGCCAGACCAGGCCCATAGCAGCAAGACCCAGTGCGGCATGCAATCCCCACATGCCAGGTCCTGCCACCCTTGGGGCTGCTCTGCCACCCGGCCAGGCCACCCCTATAGCAGCAGGACCCAGCCCGGCACGCAGAGACCACATGGAGCCCAGCTGGGTCCTGCCAGCCCTGTGGCTGCTCATGCCACCTGGCTGTGCTGGGCAGCATGAGCAGCCCAGGGCTGGCAGGACCTGGCTAGGCTCGGCACATGGTCCCCCCGCTGCTGCTGTGAAAGGTCAGTTACGGGCTCTGGGCAGAGTTGGCTGTGACCCTCCAGGAGCAAGCTGGGACCCTGGGTGGGGGGGCACCCTCCAGGTTGCCCAAGACCTTCCAGAGTGCCTGAGACCCTCAGTGGGGGGGCTGGGGCCCTCGGCGAAATAGGGGCTGTGGCCCTCCAGGGAGGAACTGGAGCCTTGTGGGGGGGGGGGGGGCATTCAATGTGCCGTATGGGGGGGCTGCACCCTGTGGGAGCTAGGGGACCCACCCCCTCCTGAGAAGCCCCCCCACAAGGTTCCCCACACCCACAGTCCCCCCAGCAATTGCCCCACACCTACCCATAGACCAGCCCACATCCCTCCACACACCCATCCGCTTTCTCCCACACCCCTTCCCACCCCATTCGTGCAACCACCACATCCCCCCATCACACACCCATCATGTGTGAAGAAAACCAAAAGCACACATCAACACATATAGGTATTCAAAATGATTTTCTCATGAAGATAGAGACACTGGTAGGCTTCCAAATTGCTTTAACATTGTAAATACACCAATAAAACATTACCCAACTGATCGCTGGCTCTCTAGGGTGTGTGTGTGTGTGTGTGTGTTTGTGTGTGTGTGTGTGTGTGTGTTTTGGAATATTTTTTTTAATGGATTTCAGATGATGCTGCAGCAGTCCAGCTGATTCAAGGTGTAGTGTCCCCAGGTACCAATTGGCTGGGCCCCAGAAGCTCCTGAGAGCAAGTAGCCCTGAGCTGCTTGCCAGGGCTGCTTTTTGTATGGATGGGGCCAGGACAGGGCAGCTTTTTATACTGAAGGACCACAGCTCCTATCCCGCCCAGGTTCTAGCTCTCCCGCACCATCTCTACTGATGAAGTAAAGAAATAGCTGTTGCTCTCTGTGAGAACCAACCACTAAAGGGAATGCCGAGTATTGGCACACCCATGTTTTAGGCACTCAGCTCCCACCATGAAAATAAATCCAAGTTAGGCATCTCAATTCCCTATAGAATTCATGAGTAAGTACTTAGATTGGGACTCTCTCCACTCAGTGTTCTGGAAGTTGTGGACACCTATGGAAACATGGAAAAGAAAGGTGTGCCTGACATCCCATCTTTCACTTGGAGTTAGATGTCTGTGTTGTTACCAAATTTGCTCATTACTTTGGGGTGTGCTCATTTATTAGGGATAGTTTCTAGGGTCTTGGTGATTCTGTCAATGTGCTGCTTGTGTTACTATACGGAGCTGTATCTCTCCCTTCTGCAAGCCCTCACCCCCAATGGAGCTATCTTGCAGGACTCAGTTTCAATGGGACTGGGTTCCTCCAGTCACCCAATCAGTCATACACACAAACACACACAAATTAACGTGACACGCCTGACCTGGCTGGGCTGATCAGCATGGACAGGCTGACACCCTCATATGCCAAGAATCAGTTCGTAAGAGCAACAATAAAATGCAGTCAGACACAAGCACACAGGTGAACAGAATCCCTCTGAATCCGGCTGGGTGTCCAGCTGACACCCTCATGGGCCAGCATTCAGTTCATAAGGGCACGTCTGAATCAAACTGGGTCAATCAGCCTGCACAAGCTGATCCCCTTATGTGTTTCAAACTCAGCACGTCCCAATCTTTGGCCTCTTGATGAGCAGACCCCACAATATTCTTGGGCTTCACCGGGATCTTTAGCATAGGTAAAAGAAGCGTTGCTGCAGAGCACGGGAGGAAAGAGAAGCAGAGAAGGAAAAATAATACCCAATTACTACCAGTTTGACTATAAAAGTTATTTATTGCTAAGCATATGAAATATATAATAGTACTAGTAGTAATAGACATGCAAAAGAAAAACAAACACAAACAATGACAATACTACCCTGGTTTCACTAAGTATTTGGGGAAACTTAGCTCAAGCTTAACTAATACAGTTCAGGTTCAGAAGTTTATGCCTAGAGAGAAGAACGAGAGAGAGAGAGAGAGAGAGAGAGAGAGAGAGCACGATGGGATCTCACCTAGTCCAAGATACTTAGGCTGCAAAGCTGACAGGCACAGTCCGTAGCGCAATCCTTGAAGAGAGAGACGATCTGTTCTTCCAGCGTCCCAAAAATGACAGGGGATGGTGTCAGCATAGGAGTTTTCTTCTTCTCTTCCTTCTTCTTCTTTCCTCCTTCTTCTTCTTGAAACACACACACTTTTTACAGATTTTTATACCCTCAGTTCAGCTGCTTCGAAGCACCCTCAGTAGTGTAAATCATTGTCTTTTCTATTGACAAGGGGTTATCTGGTTTGGAACATCTCAAGAAACTGATTGATAATCAGGAAACACTTAAGATTAGGGAGTAATCAAATACTTGGGAGCCAGCTTGAGATTCCTATGGATGGCAGATATACTGATGGGATATCTCATGGTTTCTTCAGAAACAATAGATAGCTTGCAGCATCAGGATTTTGGATTTTTACTTGTTGTGCACAAGCCTCAGCTTAGCATGACTTTTCCAGATCTTACTATAGTCTTTTAACAGACTTAAAGCTATTATTGGGGTGCTCATAACCTTTTGTGGAGAGGACTCCCACCAGTCGTCTTGGGAAAGGTATGACAACACATGGGATTAGGGTTCCAACAGGCTGGACATTGTGATGAACCCTTAACCATTGTTCAAATGTTGCCCATACCCCCTCTGACTCAGTCTCTTGCCTCAGCATTCCCTAACCTGGCAACTGAGTTTTAGTCAATCAAGTTTAAATAGGCCTCCCATAGTGGGACCGGGAATGTACGGCCCGAAATGCCTATTAAACTTAGAGGTGTGTGTGTGTGTCTGGGGGGGGGGAGTCCTTAGTAAATCCAGATTAGAACTGGTCTGATACATGCTGAGCTGGGTGTGTGTGAACATGGGTTGATTAACATTTGGAGCACAGATTCCCCATCATGCAGTGCTCCCCTGCTTCTCTGGTCCCAGAATTCACTGCAGTCTCTGCTTCAGGCTTTCTGTTCTCCATCTCTCATGTAAATGAATGATCATCTGGTTCCATCTCGGATGCAAATGAGACCTAGGGCAGTTGGTTCGCTCTTATCACCCTTATCTTGAGGGTCTTAGGTGCGTCTCTCACTGCATCTTAATCAGTTTTGTTTAGGTAGAGGAGGGGAGGGAGGTGGGGGTGAGTCCTTTGTGAGTCAGACAGACTGCATCCTGTGCCAGGGTTGCCCAAGAACACACAGCTGAGACGTAACAGTGTAAACTGGGATTCACAGCCCAACCTGCTTCCAAGGCTTAAATATGTACATTATCTCTTTAGCTATGAAGGATAGACTTTTCTTTTAAACTGGCTAGCAATGGTAGTCCTTCTGCCCACTACCTTTTCTATAATAGCCTAGTGGTTAAAGTACTTGCCTAGGAAATAGATAACAGACTCTTCTCCACTTGAGAGGATTCAATCCCACATCTCTCACCACTCAGGGGAATGCCCTAAGCATCCAATATACACCAGGCTGGAGGACAGGCACTTTCTCAACCATTCTTTGTGAAGTTCAACAGCCAAGTTCACAACGTAGGTAGAGCCGGAGACAAACAAGCAAGCAAAGTAGACCATGATTCACTTGGAAGAGGTCCCTGCATTTAAAACTACTTATGCATTCTATGCTAAGCAGTAACTGGGTGAAATATATAGCACTGAACTATTACAAATTAAACCCATACATCTTCCCCAAATCTACAACACTGTGTTGAACATAGATATATAGTTTACATGTTTGAAAAAAATACTGTAGGAAAAAGAATCCAAATATATCCCTCTAAACTCTATTATCCATATTTATGGATATGTAGATACTATAAAGGACAGTGCTAGAGGTAAACTGTTTTTGAAGTGGATCTTCCTTCTTACAAAGAGACAGATCTAATAATGTTGATAATTTGTGTCCAAGTTGTAGACTTCATTCTAGGCTGTAGTGTTAAATAAGTAGACTATATTTAAGTGGCTAAAAGTTTGTAGAAAATTGCATCACTAAGGTGTCTGATCAGTGGAGATGCCTAAGCAGATGCTATGTAATTATACTGAAAAGGACTGCACATCTTTACCATATGCTGTATGGAGGAAGGCAAATATTAAAACAGGTTCTGCCATTTTTAATGGAGTCTATGTGTACTGAACTGCTGTTCTGTTAGGGTGTTGCAGGACTGGACCCCAGGGATGGCCATGATACCCCCTGGTGGCTGTACAGTTCCTGCACCCCCCTGGCTCCCTGGGTCTCCTTCCTTCTGTTTTTCTTGCCACACCTTGTTGTAATTAGATAAACTGATGGAAAGGGAGGCTGCCCTAAAATACCAGAGTGAGCCCTAATTCATGAACATAACCAGCGAGTCTTCCTGGACTCCAAGGGTCTCAGACAGCGCCCCCCCCCCGCCCAGTACTAGGTGGGTCTTCCTGGCCCATCTGTGCTCCAGCCCAATAACTGACTTAAGAGCTAATTTCATGGTTTTTGACCTCCCCTACAGCCATGCCTATGTCTTTCAGGTGTTACCAATCACGCCTTGGTGGGTGCACTCAGACCAATTTCCACTCAGTCAATCCAGGCCTCCCAGCTTGTATCAGTCTCTGCCCCTCTTCAGGCCTCCGACTTTGTCTCTTTCTGCCCGCTCTTCTCAGGTTCCTATGTTCCTAACCAGTTTCTGCCATCCTGGGCTATGAGCTCCCTGGCCTTGTTGATCCTTGTTACTCTGTGGCTATGGGTCCAAGGCCCTGTTTCTTACCCCTACCAGGCCATGCTCCTCTAGTTCTCACCCTTCTCAGGCTGTTCCTCACTGTTTTTGGGCTACAGACCCCTGGCCTCATTTCTCTTAGACTATGATCTTAGCCCACTTGTGCTACTGGGCCCTTCACCCCAATTTCACCATTCTCAGGCACTGTGTTTAAGTCTCTTTCTAATCTTGTTCCTCTAGCAGAAGCCTGCTCTGTGGCTTGTGGCCCAGCCCCTGGCAGGACTTCCCCACAACTGTTGCATGCCTCTTTGGCACCCTTGGAACCTGGGACTGAAGGGGAAGTCACAAATCCCAAACCACCGGTAACAACTTCAATATAAACACAAGCACACTGGCTATAACATAAGTCCTATTCCTTCTGATGGTGTAACTAACCTTCCCTGTAATCCTGCAACATCTTACTCGTAGCCTTCATTGAAGGTAACCCTCAATGGGTGTCTTGGCTCTGGTCTTCTAAGTATAAGACTCCATCCCCAGGAAGCTGGTAGTGTTCAGGGCAAACTGCTTCCAGTCCTTTTCAGGGCAGAGTTCCTTCCCTGGCAGCCTGTAGAGACAGACTGGCTCCTGTTTTCAAGCCCTGGGCTTTTATACCTCTTAGGTGCTGGCCCTGTAGGTGATGTAGTTCTCCCTGCCACCTACAAGGCTGGTTCATCAGAAACTGCCATCTAGTTGCCATGGGAGCTGACAAGTACAGCTGCAATAACTTCCTTGTTGCTTTGCTCTGCTGCCTTACTGCAGCAGAGCCACACCTGCACTAGGCACTCCTAGCCTATGGCATCTAATTGCTTGCCTCTCTGCAGCCAACTCACACTGTGTAGTGTTCCCTTGACTGGTGGTGACTTAATGCCCGGGCCTCTGCCCGGGTAACAGGGCTTCCCTGGCATCTACTTCTTTGCAGCTACCCTCTGTTTAGCTGCCTGGACTCTATCAGCTACAAGGTTGTTTTTTTTCCCCTTAAAGTAACAGGAGTGTTAGTCTCCTGTTATACATGGGTATAGATCTGTTTTGTGCACTGAACTTCTGTTCTGCTGTGGGTTTAGACCAGTTTCTGATCACTTATACTGGTAAAAGTGTAATGTACTTGGCCTATAGGTACACATTGTAAATATCAGGAAGGATCCCTGATGGATACGGGCTCTTTTATTCTGTTTCTTTAAAAAAGACCCATCAACAATACCTTACAGTAGAAACATGTGAATAAAACTATAGTACTTATTTCATTGTTAACTGATACCACTTGAATAAGATTAAGATCACTTAAGATTCAATTAATATTATTAAAAACAATAGGCCTTTGATACCATCATATTTCAGTAATGTCAATATGACTGGCATATGGGGCTAGCACACTGGCTAACAGAAGTAGGGTCTTGAGTCCACAGTCTCTGAAGCAACTTCACTGTTAGGATCAGGCAAAACAAATGGGAAACTTTCTGAATATTTGTAGTGCTGGAGTAAAAATCCACATAGAAAAAGTAGCAGAAGCAGTGCAACAATGAAACCTGTGTGTTGGCAGTTTCCATCCTGACTGGAAAAGTCACAATGTATGCTAAGGTAATTAAAATGAAATTTCACAAATGTAGGTCCCTCATTCCCATTCAAATGAGAAAACGGTGCATGTGTGTGTGGGAAGGAATGCGGAAAAGAATCATGCTAAAGCTCAGTGACGCATATTAATGCTAAAAAGCTATACAGAAAGCCTTCTCTTTTTGCATAATTAGCTTATGATTAGAGGGTTTGTTTGACAAGATTTAATCTGTGGTGAATAGTTCAATGCAGTTTGGCCCTGGTTCCTGACTAGAACACAGAGAATTAAAAAGGCTTTAGCACAACAGTGAGAGTGGCCAGAAACTGTTCATAGAATCATAGAAGTAGGGTCTGAAGGGACCTTGTAGATCTTCAAATCCGACCCCCTGCCTGGGCAGGAGGGAAACTGGGCTCAATTGACCCCAGTCAGGTAGGCATCAAGCCGCTTCTTAAAGACCCCCAGGGTGGGAGCCAGCACCACTTCCCTTGGAAGTTGGTTCCAGATCCTAGCCACCCTAACTGTGAAGTAGTTCTTACGGATGTCTAATCTAAACCTACTCTCCAACAACTTGTGGACGTTATTCCTTGTTTTCCCAGGGGGTGCTAGGGGAAACAAGGTCTCCCCCAAACCCTTCTGGTCTCCCCTAGTGAGTTTATAGATGGTCACCAGGTCCCCCCTCAGCCTTCTCTTGTGAAGGCTGAACAGGCTCTGGTCCTGTAGCCTCTGCTCAGCAAATTTGAACAGGTTGCTTTTCACCCCGTCGTCCAAATCGTTGATAAAGAAATTGAACAGCTCGGGCCCAAGGACCGAGCCCTGGGGGACTCCGCTGCCCAATTCCTCTCAGGTCGAATATGACCCGTCCACCACCACCCTCTGAGTATGACCCTTCAGCCAATTTGCAATCCATCTGACTGTGTAGGCATCGATGCCACAGTCGCCTAGTTTTTTAATGAGGATGGGGTGGTCAACAGTGTCAAAGGCCTTGCTGAAGTCCAGAAAGACTATATCCATGGTGACACCTGCATCCAATACTTTTGTGATCAGATCGTAAAAGGCTTTCAGGTTGGTCTGACATGACCTGCCCCTAATGAAACCATGCTGGTTGCCCTTGAGCATCATCCCCGATTCCAGCCCATCACAGATGTGCTCCTTGATGATCTTCTCAAAGAGAAGATTTTTGTTATTCACTCTCATGTCATTTTGGGTGCTGACAGACACATGATCCCCCCCTGCTTTATGTAAAGTGCCATGAGTTAGAGTGCACCCCACCCCTAACCCAACAGATATTTGGCTATTGGGCGGGGAGGAAATTGAGCTCCACTTCAGAGCCGATTGAGCCTGATGAGCCTCTCTGCAGACTCTCTTGCCTAGCCCTGCCGCCCAGCCCCCAGCTCTAGTGCTGTCTGCAGGAAGGGAAGGGTTTGCCCAGCCTGAACTGGAGCAGGGAGGCTCGGGTGGGGGGCTCCAATCCACCTGTCCCCCCTCCAGCTCAGGCTAGACAAACCCCAGCCCACAGCTCATTCCCCTTTATCAGACTGTTATGGCTGAGGAAGAACCACTTAAACCACACACAAAATACTGTAGAAATTTCTGTAAAGTATTTACAGGGGAGAATAAGAAGAGAAAGAACAGATTCATGAGAAAGGTGGGTTAATACCATCACACAGACCCTGCTTCTGCCCTGGGATTCCAATATTATGCCAGGTAACTACATTTTTCACCTGCTGTCACTAATTGTGTGCATGTCATTTTCCAAAGTGCCTGACAAAGGAGCCCTGCTTCTGATTTGCAGGAAAGGTAAGCAGAGCTGTACTTGAAATCAAGGTTAATAGTGCCTTGAACAAAAGTAGTACTACAGAAAGTTAAGCATTCTGGAAAATAATTATTTAGCTGTTCAAATTGGTCACACCAAATGGGTGGATGCTTTTGAACTTAATCTCTACACATCTCAGTTTCCATCCATTAAATGAGGATAACAACCAGCTCTCACCACACAGGGAAGATGTAAATAACAATTCATTTATATATTCAAAGGGAAGTAATGATGATCCAGTGGCAAAAGTGCTGACCTGGGACCTAGGAGACTCAGGGTCTGGGCAGATATTACATTTATGATACAATTAACCTCTGGAAGGCCCAAGGAAGAGTACTGTGATGCCCAAAAGCTTGCTATGTCTATCCCAACCGTGAAGTTGGTCCAATAAAAGATATCATTCACAAAAATTCTTGTTTCCAGTAAATTAGAATACATTTATACCCACACAAGAGAATGTCCTAAATGGAAATGCAGGTTCTTTCCTGCATAAGGTTAAAGTGATGATCAAATCTAGAATTAGGATGGTATCAGGGGACGGTGCTGTAAGGGAAAGGTGTAAATTTACTAGTATTTCAATGAGTGCATCTACATGTTCATTAATGCGCCGTAGTTACTGGACATTTAGTTTAGTACTTCCTTAATGAAGTACTAACTGAATGCGCAGTAACTAGATTTACTGCACAGTAACACTGGCACACATTATTTTGTGACAGTTACTGCACTGTAGCCTAATAACACTATACAGTAGCTTATTAGCACAGTTTTTGACTGGCACACTACTGCACAGTGTTATTAGGCTACCATACAGTAACCACCTCTTGTAGATGCACCCAGTGAGTACTAAGGCAATGCTCTCCCCTCTTGTCATAGTTTCTTTTTCTGTTTCAGTCTGCTTTAATGGGGCCCCAATAAATCAAAACATTTAAGCATGTAAAGTTTAAGTCTGGCCCTAAGCAGTGAAGCACTTCCAGCATTTCCTTAAATCCCATGGCATGGCTCTGATGTGGTAGAGATTCAGGGCCTAGAAGTTTGCAAAGCCTACAGCCTAGATATTAAATCCTGAAACAATTGATACATGACTCTCCTAAACCAATTTCACATAACTTCACATCATAGTATTAATATGTCTTATGGAAGCCATTGTGTGATAAGTATTTTGAAATTGCCAGTCTTCAGCTGCCAGTTCAACTATAACAATGAAAAAATTCTTGGATATCAATTTAACAAATTCAAAAATTATAATTCAGCTCCTTAAGGATTATTGTATCAACATTTTTTTCATGATTACGAATGGTTTTGTGAAAAAATGCACCCAGGTCTTAATCTTTCACTTTCATTTCAATTACGGCTGATACATAGTTAATAATTCTTTAAAGTCTGAATCAGTGCTAAAAGTTGGGGGGGGGCAGGAGGGTGCTGAGTTCAATGTAAATAAATTAAAGTGACTGCCTCCACTGCTGCATTTATCTTTTTAATTGTGTTTTCTGGTATCAGCAGCAGTCCTGACCCCAAAGGCTCACCTCCAGATAATCACTTGATATTTGCTAAATACCTGTTGTTAATTAATTGGCTCTCTCTTGTCTACAGGTATTATTTTTTATTTCCTATTTTCAAACACAGATTTCATTCTACCATTTGCTAATGGTAAGTGTGCTATCAAACAGCATTTGGGAGAGGAAAAAAATAAATTATAAAGAAAGAACAGTTAATTCCTAGACTGACTGGCAGAAACATGTGGGTTGTAACTGTCTGAAGAGTAAGGTTCTGAAACGACCTTCTGATAGAAAAAATGGGGACAAAAAGATCTAACTGGTTTAAACACAAACCTTGATACATTTATAAATGGCTTTATAGGAGACGATCACCTATATATTAGAGGACTAAATTTATTAACTGCCTTTGATCCTGTGTTCTTATGCTTACTGGTGCTTATCTTCACTTTTAACAATAAAATTATGTGCCTCGATCAGTGATACCTGTGGCTTTATCTGTACAAAATATTATCTACACAGTCATGTGTTCCATACTCTTTTTTCCACATGAAAAGATCAGTCTGCTCTAAACTTGTTCTGCAGTCCGTCCTGGACTACTGGGGAGAGGCTTGGCAGGTATGATGTTTTTCTCTCACTGAGCCCATGGGCAGGTGCTCATTTCTACTTCTTCAAATTTCTGGGTCCTTCCCCCATGGTGTGGGAAGGTGTAAGGGATGCTACAACCAGATTCTCCCTGTGCTCTCATACTGCTCTTTTCTGACTCTTCCCCAGACCAGGGTCTACATGGTCTTAGGAAGGCTTGCAGGAGCAGGCCTCTTAACTCCACCCTGGAAATACACCCCAACTGGAGTCCCCCTGGTCTGGGGAAGTCACTGTGGAAGCTTCTGCTCAACTCCTCCTGATCATGGAGGAGTTGAACATGCAGGCATTCATTCTAGCAAGAGAAATTCTCACACAGGAGAGAGTTCCCAGCTGCCACAATGGAAGACCTTTCTTGAAGACGGGGCATGTTTCCTCTGTGAGAAACTGAATGAACAGCTATACACTGGCAATTTCTCCCAGGAGAGCTGTGATTCTCCTGGTAGAAACATAATGCCTGTGCATGCCTGAGATAGTGGTCAAAATGTCCCTCTTAAGTATTATAAAGACTGGGGAGAGGCAGAAGATCTCTAAATGGTGCAGTGGGAAGTCTAGGAAAACAAATATTCCAGGTTTCCTCAGCTACTGCACTGTGACTATGCAAGCAGACACTGGCCAGAGGAAAAGCTTCCAAACTTTCAATCTTTAACTTCTCTCTAACTCTTCCTGGCTACTTACACAATGCATGAAGAGGTCAGTATGAGCACCTTTACATGTGCTCGGGGAACCACTCTAATTAAAGTACCCCCAGTATCCCACACTTCAGAAGGTAGCAGGGGGGCTTTAACTAAAGCTTGTTCAATGAGCTTTAGTTAAAGCACTCTCACCACCATTCTGAAGTGCAGGGATGCCGAATACATGAGGTGCTGAGACTGATGGAGCATGCCAATTAGCACGCTCCAGACTTGATTAATTGAGTCTGTTCCAATGTGCTGTAATTACAGCACAACAGAGCAGGTATCCAGCATGTCTACAGGTGCCCTATGTGCCACCACAGAAGAGAAATTTCCCTTAAACCAGCTTCCACAGAAATAGCAGGAATACCTGTGACAGCAGCTGAAAATCTCCACCCTCTAAAGAACAGAGGAAATTCTAAGCATCAGAGTGGCCTTAGGGAAGGCATCAAGCCCATCTATTCTTTACCCTATCTGGGCAGAATGGAATGCCCCACAAGCCAATTTGATCACCTCTATACTTCTTTTCCAAGTATGAAAAATAAAATAGAAAGATGCTTCTTTATCATCTCTAAACCTTGCTGCTAACACTAGAAAACCAAACTGGTAGGCAGATTTATTCATAAGAAGAATACAAAATCTGCTAGGAGGCTCTGATGAACAATCAAATATCAAGATAGAACCAGAGGATGGATGGACCTTTTGACTCTATCTTTTTCAATGAACATCACCAATTTCATAATTGTCAGAATGATACATCAAACCCTAAGCATGAATATTTGTTGTTAGCACGTAGAAGTGGAAAAGATGGCAAATGTATGAAAATTGCTGGAATATGCATTGTGAGTTTTGCAAAATACTCAGCAACATGTCTGCTCAGTTCTATTTGAACACCATAGGATTCCATATATTCTACCACAAAAATACAGCAAGTTTTAGCTGATGTTTTATGTAAAATAGAATGATAAATCACAAAATTCAGTTTGTATAATGTGAGCTAGATAATAGGACATTCTTCTGAAGAGAAAACAAAATAGAAATCAACAAAAAAAATTGTTAAAGATAAATGTAGCTATGTATTTAGAAGGAAACAAAATTCTATTTAGAAATGCTGACCTGGATCCCTGACAGATGGAAGATATTGAATTTTAGCCGATTTTTTTTGGAAATGAAATCTTCATAATTTCACAAGGAGGAAACACCTTTGGCCACCTGAAACCAAAGACAGCCCTCCTGCCTTTGTTTGAGATAATTTGCATCTACACAGAACCTCACATCAAGCTCAGCTGCCTCACCAGATAAGGAATTCCTGCCCAGAGAAGAATCCCATCCACTGGCCCCTCTGTGAAATATGGAACGCCATAACCAAAAAGAAATATAAATACATGATGCTTACCAACAAACAACTTTGAGGTAAAGAGACTATTCCAACTTTTTTCTGAGCCTAATCTGTATATAAAATGAACTTTTTCAAACAGGAGATTTTACCACCCCATCTGTCCATCCTATCTTGGGTCCCTCCACTCCTGGATCACAATGGGTCCTTCCACTCTTTGTCCCAGTTCCAGGCTCCTTGTCTCCAGTCTCTCTCTCTCTTCATCCCCACCTGCCTCCTCATTATCTGATCACAATCTTCTCTCCTGACCTTGTTTCTGAAGTCCTCTCATATCAGTTCCATAGTATGTCCATCTGAGTGCAATTTATATAAAGTGTAGATAAGCCAGCTTTAAACTAGCTACCCTATGCATTGGCAGCATGTAGGGGGGTGCACATGCATCCCATGAGCTTGGTGTGCACCCCCTGCAAAAAGGCACTGCCAACACCGCCAGTGGCGCCTGTGAGCGGTCACTACTTGCCACCTTCCCACTGCTGACACAGCCGGCAGCATCTGTAGGCAGTCTCCAATTGTCGCTGGCCACCGCCAACAGTGCTGGTGGTGTCTGCAGGTGGTCGCTGACCATCGGTCAGCACTCACTGCCCCTGCCCCCACCTCCACCGCCAACAGCTCACCTCTGCCACATTCCTGCTACCTCCTGCAGGAGCTCGCCATGGCCCCCCAGTCTCCGGGGGCATGAGGTGTTCATGACCCTATGTATTACTAACAGCACAGATTGGAACTCAATACAGGCTGCAAAATATGCCTGAGATACTGGGGAAGTACTTGGGTCATAAAGCTGCAAGGTGCTGCTTTCACATAGCCAACAGAGCACTACAGTGAAGAAGTACCATGGCCACTTGGTTCATCTAGTCCCAACTTGTCCTTGCCACATGCAGCCACAATTTCTTTCTCCCAATCTACTCTTTCTACCACTGTATATGCTGCCTTTTGTCTTCTCTGCATTCAAATTGGCCTAGGCTGTTCCTCACTGCTATTTAGGTATCAGCAGATCAGCAGATATACAGTGAGTATATAGAGTCCCTCTATTCTTTTTTCCTGTACCAGATCTGCAATAAGCAGGACCTACAACTGCAGCAAAAAGTCAACAAGCACCCTTGGGATGGAGCACGCTCAGTATAAAGGTTTTTTTTTTGAGAGAATGTAGTTCAAAAATTCTAAACAAGTATGTGCAAGTTGAGATATTTCATGTGGCTTGGAACTTGGCCACATTTGGGTGATCTTTTTTTTTTCTGAGAACAGCCAAATAGTGTTGATCATCTGTGTTAGACATGCTATTGTCAAGTACTAAGTCCTTATTCTAAATTGCTGAGAAGCTATAGCATCTCCATAACAGCTGAAAAATGTGTTTAACATGGCTAAGAATACTTTTCTTGTATATTTTTTCTTGAAAAATCACTGTTTCTTTTGTTGAAGCTTCTCAAAATAAAAAAGCAGTTGTAAAAATCAAGTTCAAGTAACTGATTTTTCCCATCATGGAAATTTTCAACCCAAACTATCAAAGTCTGCTTATGTTATAAGCAGCTAAAAGATGCTTATTACAGAAAGTGCCAGGATAACTTATATACAGACTTTGCTACCAATTGTTGCATGAGCACTCAAGCTGACCTGGGCATTGTGAAATACCTAAGGTGGCACAGTCTCTTGACACAGAGCTTACAATATCACACAACAAAACACTTGAACAGAAGTTCAAGGTGTAAATACCTGACTTCTCAACTAAACACTTAAGCATAGTGACCCATATTCCATGCTGTAACATTCTGGTTTGGAGCAATAAAACCATTTCAAGTGTCTCTTACCTATTGATAGTTTGCAGTGAACCTCCTTACTAACCATAGTACAAATGTGAGTGCTCAGTGCAAACTCCTTCTGTTTATGGCCATTGTTTCTAGTAACCCAGAGGGGCACCGTGGAAAACGGAGTATCCCGTATTCCCTGCTGACCCCCTTGATGAGTTTGTAGATAGCCACAAGGTAACCTCTCAGCCTTCTCTTGCAGAGGCAGAAGAGTTTCAGGTCCCTCAGTCTGTCTTCATAGGATCTTACCTGCAGGCCTTCAACCATACAAGTAGCCCTCCTCTGAACCCTTTCCATGTTATCCACATCCCTCTTGAAGTATGGCACCCAAAACTGGATGCAGTACTCCAGTTGTGGCCTCACCAATGTCACATAAAGGGGAAGTATCACCTCCCTAGACCTGCTTGTGATGCACCTGCTAATGCAAGACAGGATGCGATTAGCCTTACTTATTACTTCATCACATTGGTGACTCATGTTCATTTTTGCATCAACTATGACTCCAAGATCCTTTTCCACTGATGCACTACATAGAATGGTACTTCCCAGTCTATAGGTGTATTTGTGATTTTTTTCTTCCCAGGTGCAGCACTTTGCACTTATCTTTGTTAAATTGCATGCTATTCTGATCTGCCCACTTCCCCAGTCTACCCAAATTTACCTGAATTCGCTCCCTGCCCTCTCATATGTTTACTGTACTCCATGGCTTCAGTAAAGGCCAGGATAAAATATTTTTCTTCTTGGACATGCTTTGTTGCATTTTAAATAACTAAAATACAAATAGAGATACAGGCAATCCTCGACTTACAACATTTTGAGTTACAACGTTTCATACTTACAACATTTATAAATTGACACCCTGTTTCAACTTTATGACGTCAGTTTTGACTTTACAATGCTTGATCCAATGCCATGCCATGCCATGCCATGCCATGCCAGCAAACAAGTTCACATAGTCACTCATCTCCCTGGAGAACATCTGTCCAAACTTCCTTGACAGATGTAAAACCTGAATATTGTGGGAATCTTCAGGTGAATATTTTCAACACTTTAAGGATTTTTTTTGACCAAAACTTGCTTGTTTTTCTGCTGGGGGTGGGAAGGAGGGAATATATTAAAAAAAGATATTTTCCATGGAGGAAAAAAATCCACAAAAAAAAGTTTTTATGGAAAATTTTCATTCCTTTGAGGTAAACTGCCTTGTTTATGAGACTACACAAGTTTGTAGAGGGGCAGCTAAATAAACTTACTTCTGAATCATTATGAATTGGTTGTTAAATATCATGTGAGGGGCTATGAAAGTTTTTTAGTGAGCCCCTCCCCCCATATATAGCTTGAATCCCTAGTGTGTGATACATATCCAAGATTAATTCCGACATTAATATAACACTGGAGGTTTATTGCACTTCAGAAATGGCTGAAAGAAGTACAGGCAGTCCTCGGACTTATGACACAATTGGTTCCTGAAAACTGTGTCTTAAGTCGAAACGTTGTAACTCAGAACCAATTTTCCCATAAGAAACAATGTTTTAAATGGGGAATTGGTTCCTGAACCAAGGCCCAATACTCCATTTTCACCAAAAATACCCCAGAATTTTGTATTTGATCAATTATAGATGACTAATATAGCTACATTCATGTATTTATATTGTAAATAGCAATCATATTGATTTGGAAGGAATTCTTTGAGGTGACTTTGCTGGACTTTTTGAAAGGCTCTTGGTTGGACTTTTTGAAGGGTTCTTGGTTGGAGTCTTCTCAGGAGTCTTGGCTGCAGGTTTTTCTGGAGTCTTGTCTGCTTTCTTAATTGTTATTTAACAAGCATATAATATGTCAAGTATTTTGCTAGAGACTATTTATGACAATCTCATAAAGTATTTCCCCTTTGACATAGAGCCAGACTCTACCTACTCTGAGGTGAAATTAAACCAAGACCTCAGGCCTCAAATAATGTGATTTTCAAAACTGTACTTCTGTTCAAATAATTAGACCTTTATGTGTTAAATACCAGTTATTCATTTTTAATTATAAATCCTATGTGTATAATATCTAGAATTTCATATGTGCAGGGGTATATAGGGTTAAAAACCTGCATATAGCACTTAAAGCATAATCACGAGAAGGTTTTTAACAAAGTATAACTTATGTCATTCTCAAAAGTATAATTTATAGCCTTTATATCATACTTCTGAGCCAACTAAGAGTGTTAAGTAATGCCAATTAACATGGTGATTGGATAAGTGGTTTACCCAATGTAAATGCCTATCCAGAAGCAGCTGGGTTGAGACTACCACCTTTTTCTAGGCCAGAAAGTTTCACCATACTATAGTTAATAGATGACACACTGAAACCTATGACAAAACATTTAATGTGCTTGGCTTTCAAAAAATGATACTTAGCCATGGAAAGAGAAAAAGAGATACTTAGCCATAGAGGCTCCAATTCACACTCAGGTCTTTTAACATAGAAAATTGTTTAATTTGGAAGTATTTTTAGCAGTCTTGATTTATTAATTAAAAATAAGACTGAAGTAACTACTTTATCTATCAATGAAGGGCAAAAGCAAATTAAGCTTGTACAAGTTAAAGTTTAGATTCATTTACCAAAGTAGGTGAAGCCCAATGACTTTAGTTTTTGGGATGTGTTTGAATACTTTTTGCACTAATTAAGTGAAGAAGACAGAAACTTTCTAAGTATGATTAGCCCAAAGACTGTTGTCATGGACAACTCCAGGTGAGAAAACAATTTGTGGGCCTGCTACAGACCTCCAATTTGTATGTTGAGTGCTAGGCAGCAGAAGAAGTAGGTGAAAGGGAAGGGAAAAAAGCACCCTTAGCAGCAAGAACCAGTCACACCTCCTTCAAGCAAACCACAAACCAACACTAGTCCTCTTTGTTCTACAACAGTAATAAGTAAATGTAGGTGCAATGATTATGAAAGGTGCTCACCCCACACTGATCCTCTCTGCTGCCAACCATGACCCCTCAGCAACTGTCCAGCCACAGGGGCGATGGTAAAAGCCTTCTTGTTTGGGAGATAGGAAAACCCGTGGTGTGGTATGTGTGTCTGGTTTTTTTAACCCAGGATCAAAATCTCACAATCCTTTGCAGCTACAATGATTGTAGGATTGAGACAACCATAGCTAGAAATTGTGAGGTGGGTCCTATGTAGAAAATTGTTAACCACTGCACTAAATGATCTTCATGAAATTTGACAGATCTATAAGTACAAATGGCTCTCCCAGGTGGAAACTGCAGGAGAAGCCGTACCTGACTGAGGAAGATGAATATGTTTGAAGAACATCTGTGTCTCTTAGTATAAATGGGAGAGTTACACAGCTTGGAAATCATAGCCCCTACATTACAATTTATATCTTAAAGAAAAAGAGACCCTGAAAATTAAATTCTGCTCACAATGACAATACTATCATCGGAAGTAACTCCACTTTTTAAATAAAGTTATTCCCAATTTTTGGCAGTTTAGCAGAGAAAATCTGCTTCAACAAGTTTTGCTGCTACTTACACCAACAACATGTTTTCATTTTGTAGTGACACTTCACTGATGCAATTGGAAGAGGGACTGTCTACATATCTCACTGTGAAACAGCTTCCAACTTATTTAATCACTCCTCCAAAAGGGTCTCTATTTTGGCTGATCTTAATTTAAGTAACATTTTAGTAACTTGGAAGGAAATATAATATTGTATTAACTTTTACAGATTTAGTATCCCAGTGTTCCTTTAGACCTGGCACTACAGATTCTGAAATTACTTACACTGCTTTAATTCCATTAGGAGAAAAAATTGTCCTTGGTGTAATTAGAAACAGAATTACGCCTAGTGTCATTTAAAAAAAATATTCAATTTCCAGAATCTGAGAACTACTTCCACTTGTAGGAATGATGTTGCAACATGCCTCAAGAGGGGCAAAGTATCTGTTCATACTAGTGAGAATGGTTATAAAAAAATTGACCTCCACCCCCATTAGCAGACAATTCCTCAGTCCCAGATGGATTTTTCTAACAGCCACCCTGGCCAAAATATAACCACTTTGGACTACAGCAAGAGTCAGGACCTAAAACTGAAGTTAGTGGCTAGAATTTAGTCTTCTAGGGCCCTGGCAGTCATGGAGGGGATCTGATCCCCAGTCCCACTAATCAAATCTCCTGCTATGACACACGTGCAAGGCAGAACTCACAACTGTTGGAATCAGGGACCAGTCCCAATGGCAGCATCATTTTAGTGGAAACCTTGCAACCTCATTTGGGTTAGCAAGGTCCCTGTCCCAGAACCTCAGTTGGGCTAGGGACAGACATTCAAAAAGCCAGAGCCTAAATTGATTTAATCTTTGCAGGTTTGTCTAACCTGCCTAGATTGAACCTATTTGCAAGTGAATAGACATTCACTTTTCACTCAGAAAATGCAGGCACATGCCTGCGGTGGCTCAGGCCATAAGCTGGGGAGGCACTAGAGCATGCTCTTGGCTGCAGGGAAGCTGTGCTGGGGGGAGTGTGGCTAGCCCTGGCAGTAGCCTCAAGTGAACTGGCCAGGGTCGGGGTTTAATTCCCACCTCTCTGTCCCACCAACACAGACCCAAGCCAGGGTCCTCCTGCTCCCCCCTTGCTGCTGCAGTGGCAGGGGCAGAAGCAGGGGCTTGGCCAGACACTGGCCAGCATGGCCCCCTGAGGCATGGTGGGGGGGCAGGCCTTATACCCTGCTCTGCCCTCTCTGCACCTGGGGGAACGAAGCTGGGGTTTGCCAGCCTCAACCACAGCCTCTGCCTATTGCTCCCTATGTGGGGCAAGCAACAGAATAAGCTCCTTCCCTACCCCCTCCACCAGATGCTGGAGGGAGGGGGGAAATAACCCCATTTCTTGCCCCTCTTTGCGTCAGGGGGCCATGCCGACAAACCTTTGGCCACGCTTCTACACCTGCCCTGGAGTTGTGAGGAGAGGTGTGACCCTCACAGGGCAGCAGCCCCTGTCATGGTTTCCTGGAAGCTCAATCCTCTTCCCAGTGGGTGGGCGGGGGGCTGTACTGAGGTTGGGAGTGGGGTGCATAGAGCTGCTGCAGACTGCGCAGGATGCTGGGGAACTCTGGTTTAACTTAAACAAGGAAGGGGTCTAGGACAGAAGTTCCATAAACCAGTTTGAGCTCAATCAGTTAAGTCTAATACTACTTTCAACTAGGTTTATCACAAACTGGTTTTGGCCATTTTGAAACTGGTGAATGTGCACTGAACTTATGTTCTATTACAGTTTCTGATCAATTAAATCAGTTTGTGTAACTTCTGTCCCTACCTTTGCGGGGCTACAGAGGAAGGCATATTTAGGTGTTGTTCCAGTGAGACAGCTCATTATGACCCCACATAGTGCTTATCCTGCCCTGCACCTCCCTTGAGAGTTGAAGAGCAAAGTATGCTGCTTGCTTTTCTCTGCAGCTCACTTGGGAGCTCTGAAGTAAGGCAACAAATACCACTTTGGGTCATGATGAACCTCAGGGCTCACAACAACCTGGAACTTGAATACCCTGCCACACATACAATTTAAGGCACATATTTTATGGAATCTTTTTGTGGCTGGTTTCTCATTTTGTTGCATCATTGATTTCCTGAATATGTGATAGGATTAATCAGATTAATCATCATAAATGTAACATCTGCCAGGGGGCCTAAAACCATACATTTTCTGTTGTATGTTCTTTGTGATCAATATTTAATACCACATAGCAACTGTTTAACTTTTAATCTTTCAAACACTTGTCTTGAACTCTGGCTGATATCTAGAGTAAATAGCTAACCCATTTTTACATGGAAAATAATTTATTTATATTACAGTAGCATGTGGACACTGATATGAACACCCATGTGTTAACAATTATACAGACTTCGATTTTCAAAACTAGATCCTTTTATGCTGGGTTCTGTCAAAAACTGAGTTTTAAGTTAAAATATTGTTAATTTCTGTAAATCTCAGAGATGAATAGGTAGCTAAAAGTTTCAAGTTTTAAAAAAAATTGAAATTTTGAAAAGAAATGAAAGAAATGAAACCAAAAGGGTTATTTTACAAAAAAAATGAAAAAGGTCTTCTCATATATGTTAAATACTATATTTACTTGAATCTAAGATGACCCTGAATTTAAGATGGACCCCCTTCCCCAATTATTAGATTGTAGACATGGAAAATTGTACATTTGTTTTAATTTTCCATGTCTACAATCTAGTTATTGGAGGGGCCTCTTAAATTCATCCATCCTACTACTGCCACAGGGAAAGTAATGACAGGGGAAGCAGTGGCTGGAAGGATAGAATCATAGAAAATGAGGGTTAGACGGGACCTCAGGAGACCATCCAGTCCAAACCCCTGCTGAAAGGAGGACCATCCCCAACTAGATCATTCCAGCCAAGGGTTTGTCAAGTTGAGTCTTAAAAACCTCCAAAGATGTCCTTCCCCTTGCCACTTGCCCCCTTCCCATGCCTGCCCACCTGCTGCCCGTCCCCCCACTGCTTTCCTCCTCTTACTACTTCGCCCCTCGTATGCCTGGCCCCCTCTCCCTTACCTTTCCTGCTGCTCTTGCTGCATCTCCACTGGGGACATGGAGCACCCAGCTGGGTTAGGCAGTAACCACAGCTCCAGCTTCACAACCAGCCCCATCAGGATTAGGGCCAGAGCCACAGCAGCTCCCCTGCCACTCCGTGTGCCCTTCCCACACTCTGTGCAGCCCTTTCACCATGCTCCCCTCCATCACATGCTCCTTCCCTGTGTCTCTCTTGCTCCATGCTCCACTTCCCCCATACCCTACATGTCCCTTTTCCTGTGCCCCCCTTGCTGAGCACATTCCTTCCCTGTGCTCCCCCCAGCACCACACACCCTTTCCCCTATGCACCCACTTGCACTCCATTCCCTTTCACTGCACCCCTTCCTGGAACTCCCTTTGCTCCACGTTCCCCTTCCCCCATACTCCATATGTCCTTTTCCCCACTTTGCTCTGCATGTACCTTCACCCATTCTCCCCCTGTCACCCCTACCCCTATGCTCCCTCTGCACTGTGCTCCCCTTCTCCATGCACTTTGTCCATGTTCCCCTTGCTCCACACATTCCTTCCCCCACAATCATACCACTGCCCTTTCCCCGGTGCTTCCCTCCCACATCTTTTTCCCTGCACTCCCCCCTACACTGCACTCCTCTCACTCCACATTTCCCTTCCCCCATGCCATTTCCCTGTGCTCCATGTGTCCCTTTTCCCACATCCCCCTCACTCTACACATCCCTTTCCCTTCAATCCCATCCCCCCTCACCCTTTCCCTTTTGCTTCCTCAACACCATGCACCCCTTCCCTGTGCTCTCCCATTCACCCCTACCTGCCACATGACCCATCCTAGCCCCATCCAGAGATGAAGCAGCTGCTTGCCTGAACTGTATTTGTTTCTAAGATAAGAGGTTCCCTGCATAATATATAATCAAAGTGCCCTCAATTATATATAATCAAAATAGAAAAAAACAGGAGGTGAAACAGAGGCACAGAGAGGTGGAAGGCCATGGTCAAGGTCATACAGCAATTCAGTAGCAAAGCAAGGGATAGACTCCCTGTGCAGTACACAATGCACTAGGTTATACTGTTTATATAAAATATCTGTCTCAGCTAAAATTACCTTTCTTATTGTTGAGCATTCTTTCCTTTATGCATTGGTCTAGCCTTGTCGAAGTACCTCTCAGTGTAAATTTACATTTATTTCTAGCTGTGAGAGAGGCAGTGAAATCCCCTCTAAGGGGCCCCCACCCCATGCACCCTGGGACTCACCCTAGGGATCCCGGAGAGCGGCAGTCAGGAGGAAGCGCAAACGGCAGCCCCATGGTTGGCGAGGAAAGAGGGCAGAGCCTCTGGAAACCGCGGGCTGCTCAAATGGCAGCCAGAAAAACAGCTGGGTAGTGAATGGAGGGAGAAGAGGATGCTGATCCAGAGACATTGGGGAAGGGAAAAGAGGACACTGACCCAGAGATGCTGCGGAAGGAGGAAGAGGAGGACGCTGACCTAGAGACACTGCTGGAGGAAGAAGAGAGCACTGATCCAGGGACGCCGGCTGAGGGAAGAATGGATGGTGACCCGGAGATGCAAGCAGCCAAGAGGAAGATTACCCAGTCACAGGACAGAGAGGGGAAGCCGAGGGCCCGGGCACAGGAGGCGGGAGACACCAGCAGGAGCAGGTACCCCACATGGGGAACATGACAGGTGGGCCACGAGCAACTCAGCGTGGGAACAGTGCACTCTCCCAAGCCGGGGAAGACTGAGAGTGACTCCAGGTTACCCAGGGGCCAGTGCCAGCCAAACTGAGGAGCTGGACCAGAGTGGGGCACGGAACAGCAGTCCACCCCCATAGTCACCTAGGGTGCAGGGACACATGGGTCCCTCATCCACTCCTCCAAGTTCCTCCTTTACTTTGGATTCTGAAAAGGGCTACTGGGAAGCAAAATCCCAGGGGGTACCCTCCGGTGAAAACCTAGGTGTTAAGTTTTGTTGAAGGCCCTGGATAGCCCGAGACAGGGCCAGCTTTGTTACACTAATTGGCCTGAAGCCAAGGAACTGGCTACAGTGAAGGGCAGGCTCACCAGAAAGACCCGAACCAAATCAGCGGCAGGCAAGCCGGGCGAGGAGGAAAAGCCGTCCAAGGGGATGCCGACAGAAGATAATATCCATCCTGGCCCTAAATGTGGTAAGGGTGGGTTTGGAGCCCCACGAAGCAAGAACAGGGACTGAAGCGTCTTCATCCTCGGGGATGGGGAGCCACCTGATGGGAACTGCCTCCCCAACTAGAACATCAAAGTCATGGCAGGAGAGTAAGGGCAGCACCCATGCCACCCATGTGGCATCCAAGCTTGAATCCCACCCTGACTTCACTTGGGAGCAAGGCACCCAGTAAGAGAAGGTTGAAGCCATACAACACCTTCAAGCAACACTAGCTATCAGATTTCTTTAGTAATTCTAATTCCTGTCAAATAGGACCTAATTTAGACGATATTAAAAAAATTAAGTGGTGGTGAAAGAGATGCTATTGTTTAAATCATTGTAACAGAATTCTTCTTACCTCTTCATTCATTTTAGCATCTGTCTTCTCAGGGCTATTCCTTTCTTTCAATATTGTGTCTTTAGTGTTTTACCAATCTTTCTATTGCTTATGAAAGGTTTTAGCAGTCACCACAATACCAAATTATTAATTAAATTGTTCTTTCATTATTTTCAATCCAGATCAATGGTCAAATATTTTTGAGGATATTTGCATTGATTTCATTAGTACTGATTGTTTACTACAGCCACTTGTGTGTATACTGACAGGTTTAATTCAATGTTTGCTTGAACAGCATCCGTTATTGGTGATACTGCAAATAGTCAGGGTAGGTGAGGTTTTCACCCTATAGGTTCTTGAATCTTTCTAATGTACTGCTTCCTCTGAATTCTAACACTTGTGAGCATTTTATTATTTGGTGCCATGCAAAGTTTGGAGTGATACCACTCAGAGTATAAGATAATAGGTTTTCAGTTTTTTGGGGGGTTCTGATTTGCTTCTGCAATCTGCAGCATGCCTTGAAAATAATGGTACATCAAACAAACAAGTTCATTGTTGTATTAATTTTATGAAAAGTAGAGAAAAGGTAAATAAATAACACTAAAAGATGATTTAACTTTTTTTTTTTTACCTTGGAAATGTATAGAGACAAAATACCTGGTTTGTAATGTGTTTTAAAATCTCCTTCAATTTAAATTAATTGTTGCTCTCACTACACAGCTGCAGCATCTGTATAATACAAGTACTTTCTAAGGCTGCATATACCACTGTGTCAAGTGCGCTGTTGGATAGTTCCCTTATAGTATGAACGGAAACTAAGCACCTATATTGATTTTTTTTTTTTTTGTAACACCTGACAACTTTATGAATAAGATGGCATATGTTTAACAAATTCATTCCCTAGCAATGGTGGAGAGATTAATTCAAATAGTTCCTTTATTGTCCTTTTGAAAGGTTAACAAGTTTGACATGAAATGAAATGAAATGAAATGAAAAAGGAAGGATTTTTTTTTCATTTTACTGAATTTAGGAGATACAAGTATAACAATTTACCCAATATCTGACTGTGACAGGGAACCCTAACTCTGTCACAAGGAAGAAGGTGTGTCCCTACAAGGCCAGAACCTTCTGGGCACAGAGGGCTGGGGAGGAAGGGGTTAACTGCTGAACTGGGATGGATAGTCAGCTGACTGAAAGAGACAGGACTATAAAAACCCTGGGTTGAATGGCAGTAAGGGGGCCAGCAGCCAAGGGGGAAGGAGTGCATCTCAGAGCTCCAGGGAGAAGTTTGGTGGGAAGTCCAAAGCCAGGAAAGGGGGAACTATAGAAGCCCTGGAGAGATAACAGCTGCACTGCAGCAAGGACTGGAGCTGATGGTGGGGAGCTGAAACACGAACCCTGCAGCTGTAAGCTGACATACTGATTTCCTTATTCCCATTTTTGGGTGGCAGATATTGCCCACGGGCAGGACTGTTTATTTGTTTTCTTTTGGTGATGGAACAAAACCGGTGGTTTGGGTGAGGCTATTAGGGGTTGGAGGAGGCCTCATTTTGGAGACCCACTGCAGAGTGGGATCCCCAGCGCCAGTGAGGGTGCAGCTTTTTGGGGGCACAGACTCTGGCACCAGTGAGGATGCAATTTTGGGGGGCACAGACCCAGGTGCCAGTGAGGGCGCAACTTTTGAGGGCACAGCCCAATGCCAGTGAGGCACAGAGAGAGACAGGGCTGCAGAGAGCCCGAGTGCTAGTCAGGGCACCGTTTTGGGACTATCTTAAAAAGGCCAGGGAGGCCTGGAGCACCTGGGGGGTGCAAGTGTATATTTTTCTGTTGTTTGGACTGGTGGGGTCACACCCAGGTTTTGAACTTGTGACCACTTTGGCTGTGGGGGGGCCGGTGCGCATGCCTCTGGGCTGGGGGGTGCCGTGCCTTGGCAGGGAGCAGAAAAAGGGGCCAAGAGCCTCCAGGCACTGGAAGGAAGAGCTAGAGCTTTGGAGTCTAACCCTGTTTGGTGAGTTTGGATGGAGAGGCCTAGCTAGAGAAAAAAAGGGGTCAGACCAACATACCCAACATAATCGGCAGTCTCCCACTCGCATACTAATTCCATCAAGATGTGTCAAGTGAGATTAGAGCAGGACAGCAAAGGTCCAAGATGACTCCAAGGGCGCCCCACGTAAGGCACAGATGACCCGGAAGATGGCGCTGAGGAGGGTGACCTGCTACACTGACTGAGGTTGGACATTATATATCTATGTGACTTCATAAGACATTTGCAGAGGTTATAGGGAGGTTAGATCATATAAAAATAGTCACCGGTCTAAGGTAAGTTGAAATGCGGGGGATGCTAGTGAGAAGAGTTGGGAGCATTGCGGGGGCAAGCAGGCTTCTGGGGAAAATCAGGGGGTCTGCGGGGGGGAGGGGGGAATGGGAAGGCTGGCAGGGTCTGGAGGGAGTATTGGGAGGCAGGTGGGGCCTGTGGAGGGAGTTGCTGGGGTCTGGGAGGGTGTGGTGAGATCAGGGAGCCTTGCAGGGTCTGGGGGGGGGGAGGGCTGAGGAGATGGGAGGCTGTCTCTCACACCCCCTGGAACCAGGAGCTATTTTTATCCCCCTAAGCCCCCGTCCCCAGACAAACAACCCCCTCCCAGCAAATCTATCCTTTCCTGTCCCTCCCGCTAACCCAGCTTAGGTCCTCAGCTCCCAGCATCTGCGAGCACTGATAAAACCAGCACCAGGAGAGAGTTGCAGGATGGGGGATTTGGTGGGCAGGGAGAGGTTGTCCATCTGGGAGTTGGTAAATAGCTCAGTGCCAGGGAAGGGGTGGGAAAAGTGCAGCCTCAGGGCTGGGGCCAGCAGCTGAGCTTTCCCAGCCCTGGGGCTGTGCTGGGAACTGTACAGATATTCAGTTAGATCAGTGTTGCCAGACACAAGCTAAGTTAGACTACCCTGGAGGTACAATTAATTTAGATCAATTTAGCCCTTTTTAGATCAATTTGGCCCTTTTCCTCCCCTGCTATGCGACATTGGTCAGGCTGCAGTTGGAGTACGGTGTCCAGTTCTGGGTGCCGCACTTCAGGAGGGATGTGGACAGCACTGAGAGGGTCCAGAGGAGGGCCAGCCGCATGATCAGGGGTCAGCAGGGTAGGTCCTATGAGGAGAGGCTACAGGACCTGAACCTCTTCAGCCTCCACAAAAGAAGGCTGAGAGGGGATCTGGTGGCTGCCTATAAACTTGCCAAGCAGGGCCAGCTGGCAATGGGAGAGTCCCTGTTCCCCTGAGCACTACCGGGGGTAACAAGGAACAACGGCCATAACTTGACTGAGAGTAGATTCAGGCTAGACATCAGGTGGCACTACTGCACAGTCAGGGTGGCTAGAGCTGGAACCAACTTCAAAGGGAAGTGGTACTTGCCCCTACCCTAGGGGTATTCAAAAGGAGGCTAGATAATCACCTAGCTGGGGTTGTTTGACCCCAGCATCCCTTCATGACCATGGCAGGGGGTTGGACTTGATGATCTGCTTAGGTCCCTTTTGACCCTACCAGCTATGAAACTATAAGATCAATCTAACTGTCCTGAACTTCTGTAAAGTTCTCATGTAGATCCACCTAACTAGCATAAGGTCCACACCTGGGCGAACTAAGTTTGATTGAGTACCCATTTCCAATGCTATCTAAGCTCCTCCTAATGTCTCTAAATGTCTGTAAGCAGCCTGTATTGGAGATTTAGCAACATTAATTCCTTAGCAGAAGCAGGCATATGACAAGATAAGTGTTGTATCAGTAGCCCCATGTATTGAGGATGCTTTCTATTTGATACTCATATTTGCCGCTTGTGAACTTTGTCTAGTAATAAAGGATGTCTAACAATAACAAAGCAGCGAGGAGCTTGGTAAAAAATAGAGGCTAAAATTTTTGTATAACAGTATCTAAAATTAGGGCTTATTAACACAGAACAGCTGTATTGTTTACACCATATAAAATAAAGTATCCCAAGATAGGGCACTTTAATTGTGTCCATGCTAGGACCTGTTTTAGTAATTCTGGTTTGGAAAAAAAAATAATATCTGCAAAATATTTATACCAAAACCAAGGCCCTGCATAAATCAGACCTTGGTCTCCATTTCCTACTCCTACTCTTCCTAAATCTGCTCGCCTTTTGGCTTGTAGATCTCTCTTACTATATGGCCAGAGCATGGTTTTAAGCCTGTAATACTAAGGCATGATGTAATACTGATTATGTAATACTAAAGATTAAGATGAATGCTTCAGCCTTTTCCAAAAACTATAAATGTTTGGGGGAAAACTGTTATACCCAGAAACTGAAAGGCCGGTCTTTTCTGCTGCTTCTCTATATAGATTCTCATTTGGTTTCAGAGCTATGTTGTTGCTTAGAAAAGAATACAGTTAGTGTGTTTTTAGAATGTGAATGTCACTGAAAATCTGCCTTCTTCCACAGTTGTTCAGGCTTCCCCACAAGGCATTTATTTCTCTATGACTTCTGGATTGCAAGTGCCCAGTATGGAGGTAGGTTTATACTATTTGATCTTGATGTTTACAGACTTCCAGTTTGTGCGCTACCCAACTGTTATAAATTAGTCTGACAACATGGTCAGCACCAATTGTATTAAAACAACTCTACTTCTAATACTGTAACATTTGTTTCCTTGTTTTGTGGCTCCCTGCTAGGTAATTTCCTTAAAGCTCAGTATTTGCGACACACAATCAAAGTGACCATAACAGATGTGTCTCATGCTCTTGCAAAATTTCAAAATTTCAAGGGAATTGTGGTAGGATAAATAGCTTAGTCATAAAACCAAGTCCTCCAGGAGTCAATGGGGTAAGCACAATCTTTGAATTTATAGTCCTCTTCAGGGAAGCAGCTAGTGTGCTAAGGAATCTTTTACAAGACAGAGGAAGAGTTGGAAAATCTTTGAAGTGCCAGAAATCCCAAGTGCTTGTAATCTTTGAAGAATTTTTATTTTAATTCTGTAGTATCTGTAATGATGCTGGGCTATACAGATTGTCAGGTTTTCGATATTATACACATAATTACTTCTTTTGAGGAAAAGGGGGTTTTTTTCCGCATAGCACAAGGAAATGCAGAAAAATAATTGAGAATCAAATCATATTTTTCATTGACAACTAGCATACATCTAGTCCAGGATAAAATATTTCAAATCTAGAAAAAACAAGAAAAGTAAAATTTTCATGTGAAAGTACAGATCATTCTCTCCTTTGTAATGGGCTTTTTTCTCCCTCATAAGTCTATTAAATAAATAAAGCCTTGGTCTTATACAGTGCTTTGCCTGAGAGACCTTGAAGTGCTTTAAAAAGGAGACCAGCAACATCTCCATTTTACAGACGAAGAAACTAGGGCACAGAGAGGTGAAATGACTTGCCAAGATTATCTGGAGGACAAAGGCCACACCTGGAATATAACCTAATGCTCTCTGGAAAAAAAGCTACCCTGTGTCTCTCTGAATGTGATGCAAATTCTACCATGAATGATGTATTAGGACACTGCCCCAGATATTTAGGACAACCATATTATAGTTGAGTAGTTAAGGGAATCCAGGATGGGGTAGAGGAATCTAGGATGGGGGAGCATGTGTGTACACACACACACACACACACACACACACACACACACACACACACATGTGCACAACCCTAACCCTGTGGCTCCCAAGAACCCTGATGGCAATAGGCTGGGACAACACAGACCTGTGGCTGGGCTCCATCCCCTGCAGGCTGAGGCTGGGACTGGCTGGGAGTGGCTCCTTCCCCCCCCTGCCACCTGGGGCCACCACGTGCAGCTGGGCTTTGGCAGTGGCCGCAGCATCAGGACATGAGGCTAGTCAGTCTACATACAGTGTATTCCTACTGTTCTTGATAGTTAAAAGGTGGACAAATTGAAAAAGAAAATGCTAATGTCCCAATGTTTCACTTGAATAGTGTAAGTCAGGGCTGTTCAACTTCTGAGTAGCTGGAGGCTGCATACCCCGTTGCTGCATGCTGTGCTGTATGAGTGCTCTCCCACACTGTGCCAATGCCCCACTATTGCATTGAGCTGAAACACCCATGCCATGCGTGGGGTCTCCTGGGCCTCCCCAAGTCCCACAGCTGTGGCTCCCTCAGCCTTGAGGACTGCCCCACTTTTAGGGATGGAGACAGGAAACAAAAGCTGGAAGAAGGAGGGCCCAGAGACCCTGGCAGCACCAACAGGAGATCAATGCAGGAATGATGCTTGGACCCAGAGCTCAGAGACAGCAAGTTAATTCCTCAGGATCCACATGTGAACTGCAGGCAGCTAGTTGGAAAGCCTTGGTGTGATCCATTTAGTTTATAAACCAAACTGATAAAATTTAAATATATCATCAGGAAAAAGTCTCGTTGGGATCAAGTTCCCTTACTTCAAATGTTTAGAAGTTAAAAGATTATTATGGAGATCTTCAGTATATAGAATAGTCTATACACCACTGGATGAATAACAAGAATCTTATTGGACACAATACAAGCAGATTTTTAATTACTTATAATTAATATTTAACGTCTTGGTTCTTCTGACTGTGGGAATTCATTATGTAATCCTTTTATATCATCCATCAGAACGAAAGTACTATCTTTTAAATCTATTAATCTGATTGCATTTTAGGCCATCCACCTCTATGGTTTAGTTAGATGCCTTTTCTTGTTAGAGTGCCATAAAAAGGTAACAGGGGTAGATCACTGAATTTCCCTATTCTCCTCTAAAACTTACTGTTCCTGCAGCACACAATTAGATCCATTATCTCTGTCACTTTTCTTTAACCATCTCCTTTACAGCTGTATAGCATCAAAATATAAACCTAAAACAGAGGTGCTCAACCTTTGGCTCATGGGCCAAATGCTGCTTGTGGAGCCTTGGGATCAAGCTGTCAGAGCTCCCCATGGGTTGGGAAATTTGGTGGTGGGGGAGCAGTGGCAGCTAATACAAGTGCCAAATTCCTAAACCCCAAGCTGGCGTTGGATTGGAGCTGGGCCACACTCCCTTCCCCATGCATGGCCAGATCATGCCCCCTCCCTGTGGGGATGAGCCACCCCTCCTCTTCCCCATGGGGCTGGGTTGGGGCTGTGTCAAGCCACCTTCCCCACTCCCCACCCCCCTGCAGAGCTGTGTTGAGACGAAGCTGTGCCCCCTACTCCCCGTGGGGCTGGGCTATGCCCCCTCCCTCTCCCCACATGGCTGGGTTGGGGCCAGGCCATCCCTCCACCCCCTCCCCAGGGTGGGATTGGGAGTGCATCAATACACTTTTGTCTCCCCCCTCCTCCTCCCAGGGCTGGGTTGGCCCCCATCCCATCCCCTTCTGCTTGGCTATATGGGAACCTGCTGTGCCTACGGCAGGTGCTGGATCAGGACCACCCACCTGATCTAGCCTCTGGACAGACTGGGCACTGCCAATTCTGGCCACCAGGCAAAAAGGTTGAGCACCTATCTAAAACATTTAATTTACTCATTTTATAACCGAAAAGGTGACTTTATATACCATAATGGAGTAGGTATCCCATATTTTCTTTCAATGTACAGGAAGACTGATAAGCATTTGTGAGCACCAAGCATTAGGTGCTGAACGAGGTCATATTCTTATTTTTTCTAAAATGATTTATGCTTAAAGTCCTTATTCTTACTCCAGAATGCTTGACCTTTTATGACTAATATAACCATCCATGTAGACAGATGTAATACATGATTGCAATATCTAAATAAATTGCAGTCTTTTAGACCCAGCTTTTTGAAGGATATTTAGGCATGTATTCAACATTTTCACGATCACCCTTTTGCACACATTTCAAGGCATTTATGAGAACAAACTCTGATGTACTTAGTGAGTTATTCTGAATGTAAAAAATGTTTTTAATATACAAATATGTTATCACTTAAGTAACTGGGTGTGCCCATAAATTTGTAAGACTTTCTTTCTTGAGCAATTTTTCAAAATATGATCCTTCTGTTAATACTCTTTACTAGTGACTTTGATATGTTCAAGATGATTCACAGACCATGAACCAGCTTAAGTCTCCGACCTGCAAAGTAACAAGCCACATATAAGAGGATATTTATCTTAAGTTTACTAACAGAGATTTTAATGATGAAGTATTTAAGTACAATGCCTTCTTCTTCCACCTCATAGTTCAAATTGACAGAAGAGAGTTCCTGAAAGGCTGCTTATGACTTACTCCCTTTTAAGAAACAGAGAAAAGTGGTCAGGAGTCTCATTGCCTTGGAGTCCGAAGTCCCTCTGTGCAAGAAGATTTAGAGAATTGGCACCTCTCCTGTTAGAGACATTTTAATTTCTAAAGAGATCTTTGAACAGGATTGACACTGGCGAACAGCATTAACATTGATTAGAAATGGCACTAATGCTCCATCCACTCTTTAGGAGTGAGTCTGCTTCTTAACTTTTGGTATCAACTATAATGGAAGCAATGAAAAAAATGATGTTTTCAACAGAGCTGTAGTTTTTACTTTTAGAAATTTCAGCAAAAGTCTTCTAGACAATCTGAGAACACCACCTAAAGGAAAAGGTTTCCAGATTTATAACTGCATATTAGTGGGAAACATAAATAAAGCAGCATTTGAAATTCTTGAGAACTGCCGGCATATAAAGCATGTCACAGTATATTCTACATCTAATTTACATCCTTGTTCCCATTGATAGTTTCCATCCATGTGGTCTTACAGCTGAGAGTTTAAAAAAACTTGTTTTTTGGTTGTGTCCCACTCCCTTGGGTGCATTTAAATCTTGTAATCTCCTAATTATCCTAATTAAATTCAGGATGGTTTATATTTGAGAGGAAAAACAACTTTTGGGGATCATGCATTTTAATCATGACTATACCAAGGTAAGTTAGGTAAATTAACAAGGTACATTAGAAAGGACGTGATCATTTTTAAAGGATTAGAAGCCAGGTTTAAATGTGGCTGAAGAGGTAAAGTCAACAATTTGATACAGCTAATTACCATGGTTTTAAACAAGAGAATTAAAACATGATTGGGCTGATGATCCTTTAATCTAGCTTCTTCATTTTTGAACACATCTGAAACTCTTTTACAATGAGTATGAATTGTGCAATTTACAGAGAAACACAACACATACAAAGTAAAACCCTTGACTGGAACTTGTCCCTTAATCATGCACCTACTTGGTGCTGAGCATTATCAATTCATACAAGATAAATGGGGTTGAGGGAAGAGCAGGTGTTTTCCCCATAGCAGTATGGGTATTTTATACACATGTTCAAATCCTGAGGAAGAAAACCAAACAACATTGTTTGACCTTGAATGTGGACGTTTCTTGCTATTTCCAGGGACAAAAGGATAGCTCACATTATGAAAAAGTACAGCTCTACAATGTAGCAAAATCTGCCAAAATAAATCTTCCAAAATACCCAGGTAGTGAAAGAATTGCACTCCACTCATGTAAAGTTATGAAATATTTACATATGTGGATGGAACATAGAGGTGAGGTAAAATTCCCAGACCAAAAACATGACTAAAAGAAACTTCTCCAGTCTATAGGAGTTGGATCACTCATTGTACAGGCCAGTTGCACTGGATACTCGGGCAACTGGATCTGTGTAAAAGCAGGTCTGTGGCCATCCCCCAGACCAGTTTCCACAGGCCATTCTACAGTTTACTGTTCCAGCTTATATAGGCACTAGGTGTGTGCAAAACGGGCCATATTTGATTCGGCCCAAATCAGGGTCAGCAATTCAATTCGGCCAAATCCGAAACTGAAGATTTGATGCCGATTCAGAGAATCAGTGATTCAGCTGTAGACACAGCTTCAAATGTTTTTTCTACATACCTTGAGGTACCAGGCATGGCTTGTGAATGCTGTGATGCTGGCATGGATGGAGCATCCCACAGGAGTGCAGGGGGACCCTCTGTGTGCTCGGCGGCAAACCCATACAGAGAACTCCAACTTAGAGGAAAATTCCTTCCTAGTTTCAGATTGAGTGATTGGTTTGACCCTGAGTGGAAGATCCTCAAGGTAGGTGTCTACCAGCAGGAGTACCAGCGCGCCCAAATCGAAAGCAACGCCTTCAGCTGTGGCCAATGTTCAATACCACAGAGAAGGTGAAAAAATTCCAGAGGTCTATAACGCATTTAGGACGGAAAATAAAGTCCTTCATGGCTTCAAAGAATGATCAGCAGAAGTCCTGAAGGAATACTAGCCACTTTCAGCAAAGAGAAAGGGTTACCTGTCAACCCCACTGTGGGAATTGCAAATACTTGAATCTACATATCACATGTTTCCAAGAACTCCCATGCTAGCATAACATCTTTCCCACAAACATGCCAAGAATAAACTTCTGGACACCATGTCTCAAGGTGAGTTCTACAAGGCCTCTGCAACAGCACTTATGCTATTCTAACTGCTAATAAGGATAGGACCGTACAAAAGAGAGTCCTGTTTCCCTGATGGCTCAATCACTTCCCCTACACTGCATAGAACTGAGATACAGAAGACAGAGTGCATTGTCCACATTTGGAATAGACTCATATAGTAGCAAAACTTATAACTGTCTAATGGAAAATGTGAACATATTTATGCCAACCCATGGTATGTGCATAAAGTTCCATTGGACCTGTTTAGTACAGTACTTATGTTTAAATTGGTATTCTTTATGTGTAAGTAATAAAAACATCTTTTTCTTCTGATGGTTATCAAACTTATCTAGAGAAACATAATCACAAAAAATAATCTCAGAAAGATATATACTGCAGAACATAAGAATGGGTTGTGGAAATCAAATAATTAACTGGTTCTTAAACTTTTGTTATGGCTTATCACTTTTTAAGAAACAGATCTTGTCACATGCAGTTCTATTCCCAATCTCCCCATCCTGATTCTACATCTTCAATATAGCAGCTGTTGTGCTCAGTTACATGGAACAAAGCTATCAGGACAGGAATAAAGACAGGAGCCAACTCCCATCATATCTCAATTGGAGTTGGGCACCCAGTTCCCTTAGGCAATGTTGAAAATCCCACCCAAAACTTTGAGGCTAAGTTTTTAGCAAGGAAGCCAAGCCAAGTGATTTTTTTTTTGTGCTGGTTAATGCAAGCATTCTGGTACTTAATCACTTCCCCATTAAAGCCCAAACCATAAAGTTTATTGCTCAGTAAGGAATGCTCCACAGCATTAAAAGCCATTTTGAAAAAATCAATAAATGCAGCACTGACTATGTTATCTGCAGCTGCATTTTCATGTACTATCATTAAATTTCATGTGCCAGTGAAGTTCCCAATTGCCAATTGTTTAATAAATGATGAAAAGCCTAAATGATGTTTATAGTCTGGGCAGTTTGCTCCACACTTCTAACCATTACTGAATATAAAAAATACTATTAAAATATTTTATTTTTAAATAAAGATACTGTAGAGAACATGTTTGTAGAGAATATTGAACATTAAGCTGATACTAAAAGACAGATTTATAATATCACAGATTGGGTGATGTACAACAGTGGAGGTTAGTAGAATAATTATCAGTAACATTTGGGCTCTCTAACAAACTTCCTATTAAAGCTCATACTTTATAGTGTGTTCAAGAATCTGAACATTCAGTGGAGATTTACATTTTGCTAACCGCTGAAATTTGTGGCATGCAAGTAGCATAAAACTTCTCAATTTCTCAACATGCAAAGAAAATATGGTAAAAATGAGGCTCCTAAATTGTTTTTTAACATACAATTAGCAATAAAAATAAAGGGCTAGTCTCTTCTTACGAAAATGTGTACCAGAAGTAGCTTCAACACCAAGTCAGTGGTATTTACCCAAGCATAAAAGGGAAGAAAATTAACATTTAAGAGAAGAGAATTCAAAGGATCCTTTTCCAAGCAGAAATGGCAGAGCTTCTTAGAAGAGGGAGGAAATAGAGTTGTCCTTGAAATCTTGGTCCTTCCCCCTTTTCAGGTGCCAAATTGCCATTCCATGAATTGTGATATTTTTTTCTCTCACAGGACTGCAACAATCCCATGGAAGGGATGAGAGAGAGGGTTGAAGATGGAGTGCTTCTTCCAGGAGTTAATGATGGGTAGTTTGTGCAGAGGCACAGCTCTGTGCCTTGGGTAGCTGCATAGTGCCGGGGCAGTGCCAACTTCTACTGTGCCAATTGTGCCAGACCAATCAGCTGCTGCTGTGGCAATGACTGCTTTTCTGTCCTCCAACCAGGTGGCACTCAGGGCTGCTACCCCATTCACCTTCCCCACCCTCACTTCCCAGTTATGCTGCTACATATGTGCCCATATCTATATGACCTAAATGCACCCTTCACCAGTGTGGGCCTTTGACAGTTAAACCCTAAATTCTGAATGTTACATTTAATAATGGAGTCCAGTGGCTCTGGACTAGTTTTTTATACTGCTTTCCTGCAATGAGTAACAGGAGGTTGCCCTTGATTTCCTATCTGCAGCTGAGGTAATCAGCTAGGTTCAAACTAAGATTCTTTTCTAGGTTGGAACAGAGGGTTTACTTTTTTGAAGCTACAATAAAAATTTGGGCCAAATAAACAGCTGTACACCCGAATTAAAAAAAACAAGCAAAACCTCCCAGAACAAAAACGAAACTCAGATGCCTGCAGTGGATGTAATCAGGGAATCTGCTGATCTGTTTAATTTTGTTTTGTGTGGGGGGGGTGCATCAGAAAACACGTGAAAAAAAGCTGAAACCCCACCCCAGAGGCTTTTTCCTTCCTGAGTATGTGAAATGGGGTTATTTATTCCTCTGCAAAGTGATGTAAATTTGGCATTCAACATATATATCAAATTTTACACAAATGTTATTGTGATTTAGTGACATCTTAAACTGCCTGCAAAGAGCTGTAATTAATAGATTCAAAGAACTTAAGGGGAAAACAGACTATTAGATCATGTCACTTCCTGTCTGTCATGGCTGCTGCTCCTGCAGTGTCATCAACTGAAGACTGGGGAGGGTGTCCATGTCACCTGTAACCCCGGGCTTCACCCCTAGCTGGTAGGTTTCTGTGGGTCTGTAACACTGGCCATGTAGAGATATTACATTCATGTCACTACAAACACACTTATAATGTTGTAATGCCATCATACATATATGTAAACTGTCTGCCATGTTACAAAAAATGATGGATCTACCACAAAAATGTTCCTCTTTCACAGAGGAACTTTTCTGTAGCAGTAGGGCAGTTTGCAATGCCACATGTAACATCTGTTTAGCACTTCAGGGGGGCCCTCAGACCCCCAGCATCCCACAGTCCTCTGCTCTCCCTCCCCTCCTCCAAGGGTGGATGTATTTGTATTCAGTAATATATACAGTTCATTCTGAAGTCAGTTACAAATAGTGCACACAGCTCTGATTAAATAAACAGCCTTTTGTATATTGTCAAACCCATGGTATGCATCACTGCCCATGTTTATTGCCCTTGTGTAACAAGCATAAAACGTTTCATTAATAAGAAAAAAAATATCCAGCACTGTTTTTTCAAAAGCTTCAGGAACTCTAATGGGTTAAAAATCAGCAGCCTTTTAATTTTGTTTCATTAAGTAACAGACCATTAAAAATATTATGTCAAAACAGCAGCAGCTTCCATTACCTCTCATGGGAGTCCCACTAATGACTTAAGCCTCCTATTCAGTGAACAGAGAAAAACAGTTAGTGACAGTATCATTCTGCACAGCTATTGATTACACTGCCTAACAATTAAAGAGCCAGATTACAAACATGCCTGTCACCTTAATGTGAAAATCATTGCTTATTTTAAAAATAAAGTTACCTCTTTCACACTGTGCCCATCTTCATTTCAAATATTCATTCACGCACTGCCTTGGTGCATGCGCAAAATGACAGGCATGGGGAGGCTTCGTGCAACCTCAGACAGGGACCCCGATCAACCTGGGGAGAGCCCCAGAACTCACCTGCCATGACTTTGAATGTTTCTCCGGTGGTGGGGTCTCCCGTTGGCTCAAGATTGGTTGTTCCTCCTGGCGGATATTCATGGGGCTCCACCTCCCTATACCCCAGCCATGCACCAGCCTCCGACAGGTCACCTGATCTTGACACGGCTAGCCCTCTGGTCGTGATAGTCCTTACTTGTCGCTTACCTTCAAGTCTCGGGTCCTCACCAGCTACCTTGGTGGACTATGGGCCCATTGGGTGTTCCTCTCATCCAGCTCCAGCTGCTTGTCAGCTCTTGTGAGTGGCTCTTGAGATACAGTTGTTATATGGACCCCTCAGTGCCAAGATATCAAAGAATCAAAAATAAACCAACAGACAAGGAAAATGACAAAAGAAGAATATGCACAGGCCAGATGACAATGAAAGGATGGACACATAAGAGGAACTTAAAAGCTGGTAAAAAAAAAAAACAAAGGGATCAGGCTGGACTGTCTTGCTATATTGCCTACACTGAAGCCTGTGCTTGGCAGTGTCCCCGATGCTGTCCTGCCCTCTACCTTAGCTGTGCTCCCTCCACTTTTCTCTGGTTCAGCTCTTCTCCCCTAACCCAGCCTCTGAGTGCCCATTGCCGTGAGTCTTTTCTGTCCCTGGGCTTCTCCTTGCTCTTTCCTGAGCAGGGTTTCCTGCCACGCGCTGGTACTGCCTGTGACTGGCGTGAAGGTTTGTTGCAGCTGCCACTGCCTGGGCTGTTGCTGTCCACATGGAACTTACCCTTTCTTGCCAGCTCTGTCTGCCGCCAGCATGGGAAGCCTCTGCAGCCTCTCCTGCTCTTCCCGGTCCCCAGCTGTTACCGGCTTTTATCTTCGCTGGCCAGTAATTGTCAGTGATGTCACCCATTGGTTTCAGCTGTATATAGGCGTGGCTGATGAACCACATGGTTTTCTTCTGTTAGTGTTGCTTGTCTGGACTCCGGGCTCCTAGAGTGGGTGAGTATTCTTTGGTTTCGGGGCTTCTCCTTTGGGGTTGCATGGCCCCTGTGTTTATACCCCTGGACACACACAAACATGTTACAGCATGATTTATCATTCAAAATTACTGATAACAGAACTGCTGAATCATGAAACTGGTGTAGAAGATGTTAAGCTATTTTAAGCAAATGAATGGTGCACGTTCCAGCCCCTTTCCTGTGTAGCTACATACAACTTCTATATTTAAAAAGGTCAAGGTCAGAAGCTAGAAAATGAGGTAATTTATTTTGTTTATATAGTCTTAATTTGCTCCCTTCCAACCACAGGAACATATTAAGAAACAGACTAGTACAACATTACAGATTTGCTCTTACAGAGTATGTGTTATCTTATACATAAAGCTTTTTTCTTTTACAACTCTTAATCTTATTCAGTGTTCATCTTGTGCTCTAAGTAAGTCTGGGGTCCTGTTGGACAACTGGTTGTGGCTATTTAGTTCAACATTATAGTGTAAGAGGACAGAACTAAGTTTTTAAAGCAACCATTATCTGGCATTTCCTTACATTGAATGCTCTGTTTCAAGCTTAACATTTTTTTGAAAAGGAAAAAAAAAATGGAAAAATGTTCATCATGGCTAGGGACAGATATTACACAAACTGGTATAAGTGATCAGAAACTGGTTCAAATCTGTAACACAACAGAAATTCAGGGCACATAAACCACTTTCAAAATGGCCAAAACAGGTTTAAGATAAACCTGGATGGATGTAGTATCAGACTTAACTGAGGTTAAATCAATTTATTAAACTTCTGTCCCAGATCCCTTACAGATTTAAGTTAACTAACAGTCCTCCAGCATCCCAGAATGCTTTGCACTTCTCCCACAAACCTCCCCTTACAGCCTGGGCTGGGTAGCATTGGCTCAAGCTGTCTGCTCCAGTTGTGCAGGAAAGTATGTGTTAGCATCCCCTGGCTTCTGGCCTGGGCCACTGCTGGCATGTGGCTGCATTTCCACAATCAAAAATAAATGTCTGTTCACTTGCTTATCAGTTCAATCTATGCAGCTTAGACTAGCCTGCAAAAATTGAATAGATTTAGCCTCACGCTTTTTGACTGTCTGTACTTATCCCTAATGATGACAATGACCCTTCCAAATATCATTAGTGTAACAGGGCCCTGCCTTCTAAGGTGACTGTAATGCTTCCTGGCAGCCACACAGAAACCCATTTTTTTCACTCCAGCTAACAGGTAAACTGCCCTATCCTCACCATGCCATGTTTTGATGGTAAGTTAATATAAATTGGGGAAGCAGGCCTCAGACTACTTTACTCTCACTAATTCCTTCTCCTTAGTCTGTCTAGGCCAAGCTTAACACACTCTGCATACAGCTCCTTTCGTTACTATATCCTGGAAGACCAGACTGAGTCTTCCATCCAGAAGCCACACTTATATAGGTTTAGGCTCTGGTCACCAGTCTTCCTTCCATTATAAGACACAAGAGCTCTTCATAAGCCTTTAGTGAGCTTTCTGCTCTGCAACCTACCTTCTGTACACTGTGCTCTGCATCACTCTCTTTATTCGAGTAACAGGGATAAGGAACTCCTGCGCATGTCTACATGAGATGCTTTACTGCTCAGTAAAGCAGTTTATTGTGCAGTAAGCATATGAGTCTACACGTGCACATGCTTACTACACTGTAAACTGTGCTACTCACAAGTAAATTTGCTACCTGCAAATGCAAGTACCAAATTTAATCATGAGTAGTTACTGTGCAGTAGTGCATGTGTAGATGCAAACTGGGAGATGCAAATTTGCTTCTGGTCAGCCCTGCCACTAGGGGCCAGCCAGAGTTCAGCCCCAGGGCTCTGGGGCTGGGATCTTCTCCGGCTCTGGGGGAGGTGGGGTGCAGCTTCATGGCAGCCCCAGCCCCAGGCCCTTAAAAGCCTGCAGGCAGTCTGCCATAGGTGGCAGAAAGACAGGGCTAATAGGCTAGCTCCCCTCCCCCCCCCCAAATGTGGGGCAGTGGGCAGGGCCGCAAGGCAGCTGGGCCACAGGCTCCAGGCAGCTGCGGCAGGGGCATGCACGCAGCCAAGACTGCAGTCCAACATGTGAATCACTGGCTGCCCAGCACGGAAGGGCAACCAATCAATTCTGTGAAGGGAATGGGGAGGGGGACCGGTCAAGGCCCCTGCAGTGAGGGAGAGAGTGGGGCACAGGTAGGAGCAGGAGCTAGGGTGAATGGGGCCCTGAGGCTGGATGGTGGGATGCTCAGAGCCCGGACAGCTCATCCAGGAGGCTGGCTCCTGCCAGGCCTGCCAGCACCTGGGCCAAGCTGTGTCCAGCTCCTGGTCACCAGGACCGGCTCCAGCTGGCTGTAGGCAACCCTGAACAGCCTGCCTGGACCCTGCAGGTACTGCAGGGCATCACCTTGCTGTGTGGTTACTAGTCCCACATGGTGCCTCTGTGGTCAGCACTGGGACAGCTGTGCAAATGCCCAGAGCTGGCATGGGAGCCACAATGGCATTGTCACTGAAACCATGCCTCCCAGAGCCCCAACTGGTCAATGGAGGAGACTGGCAAACTCATGGTTCTGTGGGTCAAGGCAGAGGTGCAGAGGCAGTTCACAAGGGATGGGCACTCCAATGTGCATGTTTATGAGGAGCTGTCAGGCTGGACATGGGAGCACAGTCATGATTGGTCGGTGTGGCAGTGCCACATAAAGGTCAAAGCTTTGCAAGCACAGTGGGTCACCATCACCAACCATAGCCATCAAGGAAGGAGTGCCAGCAATCCATGCCTTTTATGCAGCAATTGGATGCCATCCTCACACCCTGGGACCCAGGCCACAGCCATACTGAGTAATGCAGCATGGGAAGCCTGCCTGAGCCCCTACTATAACCTGGCACCCACAATGACGTGTTGCTGGGGGAGTGACCCTCGGGCCATCAGCAGCCCATCCCCCTGAGCTCCCTGCCCCAGCGTCCTCCACCGGGGGTCCAGCCAGCAGGATGGGGTCCAGGCAGCAGCTGCACGTGAGCTGGGGCCCTGGGACAATATGGTGAGACCAGCCAGGCAGTTGCTGTGGTTGGGAGAGCTGGCAGGGCCCAGATGGCCATGGGCCACGTGGCAGTTTCTGCAGCAGGCTAGCAGGGCCAGTGCAGTGTCCAGCAGGAGCCTAGGGCACTGGGCGTTGCTGCCAGGGGCAAGGGCAGGAGCAGCCATGGTGCAGGGAGGCAGAGGCTAGTGCCCAAGCTGCTGCATGCTGCTTGCATGCTATGCACACTGCTCCTGGCCAGCGTAGGGGCTGACCAAGGAGCAGGGAGTAGGGACGACTTTTAAAGATGGCCTTCAGCCACAGGCAGTTGTGGCTGAAGCCTCCAGCCCCTGTTTTGGCCCGGGTAGCAGGGGCCCATTGGAAAGCCCCAGGAAGCTTCCCTGAGCGTGTAAACACCTGCCCAGGAGAGTTTACTTGCGAGTAGTTTACTTGCAAGTAACCTGCTTCCAGATCAAATGCACATGTAGACACACTCCTGTTACATAAAGCAGGTCTAAACACAGTACCTTTTTATCAAGAGCAGAAATGCATGCTACGTGAACTAAAGGGCACCCAATAGCAATACAGTGATAGGAATTTTACTTAGAGAATAACAAACTGATATAGAGTCTTTCAACTCAGCATTTATATCAGTTTCAGACAGAGAGAGATGTGGGAATTAGGATTCCTTAGTCATCTTCCTGACTGAGGAGGAGAGTAAGCACACAGACTTCAATTCATTTTAAAAAGCTGTGTGGCTAAGTAGATAAGTCTTTGGCTTGATGCATTAAAGACAGGGTTCTCTCTCAGTACTGACAGAAATTGAACCATTACCACATTGGTAAAGTAAGGATATTCTTGTATTCTAAGGTCTGGGGTCTTATTGCTAAGTGCTGCAAAGTATGCAGAGGGTCTATCTACATGGCACAATACAGAGTTGTCCAGAGGCCTGTTGAGAAGATCTATCAGCCTGGATGAAGCATGGCCTCGATGTAATTGTGATGCTTCCACTATCCAAGATAACTTGGACTTCTGCACAGCACTTTGTTGTGCCATGTAGACATACCTAAAATGGTTAGCATTAGTTAGAAAAAGAATTACTTTACAAGTCATAGTCTCTTTCCGGCTTCCCCCACCAGTGCTTGAAGTGTGAAGCCATCCCTACCAAAAATGGAGGTCTGAAAATGTATAAATTAATGTGGTAGAGTTTTAAACAACACATGACTAGGCTGAAAGGGAAGTTCAGGTGGCTTAATTTTAGTGAATGGGTGGGGGCTCAGCTTTCAAGATTTTTGGAGACACTGCCCAAAGATAAAGGGGCACTTACTGATGCCATTTCTTACCTACAACTCAAATTACATGGGGTACAGGAAGAAGCTCAATGCTATACTTCCTAGCTTAGCATGTAGCTGATATCCGTCAGGGATATGCTTGCTGTGGACATATTGTACAGAGACTTTAGCAATAAGTATCTAAGAAACTTAGAGTGTATGCAAAGAGCAATTTTCAAAGACATATAATGAAGCCAAACATGGGCAGCATTTTAGGGAGATGCACAAAAAACCCCTTTGTGACCTCAAGACCACTTTGCCAACACAGGTCGATCTTCCTGCTCAAATCCTCTTGAAAGAAAAATATGTCAGGAAAGACATCCATGTGTTAGAGGAAAGCTACATTGTTTTTGCTGAATGTGTTACAGACACCTATGTGTTATTTATCCTTAAACTGATGTTTAGAGGAAAGCTACATTGTTTTTGTTGAATGTGTTACTGATATACATTATTTATTTTTAGAATGTTACAAAGCCAAAATATTCCCCCCAAAAAGGTAAAATTGAAGCTAAAAATCTTTAGATAGGTTAGCAGATAGGTAAGAAGGAAGGAAGGAGCATGCAGGCAAGCAACGCACCAACATACCTACAGGCTAGATGGTGCCAATTTGACTAGCACCACAACCAAAAGGAACCTAGAGAGTAATAATCGACCAGCAGCTGTCAGTGGGATGCTGTAGCCAGCAGGGCAAACAACATGCTGGCATGCATCAACCGGCGCATCTCATGTAAAACCAAGGAAGTGATTCTTCCACTGTACTCAGCACTGGTGAGACCGCAGCTGGAGTACTGCGTCCAGCTCTGGGCACTGTATTTCAACAAGGACATGGAAAAACTTGAGTCCGGAGAAGAGCCACCTGTATGATCAGAGACTTGGAAGCAAGCCATATGAGGACAGGCTGAGGGACTTGGGCCTCTGCAGCCTAAAACAGAGAAGGTTCAGAGGGGAGTTGGTAGCAGTTTACTGCTACAACAGGGGAGTACATCAAGGGCTCAGTGAGCAACTGTTCACCAGGGTGCCCCTGGGGAAAACCAGGAGTAATGGCCACAAATTCCTGGAAGACCACTTCAGGCTCAACTCTAGGAAAAACTTCTTCACAGTCAGGGTGTCCAGACTGTAGAATAAGCTCCCTCCAGAGGTGGTGCAATCACCTACCCTGGAAATCTTCAAGAGGAGACTGGACAGTCACCTCACTGGGGTCCCCTGACCCCAGTTGTCTTCTTGCCTAGTTCAGGGGGCCAGACCTGATGATCTTGCAAGGTCCTTTCCAGCCCCTTACAATCTATGAAGCAGATGGACAACTAGGTAGGCAGACTGGTAGGTAGACAGAAAGGCAGACAGGTTTACAGGCAGGTAAGTAGATAGGTAGGTACATAGGTAGCCAGATAGCTTGGCAGGTAGACAGATGGGTAAGTAGATAAGTACCCAGATAGGTAAACAGAAGGGCAGAAAGACAGAAGTAGGTAGACAGACAGACAGACAGAGTAGGAAGACAGGCAGATAAATAGACAGACAAGTAAATAGGTAGATGGACAGACAGACAGGTAAGTAGGTAGGTAAATACACAGGTAGCTAGGTGGGTGGGTAGACAGGGAAATGGACAGACAGAGTAAGAAGATAGGCGGATGGACAGACAAGTAAGTAGGAAGATGGACAGACGGACAGGTAAGGAGGCAGACAGACGTGCGGGGCGGTGGGGCAGGTTTCCCTGCCCGCAGCCACTGGGCTCAGGCGGCCCCGGCCCCGGCCGCTGCAGAAACCATGGCGGCCCCGCGCCGAGACCCCGGGGCGGTGGCAGCAGCGCTGGGCCGGGGCCGGGGCCGGGGCCGGGGCTGGGCGGAGGGCAGGAAGGGGCGGGCAGCGCGGCGCCGCCAACCCGGATACAGACGCGTCGGGGAGCGCGGAGCCGGAGCCGCTCCGGATCCCCCGCCCGCAGCCCTTGGGGAGCCGCCGCCGGCGGCCCATGCGGGAGGCCGGGCCGGGAGCGGGCCGGCCGGGCCATGGCGCCCATGGGCATCCGCCTGTCCCCGCTGGGGGTGGCCGTGTTCTGCGTGCTGGGGCTCGGCGTCCTCTACCACCTCTACTCCGGCTTCCTGGGCGGCCGCCTGGCGCTGCTCGTGCTGGGCGGCGGCGCGGGCGCGGGCGCCGTGGACCTGCGGGACGTGCTGGCGGCGGCGGTGCTGGCGGCGGCGCAGGGCGGCGACGAGGTGCGGCGGGTGCGCGAGGCCGACGCGCTGCAGGAGCGGGCCAAGGGCAAGACGCGCGAGGGCGCCGAGGAGAAGCTGACGAGCGGCGACCTGCTCTCCAACCGCAGGATGGTCTCGCTGCTCCGCGCCGCCTTCCCCGGCCTGCAGGTGCGTCCCGCCGGGCCCGGGGTGGGGGCGGCGGCGGGGAGCACCTAGGTACAAAGGGAGGGAGGTGCACGGAAGGACAGTCGGGGAGGTAAGTACAGGGGTCGGATGACACTGGGACTCGGGGGCGGGTCTGCGAAAAAAGTTAAACCAGTTCATTGATGAACAACTCCACCTAAGTGAAGGAGCAATCCAGTAAGAGCCCCCTCCCCCACCCCCTTATGATTTTCAACTCTTACAGGGGGGCTCTCGTCTCTTATAGGGGGCTCACCCCCCCCCCCAGCTCCCCCTTAATTCGCACCTTGAATAAATAAGTAGATTGGTAGGTAGGTAGACAGATGATAATTTGTCTACTTATCAGCTGTCTTTCTGTCTACCTACCTACCTACCTCAGGCCTAGTTGAGTGTGGGGCCCCAAGAGCCCTGGAGGTGGGTCAGATAGATCTACCTACTTACCTACCTTCTGTCTTTCTATCTGTCCCACCTCCAGGGCTCTTGGGGCCCCTCTCTCCACTAGGCCTGCAGGGTAAGTAGATAGGTGGGTTGGTAAGTAAGTATGTAGACAGAAAGATAGTTATGTAGGTAGGTAGACAGCTTCCCCCTGCACCACCTCAGGGGCTGTTGGGGGTATTTCCCTCAGGCCTGTGGCTCCAGGCTTTGTCACACATTCATTTTAGACAGCTCAGGGAGCTCTTAACCCCCCACAAAGAGGCGGAAGCTGGCTTTAAGCACCCGTTGGGCATCAACGTGAATCCTCATTACCCAACTCCAATGTGTGGCTGCTCCCCAGAGATGAGCTGCCCGCACTTCAGTCCTTCAGCATCCCAAGATGCAGTGTCCCCTCTCCCTTACCATCCTGTTCTGTGTGGGCCACTCACAGCTGCTTGCCAGCCCGCTAGTGACAAGTCACTGCTCTGCAGATTGGGGGCAGTCTAAAGGTTTTTAGGCTGAACATGTGACTAGTCTAAATTTGAGTTAAATGTAACACCAGTCAACATCTGAGAAGCTTAAAATGTAATGTGCAATGGGGCTGTAGGATATGCTCTGATGCCATCAAAAAGGCAAAAATAATGTTGGGATTATTAAGAAGGGAATTGTAAACAAAACTGGAAGTATCTTGATACCCCTTTATAACTCTGTGGTGTACTTGCACCTTGAATACTGTGCCCAGTTCTGGTCCCCACACTTGAAAAGGATAGGGAAGAATTAGAGAAAGTCCGTAGAAGGCAACAAAGTTGATCAGTGGTATGGAGGGGCTTCTGTATAAAGAGAGACTCAAGGCTAGGCCTATTTGGAAAAGACATGCTTGAGCGGGGGGGACATGATCAGGGTTTACAAAATAATGAATGGTGTAGAGAGAGTCAGTAGGGATTTGTTATTTACTCTCCTCACACAATACAAGAAATAAGGGTCACAAAGGGAAGCAAGTAGCTAGTAGGTTTAAAAACTCACAAAAGGAAGCTCTTGTTAAAGTGTAGGACTCCTTGGCAGCAGATGTGAAAGCTGACAGTGTAGCCAGATTCAAAAAGGGTTTGGATACATTTTTGGAGGAAAGGGGCATCAGTAGCTATTGAGCATGGGAGTTAGGGTTACAGCCTCTGATTTGGAATTTTTTAGGCCTTAAATGCTAGAGACTGCAAATGAGAGAGAAACAGTGGGGATTGTGGGGGGGGGAGGAGGGGGGAACCCATGTCATACCCAGTTCACTTTCTGTTCAGCGTCTGCTCTGCCACTGTGTGACACAGGCCTATTAGTCACATAACAGGAGCATAGGTATTGCACCCACAGAGGAGATGGTTAGCCCTGCCCTTTGTTAGAGGGAGGCTATCTGGTGTTTGTCCACTGATTACTTGGGACAGTGTAATGATAGCAGGGACAGGAGTGAGGGTCAAAAGTGCTCCAAGGGGGAATCCCGAGCGCAGACCACGCTGGCCAGTGCCAAGTGGCCCTCTAGCAAGTCCAAGGAGCCAGTGGACACTGTCCAGTGAACCTCTGCCCAGAGACATGATTGAATATGGGACAGGAAAATGGCCCTGCAGTCCCCAGGGCCGGGTCCTCCTTGCTGGAGCCTCCATCCTGGTTAGATAGATGGCAAGCTTGATGGGCTTGGGGATAGGGAGTATATACAGCAAAAGGTGGGGCAAGTAGTACAGCCTGAACCCCAGCAAGCTGCGTGACACAGAGCTTTTGATTTGGCATTCCAGAACATAGGCCAAAGCCCAGCAATTAGAACTATGAGCCCCACTATTAAGGGCACGTCACTGATCACTTGGGACATAAAAAACAAAATAGGGATGGGAGTGCCCACTGACCCTTAAACAAGTCCAATTAGCCAGTTTAAAATTAGAAAAAAAATACAGCTCATCTTCAAATGACTTCTTTTTATCCTTTTTGCAGCGTTTTTCATCTGTCCTTCCATGGTGGGCTCAAGCACAGTATGTTATGATGGGTGTGCTCTGACTAGCTCTCTGTCATTTAAGTTGAGGAATTAGATTTGGCCTGTATAAACTCGTATACAACTTGAGATGCCTTTGTTTTGGGGTTTTTTCCCTGTAGCTGTCAAACATCTGCATCTCTCATTGACTTCTGAAAATTGGGCCCTAGTGTCAAGTCAGGTACCCAAATCAGAAACCATTCTAGAATATTTTGGCTTTTGAATAGCTAGGAAGAAGAAACAGTATCAAATGACGCTTCGGGAGGAACTGGAAAAATAAAGATAATAGATTTTTTGTGGCAAATTATAGCCAAAGGGAGAAAAAATTAGCTTATTCCCTGATGCATATAATCCTGAGGAAACATGGGTTTCATTCCTTTAAAAGTAAATTTAACAGTTTCCTTGGAGCTAGCAACTTGGCTTTTATCTCCTGTCCATTGATAAATGAATACCTTTAACAAATCCCTTGAAGTTAAATTGAAGTGTTTTGAAATTCTTACAGAAAGTGCTATAGTGGCAAGTACTATTATAAATTTTAAAGATCTCGTAATTGCTTTCAACTTGTCAAAGACAACCAGGAAGCAAAAAGTGTCAAGCACCTATTTTATACCAGTATCGCACACACAGGCAGGCCTAAGAGTAATAATTTGACACCAGTTTTGTTAACTTCTTACGCTTCATCCCATTTACAGACTTTAAAGAGCTAATGCATTTTAACTTTTCACAGTTACAGTGTAAATTGAAATGATGTACTTTGAGGGGAAGGACATCTAAGAGAACTTGCCTGCCTGCCTTATTATATGTGACCGCATATATTGTGTTCTCTCTCCTTCCTTTTTTCCACTTAATACATCTAACAAAAATTTTTAAGAACATAAAGAAAATATTTGGGGTCTTTTATTTAAGTCATTGACTTCATGAAGCCTAGACCTTATTTTTCGAGTGGTATGTCAAATACAAGATCTGACAAGGACTCAGTTGTTTGTTAGTTTTGACAAAATCTTTAAAATGCTTAGTCTTTCTGATGCCACGTGACACATTAAGTAAGGAACCAAAAGGAAACCCAGTGTTTTCCTAGATGTACAGTGGTGTGAGCTTTCTTGAGAGCATACCCTGGGCTTGGCACAGATGCTGAACAGATGCAGAAGGCTGCATACTGGGGACTTCCCCTGAGTCTAGGGACAAGGTTTCTCTTTTGTATGTATAGAAGGAATGGAGGTGGGGACATACAGCAGTTGGTTCACTGGCTCTGCTGTCCTTCCCTCTGTCCACCACCAAACCATAGCCCTGCAGATGCTCCTGGAAGCCAGGTGCCTGATGAGACTCACACAGGTGTCTATATCACTGCATGGTTCCCAGAAATTCTCACTGCTTTTGGAGAATTTCATTAGTTCCCTTTTTGAGAACTCAGTGCAGCTGATTAAAAAGAGGGGATCAGACACTGCCTCAAAGTGTGAACTTTCTGAACTAGGCCCTTGATTGCTTAATACCTTATTGGTGGCCAGCAACCTGCTTTAAGTCTGCTGCTGGATTGACCCAGTCTGGATTAGTGGCAGATAGGCAGGCACTAGGATCCAGCTGCAGCTGGTACTTTTTTCCCTCCATGACAGCACATGGAGAGTGGCAGGAGCCAAAGCTTCCCTTTGCCAAAGGCTGCTGATCCTGTAGGCTGGATCAGATGGCTCTGTGGGCTGTAGATTGCTGACCCTGCCTTACGTTGTCACGTATGTGCAAATTGTGGTCATAATGTTAGCAAATAATGGTGGCATTTTACATTTGCTTTTCATGGTTGCTTACAGCTACATAATGTGCGGGCCGGGAGCGATCCGGGCCCTTTTTCGCGCCGCGCGGGCTGTGGCCAGCAGCCCGGGCACGCTGGGTTGGAGAAAACAGGCAGCACGCTAGAATTAGTCACGGACACGTAATGGTTGATTCAAGATTGTTTACTTACACCGAAGATGGTCACGGTGTAGGCTGGACAGTTTCCCAGGCACAGCTCCGCTTAAATCCTCGTTTGAGGACTCAGATAATACTCAGATCTCTCCCACGGAGTTGTCGAGGCTCCGTGGATCCTTTTGCGAGCAGGGAGAGGAATACGTCGAGGATTGCGAACGGCGACGGAGAGGCTAGAGGCTGATCAGACCTCTGTTGCCTGCTTGAAATGCGCTGGGTCCGATGGGCTCCGCAGCGCTTAGAGATCTTCGCACAGCGTGAAGTCTCCTCCTGGTGTTCGTGGAGTCCTCCAACTTGGGCAGAAACCACTCAAGCTTTTTATACGGCTAGCAAGCCAATCACTAGCCGCCACGTGTGAATAATTTAACGCAAGCCAATAATGGGACTCGAATTATAATACAGATGGCGGGAACTCTTTGCAACGAGAATTTCTTAGCTGCAAAGAAGAAATGCACGCTGCAAAGAAAGCTACAAATTGCCGGGAAAATAATTCAGTGGTGCCAAAGCGCACACAAAACAAAAATCACACCCTTGGGTTGTGACACATAATATGTGTCACAATAAAGAATGGACACCTTTGTCTACATCTTGGTAGTTGTTAACTTTGAAAACTCTTCCTCAAAACTTGTTTGTTTGACATTATGCAAGATTTCGGGTTTTGCCGTAGTTACCTAGCATTACACAAGCATCCTGCGGTAAGAGCAGGGCTAAGGAACTAGTAAACCAGTTACATTTGTTATAGGAAAAACTTTGCATGTCCAGCCAAATACATTTTAACTGACATTTGTGCTCTCCAAAAGAAGTGTAGTGCTTTTTGTGGAAAACAGTAGAAGTCTGGAATCTTTTTTGGTCAGATTTATCACCCATAATATTTTCTCCTTTTCCCACACACTTCTCAATAGAAATTCCAAATTAAAAACTTCTGTTAATTTTATTTTTAATACAAGTTGATAGGAAAGTGTGCTTGAAGACATTGCATTGTAAACAAAGATGTTATTGAAAACAGTAGAAATTGCAGTCTAATGTGCCAGAAAACTTAGAATAACTGAAGTATATATTAACCTTATCTATTTAGCTCATACTTTCTGCAGATCTTTACATAGGTGTGAGATATCAAAAGCTTCGATACATACAGCTGTATGCAGTCTAGAGAATTGGACACTCTTAACAATTCCACATTTCCTAAAGACATGCTATTTTTGTCCAGTTCCTTGAGCAGTTTCTCATGTTGCGTGAATCCTGTTAATGTGTGTGGTTCTCTGTGGATCCTTTCTTTGCAGGGTAGGAGTCTGGTTTATGCGCAGGTTATCTTTGAAGAGAGAATCTCATTCAGTAAATTCATTTTATTATTTATTTTGCCTTATTATATTTTCAATATGATTGTAATTTTGTAGTGTTCAAAAATAGTGTAATTAAATAGTAAGAAAAGGGTTATTTATTTGATCAAAGTAAACAGAAGAACCAGTAAGCCAGTATAATTTTGGGTGTACTGTTTATATTCTGTGATATGTTATTTAACGTAAAAAAGATGAAAAGCGTGTAGGCAATCTGTACCAGAAGCAGATCATCTTGCTAAGACCTCATTATTCATAGAAAAGAAAGAATCAGACTTACTATAGGAATTGAAATAAACATTTAAAGTGTCTTGGATTCTTGACACTTCTAATTTCCAAAAACAGTATTCAAAATCTGTGGAAGTGAGGGTCATAGAAAATACTATACCTTTGGGTTTTTTTGTAGAAAAAGTGTACAGTGTCTCCAGTCTCTGAAGAATGTCAAAAAACAAACAAACCCCTGCTTCTACAAGTTACTGGAAACTGATGTAAGCTACCTAAATTTGCATCGGGTTGAGTGAGACAGTTAAATTGGAGCAAGGAACAGAGCAGGGCATACTCTTTACTGAGTATTATTAAATATTTGTATTGCAGTTTGTCCTTTGGATGCCTTTCAGGATTGTGTGGGTTGGTAGGCAAACATAAAAGTTTGCCACAAGGAGTGTACTGTCTTAGAATATGATGTATACTGACATACTAAACGTTACTTTAAAATATTTTGTTTGCAAAGCCAGGCATTTAGAAAGTAAAAAAATGTTTAGAATTTAAAGATGCCTGTGCCATCTTAGTTTTCACCAGTGTCAGTGAAATTAAAATTTTAACATCTTGGAAAGTAAGTTGAGGGCTTGAGTTCAACCCATAGCTATAAGGAAGTAGCTTCTGTTAAGGTATATAGCATTATATTATTTTTCCATACTGCACATAATAAAGTGTATCTTGCCACATACCAGCTGTGAAGTTCTAATACTTTCATGCTTGCCATATCCAAATCAGGTTCCTGTGATGTTCTGGGAAGTGATGCTATATTTCACAGGCAAAATTCCAGTTTTGCTCTTGGATGGTAGATATGTTATGCTTTTAACAGTGGTCCAGAAATGACAATTTAAATATAGTTGGTGACTTTTAATAGCAACATGTTGGCCACTTGGTGCCATGTTGCTCCTAAGCAGCTGGTAAAGGGAGTGTTGTCTAAATAAAATACATGGTATGGAAAATGTTCCCACTGAAAATATTTGTGGAGAATGACAGTATTAATGACTGCATTGTGCAAGTGAGTTATAAAGCCAAATGTTCTAAAAACTTAATGGGTATTCTTTCAGTATATTTTGTTGTTTTATTTTGCACCATTTTTTTTTCTAATGGGACTACTACTCTCCTGGATCTGGGTGATTAAAATGCTTTCGTGATTCAGGTGGTCAAAAAGCAGACCCCTGCAAGTTTGTAAGTAGAACAGCGAACTGAGTGTTATTTGCAAATAAACTATTGTAAGGTAAAAGAAGGCAAAGTTTAACCTGCATCATTCCTACAAACTGCCTCTGTGCTTTTACCCCACAGTAGAAGAAAACCTGGATAATTGAATATACAGGATCAGTTATATTGAAGGAACTGATGTGACATCCTCATTCCCTTTCATCTCATGGTAAATTGTTCATGTGTCCATACCATGAGATGTAAACCTTTCCTTAATAGAAATTGTCTGAGATTGTATCCTTTAACATCATCTTTGAATTGGTAGTTAGTGAGTATGCTAGCTGTCTGCACTAAGATGAAATTCAGGCCTGTAATGGTAATGTATTCTATGATTAACTGATTAAGTGTACTTCAATTTAGCAGGTTGTATACTTTGCTTTTTTGCAGATATTTTTAAGTGAATTTCGCTGTACCTTCTGGGGTGTGGTACTAAATAGTACTATTTTCTTACTGCGCTGAATAACAGATCTATTTGGGCTCTTCATGCTCAGCTAATCTGCCTCTTTTCTGCAGTTTGTAAGAAGTGGTGTAAGGGCTGATGGTGACTATTTAGCAATGTGAATGGTTTTCCTCTTTCTAACGGAAAGAGCCTGTTGCCTCATTGTATAGGGCACTAAATAATCATTATTTGACAAGCTTTGATCTCTATTAACCTGTCAACTAAGGACAAGATGATTCCTTGTATATTTTATCTTTTCAGATATCTATTTTCATTATTTAAACAGCCTGCTGGAGATTGACAGGCCTTGGTGTCACAGAAATCACACAGTAGAGTGACTTTCTTTCATGAGACAATGGTAACCTAAATTCATTTTGTGGAGTATGTGAAATGTGGTGCTGGTTTCAGTCTATTTCCTGGCAGATATGTATCCAAATATATTTAACACATCTTGCCAGTCAGTGGTTGGCCTTTGACAGTCTGCTGGGCTGTAGACCAAATGACTATCTTGTTCCTAGAGGAGTGACTCTGAGGCAATGGATTAAAGTATATAAAATGAAGCCTTTGATCTTTGAGAAGGCAGCATACTGGCTGAGGGAAGGGACCCAGAACCTTGTGCCAAAAATATGGTAGAACTCATGTCCATTTATGCATAATTCCTGACACTGTCACTTTTAAATATGAAATGCTGTGTTGTAGGAGCTGCAGAATGATTCAAATTAGCTTATGAAATGCATTCTGAAATTACTTCTTTAAAAAGAAGTATACCGTAATTTCTCACATACAGCATGCCCCATAACATAATATATACCTTATTTTTTTTAAAGGCAGAATGAAGAAAGTATTTTTCCAGAGTTGTTTGGCTGCTTAGAAAAGGGACAGTGTCTAACCTTCAGCTGAATCACCTTCCCTATTTTGCCTAACTAAAGCTGAAACCCTAGGTAGTACTGAAAACTAGTCTCCATAGGTGGATCTATTTTTTAAGAGCTAAAGAGTTTCCAGGAAATAGGGGGAGAGAGAGAGAGAGAAACCAGGAGCAGCTAGCAGACAGCTAAATTACCCTATGAAAGGTTAGCTTGATTGGTAGAACATCAAGATAGTTAAAAAGGAGAGACAATAGTTAACACTGTGGATTGAAGTACAGTGAACCATTATATAAATTGACCCCCTCAGTTGTCTGAATAGTAATACCACAGCTGCTGCATTGTGGAGCAGAAATTGAAGTGGGTGCTTCTGTCCATCAGAAAATCTGCTTCTCTGCTTGATACATATACTCCAATTTTCCGGGGAAAGGGTGGGTGGGTGGGTTGTGTGTATATGTGAGGAAACCACATGTGATATGTAATATGTGATATAATTCTAAAGGTTTAAAACTAATAAGGCCTAGTAAATGAATAACCAGTGTTAGAGCAAAAATAAATCCCTGAATTAATATTACATAACTGGACTCTCAAATAACTTTTGTTGTTGTTGCTGCATCGACGCATTTGTTAAATGGATTATTTACCCTGCCATTCACAAAATGTAGTGCTGGGAAAGTTACAGCAATTACTCATATGGATTGCTGATACTAGGGGAAGTGGGGAGTAAAGAAATAGCTTTAACTTATTTGATTTTTAGCATACAAAAAAGTGCCTATGTATTTTTGTTCCTTTTGTTATAGAGTAAACTAAAATAATAGGCATAAATCAAGAGTGACAGCTCTTCCTAATACAGTGACAGCTCTGCTGAAACACTGTCACAGTGACACTCCTTATAAACTGGGCCATGTAAAGTAGTGCCCATCTCAAAAGCCTAAATGGGGTTCTTGCTTTTTACAAGTAGTGCGTTTCATTTAATACTTTACAGTAAGCTGACTAGAAAAATGTTTGCTCTTAAATGGGTTCACTCTGAACACAAATTAATGCTTACACATTTAAAAGACGTAAAAACAAAATCGAAGTCAAAAGGAGACATGAGATGAGCAAAACTGCCGTCTTGCTGCAAAACCAAAATGTTCAGTATTGACGAAAATCATTACTGTAGATGGAGTGAAAACTTAGCACGAAAGTAGCTGCTGCTTTATTGATTTGGGGCTTTATTTGATTTGGAGCTGCAGTGCTGAATCATGCTTAATGGACTCTTATTTCCTAGATATTTATTCCTGTTTTTAGAAATAGGATGCTTGGTTTTACATGTTCTAAAATTTGGGAGAAACTCTTCTCCTGTGTTGTTGCCATACGAGGTGTGCACGTGCTCTGACTTGCTGAAGAAGGGAGAATTGCTTTAACAAGTTTTAGTATGTCCTCACCTTCACACAAGATACAATGGTGCATATGAATGCTGGAGAGAAATGAGGCAGTGTTTCATCTTGTTATGTAAGTATTTTGAAGGAAAAATAACGTTTGACCAGAGAAAGTTAAACTGTCTATATGACAGCATGTCTGACAAGGAATGGGGTATAACTCAAGTGAGATACTCACTCTGTGGTTGTAGAATGTTGTATGTATGCCAGTGGTCTTCAACCTTTTTAAGTAGGAGATCACTTTTTGAATTTAAAAGCAATCCAAGATATACCTCCTCCTCCCCCTCCTGCCCAGCATGTAAATCTGGGGGCGGGGTAGATTGAGGCAGAGGGAGAAAAAATTATTTGGGGGTAAGCACCCCCAGCAGGTAAGTCTGTGGAGGGAGGGGAAAGGGCCATGCTGGGATAAGGCACACTGAGACCCCAGCCCTAGCCCCACTCCCTCTCTCACTGCTGGGGCCTTGATCTGCTCCGTGCCCCCCCTGCCGCCCCACCCCAACAGCAGTGTGGGAGGGAGTGGGGCTGGAGCAGGGAGATGCCCTGCAGGCGGGCTGGGATGGAGCTGTGAGCGACTCGTCCGGGGGGGGGGCACACACCCCAGGAGGGCACGGGGACACCTGCTCCCAGATCTGCATGAAGCAGGGCAGGGTAGGCTGCATCTGCAGGCTGGGGCCAGGCTGTTCCTGGAGGAGGGCTGGCCCACGCTGCACTTGGGCTGGGCGGTGGCTGCAGAGGCACTAGAAGCGGGGCTGCAGCTATTAAAAAATTCTCTGTAGCCCCCACCCAACCCTGCTCTCAGAACCACCGCCACCCACCCCAAACAGTGTGGCCCAGCCTCCTCCAGGAACAGCCCAGCGCAGCCTCCCAGGCTGCAGCAGCAGCTGCTCCACCCTGTGCAGATCCTGGGCACATGGCCACCATGCCCTTGTTTGGGGGGAGGGGAGGGGCAAGGGGAAGGGAAGACTACTGCACTGTTCCCAGTGGGGGGCTGGCCTGCACTGTGTTCAGGGTGGGCAGCAGCAGCACTGGGAAGGGGGTTGGGGGGGCTACAACAAATTTTTGGGTGGCTGCAGCCCCCTCCCCCTCATCGGCCCCGTAACCCTGCTCCCAGCACTGCCACCGCCTGGTCCATGCACAGCGTGGGCCAGCCCCCCTGCTGGGAACAACTCAGCCACAGCTGCAGCCCACCCCACATGCAGCTTCAGGGGCACACAACCCCTGTGCCTCCTGGGGTGCATGCCCCCCACCTATGCCCCCGGATGAGCCATTTGTGGCTCCATCTTGCCTCACCTCAGCTGCAGGTCCTGCCCCCGCTCCCTCACTGCTGTTGCAGCCACCTGCACTGCCCCACGTTTGGCGGGGCACTTACCCCGCCCCCGATCAGTGTGCATCAGAAGCAGCTTCCATTGTGGGCTGGGCTTTGTGCCCCAAGCCCTGCTGCAGCTGCCCCAGGAGCAGCCAGATGCCATGTGCATCCCACCACTGGGCTGAGCTGGACCTGCATATGCCCAGCTGCAGCAGGGCTTCAGGTGCAGTGGCAGCTGCCTCTGTCCCACACAGAAATGGGGGCGGCCACATGGCCCCAGGAGCCCCCGGGAGAGTGATGGGAGCCCCCCCCACCCCTAGATGACCCCCCCCCTCAAGCTCCAATCTTCCCACCACCCAGCTGGGTTAGGGCCCCACTTACCTTCTCCTGTTTCTGGCAGGGCTACATTGTCCCTCCCTCACCATGGGGGCTTCAGTCTGGCCCCCATCCCTTCCCTCCCCCAGATTGACCTGTGTGCCCAGCCCCCCCACCTTCCCCGGCCCAGGATCAACTAAAAGAAGCTCCAAGATCGACCGGTTGGGGACCACTGATGTATGCTCTCAGAGGTGCACCATTTGGGTACTTTGTTATGGATTAGATTCCTAGAACTGGAAGCAGTACAAGGGCAGCCAAGACTATAATAGACTCAAGACAAGGCTGGGAGTGTGTGTGTGTGGAGGGGTAATAGCTGTGAGGGAAGTTATTAAAAGTTGTGGCAAAACAATTTTAGCATTTTACAGAATCTTTTGCCCTCTGTGCCTTCTGGCATCCAGTAAATTGGTCTTGCTGGCTAACTTTTTTTTTATCAATGAATCACAGGTGGGAATTCATCTTGACCCTGTTAGTTTGAAGATGCTTTTTAATATTACTGACTCATAAGATCCTGTCAGCTCCTGCCATTCTTGGCAAGGGCACACTGGCATGAAAGTATAAATCTGACTTCTGCACAAATGTTGCAGCATTCAGATCTCAAACCCAATGTTAAAATGCTTAAACTTCTCCAACTATAAACTGCCTCAAGCAACCAACTACCCAGTTACCTGTTTGATAATGTTCCACATGCCATTTTAAAAGTCCAGCATGGTTATTGAGTATCTTGTTAAACAGACTGTTTCTTTTTAAACTGGCTCCTTAAGAATAGCTGCCAGTAGGGTGGATAAAAATCAATGATTTTTTTATTTAAATAAGATTTTTTGGTTTAATTGCATTTTTTACTTTTTTAAGATGCTTTTTTAAAAAAAACCCCTCATATAAAGATAGTTTTAATTTAAGATATGTTAAAGCTTAAAGATATCATCATGGAATAGCGATTATTACTTCTAAATATATACTATTTGAAACAATAAATGAGAGAGAGTGTATTTTGAATAAAACAACCAAGGAAAGTGCAGTCGATGAACTGGCAATATTATCACGTGTTAAATCTTTCAAATTGCTAGTGCATTTAATATTGTTCCTATGTACTATGAATTGGGGCCTACAACCCTATTTCCGAATGTAAAATCCCACTAAAAAGAAATTACTTGTTATTCATGTTTGCAGATTTGTCCCATTACTCCTTAAATATACTGTTTGTTAGTTTATTTTTAAGTACACTGGACTCATAACTTGGCTGTCATTTAAACCCAGGTATTAGCACTCTACAGCCTGCAGGCTGGACCTGGCCCACAAAGGTCCAGTCTGGCCCAGGCAATTGGTGGCATGCAGCTGTATAATGCTGACCATCTCTTCTGCAGCCCTCTCTGCTGCTGCTCTCATACCTGCGCTTACCCTAGCTGCAGAATTTGACTTTCTTTGCTGTTAGATATGGGAATTGATGGTAAGGGTAAGCATAGACAGCTTAGTCGTGTGGTGTGCAGATTTTTCAGCCCATGGTATAGAATGAATCACAAACAGCAGCACACAGCAGCAAAAGGTTGCACACCCAGATCTAATCTACTGTTTCTTTCCTGTATTAATCAGTAGGTACATACCTAAATTGCGGAGATACAAAGGGTTTTTTTTGTGGCCCACTTACAGCACACAGAGATGATTTCCAGGGTATTTTGCAGCAGCCCCACCCCTCAGCATTGATTGGAGAGACCACGCCACTCAGCGCTGATTGGCAGAGAGGCCCCAGGGGGGAGTAGGGACAAGAGGTGGCTGCTCTTCATCTAGCCCTGCCCTTTGGTGCTGATTGGTGAAGAGGAACTTGCAGGGGGAGGAAGGATAAAGGGATAGGCACCATCTTGTCTGCTGACTTTTGTGCTGCCCTGCCAAATGGTGTGTTCCCCTCCAGGCAGCAAAGACCACTAGCTTCCATTGGGGAGCCAGCATTTTATATTTATTAAGGGTTTTTTGTTGTTGATTTTGTGGATTCTGTGAAAAATCCCGGATTTTTCAGTTCCCGCAAAATTGTGTAAATTAAGTAGGTCTCTATTAATTGGTAAAGGCTCTCTTTATATTACAAATGGATAGTATCTGAATTAATTAATTTTTACTATTTGGGAAATCTCACTATTTCTGGTTTGATTCCTTACCCTCTTTCTCTAAATGTTTAGCATAGTATAGGTTAACTGGATTTTGAATGAGAAGTCAATTCTTTCCCTCAATTTTGCATTTTCAGTTCCCACATTTGCTTTTTCTGAAACATTTTAAAAACTCTTAAAAAGCTACCAAAAGTATCTGACTAGTCAGAAACCTTTTTAGCTTAAATATTAAGGTTAATTCTCTCTCATTTGGCAGATACAGAGGCAAAACTACACCTCTACTCTATCCTTTCCAAAAGCAGAGTAAATGAATATTGACTATTTTTTCTTGTCACCAATACTAACTAGTAAGCAAGCCTGTTTGTAGAGTGATATGATGCTACAAAGACTTCATAAAGTGCAGTTGAGGAGTAGCTCAGCACCAGATAATGAACCACTGTGAGAATCTTCTAATTCTTTATGCAGACTGGACTGTGACTTGTTTGTTCAGATCGCTGGATTTATCCACATAATTTTTTTTTCTTTTTAGTAAGTTTATGACTTGCATCTCTTGTTCCTGAGCAATCCTAGATTTATCTCTTACTAGCAAGCTACGAACAAGAATGTCTTCAATATAAAGAACTATTTTTTTTTAATGCCTGGGAGTGCTTCTGTTGGGTAGAACACACAGCTTGTTCTAGTCCAGATGTTTCCACTGAACCTTCTGTTCTGAGCTTTCGTGAATAATTTTCTTTAATTCATTGTGAGATTTAGATAGGCCACTAACTCATTTTTAAGTCATTCTAAGCTTGCATGGTGTAGTTAGGTTGCCTGATTTATGTAGGAAAATAATTGGTAGTCTTTCAGTAGTAGTCTGTCCAGCATCCTGAATAGATGCTGTTTTGAGTAATGCATGCCAGCATTACTGTTTGGAGACTTTTCAAAAGAAAAAAAAAAACAGCCTATAGAGGCTTTTATAAAAAGTAAAGCATAGGGATAAAAGAGGAAGGGCAGACCATGGTTTACTAAGTAAATGGCAGTTTGGCCACGTTATGTGGGGATATCTCTGCAATCTTGTTCTCTGTATTGGTGACAGGGGAAATTTTGTATCTGCTTATCAGTGAATATAGAATTTTCCTGGATTGTGCCTTAAAATGCTTGCGAGTTAGAAGGATAATTAAAAATCTGTGACAGCCCATCAGGTATAGCCAAAAATTGTCTCAGAAAGTTTCTGTGTTTTCTCTGTTAATTAGACATGTGCTGATATATCAGTTGGATATCGGATTGGCACTGATAAACAGGAAATTTACGTTGTCAGCTACTGGCTTTTTTGGCTGCTGTAGCTGATTATGCTCTTTGATAACTATAATTAATTATGCCTTTTGGCCGGGGCCCCTGCATGCCTGGGTTCTCTCCTGCTCTCAGGCCTGGGGTCCCCAGATGCCTAGCTTCCCTTGGGAAATGGTGGGTTTCCTCCTGCAGGCAGGCAGCATTCTAGCCTGCAAGGGGTCCTGCTTGGGGCTGCTGGGAGCGAGACACAGCTGGCATGCATATGCATGGCCACATGCATGCACGTGGCCAGGAGTACAGCCAGGCAGCTTGGAGAGCAGCTCCTTGCAGATAAGTCTATAGAAGGGAACAGACTCGGTGGGGAGCAGATGGAGGCCCCCACAGTGACGGAGGGAGTGGGGTTGGGGATGATGCCCAGCCAGGGTAGTGCATGGGACCTGGGGCAGGGAGTGAGACAGAGCAATGGGTGGCTCATCCAGGGGATGTGGCAGGGACAGCTCCCTGCCACTACGTGCACCCCCAAGGAGAGGCTATGGGGGCATATGCCCCCCCCCCCCCCGATTTGTGCACAGGATGGATGCAGGCTGCTTACTGTGGGCTTAGGGCTCTCTGCTCTGGTGCCTGTACCTCAGGAGCCCTGCACCAGCTGCACACCCCTTGCCCACCTGGGAGTAGTGGGAGTAGCGCGTTTTGCCCCTGCTGCTGGGTGGGCAGGGGCACGCACCTGGCGCAGGCTCCTGGGGCAAAGGCAGCAGAGCAGAGAGGCCCAAGCTCACAGTGGGCAGCCCACATCTGCCCTCACCCCACTCAGTTCTGCTCTGCTTAAAAGCATCCCCGTGCTCAAAACCTGTGGTGGCAGCACTTGAACTAAAGCTCATTCAATGAGCTCATTCAATGAGCTTTAGTTCAAGCGATTAATCAAGTCTGCTCTGCATGGGAGCCAATGTGCACCACGCTGCGCTACTTGCAGTTGTATAAGCAGTGAAATGTGTGTCACCATGGAGAAAATAGCAGCAGTGTGCTTTTGCACTAAAGCACTTCTGAGGTGTTTTAGTTCAAAAGCACACTGCCGCCATTTTCTTTGCACCGACATACATTTCACCACTTATACAACTGCAAGTGTCGCAGCATGGGGTGCTTGTCAAAGCGCTGGGTGCTACGGCACTTGCATATGTAAAAATGTCTTTAAAGGCTTATCCAATTAGAGTTGGATGGTTATCCACCAGAAACAACCAATACATGTGGATCTGCATGCAAAAAGTGGATGCAGTGTTCATAACCTTTCTCCTGTTGTAGGCAAATCTGATACAGAGCATTATGCTGGTGTACGACAGATTTCCATGGAGCATTTTTGTGTTGCATAAATGTCACAAATGCTAGAAATGGTGCCCATCACATCCTGCCACACACCGTTGATTTGATAGGTACCCTTTTCCCCAGATTCTGAAAGTGAATTGCTTTCAGCTAGGGTTAGCCATTAATTATTATATCATGTTGCAAAGATGTTAAACAAAAGCACTATTCTAAATTGATGGATGATTCCTGCTAAATGGAAATATTGTCTATTCTGTAGGGAAAACAAAATTTTTCTACAGGCTCCTGTTTTGTTCTGTTGTAAAATGTATAGATTACTTGTGCTGCCTTTTTTGAGTAATCAGATTTTTAACTTTCCCACCCCCAGCAATATTCTTCCTGGAAAGTTTATTGTATAGTACCAGATGTTTGATTTTTTTTTTTTTTTTTTTTTTCCCCCCCTTCCTCCCTCCCCAGAGCCTGAGATTCTGTATGCTTGGGAAACAGCACTACAGAACACTAAGCATTAGTTTTACATCAAGTGACTGAGACAACATATGGTTTTTCAATCATTGTATTTCCATATTTTTCTTTATGAATCATAATGTGAACAGCCACTACAGTTTTTTTTTTACATGATGACCAGTTACAGCTGATGATTCATTTATAAGTTCTAAATGTCTTGCTGATTATCTTTGGCCTAGATTAAGAAATTATATAAAATGTAGGGTTGACAGCATCATTTGTGAAAAGAAAATGTTGAAGTGTCTCATTAGTACTTGTCTCCCGTTGCATCACAACTCTTACCCAAAGGCCACTGATGGGAATAATGGTTGCTTTTTTCCTTTCTTACCAATCTCTTATTTTCTCATTATTTGTATCCATAAATTTGTGCAGTGAACTGTGGAACGAGTAAGAATCCATTATTATAAAAATTCTATAATTCAGCAATAACTGACATCATTTAGGTAGAGGTGCTTTACTTGTGAGGTCCCAGAATAAAATACTTCAACTTAATCTGAATTGCCATGTGATTTTGATTGCTGTGGCATATTGCAACTCTTAGTCTCTGTACATATCTCTTTAGGGAAAAATGCTTTCTCTTCCTATGTGTGCCTAACTCTTAGAAAGTGATGACCAAGTTGGTCAAGTTTGGTCACTCTCAGTATCATTGAACAAGTTGAGGTCACTCAGAGTTCTCATCTATACTGGAATTTGGAGAATGCTTCTCATTTCAGTAGGACTGGGCTATTTGTTCATTTTTTCCTGCCAAATAAAACTATGTTCAGTAAATGGAAATGGAAATTTGATAATCCAGGTATCATAGAATCATAGAAATTAAGGGCTGGAAGGGCCCTTGAAAGATCATCAAGTCCAACCCTGCTGCTCTGGGCAGGAATACTGCTGAGATCAAATGATCCCACCAAAGTGTCTGTTCATTCTCCTCTTAAAGACTTCCAAGGTTGGGGACTGCACCACCTCCTTGGGAAGTCTATTCCACATTTTGATCACTGTTACCATAAATAGTTTCTTCCTTGCATCCAACCTGAAACGATCCTCTAACAGTTTATGGACATTGCTCCTTGTCCTCCCATGGGGTGCCCTAGTGAACAGTCTTTTTCCCAGCTCCCAATATTCACCCCTTACATACTTACAGATGGCTACCAAGTCCCACCTCAGTTTTCTCTTCCCCAGGCTGAACAGTCCAAGATCTCTTAGTCTTTCCATGTAAGGTTTGTCCTCCAGGCTCTTAAACTTTCTTGTGGCCCTTCTCTGGACCCTTTCAAGATTCTCCACGTATTTTTTGAAATGCAGTGCCCAGAACTGGACACAGTACACCAGCCGGGGTGTCACCAATGCTGAGTAGAGAGGAAGTATCATTTCCTTAGCCCTTCTCACAACACATCGTCTAATGCTTCCTAGTATGATGGTCCCTTTCAGCCATCATGCGGGCCAGAACATCTCCTCCTAACCTATATTTGTCTCTGGTTACTTCTACCCAGATGAAGCACTCTGCATTTATCCTTATTGAACTGCATTTGGTTCCACTTCACCCACCTTTCCATCTTGTCCAGGTCTGCTTGGATACACATCCTATCCTGTAGCGTGACTGTTTTTCCTCTTAACTTAGTATTGTCCACAAACATGGCCAGTGTGCTTTCTATTTTCTTATCTAAATAGCTGATAAAGATGTTGAATGGCATGGAGCCAAGAACCAAACCCTGCGGGACACCACTCTCCACCTCCCTCCAAGACCTATACAGACCCGTCCACTAGCACTGTGGGATCAACCCTTTAGCCAGTAATCGAGGACAGAGTATCTAAACTGGCAATCACAAGTTCAGAATATGTTCTGTTCTGACTGCTGTTTGTATTTTGTGTACTTCAAAGACATTATTAAGCATGGCTTCATGTTAACCTTCCCATAGAAAAGTGGCAAAGCATTACTTACTTTATTTTTACATGGTACTTAACTGAGAAGTTCTTTATGGTCATTTCAGGCAGAACTATGCCGTGCACCTTGCTCAGAGATAAGGATAGAACCCAGGATCCTTACACCGTGTGACAACTTATTTAGGTGGCAGTATGTTACATCTCCATCTAGCAACTGATCTAGTGTATTACTTTAAATTCCTTTCAGTTAAGTGATAATCCCTAACGTGCACAGTGGCTCACTCATGGTAGAATTTTGAAATAAAGACTGTAAGCATAACAGTGGTATATCTATTTCACATGGTAGAAAATGTCCTTAATATTATAAGATCTGTCATTCATGTGTTTGCAGATAAATGATGCTTATCTCAGCAAAACCCGAGAATTTTGTTTTGGTCATTTTGTTACATTTGAATAGTTTGAGTGACATTGTAATCCCTGAAGGTTGGGAGGTATTTTTTCATTGCCTGGCTCATAAAATTATGCTTATTTCTACACTAGTTTGGAGGAAATAGGAAAAAATGTTAACTTCTGCTGTATAAACAAGTATTTGATCATCCCAGTACCACAGTGCTTGACTACATCTGTTTTATGTTATTCTTAACACAGATCAACTCTGAAGAACACATTGAGACAGCTAACCTGGAGACGGTCATCTGGGATCGCAGTATTCCTGAAGACATAAAGAAAAAGATAGAACCTAGAGAGGTTCCAGCAGAAAGTGTTACTGTCTGGATTGATCCACTGGATGCTACACAAGAATATACGGGTAGCTGATGCATTTGGGTTGTTTGTTTGTTTTTAACCAGCCAGATGATTAATTCTAGCTGATTCCTTCTTTTATACTGTTTCATTTACTTTGAAAAGTATTAAACATTTTAATGTGGCATTTCTTATTTAGGGCCATAAACAGATTTAACAGTATTGGTATCAAACGATACCACAGTATGCTTAGAAACTAACATCTTCAATAACAGTGCAGAGCAGGTATAGCAGAACCATTGTAGCTTTAATCTTTTCAATAAAGGTTAAAATTACAACAATTTAGCAAGCAGGTACCACCACAGGAATATGCAGATGTGATACATAACAGTTGATGTGCATCCCCAACTGGCAGCTTTTCTTTCCCTTTTAAAATGGTTAAAAAGTGCATTTGTTTATATCCTAAGATTTTTCTTGGCAAAGTTTTTGCAAGGTGAGCTACTCTTAAAAACGATATTTTGGCCAGATCTGTTTGCCCCAAACCTGAAATAGATTTGACATTTACATGTGACTGATGCTAAAACATTTTTTATGAGTGCAGGTGACACACATTTATTCTATTTAAATTGACACTACAACAATGCTAAATTATTCAAAACACAATATTTTGCATTCTGATTTATCCCATTAGTTGAGTTATCTTACTTGTGCCTGGGCTAGATTTAAGAAATGGTCATAAAATAAAAATACATCACAATTTCACAATTTCCTTGCCCCTTCTTCACAGACTCAAAATACTGCATGAACAGTTTAAAATACACAGCCTTCAAAACCTGGAAAGAACATTCATTTAGAAAATAGTCAGAAGGTTACTGAGGGGAATTTATTCTGTGAGCCCGACTTAACATTGTTTGTGGAAGTCCACATTGTAGATACAGGGGTATTAGATTTGAATTCCATAGGAGTTTAGTGCATATCTTGTAAACAATAAGACTGAAGGAAAAACTGGGAAATAGTCTCTTGGTAAATTTGGTATACCATAGAGATGGAAGAACATAGTGCCTCTTTAAAAGACCATATTGAGAATGCATTCTCACCCTTGCAGAACGAAATCACAATACAATCAAGTTTGTGGTACAGAGTATTCATTTACTACAGCTTCTCTAGCCTATCATGTTATCTTATGTATTTCAGTAAACATAAGGTCTGCTTTCTCTTTCTACTTTTTAATCTATGTAATATTGGGTTAATTCACATCTATGATTTTTTTTTTTCCCCTCCCCTAGAGGATCTTCGGCACTATGTTACAACTATGGTTTGTGTGGCTGTAAATGGAAAGCCAGTAATAGGAGTAATACACAAGCCATTCTCATCATATACAGGTATTGGTGTTCCTTCCTCTCCTTTCCTCCCTCCCTCCTGCTGCTTTCACTGATGTCAAGCTTAAATTAACTGTACATGTAAGGAAGACTGGAGTTAAATGATAAAATAACACCTGGTAGCAAAAATTACTTTGTGTTCAGAGTTTTCAAGATTAGGGCCATTATCATGTTCATTGTGTTTAAAAACACAGACCATGTCCTCTTTTGGTTTGAAGAATGGTACATTGAATTAACAAAACTGAAAATGAATTTGTTGACAAAGTTCATTTAGCATCAATCTGTGTTCTGTCACCTTCCTCTAAAACCCCCCTGTTCATACAAGTAATCCATGAAATCCATGGCACTGCTTCCAAGAGTAAATATTTATTCATCTTGAGTGCTGATGACAGAATCAAGATCTTCGCAGTGATTGCTGATGTATCTGTCACTCAAGATTGGTTGGAACAAAAAATTCTTGGGAACAATCCCTGTTCAAAATACTCAGTATTTATATACATTTTTTTTTTTTGCCTTTTTATTGAAAGTGAGGATGGATATGAGCTTAAGCATACATCTTGAGGTCTTGGGGGTGTTGCCACTAACTTACGAAAGGCTCAAACAAGGAAGAAGCTGAATATATTTGAAGGAAATCTGTACTATGTATTCCCTCTCAAAAAAGAAACATAACATAGTTTCCTTTTTTCCCTTAGGCAACACTGACCTCTTGAGTCAACAGAAATTATGCAGTAGTTCCAACTATGAGAACAAAGCAAATCCAAATGAATTGGGTTTTTATACTCATTAAGTATTCAAATTTGTCATTTTCTTCTAAATATATTACTCTCTTAAAATGCTAATTGAATTCCTGATGTATATCATTAGTACCTTATTTTCACACCAGTAGCCTGGTTCTTTCAAAAGTGTATCACCTTTTTTATCTAACTGCTGGGTGTGGGCTTGGGTTTTTTGTTTTTTGGGGTTTTTTTAAAGAAAATATTTTCATCAGCATAGATCTGAAAATCTGTAACCATAGTAATTGGATTTGTAAAGCTGTCAAATCTTCAGATATGGTATTTGAATAGAACCAGTGATGTAAAAATGGAAGCTTCCCCTGTTCTTCCCCCGTAAAAGATGCACACAGAATAAAATTAATAAGACACAACATGATGTGAAGTGCCTTAAGTAAAGTGAAGAGATTTTTTTTCTCTGAATTCTCTAGTCTAGGCATTTTTCTGCTAGAAAATAAATCTAATAAAAAAAAAAAATCATAGGAGGAAGTGTAGTTCTCATTTTGTAAGTTGGAGTGTGTCTAATATTGTCCCTGAGGTTGATATCTTCAAAGTCTGTTAACAGAACATACTTCCTTTTGTAGTCTGGGCGATGGTGGATGGAGGGTCAAATGTAAAAGCTCGTTCCTCCTACAATGAGAAAACTCCAAGGATTATCGTATCCCGCTCTCATGCTGGAAAAGTAAACCAGGTTGCTCGGCAGACATTTGGAAATAAAACTACGATCATCCCCGCTGGTGGAGCAGGTTTGTTAACCTTAAGTACCCCATCCACTTTGTTGCTCAGAGAAGGAGACGATTATCAAACTGGAGAAGGGACTAAGAGCCAAACAGTTGGCAGTAGAAGCCCTGGATACCATGCATATAGTGTTCAGCTGTAAGACCCTTAACTGATTCTGTCAAGAGTATTGGTTGGGTGGAAATAAAAATAATGTCCCCAACCATTCAGTGTACCATGAAAGGAAAAGGAAGTGCTGGAGACAGTGCCTTGAGCATTGAGGGAATAAGATCAAAACTAGTTGTTATGTTAAAAGGCTGATAGTTATTTCCAGATTTCTTGGAGTGATTGTACCTGGTATATATAGAGAGAGCACCTCAATAAAGGAGACGGAGAAGCACAAGTTTGAAGCAGTAACTACAGGCTGCTGCAAAATACAGATTGGTTTAATATCAATAGCTGGATCCTTCAAATAGGATGCAGTCACTCTATATTGATGAGCTATCCTGGGTACAAGAATTAATTTAAATTGGGTTATTGGAAGAAATGAAATTGATAAAGTAGATATTACACTAAATTGGTCTGCATAAAAAGGGTAACATTTAATATGAATAAAGTGGATTAGCTGAACTGTGAAATGAGCTAGAAGGGAGTTTTGTAAAAGAATGAAGTCTGTCTATATAATGAAGGCATTCTGATTTCATCTAGAGACTATTTTTAATGGGAAATGTATTTGTGAAAAATCTCTGGGCTGCCTTGCTTCTTTTAAAAATTGTTTTATTTAAATATATAAATATAGATACATGATCTTTCTTAAAATTAAATGGATGAAGGAGAAAAAGGTGGATTTGGGATTTTTAAAAGAGCAATCAGTCATAAAATTGTACAAATAACCGTGAGGGCAGAGATTTATTCATACATGGTCCAATTCTGTTTTGTGGATATGTCTGTGAGTGGCATACCAATAGAGAAGGTCCAAAGGAAATATGTTAAAAAATGGGTTTGCTCTCTTAAATGTGAGAGAATGGGAAATCTAGACTTTGGCATCTTGCAGGAAGGAAAACCAAAGGTGAAATTTTTCAGTTGAACTTCAGATGATCCAGTTAGTCTTCTTTTCATATCTTTTTATTCTGATAAGTAATTACATATAGTGAAAATGTCATTACTTATGATGAAATGGCAAGTATGATATTTTTAATTAACTGATGCTCCATTTATAATCCTTTTTAGGTTATAAAGTTCTAGCTCTCCTTGATGTGCCTGACGAGAAACAAGAAAAAGCTGATGTGTATATTCATGTGACATACATTAAGAAGTGGGACATATGTGCTGGAAATGCTGTGTTGAAAGCATTAGGTGGTCATATGACTACTCTGGCTGGAGAAGAAATCAGTTACACCGGTTCAGATGGTAATGAGGGTGGACTCATTGCCAGTATCAATATGGACCATAAGGCACTGATTGAAAAACTCCCAGATCTAGAGAAGACTGCACATAAATAAACAAAACTGCTGAGGAATTCAAGACTGCAGAAGCATGACTTGAAATGCTCAATCTGGGGGAACAGGTGTGAGAGTGACCTGTTAAAGGGTATTATGTACAAGAAGTAAAGCAACTCAGCCTAGTTCTGGGGACAACAAACAGCATCGGGTTTTTTCAATGGTGGTGTTTAAAAACTCAAAAATAGAAAGGCATCAAGCTGCCTCATTCCTTGATTTCCATCTTTTTTTTTTTTTTTCAGACTGTTTCCATATAGTTTATTCAAAGTGCATATGCCGTGTACATGCATGTGTGTATACACACACGCACACAGGTGAGTGTGTGAATATATCTGGTTAAAAAATCCAGATCAGTACTTGGATTATTATAACTAGTTCTCATGTGGATTATTCAATCTGAGTACATCATGTTCCGGTAGTTGTAGCACTTCCATATTGAATTACAAGGGAAAAAGATAAAATTTATATGGTTATTTGATAACTGTAACCCTTCTAGCAGGGAATATGGAACACAAGGTTATATTTCCATGAAGCACAAGAAAACAGACACAAATCTGTATGGAACAACAGTTAAAATCTTTGACAGTAGTATTTTATTGAAGAATAAAATATGTTCTCGACTATTCTGACATTTTTCTGAAAATTTAAACCAGTTTAATTCAAATATGAGAATTGTGAATATTGGTGATTAATAAATCAGTGCAATTATTTCTGTATCTCTTTTTAGAAAGATAATATTCCCTTGTATAATTTTTAACAATTAACTCTTGTCTTTGGTTTTAGTTTGTAATGTTCAAGGTGCATGCTAAATTCTTCTTTTTCAAACTTGTTCAGCATTCCGTGTTTAGCTCTGTATAAGCAGCCTCTTTTTTGTTTGTCTATTTGCTAAGTTACTTGGCAAATACACAAAATTGATTTTGTTGGTAAAAATAAGTTGATCAATTTACGGTATGAAAAAGATTACCAGTTTTCAGGCACTCCTAAATTTGGTTGATGGCTTTTATTGTCGATTGTGTGTGAATAGCCCTTAAAGGTGAATTCTTTCTCACTGTAAACCCCACTTCTGAACAGTCTGTGACTACATATTGACCACATACATATTAGGAGTTTAGGTCTGCATTCAATCAGGGCACATTCTGATAATATTACATGGTTTTGGAAATTTTAGGAGATTTTGAACACTTCAGTACAGCAGTGTGATAGAGAAAAAACCCTTCAGTCCAATCCAGGATTGAAAAGGTTTTGCCCAAGTCACATAAAACAAAATGTTACTCCAATAGCAAACAGTGGCACCATAAATAGTTGCAAACTTCTGTCTTATGAACCTGTAACCTTCTCAGAAGCTTTTTAGGGTGGTAAAGAAGCAGCATTTAATAAAGTTATTTTAGTCCCAGTAGGCAAATTTCACATCTCTTTTCGAGGAATAACATTTTCATTTAAATTTACATCTTTTTCAAGTCTAAGTTTATTTACTATAATACAGACCACTCTTATGCAAAATCTTTTATCTTGGTAAAAACATCTTTCCTTTGTTTCCATTTTTATTCATTTAAAAGAATGAGTTCATTTGCCTATCAGGAGTGTTACTTTTTTCCTTTAAGGTTGTTAATTTTTTAATAACATGCATATATCTCAAAAGCTCCCTTTAAGTGTATATGTACAAAATAATTAAGATAAGCTTATAGTTATTTGTATTTTTGTAAATTGTTTGGTAAAGTATACTAGTCATGGCTAGTAATTTGGTATAGGTAATATTTCTAATTGCTTTAACCAGTTGTTATCCTTTTTCCAAAACTGTCACTGCTGCTGCTGATTTAATTTTACTTGGACAGACATTCTCAGAATTCTGCATAAAAAGTAAATTTATTCTAAATTTGGAGCATAAATGGATTAACTGCTGTATTCTACAGAACAGAATGAATGCATATGAATAAAGGAGGACAGAAGTATTGTGAACTTGATTAATTGCAAATTTCATTGAAGAATAAAAATCAGCTCTTTAACCATGCTCTAATGGTATGTTGCAGGAAATTCTTTATAATTGGTTTCCTTCTGGCCGTAGAACTACTTGAGATTTAATAAAAAATGCATCTTTTCTTTTAGTATTAATTAAAGAGTATGGGTTAAATATAACTCTACCAATAGCCACAACTAATATTTTCAAGTGTGATGTCTCCTAAAGGTAGGACAGAAGGTGTTTAAATAATACTGTGGGAAAGATTTTTATTTATCTTATTTTTTAAGATTCAGATTAGGATAGCACAAACCTTTCCTCATGAAAATAAGACTGTTTATTTTAGGATTGATTCTACCACCTTTCCTCACATAGGGCTTGATTTCTGGTCAGACTGCATGCCCACATAAGAAATGGGAAGAGGGCAATGATTTCCCTTACCTTCCTACAGAAGGTACCTATGTGGGAGTAAGTGAGGATTTTCACCTGTTTGATTTCTCCCAGGTGTAGGCAAAGAGAGGATGAGCAAATCCTGCAGCTGCAGTCCCCCTACTTACTGGTCATACTGGCTGCGTCTACACAAGATGCTGACTGCATTACTGAGCAGTTTATACAAGTACTAAAGTTTATACACCAAGTTTATACAAGTACTAAATGACTAGTAACTGGAGTTACTGCACAGTAGCTCCTCCAAATGGCTTTTTTGTGACACTGTCTGCACAGTAGCCCAAGACTACTGCATAGTAGCATTGCATCACGCTTTCTATTATGCGATGTTACTGCACAGTAGTCAGGCTACTGTGCAATCAGCGTCTTATGTAGATGCGGCCAGTTTGTAGTGCTGAGTCGGACTAATTTGTTTTTCAAATTGATTGCATCTGTAAGCATTTGGTTGCATCAGCACTAGGATACATAGCACCTCGCAGGATCAAGACCATACTATTGGCTTGTACCAACGGAGTATTGCTTGCTAGGAGGTATGATGCAAGGAGTTGTAACTGGATATTTGAGTTGCAGCATCTTCCAGTACTTACTTGAGCTGTAGCAGTTTTCACACCACTTGTACAGAGTGGCCTAGAGTCACAATCTAGCCCAAAGAGGTGTTTTCCTTTAAATGGGCAGAAATAAGCCTTTGATTGAGCTTTCTATGTTTTCATATTTTGCAAAGACCAGCCTAGTAACTATAGGTTCTTTTGTAGTACTTATTTATATGTGCATTGGTATTTGTAAGTAAAACCAGGCCTTACTATGCTGTCTGTTTGACCATGCTTATTCTGTGTTCTTAAATATGGGATCATCTCAGCTTGATTATAATAATTTGGTCCCTTTTTGGTAAGAAGTCAGCCACCAGCTTAGTGTAGTAAGAGATCAAGTAATATTCTACCATGGCTGGAAGTAATTCTTTGCTCTGATTGATTCCCTTTTGGTCTCTGTCTCATAATGCTTTTAAATCATATTATATAGTGATAATGTAAAATGTATGGATGCTGCTTAAACATAACATCATGTAGGTGGGTCCTACAATAGTAAAGTTTTAAAATTTTTAATTTAAAACTTTATTGTATCATCATAGTTGCTAAAAGAGAAGTTAAGATAAAATTCCATATAAAAAGTGTTAAGTTAATATTTCAACCAAGTTGTTAATGGCCCTGGAATACCTCACATTGTAATATACAGTACTTTGTTTTTATCAGAACTAGCCCACAATAAATGATGGCATACACACTACATGGATCTGTACCAAAAGTTATAATTTGCATTTCTTGAATGAATATTTCTAAACTGACAGAAATAAAATGGTTGAATATTTACTTAAAGTTGGTTTCTGGCTTTATGTATTTTATTGTAAATACATAATCCGTCAGATATAATCATGGTTTGTTCTAACCTATAGTGGTTAAAATCAGAAATATTAGAATAATTGAGGATAGCATGTTTAGAACAGGGCAATAAATTTATCATTCACATAAAACAAGGAAACAAAATTGTTGCCTTTTCACTACTGTCCTATCAGGCACACACATGTTAATTGTTATTTTTATAATGCCTTTCCAGGTTAGATGTAGCAATTTGACACCAAGGAAATGGTTTTATGTTTTTACTTTCAAAATCTGAGAAACAAAAACAAAACCAAATATTAAGAAAACAATATTTTTAAAAGACTGACTAAGCATGTGACAGCTTGCAGGGTGGAAATAAGCTATCTGGATTCATTTTTGGATGAGTTGCAGTTTTACTGTACCACATATCCTTTCTTTAATTCAGAAAGCATCTCTCTAGTCCATCAATGTAGATGTCACAGCATTTGGGTGAGCTGTACAATAGCAATTATTTGAGTGTTAATTCAGATAGTCTTACAACACACTTCCCAATTTTAATAGTATGGAAACAACAGCATGTTTTCCTCCTGCTTCCCCATTGCAATATATTTAGAAGTTAATTTGTAGGCCATACTGTCCCTGTATTCTGATGTTAATTAAGACCTTCAGCTTCACTTGCTACCTGGCTTTAAAACTTCTTAGCCAGATTCTCCCTCTGCTCTGGGTTCTTATAAAGAGAAGGTTAAGTCTTAACAATGTTCCAATATATTGCTTACATGATTGTCTAAATTACATTTTGGCTCTGGATGGAAGGATGAGAGAAACTTCTGGCAAAGTACGAACTGAATATAACATGCAGGGGGGTTGGTTCACATTAAGAACTTGTTCTAGAAATGTAGATCCCTTGGCTTAAATTAAGTGAGTCTTACTTTCTCTTCTGACTTCTTACATCACTCAGTTTTAAAATTTGTCTGTCACCAACTTCTTCCGACTTAAAGAAAGGAGTACCAGAAACTGTTGAAGATGCATCTGAGCTAATATGAAGGTGTGGCAGAAGGCCACCTCTGTTTCTCCCCAAAAACTCTGCTCTGTGACAATTTGGTTAGGATGGGCCCAGCAGAGGATGCACACCTTACCCTACCTCTTTAGGTAACCTCAGCTGGATATATTCCAGAGGGAGGGGGGAAAACCTGCTCCCTCTGCCTGCGTGACTGGCATCACATACTTGGGTGAGGGGCTTGGGCACCCTGGTGGGCTAGAGACTGCCAGTCTGCCCAGCAACCAGTGATGCATTTCAAATTGGTTGGCTGACAGCCAACAGGTGCTGGCCTTCATTGGACCAGGTAAATGAGGTCATAAGGGCTATATAAGTTAAGGAATGCCCAGGATGGGGGAGCAGCAGCCATGAGGAAAACTCAGAGAGAATGAGGAGCTGGACCATCTGAAACTTGCTCTCTCTCTCAAAACTCATGATCAAGGAACTGCCTGCCTCCAGAGGGAATCTCCACCTGCCTCTGGATGATACTTGTGAATAAGCTACCTGAGATCTAACTAGATATATAGCTTACAGTAACTCAGATGCATGATCAAAGGCTACCCCAGCCACCCTGTTTGCTCTATGGGATTTCTCTGATACTACTCAACTCTGTACCCTATTCGAACCCTACTCCTTGTAACCAATAAAGTTCTACTTGGTACTTAGCATGGGAGACTTACTGGGAGTGGGTCTAGATTATGTCTTGGGGTCCCCTTGGTTCGGCTGACTAAGGGAGACCACTATATGTGCTTCTGACTGAGGGAAGCACCCCAAGTTTTTGAAGCGAGTTGAGTACACTCAAGGGCTACTAGACGTGTATTTCCCAGGGGGCGCAGAGCCAGAGTCAAGTCCATCCCTGGGTGGTGGCAGGTGGAGCCTTGATCAGCTTTATCAGCTGCTTGTGGCTGGGAGTGCTGTCAGCTGATCAAGGCTCTCAGCCACAGGATTCCCTGGCCATACATTTAATGGTGTGATAGGAATGAGACACAAAGTTATTTCGCATAACGTGAAATAACTTTGTCTTACTCCTTCTTTTATTACACCATTAACTGACTGAACATGTGGCTGGGTGTCCACTTAAGATGTGATTAACTGGTTAATTTCATTTTAAGAGTAATGTGTAGATGGGACCTTAGCCTGCCATTTGTCAGTCTTCTGTTTTTTTCATAGTTTGCTATGGGGGCCAGGGGGTGGGGGTGGAAAGGGGATAAGAGCTCGGAGGTGGAAAGGGCAAGCCAAAAAAAGCACTCAGCAAGACAGCAAAGGCAGCAATTATCACTGTTCTTTTTGGGGGGGACAAAAGTTTTTAAGAGGCGGTGCCTGTGAGAGAGAGTATGTGATGGATAACAAAAGAAATGTACACATACATAATCTAGAAAAGTATTTCCTTGCAATGCTTTGTTCAAAAGCTATAGATGTGAACAAAATGAAAAGTTCAGGTAGACTATAGGTAAAAGTTGTGGGGGAGGGTGGTGTGTGGTAGTTAAAAGCCTTTCAAGAGAAGTGACAAATACTAAACATTTAATTAATTCTCTGTTGTGTTTGATGTGCCATTGTTAAGAAGTGTCAAAGCATTGTACATTGTGTTTGTGCTCTAGTAAAGAACAAAACTTCCATTGATTTGAAGAGGAATAAATCAGATGAGCCAAACAGTAAACTAAGGTGAATTATGTAGACCCTACTTTCTGTATAATAGAGAACACAATCAACCAGGTGTTATTACTAGGGATCTATATTATTTGCGATTCCATATTTTTCAAGGAAATTGTAAAAAGCAGTTTCCACAAACCTTGCAAAAATGGCAGCCCCATCATTTTGGCATGAAATCACCGGGGGGGGGGCAACTTACTAAAAATAAAATTCTGGATCCCTAGCGGGGGCCAATGATCCCCAGGGATGCTCTGTCCCAGTGTTTTAGCCTGTCAGGAGAGGTGGAGGGAGCTACTGGTGGGAAGGGGAGCAACAAAGATGGCGGCCACTCCCCCTGCCCTTTTCTGATGATTGGCTGAAAGGCTCCCTGTTGTGTGGCCCTGCTGCTCTCTGTCAAATCAGTAGCAAAGGTCAGGGAAATGGGAAGTGTACTGTGGGGTGCCATGCAGTATTGGCAATGTTAAGTATGCTAAAAGGTACATCATTTTGGGGGTGTAGGTTGTAGACATGTTGGTCTAAGGACATAGGCAGACAAGGTTCTTTGGGTAAATGTGGTACCTTTTATTAGACCAACTAAATAGTTGGAAAAATTGTTTTTAGCAATTTTGGCCACAAACAACCTTCTTCAGGCATAGAGAGAGTCTGCTGTTGTTTTGCTGCTCCTGGATGGAATAGAAGCCAATAAGCAAAATGCAAATGTGTGGTAGTGAGGATCAGATGCCATGGAAGACAATAGGTGTAAGACAGGTGGGGGCTGGGGAAAGGGGGAATGTTGACCTATTGATAGAATGTAGTTGGTAAAATGTTGAGAGGTTACCTGGGATTATTGGATGGCAGGCAGGTTATAATGTGCCATAAATCCAATGTCTACATTTAGTCTGTGATTTTTTTTTGTATCCAGTAGATTCATGAAATTAAGTTCGTAGGCTTGTCTATGAAAAGCATTTTGTGAATTCCCTTTGAGGATTAGAGCTGAGAGACTGGAAAGAGAGTGCTTGCCTTGTGAGAAGTGTGCACCCACAGGTAACTGGGTATATTTGTCTGATAGATTTTCAGCGTGCATTCATTCTGGTACTCGGGTGTTGTTTGGTTTCTCCTAAATATTTTCCATCAGGGTATTTAGTGCATTGGATGAGATATATTGCATTTGTAGAGGTGCAGGTGTAAGATCCAGGAATGGTGATGTTTCTGTTGTGGGGTGTAGTTATTGTGGGAGTGGTAAAGATGTGTTGGCAGGTTTTACATTAGTTGTCCCAACATGGTCTGGATCCATTCAGCATGTTTTGGGCCACAGGAAGCTTGCTTCTGGTGACGAGACTGGCGAGGTTCAGTGCTTGTTTAAAGGCTAGGAGTGGTTCTGGGAAGATCTCTTTAAGAATTGGGTCTTCTTCTAGCATGGGTTGCAATTGTTTGAGGATTTCCCATATAAGTTCCAGTGAGGGTTGGTATTTCATAACTAATGGTGTATGATTCGTGGAGATTTTCTTTTTTGTACTGCAGCAGTTCTTCATGTGGTATCCGGATGGCTCTTTCAAAAGTGTGGTCTCTCTCTCTGGAGGAGAGTCCTTGTTGAGTGAAAGGCCCTTAGAGATTTGTGAGGTGATGATCATGGGTGTTCTTCTCAGTTCAGATTTGGTGGTATTGGAAGGCTTAATATACAGCCGTCCAATATAATATAATATAATTTACAGCTCTTAATATACAGCCCAACCCTCCAATACCACTGGATTTGCACTGAGGAGAACACCCAGGATTGTCACCTCACAAACGAACAACTGAACATGCAGTATGTGATGCTGCAGATGTGTCTGCGGTGCCGAATACCACATGGCCTCACTAGTCTGGACACGGCCACAGAGGCTATTAGTAGTTTCTCAGTGATCTGTCTTGGGATGAATTTTGTTAAAAGCTATCATTACTTATATTAGCACTTCTACAAGAACTCAGAAATACCATTTAGACCACTAGATGGCTATATCTTTCCATTAATTCAATAAATACATAGAAATCTAATAGTTTAGGTCTTGTAATTTAGATCTGACCTGCTTAACTTTAAACATGCAAATAGACTCATTCATTTTCCTTTATCAATTGTTAACAGGTTTAAAGGACATGCTTTCATTGCAGGATCTGATCAAAAGCCTGCTGTGTATGACTTTTAAAATACATTTTCTAGTCTAGACCAACATCTGTGTACATGCAAAGCACAAATAATTTCCACTGTCCTTGTATTAGTACATAGGAAAATTAAAACAAATATGACAACTATGAAAAACCTTCAGCCTCTCAGACCCTAATCTAATCTTTCAGCCCTCATATGAGAAAAGTGGAGTAATTCTTCTAATGAAGTCCAGTTTGCAGTGAATATCACCTTCTCCCTACTACCCCAACCAATCACCACTGTATTCATATTGAAACACAATTGGTATATTTGTTTATAAAGTTCAGGTTTTTTACTGATTTTTATATGATTTCTGGGGCTGAAGGGCTAGGAGGTACATACCTGTTAATTAAAGCTATTTAACTGCTGGGAGTTCTCACTTGAATGATTATGACAGTGGGACTCACTTTTTACTTAGAAGATTTTTTGCTGCATTGTCTGTGGTACATTCTTTACAAAGATCAGTCCACAATAAGGATGTTTGATAGCATATACTGAAATCCTTCTTAAGTATGTCATACCTGTGACAGTGAATGTGATATATACATGTCACATCTCTCCGGGTAATAAATGTACCATATTAAGTAGGCAATAAAACTATCATTTTACATCAGGGTGGGCAATTATTTGGGCTGAAGGGCCACTTAATGAGTTCTGGTGAGCTGTTGAGAGCCATGTACACACACACACACACACACAATCTCTCACACTCGTACACTCTTGCGCACACTTTCTCTTTTTCACATGCACTTGCCTTCTGACACATGCTCTCACTTTCACACAGACTTGCATTCTCACATGAGCTCCCACAAATGGGCCAAGGCAGGTGCCAGAGCAGAAGAGAGAGCATGAGCCTATCCAGGGCTGTAGCACCTTATCTCCGCTCCCCGCCCCCACACAATGTCCGGCTTGGCTGAGAGGCAGGAACAGAGCTAGGCTGAGGGGCTCAGATCCCCCACTTGCCCACCTCCCCTGCTGTGCAGTGTGGGCAGCTGGGTGGATGGGGCTTCGGCCTCTGCTTGTGCCACAGAGGACACTGTGTGGAAACAGCCCCATCTGTCCACCCATCCAATACCATGGGGTCAGACTCCATCTCCTAGGCTGCCATGCCCAGCTGCTTCTGCCCAGCCTCCCTTACTACCCCAGCAGAGGCTGGAGCCAGAGCTGCCACCCAAGGGCCTGCCAATTGATTCTATCCAGTTTGCAGGCAGGTTATGGCTCTGGCTCCAGCTCTAGCCTCTGCTGGTTCTGCAGGCCAAATAGAATCAATTGATGGGCCAGATATGGCCTGTGGGCTGTATTTGGCCCACCCCTGTTTTACATGGGTTCTCTAAATTTTCTTTTTTCTTTTATTACAGTCTAGGAAACTTTTTACCCCCTTTTTATATCAGAAAAATCAATTAGCAAGAGTCAGACCTGAACTTCTCAGGTACAGTAATCATTTGGAGCACCACAACAATAAGCATTAGAATCCTAAATCTGGTTTTCAGCAGCTGCATCTACACAAGCGGTGGACTACACAGTCATTTAGTACTTGCATAACCAAGTACTAAATGACTGTGCAGAAACCGATGTTACTGCAGCAGTAGTGTCCCTGTACAGTTTTTTTTCTGATGCTATTGTGCACTAGCAAAGAGCTACTGTACATTAGCTCGTTACTGCAGCACAGTAGCGTCACACCACAGTTAGTTCCTCCAATGCTACTGCATAGTAGCATCTTGTCTAGAAGCACTCAGCTAGTGTAAGCTACAGTGCTGGTCATGTCAACTGAACTATTTTACACCAACTTAGAAACTGGCTCTTATTGCATCTGATGGGATCAACTGCATCAGAAAAGAGCATTAAATTATTATTTTTTATTTATTTAGGTAATTATGTGTCTCAATGTTACAATATCTGAGTATAACCATCTCTGCCAAAATGCCTATGATTATGCTATCACTGGTAGAACACTGCTTCTTCTGCATATCTGAGCCAAATGTTACTTGAATCATAGGGGATTTGCCAGTGGAACTGAACTGAGCCTTATGATTCTGTGCATCAGCTGTTGATGTTTGGTATCTGCACTAATATGCTTTTTAAAGGATGTTTTATTCATTGCTTTCAGTGCTTCTTAATAAATGTCTTCCCTCTACTATATTTTTCAGTTTAACATAAAAAATAAAAGAATATTTATGTATTTTCTTTAAAAGAAGTTATATTTCTATGCTTGCTTAAACTAATTACTGGTATTATAATGAAATTCAGCCTTATGTATGCATGCACATGGTAAAAGAAGATGGAGGAGCGTATCCAGATTTAAATGTTTGCTTTTGAGAAAACCCAAAGGCCTCCAAATGTACTCCCAGCTTAAAGGTTCAACTGTCTTTTACTTCCATTTATTTGGAGGAAACAAAGATCTCAAAGAAGCCAGGACCACAACCTGATGGTCTTAAACCATGCCTCAGAGGATCATCTAGAGACAAAATGAAAGCTGAAAAGATAAAATTAGGTCTCTGCAAATCAACAGAAGTACAAGGTAATAGGAGGCACTATAAAGTTATTTCTCCTGAGCTGCCTACACTGGAGGCAATGTAATTTGGTCAGTCCATGTTAATGATGATTAAACCACAAGTTCCTACTCTACATAAATTTCCTATTAAGCAAATGTATGTGTTTAACCCACTTATCTCACATAATTTAGGGAATATATCATGTGACTTGATAGTCAAACAAAGGAAGTCAAGGGCAACAATCCCATGAAGTGCTAGGGGTCAAATCCCTAATGTTTGACAGGTGTAGAGTCATTCAAGAGTTGGGTGGAGGGGGGCCAGGGTAAGAGAGAAATTGGAATGGACTCAGATTTGTTTGAGTTTATTTCAATCTAAAGATGATGCTGGTTTTAAATATTTGGTTGGCATGCAAAATGAAGTTTTACTAAATGTGCTGTTGTAATATTGTCTTGCATGGAAATAATACTGTATTAAATCTAACATTTTGTTGCATAAATCAAATGGAGAAACACCCATACTCTAATGAGGTGCATAATCATTGTATAAAGGCATTTTAGATGACAAATGAGAATTTAAACATAGTGCTACAATAAACCAAACAATAGAACACAGAATATGTCAAAGGAAGTATTAGCTCTTTGTTCAGTCATCCCTCCATTTGATCAGTTAACAGCAGCAATCCACTGAACCTTGTTAGCTCATGTTAGCCTCAGGCTAATTCTACAAAAGCAGTTATTGCAACAATCAAGATTAAACTGAAATCTTGTTATGCATTTATAATAGGACCAAGGGGGATAATTTCCTAGTTCAAAATGCTAATTAGAATCATCAAAGAAAATCATCTTATTGGATAAAACCAGTTGGATTTCTGTTTTCATATCTACTACTTTTATCTAATGAAACTGCATTAATACTAATGGAAAAGTCTCCCTAGTGAAGATGCTTTTATGAGTATGCTTATTTTCTACCTTAGTTCTTCATGATTTTCATGTTGAAGAGTTAATAAGCTTCTCAGCAAGTCTCCTGAATCACATAAAGAAGTAAACTGAGGACTGCAGCTATTGGGTTTTAGGCTGTAGAACTGATATTTCACATTTCATAGATTCATACAAAAGTAGGGCTGGAAGGGACCTCTAGAGGTCAGTAAATCCAACCCCCTATTTGAGGCAGGATCATCCCCATCTAAATCATCCCATACAAGTCTTTGTCTAACCTATTCCTAAAACTACACAATTAACCCTGTTTTACATCTACAAGGCAAACTGCTCCAGGACACCAGAAGCACTCTAACCTGCCACAGGGAAAGCAGGGGAATGAATGCTATTAGGGCATTTGTACACAAGCATGCACTACAAGCAGCAGGTGCTTTGAAAAGCCCCTGGCACTGCAGCACGTCCAGTTGTATAAGCGGCAAAATGCTCATCGGTGCTGAGAAAATTGTGGTGACATGCTTTTAAACTAAAACACATCGGAGGTGCTTTAATTCAAAAGTGCACCACTGCCATTTTTCTGCTAGCTGACACACATTTTGCCACTTAGACAACTGCATGCAGCACAGTGCAGATTGCATCAGCCTGTGTGCAGAGCAGACTCTATTAATCAAAGTGGCAGATCTTCAGTGCATCATGGAACAAAAACATATGTGTATAAATACCCTTACTGTCCTGCTGCTGCAAGGGTTGTTAAAATGTACTTGAGAGATTCAAAGAAGAGGGCCATACCCCCTGTTACAGAAGAAGATAAAAACCTCCCACAGTCCATACCAATGTGACAATAAAGTTAAAATCCCTTCCTGATTACAAATGTGTTAATAGGGCCCACCCTGAAGGGAGGAGCAAGCCCCTCTAATGAGGAACCTCCAAGTTTTAGTCCCAGAAAGAGCAGTGGCACACCCTTGTCAAATAACCGCTTACACTTCAAATTTTACCATGTCTGGAGAAATGATTTGGAGTCTGTGGCTTGGGATCCATCTCTAATTATATATGCAGACTATTAAGGTTCTGTAGCACAGACAGTAGCAGAATTAACTTTGCAACTTATTAAAAAACTGAGGATTCAAATTTCTTATCAACTTCTCCTGAAATAAAAATGGATAGAGTCCACTATCCTCAAATAGTTATGAGAGAGAGTTTGTAAGTATGCAACATACTGAATCTGAGAAGAAATTTACTCTCACTGAAGTTTTATAAATGCTGATTTTAAAATGAAAAGGAAAATGAACTGGGGTCAGCTAAGCCACTTGACTGAATATATATATTTTTTTAATTAAAACTCATTAACATAATAGAAATGAAAAGACTAAAATTGCTTGAAAATGCCTTGAATTATTTAGATGTTAAAATAAGTCCGCAAATAAGCAAAGATGATCTAACATTTTTTGTTCTTGTATGTGTGCATATTTTTAGTATCACATCATGAATATATAATTGACAAAGCACAGAGAGATTGATTGAAAAATATTGAACTATTAATGTTTCAAAGACATTTCCAAAGTTAGAATTTCCATAGACTCATACTTGTCTAAACTGTCCTGATTTGTGACTGCCATTCCACTGGAATAAACTGGACATCTAATACATATACAGTGTGCTAATTAGCCCCTTATGTTGTAAGGGGATTCTGAAACTCCCCAGAGATTTTTCTTCTAATGAAAATCTAAAATCTATTTCTAAATTCAAGACCAAAATCCTTTACAATGATTGGCTGAAAACATTTTTGGGATAAGTCAATAAGGTTCTACTTGATCTCTCAGATGTAAGTCTTAAGGTTACCCACTTGGTTATATATGGTGTGTTTAGTTACCTTCTTGGATAAATCTGAGACAGTAAATGAGATTTTGGCTAGTTGGAGTAAACATTAGCTAGTGCTTGTGCTAAGTGATAGGCTGTACAGAATACTTCAAAACTGCAATAATTTTTTTAAAAATTGGTGAAATACCAATGTCAAAATGCAGAGCTAAAAGATGCAGGGTCAATATTCCTGGAGACGCATACTGCCTACCACAATCAGATAGGAACAACGCACCAGAAAATCAGTCCCCTTACAGTACTAGGCACTTCAAAGCAATCTAGAAATAATCAATTAGGGTTTTTTCAGTTATCAGTGATCTTCGTTCATGAACTAACACTAAGTAAAAAAAACAAGCGGGGAAAACAAATGGGCATTAAATGAGCACATTTCCAATAGAAAGTGAAAGGAAAACAGCTAAACAAATTAAACCACTTACAAATTTCCATGTCCAAACAATGCTATTCCAGTATTCTGATGTTTTCCACTGGAATAGCATTGTTCCTGTGATATAATCAAGAGCAGATGAATTTGGTGAAGGGGCACAATTGTTTGGACAACTTTGAAATCAGGGGGTCTGTATTATTGGGAGGTGTACTTTCACTAGCAATATTAATTTTGGTTACTTTTTTAGCTTACTGTAAGGATGTCTATTACAGGCAGCAGATATGAAATATAAAATATTAAACAACCAAAGAAAACTCAAGGCAAACATAAAAAGCTAAATGCCATAAAATACAACTCATGCCATCAGAACCAATGGTTCAGTCCCCAAATTATTTAAGAGAGTGGGGGGAAAAGACAGCAGATTCAGAAAAAAGAAAAAGGGAGGGATACAGGCAACTGTCAAAGGCTCAGTGACTAAAAAAAAAATGGGACTTTAATTATGTTGTAAATGCTCCCTGGTATTATCGGTTCCCCAAGCAATGACCCTCAGCCAATATATGTGTTTTCTTCAATCCTTCTGTGTCCCAACGAAACTAAGGATAGAAACAGATGTTGGCAAATGAACCAGATTTGCCAATATCTGCTTCATTAGGCAACGTGCATGCTACCTGTTGTCCTACTCATTGGTCTTTCAGGACAACAAGTTCACTGCATGTTCCCTGCATCCAGAGATGTGCTCCTGGCAATATCAAAATTTTAAAAGATTAGGAAAAAACAAAGCTTATTTTGAGAAAGTTTGCTTTTTTACCTCTCAATGCTCACAAAGTTCTACTGTAAAAACCGTACATTTCTGAGTGTTAAAAGCAAAGATAATCCTTTCTTTATTATTTTCTCAAAAAATAAAAAATAAAATAAAGGATTAAAGCTTTGGGCTAGAGCTCAAGAGATTTAGGTTCATGTTCCTTTCTACTTCAATAATTTTGTGAGTTTTTGGACAATTCATTTACATTTTGCACCATAGTCTTCCAACCATAAAAATAGATAAATAGTTTGTAATTCAAAGATTAATCCTTGCTTATGGAGTGCTCACATATTTTTATGGTTTCCACCCAAGTAACTTGATTCATTTCAGTCAGTTTTAGATGTACAAATAATTACCTAAATAATTACCATGACATTCACAACTTTTATTTATTGCTGATATAGCCAAAGCCTTGGGTCATTTGTTTTATTTTAGATAATTTCAAGGTTTGTTTGTTTTAACCCTACTCCATTTTTCCAATGCACCAAATCCCTTTCAAAATCCTTTATATAGGATAAGTTCAGAAAACAGCTTACCAAGAGACATTTGGCTCAGGAAACTTCCCAAATGACTAAATTTTAGTGCAAAGGTGAATGAAACAAGATACTTCTAGAAAGCACTGTAGTTGTTTTCTCTGATTGAGGCATCCACAAAGATGAAGTTAGTTACTATCTTTTCAGAACTTACCTCCTATAGTACCCAATTTTAGCAGCAATGCTTTACCCTGTAACTGCTGGAGTCACATCACAATTGAAATGCAAATAATGGGCTGAACAAGCCTTGTGTTCTCAGGATACTTAAAATTTTGTTCCGCCTGTCAGGTTCCATAGTAACATCGAGTCCTTCTGCAGCTGCCTGAGACCTGTGCTTGATTTGTCAAATGGAACATTGTCATGGCAAATGTTTAAAACATGGCCTTCTGAAGCAGCTGTTAGATAGATTATTTCCCTTTATAGCTTGGATTCTGCCTCCTTAGAGACTGTAAAGAAAAACTGCTCAGTATGTCACAGTTATTCCTTGCCTGAAACTGTCTCTGTAGCTCCTGTAAAAATTAAAAACTAATAGTTGAATATTTGGAACTAACCAAGATGGGAAAGATGCGACTTGATGTGTTTTATGGAATGTGCCTAGAAGGGGTGACAAATGGGGATAAACGAATAAATGTGAAAATCAGATTTACTCATTTAAAATAGTGAAAACTGACGCTTAGTGTAACACTATAAGCCAAGGTGGGAAATTGCAGTTTTATAGTTATACATTTTTGTATGTATGGCAGCTGTTTTTTAAAGTAATTTTTTATTTGCTTTGTTAGAAATTGTCAAAATTGTTACAATGCCATATTTTATGAATGACAGTAATTATAAACTTCAGTTTCTTAGCAAATGAATTTTCCTCAATAAATGTTAGAGGCTGAAAATGCATAACAGTAATGCAGGGTAAACTACATTACATTGGACTTCTTCAAAAAACAAAGCAAAAAACTCTAAACATGTTATGGAAATGAACCATTACATTTTCTAACAATCTTAATTCCATTTTATGATTGGCTCCTATCTTTGTAGTCTCATCCTTTTAAAACGATATTAAATATTTTGGTTTATGATATTTATAAACCTTCCATTTCATATGAAAAAAGAAATTGCATGTGTATATAGAGGACAGCTAATAGGCAATACCACAGAGAAATTGGAAAATATTCTCAAAGGTTCAGTTCATCCTTTCACTTTGCTTGTCTAGGTATAAAATTAAATCAGAGACAACTTCTCGTTCACTTCATTTTATCTTTTGTATTAAAGTTTAATCAAAAAGTTTATTGGAAATACAATATTACATATTTATTTTGAAATCTATCTTAAAATGTTAATATGCTGCACTTCAAAAACTGATTCAAAGCCAATGGAAGACAAGGGTGAAAAAACAAACAAACAAAGTTATTCTTTCTTTTGGCTATTCAGTAAATATTTTTCTTTATTCCTTTGGTAATTTTATCTCCCCCCTTACCCCTGCCTTAGCACGGTTGACATTGTTAACAACTGCCATTTAAAAAGAAAACTCTCCTCTTGATCACTTTTCATTGCTTTTTTGCTACATATGCAGTGAATTATAAAACTTCACCACAGAGGGGAAGTAGAGCACCATTCTTTAGACATGGATCACAGTAAACAATACTGAGGTCTTTCCATGTAGTGTTAAAAGCTGAACCTTCTGAAAACTTTTTCTTAACCAGCATATTATTTAGATATTATGGTTTTCCTGTATTTTCCCCCTTTTTGTGCATTAGGAATAGGAACATGTACCTGAAAACAGGATCTTGAACTTCAGCCAATTGAAATTCCTTGACTTGTATAGATTGTTTCTTGAATTCATAATGTGATGTTTAACATCAAAACCAGTTTATAGTCACCTGTTGTGATGTCATAGATTAGACTAGAGAATATATACCAGGTACTAATTAATAGTTTAGCAGATGCAGTTTTCATTAAAATGAAGTACGGGAAATTTAGAAATTTGTAATATCAATGGGAACTATCCATCCTAATGACTGCGAAACTTTCCCACAGATAAGGAAACATTGACTCAAGTAAGTAGCTCAATAAACACATTACCAACAGTTATCCATTGAGCATGATATTTGTAGAATGCAAATCTATCTACATGCATGTGTCTGTAATGCTCTGTGGTGATTGTTGTTTGTGAGATTTGAACTATGAGTGAGGGTTGCTATTTTTATGCTCTCCACTTGAGAGTATTTCCTTTGTTTTGTGGTGTTTCTCTCTGCACCTCAACAGGAAAAACAGAGGCAATGCTATTAAGCATTCCAGATTTTAAGAAACCAAAATAAAGCAAAATGCATTAATGCCTGTGTAATTATGTTGCCCTTGTCAGTTTCACAATAGGACAACTATTGTGTAGTGGGAGGGAGGCTAGCAGCAGTGATTAAAATCAACAGAGACCACATCCAAATAGACGTCTGTCTTCGTTTGTTCTGAGCAATTTAATTAGGAAACATCATCCTTTACAAATCTTAACTGATATTAATTGGAGAGTTGCTAATATGCATTAATATACAAACCAGCAACAGTTCTGCAGCCTCAGTAGGAGCCATAATATATCAGGTCAAAATAAAGAAGTCACTATCATATTCCAAGAAACATGGAGTCTGTTCAGAAGTCTGTGAGAATCTTACTACAGACTTCAGTAAGTTATTATGCCTTATCTTCTAATTTAGTATGCTTTTTAGGGGATGTACTCACTACTTATCAACAAAAGCCTCTTAAAAAGCTTACTTCATAATTTTTCATCTATCAGGTACTATTGGAGAAGGCATCTTAGAATTTTGTTGCCTTTTTTTAACCCACAAAAAACTGGAGAGAGCTCAGACAGCCCGACCAGTAGGAACTGTACCAATAATCATTACTTCTTTTAGATTGAAAAATGAAAAATAACCTCCCTCAAACTATACCAGTCTTTTGCAACCAGTGAAAAGACTAATACACTTCTAAGACTGTAACATGCTTGCTTTTTATTTTGAAATCAGTTCTTCAGTTATAGCTTTTCTTCCCCGTCACAAAAGGGCATGCTTATGTGACATCCTCTCCAGATGTGGTGGTAAATTTCAGCCAAAAAAAAAAAAAAAAAAAAAAACAGCTGGAAAGAAATTGAACGATCATTACTCAGACTCTCATTGATGACTTTTTTCTAAGAATGCACACTGAGAATGGTAAGAGAATTTGAGTAGTCATTGAAATGGTCATTAATAGCTTAGTCTTTACTTTAGAAATAACCTTGGTTTTGATTTATGCACTGAAATCAATTATAACTAAAGTTAGTTTAATCAGAAGACCAAGCTATAGTGAGCTGAGGCCACATTTGTTCTGGGGAAAAAAACCCATCCCTGTGTAGTAGAGTTTAATGCTCATTAACTATTCTCCTTCAGCTAATTCCACTTAACTTTCCTGAGTGTCCCAGTCTAGACAGGGTCTAAGTACAGCATATTTGTCAAAACAGAATGGAAATCAGGTCCTCATACTGAAAATCCTGCAAAATTTCCAGATTAGAATTGCTATCAAATCTGTATTTTTTTAATACAAGTTCAATGAAAGCATATTTCTACATAAATGGAAACTCTTGAGGTTATATTAAAACTTTTAAAAAATTCTAAATACAAAAAGTAGCACTTCCAGAAAAATAAAGCATAATCCAAACAAATCTAATTCAAAGGAGGAACCTTATGTCCTGCATATGACAAACACTATATTATTATTTCTAGCTTTACTGTAGCAAGAGGGGATATACACTTCTTTATACAATCAGACATCTTTCCTTAATCAGAGTTTGTTTTTCATGACATGGTTTTCAATAATGCAGAAATCCAGTACAATATTTTGTTATGGGATCTTAGTTGGAAAACAAAATCACTGACATCTAATCTGCCTGACACAAATAATGGGTTTTTTTCATCCTTCAAATTACTAATGGCAGAAGTCACCTTTGTCACACAACTAATGGTTAAAAGAATAGCTACAGGCACTGGAAAAATAATCATTGTGCACATATTGGTTAACTGAAAATACAAAAACTTTTAATTAGTGTAACAGTTCTGATTTAGTATTATTCATCATTGCTCCCCACAGACTGAGTTAGCACAGTCACGCTGCTTAGATGTTATTTTTTGCTTGGTCAAAGATGTCAAGATATTTGGAAATCTGCCAGTGTGCTTCTGAAATGATGGAATGCTCTATGTACTCATACAGAGTCCCAGAGCATTTCTGAGTGGTGCTCATTTCTGAGACTATTATCCAACTATTGTCAGTTTCTATGAAACTGATAGTCATCTCTGCTATTCTGGCACCAGCATTTCATTCAGTGGTGGCAAAAAAACTGGACTACTCTGTGACTTCTGGGACCCATTTGAGCTTTCCACTTGGATTAGCAAAAAAATCAAGTTTAGTCCCAGATAAACCTGGCTGTCAGAGTCCTGCTGCCTCCCAGCACCACCAGCTGTGTGAACACATAAAATCTGTAAATGGTAAGTAACTTCTGGTAGCCATTTGTGGAGCTATATTATTCAGATGCATCAGCTGTAATTCAAAGGAAAAAACAGTTCTCTTTTCTTATTCTGTTTTACAGAGAGAGATAGAGACTTGCTGAAGAGGCCATGTGTTGTCACCTAATCCAGAATTAGAAATTGAGGGTTCCTAAAAGCTGGCACCACTTTCAAACTGTTAGACTATGCCTGCTTCTCCCTGCACTGTTATAGATACAGCTAGCTCCTTTGGCCAGCAAAGGCATACAGGAAGGACAAAACACATTTCTGTTGAAATGCTTGCATTTCAAATAATAATAGTTTATTTTTTTTCCACTCAAGCTGCACGGAAGAAGAGCACTTAAAGGACTAAGGTGTTTAATAATAATACACAGCAGTAATGTGCTTTGATGCCTACATGTATAGATGTCAGCCTATTCCAATTTACTGCTCAGTAAATTTAACCTGGCATAAATGCACGTGTAGACATGCCCAGAGTCACGTAAATTATATTTTATCATGTATGAATGGGTAGTCAAATTGGCCATAGTTACATTCCAGATCTCCCACTTAATAGGTTTTTACATTCATATGTCACTTGGTGTTAAGAGGTTTCACTCTCTTACCCAAAGTCAACAGATGACTGACCTCTTGGTGTGGGAACCCTGACAGTGGGGGACTTGTTCCTTATGAAAGTCTGGCTCATCTTATCTCTCCATACTACACATTTGAACATGTGTATGCAGCATAGATGTACAGGTAAACCAGTGTCAAATTATTTTTTAAAATGACAAAAGGAACTGGAATTAATCAGAAAATTATTTTTATTATTATTATTCTATTTCTCCTTTAGGCAATAACAGGATTTGCAAAATATTTCAGACAGACATTTAAAATCTTCCTTTTCAAACATTCACTACTTTTGTCATTTGCTTGGAAGCTTCAATGCCAAAAAAGTTACCATGGGAACAGTATGCTGTTCTGTCATGCCTTTAACCTCTGTAATCCCAGGAGCAGAAGACTGAACCAGAGTCTTGAACTTTTGTAAATTATGCTGTCATTAGTGTTTTTCAGTCCATCATGAATATTCTACCATGGAAAAAACATAATTAAGCCATAGAAAAGTACCTTCAAATATCAGGAAGAGTAGCATTCTCTAGTAATAAGAAGATACTCAAGTAATTTTGTTCTGTTTATGTGACTTAGCTCTTTTTGAAGATTTTTACTTCCTCCTGCAATCTGTACTTGGCCATATTCACCACTTAAATCAGAATAAGGATTGTAGGATTCAGACACAAATCACCAAAATTGCCTTATTCTTTTTCCTCTGAACCTCCTACTTTAAGAAAGTCACTGTTAGGGAAGAACACCTGTAACAAATCCTATATAAAAAAAATCCTTAATAATAAGCACTGCAACTAACAAAACAGGAAAACCCAGAGTTTAAATCTCAAAATCTACGTCCCTGTAAAAGGAAAAAGAAAAGCATAATGTCTATTAACCTTCTCTGTTCTTAATACACCATTGGATCCCCCAAATTGTAGTGGTCTTTTATTATTTTTTCTGATACTTTAGCAAAGCAAAATGTCTTAGGCAGGAGGATAGAATTCTATCCTAAAATTTTTAATTTCCTTCCTTGTATTTCTGGGACTGAATGTAGGGGCTTTGTGTGTGTGTGTGTGTATAGTTTAAATATACTGACAAGGATGACTCTATGGCAATAAAAACAACCTCATATACAGAGATACCACAATGAGGTAAGAGAGGTATCCACATGAGGGAAGAGAACACTGAATTATATTGAAACTTTCCTCACAAAAACAATATTTAAATTGTAACAATAAACATAAGACTCCAAAGTTCTTTCTCCATTTCAGTATTAACAGCACCCTTTTCTTTTTTCTACTGTCTTTTGTTAATCCTTGGAAATCACATTTTTGACTATGGGATGGAGACATTTATATATCATTCAAACTCGGGAGTGCTGAGTAACTGTGGGATGTTGGGGGGGCACACTAAGGCTTAGGACCCTGCCAAGGCAGAATGTAAACCAGAGACAGCCTGGGGCAGAAGGGGCCAAGGGGCTGTAGCCCCAAATGGGTAAAAAATAGAGGCAAGGGCCCAGGATCTGTGGAGAAGAATAAGCTGGGACCTGGTGCTGTGGGCCTACGTTAAAGTAGCCCAGCTAGAAATAGGGGGTGGAAACTGGGAAGGCCAGGATCCTGACAAGGGTTTGGAGGCTTGAGTAGGCCAGACCATATATGGAGGCAAAGTGCCTCCTAAGACTAATAACATCTGCAAGGCATGACTATGGAGGTCACAATTATTGTTCCTAAGGCTCAACTGCAGTTGTCTCAAAGGAGAAGCTCACCCCATAGAATTATGGGGCAGAATAGCCCAGATGGTCATACCCCAAGAAAAGACACCAATACTACCTGGTCTCTGGCAGCAGCATCCCTTGTTAAAAACCCTAAGGATCAAGTCATGGCAGGGAAGAGGTAGGAGGTAGAAAGAGGAGCCAGGGGAGTGAAAGCAGGGCACTGACCTTTAAGGCATCAGGTACTAAGTAGAGCGCCTGTGCCTGCTACAGACTGCTGTAAAGAAGAGGGAAAATACTTTTTCTCCCTTGCTGTCAAAAGTAGGACATGGACCAATTGCTTGATGTTGTAGAGTTAGACTGGACATCAGGAAAAAACTTCTTCAGTGTTAAACCAGAGAGGCAGTGGAATAGGTTGCCTAGGGAAATTGTGAACTCTCCATCACTGGATGCATTCAAGAAGAGGTTGGACAGCTCTGCTCAGGGATAGACATAGCTATGCTTATGTTCTACTATGGATATCTCCTATGCTTTGGTGCTTTGCTGGTTGTTGCATGGGGCTGAGAGGGGATTTCTACTCTCCACCCTCCCCTACTACTGTGTGTCAGGGTTTTTAAAGCTTTCCACAAAAGTATTGGGTGTTGGTTACAGCCAAGGGCGGGAATTTAAACTGGGGTATGCCCATACTTCTGCTAGAACTTCAACATGGTGGTCCCTGGCTAGAGGATCTTGCCCCTCCATTCAGAATCAGGCCAATTACCATATTTGGGGCCAGGGAGGAATTGTACACCATGGCCAAACTAGTATGGACTGTGGGGGGTTTTGCCTTCCTCTGTAGTAGTGGGTGCAGCCCTCTTCCTTGGATTTCTCCAGCATATTCTAATAAGCTTTGCAGCAGCAGGATGTTGGTCACTGTGGTTCCCCTGCTTTACCTGTGGCAGGTTAAGGTGTTATGTCTTGGGCATTGTGTCAGGATTGATTGTGTAGCTTTGCTAAGAGGTTAGATAGTGGATTTGTACAGGATTGATAAGGATGATTCTGCCTCAGGCAGGACTAAATTACCTATGGAGGTTCTTTCCAGCCTTGCTCCTCTATGATTCATCACTACAGCTGGTCCAGGATCAGGACAGCAAAAAGATCATTTTAGACCCCTTTTTTCCCTTGATCTTTTCCCTAACTGCTCTGAGAATAACTTCTGCCCAGCTAAGGACTGAGCCTCCTGTGTTCAAGACTGATACATTGAGCATCATTCTCCTATTGTAGTTGCTTCAAAAGCTAGTCTCCCCACTTAAAATGGGGACCATAGCAGAAATGGGTTTCTCCTCAAAACAGGAGAAACTTCTTATATCAGGCAAGGTTCTTTGAGTAGATGTGATATCATTCTCACTGACATCCTGCCACACTTTGTGTCTCAGAACAGGGTGACCTGAAGAAGGGTGACTGCGCCCAAAAGCTTGCTAAGAACTTTCTTCCAACAACTCAGTTGGTCTAATAAAAAAATTTCACATCTATTCAAAGAAACTTACCTGCCTATGGCCTTAGACCAACATGGCTACAACCAAAAACCCAGCTTCTTATATCAATCTCTTTCTCTTCCCTTTTGAAATTGCTTGCAACATACAATGGGAAGGGCATTGATATATATTTTTTTAAAGCTAATACATTTATTTAAATAAGTTTTGTTTCATATAAAAAATTTGCTACCTCAGCCTATGAAATAAAAAGATGAACTTTATTTTCTCAATATAGAAACTTCTTGTACTTGCAATGGACAATAAAATCACCTTACCGGAGAGAACAAGGTCCCAAGGTGAACTCAACCCAGGCAGCAGCATCAAACAGCATATCTCCTCAAAGATCATGTGACACAAGCAGCTACAACCCTCTCCAGAGGCAGCCATTTTGGAAAGGGGAAAATGGCTCCCTGGAGATCATGTGACATGGGCAAATGAAGCCCACTCAGGCTGACAGGGCTGCTATAAAAACAAAGGTTGGTTTCCCAGGGTGGGGAATGGGTGCTGTAGGCAGGAGGTTGAGGGAGAGTTTTGGTGCAATGTCCTGTTCCCAGAGCTGCCGGAGCCTGAGGAAGGTTTGTGCTATGCTGTGGGCTGGAGGTTACAGTGCAGCACCTTGTTTTCTCCTTTCCCCCTGGGAGCTCTGTCTGGCTGCTTGGAGGAGCACCTGGCACTTCAGGAGAGCCCCAGCAAGAAGGACTCTTCTCCAAGCCCCTGTGTGGCATGAGGTGCAGTAGGGGGAGGGGGGACTAAAAAGAGATTGATCCAGTTCACTGCAAGCTCTTGGTGGGAGGCAGAGCTAGGGGACGTTAGTCCTCCCCACATAGGATGGGGCCCCTGTGAGAGTTAAGACTCAAGGGAGGGGGCAGATTTTGACTGCTTGGCAAGCAGGGGCTTGTGGGTGTTGTCAGGGGAGATTTCCAGTCTCCAGCCCAGACCCTGCTCCCTGTCTGTTAAGGAATGAGGATCTGGGCAAGGTAAGCTATCTTACAGGAATTTCAGTGAGGGAGAGAGCATCTGCCTGCAGCACAGCAGCCCCCAGGGCACACCTCATGAGACCCTCACAGCAAGGACCTGCCTACACTTCCCATGGGATGGCAATGGAGGCTGCTCTGCCTTCCTGGGCACCTGGTCTAGGCTACCCATGTATACATCATCCAAGGCCATCATCTTGTACAGTGTTATTAATTGAGGGTGTGAATAAGTTTCTGACAGTTTATCCCTTGCATATCAATTGGTTTCCTCTTCTTTAACTCTTCTTGTAAATAAAATGTACATAGTTGTAAATTGTGTGGCATCTCATCCAAGGTCCAGGGACACTAGGTGTCTTCCTGTGTGGGGAACCTCCCTCACTCCATGACAGTGGGCAGTTCCTGGCTATGGGCACCTCCAGGGATTCGGAGTTGGGTTGTGGTTTTGTGGGTAGCCCTGCAGCTAGGGTTACATTCTGATTTAAAATAATATGAATACTCTATACCTCGTTACAAATTTTATTCATTTTTATAAGAACACATGTGACACTTCTCAAAGAAATGAGCCAGAGGTCAACACAAATCCCAGAGCTGGAGGCTGTAAATGAAGAGTCCTTTAAGCTCAGTCTCCAGGCTCAAAACTATTTGTGGACTTAACCTCACTTTATTTTGCTTATAGAAATGTGACACATGAATACAATACAATATAGCATTAGTATGATATGGATATGAAATTTTCTATAATTTTGAAAGTAGCAACCTAGAATTGGAAAAAAAAAAAAAATGAGAAGCGCATTTCACAATTGTTCATCTGTCTTTTCATTTGCAAAGAAAGAATGCCGTATCTTTAGAGAAGCAATACAGATTCCATTATGTTACCTCTAAGACATTACAGTATTGTATTATAGTCCGTAGCTTCAAAGGGTGCTTGTATTGCACTTCAGAACTGGTCCTTACATCCGAGTTGCACTTTGTGCAGAGTTTATCTGTACATGCATTCACTTGTCATGAAAAATGTAAGACCTATGTTGTGAAAATAAATGAAGAGAAATGAAGCAAGACATTTTCATTTTCAACCAATGCTATAGGTCAGGAAGCATGATATCATTTCAGTTCTGAATTGTCCATTGGTCACCCTCAGTGATAATATTCACATTTTAAAAACATACCAAGAGTCAACAGACTTCATAAAATATACTGGAGGTCTAATCCTGTTGTCTTTTTCTTATACTATATACAAGTCCCACTGAAATGAACTGGACCCTTGTATAACAAGGGCAAACAGTACTTCGAGGTATGGTAGACAGCATCAGGGATATGTTTGCAATATTCAAAAGGATTTTTTATTGTTTTTTTGCTGAAGGGATTTTAATTCTTTAATAGAGACTAATCTGTATTGATTTTTTTTTGGCGGGGGGGGGGACTTGAATAGGATGTGGCATATTATGGACTTCAGAAGATTATCTGTTTTAGGACTTCGTTACCTGTTAATTTTACATGGCTCCTAGACCTCTTAACCCCTGAACTGTCCACATATTATCAAGTGAAACTAGTTTAAACCCTTTAGGCAGTTTAAAGTTACACCACTCCAGGGCAAGTTTTATCTGTGATCCTTGTTACCGAGCTCATGTTACACTAATGTGTGACCACTCTAGACTACAGGTTAGTATAAACACCCCACATGCTTTCCCCCCTCCCCTGCTGGCCCAGACCAGACCCACTGCCCTCCACTGTTCCCTGATCAGGCTGCCATCCCCTGCTCCCCCTTCCCTGCTAGCCCAGACTGGGCATCCTGCTCCTTGGTGCAATCCCCTACCAATGCCTCCTGGCCCGCTTGGATCAGGCCACCATCCTCTGCCCTCCATAGCACCCCAAATCCTGATTTACCCCTCCTCAGCTTACTTTTGGCTGTTGGCACTGTCCTGGGAGAACAGGCAGGAAAGGGGAACCGGCCTGCCTGGCCACTTCTGCCACCACCGCTGCTCTCTGAACTGGGATCCCTCTAGAGAAGAGCAGCAGTCTGGCAGCAGTGGCAGTGGTAGTGACCACACAGGTGGGTCACCACCCATTTCCCTACCTGCTCCCCCCTTGACAGTGCCAGCAGCCACAAGTAAGTGAGGGTGGTGGTTGAGGAGCCACTAGCCCAGATCCACCCATTGTCCCCCTGCACCCCCGATCAGGCTTGCTATCCTTTACCCTCCCAGCACCACAGATCTCTACTCGTGCTTCCTGCCCCTCCCTCCCTGGCTTACTTGTGGCTGCCAGCACCGTCTTGGAGGAGCAAGCAGAGAAGGGGAGCCCTCCTGTCTGGCCAGTGCTGCCACCACTACCATTACCACTGTCTGGGCTGAGCAGCCACAAGTAATCTGGGGGCAAGGGGCTCTAGATGAGCTGTGTGTGGGAGTGGAGACAGGGGGAGAGCCCTGAGGGTGGGGGAGGGGGAGAAATGGGGGAACCTTGAGGGGCAGGGGGAGCCCCAGGGGGAAGGGGGCAGGGTGGAAGCCCAGAATAGGAGGGGAGGTGGTGGGATTCTTACATTTCAGGCCTCAATGCCCCTGCTGGCCTGAACATTTGACTGCTCCAAATTTGAGCTAACACTAACACTGAACAACATTTCAGCAGCTCAAAGTGCAATATGTAACAATGCCTGTAATTTGGTTTATACTGGGATTTAAACATTCAGGAAAACTAGAGGTAAACATTTTAGACATTTTAACAGAGAATTATATTAAACTTTATGAGCCCTTTCCGTACATGCATTCCAGAGCCTTGGCCCCAGAGCTGATGCATTCTTCCCAAACTGCTATGGATTCTTTGTTTATTTAATGGGGGCACTGGACCTATTTTACTCAAATTCACATATGTATAGCCAGCAGTGTGTGTGTCTGTTAACTATTTCACATTGCCATTTCACGTTACTAGTTAGCATTGGCAGACAAATTTCTGGCCTTCTTTCTTCATTCATATTGTGATACAGTGTTCAACTTCAACCAGTATTACAAAGTTTGGGGAGGGGGGTCATCAAGGAGAAGGTAGTAACTTCTTAATTATGAGAAGGCCAGGAAGAAGTGCTAGTAAAAGCTACACGAACCAGTTTTAATTTATGCTACTCTGGGGAACCACATGGCAATAAAAAGCACAGTAGAGTCTTGCCCCAGTTTTAATCTCTTGCAAATTTTCTCCTTCATAGGAGGAGTTCTCCAGTGGCAATGTCTGTCTTCTATTAGTTCACTTGTACTATGTTGCATCTTCCAATTAGTTAAGTGTTAAGTATCATTACATGAGTTCTTGATATTTTTTAACACATGCAAAGTTACTTGCTTCATTTTTAGATTAAATTATATATAATCACCTAACGGTTTCATTTTTTTTCCATAGCATGTATTATAGTTCAGATCCTCATCGGGAATAAATTTGCATAGTGCCTTTCAACTTTATGTTCAAACTAGTTAGATTGTAGTAAGTACACGACAACATAGCATAAACCAGTGGTGCCCAACCTTTCAGCCACATGGGCTGGATGAATGGTGCAGTCAGGCTGTGGGCCAGGCCTCGGTCTGTGACTCTGATCCAGTGCATGGGGATGGCCCGCCTGGGCCTCAGTCTGGTGTGTAGCCCCAATCTTGCATGCTGTACCATATCACACCTGTGGCCCCAGCCCCACATGCAAGACCATTTCATCTCACCGGTGGACCTTTCCATAGGTCCAGAAATCTGGCAGTGGGAGAGAAGTGACAATTACCACTGCCATTGCTCCTCTGTCATGATGTGGATGGCATTGATCTGGCTTGCAGGATGGAAGTTGAGCACTACTGGTATAGGCAAACACAAGATAGTTTAAGCTGGCCAGTTTAGTTATTGATGGCATAATTGAGGTACTGATAGTAGTGTAGCCATAGAAGCATAGAGTTAAATATAAATATTTACCCTGACTATTTATCCTGTTCTTTGATAATGTTGCAGCCTGAGCTGATTTCTGGCTGCTCTGTTTTGAATGCTACTGGAATCCAAGCTAGCTGAGGTCTAGATAATTCTCTAACTCTGAATACCTGAGACACTAGAGCTATGTCAGTTTGTACCCCATATACTGTAAAGTGGGATGAGATTCTTCTGATATGAAGAAATAAAATACTCGGGATGCAATGATGGGACATGTGGATATAAAAAGGGCTAAAACATTTTAGCTAGAGTATTAGTGGTGTATATAACATACATACGTTAGCATTTAAAGCTTAGGGCCTTGTCAGACCTTACCCTGTAAGCCAAACAAATGTTAATTGGCTTAGTACTGTTTGATTTAATGAAGCAGTCACACCTTAACACAAAAAAACCCATCTCTGATGTCCCTTTGCCTGCACAGCTGTGACTTGCCACAGGAGGCTTGGTGAACAGGGGTAGGACTAGAAGCTAGGGAAAGGACTTTCTTGCTGCTCCTGCTGGGCAGAGTGAGTACTGCAGCCCCAGTGCCTATCACCACCCCCCAGACTTGCTCTGTACTTCGCTGTAATGAGCCAGTCTTGGGGGTGGGGGGAGAACTACTTCTCTGCCACCACTCACACCACCCCCACTCAGTCTGGCTGGCTCTGCTCCCAGATCCAAGCTCGGAGTAGAGCCAGTGTGAGTAGCAGCGGGGAGGCAGTGCCCTTTCCCCCTCCCCACTCAAACTGGCTGGCTCAGCTCCAGGAGCAGAGCCAGTGTGAGTGGCAGTGAAGACATGGTACCCCCCTGCTCAGACTGGCTTTGTTCCCAGCAAGGTGCTGTGCCCTGGCTTCCTCACTCACACACTGCCTCCTGGAATCCTGGAGGACTTGGGTGGAAAAGCTGTGGAGAGCGGCTACAATTTAATGGAAAAGGAACAAAATTAGGAGGATTAGAGATAATCCTGCCCTGGAGTGGTATAATGTTAAGGCAAATAATGAGTGCTTTAAGCCAGTCCATGGATTAAAAGCACCAGAAGTTGCCTAAAGTTACCATGTAATAAGGCCCTTGGAGACTTTCCTTAAGTCACTCTTTTACTATCTGTTCAAACAGATATGTCTTTTATTGCCAGTATTTTTTGTTGGTTAAACTGTCATCTGTGTCAGCCAGTGAAGGACGTCATCTTGATTACTCCTTCAAGCACAATTCAACTGTTCTTATTTTGAACAGGGCATTATAGGCCTAACTCATTAACAATTTCATTTTATTGATTCAATGAACCAACTGCTTTGAATCCTCTTCTTTTTAATCCTTTTCTTTCTTTTGATCTAACAAGTTTCCATGATATTTTTTTTAAGTGTTCCTTACAGTCCACAAAATGAGTATCCTAGGACATGAATGTTACTTTAGCACCTAGTAGGCATAATTACTTTGACTTTTTTTACCACAAACACTTAACATAAGGGAATCATTCTCCCTATGTGAAGTAGCATGAGCCAAGTCACACTTACATAAAAAGTGTTTAAGTAATGTTCAAAAAATTGAATCAGTGCCTCAACCTGGGGATAGTCCTTGTAATGAGAACAGCTTCCCAAACCAGCCTTTTTGTGAGTAGGATAATGATGGCCTTAGTATTTCCTCAGTTTTAACCCTTTCTGTAGTTTTTTATCATATGTAATCTTTGCACTACAGTTGGGACATGAGCATTGAGGACTTGTAGGAACTGTTTAAAAAATTCTCCCAAATTTCACCCAGTTCTTAATTGCTTTCTGTAGAAGTGAGTCAAATGAGCACAAGCCACCTTTATTCTACTTCTGTTTAACTAATTTGCCCCTTCCAACAGACTTTTGCTGTCTAAATAGTTTATTACATCCCCTTGCTATCAATTGTAAGATCATGCCTATGCCATGTTGTAGCATGTAAGAGTGCTAACATGAAAATATACCTTCACTCATTAACTCTTGGTCCACTTACACTGAATGCCAAAATAATGTCATGTTGTTGCTTTTTTGGCATACTCCAAAAGTGCATTCAGCATCATTCCTAGGGTCAGATCCTTATAAGAATGGCTACATGACATTTTTTGGCATTCATTATGAGTGGAAGGGAAGCAAGAATGTGGAGTGTGTTTTCCTGACACTATTCCCTAGCACAGTTCAACACAGTGAAGGCACATTCTGCATGTTTTATGTAAGGATCATCTACACGATATGCCTACAAATCTATAGGAACACTATAGCTAAAACCTCATACAATAGAGTATTTTATTTGGTAGCTTGTGTGTGACTACTGAGGCTTGCAAAAAAGCAAGAAAGAACATGCAGTTGAGTTTTAACTCTGATTTTGTCTTCATATAATAAAAGAGTTTTTTATCTCTTTATTTGCCATGGGCAAAAGAGTTGTAAAAGCTACTGTATTTACTCAAAGATGAGTACTCAAATACAAGATGAGACACTTTTCTCCAATTAGCATGGGGAAAAAAAGCCCCTCATCTTACATTTGCATTCAAGGAAACTTCATTTAGTATATTGTCATTAAACTGCAGCCAAATACAGCATGTGCTCAGGAATGGAAACCAACTATGAATTTGATTAAATGCAGCCAACAAGCACCAAATAAGACAAACATGCTGCTGGAAACTTACACAAGGATAAGTAAGTACAGCTCATCTGAATAACATATATGGTAGTACCCATTAAATGCAGTCCCCCTCAGTGCTGACTCTTTTTTAAGTCATGGTGAGCTACCACATTGCACAAATTTTAACTTCCTCTTTGACCCCACAGCAGAGCTGTGCCTTCCTTTCCCATTTCCAATGATGCCTGTATCTTCACCAGCCTTAAATGTCTGGCAAGCATCACCAAATGGGGCCTCAAACAGTTCACTCAGAATCCCTCTGTTGCCACCTGTTTCAGCCTCTCGGTTATGAAGCTAGATTGGGTTGTCCTGTGCCTCACCTACATATAAATTTTTTGGAGGATCCCAGGACTCATGCAAGAAAACCTGTTTCCAGTTATGGGTGGAGGGCTAATTAGCACATGGATCCTTTTTTTTGGGGGGGGGGGGTAGTATCTGGAGTACACTGCTGAGGCCCAGCCCAATGAACTACATGGTAAGTCATGAGCCTTTTGGTTTTGAAATAATATCATGCATAGTTTGTACTATATGTAAGTAGGGATCTATCTAAATTGTGCCAAAGAGAAAGAAAAGTTGCAAGCCACTCCTGGTGCATGGCACCAATTTTGCAGTCTTTTCACAGTGGCCCCCACCCACTGCTGATTGGCTAAGAGGCCCCAGCAGCACTACTCTTTGCCACTGATTGGCCAAGAGGGCTGCCCATCATGCAGCTCCACCCTTTTCTGCTGATTGGCAGAGAGGGCAGAACCACGTAATAGGCAACCCTCTCCATCAATCAACAGCAAGAGACTGGGCAGGGGGGAGAGCCACCATCTTTGCTGCTCCCCTTCATGCCAGCAACTTCTCCCCGAGCAGGCTGAGTCCAGGCTGCAGCAACCCTGGAGACCACTGGCTTCCATTGGGTACCCAACATTTTATTATTAGTCAAAAAAAATGTCCTGGTGATTCCATGTCAAAATTGCAAGGATTACCATTTTTGCACGGTTTGAGGAAACAGCTTTTTTCATGGTTTCTGCAAAAAATTCAAACTCACGAATAGGGTAGGTAGGGCTTTAGACATAAGTACTAGGTGCCAAAGTGTGTGCCAAAGCTGCTTAAAAGTGTGGTTATGTAGTTCCTGTGCTAAAACTTGCAGCAGTTTCATAAAAAAGGATAACATGTGTCAATTCTGGATGAACTAAGTCGACTATTTGCAAATTACTACAGGTATGTTTAATTTCAAAGCCAGGGTTTTCAAATTTGCTCACTTCCATGTACTCAGAGAGAGCAGGGTCTGATAGTAAGGAGGTGAGGGAAGAAGTTGCAAGGGGAAGAAGTTCAGGGAGGCAGAGGGCAAGGGGGCTGCCTGACCTCCCAGATTTATTTTCCCTGCTGTAGCAATGGGAAGGGGACAAATTCAAGGCAAACCTCCAGTAATTAGATTCTATACCTGGAAAATTATAAGAAATTAATACATTTTCCATATATAAAATATAATTATTGGGGGGGTCATTTTATAATCAGAGTCATGTTATAGTCGAGTAAATACATAATGATAATGCTGTATAACAAGACTGTATTGTTAATACTGTGTTAAAGCTGAGAAATCAAACATTTAAAAATATGTTTGTCCTGAAGTAACAACTGGTCATAGAAAAATGTTGCAATTAATCTTTTCCTTGTCAAATGAAGATAATGTTCATTAAAAACAATAATATGTTCCATTATATCAAGTTATTTCAAATGAACTTTCTCAAGTATCACTGTATAGTGAAAATGCTCTTAGGTTTAATGTTATCTGGGTATTAGTCCTTTATATTTGATGTCGCTGCTTTAAAGTAAGATAGGAAAGAAGACAGGAAGTCTTTGTCTTATAAAAATCAACTGATTTGAAAAGTAGGAAAAACAGTCCTAATAGTTGGATCATTAGATATATATTGATGTCACTTGGACTTTCACTTCATGTATAGATACTTTTGAAAGGCTTATGACATAGTTTAAATTTTTTATCCTCTGGCTTTTAAGAAAAGCTTTTGTCTCAAGGGCAACAACTCCCATGAATGGATGTATGAAGGTTCTGTTGACTGCAGCTGATGTTCCATTATAATGGCATGATGAAAACTCTTGATAGAATGTGTGGCATCTACATGAAACTGGCTATTTAAAATGCTTCTTAAGTCAGTGAGATCACATTTGTCCCTTTCTACACAAGTATCACTTCTTCCACTTACCTCCTCCTTCCTAACAGCTATTTATTTAGCCTGACTTTAGGTTCATTTCTATTTGCTTTCTTGCATTGTTTCTCATTGTTCAATCCACAGGATGATGCCTTTGTCTGAGTACGAAAGCCATCTGCTCTGAGACTGGTATATCAAGTTCCTTATTTCATAGAACATAACAGGAAATAGTTGGCAAAATTCAGTAGAACAGTAGCTTTCTGCATTTGGCACTTCACACATTTACAATTGCTTTCATCTCTAGAAACATATTTACTTCATTTCAGATACCAAGGCAGCTGAATGCCATAGCTAGAAAACAGTAATTTGAAATGCGCCTAATGACTGATTGCTATTGGGCATATGCTACTAACCTTTCAAATCTTTGGCACACCACTAACCGTGAATCTCAATTCACTGCCAGTTCCTTTATATGTTTATTAGCAATGGGCAACTTCATATGCTTGAGAGTGCTGGATAAATATCCAAAGATTTGGAAGTATATGCATCCTGTGAGAGGATCTGTTAGGGCCACTCATCAGACTCATCCCTTTCTCCCTTGGTAATTTCCTAAACAAAGCCTAGCAACCTCCCTAGCATATACCCCTGCACACTCGAAAGCTATCTTGAAACTAGGGATCTTTCATGAAAGTTGGTGTAAGGCCGTTTCTTTTTGAAAGTCAGCAGTCCTCTTCCAATTCTCTTTCTACAGGATATAACCCTTTTTCAAGCTCAACTAGCACACTGTACATTATCTGAGTTTTTGTTTGCCCTAAATTATATAGGGCAGAATACACAAGACTTAAGGAATGGCTGCCAGAACCTAGTAAAAACTATACAACTTTACACAACAGACTTAATGGAGAGTAGAGTCTATCTGAGTTTGAATGTCTGTTGAAGGTACAGGTAATTTGTTGTTCACTCTGTGCAAACTAGGCAAACAGAAGGATAAATAGAAACAAGTAAGGAATTATCTACCCCATTTCCTTTTTCTATTTCTCTACTATTTACATCTGTGTAAATGGATCAATCTATGTCCCTTCTATGATTAAAGGATGAAAAATGGTATTTCAGAGTTTAGCGTTCTTTATTTGTGTTCTTTATTTGGCTTTCTGCATTCAGGATAGGAAAGTCAAATGCATTTTTGCCAAATTATTGATAATAAACAAGACTCATAAGTTTGATTTTGGGAATTTACCAAAATATTTCAAGCCTGCAAAATACAGAAGTCTTATTTGCACTTTAGCTGAAGGTTTGAGTTGCATCTTAGCTTCTGTTCATCTCTTTGTTTTGTATTATGCTCATCCACAGTATGAGACGAGGCCTATATGAACTTTTTAACACTTCCTTAGGGATAAAGGTTGTAGCTGTGTTGATCTAAAAGTACAAGAAGTCAGTAAGGTAAAGGCAATATCTTCTATTAAAGCAACTAGACAGTTGCAAAAAAAAAAAATGTTCTTTATTTGCAAGCTTTCAGGCATATGTGCCCTTCCTCGGGTATAGGAGAAAATCAATCTTTGCATTCTCCTATGCCTGAGGAAGTGTGCATGTGCCCAAAAGCTTGCTGTGGGAGGGCACCTTTGGTGCCTACCACTTTGAGGGGCTTAAATAGGCCGTGAAGCAGCTGGCATATGTGGCGTGGCTTAATGAGGCAGGCACGTGACCGGAAGGGGACTCCTAGATTGGAGGATAGGGCTGGGCAGCCTCACTATAAACCCAGGCCCTCAGAGCTGAGTGGGCAGTTGCTGGAAGGAGCCAGAGAGAAAACATTGCCAGCTGGAGGTGTTGCTCCCAAAACACCTGGTGGTTAAGGGTATGAACTATAGGGGTGGAGGAGGTTCCTGGTCTGGGGAATGACCTAAAACTATACTCTGCTAGGGCTGGATGGTGTGGTGGGGCTGCCTATGGCAGGGTGGTACCCAGGAAATGCCACACCCAGTGCCTGCCTAGTGAAAGGTGAGTATGGGGTGCCATATAGCCTCAGCCCTCATGACCTGGTGAGTTACCCCATAGTTACATGATATAAGGGAAGGTTCAGAGCCGTGTATTATACCCTTGGCATTGGTCAGTAAAATGGGCAGTCTCCTGCCTAGAAACAACTAGTAATTGGTTGCATCAAAGGTGTGGCAGGTGAAGCAGGTGGGCAGACTGCCCTAGACAGGAGGGCAAGCCAACAATTTGACCAGCTGCAAGGCGGCCCCAGTTACACTTGCAAATAAACAAAAAAAATTTTGTATCCGTCTAACTGGTCTAATAAAAGATACCACCTCTGCCACACTGACTGCTAACTCATCTTTAGAAATATTAAGCTATTGCAAGTGCAAAAACCAGTATTTACAGGAGAACTAACTGTTGATTATATAAGTTATTTTCTGTTCTTAGACAGATAATGAATTATATGATTTCGTCCCCCACACTTAATTTATTTTAATAATATTCTTCATAGACGAACCTTTAGCGGTTACTAATGACCTGAACACCAGCAAAATCTAATTGAGATTGGCTGGCTTTATTCTACACGGATTTCAATTCTGCCCTGAATATCCCATATGGCTGTCCAGCTGCTTTTTCAAAATATAGCAGCAATAGCTCTGGAACTGTTATTTTCCACATAGCACATGTATATGTGGGGTTGGCCAACTTATGGTCTGTGGGCCAACAAGTTAACTTGGGCCCTGACAGCTCCCACCCACCCAGTCACTGCTGCCCCCACTGCATCTTCTGCTTTTGTTGGGGCTCCAGGCTCCTCTTCCCTTCTCTGACTTCCATTTCTTGTTCCCACTCCTGAAAGTGGCATAGTGCAGCACAACATAATCCATGGAAGCCAACAGAATCCATGCAGCCCATGACAGGGAAGCCCCAGCAATAGGAGAGCCTGGAACAGTGGTAATGCATAGGGGGTGCATGGGAGTGCATGTGCACCCCCTGAGAGCACTAGTGCACCCCCTGACAGACTGCTCTCTCCACTCAGGTGATGGGTGAGGGGTGGGGAGGTGGGAGCACCAATGCCCACCCTTGCAAGTACTGGCTGGGGTGTGGGAATGCTGTGGCTGCTTCCTGGTCAACGCGATCAGGCCGCCCCCTCTCCCGGGTTGCTGCCTGGTTGCTGGGGGGCATATGCCCCCCCATGACTAAGGCAGCAACAGTCACCTATGGCCTGGAAATGTGTACAGCCTGCACAGAAGGGGAGCCATGTAACGTGAGGCCTATGTGGCATGCCCCAACTGCTTAGAAGTTGGATAATTCTGCACTAATGTAATACAATGGTTTATCATCCTGAGTTTTTATAGTGGCTTTACTAGTGAATGGTGAAGTGAACATGAATTATACAGTCTGCCCTGATTAGGTGATATAACTTCTCCCCCCCCCCCCCCCCACTTCTGTATATATCACATACTTAGAAAATAAAAATAAAAATAAAAAAGGTCTTTCTATTGGGTCTATGTTTCTTTATATCTGAAAAGTGAGGGACTGTTCAAAGTACAGGACACTTGTTGGATTAACAACTTTTTAAAAGTTGTTTCCTAAAAAAAAAATCTTAAAAAAAAAAAAATCACAAAAAATTGAGAGACTTTTAATTTCAGTAGTTCAGCTATTTCCATGGACTGAGGTAAGCATTGGGCCCATTGAAAAATCCTTTCAAGAGCTTTTATATCTAGCCTAACATAGTCATAGCATCTCACATCTGACCTTTGTCACTTGGATATAGAGAAAACTGTGCAAATAATTGATTTGTTTATTTCACTGACTGATTTGAAATATTTCAGAATAAAAATTCATTTTGGTTAACTTGAAATGATTTGTTTTTCCTTTGTGAATTGACAAAAAAGTATCTAGTCAACTGACTAGCCAAAATGTTTTATTCGTCCCCCCATGTTTCTTTTGCATATTTTTATCCCTTTATAAACACCCTTCAAAAATCAACAACTTAAAAAAATAAAAATGAAGTATTTTAATTTTCTGAATTCCCCTCTTCCCAATTTTTTCCCGAAACTATGTTAAATTCAGAATAAATTCATTGTTTTTTTCTTTTGGTAATGTGACTTCTGGGACTTCTTTCTCTAATAGTAAAGATGTTAGTGGCATAGAAAGGAATTTCAGAATTCTTGCATCTTTTGCAACTGTGATTTTTGAGATGGAGAACAATTCCCCGTATGAAGGAGGAAAGGAAAAACATCTCTTTTTCATACTTACTGTATTAGAAGTATTTATATAATTAGCAATTTTCTTTAATACTGTTGTTTGGATGCATAAATCTTGCATGTAGACAAAGCACTTGACGGTATTCATGGTTATAACAACAGGAGAGTTAATTTCAAGTTTGCATGTTACTTAAAGTTGCCTCTGCCAGGGGGCAGGTAGGAGAGCAAAATGGAAAGGCAATCTGTCATCGCTACCCAAAGTTACCTGGGTTCCTAAACATAGTCAGTTCTGCTAATGCTACTTTTTAATCTTTTCATGTTCAATTTTGGAGAGTTACTGCTTGTCTTCAAAAAAATATTTTAGAATTTTGATACATCATTTTTAATTCACATGGCAACAAAAGATGGAGTCCACCACCCTTTCCAAGAACAATTACTTCCTTGATCTTCACAAGTGATCATGTAAATGTGGTATTAACATGTATCTTGATCTAGAATACACTGAAGTCAGAAGATTGTTTGTGTTAACTTTAAGGAGTGTTAAAACATGCACACAATGAGGTGATTCTACTTTCCTTATGGATCATTTTAAGACTCTAGTCTAGATGGAAAAGATTGCTTAGTGCTTTCAGGTAATTTAAAAAAGAGGTTGCTAAAAGAATATTCTGATACATAAAAATAGAAAGAAATGTAAAGTGAGAATACAGAAAAGAGAAATTGTTGCTACTCAAACAAAAAGAGCAGTGAAGCCCTCTCTCATATGGACCATTTTTACTGATATGTTGAGTGTACATTTAGCGTACAATTTGCTTTGCTTTAGTGGTACAATAGCTTTGCTGTTACTAAGGAAACCTTTCTGAAACGTTTCACAGGCTCAATATGCTGCTGAATCAAAAACAAATATGCAATATTAAACGAGGGAATGATGTATGGAAGTCAAATGTGAAATTCATTTTTTTCACAAAGTTGGGACAATAATCAAAACATATGAATGCAACATGGAGAAGAATGGGAGGCCTGGGGCTATTAATATGCCTTTGATGTGAAAATTGATTTGTTGTAGTGTGAACACTGAAGTAAGATGAAACAAAGAAAGCATATCCTCCTGAGCAAAGATCCTAGATTCAAAATACTTAATAGAAAAAGAATGTCTTTTGAGGCCAGGACTTTTTAAATTGATAATCATTTAAACACTTCTGCCTGTTCCATTTTATTTTTTCCCCTCTCCTGCATTCTTAGCAGTTGTAAATGCTACCGTGCAGCCTGTGTGCTAGGTGAACTTTTAAATGAATGGTTCAGAAGATTAAATCCCTGGGTAAATATGTCCTTTGCAATTCTTATAGGAACTCAAAACCAATACATGTATCAAGCCTCTAGGAATTGTACAGTCCACTAAAAGTATTAAGGGTCTAATCCATTTTTGTCCAGTTCTGACTACAGAATAAATAAAGTGAGTATAATAATAAAGGTCAGCAATTCCAATGAAATTTGTTTTCTAATTTTCCTTCTTTCCAGTTATCTGTTACCATTTAGTTAAAATGTTTTTAACTGGGAAAATAAGCATCTATAGCCTCAATTGTATTAGGAAAGATTCAACTGTGCTGTGTTCTTGCAGAAAGTTCACAGGGACGCACCACCTGACACATGGGAATCCTAGCAAGGTCTGTGTAACAGGAAGACCCTGCCACCAGCAAGGAAAGCATAACCACAAGAGTGTGTGGCTGCATTCCCAATTCTCAACTGCCAGAATAGCTCCTCAAGAAACCAGCTGCTAGTTTTCATAGCTGTGCTTCTGAGGAAATTCCTTTAAAGTATTATTTTTTCCCCTAATTTAAAACTTCACATGTTTTTAAGCACTACACTGGTATGTTAGAGTTTTTTTAAAGCTATCTAATGAAACATAGGTAGAGAGGGTCTTAAGTGAAACTAAGTTGGTCTTAAATGAAACTGTTAGGGACATATAGGGGGCCTACTCTTCTTAGGAATTCTTCAGCCTAAAAAAGTGCATATGTAGAAGTGGCATTAGACTGTTTGTCCCAATCTTAGGGGTGGTATAATAGTCATAATGCAGACATTGGTACACCAATTAAATTTTGTGTGTAAAAATAAAAAAAATAAAAAAAAAAAATTGGATGTTGTGCCAAAGCTGTATTTCTTGATATCAAGGACTGGACTACCACTGAAGAGAGGTGTAGATCTGGGAAAGAAGTATGTAATCCCAAAAGAGTTTGGTATGCTCTGGAGCACTTGGGCATATGCACGGTAAATGGGTTTTGTTGGGATTCCAAGGTTAAAATCGTTTGATTTTAAAACAGTCCCTCTTCTGGAAGCTTATTGTTCTGACCTCTCAGGAGTAGCAAATAGTACTGAAACTAAGTGTATGGCCTATGAGTAGCTACTGTAACTGGAGATTGTCACGTTATAGTGCAAAATTATTTCCTCCTGGTCCTGATCCCAACGATGGGCTATACAAAGGGTATACAAAGGGTTATAAAGGGGCAAATATGTCAGAAGATGGTGCCTTTTTGTGGAGATTTTTTGGCAATTCCTTCACCTGGATATAAGGTTGTTTGCATTGTTGATGAAGCACAAGATAGCTCTGTTGTAAATATAATGCAGGTTTGCTGAGCCTGATTATTTTAAACTCATGTACTACCTTTATAACTCACTTTTCAGGATATATTAATTGAAGCATCTTAGAGCAGTGGAATTATTGTCCTTTCAAAACAACCTCCCCAAAATAGTTATAAATATTTACCTCCCCTTTTAGTTTCCTTTCTAAAGTTTTGCTAGTAGCTGAGAAAGAACTTGACTTGGCACCATACTATCTATTTATTAAGTTGTTGTAACAGGTGTCCACTCTGGGCTGATCTAAACATGGCCCACACACCTGTTCCTGGGGCAACCGCCTGCCTTCGCACCTGCCACGCCTCGTTGTTACTTAATGTTAATTAGCAGGAGGCTGCCCTTTTACTGCCCCGATACCAGGGGGCGCTATCTGCAGCTCCGTTTCCTCCCCTAAACCGCAGCCCACGCCTCGCCAATGGAATTGACTTTGTTCGGTCTGGGCCTTGTTATAATCTGGCCCCCTTTTCCTCTCTGGGCCCTGCGCAGCCCTGTCTTGCTCTGTCCCCTCTCCTGGGGCTTCTCAATGTGCTGCCCCCCTCTCCTGGGGCTCGGGTCAGTGCACCCCAAATGCTGCACCCTTGCTGGCACTGGGGTCCCCACTCTGCTGTGGGTCCCCTATGAGGCCTCCTCCAACCCCTAATAGCCTCACCCAAACCACTGGTATTTAAATAACAACAAAACACAAGCCCCTGTGCTGTGACATAAATTAAAGCTGCCCGGCTAAAACATCATTCAAGCCTACCGGGGAATACTCCATCCCTCCGCAGTGTCAAACGCTGCTCCTGCAGTCAGGCTTCCTCTTTCTTCCCTGAGATTGCTCCTTGCCACTGGCAGGGAACTGCCCCTTTGGCCTCAGCCCCTGGGCTTTATATGGGAGCCAGGCCCTACCCATTCTGGTCAGCTGACCTCCTCTGGTTGCCCTGGCAACCAGCAGCTGGACTCATTACTCACTGCTAGGGCTCTTCCCTTAGCAGTTTTCTCCCCTCTTAGGAACAGAGCACCTAAGTGCTCTGCGACAGTTGTGTAACAAGTTTTTGCTTTCAGTGAGTAGCTGTCATGACCTGACATAAATGCTGCAATTATTTATGGACAGCCTTGTGCAAATGAAAAAGTAAAAATTAAAAAAATAGCTCAAACTAAACTCCTACAAAAAAAAGCTTGTATGAAGTTTCCCTTATACAGGGACTATCTGGCCTTGACTATTCCTATATCCACTAATACTCAGTCATTAGACTTATAACTCAGATGACTGTTGTTAATGGAGGAAGACTTGAGCTATCCTGCAGATGGAGACTCGGGGAGGTTTTTTCAATATTATTCTGAAAAAAAAACAATTAACAAGTATAAGCATGCAACCCCCTCATGCTATTAGAGGGAACTTTTCAAAAATGCAACTTGAGCGTGCCCAATGGAGTGATGGTCAGATACTGTAACCATCTTAGGAAGGTCAGTGAGCCCTCTTTAACATGCTCGGGGGGGGGGGCAGGAGGTGAAAATAGTAATGGCTGTAAGCCATGTTGGCTATACCACATATGCCTAGCAGAGGAAATATGCCTCACAACCAGGGGAAATACAGGGGAGACTATAATAGGTTTAGTTCTGCTGGAAGCCTCTTTCTGGCTTTCAGCAGAAAAGGGGAACATCTTTCTGCCAGAAATGACCCCAGCAGGAAGCTTATATGTTCACGCTTTGTTGTTTATAGAGCAATAAGACATGAACTCAGAGAGGAAGTGTCCAGAAACAGCTGTTTTTTTCTGTTTCCCTTTCATGGACCCAGAATACCAAGAGTTCTTAAGGACTGTGCACCAGTGATTTACAGTGTATCCTCCACAGAGGAATAACATAAATATATATAGTTATTTTCATTTATTACCCATTATCTATTTGTTGCTAGGATAAATGGATTGATAATTTTAGGCATGTTTTTGCTTTATTTAGCACTGAGGCAACTTTAACAATAAGTGTCCCAGGTGCTGCTTGTCTATATAGCGAACTAAGAGGGGTTGTGCACTTTAATTTTCAATATCCTTGTAAATGCACAAAGAAAGGTCCCACCACTGTTTGTCATAGCTACCAGTACTAGTAAATACAACATCAAAGAATATAAAATAATGAATTCAGAGCAGGACAAATAGGTTTGAATACCTTTAGTTAGCACAAGATTTAATATAATTTCATAAGTTCACAGACTTGATCTGTATGTCTAGGGACAGACATTATGTTACTTTAAATTGCCAATTGCACAAATCAAGAGTGAGACCTTATAAAGGGGGATAAGGCAAAATGCTGTGTTTATTGATTACATGAAGCAGATACATAAGCTTGGACACACCAGTTATACCAACAGACATAGATAAGCATACATGCAAACAGACACAGGACATACAGACAAAACCACTCCAGTAAGATGTTATATTTACCAGCAGAAGTTACTCAATGTTAGCCCTGGGTAGCCAGTCCAGGCTCACTGAGGGTGATGGGATGAACGGGGGGGGGGGGAGAACGGGGAGGTGAACAGATGTGCCTGTGCTCCAGGAGGTTGCAGACATTGGATTCCCCATTATGGCTTGTCTGCATATCACTTTTATAGGGATTTCAAGTCTTTGTTCAGCATTGGGCTTTTTCCATGCTCAGTTTCTTATCCATCTTCCATTTATCTCAACATGAGGTCATTCCAGTAAAGTTGGTATCTCAGAGTTGGTATTTCAGTCTTGAAGCATCATGTAGTTGGTATCTCTGCCTTGAAGCATTGTGTAATTCAAATGGCAGGATATGCAAAATTCCTTCTTCTCACTATCTTCTTTGCACCTGATTGTAGATGTCTTTGAAAAAATTATCAAGGCTCACATTTGCGAGAGCCCAGCAGGACAAATTATGCTGAGGGGAAACCAGCACGGGTTCGTAGCAGGCAGATCATGCCTGACTATTCTAGTCTCTTTTTATGACCAGGTTACGAAATGCCTGGACACAGGAGTAGGTGTGGATGTTGTATACTTAGACTTCAGGAAGGCCTTCGATACGGTATCCCACCCCATACTGGTGAACAAGTTAAGAGGCTGTGACTTGGATAACTACATAGTCCGGTGGGTGGCGAATTGGCTAGAGGGTCGTACCCAGAGAGTCGTGGTGGATGGGTCGGTTTTGACCTGGAAGGGTGTGGGCAGTGGGGTCCCGCAGGGCTTGGTCCTTGGACCGATACTCTTCAGTGTCTTCATCAGCGACTTGGACAAGAGAGTGAAGTGTACTCTGTCCAAGTTTGTGGATGACACAAAACTGTGGGGATAAGTGGACACGCCGGAGGGCAGGGAATGGCTGCAAGCAGACCTGGATAGGTTGGACAAGTGGGCAGAAAACAACAGAATGCAATTCAACAAGGAGCAATTGAAAGTGCTGCACCTAGGGAGGAAAAATGTCCAGCACACCTACTGCCTAGGAAATGACCTGCTTGGTGGCACAGAAGTGGAAAGGGATCTTGGAGTCCTAATGGACTCCAAGATGAACATGACATCTATGAGTCGGCAGTGTGACGAAGCCATCAGAAAAGCCAGTGGCACTTTATCGTGCATCAGCAGATGCATGACAAATAGATCCAAAGAGGTGATAATTCCCCTCTATCGGGCCCTGGTCAGACCGCAGTTGGAGTACTGCGTGCAATTCTGGGCACCGCACTTCAAGAGGGATGCGGATAACCTGGAGAGGGTCCAGAGAAGAGCCACTCGTATGGTTAAGGGCTTGCAGACCAAGCCTTACAAGGAGAGACTAGAGAACCTGGACCTTTTCAGCCTCCGCAAGAGAAGGTTGAGAGGCAACCTTGTGGCTACCTATAAGTTCATCACGGGGGCACAGAAGGGAGTTGGTGAGGTTTTATTCACCAAGGCTTCCCCGGGGGTTACAAGAAATAATGGCCACAAGCTAGCAGAGAGCAGACTTAGACTGGACATTAGGAAGAACTTCTTCACAGTTCGAGTGGCCAAGGTCTGGAATGGGCTCCCAAGGGAGGTGGTGCTCTCCCCTACCCTGGGGGTCTTCAAGAGGAGGTTGGATATACATCTAGCTGGGGTCATCTAGACCCAGCACTCTTTCCTGCCTATGCAGGGGGTTGGACTCAATGATCTATTGAGGTCCCTTCTGACCCTAACATCTATGAATCTATGAATCTGAGTTCTTTAGCCATCCATTAATTAGCTTAATTAGTTTACTGTGTGGTAACTCGTACATTGGCACCTTATTGCTTACGCAATCAGTTAAATCTTCTGTTTTCATGCAAATAGTTACCATTCTTTCACCATTCACCCTCTCACACAGACAGTCATGTACACAGGGCATACGAAGTTCATTTACTCATGTCGAGCAGGGAACAAGCACAAAATGGAGTTTTAGTTGGTCATAAAAGACAAAAATAAAGCTAAGACAATCATATAGGTTTATCAATTTAATACTATTATCATTTAAGCATAATAACTAATATGCAAAAATTCATACTACAATTACACAAACTGATTTAAGTGATCAGAAACTGGTTTAAACCTGTAACAGAACAGATGTTCAGTGGACATAAATCAGTTTGAAAATGGCTGAAACCGATTTAAGATAAACCTGGTTGAATGTAGTATCAGACTTAACTGATTTGGCTCATTTGGTTTATGCAGTCTCTGTCCCAGACCCCTTGCTGGTTTAAGATAAACCAGACACTCCCAGCATCTCATCATGCTCTCTAGGCTGGGTGGGTCTCTTTGCTCTACATCAGGGCTGGTCCCACCCCTCTGTCTGCCTGGCTTCTCCATGATAAAAAGGGATTATTCCCCCACACCTGTCTGCTTTAGCAGACACCTCCAGATTAGCTAGCAGACTACATGCTGGCTACAGTCTGTGCTCTGGGAGAAACAAAGGCAGACAGGCTTTTTGGAGCTAATCAACAGGAAGCTTAATGTCCTTCCTTGGAAACATTTGAGAAGAGTTGTTTGCTTCTCACCCTCCCCCTCACCACTCTGTGCTAAGCACAAATTCCCCCTTCCCCTCTGCCTTTGCTGAGGTGTCTGTGTATTAGCCAGCAGACCACATGCTGGGTCTGTGCTCAATCAACAGATAGCTGTAATGTCTCTCTTGTTTTTGTAATGGGGCAATAAACACTGAGATAAGGGTGATAAACACTGTTATAAGCTGCCCCCAGCCCCCACCCAGCTTGCTTGCCTGTCACTTCGCTGCAGACAGTATACAGAAGCAGGGAGGGAGAGTGAAAAACTCCGTATCATCAACAGATGCATGCGCTGCACCCCTTCCCCCTTGCCTCAGAGTGCTAGCCTGAAGCTGCAGGCTGGCAACACTCCTGCCCCTTGAGCAGCAAGCGGGGAAAAGCCTGGGACTGCAGGCAGGGTGGGGGTTCACACCACACCCTAATCAGAGCCCTGCTGGGCCCTGGCCATGCCCACCTCAGTTTAGCTCTGGGAAAGTGGACAGTGGGGTCCCGCAGGGCTCGGTCCTTGGACCGATACTCTTTAATGTCTTCATCAGTGACTTGGACGAGGGAGTGAAATGTACTCTGTCCAAGTTTGCAGATGACACAAAGCTATGGGGAGATGTGGACACGCCAGAGGGCAGGGAACAGCTGCAGACAGACCTGGACAGGTTGGACAAGTGGGCAGAAAACAACAGAATGCAATTCAACAAGGAGAAATGCAAAGTGCTGCACCTAGGGAGTAAAAATATCCAGCACACCTACAGCCTAGGAAATGACCTGCTGGGTGGCACAGAGGTGGAAAAGGATCTTGGAGTCCTAGTGGACTCCAAGATGAACATGAATCAGCAGTGTGACGAAGCCATCAGAAAAGCTAATGGCACTTTATCGTGCATCAGCAGATGCATGATGAATAGGTCCAAGGAGGTGATACTTCCTCTCTATCGGGCGCTGGTCAGACCGCAGTTGGAGTACTGCGTGCAATTCTGGGCACGACACTTCAAGAAGGATGCGGATAACCTGGAGAGGGTCCAAAGAAGGGCCACTCATATGGTTAAGGGCTTACAGACCAAGCCCTACGAGGAGAGACTAGAGAAACTGGACCTTTTCAGCCTCCGCAAGAGAAGGTTGAGAGGCGACCTTGTGGCTGCCTATAAGTTCATCACGGGGGCACAGAAGGGAATTGGTGAGTATTTATTCACCAAGGCGCCCCCAAGGGTTACAAGGAATAATGGCCACAAGCTAGCAGAGAGCAGATTTAGATTGGACATTAGGAAGAACTTCTTCACAGTTCGAGTGGCCAAGGTCTGGAACAGGCTCCCAAGGGAGGTGGTGCTCTCCCCTACCCTGGGGGTCTTCAAGAGGAGGTTAGATGAGTATCTAGCTGGGGTCATCTAAACCCAGCACTCTTTCCTGCTTATGCAGGGGGTCGGACTTGATGATCTATTGAGGTCCCTTCCGACCCTAACATCTATGAATCTATGAAAGGGCAGGGAGGGCTACTCTAGCACCATGTGACTTCCAGCCTAAGCCACTGCAGGCATGTGCCTGCATTTCCTCAGTCCAGAGTGATTGTCTGTATGGTTGGAAAGCATTATAGCCTAGCCAGGTTAGACTAACTTGTAAACATTGAATCAATTCAGACTCAGGCTTTTTGAATGTCTGTCCCTAGCCTATGACTCTGGCAAAATATATTGGTCTCAGGTTTTTTAAATCCTATTTCTATTTTACTTTTTTCCTACCCCCATCTGAGTCAATGGAAAAAAAACCACTTCTTAATAAAAACTTTAATGTTGTGGGATGGTACCCTAAGAATAGGAGGCAGACCTGAATACCACTGGAACCTGTTTTGTTTTGTTTTTTTAGACCAGTCTTCCAAAAGTGACCTCCAAATTGTTGCACAAACCATCAGCATCTCTTTTATAACTTGCGTAGTAATTAGGTTAAAGTGGGGTCAAGGATCTTATTAAAGTCCACCACAACAGGGATATTCATTAGCATTTGAGGTAAACATCCAGGTTGATGCTTCATTATTAACTTCTACCTTTCTGGTCCTTGCCATTTGCTGTAACTGCAAGAGTGTCAGAGGATTTTCAACCTTACCATATGTGTGAGCAAATACAAGAAGTTCTGCTTTTAAGCACTCATCTTGGTTTCTTTTTCAGAAAAAGGAGTAAATGGAGTTGGGTTTGTACAAGCTTTTTAGTCAGATTACAGAATCAATACTTCAAAGTGAGGATCACATATTTAATGTAGAACAAATTATGTGGCTAACCATTAAATAGAGTTAAACAGCTTTGTTTGCACAAAGCTTCTCTCAGAGCCCTTTGGGAAGATGAAACCTAAAAATCAAATTGTAGCTTACGCTCCAGACCAGCTTTCAAGGATACATGCTTGCTAATGGAATACATTTGTAATATTAGAAACAGTTGCCAGTGCTTCAAGTATTTTATTTGCCATATTTTAAGTAAGACTTTAAAAATGAATGCAGTTGAGCCAGACATGACTTCGGAAAGACAGTTTTAAGAAAACTGTTTCACCAAAAAGCAAGGTTGTAACTATTCCCTTGTGTCCCCCTCCCTTCCTTCACTTTTCTCAGTGTTTGGAGAAGCAACATATAAGCATTTCTGGGTAGCAATTTCTGCCTGGGTTTGGTTATATTCATCTGGTCTGCAATGAATTGAGAGTAAACATGTTAATAAAGAAGTATTTTGCAATGGCATTATCGTAGGATTCTGAGCCCAAGTTAGTCTCTCTTTTGTAATACTGTTAAGCACTCTCCCCTCTGGCACAAACTGCAAGAACTCACATAATTAGCAAGGTCATTTATTGCTGCAATATCCCTTTCCTAACCTATTCTGCAATTAACCATAACTTCATCTGGCATCTTCATAGTGTCAAAATTCTGTCAATGTTTTAGGGAACTGGACTGATGCCATCTACAAAGTTAATAATTATTGTGTTTGTAGCTATTTCCATCTCTATAGAAACATATTAATGAAGTGACATTTAGACAGTGAGAAATGAAATGCTCAGGTACTCTGAGTTTGAGTGGTGGGGGGAGAGGGGGTGGACACTGGCTTAAACCAAGCTAGCTATGGAATTTAGATTCTAAAAGGCAATTCCATAGGGCCTACTCACCGGATTATCTGAGCATTACCAAGACTTCAACAAAAAAAGAGAGAAAAGTAAAAGAAACTTCTTTCTCTGCCTACATAGATATAGCCTGACTAGTTTTAGAGTTTGTACATATTGTTTCCCTGTGTTCACATGTCAGAATGCATATACATATATGTGCATATGCAGTAGTATAACTAGGTTTATAACTGGTTTGAGGGGAGTGAAGGAGCACTTGCCTGAGGAACTGGAATAGCACCCCTCCATCAAGTCTTTGCTGTGGTAGGGGCAGGTCTGTGCCTTCTGACCATAGAGCCTGGGATGGAGCAGCTCAGTGCCACCCAGCCAGCTGCAGAGTCACAGAATCATAGGAACACAGCAGCAGCAGTTGGGGTCTGAGTCCCTGTGAAAGGTAAGATTGGCCAAGCTACTTCTTCGCAGTGCTCTCCAGCACTCTTCCCCTCCTCCCTGCCCCTCCTCTTCCCCCCACCAAGGGAACAGGGGAATACCAAAGTGTGTACCATTTTTAGTTACACCTCTGTGCACATGATTAGCCAAATCAAAGATGCATTGGAGCTAGATCCAATAAAATCCTTAAACAAAGTTTTTAGTTCCTGGACCCCAAGTAGAATCCAGAACACTGAGTTAGATACCCTACACAGTGCACTAGGAGAGTTAGTACCTCAGGACACTGATACAAGGACATGTAGACTGAGCATGGTCCCTTCCTCTGCCTGAGGAGGTTCAAGCCCACCTCCAAGACAGTGGGAAGCAATAACCTAGGTGAGAGGGAGTCAACATTTTTGACAAGTGCGCTATAAATTAGCCCTATTCGCTCTCCAAGTGCCACTCCAATTCTCTTCCTTTGCCCAGCATCCTGTTCTACTCTTTGCTCCCTGCCCTATCTGCTACATGCCACAGACAGCCTACCCATGCCACTTGTGCTGCAGGTTGGCCACCCCAGGCTAGGTCGTATGGAGGCACTCTCCAGCTCCCTTACTGGAATCATGCCTCTGTGCAGCAAATAATGCTAAATTCATTAGGTCACCTGCACAGTTCTCTGCCTATTAGAGAAATAAGTTGCCTGGGTTCCAAGCTGGGTTCCCAAAACTGTTTCTGTATTGCATTCAATGAATGTTTAATTGGAAATGCAGAAAACAGATTCTAGAGCAGGGATCAGAATTGAGGACTCTTCAGCCCCAAAGGACTGCCCTAGGTATTGGCCTAGTTAGTTACAATCCTTCTTTCCACATTTCTTTAGCCAAAAAATGCAGAAGCAGATACTCAGAGTATGTTCATTTAACAACAGGGGAAAATCTGACCAGTTTTGGGGCCTCCAAAGATAGGAAGCAGCTGAGCAGGAGCTATTTTGGGTTTAGGTGGTCAGCACTTCAAGCAAATAAATACTTCAGATTTAGCACTTGGTTCTGAATGAGGTCATTCTTACAATTTGAAGGACTGAGTTCCACGGTCTCCTTTGAAAGTTTTATCTTTTGCACTCATAAGTTTACACTTATTGTTCATCAGCTATGGCAATACAGCTGACATGGGAAAATTCACATATTAAATATGCAGTTTTTAATGGAAGTGGATGACTTCATGATTTATGAAAAAGTTTCCATGTAAGAAAAAAGTGAGCATGTTCAATTGTAGGGGAAAAGAACATAAGTTTAACTGGATGTCACCACAGTCATCCAATGCAGAATGATATAAAATAGTTGTCAAACTTATGTCAATTAATATGTAACAGGGTTAATTTGATCCTATTTTGGAAAAAAAGAGTTTAAATTATGTTAAATTGCTAACAGAACTATTCCCCCCACCCCTCCCAACCAGAGTTTGCAACAAGCTGTATATGGTCAATTAACAGTCTAACAAACAACTGCTGTGAGAGAGTTTAACAATCAGAGCAGAAATTAGAGTAATTCTTAGATTAGTTTTCACAATAATCCAGTGGCTTGAAGCATGGAATGACCTTTCAAGCTTTAGTTGCATCTTTTGTTAATAAAACTCCTAGAGATGGATGTCTAAACAGTGAAGACCCACCAGAGTTCAACTATCTTGCAAATTGTTTTGCTTATAAATGTCTATAGGACCCTAAGCATTAAGTATACAGGAAAGCTTCTTGTAGTTTAATCAACCCAGAATTTTCACTAAACTTAAATGAATTCTAAATGTTTACTTTCAATATATTATTACATTTTACCCATCCCTATTCAAATTCTCTCACCCTTTTGCTTTTCAGGTTCAAGAAATGATACATTCAAGAAAGTATCATAATAGACTACATTTTGAGCCAGAAGCAAGTTTTAAGCACAGGATACAGGCATCTAAAATGCATTGCTAAAACACAGCTATGATATTTGTCTTCATTATTTAGGATATAATTAAGTGTCCTTCACTGACAAAAATGCAATAGGTGTTTGAGTCATAATTTTCCTCCTCCATCATGCAGCTGCATGTTAATTCTGAAATAGGTAGGCTTTAAAAGACATTCTCTTATTAGCAGCCTACATGGAAAGTCATTAGGCCAATAAGCACAAATTCAGTCTGTAGGACTGAAGAGTGTTCCCAGGTGCTTGCTTCATTAGATGAAAGCAGAGTCCTGGTAGAACACTTTTTAACGTCCAGACCTACATTCAAAACATGCCTCCAAATTAAGTTATTAGCTCTGTTTTTGTTTCACTGAGAAATTGTCAAATGTACATTCCATTTAAAAATTGAAGTTACTGATGCTGAATGACCACATGAAAGTTATTTTGGGCTCTTGTGGTTGGGATGAATGCAGTGTAATATGAAATGTACTATGGCTATGGGAATAACTGGGGCATAGAAGAACTTCTCATTGTAAGAACACAAGTGAGTCAGCTACCAAAATACAAAGTCCCTAACCACATGCCTGACAGAAGGAAAAAAAAAAAAGATGGAGAGAAAATGTCATGGCACCTTTTGCAATTTGCAACATTTGAGGAGACAGGAATTGACTTTAGAGACATGATATTCTACGTAATGAAACAGCATTTACCTGTAAAACTCCCAATCACTGCCAAGGACTTTGAGAGGCCCAATGAAAAGCTATATAAAACTGCTCTCCTCAAGCAATGGTATAATGCAGTGGTGCTCAACCTCTAGCCTGTGGGCCAGATCTAGTGCATGAGGCCATGTCATCTGGCCCATGGATCTCTCCATGGGTCCAGAAATTTGGTGGCAGGGGAGTAGCGGCAGTATTAATGTCCAGACACATGGGAAACCCTGTGGGCTGGATAACATGGTCCTGAGTCCTAGATCACACTGGCATGTGGTAGGGCTGGCACACAGGCTTGGGCAGATACATTGCTGGACCCAGTCTGAAGTTTGGCTGTCACATGTGGCCAGATATGCCATGCGAGGCCCGGCCAGCATGTGGGATCACACTCACAGACTGACCCTGCATTGGCTCTATCCCATAGACCGAACTTTCATGCAGGATCTAGCCTGTGGACCAGCCCTACACCAATTATCTGACTTTTGGCCTAGAAGATTGAACACTTATATACTTCATCTTATACACTATACCCAATACAGCTTGTAGAATTCCTTAACAACTCCTGAAACTGATTAACAGTTCAGATAGATCCCCTTTTTCCCAGTCCTACACTGGGCACCTTCTCTGATGTTCAGTATTCTCTTCCGGCCCTGAGGACTGAAGAAAGATCTCATTATTTGATTACACAGGTCCTACTGCCTCTATTTAACAGAACACATGCTTCTTCAGTGCTCTCTCTCCAAGGCTGCCTGTGTTTAGGAAGCAAAACTATTTAGAATGTACAATCATCAAATACCACATCTTCTGCACCCTCTGCTGTACTGATTGCTGGTTCTCAGGCACAAAATAGATTCATAGATTGTAAGGCTGGAAGGAACCTTGGAAGATCATCAGGTCCATCCCCTTGCACCAAGCAGGAAAGATAACTGGGGGTGAGGTGACCCCAGCAAGGTGACTGCCTAGTCTCCTCTTGAAGATTTCCAGGGTAGGTGATTGCACCACCTCTGGAGGGAGCTTATTCCACAGTCTGGACACCCTGACTGTGAAGAATTTTTTCCTAATTTGAGCCTGAATCGGTCTTCTAGGAGTTTGTGGCCATTACTCCTGGTTTTCCCCTTGGATGCCCTGGTGAACAGTTGCTCACCGAGCCCTTGATGTACTCCCCTAGTGTAGTGGTTAGCTACTACCAGGCTGAAGAGTCCCAGATCCCTCAACCTTTCATTGTAGGGCTTGCCTTTTAAGACTTTGATCATATGGATGGCTCTTCTTTGGACTCTCTCAAGCTTGTCCACATCCTTGTTAAAGGGTGGTGCCTATAACTGGACACAGTACTGCAGCTGCAGTCTCACCATTGCTGAGTAGAGAAAAAGAATTACATCCTTGGTTTGGCTGGAGATACATAGATTGATGCATGCCAAAGTATTATTTGCCCCACTGGCTACAGCATCGCATTGCTGGCTCATATTCATACTGTGGTCCATTATTACCCCTGGGTCCCTTTCATTCGTGGTGCTAGTCAGTTTGGTGCCGCCAAGCCCATAGGTGTGTTGGGGGTTGCTCATCCCGAGGTGGAGCACTTTACATTTCTCAACATTGAACTTCATCAGGTTCTGATCTGCCCAATTTGCTACCCTATCTAAGTCCATCTATATCTGTAGCCTATCTTCAAGCGTGACCACACTTCCCCATAATTTGGTGTTGTCCAAAAACTTGGCCAGTGAGCTCTTCACCCTCACATTCAAATTGTTAATAAAGACGTTAAAAAGTACTGGACCAAGCACTGACCCCTGCAGAACACTGCTGCCCACTTCTCGCCAGGATGACACAGATCCATTCACTACCACTCTCTGGGTCCTATTCTGTAGCCAGTTTCTCCCTGACCTGACTGTCTCAGAGTTAAGCCCACAATCCTCCAATCTTCTCACCAGAACATTGTGGGGTACTAGACCAAAGGCCTTTTGGAAGTCTAGGTATACATTGTCAACCTGCTCTTTCATGTCCAGGTGGCGAGTTACCTGGTCATAGAAGCAGATGTGGTTGGTAAGGCAAGACCTGCCTGTAACAAAGCCATGCTGGCTGTCAGTCAGAATCTTACCTGCTACCAGCTTATCACAGATAGACTCCTTGATCAACTTTTCTAGGATTTTCCCTAAGATGGAAGTTAGGCTGCTTGGCCTATAGTTACCTGGGTCCTTCCTCATGCCCTTCTTGTGGATGGGCACAACATTGGCCTTCTTCCAGTCCTCAGGGACTTCTCCAGAGCACCATGAGTTATGGAAGAGTTTCACCAGGGGTTCCACAATGACTTCAGCCAGCTCCTTCAGCACTCTTAGATGAAGATCATTCGGTCCCACTGACTTGTATATGTCTAGTTTTTAAAGTTGGTCATACACCAATTCTACGGCAATAGTAGGAAGGTGATTATTTCTACCGTGTTCATCCTGTACCCTACCTGGTGTTGTTTTCCCCTTGGTCCAGTGAAAGACTGAGGCGAAGTAGTCATTCAGGAGTTCAGCTTTCTCCTGGGTGTCAGTAACCAGCTCTTATGAGTTGTTGAACAATGGCCCCACACTCCCATTTATTTTCCTCCTGTTCCCTATGTACCTAAAGAAGGACTTCTTGTTGTTCTTGATTCCCATTGCTAATCTAAGTTTGGTCACCACTTTAACCTTTCTTATCTGTTCCCTGCAAATGCAGGCTGGCATGGAACAGTCCTCCTTGGGGCCCGCTCCAAGCTTCCATTGTTTATAAGCCTCTTTCTTCTTTCTTAAGAGGACTGTGATTTCCCTGTTTACCCAAGAGGGCTTCCCAGCCCTTCTGTTACCTTTTCTTCACATGGGAATGGACTTCCTTTGTGGTTCAAGGATCATTCCTTAAGGAACAGCCACTCTTTCTGCACATCTTTTGCCTTTGGTTCCTGGTGCTGCAGCACTTCCCCTACTAGTGACCTAAGCTTGTTGAAATTTGCATTTTTGAAGTCCAAGACTTCAATCCTTCTATCAGATTTGTCCGCCTTACAATGGACAGTGAACATGATGGTTTCATGGTCACTGTCGCCCAGACTTCCCTCTATATTTAAGCCAGTCATTAGGTTGCCTCTTTTGACCAGGACCAAGTCTAGCAGAGCATCACCTCTGGTTGGCCTATGCACCTCCTGAGTCAGAAGGAGTTCCTTGACACAGGTCAGGAAGGATCACAACAGATCCGACTTGGCCGAGTTTTCCTCCCAGGAAATGTCTGGATAATTAAAATCGCCCATGACGACCATGTCACATGTACGTATGGCCTCAGTCAATTCTCAGGTGAATTCCAGATCAAGTTCCTCCCCCTGGTTTGGTGTCTGTAGCATACACCTACAATTAGGTCTATCTTGCCACACCCTTCCCTCCCCCACCCCCCACTTAACCCATAGGGTTTCAAGCTGTTCATATTTTTGGAGCCAATGTCAGCCTCCAAGAAGGTGTACTGCTCTTTCACATAGAGATCAACGCCACCACCTTTCTTCCCCACCTGGTCCCTTCTATGCAAGGTATAGCCCTCTATAGCTAAACTCCAGTCATGTGACAAGTCCCACCAGTTCTCCATAATCCCTACTAGATCATAATGCCCACCAGAGAGTAGATGGGCTAGCTCCTCCTGCTTGTTCTCCATGCTCCTGAAATTAGTATATAGGTACCTGAGTCCTCCTAGTGAGGCCCTCGTCTTCCTGTCCCACTGATGGAGAGCTATTCCCTCAGGTCCCGGAAGAGTGGCTCTCCTAGTGTCCCTATCTACAGGGCTTACTTGTGTGTTGGTCCCTGGACATGTTTGAAGTAGTGTAGTCCAATCTTAGCTTAAAGCCCTGTCCAGAAGATTGGCCACCCTGGCCGTGAACAGGGAGTTTCCTTAAGTTTAGGATTGAGAAATGAGTTCAGGATTGCCTTGCATCCATCCCTATGTTGTCTGCCACATCTATAGGTTCCTCCAGCTTCCTTTGAGGTTGGATTGCACTTGGACTTGCTTCTTTCAGCAACCCTGTATTCAGGCTTCAGCCTGTATGTTCTCTTTTTTGTCCTAGCCAATTGACCCAGGTATCCTGCAGTCAACTCCCTATCCTTGTTCTGGGACATTACTTTCCACCAATAGGGAGGCTACCAATAGGGCTGGAGTAACCACAGAGGCAATTGTTAAGGGTGGCAAATTGTAGGGGGGAGGCAAATACAGCACTCTGGGTGAGGAGGCAGCCTGCTGGTACTCCGGCAGCAAAAATCCACCAGGGGCCATGGGAGAGGATTTCTACTGCACCACAGTGCCCAGTGAGGACATCTGGAAGAAGTCTGAACCAGTGCCCAATCATCTGCCTACAACCCAGCTGAGAGAGCCTGTTGCTTGGGCACAAGGGAGTGATTGGACTGGTTGCCCAGCTGCTATTTGGCCAGGGATGAGCCTGGCAAGATCTTTGGCAATGTAAATGCCTTCATCCTGCAGGACTGCATGCGGAGCAGCTTCTCGTCACTTCTTCCTCCCTATCTCAGGAAAACAAATCATTGGCATGGAGCAGAAATTAAGGTGGCAAAGAGCAGAGAATTCCCACTGGAATATTATTAATATGATACTTACCACCTTATTACTATCATGTCTCCAAGCACCATACAATAATGAAAGATTACTTGGATAATGACCTAAATGGTAGTACGTTAAGACAGAGGTTCTCACCCTTTTTAAACTCAAGGCACCCCTTGATAGACTCAAAACATCCCTGGATAGACTTGAGGAACCCCTCAAAAAAATCCTGCTTTTAGTTTTTACTTTTTAGTTTTTTGCTTTTAGTTTTCACTTGTTTTTTTTATTACAGCTAAACAGTACAATGATTCTTCTATTGCAAAGAGCTCAGAAAGACCACAACAGTCCATAAAGTCTTTAACATGATGAATCATGTTTGTACACCTAACAATGTTAATATTGTGTGGCACCCTGCACTCCTCTGTCTGAGAATCACAACATTAAGAACTGTTTCAGCCAGTTTATGCAGTGAATGGCTTCACAAGTAGTCCTACTGATTATAGTAATATTTAAAATAAATAAGGTCAGACTGATCATAAACGAGACCACAGGAGCATTTATTTGAAACTTGTTATTTAGTAAAACATAACAGTACCACTATCGTATTCACAGTTATGCATCAAAATAGCCCATTTAAAGCTACCCTTTGAGTTGAAGGCTACATAAACAAATATTTGTATTTATTTCATAGGCATGAACCAAAAGATAGCTAACCTTTTCCATGCAAAGTTTGCTCTCTGTGTGACTTTTTGTTACTCTGTGACATCAAAAGATTTTTTTCAGGGACTTAAGAGATTTAAAGTATTTATGTATGTTGAAAGCTGGAACTAAATTAGATTTCAATTCAGGAAAGTACCCCTAATGAGACACAATTATGCCTAAGCAAGTGGTTGAAGTACTATCCTGAAGAAGAACAGACTTAAATACTTGTTTAAATGGTTTTGTATGTTACAGCTTTAAAATGAAACATCTGATGATAATATTAAATAAATTAGGACACTAAAAGTTGTACATGAATACTTTCTGAAGTACGGCTGTCATCACAAATTCAGTTTGCAGCTTGAATTAAAAAGGTCAGTGTGTAAAACAAGAAGCTGAGTGGTGGGTTTGTTTTAAATGGCATTTCATGTAATAAGCATTGGAGTTCTGAATTCTGACTACCACCGATAAAGTAATGCCATAGGGCAAGGTATTTCACCAGATGGAATTAAAGCTGAAGAAAAGCCTATTACCAGTGACTCCAATGACTAATGTGTCATCTTGCAAGTTTCTGGATTTTGAGAACATGAATTTGATTTCAGCTGCAAACTGCCACATAGGAATGGATACTTTAATGTTCAGGATATGGTTAAAAAATGGAAACAAGAATAGCAAATGGGATATGAGAGGAATATTTCTTCTCTGTGTTATTTGACTAGCATAATCTGAAACATTTTATAACCATTTTGTACTGGCCCTGTTTTAGTTTACAAAAATATTTTTAACTGTTATCACATGAGTACAGCACAGCATAAATTATTACCAACCTGTAAGAAGTTAGTAAATAGTCTCTCGCATAATGAATAAAGGCCAGTTTTCTGTTTAGTGTGAAAGACAACAGGAGCCAAATGATAATTCTGTAAAACCGGCACTAAAGTAAGATTAAATATAGTAAGGCATATGTACACAAACAACTCTCTCTCTCACAAAAATCAAATAGCAAAGTTTCCTTGTTTTTATTAATGTATTTTCTAATTCCAAGAATTTAACACTTTGGAGGCTAGGATACTTTAAATCTCAGTGTTAAGAGTTTGTTTCCAGATATTCAAGGCAAACTTTCTGCTGATTTTATCTCAGGTTATTGTTAATTTTGAACTGGTACCAAGCTATTATAACTAATTGTATGGTTACAGGAACAGAAATGTAATATAGTTTAAAAATAAGACAGATTCAAATCCAAGTCAGAAAATTATATTGATACATCATTAAAACTTTCTGTATACATTACACTTATGAAAACATTCCATCTTTCCAAATATGCCAGTTGAAGTTTCTTTAACCATTATATTCATATCGCATACCACTAGAGGCAAACTGGCATTTAATTTCTGGAAATAAAACTGACTGAATAATGGGGAAAAAACCCTTACATTTTCATTCAATTTTTTACAATGTTTTTTTCTGGCTACATTCTCACCCTCTTAGTGTTTGCTTTCTTTGAACATTGAAGAACCCTGGCATATTGGCACAAATTTATTGCAGGTAGAGAACAAATAGATTAAGTATGCATATTAGCTAAGGTAGTACAATGATATGCTCAGTTTTTCTAAAAATTAGGTCACTACAGGTTTATTCCTGTACCTGCTAAATTCCTACTGCTTTTAATGCAAGACAGTCTGGCACTTATTGGGCACATCCCCACATGAAAAAGTGTGCAGTTGCCACAGCAAAAATAGCACAAATTTGTGCCTCTGCTTTTTGTTGCTGTGCATGCCCCTACACATGGGGTTGTTGCAGGACAAAATGTCACAGGTAGGGTATGGGAGGCTGGCCCAGCAGCCTTCCCTGGGGTTCTGGTGGCCTCCCAGGGCATCAGCAGTGCCAATATAGCCAGCCGGAGCCTGGTCAGCAGCCAGAGTGTGGCTCTGGCTGGCCAGGCTCCCTTTCTGGTGGTGCACGCTGCTGGTATATGCACTGCACCACTTTTTTAGTGGATCTTTTTAAAATAGATCTCCTTGTGTCAAATTTTGGCACTGTGCCACAAATTAGCAGTGCAATAAAGGGTGGCACATGTGCTGTGTGCAGTTTGCAGCATCTCTCACAGGTTTGAGATGCTGCAAACTGCATGTGTGTGCTCGTTTGGATGAGCCCACTAGGTACACTTAAATTTAGATTTAGGTACCTAATTTGAAAAACCCAACTTGAAAATTTTGACCTTCTTGAATATACCTGTAATCCAGCTGTATTCAAAATGGAAAAGAATTCATAGCTTAGTATAGCAAATAATTCAGGAATCAATGTGTTTTCCTGGCAAATAAGTGAAGAAAAAGAATGAAACAAGTTATCATTTCCAATTTTTTTTTCATTGACATTTTAGAGAAGTAATATAAAAAATGTTGAAATGAGAGAAATCATTACTTTTTACAACGTTGTTACTTTATAAAACATTGTTTTCTTTCATTTTTGACCATAATTCTTTGTGTGAAATGAATAACTGCAACTACAATATGTGTTTACCACAAAGCTAAATTACTATTATGACCCCAGTGCCTTGCAGCCTTGGGATGTCTAAAATGATTCAGTAGTCAATAGTTATGCTCCTGAAGACAGTTTGTGAATCAGTTCTTTTACTCTGAAATAAGAGTAAATGGTCACCATTTAAAATGAATAATTTTTAAGATGGGGCATTTCAACTAGGACTGAGGGAATCAGTGATACTTAGTGATTTTCAAAATCTTAAGAATAACTTTATTTGAAATGCTTGAACACTTAAATTTTCATAAACTATTTCCCCTACCTTATGAATAATCATTTTGCATGAGGATACAATTAAGTATGTATTTCTAACTCTAGTGAGCACTTTCTAGTTAACAATTTTTGTTTGTAAGTAATTCTTCATCTAGTTCCTTCTATTACAACAGGAGAACAAATAAAAATATGCAGCCTTTAGGCAGAATACATATTTTACTAAAGCTAAAGAGAACTAGTATCTGAATTTTTTGCATTCTTTTCTAAACCTAAAATGCAGGTTTTTCAGAAGGTGTCTTAATTTTAAAAAGCATGTAACCTGTCCTGTGTTTGTCAGAATAGTGCATTCTACAACAGCTACCAAAATATATCACTATGAAGAATCAAATATTGTCAAACGTTGATGGTTTTTATTATTTGAACTGCAATAATGGCGTTAGTCTGCAATCAAGGTTACATTGTGCTAGGTTCTGCATAAGCACAAAGCTACAGTTTCTGCCCCAAGCAGTTTACTGTTTAATTTAGTATATCTGATTTCTCCTCCCTAAATGTAGTAGTTCCATTTGTCTTTACTAAATTTCACATTGCTGATATTGGACCATAGGTTCAATTTATCAAGGTCCTTTTTTAAATACTGATCTTCTCAGCTTAGTATCTTAGCATCTTCTACAATTTTTATAAATGAACTATCTATTCCATCATTCCAAAATTAATGAATGAACCAAGACATGATTACATCCCTATATGAACCTACTTTAAATGTCCTCTCAGGCTGACAGCGAGCCATTGATATCTCTTCCCTGAATGCAGTTTTTCAACCCATTGTGCAGCCACCTCTTGATGATTTCTTATAGGCCATATTTCCCTATTTGTACATGTGATATGTGAAACAATAAGTGACATCAAGAAAATATAATTTCCTAAAGAACATGGTTCAGTACTTGTTCCTCTTGATGTTGCCTGTGTATTAGATATTTCTTGATGTTTTGGTTGATACTGTAATACACTCCCAGCTGTTTTGGCCTAGTTAATACAATTTTAATTTATTAGGAGCACCTTGCATACATAGTTGGTTTTGTTACCTTTAATTTACTGAATATTATGTGTATGAGCTACTATTAGCACTCAGTGAAAATCAGTTTTTTGTCTGCCAAAACCGCCAGCTGCATAATACCAGCTCTCTAGCGCACACTTCTGAACATGTAATTTGACAAGATACCATCTTATCTAAACAGCAAAATAAATTATTGATACTAGTTCATACACTCTAAAAAATTAAGCACCTCAAAGAGGCAGATTGGACAATAACACTATTGTTTATTTTAGCATGCTTAATGGATAAACAAAAAGATTTGTTTAATTAAAATAATCTGTTTGCTTCTTCTTATTCCAATAATAAAAATTTACAGTTGGTTCACATTGTTGGATCTGAGAAATATTTCTCCTACGTTTTATATTTTTGTGCTCTTTAAGCTATTAAAAAAGGTCAGTTCCTTATTATTAAATGTGTGTGACAGGGAGCCTCTCAAATGAGTTTTCTGTTTCTGAATAGATGAATAATTATACAGTGGGAGTTATATACCAGGACCAAGACAGAAGACTAAGATTTAATGACAAGCAATGTTTACTTTATTTTTCCCCACTACTGGAGGTAGAATTATGTTGCTGTAAACTAAGAAAAGTTTCTGCTATTTAGATAAATTGGCCAGGGAGTGTCACATTAACAACTCATGCCCCTGGTGGCTGGAGGGGCATGGCAATGGTGGGAGCATGGCAGTGGGAGTGGTGGGAGTGCGGCAGTGGTAAGCAGGGGAGCATGGCAGCAGTAAGTGGGGGAGCTCCTGCAGCCGCTGCTGGTGCTCTCGGTGGCAGGTGCCAACCAAGGGTCAGCGACCACCCGCAGCCGCCACTGGCAATGGCAGCCAGAAGGGATTGTGGACTGCCCTCAGATGCTGGCAGTAGCACAGTGGTGAGCAGTGATACTGTTGCTGGCACCTTTTTGTAGGGGGTGCACTACCATGCTCAGGGGGTGCATGGCCTGACTAATCTGGTCTCTTTTTATGACCAGGTTACGAAACGCCTGGACACAGGAGGAGGGGTGGATGTCGTATACTTAGACTTCAGGAAGGCCTTCGATACGGTATCCCACCCCATACTGGTGAACAAGTTAAGAGGCTGTGACATGGATAACTACACAGTCTGGTGGGTGGCGAATTGGCTAGAGGGTCGCACCCAGAGAGTCGTGGTGGATGGGTTGGTTTCGACCTGGAAGGGTGTGGGCAGTGGGGTCCCGCAGGGCTCGGTCCTTGGACCGATACTCTTTAATGTCTTCATCAGCAACTTGGATGAGGGAGTGAAGTGTACTCTGTCCAAGTTTGCGGATGACACAAAGCTATGGGGATAAATGGACACATCGGAGGGCAGGGAACAGCTGCAAGCAGACCTGGACAGGTTGGACAAGTGGGCAGAAAACAACAGAATGCAGTTCAACAAAGAGAAATGCAAAGTGCTGCACCTAGGGAGGAAAAATGTCCAGCACACCTACTGCCTAGGAAATGACCTTCTGGGTGGCACAGAAGTGGAAAGGGATCTTGGAGTCCTAGTGGACTCCAAGATGAACATGAGTCGGCAGTGTGACGAAGCTATCAAAAAAGCCAATGGCACTTTATCGTGCATCAGCAGATGCATGACAAATAGATCCAAAGAGGTGATAATTCCCCTCTATCGGGCGCTGGTCAGACCGCAGTTGGAGTACTGCGTGCAATTCTGGGCACCGCACTTCAAGAGGGATGCGGATAACCTGGAGAGGGTCCATAGAAGGGCCACTCGTATGGTTAAGGGCTTGCAGACCAAGCCCTACGAGGAGAGACTAGAGAACCTGGACCTTTTCAGCCTCCGCAAGAGAAGGTTGAGAGGCGACCTTGTGGCTGCCTATAAATTCATCACAGGGGCACAGAAGGGAATTCGTGAGTATTTATTCACCAAGGCGCCCCCGGGGGTTACAAGAAATAATGGCCACAAGCTAGCAGAGAGCAGACTTAGACTGGGCATTAGGAAGAACTTCTTCACAGTTCGAGTGGCCAAGGTCTGGAACGGGCTCCCAAGGGAGGTGGTGCTCTCCCCTACCCTGGGGATGTTCAAGAGGAGGTTGGATATGCTTCTAGCTGGGGTCATCTAGACCCAGCACTCTTTCCTGCCTATGCAGGGGTCAGACTCAATGATCTATTGAGGTCCCTTCTGACCCTAACAGCTATGAATCTATGAATCTGAATTCTTTAGCCATTCATTAATTAGCTTAATTAGTTTACTGTGTGGTAACTCATACATTGGCACCTTATTGCTTACACAATCAGTTAAATCTTCTGTTTTCATGCAAATAGTTACCATTCTTTCACCATTCACCCTCTCATCTAGACCCAGCACTCTTTCCTGCCTATGCAGGGGGTTGGACTTGATGATCTATTGAGGTCCCTTCCGACCCTAGCATCTATGAATCTATGTGCACCCTCTATGCGTCACCCCTGGAGTGTCGGTAAGACTTTAAAGTTTGTTTAATCTTTTAGGCCCCTGGAAATTTGATCAAGAATCCTGTCTTGGAGGCAGTTAGACATATCTGTCTTGATGTGACAGCAGCTGAAGCACTTGTTTTTGGGGGTAGCAGGGAGAGGCATAGGGAGAAAAAGATGGAGACAACTCTTTCCACACTTTCTGTACCTTGGAAATATGTTTCAGATTCCAGTAGAAATCTGTACTTTTCATCTAGAAAGGAAGAATGATTTTAGATGGTATAAAGTTAATTATGATCAGAAAATTCCTATCGAATAGTATCTGGTGTGGCTTATCACATGAGAGTGACATATTTCTCACTTCAGGCCAGAACTGAGTTTTGTTGTTCCAGGTGCTGAGAGAACTGGTAGACTCTGGGGAAAGGCATGCTGGGGAGGACAGGTGTAATGTATGCATTATGTAATGCAATGCACTGTGTGCACTGAAAATGTGGTAGGAGTATGTGACAGAAGGGCAGCAACCTTGTGGAGTCCTGCTTGGTTTCACTGTGGAGGCCATGGTAGACTGCCCTAGCCTTCCCTACGAGTAACAGACCTAGGAAGTCTAGCTTGCCAGTGTCATCCCATCCACTTATCTTAGCTGCCAGTTCAAATTGTGCATGCCAGATAACCCACTCTTCTTGTTCCCCACTGTAGGGTGCAGGACAGCATATGAGCCTTCAACTGGGAGGTGGGGCTTGTGTGTCTCCTCTTTCCATGGGGGTGCTCCTCTCACTGCATCTGCCCCTGCTCAAAGCCCACACAATGACAAAACTATGCACTCACTACAACAGTTTGGTTGGTGCCTTATGGCCTGTGACCACCAATCCCACTCTACCACCAGTTGTAACAAACCCCTGCAGTGTCAGGCACAATCACTACAGCCAGTGAGGGATTTACTTTTATATTGAGGGTCCTAGGGGTTAGAGTTATGGGGCGACAGGCCAATGGAAGGGACAAATACAAGTACATAGGTATCCAAAGTATAACAACATACACTTGGAGGACGAGTAAACAGGTAGTGATCAGTACCGCTGGGGTACATACATTCAGCACATAGGGTCCCCTTCCCTGGCAAGTAGCCAGCCTGGGTTCAGAGGTCGTCACTTCTTCCTTCTGCCCCCAAAGTTTTCTGGGATTTGCAGTCCAGCAGCAGGGCTATGCAGGGTTTCTTGTCACTTCCTATTCCTGCTTCCAGCTGTCTCTGAGATTTGTAGTCCATGGTCAGTCAGCAGGACTCCACAAGGTTGCTCCCCTTCTGTCACACACTCATAGCACATTTTCAGTGTACACAATGCATATATTACACAGGCTATATACAGCATCAGCCTTTCTTCAGAATAGGAAGCAGTGGGTGAGCTGTGGGTAGAATTTCCAGTTAAGGTGTCAAAGACACTAGAGCAGAGTTTACACAGGACTCCCCGCAGAGATGGTCTTCCAGAGAATTCTCTCTGCTTTCTTCCTCACTGCTAGAATGAAATATTGTTTTCTCCAAAATTCTAAAAGGAGAAAAAGTTTCTGAGAAGCAAGGGTGCAAGTGGCTTGCTTTCTCAGAGTGCCAGGCAGTAGGTTTCTGACAGATTTTTTGCAAAATCACCTTCTTACAATCTGTATTGCAGTCAAGAGGAAGAGACCTCTGGTACCAAGAAAATGCTACTTTGTCTAAGTCTTCACAAAAAAATTTAAGTTGCAACCAGCCACCTAATAAAGATTATTTGGATAAGGAAGGGGACAAGCTGAGGGATGAGATAACAAGAGAGACAGACAAAGATATTTTGATGGGTCTGAATGAATTCAAGTCAGCAAGGCCAGATGAATTTCATCCTAGGGTACTGAAGGAACTAGCAGAAGAGATATCAGCAGTCATGGGAGATAGGGAAGGTACCAGAGGACTGGAAAAACACCAACATAATGCCCCTCCTTAAAAAAAAGGCAAAAAGGAGGACCTAGCAAACTACAGACCAGTTAGCAGCACCTCAATACCAAGGAAATTAATTTAAGAATATCCCAAGGAAGTCCAGTTCCAAGCATCTGGAAAAGAAAAGGCTAATTGTAAGCAGCCTGCATGGATTCACTAAGAACAAATTATGTTAATCAAATGTGGTCTCCTTCTTTGGCAAAGTAACTATTTGGATGGATTGTGGCGGGCCAGTAGGGGGCACTCCTGCCTTGAGCCGCCCACCTCACTGCACCTGACCACCTTCCAGGCTCCGAGTGCCTCCCTGGGGTGCCTCACATCTGGCCGACCCCTTCCCTGGAGCATACCTGCTAGCCTGGGGTTCCCACTGCCACCATCCAAGGCTCTGGACCCAATTCTGGCTCTGCGCACCTTGGAAAACACAGGCCTGATCGTCCACTTGGTACTAGACCCAATAGAGGCACTTGGGGCACTTTCCCAAGTCAGGGGCTTAATAGGAAAGTCTCCCATAGTCCACAGACCTAAGGGGCCTCCTCAGCATAATTTAGACCCAGCCCTCAATAAGTCTCCCACACCGGTCACAAAAGAGAACTTTATTGATTGCAGGGGGTAGGGTGAAAATAGGGTAAAAGGTAGAGCAGTATCATAGGAATATCAGAGGGATCCCATAGAGCAAACCAGTATGGCTGAGGTAGCCTTTTGATCACGCATCTGAGTTACTGTAAGCTAAATATCTAGTTGAATCTCGAGTAGCTTACTCACATGCATCATCCAGAGGTGGTTGGAGTTTTCCTCTGGAGGCAGGTCACTCTTTGAGCATGCGGTTATGAGGAGAGAGCCTGTTTCAAATGGTGAAGCTCCTCTTCCAGTTTCAGATTCACCTCGATGCCTGCATGGCTAATGGCTGCCTTCTTCCTGGACCGAGCCTTTAAATAACCTTCCTGACCTCAGCAGCCCGGTCCAATCGAAGCTGCCAGTGCTGGCCACTAGCCAACCAATTTAAAAAGCATCATGGGTCACCTGGGCTGGTGAGCGGGGCTTTTCCCTCCCCCTCCCCAGGTGACCAGAGAATCCACATCCGAGGCACCAAGCTTTTGTCATGTAGGCAGGGAGGAAGATCCCCCTCCCTGAGGAATTCAACACCAGCCTCTCACGCTGGCAGAGACAGATTTCTGGAGAGGGACACAGACGGTGGCATTTCTGCCACATGGATGACTGAAATACTGTGGCTATAGTGCATCTTGACTTATGCAAGACAAGGTTCTTTGGGTGAATCTGATATCTTTTATTAGACCAACTTAAATAGTTGGAAAACAATTTTTAAGCAAGCTTTCAGGTTCAAAAACCCTTTGTCAGGCTAAGGAAGTATCAGCAGTTGGTGTGTGCTCTTCCATCATTAAAGATACAGGTCACTTTATAAATAATAGAGGAAGGGGCTCCTTATTACATACATTTATAAATTTTCAGTTTATTATTTTCTCTGGCATTCCTTGTGTAAGAAGACAGGTCAGATTTTGTGAGGATTATATACAACAAAGGACAAAATTACCAGCTCTATTACAGCTTAATACAATAATGTGATTGGAAGGGCAGTGTTTTTGAATGATTGCCTTTACTAGGGACATTTTATAAAAGGTAAAGTATATAAGCACTTAAATATTACTATCCAGAAAATATGGTGCATTTCAACATGGATATATTCCTTATCAGCAGGACAGTGGGATGAGTTCCAGGCCCAGTTGTATAGTGCACTGGAGCAAGTCCCTACTGCTGATGACATCTCTATCCAGGCACACTGGGAGCAACTCAAGTCCAAGACACCTCCACCCAGACTATTGGGTTTGCATCGCGACAGAACCAGGACTGGTTCAATACCAGTGATGCTCAGATCTGCAGTCTCCTCGAGCAGTAGCATGCAGCCTTCATCGCCTGGAAAAGACATCCACAAACTCGGCAAAAGGTGGCAGTGTACCTCCATCTGAAAGCTGAGGTCCAACAACACATCCGTGGTATGAAGAACAACTGGTGGGTAGAGAAGACATGCATGATCCAGGGCTACGCCAACCAGCATGACATGCATAACTTCTTCCAGGCTACCAAGACAACCTATGGACCCCGCTTCATTGGACAGAACCCCTTCCAATCACAGGACAGCTCCCAGCTCCTCAAGGATGATGACGCCATCCATCTGTGTTGAAAAGAGCATTTTGAACTCCTCTTTAACCAGGAGTCCACTGTATCAGAGGAGACCTCCAAGCTGTCCCACAATGCCCTGTGGTGGATTCCTTTGGCGATCCACCAACCATCAGAGAGTTGAAGCGGGCCATCCAACAGATAAAAACCAACAAGGCCTGTGGGCCAGATGATATACCTACTGAGGACTACTATGCTGGCAGCTTCTGGCTCACATCACAACTCTACCAGTTTATCCTCCACCTTTGGGATGAAGAGGATATCCCTGGGAATCTCAAGAACATGACCATGACCATCTACAAGAAGAGGGACAAATCTGATTGTGGGAACTACAGGGGGATTTCCCTCCTGTCCATTGCGGGTAAGATCCTGACCTGCATCCTCCTGAATCACCTTCATCCCATCGCTGAGGAGATCCTTCCAGAAACCCAGTGCTTCCGACCATCCTGGGGCACTGCAGACATGGTTTTCATTGCCAGGCAGATCCATGAAAAATGTTGGGAGCAAAATCAAGAACTGTTCCTTGCCTTCATTGCCCTGACCAAGGCATCTGATTCCTTAAATCGTGAAGCTCTGTGGATCATCCTCCAATGCCTGGCTGCCCACTGAAGTTTGTCACCATGCTGAGGCTCCTGCATGACAATATGACTGCCACTGTCCTGAGTGGAAGATCTGAAACCAATGCTTTCCACATCCAGACTGGGATCAAACATGGTTGCGTGATCACCACCACCCTGTTCACCATCTACCTGACCATCATCATCCACCTCATTCGAGATGATCTACCATCCAGAATCAGTATCCAGTATTGACTGGATGGGAAGCTTTTCAATCTTGGCTGCTTCTTGGCAAAAACAAAACTCACCACCAAGGACATCCAGGATCTTCAGTTTGCAGATGATTGCTGTGTGATGGCTCACTCTACTCAGAATGTGCAAGTGACCTTAGATCTCTTCAATGCTTTGTATGTCCTTGAACATTGCCAAGATGAAGGTTCTCCACCAACTCTTCCCCAGGCTAGATGAACATCCCTTGCACTATCAAAGTAGACAGGGAGGCTCTGGAGTACGTGGAACACTTTCTGTATCTTGGCAGCCACCTCTCTCAATGGGCTACCATCAATGAAGAAGTCCAGCACCAGGTCAGCTGTGCCAGTGCCTCCTTCTTCAAGCTGCGACAACATGTCTTCAAAAATAGAGACCTTCAGAAGTTGACAAAGGTCCTGGTTTACAAGGCTGTCATGCTGACCACCCTCCTCTACTGCAGTGAAACATGGGCCATGTACCAATGCCACATTAAGACCCTGGAGAGCTTTCATCAGCAGTGCTTGCATTGAATCATGGGGATCAAATGGGAGAACCACCGGATCAGTGCAAGTGTCCTCCATGAAGCTGTGTCCACCAGCACTGAAGCCTTGCTCTTGAGAAATCAATTCCAATGGAGGAGCCACTGCATCAAGATGTCCGAGAACCACCTCCCTCACTAGATTCTCTTTTATAAAGTACTGTAAGAGGCTCTCTGTTGGCCAACGCTCAAAGGGCAGTCAAAGGAAACCGTACAAAGACACACTCAAGGTTGCCCTCAAGCACAGCAGCATCAACATCAATGCCTAGGAGGAGCAAGCTGCTGACTGTTCAGTGTGGTACCACCTGGTCTACCAAGGCACTCACCATTTCAAGGCCCAACGACTCGATACTGAGGTGGAATGACAGCAGTGGAGGAAGGAGTAGGAACCACCCCGGAGCTGCGAATCCCACTCCCCCACACAATAACATGCCCCCATTGCTGAAGAATGTGTGTATCCAGAATTGGGCTCCTCAGTCACCTGGGGACCCATTAAGCCTGATGGACATCATCTTCGACTCCAAGGGACTGCCAATGAATGGACAGATGATGGATGGATTCCTTTTGTATAATAGATTACCTCTATAAAACATTGCCATTTCTACAATTAGTAGCAGCACCTAAATATATAAGAGAACGTACACCTACTATGACTGACTGATTGATAAAAATAAAGGAATTAATACATGTATAAATGCCAAGGATTTTTAGCTTTCTTATTTGCACGTTCCCAAGCCTCTAACAGTGCTTTTAACCCAACAGGCAAGCATATTCATTTAATAGGTAAACAGTTAGGCTATTCCAACTGCCTCAGAGACAGTCCATAACAATAAAAAGAATGTACTTAATCTGGATATGCACATTTCATATATTGCCCTAGGGCAGCACATTTCCTCTTCAATGTATTGCCAGTTTAAATGTCAGCACAGCTGTCTTTATCTCACTTTCTGGGTATTAGTGTTCTTCCTAATGCATCATGAGGGAAATCAAAAAGGGAACTTTTGCACAAAATACTCAGGGTAAATGAAAAGAGAATTCACATCAAGGCATGACAGTCAGTTAATGAAGCTTTTTACCTATTTGTGGACCATTTGTGAAGTGAAAGGAACCTTATTCTGAAGGTGTCTTGAGTAATTGTTTAGGTCTGTTAACAATTACGAAGCTAAGCACCGGACAAAAAAATTGAAAAGATGGCTAGTTCTTTCAGCCATTGCAGAAGCTGTTAAGTTGCCTCCAGTTACACCACAAATATTATTTGATGTTATCAAACTTCTTTTTTAAACCTTGCTCTGTTTGTAATAATTTGGCGTTGTTTCTCTGAATATAAATATGGTGCAGAGTACTCTTATTTTATTTATTAGCTTCTAAATATTGTATTTAAAAATCTCTTGTAGTTGGTATACTGTCCTGTTTTTTTCCAAATACTGAGGTCTTTATCTGGTGTAAATACAAAGTAGCTTCACTGGAGTCAGGGGAGCAATGCAAATTTATACAGATGAGGATCTGGCTATCAGCCATTGGTTTAAAGCAGTGGTGCTCAACCTTTTTACTCAGTGGGCCAGATAGGCAGTGCCCTGTCTATCTGCAGGCTGGATCTGGCTGGTAATCCTGTTCTGGTGCCTGGGGTGGGTACAGTGGGGCCCCAGACAGCTGTGCGGAAGGGGGCAGGGGGCAATTCCTCCCCCTTTCTTTGGCTTCTCTTCCATATGCACCAAAAAAGTTGTCCCCAACACTCCCAAAACTTGCTTGACTGCCTATGCACTGCTGTGTTACCTTCCCAACATATCACAGTCATTGAATTCCCTCATAAACTATTTTGAATAAATACCAGTTTTAGTGGGTTAATTTTACAGTACATTTTAAAATTAATTTGAATGATTCCTGTTGCTTTCCTGAATGTTCTACAGTGAAGTAAAATTTAGCCTTGCTTAACTCAATTCCAAGTTGCACAGGGGAAATTGTAGATCCTTTCCTCTCACAACCCTCCTAGTCATAGTTATTCAGTAGACATGATTTTCCTTATTCGTATACTTATACACTATTTGTTATATTTGTATACTTATATAAATGTATACATTTTTGCAGATATAGAATCTAATTATTGTGGGGCCGTCTTATATTTGAGTAAATATGGTTTATGGTAAAGGAGGGAATGAACACTGCAGAAGAGAGCTTCGAGTTCCGCATGAAATATTTTTCCTTTTCTATTTTCTTGTTTCATTCCCTCATACTTGCTATATTATTCTTTTAGCCTTTTCCTTTTCTTTCATCCCTAGCTCAGACACTGAGAAACTCTTTAAAGTGATGAATTGGTGCTTAGCTTTTGGTTCTTTTAGCCAGAAGCATCAGTCATTTCCGTTGAACTTCTACTGACTTTACCCATCAATTGTATGCCACAGAGCACACAAAAATCAACACCCCACAGTTTTTAAAACAGAATATGTGTCCCAGCAGGAGTCAGAGGTGCACCTGGAGGGAGCTCTCTCTTTATATCCAGAATTCTGTATTAGCCACAGAAGTAATGCAGGATTATTTTAGAATTCTCTGCAGTGAATTTGGTGCTTGTGAGACATGCCACACTTACGACATTGGCAGCAGAGTAGAGAGATGCCCAGGAGCTTCGGGGAAAGCAGACATGGTGATTTCTGGTTGCTGCTACATTCACAGATTCATAAATGTTAGGGTCGGAAGGGACCTCAGTAGGTCACTGAGTCCGACCCCTGCCCAGGGCCGGAAAGAGCGCTGGGGCCAGATGACCCCAGCTAGGTGCTTGTCCAGTCTCCTCTTGAAGACCCTTAGGCTAGGGGAGAGCACCACCTCCCTTGGAAGTCCATTCCAGATTCTGGCAACCCTTACTGTGAAGAAGTTCTTTCTAATGTCCAACCTAAATCTGCTGTCTGACAATTTGGGGCCATTGTTCCTGGTTACTCCAGGGGGGGGCCCTAAAAAACAGAGCATCTCCTTTTCCCTGCTGCCCTCCCCTGATGAATTTATAGGCAGCCACAAGATCACCTCTCAGCTTTCTCTTGTGAAGGCTGAAGAGATTCAAGTTCCTCAGCCTCTCCTAATAGGGCCTTGCCTGCAGGCCTCTGACCATAAGAGTGGCCCTTCTCTGAACCCTCTCAAGATTTTCCACATTCCTCTTGAAGTGTGGCACCCAAAACTGGACACAGTACTCCAACTGTGGCCTAACCAGTACCACATAAAGGGGAAACATCACCTCCCTGGAACTGTTCGTCATGCATCTTCAGCTAGCGCGTGATAAAGTGCGTTTAGCCTTGTTGATCACTTCATCACATCGACGACTCATGTTCATCTTGGTCTATGACTCCAAGATCCCTTTCCACTGCTGTGCTGCTAAGAAGGTCCTCCCCCAGCTCGTAAGTGTGTTAGAGGTTCTTTTTGCTCAGGTGCAGCACTTTGCACTTGTCTTTGTTGAACTGCATCCTATTTCATTCCTCCCATTTTTTCAACCTGTCCAGATCCACCTGGATCCATTCCCTACCCTCTGGTGTGTTAACTTTGCTGCATAATTTGGTATCATCTGCAAACTTGGACAGGTTGCTCTCCTCACCCTCTTTCAAGTCACTGGTGAAGACATTGAATAGCACTGGTCCAAGGACTGAGCCTTGCAGAACTCCACTGCCCACATTTTTCCAGGTCAATATCAACCCATCTACCACCACACTCTGGGTGAGACCCCTAAGCCAATTTGCCACCCACCTGACGGTGTAAGCATTTACATCAGAGCCTATCAGTTTATTTACAAGAACAGAATGAGATACTGTATCAAAGGCCTTCTTAAAGTCTAGTTAGTGACATCTACCTCGACTCCTGCATCTAAACATTTTGTGACCTGGTCATAAAAAGAAACAAGGGTAGCCAGGCAGGATCTACATGCAATGAACCCATGCTGATTTCCTTTCAGCATTATTTCCCCTGCTGGACTCCCACAAATGTGGTCCTTAATGATTTTTTCCAGAGTTTCCCAAGGATAGAGGTGAGACTAACTGGCCTATAGTTTCCCAGTTCCTCCCTCGTCCCCTTCTTGAAAATAGGGACCACATTGGCCCTTTTCTAGTCTTCTGGCACCTGACCAGAGCACCATGAGTGCTCGAACAGCTGTGCTAGTGGCTCTGCTATGACACTGGCCAATTCCTTCAGCGCCCTTGAATGAAGTTAATCTGAGCCCACTGATTTGAACACATCCAGCCCCTCCAAGTGCCCCTTCATCAAGTCTGCACTAACAGTTGGTGGGCTGGTGTCCCTCCTGTGTCTATCTGATCCAATTAGGAGATTTGTCTTGGTCTGTGTCTAGGAATACAGATGCAAAGATCTCATTGAAGAGCTCAGCTTTCACCCCCTCTCTGTCACCAATTGTCCTAGTTTGTCCTGTAGAGGTCCTATTGCAGCATGAACTGAACTAATGTAGCTGATGTTAACATAGAGTGTAATAGTAGTGAAATGTAACCATGTTAGTCTTGTCCTGTAAGAAACTTGAACACTCCATTTTGTAGCCTTCTGCTTGACATAAGTGAATGAACTCTGCATAGCCTTTATGTGTAAGTGAGTGTAAAAGGGTGAATGGTGAAAAAATGGCATAGGGACGGGAGAAGAAGATTTAACTGTTTATGTAAGCAACAAAGTGCCAAATGTAAGTTACCAGTCAGTAAACTAATAAATGAATGGCTGAAAAATCCCTTTTAGGCCTAGGGCACAAAGAAGATAACGAGGAGAAGGAATGCACCCATCCTGCCAGACGGGCAGCAAGAACACTCCAAGGTTCAGATAAGCTGAAGACAAAAGAACAACCACAAAAACAGAAGCTGGGTATGAAAAAACCCTGAAGCACTGAAACAAAGGATGCCAAACCCTATAAAAGAACACTGACAATGCCAAGTTGGGTGAGTTTTTCTCTCTACTGCTGTTTCATTGGAGCACAGATGCATCTGTTCACCTTGTTCCAGCTGTTATCTTCAAATCTGCCGTCTTCAAATCATTATCATCTACTCAGTAAGCCCAGGTTGGCTGCCCTGGGCTGATATTGAGCAACTATTGCTGGTAACTATATCTTGTGTATGTGTGGGTGGAATGGTTGTTTTGTGTATGTGTATGCCTGTGTGTAATGATGTGTATGATGATTTGTATGAATGATGTGTTTGAACCTTTATGTCTAATTCATGTAATCAATAAATGCAGCACCTTGCCTTATCCCCCTTTATAAAGTCTTGCTCATGATTTGAGCAATTGGCAATTTGAGTAACACTATGCTCCCCTGCACCTTCCTTTTTGCTTCTTATATACCTGAAGAAGGACTTTTTGTTGTCCTTAATTTTTGTCACCAGCCTAAATTCTAATCCTGCTTTGGCCTTCCTAACTGATTCCCTGAAAATTGCAAATGTGTGGTGACCACCAGCAGCTGCTTTTCTCATCCCACAAGTCAGTGCCTAGGGTTCACTTGCAATATCATTAAAATGACAGATTGTACTTGTGAAAATTGCATATTAACTCACAATTAATATTAAGATGGCTTCAGGATGTTCTTCTAGTAATAAACAAAGATTAGAGAGGAGGTCATTGGGACCCAGACCTTTGTTAAATTATCATCATCATCATCAGAGTCATCTACCTCTGGAAGCTGATCCTCTTTATTCTCCTTTTGAGTTTGCCCAGTTCTGTCCTCTAGGATGACAAAATGCCATTTTCAGCTCTCTGAGTTAGGGTGAGATTACATATACACATTACAATTAGATCATGTTAAGAGCTCTTAAAACTTCACTGATCTCACATTAAGGCTCATTAACAAGTGCTAAGTGCCCTTTAGGTGTTTTAAAGTTATGCCACTTTGAACAAGGATTGCCTTTCAACTGTGCTACCCAGTTTGAGATAAATTGACTTCAGGGTGTTCACATGAGATAAAACTACCAATCTGCAGTCCTCCAATAACCCAGGGGGCACAGCCCCTGGTGGACTAGCTATCATCCAGGACTCTACAGCCCTAGACTGACAGCTAGGAACAGTCAGACAATAGGTGGGTGGGGACTGGGTGAGGGGTAAAGGTTGCAGGGGAGTCAGGGAAAGGGGTTGAGGAGGGCAGGATTGGGGGGACAAAGAGGGAGAACATAGAGGGAAGGGAGGAGTGGGTGGGAATTGTTAGGTTGCTACCCCCCAGGCCCCCAAATTTTCTCCCTAATCCCCAAGTTGCCTCCTCCACCTGCAGATCACTACCCTGCCTCCTTAATTGCCCTCTCTGCCCACCTCAACACCCAGATCAATAGCCTGCCACCCCAATCAGTCTAAGAGTAGTGGCAGTGCCAGGGGGAGAGGGTTCCCCACCCTGCCTGCGAAACCATGCTGCCCCAAGACATCTAGATTCAACCCCTGTCAAGCCCTGCAACTGAAGGGGAGGTAGAGGTGAGGAAGTGGGGAATGCAATGAATTGCTAGACAGCTCTGGGGCCCAATGGAGCCTGGATCCAGTTGCACACTGGTGGCATGGGCTGCAGGGAGCCTGGGAGCAGGCAGGAAGGGATAACTCCCTTCTCCCTCTGCTGACACCACTATCATTCTTGGTTTGATTGGGATGGCAGCACAGCAATCCCAGGGGCAGGGCCAATCATGGAATGTGGGGGGAGGTTTGATCCAGGGGTAGAGAGGTCAATAGTGGGTTGAATGCTGGATTCAGGGGCTGATGGGGGGCAGCAGGGCGATTTGGGAGATGGAGGGGATGATTCAAGCGGCATGGGTGCCCTTCCCCCCTCTCCTCCCAGACCTATACTGTGGCTATAGAGCTAGTGATCTGGCAGCCATGGAGCAGATTTGCAGCCTCTAGCCACACCCCTGCTCACCAGCCCTCTAGTGGCAGGTCTGAGCAGTGCACATTAGAAAAGGTATTAACCCCGAACATGTGATTGATCACTATTACTAGTCGATCTTAACATAGAATAATATTTCTGAAAATTAGCACCCGCTAACTCTAACATGTAATATCACCCTTAGAATTGGACGTCTCCATTTCCAGCACATCTCACAAACACTAAGATATGAATCTGTCTCTGAGTTTATACCAGTATTTTATATGAAACATCTTCTCTATGTTTGTTTTATGGAAGGCATATAATTTAATCTCAATTTTGTATAATTTAGGTAAATAATAGGCCAATTCTCCGTTTTGAAAACTTCTTAAAAAAAATTACATGTCTAGTGCAGGTAGAAGGCAGGCTGGCACCTTAGGGCCCTTCTATACATTATATTTATCCTGTGATTAAAATTAATCATGGCATAAATAGCAAAGGCTCTACATGCAGCCAATTTAGGGCCCCATGAAATGACAAACCAGTTATAAAAATGTTCCACATATAATGTAGAACATTTTTCTGGCTTGTTTGTATGGTACCTTAAATAAATTGTGGAGTAGGGCCAGAGCTGACAAACAACTGATTGTTAGCCCCAGATGTATGAGCACCCAGCTTTCAATTTGCCGGTACAGGGGAGCCCAGGATCATGATCAAAAGATCACGCCCTCCACTGGCAAGGAGAAAGGACACATAGCATGGCAGGAGGCTTGATTGTTTGGATTGAGGATCAGATCCCATGGCACCTTTAAATGAACATCTGCCAGGGGTTTAATGACTAATTTTTTCAGAGAGGCATAAGCTTTTGCAGGCAACAGCCTACTTCCTCAGATGCTATAAATGGACTTGAAGAGACCACAGGGTACTAAATAGAAAAGAATAAAGTCATTTAAATTTAAGGGATAGGGAAAGGGAATAGAAAGGATAAGGAGAGGAGACATAGCTGAGAGTGGTGAAGGTGGGTTGCAGAGATCAAAAGGGAAAAACAAACCACATACTCCATTGAGGAATTCAGGGTTTATAAAAGCTAATCCAGATAATAGGGTAAGAATCTATAATCTCTGTTGACACCATCCTTAACAGACTCTAGTCTATGGAAGACCTTTTTCCTCTCAATTTTGTGTTCAAGTTGGTTTTTAAATTCTTGTTGCTTAAGGACAGCTACTCTGAGGTCAGTGATGGACTGTCTAAGGGAGTTAAAGTGTTCTGCCACAGGCTTTTGTGTTTTTCTGGAATTGACATTAAATTGGTGTCCCTTTATTCTTTCATATAGGGGTCACCCTGTCTGTCCAATGTAGACAGCAGAGGGTGATGGCATAGATGAGATTGATAGAGGAGCAGGTAAATGAACTCTGGGTATTATAATCTTGTTGTTTGATTCAGTGATAATGTGGTCCATGTTGATGAGGGGGTATAGCTGACATAAGGATCTTTAGCAAGGCTTCAACTATACAGAGAATTTTTTTAAAGTTTCCAAATGGGAGAAATGGTTAATTATCTGCCCAGATTATACAAAGTTGAGACTTTTGTGGAAGATGGTGATAACAGGAGTTATCAAGGGGTTGGTATTGTATCAAGTTGGAACAGGATCAGAGTCTGGCTTTGTTGATATGATTGCCTATGGTTTGGAACTGTATTTCAGGTGTAGGAATCCCTGCTCCAGATCCCTAAAGTGTTTATCTCAATTGGTGGGATTAGAGCAGGTACTGTTGTAATAGAGCTTGTCTGTAGACAACCAAAGGATCATAGGAAAGTCATCTAGTCTGGCCCCTGCTCAAGCAGGATCATCCCAGACTAAACTGTCCCAGCCAAATGCATGTTCAATCTGCTACTGAAAACTTCCAAGGATAGAGATTCCTTCATAGTCAGAAAATTCTTCCCAATCTCTAGGTTTCTAAATCTAATATCTTCTGATGCAGTTTGAGACCATTGCTCCTAGTTCTGTCCCCTAGAGCCACAGAGAAAAGCTTATTTCCATCTTCTTTATAATCACGCTTCAGGTATTTTAATATTGTTATCAAATCCCTTCTCATTCTTCTCTGAGTAGCATTTTTACTGTTTACGTACCATGATCGATCTAATGGTAAGTTTAGGATGAAAGTTGGTGGCATGGAGATAGCTGCAGCAGGCAGTTGGTTTATAGTACAATGTGATAGTGAGGAGGCCATTGCACAGTTCGTAGTAATGCCCAGAAAATGATTTGCTGGGTGGACTCAGTTTAGACTCAGTTTGATGCAGGGGTGTAAGTTGTTAAAGTCTTGGTGGGATTTCTCTAGAAATTACTTTCTATATGTCCATATCATGAAGATGTCATTGCTGTACCTTGATACAAGGAGGATAAGAGGGCAGCTGTGGAGGAAGCTGTCATTAATATATTGATGTATGGGGCAGGGGAGAGGAGGTATTGACATGTGTGTGCCCATGGCAAAACCATTCATTTACAGGTATAGTCTAATCACTGTAGGTTGGCTGGAGAAATCATGGATATATTTCCTTGACAAACATTGTGAACCATGTAAAACACACTGGTGGTACAGTTTATTCATAAAGGCTTGGTTGCTTTTTTGCTCTGAAACTCTTGAGAGGGGTTGTTGTTTTTTTCCTTGTATGAACTTCCCACAAAGCCCTCTGGATCTACTAGGATCTAAACAGCAGCCCAGCAGCCCTGTGCTCCCACATTAACTTTTGTGCAGACCTGGCCCAACTTAGAAGTGGATGTGAAACAGGCCTCCAAGTGAATCACACCACCAAATATAGGCTCAGGGATCAGAGTGACAGGGTCACCCCATCCTATGAACAAAATGGTCAGTTGCCTAGAGTGGCAGAGTGGGAGAGGAACCATTTCTCAGGCTGATTACAGATCAGCAGTGTGGTTAACTACTTGATCATAGGGCAGGTGCTAGTAAAATTTATTTTTCCCAGGGTGGCAAAATATTTAGGGCTGGCTCTACTAAGCTGTCTTTCCCTTTTCTGAGACATATACTGTAGTTTGAATACCAGCTGGGCAACAAAAGTAGCTTCACAGCTGAAAGAGTCATCTCTTTGTTCCACCACTCTTAGTTGCCCAGAATAATCTTTTTTTTTAAATATATTTTTTAACTTTGCTGATCTTTCAGTAGGTGACACATACACGTCCTGAGTAGAACTGTCTAAGCTGAAATTTTGAAGAGCAATTTCCTTTCAATAGATCTATGACACTCAAAGTCTTTTTTGTTATATGGATTAAATATGTTATGATGCCACTAAGTAAGAATACTACTATAGATAAAAAAGGGCAAATCATATCTACAGTTTAATCTGTGCAACAAATACAAATCCTAAAGGACAGATAACATAGTAAGATAATTTGAGAAAGATGGTAATATTGATTTCGCTGTCTTGCCTATTGTAGGTGATTTACCTTCAGAGATGTCAGAATCAAAGGATGCAAAAGAAAACAAAAGAAACAGAGTCATGTAAAACCTGCTAAATCAGAGGCAAAGGAAGTTACAAATAAATGCAAGTCTTGTAATCAGCAACAGTTGGCACCTTTTCCCTCTCATTTTATAAGACTAAAGCAGTGATTCTCAACCAAGGTGCGACAGTACCCTATGGGGCTATAAGAACCTTTTAAGGGTGTCTTTTGATATTAACACTGGCCTCATCTACACAAGCCACTGACTGCACAGTAGCTTGTTACTACTGTGTAGTAGCATCATGTGGCATGAAGTGAGTGTCACCTAAAAGCCATTTGGCGATACTACTGCATAGTAACTCTGGTTTCTGCACAGTTATTTAGTTTGCAATGTCTGTGCGATCAGCATCTCATGTAGAGACAGCCACTGTGGCATAACTAAGGCAGAGGGATAGGGGCAACCACACTGGGTGCCAATAGAAGTGGTGAAGAAAAGACTTTTGCCACAGCAATGTGATTGAGGTCTCAGGAGCAGTGGCAACTGGAAGTTGCTGCTGCCTGTGTGTGTGGCAATGGTCCAAAGTGTCCAGCTGAGTTCTTGTATTGCTGCAAATGCCTGCACATGATTCACAAGATAAACCCAGAGATTTCAAATAGGAATCCATAGCATCTTTTTGAGTTCTTTGCAACAGAGGAATTGGTCTAGTATTTGTTCTACTATTTGGACAAATTGCCAAGAACTGGCTCACTAGCCAACCCTTAAATTGTCCCTGTTTATATATATATAGGTATCATCAAAATGGACATACATTAATTACCTGAAGGGAAAGGAAAAAAAAAAAATCAGTAACAGATTATTTCAGCCTTGCCCCAGAACTGCAAGCCTATGTCTGGAAAAGATTTGCCTTTGTAAATTGAGAGGATTAGGATGTCAATAAAGTTGGAGATGAGGAAGTAACACATATGGGTACTGCTGTGAAAATTGTGATGAATGATGTGCAAATATAGGAAATGTGTTAGAGGGGAGGAAAGTTCAAAGTTTAGAAGGGGTACAAAATAAGGTCAAAAAAGTTGTGTCTGAAGAAGAAAAGAGTCTGCTTGTTTTTTGTAAAAATAGTCTTTTGCTTTTAGAATATTGAGCTGAAGGAGACAAAGTTTTAGATTTACTTTTAGTTCAGATTTCCATCCAGTATGCTGTTTGTTTAGTGAGAACGTTTTTTTCCCCCCACCTGCAAGTGTTATTGTGTGTGTGGCGCAGGGGGGGGTGTCTTAAATTATAATGAGGGCTTTCAGGTCAGAAGTCTGTGCAATATAAAAAACACTTTGAAGTCTGTAGAGTTGTGGTAAAAAAAAAAAAAAGATGTACAATTTTTCTGGGTCAAAATTTCTGATCCAAACACATTTTCAATTCATCAGTGCAAATTGTGAAAAAGGTTCATTTGTTTGTCTAATTTTCATGAGAAAAGGGAAAAAACAAGTTCTATGTAGTTCAAAAGAAGTTTTCCCCCTTTCCCCCCCTGGGAATTTTCATTTTCCAAACTTATATTGACTGTTTGTGGCTCCAAGAAACTGGAGCAGCAGCTAGGAACCAGCATTGTACAGTCACATTTCATCCACATTCCCCTTTTTCTGAATGCCACTTTTGCCATATGGCACTTTTGCCACTAGCAGTTCATCTATTCTTTCTGTTCATCTGTACTTTCACATGTAGGCATGAGACAGACATGCAGGCATATAGCATTAAGGAATCGTTTCCTTTTAAAAAATCAAAAAACTGCATTTGCGCAGACATCCTTAATTAGTGACATTACCAGCAGCCACTAAAATAAAAAAATACTTTTACTGGAAAAATAAAGAAATCTGTTGTGCCTTTTGCTTTGCTTAACCCCTTTGGTTGTTGGCCAAAGCATTATCAAATGTATGAATTGTATTCATCTTTTTATAAACTCAGAACCATTCTGCAGTTGAGTACTCTCAAGCCTAAATAATTGTGCTGTTAATTATTATACAGAATCCTATACTTAAATATACAGCTGCTTTTCTATTCCAGACATTTCGCAAAGAACTCTTAACAGATTAATACAGCTCGAAGTGCATGCAAGTGCAGTGGTTGGAAAGAATTTCAGAGCACAAATGGAATTATTATGAAGGAGGCTGAGTAAAACATCTTTATAACTCCAGGATTAAGGGTTTTTTATTAATAATATTACCCAGTGTTCAGCTTGCTTTATTTTTTTGTTTGTTTTTTATAGTGCAGCTCAAGAAAGTTACTGTTTGGAAAATATCTATTTAATATATGCTGTGCTTCATACCAGTCAAAGCCATTTTGCTAACATAAATGCTCAGTACCATAATGTAGGAGGGTGGAGGTGGACAGGGGCAGCAGCCATAGACAAAAATAGGTGCCACTGCAGCTGGTAGTTGGCTGCACTGCCACTGCTGGCAGCATGGCAATGCAACACACAGTGCTTCCCAAGGCACTGCAGCTGCCTTCAGCTCAAAGCTGCCCTATTACGCCTTTGTAAATACTAAAAGAACACACCATTATATCTGTCCACCACAACACAGCAAGGATTATCTGGCTGGACTATCATGGTGGCCTTACAGCTGCATGCTATTGTGGAGTTTCTGTTCTGTTTCTTTTAAAATGCACAAAATTATGTTCACTCAGTCTTATTTATTTTACCTGATTATTTTAGCCTTGGAGCTGAGACCACAGTGTAGCACACAATGAGCTCATAATATCTCTTTGTTTTTAAATTGACAGCACTTTACAAACCAGCAGATGAGGCAACTGAGGAACAGAGAGATGCAATGACTTGTTGGGGTTGCTCAAGTTTGTAGCAAAGTGCAGAAATGAGCTCAGATCTCTAAAGTTCCAGTCTAGCATCCTAGGGCACGTTCAGATGGGCACAGATGTGCAGTATGTGGTCCTGCAGATGGTTCTGCGGTGCCACATGCCACACATGCAGATGTTCACTGTGCTGCTAATTTGCAGTGTGGGGGGTTTTTTTGATCCTAGGATATCCAGAGTTAAAAAAACCTGCACCTAAAAAAAGTGGGGTACACGAGGCAGCAGTGCGCACTGCCCCAAACCAGAGCCTGGCTGGCTGAAGCTATGCTCCAGCTGCCAGCCAGGCTCCCTGCTGCCGGATCACCATGGCTGTAGCTCCCAGAGACCCCCAGGACCCTAGGTAAGGCTGCTAGAGCCAGCATAGGTGCTGCCACAGCCTCCCCTATTTCACCTGGGGCAACATGCTGTACATGTGGCATGGGCATTGCCTGGGGACAAGTAGCAGCAGCACACATCATGCCATTGCTCTTTGTCCCTGGGCAAACACACATTCCCACTTGTGAGGACATGCCCCTAGATGCTAAGCCAAAGGGGCTGACTTAGAAACTGTTTACTTCAGTATCTCCTATCCTAGTAGATGAAATAAGGCTATGCCATGCACCTAAACATACACTTACTGCCTCCAGCAGTGGCATTCTTAAACATACAGCACTTCTCTGAGAAGCCAGTATCCTAAACCAGAAGCAAAACAAGGACCTTCATACAGCATTTTGGATAACTTGCATTTTAATTAGTTTTGCTGAGTACCAATGCCAGTTATGCAGATGCAACAATATTGCTTTCATTTTGAAAAGTATTCCACTCAGAGCAGCTCCGTGTGCTAGGAACCATAAATACACATGGCTGACATAGCTAGAAAGAGATTATGTGTTAGTCTGAAGTCAGATAAAAGGCAGGGTAGATTTGCACCTTATAGATTAACCAAATCAGAGATGTACAGGATAAACAGAGGCCTTCATGAGATGCTGTATCAGACATGGCCTATACAACTAGAACAAGGACTATATGGAAAAAAGCTAGGCCTGTTCAGTTCTATAAAAGACAACTTTTCATGACTCAGGAGAAGCTTTAGGAAGAACAGATCTGGAGTAATTCTCCAGACTGCATGGAAAGGTGACTACCTGCCCCTAACTGGGCCGGACCATCCCAAAATATGAATATCAAGTCCCAGTCCTGGGCTGAATTACTCTGGGACAGCATTTGTCCTGGATTCCCATTATCATGCACTGATCAAGGTTTTCTGTTCACCACAGAAAAATGCAGGAAATAGCAGGTTTCCCCTTGCAGGATGACTGAGTTCCAGCTGGCAAGGGGCTGCTTGGGGATAAGGGGAGTGGGACAAAGAGAATGCCATGTGTATGTGTGCATGCACATATGCATGTGGCCAGGAATATAGCCCCAAGCAGCAGTGGAGAGCAGCTTCCTGAAGGTAAGTCTATGTGGGGGAGTGGGCAGATTGAGGCCCCCATGGCGAAGGAGGGAGTAGGAGTGGGAGTGGAGCTGGGGTTGGGGCTGTGGCTGGTGCCTCTGCCCAGCTGGGGTGGTGCATGGGGCCTGGGGTTGGGGTGGGGAGCAGGCCAGAGCCACAGGTGGTTCATCCAGGGGGTGGCAGGAGGCGGCTCCCTGCTGCTGCGTGCACTCTCGGGGGGGGGGAAGGGGGGGCACATACCTGCCAGATTTGTGTATAGGGTGGGTGCAGGCTGCCTACTTCAGGGCTCCCCACCCTATTGCCTTCCCCCCACAAGTCCCACACCAGCCATACCACCATAGCAAGGCACCCCCTGCTGACTTGGCAGCAGTGGGGGTAGCGGTGGTGGCGCAGAGTTGTGCTTCCTGCTGCTGCTGGGTGGACAGGGGGTGCCTCGCCATGGTAGCACAGCCAGCATGGAGCTCCTAGGGGGAGGGCAGCAGAACGGGGAGTTCAGAGCCTGCAGCAGGCAGCCCACATCCTTCCCCACCCACTATGGGCTCCACTTGGTTCTGCTTCAGCTATGCTGCTGGTGGAGGGGAGTGAGGGGGAAAGAGGTGGGCATGTTCCTACTTTTCCATTTTGAAAAGGTGGTCATTCTACTGCCTGGGCAGAAGGCGTCTGCTATTAGTAAAGTCTCAGCAGTCAAGACTAAGAATCTTGCCTCTTCAAAATGAGCTGCTTATGAAGGTTGTGCAAGAGACTTTCAGTGTTTTGAATTTTGTTAATAAACCAGGTTTCAAAAAGGGGAGGGTTATTTGGAAAGTAACTGTGCTGTACAATAGGATTAGTGGAGGAAGGAGGAGAAACTGAGGCAACAGAAGGCCTGATGCTGGTTTGAAGAAGACCCTACTATGCTTCTCCAGGACAGAGAGAAGCATAGGTTTCTTCTAGGTTGGCAGATCTCCTCCGGCGGGCTTTAAACTAGGCTCATTGGGGGGAGGGGAAGATGAGGGCGGGGGAAGCTGTGGACCACCAAACCATGTGGCACCCACAAGGACAGCCCAGCCTGAAGAAAGAGAGCATTGGGAACCTGAAAGCCATGGGGAGGCCAGCACTACGGCACAGGTAAGAAATGAGAAGGTAAAAATCAAAGGGCCCCTTGGGACTCGGAGCGGGGGGGCAGCAAAGGCACCAGTCTCAGGGCTCAAGTGCCTATATATGAATGCTAGGAGCATGGGAAACAAGCAGGATGAACTAGCGCTCCTGCTTGCACTAAACACCTATGACTTAGTGGGGCTAACAGAAACCTGGTGGGATTCATCCCATGACTGGGCGGTACATATTGAGGGCTATAGATTGTACAGAAAGGACAGGGTGGGGAAGAAAGGGGGAGGGGTTGCACTCTGTCAGTGAGCAATATACATCGACCCTCATCAAGACAGAATACAAGGATGAGGAAGTAGAAGGATTGTGGGTTAGGCTACATGCGGGGCAAGGAGAAAGGGATTTGGTGGTAGGGGTCTGCTACAGACCCCCACATCAAGGGGAAGAAAGAGATTCGGGGCTCCTGAGGCAACTCTCGGAGACCATAAAAGCTAAAGAGGCGGTAGTCATGGGGGACCTAAACTACCCAGACATCTGCTGGGAGTCACAGACAGCAAAGTCCCACCGCTCACGCAGGTTTCTAACCTGTGTGCAGGACCTCCACCTGACACAGGAGGTACACGGTCCCACTAGGGGGAATGCCATACTGGATCTGGTATTGGCAACAGGAGATGACATGGTAGCAGACCTCCAGATCGATAGCCATCTGGGGGACAGTGATCACCTAATAATAGAATACACCATAAGACGTTGAGTGGGTAAGGTAACTAGTACGGTAAAAGTGCTAGACTTTAGGAAAGCTGATTTCAATTAACTCAGGGGATTAGTCAAGGACGCACTGCAGAGTAGGAGATTTGAAGAAATGGAAGCCCAAGAAGGGTGGCTGTGCCTTAAGGAAACAATCCTTTGGGCACAAAGCAAGATGATCCCCGAGCGAGGCAAAAGAGGGAAAGGGGCCAGGAGGCCTCCCTGGGGACAAAAGGGAAGCACATAAAAAGTGGAAACAGGGAGAGATCACCAAAGATGAGTATACCTCCCCTGCTCATGCTTGTAGGGAGGCAGTTAGACGGGCCAAAGCTACCATGAAGCTGAGGATGGCATCCCAAGTAAAGGACAACAAGAAATTGTTTTTTAGATATATAGGGAGTAAAAGGAAGGCTCAGGGAGGAATAGGACCCCTGCTAAATGGGCAGAAACAATTGGTGACAGACAGGGGGGACAAGGCTGAACTCCTCAACGAGTTCTTTGCCTCAGTGTTCCTAAGTGAGGGGCATGACAAGTCTCTCACTGGGGTTGTAGAGAGGCAGCAGCAAGGCGCCAGACTGCCATGCGTAGACCCTGAGATGGTGCAGAGTCACTTGGAAGAACTGGATGCCTTTAAGTCGGCAGGCCCGGATGAGCTCCATCCGAGGGTGCTGAAGGCACTGGCCGACATCATTGCAGAGCCACTGGCGGGAATATTTGAAAGCTCATGGCAAACGGGACAAGTCCCGGAGGACTGGAAAAGGGCCAACGTGGTCCCCATTTTCAAGAAGGGGAGGAAGGAGGACCCAGGCAACTATAGGCCAGTCAGTCTCACCTCCATCCTTGGCAAAGTCTTTGAAAAAATTATCAGGGCTCACATTTGAGAGAGCCCAGCAGGACAAATTATGCTGAGGGGAAATCAGCACGGGTTCGTGGCAGGCAGATCGTGCCTGACCAATCTAGTTTCTTTTTATGACCAGGTTACGAAACGCCTGGACACAGGAGGAGGGGTGGATGTTGTATACTTAGACTTCAGGAAGGCCTTCGATACGGTAGCCCACCCCATACTGGTGAACAAGTTAAGAGGCTGTGACTTGGATGACTACACAGTCCGGTGGGTGGCGAATTGGCTGGAGGGTTGCACCCAGAGAGTAGTGGTGGATGGGTTGGTTTCGACCCGGAAGGGTGTGGGCAGTGGGGTCCCGCAGGGCTCGGTCCTTGGACCGATACTCTTTAATGTCTTCATCAGTGACTTGGACGAGGGAGTGAAATGTACTCTGTCCAAGTTTGCAGATGACACAAAGCTATGGGGAGATGTGGACACGCCGGAGGGCAGGGAACAGCTGCAAGCAGATCTGGACAGGTTGGACAAGTGGGCAGAAAACAACAGAATGCAGTTCAACAAGGAGAAATGCAAAGTGCTGCACCTAGGGAGGAAAAATGTCCAGCACACCTACAGCCTAGGGAATGACCTGCTGGGTGGCACAGAGGTGGAAAGGGATCTTGGAGTCCTCGTGGACTCCAAGATGAACATGAGTCGGCAGTGTGACGAAGCCATCAAAAAAGCCAATGGCACTTTATCGTGCATCAGCAGATGCATGATGAATAGGTCCAAGGAGGTGATACTTCCCCTCTATCGGGCGCTGGTCAGACCGCAGTTGGAGTACTGCATGCAATTCTGGGCGCCGCAATTCAAGAGGGATGCGGATAACCTGGAGAGGGTCCAGAGAAGGGCCACTCATATACTTAAGGGCCTACAGACCAAGCCCTACGAGGACAGAGTAGAGAAACTGGACCTTTTCAGCCTCCGCAAGAGAAGGTTGAGAGGCGACCTTTTGGCTGCCTATAAGTTCATTACGGGGGCACAGAAGGGAATTGGTGAGTATTTATTCACCAAGGCACCCCCGGGGGTTACAAGAAATAATGGCCACGAGCTAGCAGAGAGCAGATTTAGATTGGACATTAGGAAGAACTTCTTCACAGTTCGAGTGGCCAGGGTCTGGAACAGGATCCCAAGGGAGGTGGTGCTCTCCCCTACCCTGGGGGTATTCAAGAGGAGGTTAGATGAGCATCTAGCTGGGGTCATCTAGACCCAGCACTCTTTCCTGCTTATGCAGGGGGTCGGACTCGATGATCTATTGAGGTCCCTTCCGACCCTAACATCTATGAATCTATGAATCTATAAGAGCAGCCTGACATCAGAGCTCACGCAAAACTAGGTGCTTTTAAACAGATAGATCAACGTTAGAGTTTCCACAAAGAATCCCAACAGCTGGTCACTTATATCAAAACCTATAATCACACAAGCTTCAGAAGATGAAACATATGAAGGAAATTAAGTGTCAGAGAGTAATTCATCGGGGAAGCCTGTTAATCGATTACTCATGCTCAGCCATTCTACACAAATACTTTTAATGCTAAGATGTTAAAGAGTATATTTTAAAGAGTATAAAGAGTATATTCTTATCTTGATTGACTTTTGAAGATGATTGTCAACATTGATAGGATTTAGTTAAAGGAAAACTTACTCCAAAGTGTTTAGTAATTGTCAATTCATTATATATTCAACTGCAGTGATTCCAATTGTGATAAATGAACTTGTTTTTAAAATTTATGTTACATACACAGCAATGTTTAACTATTTGGTGACATACTCGACCAAAGCACATTACAAGAAAAAAAATATTTCACTGTAAAACTTCTTCTTAGTTTAAGTGTCATACTCAGAGTTGCTTTCGAACAGTTACTAAAGTAAGTCTTTAGAGATTACTAGTTCAATGAAATGCTAAAGACTCAGATAAAAATAATCACATGTTAAACACAACTCCTTTTTCCATTACTGACAGTTAATAGCTGCCTTATACACAGAGACCTCAAAGCTAAAGTCTGAATCCAAAGGACATTCTTAAAAAGCAATTTAGTTAGCTAGTCACTGTTTATATCCCCATGAGGTTATTTTAGTTATTGGCATTTCTATGCTCCCCTTACAGCTCAGTTTCTATTGTGGAGTCATAACCTGGTGTTTATTATATCAGACAAAATGTACTATCCAAAATTCAGCATGACGACTTTTGTGAAGGACCCAGGCTGAGAGGATAGCAGCTGGAAAATGGTCTACTGTAATAGCTGGAAAATGGTCTACTCTAATATTACATATCATAATAATTCATAAATAGAGCAAGAAAAACTAGAAACAGATGAAAGGTGATTGGATTTGCATCTCATGGGTCAGATTAGGGTACCTTTTGTTACTTCTTTAGGACCACGAGTTGTAAAAATGAGCGGATGAAGCCCCTCTGCTCCTCCCCCTCTCCTTCCCCCAGTGTCTCTAATCTACTCAAGAACAGTAGCGGACAGCATTGCCAAAGCAATTTTGCTACATTATTTTCAGTTTTGGCATGGGGGGGAGGGGCTTCCAAAAGCTCTGTGGAAGCTTAATAGAATTCAATTATCTAACTCAGTAGTGTTTAACCTTTCTGATGCATGGGATGGAAAGTAAGGTGCAGCCAGTCTGCAGGCTGTATGCAGTGTGCAGCATCATGATCAGATATGCCGCATGCAGGATCAGATATGCTGCATGAAACAACCCTGCATGTCAGATCTGGCCTGAAAAATAACTCCACATACTAGGTCTGGGTCATTCCCTGCATACTGGGTCTAGGGCCATGTGCCAAGTCTGAACCCAGTGGCAATGTGTAGGGGGTGCACGGGGGTGCACCCGCCGAGAGCACTGGTGCACCCCCGGACTGGCAACACTCACCACTTAGGCGACGGGTGGGGGGGCAGGTGGGAGTACTGGTGCCCCCCTGCAAGCGTTGACTAGGGAGTGAGCACTATGGCACTCCCAGAAGCGGCCACAGTGATCGACTGTCTTTTGATGAGTTGTGGGGGGAGCCCCTTCTTGGTTGTGGGATTAGTTGTGGGGGGAGCCTTCCATGGTCACTAACCGGTCGCTTTGGGGGGGGGGGCACTCCCTGACTAAGTTGGCACCAGTTGCCTATGTCCTGACCCACATGCTATGTCTGGAGCTGTGCACAGATCTGACTGTGCCCTGGGTCGGCTGCAGACCAGCCCCACATGCCAGACCGATCCAACATGAGCAGTCAAGTCATCTGGCCTATGGGGCTCCCACAAGTCCAAAACATTTAGCAGCAGGGAGCAGTGGGAATAGCAATGCTCTCAGAGGTGCAACAGTTAACCCTGCCACTGTTCCACCACCACTAAATTTCCAGACTTGTGGGGAGCCCCCAGAGCTGGCCTTAGGGAAAAAAATGCCCTGGATGAACTTGTATTTTGGTGCCCCCTTTGTCACAGGCCAGCTGGGCACTGTGAGTGTATCAATTTTGGATCGAGGAGGCAAAGTTGGGAGTGGAATAAAGGCAAATTTATTATCGATTACACACACACACAATAGTTAACAGAAAGATAAATGCGATAAGCAGATAAGGCAATACAAAAGAGCTAATAGTAAAATAATAACAACAGATAATAATAACAGATAGATAGATCAATCTATCACAGGCCAACTGGGCACTGTGAGGGTATTAGCCACACTGGGTTGTTCAAAACAACCAATAGACAGACATGGGTTGGCAACTTATCGATAGTCCCTCAATGCCAGGTGCGCGCCAAGTTGTTCCAGCGAAGCCAGGCGTCCCTGAAGATCAATGCTGTCAGAGGGCTTACCAGGGAAGGGCCTTTGCTCAGGATCCAATCCTCACCTAACACCGGGAGTCCGGGGTCCAGGCATGGGACAGAAATGACAGTTCTGTTCCCTCCTTCCTGCTGGTTACCTGATGCATGTGTTTTTTATACCTAGTTTTATGCTAATCTGTTGGCTTCAGGGCCACTCACAATCTTGCCCTATAGCTGTTACCCTATGGGATTGAAAGGTGTCAAAATCATCACAAAAGGTTACTACCCAGACTCAGGTTTATCCAATAAGCAAATGATGCAGCACATTTAGGTTTGAAATTGACATTGCTCTGCCTAAATCCCAACCCCTTTTAGGCTTCAGTTGAATATGCTTTCTTGGGATACCCCTTCCTGGAATGTGTTTGGGTGTGCCTAGCAGTTAGATCTAGGTTTTATCGCTAAGGCTGAACCCTGAGCAAAAAACCGTTAGGCCAGCTAATCTCACAGCTACAGCTTTGCCTCTGGGGCCCAGTCAGTTCCATGAACAGTTAATTTATCAGTTTGGTTAAACTTATGACAGACAAGTTACATTTGCAAACTTACAAGCTAATATTAACTAATATTACCTATTTAGGCAAAACACCAAATGCCTCCAAGAAGCACACATTATTGCTTATTAATCCCTCTGGTTCTGGCTGTCACACCCCTTCTACATGTCAGTGGTGCTACTACAGGCAAAGGCAAGTGGGCAGGGGCACAGGGTACAATCTGGCAGAGAGGCATGGTGTGCCAGGCAGATGGGTGGGCAGTCACTGTTGCTGCTGCGTGGAAGCAAGGCAGTCAGACGGGAGCAGGCACTACCCCACCCACACTGCCTGGCCCAGCTCATCCTGAGCAGTGGCTGGAGGCAGGCTTCTTCCCTCCCATACAAGCTTCAATGTCAAGGAAATAGTTGTTCCATAACTTGTGCCACCTCTAGTTGTCCCCAGGTAATGCCCGTGCTATCCGTCTGCTGGCAAGCAGCACATTACCCCTTACCTAGGGTCCTAGGAACCAGTCCAGCAGCAGAGCACAGCTCTGGCTAGCTAGGCTCTGGCTTCAGGCAGCACATGCTGCCGCTATGTGCACAGCTCTGCTTTTTTGCCTCCATGGGATTTTTTGGACCCCTGGATATCCCAGGGTCAAACCCCTCCACATTGCTCCCTTACAGCACAAAAAAACCCAATGGAACATGTGGTACATGGCATCTGGATGTGGCCTATGACTACAGTGGTGGGTCCTGGCTCCAAGGGGTGGGGACTAGTATTGCACATTCACCTAAGTCTGCAGGCACATGCCAGACCCAGGTGAAAGTGTTTTGAGCTTATTCCCAGCTCCTCCTTTCAGGCAACCAGAGATTCAAGTGTGGGCCTAGAGTGATGAGCTTGGGGCAGTTTCACTGACATATTTCTGCTCTGAAGCATTCTCGAGATTAGGATGACCAACCTGGAAGGTAAAGCAGATTTGGGTTCCCCTTAGTGCTGTGAGATACCAACACTGCAGCAAACATAAGCCTACATTACCAGTTTGTAGCTGGGACTTTGACATTCTTTACTTGTCTATAAACTGTGTGTAGTACTTTTATGTGACAATAATTGGCAATGACAACTGTGGATGAGATGAACAGATTCTTCATTTTAAATTCATATTCTATACACTAGAAAGCTTTATGCCAAATTGCAGAAAAGTGGTAATCAATGCTCCAGAAAAGCCCATAACTACAGTAATAGTAGCTTTTGAAATGCATAATAATTGTTGAATAACAAGTGCGACTGTAATAGGAAAACCATGACAAAAGTCAGGTCTTAAAGTAGCAGTACTTAATGGAGAGCATTCAAAGCACAAACCTTTGTTAACATTCACCCTTTATTGTGAAAAACAACTTTGCATTGTCCCTCAGATAAATAGGAAGCTCTGAAAAACTTGTGTTCTTTGCAAGATAGTTTAGCAGAGCCCCTACCCCATTATTGAAAGAGGGAAGGAGCCCAGGGCCTGCTGGCCAGCCCAGTCCCTTCAACAGACTAAGCGGGGAAAAGGGACCTTAAATAAGATGGCTATGCACCCCACATGTAAACTGTGATTTGCAAGCCTGGGGTGGAAGCAGATGATCAGGAGAGACTGAAGAGCCAAGGGCTTAGCCCAGAAGGGGAGTTGGGCTTTGGGAGCTGCAGAAGGAAGGAGGTCCAGGGAGGAGCCAGTCTGGATTACATGGAGGAAAGGACTGTGTGCCACAGAAGGGTGGAAAAGTCCCTGTGCTGCAAGTAACATAAGATAAGTACTTTAGACCTTTTGTGTTTGTGCTACTGTGGGATGAGATTAGCCCTGACAAAGGGGTTTGTGTTCAGTAAGCCTTATGTTTGGGTATGAACGCTCATACTTTCTAGTTGCATTTGAACTAGAGGACTGGCATAGCTGAAAGGGGTAGACTAGATGCCGCTGGGGTGCAGCAAAGGCACCAAGTTTAGAGCACTCCTAGAGCCCAGCACTCTGGGGTGTTCCATGGAGGCACCAGCCCAAATACACGTCAAAAAGGAAGACTGTGGTGTATCAGAGGATTGGGTATCTGGCAGCAGAGACTGTGGCAGTGTAAACCCCATGCCCACAAAAAGGGACATATTTAGGGGCCAAGTGCCTCAGAAAGCATAGGAAGCTCAACTGGAGCCTGAAAATTTACAGTCCTGGTATGGTAGATCCTGGGCTACAGGACCCAGCCAGACTAAGCATCAGCTGATGCCTAGAAGGACCCGAGTTCAGGGAAGGGCCTACCCCAAAACCTGCATCTGCCTCCTGGGGGCTTCCCTATGAACCTATAAGTCATGGCAGGAAAGAACCATGAGGGGCCAGGATCCAGGTCACCCAGAAGCAAGGGTGAAGAGGTCAGAGCCCAGTGGCAAGTCAGGCTGGGAACCTTGATGCCTCAGCACCAAGATTTGTATTTTACAGATAGTATCCCAAGGAGTAATATGGGAAGGATGCTGTGTGGATACCTATTAGAGTACTATCTTTTCCTGTTGTTAGTGGAAAGTCACTATTGAGTTACTGATGTACAAATAGTTCTGGTTTTATTAAAAATGAGAAAGAAAGCAAGTGTTTAAGTGGCAACCTCAGCAGCATCAGACAGAGCAAATCCTGCAATAACATAGCCAACATACAATGGTCCTCATTCACTGGAGAGGCATGTTTGCAAAATTATGTAAAGTACAGACTTGTCTTAAATGCTCCATTGAAAGTTTAAAAGGGATTTTATTCTCAATTGCATCTAATTTTTCATGACAAATTCTTTACCATGTATCACGTGACCTCTATTTCTGGTCAAAACTACAAGAGGCAACAGCAATTCTAAATACCTTCCCACAAATCCTTCCTTAAGATTTGAGCTTTGGAAAATGGAAAGTTTTAAATATTCACGTCATATTTAAGGTTTCAATTCCAAACCTTTACAGCTAGGAATGAACAATCAATATAAATGTCACAGAATGCTTAAGACAGTCTGCAGAGTATATAGGGACACCTGCAGGACAGTTTTAAAATGTTTCCATTCTAAAGATCCCTTTCAGATTTGCTTACTTTGTATACCTTTTCTCTCATGCTAAATATTCTGTATTTGTTCAAAGCTCAAAAGCACCTATGGGGTGAAAAACTGAGCAAGAGTGGCTTAAAACCAAGTTGCATAAAATAGTTTATAGAGTAAAATTTGTTGCAATCCTCTCTCAACTATCTCTTCTACCTTAGTAAGGGAGCAAAGAGGCTAGAAATTTATCAGGGACGATGGGTCCTATACAAAGACTTTACATAGACTTCCATGACATTTGGATCAGGACAACAGGCTTTAGACCACAAGTGTACTTGTTTTATCAAGCTACAGACAAGTGGTTTTCTTCTGTATGAAAGAAGAGGTTTTAGAAAACCTCTGAGCATTTGCATTCATTTGTCTTACAACAATAGTTTTCACCAGTCATCAACCAATATCCTTTTGATACAGCATGAGAATATTTAATGGAAGATCTTGTTCATTAGATTATTGCCTAGTATTCCATTGCATCTGAGCATGCTTGTTTTAGAAACCCAAAGATGTCCTCCACCCCCCCCCCCCCCGTTTTCCTTCATTTAAAACTTTAATGAGTAAGTGTACATGATATAGCTTGTGAAGGCAATTAGAGAATTAGGCAGGGAGCATTATTCAATAAGTAAAGATTGAAAGGTCAGTCCATTAACAACCTCTCTTTAGAATGTTCCTTTAGAAAAACATTTTCTTCAGAAAAGTGCTGTTCCCTATATGAAATAGTGGATATGGACAAGCATTCAAGTTACCCAAAATCAGGTTAAAGGGGCTTACTTTGAGCTGCTAAATGTAAGTTGCCTTCTGCATGAAAGTATTTGTGCTGGCAACCAAAGGTAAATTTTGTGAGGGAATGCTGGTAGGTCAGGAAGAATGGCAAGTCCATGGGAGCAGAGCTAGTGGGTCCACAGGGGAGGGGGATTAAAACCCTGGGGCTTTGACTGTTTGGGTTTTCCCCAGCCACTGGGCTGGGCATGCATGCAGGCACTCATTAGACCAGTTTAACCCATTTCAGATTGTATTAATCCAGGCTGATGTAAAGTTAGTTCACCTCTGAGTGCATACGATTGGGCGTACCATTTTTTGGGACAATTTAAGCCCTGTGAATACTTAGAATACTCAGCCATTTAGATTGCCCTAAGCATATGCCCAGTGTCTATTTAGAAATTATCCCAGTGTCTGGCAGACCACTTCAGGGAAGAGCATAATGCCCTTTCAGCCCTGTCATGGTGTCTCTCTCGTTGTGAGAGAGTCTATTTAGGTCCCTACCAATGTGACAATATCCCAAATTGAAGGATGCCACTTACTATAATGATGATAAATGTAGAAGAAAAAAAAAAAAAAAAGTGAAGGGGTGGAGGATGCTTTCTCTTCTTGCCTCCAGAGAAACAGTTTAGAGTTTCTTTCTGGGATGCCTCAGGAAAATTCCAGATGAAAAAGTGCCAACTCCATAATTTACACTGATCCCAGCCTTTGAATTTTTTTGATCTTTCCATTTTGTTCTTCTGCTGAACACCAAAGGATGCTTGTTTTGATGCTTGCTCCAAGGCTTTTTAAGCAAAGAAGGATCCTAAACCATCCACCTTCTTCACTAAATTGTGGTAGGCTCTCTTCCTATGTATCCAAAAGTGTCAAGATTAGAGGCATTTGTTAGTTCATACTTGGGCCTCAGTAAATACTTCCCTGTCTAATGCACCCCCTCAGAAGGGCCAAATCCTATAGTGATCATTTGGGACCAAATTTTGTTCTCAGTTGCATGAGAGTAAGTGAGAAATAACAGAAATATCATGTCATTGATATTGATGGATGGCACTCATTAGGTCAGATTAACTCATTTCAGATTGTATTAATCCAGGTGGATCTAAAGTTACTTCACCTCCAACATTTCATTGAAGTTATTTTTTTAAACCAGTGCAACTGACAGCAGAATTTGGCCATAACCACTATTAAATACGAGTTTCTAAAATGCTTTAAGAGATTTGAAAATAAATGTTGTTCGGTTACTCTATTGCAGGCCTCACTGAAACACACTATTTCATCTATGAAACAGAGGGCAGAATTTTGTCCTTTGTTATGGACAAAAGTATTTTTAGTACCCAATAAGAGTGCTTTCATAAATAATGTATGCTGAATATGGTTAACACTTTTACATTTTAACAATACAATTCTAATTACACAGTACATCACAGAGGATTAAATGTAGGTGAGAATCTTTCCCCCCAGTTGTTTGTGTTTTGTAATACAGAGTTACACATTAAGTACACAAAATAGGCCTACTAGGCAAAATCCTCTAGCAAGCTTTTGCATGAGAATTTAATATAGTCTTGGGTTAGGTACAGACATTCAAGAAGCCAAAAGGTAGAATCAGTTAAAGATGTGGTTTTCTGTAAGCCATGTAGTTTAAAAATCGGTGGTGAACAGAATACATACTCACTACTGGGAGGAGGGGAAAAAGGAGCAGGGGGTTAGGGAACTGGGAGCAAATCTTAGACCAGTTTCCACCATTTTAAAAAGCCAGGCTGCATGTGCTGACCTTTTGTTCTGTTACGATTATAGACCAGTTTCCGATCACTTATGCTGATAGGAAGTATGATATCTGTACCCGACCTTAGAAACTGGTGGAGAATAAGACTGAACATTCTCTTATTGCTACAGGAACCCACTTACTGTAAGAAGGTGCTATTATGAGGTTCTACTGCTACTTGGAGTTGGTACTGTATTAAGGAAGATGCATGCTGATAACACTTCTCCAAAGTTTTACCACTTACATGGTTCTTTTGGCATAGTCAACTAGAAATAAATATCATGTTTGTTATCTGGAATTGGTAAACTTAACAAGAAGGTAAATGTGTGTTGTGAGTATATATATAGAACTAGAAAGCAGATGCATATACTTTCCCCCCTAGTGGGAAATATAGATATTTGGTGAGAACTCCAGTCATACTGCTGCATGACACCATAGTAATACAGACTCAGTGACTTGGAGACAGAGATAAAGCTGATGAGGCCATACAGGTCTGAACCTCTGCCTTCTACCTCGCTCTTTACCACCCAAGTCCACTCTTACACCCACTTAGCCTCAGACACACTTGCAAATATCTTTACATATATCCACTGAGTCTGTTAATACAAGGAAGCAGCAGTGTAGTGATCTCTTTTGGCCCCTGGTGCATGGGATGCAGAAGTGGAATCATATCCAATAGGGCACTCCTCAGGCAGAATTTGCTATTGTTGCAGCAACAGTAGCAAAGAGGGCTTTGCTGCTGCTACTCAGAAACTGGTATTGGCATGGGCTCCCTGGGGGCTCCATTCTGGCAGCCCTATTCTCTCCCCACCCCTGAGCACAGGACTGTGCTGCCACATGAGAGTGTCTCCACAGGAGGTGCCATTCCTTCCACAAGTGCTGCCACCCACTGCCCCTCATACTTTGCTGGATGTGGGATCTGCTTCATCTGGCTCATTGCAGACTCCTGAGGTGAGGGGGCCATACTGGTGCCCCCCTAGAGTTGATGCCCAGGGCTAGTGCTGCTCTCGCTCCCCCCCCCAAATTACACTACTGCAAAGAAGCCTTGAATAGAGTTTATGGTTTTTACAGTTTATCAACTTGTTAGGTGCCATATAAAACTCTAGAATGGTGTAAAGCCCTTCATTAGCATTTCATCAGGTCCACCAATTGCTATCAGAGGATCAGCTGCATCCTTAGCTGGTAAAAGCCACCTTAAATTGAACATGCTGTTCAGGTGTCAAGTTCTCTGGAGGATACAAACATCAAGCTCTTTTTTATATGTATGCAAGTTAGAGTAATGCAGATACTCTAACCTATACCATATTTTAGCTATGCAAGAGGCTGGTCTGCGATAGTGAGGAGCTGCATTTCATTATTGTGGGGAGGGGTGGTATAAGGGAGTTTTCAGTTTTTCCTAATAGGAAATGTAGAATTCTCTCAAAAAGGACAGCACAAAGTGATATACAGATGGCAAGCTGCATTGACAGAGGTGTGGTGCAGAAAGGAAATGGGAGTATGATATGTTTTGGTCCTCCTTCCTGGTTCATCTATCCCATCTCCCACAGAGGATGGTCCCAGTGCACTACAAGGGAACAGTCCATATCAAGAATTAGTTCCAGAAATTAAAATTTGGCAAATAGTCCATTTAAGAGCACTACAATTTGTTCATGAATTATTTACAAAAAGGCAAGAGAGAAATTGTTGAATATTTGCTTAGTTCTGATTTTAGAGTTTGCTCTGCCAAATACTAAATTAAGTCTATAACTAATTCTATTATTCTAGATTCAGTACAGTACCTTAAATCAAATTTACTGGATTCTAGTGCAACCTGGATAATATCAGTATCATAGGTGATCTGTGTACTGCACGTCTCAGTGGCTGGAAGGCCTGATTCTGCACTAGTTTGTGCTTCTAGTAACTGGAACACAAATTCCCCTATGGAGCTCACTAAAAGTGGCCTAGATACAGAGACTTGGGGAGTAGCGGAAGCAATAACCGTTTATACAAAAAAAAAAACCACACACACCACACATTTTGGAATGTATTAGACTGTTTCTTTGAAATTTCTCTTTTTGAGGTACCATGTTAGAAGTTCCCAGGAGTAGCCAGAATCTAATTAAACTCCTAATTTATGACCCCAAAATGCAAGTGATAGATGTAATCCATCACCAAGACTTGCAGGTAGTACCTTTCATTTTATGCATTTGCTCCACTTATCATTTTAGTCTTATTTCAGTTGCTTCTCAGGGATATGACCCCATTCCTTTTCATGTTTAATAGTTATTTGTAGCCAAGACAAGTGAGAGGAAAATGCAAAGTTAAGTATCATTAGTGTCCTGAATATAGCTGAAGTCACATTTGCTCATTAACTGCTAACCATCTCCTGAACTCCAACTAGCTTTGAGCATCAAGGACAATAAAAAGTCCTTTTTCAGATATGTGGGGAGCCAGAGGAAAAGCAGGGGCAACGTTGGACCCCTGCTGAACTAGATGGGGCAACTGACACCCAGGAAAAAGCCAACCTATTAAATAGGTACTTTGCGTCAGTCTTTCATCAGTCCCATGGGACGCCCATGCCCGCTATGGGACAGGGAAGTCTGGGTGAGGGTGATCCCCTGCCCTCCATTGATGCCGACTTCGTGAAGGAACATCTTGAGAAGCTGGATACCTTCAAGTCAGCCGGCCCCGACAATCTTCACCCCAGGGTACTCAAGGAGCTGGCGAGCATCATAGCTCAGCCTCTAGCAAGGATCTTTGAAAACTCTTGGCGCTCTGGTGTAGTGCCTGAAGACTGGAAGAAGGCCAATGTGGTGCCTACCTTCAAGAAAGGGAGGAAAGTGGATCCAGCTAACTATAGGCCCATTAGCCTGACTTCTATCCCGGGGAAGATCTTAGAAAAGTTTATTAAAGAGGCCATCCTTAATGGACTGGCCGACGCCAACATCTTAAGGGATAGCCAGCACGGGTTTGTTGCAGGTAGGTCTTGCTTGACCAATCTCATTTCCTTCTACGACCAGGTGACCCATCACCTGGACAAGGGAGAAGAGATTGATGTCATATATATTGACTTCAAAAAAGCCTTCGATCTGGTTTCCCATGATCACCTCTTAGAGAAACTGGCCAATTGTCGCCTTGGGTCCTCCACGATCCACTGGCTGGAAAATTGGCTCCGCAGTCGGACCCAGAGGGTAGTAATTGATGGAAGTCACTCATCGTGGTGTCCTGTGACCAGTGGGGTCCCCCAAGGCTCTGTCCTTGGACCCATACTGTTCAACATCTTCATTAATGATGTGGACACTGGAGTCAGAAGCGGACTGGCCAAGTTCGCTGATGACACCAAACTTTGGGGCAAAGCATCCACACCAGAAGACAGGCGGGTGATCCAGGCTGACCTGGACAGGCTCAGCAAGTGGGCGGACAAGAATCTGATGGTGTTCAACGCTGATAAATGCAAGGTTCTCCACCTTGGGAAGAAAAACCCACAGCATCCTTATAGGCTCGACAGTGCTATGTTGGCTAGCACTATGCAAGAAAGACTTGGGGGTCATCATTGACCACAAGATGAACATGAGCCTGCAGTGCGATGCTGCAGCTAGTAAAAGCAACCAAAACCCTGGCTTGCATCCATAGATGCTTCTCAAGCAACTCCCGGGACGTCATTCTCCCCTTGTACTCGGCCTTAGTGAGGCCGCAGCTGGAGTACTGAGTCCAGTTTTGGGCTACACAATTCAAAAAGGATGTGGAGAAGCTTGAGAGAGTCCAGAGAAGAGCCACGCACATGATCAGAGGTCAGGAAAGCAGACCCTACGATGGCAGGCTGAGAGCCCTGGGGCTCTTTAGCCTGGAAAAGCGCAGGCTCAGGGGTGATCTGATGGCCACCTACAAGTTTATCAGGGGTGACCACCAGTATCTGGGGGAACGTTTGTTCACCAGAGCACCCCAAGGGATGACGACTAGGTCGAAAGGTCATAAACTACTACAAGACTGTTTCAGGCTGGACACAAGGAAGAATTTCTTTACTATCTGAGCCCCCAAGGTCTGGAACAGCCTGCCACCGAAGGTGGTTCAAGCGCCTACATTGAACACCTTCAAAAGCAAACTGGATGCTTATCTTGCTGGAATCCTATGAACCCAGCCGACTTCCTGCCTTTGGGCAGGGGGCTGGACTCGATATCTTCCGAGGTCCCTTCCAGCCCTGATGTCTATGAAATCTATGAAGTATGCTTTAAGCAATAGAGGTGACAAAACTGACCATTTCAACTGCTACTTAAAGCAAAAAGAGCATTTGTTTAAAGACCATTCCATCTACCTGCTGAGGAACCCAAATATACCAACAAAACCTGATAATCAGAGGTCGCTGCATCATTAGGAAAAAGACTTATCTTCATCCACTAACGAGAGAAAAAATAAAAGCAGGCACTAATGTAGACAATGCAAGTTCTTTCTTAAAACTCAAACCTGGCTAGCAGGATCTAGAGATACTTTATTGTTTTATATAGCAATTAACAAGACTGGAGAGAATAAGAATTTATCATCTTATTTTAGATGTTATTTTTAGGTGTAAAAAATGATTACTTTACAGTATTTGTCAATGTAAAATAAAGACAGTTTAATAATATAAAATTAGATAAATTCGTTTCATTTCAGAGCATAAAATTAAAGAACTCAAAATATGCCTCTAGTTTAACTAGCTTAAATTTGCAAAGACTGTTAGCAATTTAAATAAGGTTATAAAACAAATAACCACTAGATACCTAATATTTTGACTTGCTACAGGCAGTATTTTTCAAAAGAGCAGCTGAGATGGTAAAGTCTACTGTAGCATTTGTGTATGTACAATTCTTTTATTAATTTATTTTTAATTTATTTTCCTCTTTCCAAGTGCACTGGTCTCAAGCTTATCTTATATAAAACTTCAAGTTCAATCAATGAAATGCAATTAAAGTTTTTAATGAAAGATTGAGATTTAAGAGCTAGAACAAATAGGCCACAACAAAAAACTCTTGAATTGTTATTTTCATCAATTTCCAGTATCATTAGGACTTGTATTTAATTTGAAAAGAAATAGATTTGTACAAATAGTTGTTCAGTAATCTCATTAAACATAAGCCATGATCTAATGATGCAGACTATTCTCTGGAATTTTGTTTAAGTAGTGATTTTTCAGCATGAAAAGAAACTTACTCAACTCATCTTAATTAATTATAAGTCAAATTAGTGGAACAGAAGTTAAATTATGTTATGTTTGGTTTTTAAGAAACTACCACATAGCACATTTAAACAGTGAATAGAATAGCAAGTCAGCCATTATATGTACAACTGTTTTTACATGGCTCAGAATAATTTGGTTTCACATGGTTCCTCTAAAGCCAGTAGGGCTCAAGTAATTCTGAAGTATAAGCATAGCTGGTACCCATTTGGTATGCAAGCAGCAAAATCTGCTTACCTACAGCAGTCTAGTTGGCATTTTCATCGCTGCTTCTTCATGCAACTAGCATAAGCTACTGATTTGGGGGCTTGTCTCAAAACTGACTGGAAAATGCAAAAAATATAATCAAGTTTGAGCAGTTTTCACCTTCTCCTCAAGCCCCTACACATAACTTAACATAGCATCAAAAGTCTGTTAACATAGCATTTAAACATAACGTAAAAAATGTTTTGGGAGAAAGAGGAGTTGGGTAGTGGTACATTACACGGTGCCAGGTACCAACAACTGGCACACATTCCCTAGCACTTCTTCCAGTTGAAAGCTGTTATAGAAGGTTCAGTTCATTTCTGCCTGAATTACAGCTCTGCATTTCCTGTTCTTGGAGAGAAATTCTAGCATGTACCTTTGTGTAGATGTATAACTGAAGTCTGCAGGAAAAAAAAATAATAAGAGGAACCATTTAACAGATGTGTTTACATCTTCAGGTTGGATGCAGTAAACAGTAAATCCCCAATTACTGTAGTTTACATCCACCTTGTTTAACAACATCTGTTAAAAGATTTTGGGAGTTAGGATTTTTATTAAAAAAAAAAAAAAAAAAAAAAAAAAAAAAAAAAAAATCAATATTCTACAATTTCATAGCACATTTCATCCTAAAAGGTTTATGCATCATCACTGAAATACAACTTCTGGGGTAAGGGGAAACTACCAACTTGACAATACAGAGGGGAAGAGAAAGTTTGGACAAGGTTATTGGAACAGCATCTCTCATACAAAGCTTTCCAATATGGTCATACAAGATGTAAATTCTCATCCAAACCCTTACACGGCATATATAGTAAGCTACCTACCATACTACTCATTTTGGGTGTAGCTGTAATATTGTTAAGATGTCTTACTATATGGCTTCCAAAACATGAGTTCAAGTCTCTTTGGAGCATCTCTTTTGATACAAGTCCATCAATACAGGTATACATAGGTACTTGGTTATTTGGGGAGCCAAAGGCATCTGTATATGATGCTAACCATTAGGGCCACAGACACAGCTTTAAATGTTTTTTCTACATACTTCAAGGTACCAAGTGGTTTGCGAATGCTGAGATGCTGGGGCAGATGAAGCATCCCACAGGAGCACGGGGGACTCCCCCAGTGCCCCCCACACAGCTCAGCAACTGGTGCCTCCTGGGTCTGGTGGGGTACCCAGGGCCTCCCTGCAGTCAATTGCCAAGCCAGGGGGGCACAGGGGCCCTCCCACATGCTTGGCGGCAGACCCGCAAGTGCTTCCAGTCCACTTCCAGGTCTGCCACTGAGCACTTACCACCCCTCCCCCCCCCACTCCTGTAGGACACTATTCACCCCAGCATCACAGCATTCACGTGCTGTGCCTGGTACCTGGAGGTATGTAGAACAAAACACACAAAAAACTTCTTAAAAGCTGTCTGGCCAAACCATTGATTCTCTGAATAATCAAATTTGAAGATTTGATGCTTCAGCCAAAACAAAATTGGGGACAGTTATCCAAATCAACAAATCAAATCACTGTCCCCAATTTGGGCTGAATCTGAATCAAATATGGCCCATTTCACACACCCCTACTAACCATCATATCCCTTGTGCCAGTCACAACAGAAACTGGTATGCCTTATCTATGCTAGCTCAAGACTTGAGAATACCTTTACAATATAAATCACTAGAATCAAAATGTCAAAGGTAAAATCATTTAGAAATATATAAGCACCCCACAGGCTTGGGTTTAGAACCATCACTAGAAGTTACACATTATGCATTATCATTTTTCTTTGCACGTTAGACTGAGGCTTCACAAAACATTACACAAACATGGGTAAACATCATAATCCCCAGATCCAACCAAAGCAATGAAAGCAGTCCAAATCTAACTTGGCTAAGGTGGCACAGCTGGCCAATTGCTGAGTTGGGAATAGAGCTCTTGGCCAAGATTCTTAAAAGTGGTTACCTAAAGCCAGTTTCTGAAGAGCAACTTTCAGAGGAAATGAATTCCCATCAGTTGCTACTGGCAGAAACAAAAGTTGCCAGTCATTTGCTTTTTTTCCCTCCCCCCATTAAGAACAACTTAAAAATAAAAAAATAAAATAAAAAAAAAAAATCACAACATCGGTAATACCTGCCAGAAGGTGGAAGTCAAGAAAGCATTTCCTTAATAAAGTAATGGGGAATTAGGATAAGATCCTCTAGGGGATGCTCCAATCCCCATCCTGCCCCACTGGTCTCTTAGGCCCCTACCCTATGTTTTCCTGCTATGCCTTGAGGTCTAAATAAGATATAGAAGGCTGCCTTCAGAAACCAGAGTAAGCTTTGGTGCTTCAATCTACCTTGCTCATCCCTGGGCAGCCTTCTTATGGCCCCAATCTCTGATTGAGCAAGATGTTATTATGATAGTCTTTCCCCTGTCCATAGCCCCCACCCAGTTCTGCCTCACCTGCCTTTATGTCTCAGGACTTGTCAGCCTTTAACTGTGACTTTAACTCTTGACTGCCTCAAGGGCTCTCTGTACTGCAGACTCCCATCTCTCAAAGACCTTAACATCTGCTGCATATGCAGTTGCTGTGGCATCCCAACCAATGTAGGGTACTTGCTTGCTCTCTCTCCCCTCTGCTCAGCTTCAGCCCCAAGCAGCCCCCTAGGTCCCAGCCCCCTACAGACCACGGGCTCCCAAAGTTTTTATGCCATGGCCTGGCCACTTCCACACTGCAGTCTGCCACAACCGACTGTGGCCAGAATTTCTAGCCAGAAGACAGGTAAGGATACCCCTACCCCCCCCCCCAGGTTGGGGGAAGGGGGGCAAACCCTGAATTGCCACAGGCCCTGCAGAAGAAGCCACAGACTCTCTGCCTAGCTTGGGGGGTGGGGGGGGAAGGGTGCTGCAGTTTGTCAGTCCACAGCCACTTGGTCTGGCAACTGACTGCTGCAGACCAGCAGCTGGACCACAGCCCAGGGATTGAGAACCCCTGCCCTAGACCTTAGCCTCTCAATGCTGGGCACCTAGCCATGCCACTCTTTCCCTCTTTCTTCAGCTCAGCTTCAGCCCCACATAGCCCCCCAGATCCCAGACCCTCCTTCCTTAACTCACTCTCTCTCTCAGCTTCAGCCACATACAGCCCCCAGGGTCTCATATCCTGTGGAGGTTCTTCCTGTGAGCCTTACTCTTTCCTAATATTGGATGTCTTCTAGTTACCCTGCCTGCATGTTCCCAACCACCCCAAATTGCTTGTTAGACTATAAACAACTCAAGTCAACAAGCACTTATCTTGCTAAAGTATTCCTCAGTTCCTTTTCTCTTCAGAATCAGGACCAGCCCATACCTTTGGCCCTGAACTGGGTTTATATAGCCCTTCCGTCTCCCCCTTCAGGTCACCTGCCTGCTGGTCTTCAGGGCCAGGCTCGGGAGTTTCCTCTTTCACACTGATTAACAGGCTTATTGCTTTGGCCTGTGGCTTTGCCTCCCCTCAGCTGCTGCCCATCTCTTTTTGTAAGTGACTACCCTGCAGCTAGACTTTCACTTCCAGTAGCAGGGATAGGTATACCCTGCTACAAGAGACCCTGGTTCACTTTCTAAGACAGAAATATCTCGCCTATTAAAAGAGTAATGAAGTAAGATCCCAATGCTGGTAAATAACTTTCTGGTAGATATCATGAAGTGGATGACATTTTGAAAGCACAAGAGGAAAAGCTCAGAGCTGTTGGGTCTCATAAGATATGTAGCATCAAAAACAAATACCCCAGTATAATTAATTCTATTTGGGAATGCATTTGGTTTTTGTACAAACTATAAAGTGACTATAAATACAACTATAAATAAAGTGACTCAAGCCACAGTTGTATGTGGATAAGAGCAGCCAGCACTGAATATACTTTGAATGTAAACAGTTGGGTCCTAGCTCCCAGTGAGAAATGCATGGGTGAAAGTCCATCACACCCCTGAAAACCAAAGACCCCAGTTAACCCAGTGGACCCTCCAGCAGACCCTGAACCCCTAGTACAGAGCCAGGAGGTAAGCAGGGCCATGGTGGGTGGAAGCATTTAGTGGCAGCAGCTAAGCAGAGTCAAGGAGGGTAATGACCCCCCCAGCTCCTACTTAGCCCAGCCCCCCAGGGAGCCATGTGAACAGAACCATGCAAACAGGCACGCTCTGGGCCCAGCACACAAGTTAGCATGGAAAGGCATATGGTAAAAGGCACTAGGCTTCAGGCAACAAGCATAAAACTTGAGTAACTTGGTAGTAACCCAGTCTATGCCATACTGTCATGGAGTGGGGTCCCCAGGGATGGCCATGATGACCCTAGGGCTCTGTGACCATGCCTGCTCTACCCTGCAGGTGCCTTCTGATCTCACCTGCCCTGTCTTGTAGGTTGAAATAATAAGTTGGGAGGCTGCCCATGAGTTTGTGGAAGCCCACTAGACCCTGCTAATCTTGGATCCCTTGCCACGTCTTACTTAAAGTCAATGCCTCTCAAGACACCCTAAGCCTTATGGGCCAAATGCATGGTTCCAAAATTGCCCCTTTACCATGCCCCATAGATTGTATTTAAATATTGTCCCTTTTTGATAATGCCACAGTCTAGCTCAGCCTCCTGTTACCACTGGGCCCTTGACTCCAGTAGTGGCACCCTCACTGGCACTGGGCTCCCTGCAGCCCTAATGAGATCTCCTCCTCCCCAAATAGCCTCATCCTGGTCCACCAGATTCAAATAACAACATAAATTCATGTCCCTCAGCTATAACACAGCTTCATAGATGTTAGGGTCGGAAGGGACCTCAATAGATCACCAAGTCTGACCCCCTGCATAGGCAGGAAAGAGTGCTGGGTCTAGATGACCCCAGCTAGATGCATATCCAACCTCCTCTTGAAGACCCCCAGGGTAGGGGAGAGCACCACCTCCCTTGGGAGCCTGTTCCAGACCTTGGCCACTCAAACTGTGAAGAAGTTCTTCCTAATGTCCAGTCTAAATCTGCTCTCTGCTAGCTTGTGGCCATTATTTCTTGTAACCCCCGGGGGCACCTTGGTGAATAAAACCTCACCAATTCCCTTCTGTGCCCCCGTGATGAACTTATAGGCAGCCTCAAGGTTGCCTCTCAACCTTCTCTTGCGGAGGCTGAAGAGGTCCAGGTTCTCTAGTCTCTCCTTGTAGGGCTTGGTCTGTAGGCCCTTAACCATATGAGTGGCCCTTCTCTGGACCCTCTCCAGGTTATCCGCACCCCTCTTGAAGTGCGGTGCCCAGAATTGCACGCAGTACTCCAACTGTGGTCTGACCAGCGCCCGATAGAGGGGAATTATCACCTCTTTGGATTTATTTGTCGTGCATCGGCAGATGCATGATAAAGTGCCCTTAGCTTTTGTGATGGCTTCGTCACACTGCCGACTCATGTTAATCTTGGAGTCCACTAGGACTCCAAGATCCCTTTCCACTTCCGTGCCACCCAGCAGGTCATTTCCTAGGCAGTAGGTGTGCTGGACATTTTTCCTCCCTAGGTGCAGCACTTTGCATTTCTCCTTGTTGAACTGCATTCTATTGTTTTCTGCCCACTTGTCCAACCTGTCCAGGTCTGCTTGCAGCTGTTCCCTGCCCTCCAGCGTGTCCACTTCTCCCCATAGCTTTGTGTCATCTGCAAATTTGGACAGAGTACACTGCACTCCCTCGTCCAAGTCGCTGATGAAGACATTGAAGAGTATCGGTCCAAGGACCGAGCCCTGCGGGACCCCACTGCCCACACCCTTCCAGGTCGAAACCGACCCATCCACCACGACTCTCTGGGTGCGACCCTCTAGCCAAATTGCCACCCACCGGACTGTGTAGTCATCCAAGTCACAGCCTCTTAACTTGTTTACCAGTATGGGGTGGGATACCGTATCGAAGGCCTTCCTGAAGTCTAAGTATACGACATTCACCCCTCCTCCTGCATCCAGGCATTTTGTAACCTGGTCATAAAAAGAAACTAGATTAGTCAGGCATGATCTGCCTGCTACAAACCCATGCTGGTTTCCCTTCAACATAATTTGTCCTGCCGGGCTCTCGCAAATGTGAGCCTTGATAATTTTTTCAAAGACTTTGCCAAGGATGGAGGTGAGACTGACTGGCCTATAGTTGCCTGGGTCCTCCTTCCTCCCCTTCTTGAAAATGGGGACCATATTGGCCCTTTTCCAGTCCTCTGGGACTTGGCCCATGCGCCACGAGCGTTCAAATATTCCTGCCAGTGGCTGTGCAATGAACATGAGACACAATAACATAAGAACAATAACACTGGAGGTCACACTCTACGCCTTTAAGAAAGCAAGCTTTTCTCTCAGAAATGCATGACTCTTAGCCCCAGATAGTTTAGGAGCTCCTAGAGCCCATTAGTCTTACCAGCAGCAGAATAGACAACCAAGCATCTAGGCATAACATTTCTGCAAGAGCTCCTTCCCCTTGACTGCTGACAGAGACCTAACCCCTTATCAGCCCTAACCCTGGGGCTTATACGTGCCCAGGGCCTTGTTTCCTTCTGGTCAGCTGACTAGGTGCAGGTGCCAGCTAATACCCTGATTAGCCTGCTGCCAAGTCAACCTGCAGCTGTGGAGCCCTGGATAGCTCTCAGGGCACCCTAGCTAAGCTGCCTGTGCTGTTGAAGGAGCAGGCACGCCTTCGTGCCTGGTGACACACAATGGTGGAGACGCGCTGTACCTTGAAGATTCCCATCTCTCCCTCTGCTGGAGCCCCTCCCCCTGAGGATTCCACCTAGATGGAGCCCATGATTCCAGCCTCCACCCAGACAGAGCCTATGGCTCCAGGCTGTGGGGACTGCCTGGCACAGCTGCCAGCATCTGGGAATGGGAGCAAGGGCATCCCCATATGTGGGGTATGCTCCCTAGTGAGGTCTCTAGAGTGCCAGGTGAGGGAGCTCCAGGCAGAGGTGAGCAGGATTTGCACCATCAGGGCCCATAAGCAGGAGATTGATGATTACTACCAGGACCTACACCTGAAGAACATAGAGGGAAGAGCACAAAATCCTATCAGCAGGAAAAAGGACACCAATGAGACTGACCTGGAGCCCCATCCTAGACTTGCCTGGAAGATAGTCATCTCCAGCCCCAAGGCATGCACCAGGGTTACTCCTCCCTTGGAACTGCAAAACAGGTATGCACTTCTCACAGTGCCACCAGAATTGTCAGCAGAAGCACCAGCTCTAGAGGAAGGAAGGCAGCCAGCCCCCACAAGAAAGAGATAAAAGCTGGTCATCGTGGGGGACTCCCTCCTGAGAGGGACTGAGGAAGCGATCTTCCACCCTGACCCCCTAACCCATGAGGTCTGCTGCCTCCCAGGGGCCTGCATCCAGGATGTGGCTGAAAGGATCCCAAAACTTGTCTGGCCCTCTGACCACTACCCCTTGCTCCTCAACCTTGTGGGCATGAATGACACAGCCAGAAACAACCCTGGCCAGGTAATGAGATACTACAGGGCTCTGGCAGCTGGGCTAAAAGGTTGGGGGCACAGGTTATTTTTTCCTCAGTCCTCCCAGTTGCAGGTCATGGGTATAGGAGGGATAGATGCATAGAAGAAGTAAACAGATGGTGACAATGCTACCACAAGGGTTTTGGCTTCTTCGACCATAGCATGCACCTCCGGGACTATGGCCTTTTGGGAAGAGATGGTATCCACCTCAGGCCAAAGGGGAAGAAGCTCTTCTCAGCTAGAATGGTGGACCTCCTGGGTAGAGCTTTAAACTGAGATCACCAGGGGATGGGCCATCAACTATTAACAGAAGCCACAGAAATGGCAACCCCAAAACCACCATCACAGGATACCATAGGAAGCTTTCTGCAACACCAGCCAATGGACAGGTTATTCCACAGCTCATCAGAAAACCTAGGGCCTCCATTGTCAGGCTTAGTTGCCTGTACACTAACACCAGACTCATGGGAAACAAGCAGGAGGAACTGGCCCTCCTACTAACCACCAAGCAATATGGTCTTTTAGAGATCACGGAGACCTGGTGGGACTCCACCTATGACAGGACCACAGGCATAGGGGGATACACCCTGTATAGGAGGGATCATGTTGGGAAGAAGGGCAAAGGAGTTGCTCTCTACATGAAGGAACAGTACACCTCCCTTAAAATGAATATTGGAAACAAAGAAAGATGATTTGAGATGCTCTGGATCAAGATATGTAGAGAGAATGGGGAAGGGGATTTGACCATAGGAGTTTATTACAGAACCGGCAGAGGCTGCATGCTCTCAGAGCATGGTCATCATGGGTGACTTCAACTACCCGGACATCTTGTGGGATGAGTAGTCAGCTAGATCCGATCACTTACAAAGTTTCCTCACTTGCACTGAGGAGCTCTATCTTACTCAGGAACTCTACAGGCCAACCAGGGGTAAGGCACTAGACAGGTTACAGGGGTGGGCAGATGAGAACAGGATGGGTTTCAACACTGACAAGTGCAAGATACTGCACCTGGGGAGGAAGAACCAGCAGCATACCTACAGGCTGGGGAACTCCCTTCTCATCAGTGCGGAGGCAGAAAAGGCTCTTGGAGTCATTATTGATGCCAAAATGAACATGGGCCGACAGTGTGGGGACACAGTCAGGAAAGCTAACAGTACCTTGTCATGCATCCACAGATGCATCTCAAGCAGGTCCAAGGAGGTGATCCTCCCTCTCTATGCGACACTGGTCAGGCCGCAGTTGAAGTACTGCATCCAGTTCTGGGTGCCACACTTCAGGAGGGATGTGGACAACATGCAGAGGGTCCAGAGGAGGGCCACTCACATGATCAGGGGTCAGCAGGGCAAGCCCTATAAGGAAAGGCTAAGGGACCTGAACCTGTTCAGCCTCCAGAAGAGAAGGCTGAGGGGGGATCTAGTGACCATTTACAAACTAGTCATGGGGGACCAGCAGGCATTGGGGGAGTCCCTGTTCACCTGAGCACTCCCAGGAGTGACAAGGAATAACGGTCACAAGCTGGCAGAGGGTAGATTCAGGCTAGATATCAGGAGGTGCTACTTCACTGTCAGGGAGGCTAGGATCTGGAACCAACTTCCAAGAGAAGTGGTGCTGGCTCCTATCCTAGAGGTCTTTAAGAGGAGGCTAGATGAACACCTTGCCGGGGTCATCTAACCCGAGGATTCTTTCCTGCCATGGCAGGGGGTCGGACTTGATGATCTGCTCAGGTCCCTTCCGACCCTACCACCGATGAAACTTGGTTCTGGCCAAAGGGGATGATCTAGTGAGCAACCTGAGGATCAAAGGGAAACTGGGGGACTGTGACGATGAAATGATTACTTTCTCCATGCACTGCAAGTCAGGGAAATCAACCAGTTAGGTAGAAATCTGGCTTGAGCTCCAGATGCCTTCAGCCCACACTGGCCATCTGGTGCAATAAGCAACCCTGTGGGGTAGGGGTGTGAGGGGGGTGTGGGTGGAAAGCATCCAGAGTTGAAGCCAGAGCTCCTTCACCAGGCAGAAGCCATGGGGCTAAGTTTCCACTTGGCTACCCAGAGCTGCACTGTAGAAGTGGCAGTGGAAGCTGAAGGCAAGGGAGGTAGAAGAAGTGGAAACAGGGAGAGATCACCAAAGACAAATATACCTCCTCTGCTCGTGCTTGTAGGGAGGCAGTTAGACAGGCCAAAGCTACCTTGGAGCTGAGGATGGCATCCCAAGTAAAGGACAACAAGAAATTGTTTTTTAGATATATAGGGAGTAAAAGGAAGGCCCAGGGAGGAATAGGACCCCTGCTAAATGGGCAGAAACAATTGGTGACAGACAGGGGGGACAAGGCTGAACTCCTCAACAAGTTCTTTGCCTCAGTGTTCCTAAGCGAGGGGCACGACAAGTATCTCACTGGGGTTGTAGAGAGGCAGCAGCAAGGCACCAGACTGCCATGCGTAGACCCTGAGATGGTGCAGAGTCACTTGGAAGAACTGGATGCCTTTAAGTCAGCAGGCCCGGATGAGCTCCATCCAAGGGTGCTGAAGGCACTGGCCGACATCATTGCAGAGCCACTGGCGGGAATATTCGAAAGCTCGTGGCGCACAGGCCAAGTCCCGGAGGACTGGAAAAGGGCCAAAGTGGTCCCCATTTTCAAGAAGGGGAGGAAGGAGGACCCAGGCAACTATAGGCCAGTCAGTCTCACCTCCATCCTTGGCAAAGTCTTTGAAAAAATTATCAAGGCTCACATTTGCGAGAGCCTGGCAGGACAAATTATGCTGAGGGGAAACCAGCACAGGTTCGTGGCAGGCAGATCGTGCCTGACCAATCTAGTCTCTTTTTATGACCAGGTTATGAAACGCCTGGACACAGGAGGAGGGGTGGATGTCGTATACTTAGACTTCAGGAAGGCCTTCGATACGGTATCCCACCCCATACTGGTGAACAAGTTAAGAGGCTGTGACTTGGATGACTACACAGTCTGGTGGGTGGCAAATTGGCTGGAGGGTTGCACCCAGAGAGTTGCGGTGGATGGGTCGGCTTCGACCTGGAAGGGTGTGGGCAGTGGGGTCCTGCAGGGCTCGGTCCATGGACTGTTACTCTTTAATGTCTTCATCAGCGACTTGGAAGAGGGAGTGAAATGTACTCTGTCCAAGTTTGCAGATGATACAAAGCTATGGGGAGAAGTGGACACGCCGGAGGGCAGGGAACAGCTGCAAGCAGACCTGGACAGGTTAGACAAGTGGGCAGAAAACAACAGAATGCAGTTCAAGAAGGAGAAATGCAAAGTGCTGCACCTAGGGATGAAAAATGTCCAGCACACCTACAGCCTGGGGAATGACCTGCTTGGTGGCATGGAAGTGGAAAGGGATCTTGGAGTCCTAGTGGACTCCAAGATGAACATGAGTCGGCAGTGTGACGAAGCCATCAGAAAAGCCAATGGCACTTTATCGTGCATCAGTAGATGCGTGACAAATAGGTCCAAGGAGATACTTCCCCTCTATCGGGCGCTGGTCAGACCGCAGTTGGAGTACTGCGTGCAATTCTGGGCGCTGCAATTCAAGAGGGATGCGGATAACCTGGAGAGGGTCCAGAGAAGGGCCACTCATATGGTTAAGCGCCTGCAGTCCAAGCCCTACGAGGAGAAAGTAGAGAAACTGGACCTTTTCAGCCTCTGCAAGAGAAGGTTGAGAGGTGACCTTGAGGCTGCCTATAAGTTCATCACGGGGGCACAGAAGGGAATTGGTGAGTATTTATTCACCAAGGCGCCCCTGGGGGTTACAAGAAATAATGGCCACAAGCTAGCAGAGAGCAGACTTAGACTGGACATTAGGAAGAACTTCTTCACAGTTCGAGTGGCCAAGGTCTGGAACGGGCTCCCAAGGGAGGTGGTGCTCTCCCCTACCCTGGGGGTCTTCAAGAGGAGGTTAGATAAGCATCTAGCTGGGGTCATCTAGACCCAGCACTCTTTCCTGCCTATGCAGGGGGTCGGACTCGATGATCTATAGAGTTCCCTTCCGACTCTAACATCTGTGAATCTATAAGAGCCCCACCAGCCCCAGGCAGCATTCAGCCTGTGGTGTGGATGCAGCCAGTGGGTACTGCACAAGACAGGGGCATGGCAGGGACCGCAAGCCCCCGCAGTGGGTAGTTGCTGGTCTTCAGGCACACTTTCGCCTCCAAGACAGCCTGGACATCCTGCTGCTTGGCCAGCCACTGCTCGTTCTCTCCACCCCAAGTCAAGGCCCTGGCTCCTATGGCCCAACCCAGGCCATTCCTGTGCATCCATCTTCGGCAGCGCCTGTGGGCCAGTGCTGCTCAGCCCTACAGCCCCAGACGCACAACTGCAGGTGAGGCAGATAGATGGTGGAGCCATGGCAGCCGCCTCTGGCTATGCCCCTACCCCTGCCCCTGTCACTGGAGTGGGGAGGAGGGAGAATACCTGATGGGCTGTTACACCCCCAGCCAGGCAGACCTCAGCTGCGGTTCCACAGTGGGAGAGGGGAGTGGGGGACTAAACCCCTTCCCTGCTCCCTTTGCCTTGGGGGTCATGCTGGCTGGCATCGGGTCACACCCCTGCCCCTGACTAGAGAGCAGATGGACAGGGCCAGCCCTGCTCTCTGGAGAAGAAAGCCCAGCCCAGCCCAGGGCTGCTGAGCATGCTAGGATGCTGGGGGGCTCGGGCTTAACTTAGACCAGGAAGGGGTCTGGGACATAAATTTCATAAACCAGTTTGACCCAAATCAGATAAATCTGATACTACATTCAACCAAGTTTATCTTAAATCAGTTTGGGCCATTTTGAAACTGATTTAGATGCACTGAACTTACATTCTGTTACAGGTTTAAACCAGTTTCTGATCACTTAAACCAGTTTGTGTGTAACTTCTGTCCCTAGCCTTTGACTTTTATAGATTGCTACATTCAGATGAGATTGAGGAAATTGTTATAGGGAGGAATGAGTTCTTAAAATGTGAAAATCTCAAGATCTGGGAACATATGATGCTGCAAGGATACTAATGAACTGTCTCAGCCCCAGCTGTTTCAGGAACTAATTCAGGAAATAGCAGATAGCAGATAATACCCAGAAAAAACAAGACCTAACAATTACCAAAGTAACTACAACACATAGGAGAGCTGAGAGACACTTAAAGGGTAAGGCAAGATAGTTCTTGCGGAGCCTGATGGAGTTAAGCCAGCATAGGTCAGTATTCCAAAATGCTAGTTCTATCACAAATATCTAATCAAACATAATTACTGTTTAGGTTACAAGCAACTGCTTTGTGGTTTGTAATTCTTTAGTAGAAACACTTGAATCTACTGTGTACATGCTATTTGGCTTTAGGTTGTAAGGTGCATTTTTAGCTAAATATTAAAATTTTAAATTCCTATGGTTGTGGGGGTAGGGGTAAGAGTGGAGTTAGGGGCAGGGTTGGAAGTGAAAAAGGAGTGGAGGGGATGCAGCTGCTCCATAAGGACAGCTGAGCCCTGATGGTCTGATGGAGGACACTCCCATTAAGAGAGTTCTTACTGAGGGAGCTACCCAGTGAGGGAGGGAACAGGCTGCTTGTGGGGACTTCAGGGCAGCAATCAGGCTTAACTTGTAGCATTCCTGCCAAAAAGGTTGGCCACCACTGGTCTATGGCATGGCAGAGAGAGAGCCTGAGAGTGAGAGTAGAGAGTGTTGGGATGTATGGGTATCAGAAGCAGGTGGGCAGGGCTGTGGTTCTTGGTAGCACACTCAAATGTGCAATGGAAACAGTCTGGACAAACCTGAAGTCAGTGGTAGTTAAAGGCATTTATTTTGAAGGATTGGGCTCTTACTTTGTAATGGAAATTGTTGGTCTAGATTTGCCAGTGCATTGGTGATACAAAGTTTGTCTAACTGATCAGTTAAACTGGGATTGCAGCCAGTATCATCACTAGGGCTACAGACAGGCATTATACATAAACTGGTTTAAGTGATCAGAAACTGGTTTAAACCTGTAACGGAACAGATGTTCAGTGCACATAAAACAGTTTGAAAATGGCTGAAACCAATTTGAGATAAAACTGGTTGAATGTAGTATCAGATTTAACTGATTTGGCTCAAACCAGTTTATGCAATGTCTGTCCCAGACCCCTTCCTGGTTTAAGTTAAATTAGACTCCCCCAGCATCCTGGCATATTCTCTGGACTGGACAGGGCTCTCTGTTCCACAGCAGGGCTGGGCCCTCCCCTGTGCTCCCTGGCTGCAGCTCTGGCACTCTCTGCAGGTGGCTGCCTGGCTTCTACTCCCCCCTCCCTGCCCCACTCTCTGCAAAGCAGGCATTCCCCCATCCCTCACAGACACCTCTTAGCATTAACTAGAAGACCACATGCTGGCTACCGCTGAGCTGTGGCACACAGGACAAAGACAGAATCAACAGGTAGCTGGTAATGTCCATCTGTTGTTTTCTTAATGGGTTGGTAAACACCGAGTTAGAGGTGATAAACATTTCCTGCTGGGCTGGTCAGGAGTGGGGAAACCCCTCCCTAATCACAGTGACTTGCTGGGGCCTGCCAATGCCCCCCTCAGCTCAGCTCTGTGGAAGGGAAAGGAGGGCTGCTCTAGCACACCCCCCCCTCCCCCAGCTTCTAGCCTGAGTCACTGCAGGCATGTGCCTGCATTTCTGGAATGTCTGTCTGGTTATAAACTGATTTAGCCTAGCCAGGTTAAACTAACCTGCAAAGATTGAATCAATTCAGGGTCAGGCTTTTTGAATATCTGTCCCTAGTCTAGAGAGAGAAAAAAACAATTTGTGTATACTGGTGCATCTGATCTTCTGGTTTTAGTTTTCTGTGGAGAGTGAAATAAGAGGGAAAAACAACTTTTCATATTCACTTTAGAAACTGTACACAGCAACCATAAATAAACCTCAATAATAGTGTTTTCTTAATGCTGTATGCGTGCACACACAGTGAGCAAATGCACATCCCAAGCACTTTTCTTTTGCCAAGCAAAGCATTGATTTTTTTATGAGCCCAATATAAAATTATTATTATAGTTATGAAGCACCTTTCATTTTTAATATTTCCCAGTATGAAGAAAAGAGCCATTAGAGCAGCTGGTAAAAAGCAGAAAGGTGATTTCTCTGAAGCACTCATTCCTTATGTTTAAGAACAATGGACCCTTATAAGCTACAGCAGTAGTAGGCATAGAAATGTTCTACATGTATTCATTTTCACAGTAGCATTATTGCCTTTGTTCCCCCCCACACTTTTCCTCAATTATTTCCCATTGTGCAAACAACCAAGTATTGGATATATTTAAGTCCTGTTTTTGTTGTTGGGAAAAGCTATTCAGCAACTAGTGGCCTCTGCTGCCAAACTACTTCTTTGGTATAGTGGCTGCATAAATTGCTTGGTCTACAGCTGTGTACCTCCTGCTATTAGAGAGATCCTAATGAATTATTCAGATATCACATCCTGCTGACCTCATATGTAATAAAAGTGTAGCTAAACTCACTAGGAAAGACAAGTTTTGTTGTTATCATTATTTGTCCCAACTGTTAATTTTCACTCATAAAATGTTAAGAAAGTGTTCTCATATCTTGCTATTTGCTTTCTAATTTGTAATTGTTTCCCATTTTTACTGAAGCATGTTTGAAAATGAGTATTCTTAACTTGTTTCATAGTAACAGGGTTCTTTTAAGAACCTAAGATAAGTAATGAACCCACATATTTTCCCACTGCAAAACTGCCATATTATTTGAAACGTTTGACACAACCTTCACTAGACTTTGATGTTGATTTAAAGCATGTCAAGGCAAAAGGGACTTAGTTTAAATAGAGATGGCTGGTTTAGGAAGCCTGAGCAGAGTCTGTCAGCATTATGTTCCAACATAGGACCTAATCTTGCTTCCCTTCCTTTGTGTTTGCAGTCTCACATAGGAAGTGATTGAATTTAGGCAGGTGTACACACCCAGAGAAGACATAAGGGTTGAATGATATAATCTTTGACTGCATTTAGATTGTATCTGCTTTTAGAGTTTCCTAGACTCATATATTACTTTGCATCTGGTACAGTAGGACACAGTAATAACACTCTTAACACCATGGGCAACTGGACCTCACAAATAATTAAAAGCAGAAGAAAACATGTCGAGGCTTTTAATCATCTGTCATAAGTGCTGACTTCCAAAACTTTCTGTCCACTTGATCACTGCCAGTCTTTCGTTGAGAATTTCCTTTAGAATCACCAGTTACTTTGACCCAAGAAAAAAATCTTCTGCTAATTCCTAGAGAGGCTTCACATTTTCACCCTTCAAATATTCTTCCTCCTTACGAAGGAGAAAAGTAGTATATTATGGCTGCTTCCAAGTTCTGTGTCTTAGCCTGCCCTGCAGCCAGCAGGGCATTCCAGGCTAAGGGACACAACATTAAGAATATTGTGTGATTTTGCTGCAGGAACAAATGAGCTTCAAACTTTTGACTTTTGTATGTTGTTAGTCTTTCACACACATGTTGATGCCAGTTGTCTATAGCATAACACACTAAGGTGACTAAGCACCATCTGTCTCTTCCTTTACACTAATCTATTGACAATCCTGATGTACATAATTATTGTGCTTTTCTCGCCCAAAAGTCCTTCTTTACATTACAAGTTTGCCTTCCTGAAGGAAGGGGACTTGGTCAAAATCAGCAGGTATGGTGTGATACCTCTGTTGGGAACGCACAAAGTACAGAATAATAGTTGGTGAAATAGGTTGTAGCATACAAGTTTGGGAAAAACATCACCACCTCTTGGGAGGTGGAGCAAGGATGTACCAGTCAAATCAATGCTTTTCATGCACCACAACTTTACCCTGACAGTGGCTGTGTTACATAACCAGTACTGGCCCTGCTTTGTAACCAGTTAGACATGCGCATATCTTCTCCTACATTTTCTGCCTAGCAACATTAACTTAGCAACACTTTAACAAGTGGTAACTAGAATAAACAGTGACTAAACATGCCCAACATGCTGGTGGGTTTTCCATTAGTTACGTTTTCAGGGGTGCATCACCTTTGTGCAACAGGAACATCTGTTGGATGTGCTTGCTCAGCCTTTGGCTTTTAGACACCTATATCACTTTCCTATATCTACCCTTATCTCAGAGGTTTATCTCAGGTTAAAGCCCTCTGAAGCCAAAACAAAGAACGAGCATAACTAGGCAGAGCACATGGAGCCCTAGTCCCAGGTGCCTATTTAGTGGGAGTGCCAGACAGCAGCCCCTGTGCAGCCTGTGCTGCAGCAATCCCTGCACAAGGAAGTAATCATCTCCCCCTTCAGCCCTTAGCCAGGGCACTAACACTCTAGCTAAGACTCTAAGAGAGAGACTTTCACTTTTTGGGCTTTGGATGTCCCTTCAATGAAATGCTTCAGAGCACGAAGTTGTCTTTTTCTATGTTCTGAAAAACACCACACACATTTGTGATATTACACAAATTATTATCAGCTATACTCATTTAATTTCAGCATCGCATTACAGCAGACTCATTAGCACAGCCCTCTTATTTTGCCTGAGCTGTTTACATTTAACAGTTGGCAGTTTCTGACAAGATGAAAAGTTCGCTGGTTCAAGGCTAATGCACTATCATATTGTTAAATATCACGTTTGATATAAAAATAATTTAAACAAACCATTGCAAGATGGATTAAGAAATGGCACCAGAGTAAGAAAGCCAATAGCCATGTCTGCTAGGCTACAATGCCACACTGTCAGTATCACTGTTATTTGAGGAAATAATTACTTTATCTGACTGCAAACACTGTGAAAGAAGATGGAGTCTTGTATGATCTCTATCCATGCAACATTCCTGATATCAAAAACCAGACTCAGTTTGCAACTCAAGCCACCTTCTTAGTTTAATTAATTAATTAATTAATCTCCAGCTTAATTATTTCTGTTGTGTACCTCTGAGGTCCTGCTAGTTTGTAAATATATTTCTGGCAATGAAATACATATTTCCAGAAATGTGTGAACTGAACATTGTAGTCCTGATGCAGTCAAACTAAAGCAACATAAAGTGGCATCTGTTGTGTTTCATGCTGTATACTAAATTCCTCCATGGCAAAAATTTCTCACTGAAAGTAACATTTACAAGCCATTTTCTTACAGATGGAGGTAAGTTAAGGATATAGGTGTACTGCACTTTTAATCACGATACCTTAGTTTTGCTTTCTCCAGGCTCTTGCTCGTAATAATACCATTTTCTTTTGGCTGTTGTGTAATTTAGTGGTTAATGCTCACTTGATTGCTTTTTTTCACATTGATATTTCCCACTTATGAACGGAATGGAGCCTAGTGAGGGCTGCAAAACCTGCCTGCACTGAACTTCATGCTGCTTTGGCTAGACAACTACCAGTTAGTTTAAAGCTAGCTCAACTTTGTCTACATTACACTGCAATCACTCCGATCACTGCAATGAATAGCTCAGTCTTTAAATTTAAATGTCCATACTTTTAAACTACTCTCTACTGGAAAGAATAATCTTAGATGCATGATTTTAACCAAAAAAATGTATATCTATGCTGATGAATAAGACCAAGTGGTTGAATAGTATTCTTAGACAAAAGCTGAAATTAATCAATGATTGAAGATTCATTCATTTTGGGTGAGAGGTTCTCTCATCTATATCCCACTTCTTCCTATTACAGGTCATATCAAGTCATGTTGCTTTAGGTTTTTAATGATAAACCTCCACAAATGCTTTGATTTTAAATGCATAATCAGTCTCTCTGATACACAAACATACCAGCACACTATATTAAATATGTTGATAGAAGAGAAAAAGTGATGCTTGTTAAAAAATATTTCCCCCTCTTCTTGTGGGGCTATGGTGGAAACGGAAGATCTTGGTTCAATGGGTTACTAGGCTGGGATGAGGAGGTTTCTGAGTTGTGTGCAGGGGAGTTTACCTTACTGTTTCAGGTGAGTGGTGAGTCTGAACAAGATGGTGTTCTGCTGGAGGAACAGATTTCAGAGGAACTAAAAGAGTTCTGACCACGGGTCCTGATGCCTTGGGTTTACAGAGCTGTGTGTGGAATGTAGGGTGAATGGGAAAAATAAGAGAACAGGTGAGTGAAGGTAAGAATATACACAAATGGATGGATCTGGGGATGAGGAAAGAAAGGACAAGAGTAAGAGGTATTAGACTAGCTTTGGAGGAGGTGCAAGGAAGTTTTCTTCCACATGCCTGTAACTCTATTGTGTCCCCATTTATCTTTTCTAATCTAATCGCTGCTAGAGAGTTACACCATGTTTATTCAGCTCTGACATAGCCCCACAGCCTCCTGCAGTCCCTGTACTGCCTGAAGTGGCCTTTCAGGGTCCATGCACTCTGGAAAGCATAAGGAACATAAAGAACATAAGAAGTGCTATAATGGGTCAGACCAGCTCAGTAGTCTGTCTCCAACAGTGGTAGAAATGGATCCTATAGAAGGAGGGCACTGAACTGGAACTTCTCGTGATTTATCCACAGAGGCCCAGTTCTTCCCTCTGCAGCTGTGGTACCCCCTGGGACTGCCTGAGCCGGGTGCCTGCAGGTGGGTGCCACCGAGGAAGAACCAGCCCCTCTCCTGAAGCCCAAGGGCTGCTCTGCCCGCTGGCAGCTTGCCCTCTCCTCCCTGCCAGAGAAGCCAGTGAGTCAGCAGGGTGTGTGCATGACACGGGGGTTTAATAGCCCTAAATTGAAACAGTGTTTTTTAAAAATCACCGCTTCAATTTAGGACCCCTGTTTCGTCTACACGCGCCCTAGGCAACTGCAGTTATTTTCACACTGCTGTGCAGAAACACCAGGGAGAGGGAAACATTTTACATCATCTTGTCTCACTTGCAAGAGCCAGGCATAGTCTAGCCTCTTGAAGTAAACAGCCTTAGATTTAGGCTTTAGTCTCTTTACTCCTTTTCTATTACTTTAAAACCTGGTCTGCACTACACGACTAACAAAAACTGTGACTACTTATTGTAAGCTTTGTAATGGAAGCATCCCAAGGGTGTAACTTTAAAAACAAAAGGCATAAATGACTGAAAAATAAGTTTTTATATTTGTTACATTAGGGATCAGTCTACAGGGTGAAATTTTCAAATGTACTACTCCAATTTAAATTTTGAAATCCATATAGAAGCAAATAAATGTTGTGTGGCTTTAAGATGCAATATACACTTGTTGCTCCCACAGAAATTAGTTCTTGCTCTTGTTACAGTCTCCTGAGACATTAAAGACCTGTTGCTCTGTAACCCTATATGCCTGATTCTAATCCAAGGTTATAAGATTCGAATCAGACTCAGTGTTTCAAAGTCTTTCCATCTCTTCCAGCTGCAGCAACTCAATTTGTTGCTTCTTCCTCGTTGATTACCACCTCTAGTAGGCCATTATTTCATTCATTGCAGCTTTTTCCCCATTTCTCTCTCATTGGTAACTGTACGAGCCTTCTTAACTGCTGTTACCTTATTTTTGTGCTGTTACCCTATTTTTCTAAACATTTCTTTAGCTGGCAGTATGGAAATAAACAGTGATATAAGGATTAATCCTATTAGTTTAGAATATTCCTTAAGTCTTAAATCTTCAGTTGAATAAACTGTGGCTATTTTTACATTATAAACAATTACTAATTTTCATAAGCTGTAAACATGTGGTAGATTCCTAAATTTGAAAACTTCTTCTATGCATAAGTTAGAAAGTGTGATAAAAGAAGAACTTTGCATAGATGTAACCGGTTAAGCAAAGATAGAAACTAAAAATGTCCCAAATGCTAACTTGATTGAAACAGCAATCAGATAAAATGAGACAGTATTATTGTGTATTTTCCAACAACTGTTACTATACAACCTTTCCACCTACAGCATTACATTTTCATTTTCACCTACAACTAAGCCACCCAGGACAGACTAAAAGATTAAAGATTCTCCCAATACTTATCATTATAATAAACAGTAATGATTGCGTGGCTAAACTCCTACAGCCAACCTGGAAAGAGTTATGTGCCATATTTCAGAAAGATTAGCAGCTGCTTCTTAAATGCTTTAATGCTGGATTTTAATGTCTGTTTTTAATATGAAAAAGATTCTTTTTTCCTAATTTTTGTATTCCAAATTTCTGTTTACTGAACTCATTTTCACTCATGCTGTTTATTTTTTAAGTCTCTCCTTAGTTTTCCTAAGAGCTTTTTTAAACAGCATTCTTGCTGCAGAACTGGCCACACAACAAGTATATTGTAGCAGTGGTGCTCAAATTTTTGGCCCTGTGGGCCAAATGAAAGACATGGCTCTGGTGGGATGAGTGTAAGTCTACAGGTCAGTCTGGCATCTTGTCATAGCCTTAGGTGTAGACATGATTGAGTGCACAGAGCCATGTCATCTAGCCTGCAGGGCTCCTCACAGGTCCAGAAATTTGGTGGTGTGGGAGCAGTGGCAGCATTGATTACCAAGGCTTTGGAAGCTGCAGCACTTAATGCTGTCACCACTTCCCCACTGCCAAATTTCCAGACCCATGAGGAGCCCTGCAGGCCAGATGACACTGCTCAGTGGGCGGCATTCAGCCCACAAGCCAGAGGTTGAGTATCACTGCACTATAGCATGCGTGAGAAGAAAATAACACCAGTGCCTCAAGGTCTGTGCTATTTATTCTCAGAATGGTCATATTCTCTCAAGCATATTCTGAATACACACACACACACACTCATACACACTCATTCTTATCCATTAGTCACTGAAAAGTTAACACTACTACTGCCAATAAGAAATCCCTATATTCAATGCGGCTGTTGTCAGACAGTCAAATTTGAAATTAAGGAATGCAATAAAGTAAATAATGTAAAAGCAAGGCAGGTTTGCTTTGATGTGATGATATAATTTTATCAGGCTATGTGGCAATTATCAGCCTATCGTGTTTGTAAGCACTGAATGCCATGCCTGCTGACTCAACCCTGGTAAATAGCTCACAGCTGCTACTGAGCAAGGTATTTTCAGACCCATAATTGAAATGCTGAAAACAAAATGAGATAAAGAAAAATGATGATGCATTTCTTAAGCCACTCATTTTTTTTAGAACAATGAAGAGACATAAGTCTCTACTTCCATTTCAAGATGGATATGCTAGTGTTCAATTTAGCACAATCTCCCTGAATTAGAGTAGGTAGGAGAAGCTAGATGAATATCAGATCAAGGAAATTCAGGGTGTGCAGCCATATTTCTAACCCCTTCTATAAAGTGGGTTAACATTCAGTTCTGTCTGTCATTCTATAGAAAATTCCAAACTTTAAAAACAAAATTTCATTCTGTAGCCAAATGATATTTTGAAGTTTGAAGCTTTGTCATGGAACAAGTCCAAAATTGGCTTTGAAAAATATTGAACTATTTCATTTTTACTTTTGAAATAAAAATGATGAGCCTTCCTGTGCTGCTGAAAGATTTGGAAGCCAGGCTTTCAGATTGCCTGCCACACAGCCCTGAAAGCACTTGAAACTGATATGAGACAGAGCTCTCAGGCCTCTTAGCAGTGGGAGCCTTGAAAATTTTGTGGCACCAGCTCCAGTTTGAACTGGGCTTTTACATCTGCCAACTTTTCATTGCTGCATTGCTCATGAAATGGTATTGTGGGATGTACGTGTATGAACCAACAACTGGAAAGGCTTCCTGGACTGAATAATATTTCTATTGAATAACTGAAATTCCCTTGGAATGTTTTGGTTTTATTGAATACGCATTCCCAGGGAAAAATTTTGCACAAGAAAAATCCCTAATGGTTCACTTTAAAAATTACATTTTTCCTCCCTCTGTTCCCATCTTCCAGATGGTCTAGGCAAGGTGTTAAAGGACAATTCCAAGACTTTCCAAGTCCAAGAAGCAATGGAGTACATCTGAGAGCTGACACCTGGCTAGACTTTTCACTTGGCTAGCTAGCAACTGTGCTTTGCTATAGCTTTAAAGTTGATTTAAGTCTCAGTGATTTTTCCCCCAAACTATTCTATGCTTTTTTAGTACCTTCCATAATCTTCTGCAGTTATTTTTAACAAATTAATCAGTAATTTTGATACATTTGTAATTATGTATTTGTACTTGTATACAGTAAATTCAGTGCAAGGTTTTGAAGACTATGCTGTCTTCTAAAGGCAATTCATATTTCTGAAGTTCTATATCAGTGGTACTTAGTAACTGCCAATTTCAAAACAGGTTTTTTTGAGACCTGAAAAGTCAATTCTCTTTTCACAGCAATATATTTAGATGTCTCACAATTAAGGAAGAAAGAAAGCAAAGGACATTTGACCAATAACTTAAAGATGGGATAGAATTAAGTCCCTAATTTTTAAATCAAATATTTAAGACAATATTTCTTATTTGTCTAGAATGGAAAATGTTCAAATCATGCCAAGGTGTTTCAGAGGCTATTGGCCTTATTCATTTGCTTGATTAGCTTTTCCAGAATTAAGACTCATAAGGAATATGATAATATAACAAAATGACTTTGTATAGTTGGCCTAGAAGGACTATACATGTATAGCCTACTTTTGATTAAGGCAAAAAATACCAATTCTTAATATTATTATAATAATATTTTAAAATATTTTTCTCCTTTAGACACACAATTATTTTACAAGGATTATAAAAAAAAATGTGTGTGGAAACAGAAGTTCTGGAATCCATTCCTGCTAATGTGTGCCAATAATGTTTTAATGGTTTATTGTTCACAATGTAAAAGAGCCAGATGTCCCCATATTAAGGACGTTCCACCCACCTACTGTTAATAGCTCTAACTACCTAATACTTTTGTATTTCTTTGCCGATAGCTGGAAATAAAGCAGTACTGGCAGTGCTGACTGAAAAGGGCAGAATGAAAGAAAAGCATTTATTTAATAGCCTATCCTAAAATGGCAGCCCCAAGAAATGTCATGGGTGGTTTCTGACATAATACGCCCACTGTCTTAATGCCTTCTCTGTAAATAATCGTGACAGGAACTTTTCTGTAATTTCTGCCAAGAAAAATAGAAAAAAAAATATTTGGGGGGAAAAAGTAGACTAAAATGCAGCTGATATGAATTTCAGTTCCCTCAAGATCTCTGGTATCAACTGAAAGTTGCAATGGCTGATCTGGCTGAATATGTTAGCAGTTCAAAGGCCTGATCCTCATTTTTTTCAAGCCCTCTTTAAGCTACTCTGGCATTGAAAAGATGTGATCTATACCAGTTTTCTGGCACCTTTACTGTCAGGGCATTGGTTAAAATGAAAAGAAAGTTCAAAATGTTAATTTTCAAGAAATGCTTTTCACTAAGCACCATGCTGGCTTTATGAAGGTCAATTTGGAAAATGCAAATTAGAATGTTAATTCTGTCCTGGCTTTCTATTATACTCAGTATCAAAAATGGGCATGGGGTGGGGAGAGGGAAGAAAAGGGAAATTTCAATAAGTGCAAACCAAAGTATGAAATTCTATTAAAGATGAACTCTGATTCTCACATGTTCTTGGCATCCACATCAGTGTTTCCATTGAGACCTAGACCAGTGTTTCCCAACCTTTTCCAGCCCAAGGCACACTTATATTAATACAAATCTTCCGTGGCATACCAGTTAAGGCATTCCCCATCCTCATACCTATTGTAGCTCACTGCCATGGCAAAATTCCACGGCACACCTGTACATTTCTGATGGCACGCTTTTGTGCCACAGCACATTGGTTGGGAAAAACTGACCTAGACTACCAAAGCTCTTCCTACCTAGTTGTTACAGTACTCAGAAAAATGTCTGCTGGCTTTGGGGGGGAGATAATTAACCTTTTTTGTTTCTAATTTAATACTGTAAAAGATGCAAATTCCTGCTCATCTGAAACTACCATAACAGCTATAATCAATTACAAAAAGACAAAGTACAGAAATGAACATGCATTTAATTAGGAAGTTTATAGCCATTAAGATGCATTTAATTATGGTTAGAAAAAAACTCATCTTTCTGCTGTTAGAGCATTTACAGTTCATTTTGTTGATGCTAATTACGTATGGGCTTGTTTGATATTGTTAAAGCAATAAGAGAAAGTCTTAGATTCGGTTCTGCTATTACTTCAGGAGTGAATAAGGCATACATCTGTAGCCCAGGTGTACATGGGTTTGTACTCCTCTCTCCAATTGAGGGAATTATTGGAGTTCAGTCAATCAATTACTTAACTACAGGCATCCCGCATCTTACGCGGGGGTTACATTCTAAAGGCAGCGCGTAAAGGCGAAAATCGCGTATAGTGAAATCTCATATTACCATGCCAGCAGTGACTGCCTCTGCCTCCAAAACCTCCCACCGCCTCCGCAAAGCCACGTTTAGAGCTGTGCGGCCAGTGGCAGCAGCGCAGCATGGGGTGATGGTGGGGATGGCTGCGTGCCGCCTGGCCACCACCACGCCCAGCGGCCGGCCACACAGCTCCGGGCATGGCTCCACGGCGGTGGTGGCAGGTTTTGGCGGCAGAGGCAGTCACTGCTGGCAGCGTGGTGGTGGCCAGGCCTCCAGATAAGTGGCAGCGCCACGTGCAGACTCAAGCCCCACCCCCCCTCCCCACCCACATATAGTTGAATTCGTGCATGTTAAATGTGTGTAAGATGCGGGATGCCTGTATATACAAATTTATTATTACAACAAAACCATTAAAGGGTAAGGACATAAGTTATATATATATACACACACAGATTTAAAAGACAATAAACCCCATACCATATACATACATACATACATACATACAACCAATTATTATTTAAAAATACAGATAAACCATAGAACAACCCAGAACAAAGGATATTGATCAGGCAACCTTATAACTCTATTAATATACAAACTGTTACTTCAACTTATTCACATAAATTATAAGGCACAGTCTACAAGTATAACCAGTAATCCTTAGACTACCTGGGTACTCTTCAGGGCAGGGGCCCCACTCCCAAGGTGCTACTACAGGAAAGGCAAGGGGGAAGAAAAGGAGAGGGAGACCCCAAAGACTCCTAAGCTCCCCTGCTATCACCCAGGAGCAGCCCATGTGGTGCCCCTTTGCAACCCTGGGGGGTCCCTCCCCTGTTAGGACCCTCTCTTCAGGGTAACTTACTACTCCATAGTCATAGAGGGTTGCCTCCCATTCTCCAGGTCGAGCTCTGTTCCCCACCAGGCTTTTCTACTGCCTGACTCTACTGATCCCGGCCTAGCTTAGGGCCACATGCACCACTGCATGTAGTGGGCACTTCACCTTGTGGTAGGGGTTGGAGGCCCAGAGAGCCTTGTGCAGCACCGGGGCTTGGTCTGCTCCTGGACCCTCTGGGCAGTGTTGTCTGCACTGAGCTGCTGTCCCAAGCCAACTTGAGTGGCTCCCAGGGTCTCTCACCCTCCGTGCAGCGCCTCCTGCACCAGGCTTCCAGCCTTGTGCTGGGGGTTGTGGTCCTGAGCCACCCCAGGGGCTCCAAAAATCCTTCTCCATGCACCAGCCTGTGTACCATGTCTCTGGCCGCACACCAGAGGATGCAGACCTGAGCCGTCTCACGCACTTCCCAGGGTTTGGATGCCATACTGCACACTGAGAGCCTAACTGCTGGAGCCATCCACTGTTCCCCGCCAATGGAAGTCTTCAGGGGCTCTTCCTGGGCTACTGCTTCACCCTGCTGAGCAGCTCTCCTCAGCTCTTCTTAGCCCTGCTCTTCTCTGTCCCCAGTGCATCTCCCTCATGCTGGGCACGCAGCTCCTTTTATTTGCTCCAGGGCTCTGCCCCTGAAGTGTTCCAGACCTGATAATTTGCAGTCTTCAATCAGGTCCAGGTAAGCCCCTTTCCCCCACCCCTCAGGGGAGGGGCATGACTTTATTCTCCTTGCTGCCTCCTGATTGGTGGATGGGCTCCACCAATCAAAACAGCAGGATCTCAAGCCTGGGATTCAACCCAAGCTCTGAAAGGTAAGCCTGGTACACATCAATTAACAATGATTAGTTTTATTTATTTTAGATTAGCACCTAGAAATCCTGAATTCATAGTTGTAAGGTGCCAGGCAAAGAGTGTTGACCTATCTTTCAGAAAACAGAACTAAAAAAAAGTAACTGAAACTCTGTTACTTTTGCTACGTAGGGTAGGAAAAAAATAGGTTGAGGGGTAAGGGTAAACAAAGAAATAATGACACACTTATATAATCACCACAGTCTATAAGATGGATCATGATCCATCTTCAGTAAACACCATAGCAAATACTGAAAACAATATGATCAAAAATGGTGAAATAGCTTGCTTGTTAAATGTTTCTCCAGTGGTTTCATTTTCTGTTATATAAATGTTGCTCACTAAATATTTCAGTCTGTTAATGCTAATTCATAGCAGGAAATTGTTTGAATGTTCATCCCCTTGCTTGTACAGATTTTTCCATATATAAGTGATATAAGTGTTGGTATGTATAAAGTGTAACTGTGTACACAAAGTAGTTTGCCAGGTTTCCAAAATGATGTAAAACTGGTCAAAAATAGCCCTTATAAATTATTTTTACAAGAAAAATTGTATTTCTAAGAATTTACATGCATAGATTTGAAAGGTGTAGACGTGAAATTTACCTCCATATACATCTGCTCTGAAACGCTGATACTATACACTATTATAATGGACAGGATGTTGGAGCTTGGCTACCATTAGATAAATAGGATTCTCCTCTCTTAATTATGGACAATAATTAAAGCCTGTGCAACTCCCCTGGTTTTATGTGAAATTTCTGTTTTAGTTGCTTCTTTCATAGCCATACAAATAACATACTGTTGAAAAAAAATGACTTGGAAAGCAAGATAGGAGTTACCTTTATGTATTTTTAAGAGTGAAATACAGTTATTGCAACTGATCTGCTTTCCTAAAGTGGAAACTACTTTACAAATTGCAGATGCAGTAAAAACTAAGTCAAGTAGCTGTAGTCATTTATTTACTACAATAAAAAATACCATTAGTGTATTTTTCATGTACAGCACTCCCCAAATCAAACATGCACTTTGTTTTTGGAGGGCAGAGTGTAGAAAAAAAAAGATTTTTGCAGAGTCATGGCTGACTGTGTGATGTATAGGCCACAGAAAGTAGTCTATAGCCATGACCAAACACAAGTGTGCAGCTGCAGACAGCTTCAAAAATGACTGATCAAGTGAAAATCTGACCCCTAATTTCATGAGGTATTAGATAAAGATGTTTCAAAATGTAACGTCTTCTGTAACTTGTGTCTGCACTGCCTCCCAGCCAGTTGCTGTTTTCAGAAGGTGGGGGAAGGGAGCAGAGGGAGTTCAGTCCAGGGGTTTTTCATCCCCATCCTTCAGCACCAACTGGGGAGCCCCAAGAATGAGCTCCCTCCACTGCCTTTCCACCCTCCCATTCTGAAAACAGTGAACACTGGCAGAGAGCCATGGCCATTGCTATGGGACCCTGGATGCAGGCTGTCAGCCCATAGCTAGATTCCTCTCCCCACTGGAACCAACAGTGGACTTCTGTTTGGTCTGAGATAACATTGTAACTCAGAACGCTTTGCAGAAAAATGTCCTGAGTTACAACTGGGAGCTGCACTTCTCTTTGCATGCTTAGTAAGTCCTCCTGGGAACAAAAATTTCCCAGAAACTTACTGTCCAAAAATATATTGTCCAGAAAGTATAACATAAGGAAGGTCTTAGTGTGGCAGATTATATCCTGCAATGCCAGTCTTCCTGGATACTCTATGTTCTCAGGAGAAATTACTCTGTCTCACAAGGCTAGGCCCCAGAGTCTTGCAACAGGCAGTAGTAAGACTGTTACTTCTTTATTGTAAATAGTTCCTTGAAAATATTGTTTGCACCTCACAAGCCTCATCAAGATACTACCAAGAGCTCACTTGCTGCCTCACACTACACTGCTCAGCAAATAGCTACTGTGAGAGGATTAACAAAGGATTCCCCACCTTGAGCTTGCTGAGCCACACACAAGTGGCAGCTATCTTGGCAGTGGCATGGCATGAACAGTATCTCCAGGAGTCCTGTTTTACTAGTGAATAAAACAGCTTCCCCACTTCAAACATGCACCCCAAGTTTGGGCAGCTGATTTTTTGGGGCAGAGAAAGATGCATGTTGTATGTGAGGAAAGGCAGTATCTGGGGAGGCTCACTTTCTATCCCAGAAGGGGAATAGCTTCTTGTCTTGCTCTTGTTCACTTAGGGCTTCAAATTCAAATAAAGTATAAGCATATGGTACAACAGTGTAACTCCTTGTAACAGGGAGCCAAAGGCCCCTGTGCCTTAAAAGGAAGGGACAGCAGGCTGGACTTGCTCTGTAGGCAGTCAGCTGAGCCCAAGGCTACCTGCACCATAAGGAACTGGATGAGTGGTACTGATTTCCAGACAGCCAGAGGATTAAGGATACCGAAACATGTGCCTGACGCCTGCTCCGACACATTCTAATTAGAATGTGTCAAAGCAAACTAGATTAATCGAGTGTCCTGGAGCCTCAATGCCACATGCATTCAGCATCCCCACACTTCAAAATGGTAGCAGAGGTGCTTTAAATGAAGCTTGTCGAATGACCTAGATAAAGCACCCCCACTGCCATTTTCAAGCATGGGATGCTAAATACATGAGATGCTGCAAGCACTTTAATTAGAGTGGATCTTTGGAGCTGCTCTAAAGGGCCCCTCTTCCCTCCATCCCGAGACACCCAAAAGCTGCAAGCAGCTGGGATAAGCTGCAGCAGGAAGCATGGATTTTTCCATTAAGTAAAAGGAAAAATCCCTGTGTTTGATTAGGGAGCCACCTAACCAAAAGGGGCAGGACTCCAGAGCATAAAACCCAGCACCTGGAGGACAGCAGGCAGTCTATCCCAGTACATTGCAGGGAACAGAGTTCCAGGGGGAGAGGGGCTGTGGGAGATAGCATGCAGTGAGTTCAGAATGGAAGTGGGTAGTGTCACAACCCAAAGGTGTGATTTTTGTTTGTGTGTGTGCTTCGGCACCGCTAAATTATTTCCCGCTATTTGTCGCTTTCTTTGCATGGTAGAGTTCTCTGCTGCAAGAGAGAACTCTGGTGCAACGGGGGATTTCCTGCCAAATTACAGCTTCTTTGCAGGGTGCATTTCTTTTGCATCATAGTGATACACACTGCAAAAGAGTTCCCGCCATTTGTATTCGGATTAGCGCCACATTATTGGCCAATTCCTAATGTAGGCACACGTGGCGGCTAGCGATTGGCTTGCTAGCCGTACAAAAGGCTTGGGTAGTTTCTGCCCAAGCTGGAGGAGGGAGGACGAGAGAGATTCTGTGTGAAGATCTCCAAGCGCTGCGGACCCTCACGGACCCAACGCGCCTCCCCTAAGCAGGCAAGAGAGGCAATAGAACCGAGCCTATGGAGCTTTCACTTCTAGCCTCTCCCCATCGCCAAGCGCAATCCCAGACGTATCCCTTTCCTGTAACTTCGGACCCAGGGAGCCTAAGTAACTCCGGGGAAACTTTTCGAACCCAACCGAACCGGACCCGCGGAGCCTGAACAACTCTGTGGGAGCAATCGATTTGTCTTGTTCCTCTAGCGAGGATCTAAGCGGGAGCTGTGCCTGGAAACCTGTCCAGCCTACACCAATACCATCTTTCGGTGTAAGTAAACAATCTTTTCAATCAACCATTACGCCTCCGTAACTAATTCTAACTCACGCGTGCCGAACCGCTCCGCAGTTCTCTCCAGCCCCGCGTGCCCGGGCTGCCAGCCACAGCCCATGTGCAATGAAGACGGGCTCGGCTCACCCCCGGCTCGCACATGGCAACGGGAATGAGATCGGAATTGCCACCGCATATGGCGACAAAGGTGAGATCGGGGTGCGGCCCGCACATGGCGACGAGGATGTTATCGGGAGAGAATGCACACGTAGCGACCCGGATAGGATCGGGAGAGAATGCACACATAGCGACCCAAATGGGATTAAGAGAGAATACGCTAGAGTTAGAATTGGTTAGGAACTGCCCTTGGCGTGATAACCAACGCCAAGTGAAAAGCTTTGAAGAATTAGAGATACATATCACTTACCACCAGGCGGGCAGAACGGGTGAAAGATTTGTAAGCGGCCGTCTGTCGCTAAAGGGAGAAGAGGGAATCTCCGAAGACGGAGCCCCGAGAGAAAGGGAAGTGTACTTGCTCCCTGCAGCGTTCGGGTGTATAATGAGAGATGAGTGGGTCCTGTTTAGGCCCCTCGATACTGTGTCCCTCGCCGAACCCAACCCGGCAGGCGAAACGAACCCGACTTTCATCCGGGAGTGTGCCCGATGCCTACGATATGCTCGGGAGAATGAAGAACCGGAGCCCATCGGCCCGTTCTCTCCGTGTATGGTAATGTCTAGATTACGAGGTCGCGAGTTTCCATCCGAGCTCCACGAAGATCTGGAGACGGAGGAACACCCCGCGGATGAAAGAGTGGCCTTGCGGTACGGCAAGGGGGGAGAAGGTAGTGCAACTATTCGTACTATAATGAATCTAATGCAGAAAAATTTAAGTTTGAAAGCCCAGCTGCAGATGGCGATCTGATCGGTCAAAGAAGCGGCTGAGAAAAAGGAACCTGAAACGCCAGTTCAAGATGGCGCCGAGCAAGAGGGAGACCGCGTGGAATGACCGGGAAAAAAGGGTGGAGCTTCTAACGAACCTGCAAGAGTTCGGTCAGTGACTCCGCCCATCGACGCAGCGTCGTTGCCGGCAACGCCGCCTAGCGACGCAGCAGCATCTCAGCTGACCACGCCTTCCTGCCAATGAAGGAGAGAGTCAAGCGGAGGACAGCATCCACCCCTCCTGCCTGAAGCAACGACAGCAGCAGTAACCCCCGCGGCAGCAGTTCAGCCTATGACAGCATCGACTCCCGAAGAAGCAGCTTGTTCTACAGCAACAACTAACCGAGTTGCTACTACCTATTATGCTCGCACCAGAACTGAGTTGCAGGATTTATGTAGAGCATCAAAAATTCAACCTGAAGAGACTCTAGCTGTATGGTTAGGACGTTTAGTCATAGAACTTGGATCCGACCTGCTGAACCAAGAAGAAGCAAGCTTCTTAGTCAGACAAGCTTCGTGGAGTAGAGGACATGTCACTGACATCGACATGGTAACATGTAATACTCATTGGCCTATTCCACTGCCAGCACTTGTTGCAGGACTGATTAGTCAAAAGGCCCACGTGTGGCATGCAGGACGACCAGAATATACCGGCGCAGATCACCTTATGCTGGCAATGATTGGCGTCTCGTACTGTGCTTGGAACCCGAGAGCATGTGCGCTAGGACTAACATCACTCCAGCGAATAAGACCATGGCCTCACCATCACTGGCGAGATCCTGGAACCGTTCCACTAACCTCTCACAGCCTAGACAGTTGTCTCGAGATCTACAGACAAAAGAACATCGTCGTTCTTCAAATTCTGCTCAGTCCAATGGTAAACCAACCCGTGAGTAATCTTCTTTGTCAACTGCCAAGACTGCGTATACTGATGGAGCCAAGATTGTCTTTTGATCGGGACTGTCAACACCCGACCAGGCCCCAAGGCACCAGACGACGTGGCTCCGATCTTCCACCACTGCCACCGAGAACCCTAGAGGAGCGATACATGTTTGGATTTCTCCTACAGCGTTCCGGACTTAACAAGCGGCAGCTTCAGATTTTAGGGGACGCAGGCCAATGGCAGTTAGCTTATGAGTTAGGTTTCCATTATTTGGAAGAACCAGATGATGAATCTTCGACGATTTCGTCTAATTAAGCCATGGAAATCATTTCAAATTGTTTAAGTTTGTTAAATTAGGTCATTAATCTGTTTTGAGAGTTTTCTGTTTACAGATCCGGAATTCGGAGTGTATGGCAAAGAGGAGCCTTAAGAGAGATGACATCACCGAGAAAAGTGAGGAGATGTATGTCCTCGCCACGACGCCCACTGAAGCTCTGATCGTGCAATTTTGTTATGAATCAGATTATGTGTTTATGTTGATTATTATTTCTTGATTGTTATGTAACTTGATCCCAGGACAGCGAATTTTATGTTTGTGTATTTGTTTGATGGCTTGTTTACTCGTTTGATGACCACGACAAACTTCTAGATTGCTCAGAAGAGTATGGCATAATTTAGCTATGCTCTCAGCAAGGGGGGATGTCACAACCCAAAGGTGTGATTTTTGTTTGTGTGCGCGCTTTGGCACCGCTAAATTATTTCCTGCTATTTGTCGCTTTCTTTGCATGGTAGAGTTCTCTGCTGCAAGAGAGAACTCTGGTGCAACGGGGGATTTCCTGCCAAATTGCAGCTTCTTTGCAGGGTGCATTTCTTTTGCATCATAGTGATACACGCTGCAAAGGAGTTCCCGCCATTTGTATTTGGATTAGCGCCACATTATTGGCCAATTCCTAATGTAGGCACACGTGGCGGCTAGCGATTGGCTTGCTAGCCGTACAAAAGGCTTGGGTAGTTTCCACCCAAGCTGGAGGAGGGAGGACGAGAGAGATTCTGTGTGAAGATCTCCAAGTGCTGCAGACCCTCGCGGACCCAATGCGCCTCCCCTAAGCAGGCAAGAGAGGCAATAGAACCGAGCCTATGGAGCTTTCGCTTCTAGCCTCTCCCCATCACCAAGCGCAATCCCAGACGTATCCCTTTCCTGTAACTTCGGACCCAGGGAGCCTAAGTAACTATGGGGAAACTTTTCAAACCGAACTGAACCGGACCCGCAGAGCCTGAACAACTCCGTGGGAGCAATCAATTTGTTGTGTTCCTCTAGCGAGGATCTAAGCGGGAGCTGTGCCTGGAAACCTGTCCAGCCTACACCAATACCATCTTTCGGTGTAAGTAAACAATCTTTTCAATCAACCATTACGCCTCCATAACTAATTCTAACTCGCGCGTGCCGAACCGCTCCGCAGTTCTCTCCAGCCCCGCGTGCCCGGGCTGCCGGCCACAGCCCGTGTGCAACGAAGATGGGCCCGGCTCGCCCCCAGCTCGCACAAGGTGATGGGAATGAGATCGGAATCACCACCGCACATGGCAACAAAGGTGGGATCAGGGCGCGGCCCGCACAGGTAGGACTCATTTCTCAGCAGTGGCCTTAAGATGTTGCAAAGGTGGTATAGATATATAATAGTCTACCAGAACTCATAACCCTCGGTGGTCTTAACAGTTCATTTACAAATGTTAGGAAGATCTGTCATGTGAAAGACCATATATAACCAAAGGTAACAATCAGATAATGAATCAAGATAATGGTAAGTAATGGGTCCAGGATAAGAGAATTGATTAGAACTAAAGGAGTGGGAAGAGTCTAATCAACTTATGTTGAGTGGTAAAGGATCTGAGAAAATGGTGTATTGGAAGGAAGGAGTTTAAAAAAAAATAATGCAGAGATGACTGCAATCTATTTGTATATGGAAGGGTTATATGACATGGCAGCAATAGCAAGAGACCAGATTTGATTTTGCAGGGGTTAGGAGGAGAGGCCTTCCTGCCTTCATGGAAATGGAGTGAAGATGACAACACTTTTGAATAAGCATTTGGATTTCTCAAGGTTCACTTAACCTTTCATTTTTCTCAAGCCCTTGCCACTTCTAGTGACAATTCTATAACTTACTTTATTTCATGATTTAGGGTAGATATTTCTGTTCACAGATGAGCTTTCCACAGCTTCAGTGGAACAGTCGTGTTCTCCTAATATAGGTCCTTAACTTCCTCCTATTTCCATATATGTTGAGGGAATGGATATTTCCATTCCCATTTATAATACAGCAGTAGCCCCTTAATATCATACATTTGCTCCTCCCAATACTTCTCACAGGATCATTTGCAGCCTACTGCATCTGAATAAAGACATGAAATTGTCCCATAAGAAGGAAACAAAAGGTATAATTATGCTTTTAGAGGAAAAAATGAGGCAGTTTAGGAATCGGCAACAGTAGATGGCAATGATAATGGCAGGTGTCTTTAAGAGCTACAGGCAACCCCCACTTACCGCCGTTTCTCTTAGCACTATTTCGTTATAATGGTCATTTTAAATTGATACCTGATATCACCTAGCGCTCAGCCAGTTTTGTTACAACACTTGCAGTCGCCATCTCGTGTCATTAAAAACAATTTCAGTCACCATCTTGCATTGTCAAATACTTTCAGTTTCACTTAATGCTCATTTCACTTACTGCTCAGTTTTTCAGGAACCAATGAAGAGCACTAAGCAGGGCTCGCCTCTGTTACCATATCAAACAGAAATTAAAAAGAATACTTTCAGACAAACCCACTGCCTCTGATCCTATATATGTATGATATGTATGTTGGCATACATTATTATGATAGATATCTATAGAGATAATAATAATGTTCTCTAAACTGCTGCACAGGGAAGCTAATAACCTTTTGCTATTTAAAGACACTTTACACTCTTCCTTGCAACAAGCATGGAATTAAATGACATATATGATAATACAATAGTAATTTTTCTTTCTAAAAGCTAACCAAACCTAACATACCCTTTTTGTTGAAGAAATTTAACACATGATCAAAAAAAGTCTGTATGATTTGTTCTCAGCTCAGAAAGTTAATCAGGAAATATTATCTAATGGCCACTTAAAAAACTATAATTTGGGAGGAATATGCAACAAGAAAAACATAGTCTAGGCTTCTTAATAAAGTAATAGTGGATATTATTGTTATTAGTAACTAACTTGCAAATAAGGTCACTGATGCAATATATACAAGTCCAGGGTTTAAAGCTCATTAACAGACAAATCAGTCATGGAACAAAAATCAAGGTTTGGAAAAGTTCAGTTGTCAGTTGAAGAATCTTCTCTCAGACCTTCAGCCTTTGTTCCATGAACCATTCATTTGTATCTGTAACAGGGGACCCTTTTCCCCTGTTACTTACAGCAATTGCAACTTGTAAGAAAGAAGCTGTGCTACCTGCATCTGCTGCTAAGTGGGCTTCAGGGCCCAGCTTGCAGATTGCAGGCAACAGAGCACTTGGGACACCTATACACAAGCAGCACCACCATTTTTCAGCCCAGGGACGCTGATACACAAGACGATCCAGGCACTTTAATTAATACAGCTCTCAGAGCCACTCTAATTAAAGTACTGTACTGTACCGTACCTCCCCCAGCCACCCCCACTCCTGGAGCATGTCTATGAATGCCCTCGGATGCTGAATAGGGATTGAGCTACACCTGGGCCCTATTAACAAGAAGCCAGGCCAGGAAGGAGCAAGGACCATATAAGCCTGAGCCTGGGGCTCAGGCCCTCATTGTAGAAGGAGCTTTACAGGTAGACTATATATGAGGAGATAAGTTCTGTGTTTGGCTTCTGTTGTTGTTTGGGTTGGTGTTAAACTGGAGGACTGGACTGTGGCTGAAAGGAGGAGGAGGCCACCTAGGAGCATGAATGACTTGTGCCTCTGAGGCAAGGGGGGCATGGCGACTGCCCGCAGGTGGCAGTGGCAGGGTCATGGTGGCGGTGAGTGCGGACCACCTGCAGGCAGCTGCAATGATGGTGGCGGCAAGGACAAGTCAAGCGGGGACCACCCGCAGGTAGCTGCAGCGGTGTCAGCGGCGAGGGGGGAGTTGCGAGCGGCGACCACCCGGAGATGCTGGCGACAGCATCAGCAGCAGCCAATCTCAGGGCCCGCCATGCCCCACCTATGCATTGCCTATGCCTGGGAGGGTGCTGAGGCACCCTTGGTTCTAAGTCCTTCAAAAGGGCAGGCAGAGGAAGCTGGAATGAGGCCAAGAGGTCCGAGCCCCAGCCATAAGCTCAGTGATGCTTGGAGGGGTAGGTGCTCCAACAGGTGGCCGGACTGGGACTGGCAGCAGGAGTAGACCTGAGGGGCCTAAAGGGGCTTGTACCTTAGGGCTGAGGGGCTGATATCCAGGTGCAAGTGGGGTTGAGACCAAGGGGCTGATACCCAGGGCCTATGTTAGAGGCCGAGGGGTCAACCTCCAAGCACAGGTGGGGCTGAGGTTGAGGAGCTTACACCTGAACAGGTGAAGTAGGTAAAAGGGGTCACAGGGGGAGTGCCCCAGAAAGTGTGCAGGTTATGAGGGGCTAAGGGCCAGACAGAGCTCTGCCAGGGTCAGGGACCCAGGTAGCAACTAGAGCTAAAGCCCAGGGAGAGGGCTGAAGCCTGGAGAGTCCTGCAGCCCAGATGAGTGAGAAGGAGGCTGGGCCGGGGGAGTCTGAACAAGTGAGAGAGAGAGAGAGAGCCCTGCTACCATTAGGGATTAGCCAACTGGTAGCCTAATGATGCACAGAGCAGGGCAAGGCACCAAAAGCCAAACTCTGGGCAACTGAAGGCAGTCTCCCCAAAATTATTAACTTTTGATATCAAGTCATGGCAGGAAAGAGGAAAAGAGGCCTGAGAGGGGGATCAGGAATTGGAGAACAGGCTAGGGTGGCCCCAAAGTGGTGCTTCAGCTGCCTCATGAGGCAGAGCCTGTTCTAGTATCATATTTATAACAAGATCTGACAATTTTTTTCACAGACAAAAGTGCCTACAAGATCCCACTCACCTTTATCAACATCCCCTACTGGTACTTGGGCCTTGTTGTATCAGCCATTGGCAACAGTGGATACTGAATCCTTCCGTGTGATCCTGATTAACATCAGGAGCAAAGACCAGGAAAGAAAGACTAATATTTTAATATTCCTATGTGTCATACCTTTATTACACAGAAGGAAAATTATTCTCTGACAAAATTAAAAGAAATGGGCTGAGGAGATGAAGCCAATATATCTGAATTTTCCCAGATTCAAGTGGTATTGCAGAAAAAAATAGACGGGGTGAAATCTCATTGTGGGTCAAGTCCAGAGGACATGGGTCTTGAATACCTCTAATAGGAAAAGAAAAGAATGGCAATCTTTTGACAAGGTCATTGAAAAGAAGAATACTGTAGTGCACACAAGAATGTCATTGCAAAAAGTCATTTTCTTTACAAGAAACCAGGTCATAGTGAGATTACAGTCCTGGACAATAAAATGTAGATGTGTGAATTAGAGTAGTTAACAGATGGTCTGTTTGGAGAATGAATTATTGGTAATAAAACCAATAAGTAAATCAAAGCAAGATTATTGAAATAAACTGATTTAATTTTAACAAAATGGTTAGTTTTCATAAAGCCAATGAAAATAAAATCAAAGTATTAACAATCAGTAAAAGAACGGATATGCATCTAAAGAAGTCCATACCAAGACAAAGGAAAACAAATAGCAGAGACCAGAACTGAAAAGATAAAAGCAATCACAATACAAGCTACCCTGAAAAAGGGACAGAGTATCAAATATAGACACAAAAAGCAAGCATTTATAAAAAAATATTTTACTTTCACTCGTACACAGAAATAATTCAACACAAATTACATTCATGAAGACACAAATGGAGATCAATCATGCTGCTGTTGTTGCTGCTGCTGCTACTGCTGCTATTGCTGATGAAGAACTTTATTCAACTGAATTATCTTATAAATGCAAAAATTAAGGCTATCCAACAGATTGATTTGTCATAGGAAATGAACCCAAATTAATTTAAAATAGAAACCTAAATTTAGCACAGTGATTTTAGAGCAAGAATATTAAAATAAGTCTGCCCAATATTAAAATCAGAAGTTATTTTTTCTATAGCACCACATGTTACTGGCACATCAAAATAAGTTAGGTACCACAGTAAGTTTGAAATACTTAAACAGAACTAAGTTTGAAATAGTTAAACAGGAAATCTACTGCATGTTTGGTTGAAAAATGTTCTGCAAATGCCATTAATCTAATAGGAGCAAAAGATGGCCTTAGATAATTATTATTGATAATATAATTTTATTGTATTATACTGAAACAGATCAAAGCATGCTACCACAAATGAACTAACCATGTAAAATCTCACTGCATCCACAAGCTCAAGTAAAGGAGCATGGTGGATTGATTTTAATTATAATTTAACTAATCAAGCAAGTGCCTTAATTTAAATAATTAATTTAAATTTTGTTTTGCATTTTTATTTTTTTGTTATATTTCTAAAGAAAGGTTGATTTTGTGAGTAAGTAACCATTAAGACATGTTGATTTGCAACTAAATACAGTCTTTTCACTAAATTTGGTAACTAGGTTCTCAAGGGAAATGTCTACACATGTATTAATGTGCTTTAGTTAATGCTCACTAAATCTAGTACAGTAAACTCTCTGGTAACCGGCTTCTTACAAGCCGGCATGCTCTGTTAGCCAGCATGCTGGCTTCTAAGGAAAAGTGAAACCAGAAGTAGCCCCCATGGCACTTCCAGTTTCTCCAAGCCCCTATAGCCCAGGGCAAAGCAGCCTGTGCTGCCGAGCCCCCATGGCCCAGGGGCATAATAGGCTGTGCGGGGCTGTGAAGGGCCTGCCTCCCCATCCCGTGGGGCCCACGGCAGCCAGGGCTGCTCAATTAACCAGCATATCCTGGGGGATGCTGGATAACAGAGCTTTTACTGTACTGCCCTTGTGAGGTACTAGGAAAATGTGCATTTTCCTTTTTTAATGTGCATTAACTATAGAGCATGAGCATTTATACACATACCTTTTAATTATCAGATGTGCCAGGTATCCACTGCTTTGGAGCAGACTTAATTAATCGAGTCCACTCCACACAGGAGCTGACGCGCACTGCGCTGCACCACTTGCAGTTGTATAAGCTATGAAATATGTGTCAATGTGGAGAAAATGGTGGCAGGCCCTTCACAGCCCCGCACAGCCTATTATGCCCCGGGCCGTGGGGGCTCGGCAGCACAGACCACCTCAAAGGTATTTTAGTTCAAAAGTGGACCACCATCATTTTCTTCAAGTTGACGTGCATTTTGCTACTTATACAACTGCAAGCAATGAAGCACTGGGTGCTTTTCAAAGCACCCAGCGCCTCAGTGCTTGGATGTATACAAAAGCCCCATGGTTTTTAAATGATTCTAAATGTGCATTAACCTATTTTAATGCTCATTAACTAAATAGCGTGTGTGTAGGGGCACCCCTTCCTTTTGGCTAATCCAGAGGACAAATTGCATACATATTTAAAAATATATAAAGCTTATTATTTTTAATATAAATTTGTTCAGATTTATGATTTTTGCATTTCTTACTTACTTGAGTATTACTTTTTTAACTTAAGACACGTTAACCTACTTTTGTTGGTAATTGTTATTGAATTAAAAATGTGAGAACAGTATTTTAAAATAGTTTTTCTTGTTAAGTAAATCTATATGAAATTCACAGGATATATAAGAAAATGTTTACTAAACATTCTCTATTGACAACTAACTGATTTCTTAAACAAAACAAACTTGCTAGTTAGCAAATTATATTGCTTGTTTCTGCTCACGCTATCCTTCAGCATTTAGAAACTACAGTAATATCCAACATTTAAGTAACTGGAAATTCTATTAACCAGAATTTCCAGCTGGCTGGCCGGACATGGTGGGGGCCAGGGGCAAGTTTGCACACAGCCGCCTCCACCACCACCCACCGCCCTGTGCTGCTGCCACTCCACATGCGGCTGCTGCCATACATCCCCTCCCCGCTCCACATGCGGCCACCAAGCCCCGCCTCCCCCTGCTCCACATTATCTGAAAACCCCTACCGGGTTATTTCAGATAACCAGAATTTTTACTTAACCAGCAATACCTTTACCCCAGGGATGCCAGATAACAAAGATTTTACTGTACTAGGTCTCAGCCTCTCTCACAGCTTTTATTCATAAATTGAAAGAAGGGTAACAAGCTTTCTTGCTTTTCTAATTCCCAGTTCGTCTACATTGCATTAACCATTATTGAAATAAACTAAATTGAAGAAGATAATATGAAGAATATATTCTCTTGACACTTTCAGAAGGGATAGAGCTGTCAAAACCTGATATCATACCAGTGAATGTTTAAACAGTGTTCTCTCTCATTTTAGTTTACTGACTTGCCTTAAAATTGAACTATTTGACTGTTAATTTTAATTTAAATGACTAATATAGTATGTTTATGTCACAATGTAAGAGGTCATAATTTTAAATAGGAATATATTGTTTCTTTACTTTTTTTAAAAGATTAAACGATTTTTTTTATGTTGTAAAGGAGCTAAACTGTATCAGTACAAGGAAGTCCAAGAGATTCATGGACATATTAACACTTCTGTGTAATCTCACCCATAATAGGTCACCATTAAATATATTGCACAGATTGCAGCTTACACATGCAAAGCCACTGAGCTCAGGCTGGGAGATAAACATCTCCTAGCAGTGGCCCTGTGGTCACAGAGTTGCTGCTGAGAGATAAGCATCTCCCAGCCTGAGACCCCAGACTGCGGAGCTTGGGTTGGAAGATAAGCATGTCCTAGCAGTAGCCTGGCAGTCATAGAGCCAGTGCTGAGAGCTCCCTGCTGGCAGGTCTGGGGAGCTTGTTCCCTGCCCAGCTCTGTGAGCTGAGGGGCAGGGGGAACAAGCTTCCCTGTCCCCACCAGCAGGGAGCTCCCAGTGTCAGCTCCATGACCATAGGGTTGATGCTTGGAGATCCTTATCTCACAGCACTGGCTCCACAACTGCAGGAGGATTGTAATTGCATAAGGATCTCCCAGCATTGGTCCTGGAGACACGGATCCAACACTGGTAGATAAGGGTCTCCGAGCCCCCAGCTCTCCAATTGCAACAGTGGAGTGGGGTGCAGAGATAAGGATCTCCTAGCCCCCAGTACTCAATTGTGATCTCAGAGTGGGGGGCTTGGAGCTCCCTAATGCTGGGGCAGGGGGACATAGTCCCCACCCAGGCACCAGTGGCCTGCCCCAGCAGCAGGCATCTCCAGGGGACAGGGAGCAATCTCCTGCCCCCTGGTGAACAGCTGACTGGGAGCAGATTTTGTTTCTGGTCAGGAATCTACATGAGCTCTACAGCACCATTACTAATGCTGAGTAAAATTGCTACTTGCATTTGCAGGCAGCAGATTTAATCAGTATTAGGGAGGTTTCCTGCAAAGTAAGCATGTGCCTGTGTAGATGCACATACTTACTTCATAGTAAACTATGCTAATGTGAAGTTAAACATCTCATGTAGATGCGTCCACAGTGTAGAATGGCACTGGTATGATCAATTCTGTGTTTATATGAACAGCCAGATGTGTAAAGAAATTTACAAATGAGCTACAGAAAATTAGTTTCTTTTCTGCTTTCAGTTTTGCCATTAAGGAAGTTGAACTACACAGGAACTGTATTTTAAAACAGTTAAATATAGTGGCTATCATTTTTAAAGGAAACAGACATTTGTTATTATTTCATAGAGTTTTCAGAGGATGGGAAGATTAATTTCTGCAAACAGTTTAACAATGAGTTTTTTTTAAGTTGGTAGAAAAATGGCAGATGTTTTTACGAATCAAAGCAAAGGCATTAACAAATACACAAATAATGGAGTTCTAACACAGGAGTGCTTTGGGATATGAAAATACAAGTAATGGTTGGGAGATTAAACACATAAATCACATCATTATTTTTAGTGGGATCTGTGTATATTTCTTTTCTACTGCAGTGAAAGTTTACTCTCACAAGAAATAGTTCATGGGCGTTTTGATAAAAACCACTCCACACCAGGTGGAAAATTCAGGAAAACACATAGGAATACAGTTCTTACTGTGCTTAATACAGATCAGAAAATTATGAGAGGGAGAAATGTTCTGGTATTGTAATATTTTGTTCTGTCTAATTATTTGCAAGGCATGAGAGGAAATGGATGTCTTGTGTTTAGCTAGAATGTAAGAGGTTATTCAAGTATTCTCTACCTAATTTCACAATAAGTATACATAAATCAAATATTATCATGTTCTATGCAGAATTTCCCTCCAGCATATATGAAACCTAATTTGATTCAATATTGTGGAAAATGTAATCAGGAATTTTTATGAAAATCATGGACTGTCACAGAGCAGATCAAATTGAGCTATGTTCATATATTTACCAGGATGATCTCACCCATGTCAACAATAGAAAGGATATTGATGTGCAGTGGGTCAGAAATAAGTCCAAGAATTATAATTCTGATGGCATTCTGCTTCTAGGCTTCTGATTTAAAGGGACAAAGGTCAGAACAAGACCAGTCTCCTTGGAGCTGTGTAGCATCTGATTTTCATGCAGCCATAAGCTTTTTAAAAAAAAAATTGCATAATGCCAGCATTAAAAATTAAATATAACATGTCATCTATTTTCCTAAACATTTACACTTTCCCTGCCTATTAATCAAAGTTTATTATCATTTTGTAAACTTCATACATGTTACCAGCAAAAAAAAAAAAGTCATACATACAAGCTGCTTATTTTCAGTTTCTCACAGAGTAAAAAAAAGTGCTAAACTCAGGCCATGTGCTGTTTAAATCAGAGAAAATAGCTCATAGCTTGGCTCCACATGAAGTGCCAGATACTGGGATACTGGTAATTGTTCACAGCCCAAGGCCAAGGCTGTGTATTAGTAGAGGTTGTGCACTTCTGTACTATCATTATATTTTTGCTTATCTTTGAGGGCTAATACCTGTAAGGGCCCACTAAGATAGGTAAAAATCAGAATAGCGCAGGGGAATCCTGGTTACATCTTGCCTCTTTCTTCCACTTTTACTCCCCTTCCCCCACAACCTTTCTTTGTTAAAGCAGTAGCAGGAAGGAAAGTGATATAAAAACATTTAAGGTAACTTTACCTTCAAAGGATCGCCCTCACATTGGAAGGGTACTTCCTGGATGCCTTCTCCAGCACTGAGTATTAGCATAAGACACCAGAATAAGCACTCATACCCTTGGTACTTCCCCTCAAGAAGAATAGCTTGAAGTCTCAGTTCTTAAAAAAATCCAAAGTAGCACATAGCAGAAAGTGTTGGAAGAAATTACTATTACCAAAACACCCATCACGTGGAGGGAATTGGGATGTCTGATAACACTGGCTGCATCTACATGTGTAATTAGTGCACCTTAATAAACTCCAGTGCAGCATCTTCATGTGCACCTGGAACCACAGAAATTTTGAGCTGGGTGGAGCAGCGCCAGGATGGCAGCAGGCTCAGGGAGATAGCCCCAGGTTCTAGGTTGTGGCATCAGGTAGTGGAAGGGCTGGCTGGGCCACAAGAGTGCCAAAGAGTGGAACCATGTGGCTTGGTGGCTGGCAGAGGTCTAGCCCCCTGCTGCCTGGACTGCTCAGATGCAATGTATGCCTGGGTCAGCATTTACGCATGCACTTAGGTGCAGTTTTTTTCCACCACTGTAAGATAGTACTATCCCCAACAATACTATCCTGTCATGGTGAAAATTAGTTTGCTGCAGTCTAATAGCAATGCACATGTAGACCGCAGTACTTCACATCACAGCAAATTAGTCTACTGCACAGTTAGATGCATGTGTAGATGCACCCATTGAATGGTAGTCCTGATAAAATGTTATTCCTGACATTTCAGATATAAAGCAGAGAGCAGGAAAAATGTGAATAAAGCCAGAATTTTCCACAAAGAAATGAAGAGGGTGTTTTTAAAGATATTTTTTTCTAACATCCAGAGAGATACTGTGCAATAGCATTGTAAGTAGATATTTTCAAAGCTGACTTAGGAATTAAGGTGCTTAGTTCCTAATAATTTAAAAGAATTGTGTATCTAAAAGCCTTAAGTGCTTTTTAAAATTCCAGTCATATCACATAGACCAGAGGTACCCAACATTTTTACCTGGGTGGCCAGATTGAGCTGGTGGTCCCAATCCAGCCCCCAGGGTGGGTGCTTTGGGGCTCCATCCAGCCATATGGAACAGGGTGGAGACAGCTTAGCCCCAAGGGGGTGGAAGAAGGGGTGGCTTGGCCCCAATCCAGACCCGCAAGCAGAAGGGGGCAAGCTTAGTGATGCTGGGGGAGAAGGGTGTGTGGCCTGTCTCCAATCCACTTCTGGCTTGGAGTTTGGGAATTTGACAGCAGGGATGAGCGGTCATATTAACTACCACTGTTCCTCCACTGCCAAATTTCCTGACCTCTGAGGAACCCTGCAGGCTGCATGCCAAGGCTGCATGGGCTGCATTTGGCCCATGGGCTGAAGGTTGAGCACCTCTGACATAGAGAATTGCTGGAAGAGAGAGTGCATAACTGTGGTGAAGCACCAATGGCCTATGGCAGATACAGTAAGGAGAAAAAAGTCTAGAGAACCAATGGTAAAAGCCATCCTTAATTCAATCATTCACATCATAATGATTGTTAAAATCTTCTGTCCTGACTTTGATGGAGATGAATAAAGTTATTTTCCCCTCCAACTTTCCTGTCTTTTCAGCAAGAGCAGATCAATAACAGACATTACAATCCCATGACAGCTTCGATCCCAAAGAGTTGAACAAGCAAGCTATACAAAGGGGATAGCCTGTGTGAGTAAGCTATACAAAGGAGGTGTGGCCTGGCTCTCCTTTCTCTGGCTTGTGGTCAAAAACCAGCACCTAAAATGAATCAAAAAGAATACAATATTGTATTTCTAATCTAAATGTCACATGTAATTTTTATTTATTCTTACGCTATTGAATGTAAGTTGTCTCAACAGTTATTAAGGTATATTTTCCCAGGTTTTCCTTCATAAATCTTGAGTCCCATTTTTTTTTTCCATAGCTTGCATGCTATCCTTTTGTATACCGTGTCCTGTAAAAATCTAAGTCTTTCTATAGTATTAAAAAGACCAAAGGAAATATTCACTTTAAACTATTCTTAGTGGCACAAGACGAAACGTTCTTTGGGCCAGCTCTTCACCATCAGCTTAATGGATGCATTCAAGTTGCCGCGAAGAAGGGGTCTATCAGATAATTGACAGAGAACTTAAAAGCTGTATTTAGTGGTGATAGAAGAGCTTTTTCTCTTTGACTGCAAAATAGCATAGTTCACTGGAGAGCTAATCAAGGATCTCTGATTCTGATAGAAAACGAACCATTCAGCTCTCCCTAGTTAAGATTGCTCCGTACTTCCTAAGATCAGATCTCATAAGACTTCTCTTTGCTGTAAATGCATTTTCAGAATAGCTACTGATGTGGCTTCATCCATTTGTTCCTGATATTAAATTTTAAAAAAAGAAAACAGAATACCCTTGGCCCAATGAGTTCCACAGTAAAATATTAAATCCTTTCTTCAGTTTTGTCTGTACCTTACTGTCCTTGAAATTGAGTCTCAAAGTTCACAGTGATTCCAACTGATATTTTGAAGGTCATTTATCATATCTTCTAATTTTTTGTGGAAGCTAGGTGGACAAAAGGTATTTCAGATTGTGTAGTGATATATTATTTGCATTAGAGCTGTGGAAATACCAATACATATTAGACAAGTAGCAAAAAACTAGAAGTGGGTGAGCAGAGCACCAACCCAAGGTGCTGAGCCAGAGGAGGAGCAGGTTTGGCAGCAGCTGCCATCACCACAACCCCAGCTCAGGGTGCAAGAATGGCTTCTTACACCTTTGTTTTCTGAGCATTAGATGGATTTGGGTTTGTTTAGATTTTATTATTTGAAATAATTTGCTAAGTTATATGTAAAAACTGACTTTCTTTGCTTTGTAGGGCCAAGGCTACCCAATGACACAGCTCTAAATAAAAAATAAAAAAAATTTTAAAAAGGAGGAAGGTGAAAAAACAATGTAATACCAAAATACACAATACCACCAATCATCAACCACCTGGACCAATTTATTTATTCAGTCTGCACTTCCCTCCTCTTCATCTGACTCTAAATGTTTTGAACTGTTCTGGGCAAAGACCAAAGTCCTTTCTATCATGACTTGTTCACATCTTTGTATGGTGCCTCACTGAGCATGTCTGTGCAGCTTGAAATTCCAGCTCCACACATGTTGTACCCTCAAAATGGTTCAGTGTAGCACCCAAAATAGTAAGCTCACTGGCACAGATGTAATTGGCCAAGACTGCTCCCAGGGCACTCCTTCCCTCTCCCTCTGTACCTTGTTTGCAGGGCTCTGGTTCCAGAGGGTCTTGCAGCAGGGCACCAGCTGCAGGTTTTTTTTAGTTGTTTTTTTTTTGCCATAAACACATGTCAAGTGAGCAAAACTCCTTATGACATCTTCCTGCAACAGAACGACATTTCCCAGAATGGCCTTCACCCACTGACACTGCTTGCTGCCAAGGCATGTGCAAGAGTAGAAGTAGGTGATGGGAGGGTGAGGCTTCTTCAAGTTTCATTTTGGCACGCCCATGCCCTTTGGTAGTCCCCAGGACTTGTGCCCCACTCACCCACCCATCCCTAGTTCCTGCTCACTGGTGCAAACCAAAAGTGTTCTATAACAATTTGGTATGATATGTGCGGGATTTAGACTTAATTTGGAAGCAAAGCCAAGTAACTGGCAAATTTCTTACATTGTTAACTTATGCCTTCACAGTATATGACTCAGGGTACAATTAAATTAAATCAACAACCTCTAGGTACTGTTTGTAGATTTATTTAAAAGGGAATAAGCAAACACACTTATCATGTTACTAAGATATTTATTTTACTAAGCTAGTTCAACTGCAATTACACAAAGATCATATTCAAGTCACAGTCAAAATCCAATCAATTGGTTCAAATGGCCAACTCTCCAGATCTGTACAACAAGTCATTACAGCAAAATATGATGTTAATAATAGAAGGAATTACTCTGTGTTAGTTTTGTCTTTAGAGACTTTAGAAGTACCAGATGCCTTACAATTTAAGATCCAGTCCATGGCCCTAACTCAAGTAGTACATTGACCTAGCACAGGCTCCCACCTGGCCACCACTCCTGCCAATGTTTCTGCTTCTGCTGCTCCTTGGGCTTCTGGACACACCCTCCATCCTCCAATTTCCACGTCCTGCCCCCACCCCAGGTGTGGTGTAGGGAGGCAGACAGGGGGTTTGGGGAGGGGGGCTCTCTCATACAGTGGGTGAGGAGTTCTGTGCTGCCCACATGGAGCGCTTCTGTTGGGCTGTGCAACATGCTTCACTGGCAACCTGGAAGTTGGACAGTCCTAACTTGGCTGATGAACAAGGGCAGATTCAGAGGGAATGCAGTGGCACAGACACTACCCCCTCTTTTGGACTACGCTGTGGGAGCAGCAGCCAGGAGCTTTTAAATCCCCAAAGTAGGTAAAGAATCCTATCTCCAGGTTCTTGGCACTCTCTCCCCTCTGTCTTCAGCAGCACATTTCCTACCCTCCCATTCCCACCCCTACCCCTCCATTGCCACTGTCCTTATTGATGGAGGAGGGGGCGGTCCAGAACTGCTCCTGCCCCGCTCCATCTAGGAACAGTGGCAGCAGTGGGCAGGTTCCTCCTCTCTGTCTGGGTGTTTCCTGGAAGCCCAGGAGCCAGCTCAGAGCAGGGAAATTCACTTACCACCTCTGCTATCCCCTGCTGAGCCTGGCTGCAGTGTTTCTAGAGCCCCCCGAGTCACATCCTTCCAATTCATTTCACAGTGGGAAGAAACTCCAGAGCTGCTGCAGCCAAGCTCAGCAGGGGACAGCAGTGATGGTGGCAGTGGATGGGTTCCCACATCTTACATTTGCTCCTAAGCTGTCATGGGACATGGGGGGACTGGGCAGAGAGGAAAAACTCCCAGCTACTGCAGTTGCTACCATTCTTCCCAGCTGGAGTGGGGCAGGAGAAGCTCTGGACCAACATCAGCCCAGGACAGCAGGCAGTGGAAGAGTGGGGAAATGGGAGGGGAACGAGCAGGAGGGACAAGCAATGGGATTATTATTGACTGAGGGCTTTAAAGAATGGTCCCTGATTTGCCTGCCTTGGTAAGCATGTGGAGGGTGGAGAGAGAGGCAGGCCTGGGAGTTGAGAGTAGGGGTGCAGCTGCCTTTGCAGCACTCATCACTACTCCTGCACTCCTCCTTCACAAAGTCCTGGATCTACCCATCGATTTGCCAATTGAAGTAAGGCTCCTTGGTTTGTCTCAAGTGCAACTATACTCATCCCACTTCAACACGTCCTTTCTAAATGCTCATTCTCATCTCAATATTGTGGCTGTTCTTATTCAAATGCATACCTTCAAAATAATTCAGAATATTTCCACAGACTTAACACAGAGGTGATGGTTAAACCATAGAAAGGTTTTGGATAATACTACTTTCCATCTACTGACTAATTAAATGACTGCTCACAATTACTTTTAGGGAACTCTAGTATTTCTCTACACATTCACACACACCTACATACATGGAGGAAAAATGGTATCCCTTCAAATAGCAGTGAAAAAGAAGAATTCAAAGCTTTCCTTGTTTTGGGGGATCTTAAACTCATGGTTGCTGCTGTTTGTTATATAGAATCAGGCAGGAATCAGAAGCATGGCAAGGGCTTATAATCCATATCGAGCCCTTGTCAACTTGCACACTGACCTCTACCTCCTCTCAGAGACATTTGGTGTCCTGGACAGTGCAGGAGTGGATGGGAATACAGTCTGCTGCAGTTGCAGTGATGGCCTGGGCTCCCTGAAGAACCCATGAATTGGTGTCCGGGGCTGGTTCATGTTCTGCACCCTCCATTAAGTTATGCTACTGCCTCTTCTTCTTTTAGGTGTCCTGACCAGGTAAGAGAAGAACATGCAGCTTTGGATACTGCTGCTGCCACATGTTTGTGCTCTTTGCTTTTATAAGGATTATGTTCCATTTGCTCTGCCTTAGGGACCACCTTCATGCCACCAGAGCCAAAGAGGTGTATTCTTAAGTGTTTTATTTTGTCAACAGGAACCAGTCCTCTTATATTGGGCATTCTTTAGGCCTTAGGTAATAACAATAAATTTCATCACCAAATGACAATGGCTGTAGAAAACTCAGGTTAACCATGGCCCAGGTCTTCTTTCAAAAATACAAAAAACAGGATAAGCTTAAGATCTTTGCTTAGAAAGTTTTGATGTCAATATTTATGCTGAAGTAATGAGCATGATACCCAAAGTATGAAAAAAAAAGACTTTTATTGAGTTACTTAACACATTTCATCTTCACATCTTCTCTTCAATGTCTGTCAGCATTTCTTACTATATGCCAAACTTTTTATTGAAAACAAAATCAGGGAGCAAGTATAAATGTAGCATTTGTTCTAATTACTCAACCTAAAAATAAGCTGCTGTTATATTTTGTCAGAATAAATTTTGTCCATTCCATAATTAAGCTGTTAAAAATTTCCTAAAGACCAGTTCAAATCTGGGCCTATGTTCCTCACAAAATCACACAGCACATGTAGATGAGTAGCATAACTGAAGAGGGGGTGCGGTGGGGTGAAGATGATGGCAATTGAGCAACAGCCCCAGACACAACATTTTGAGAGGGTAAGGCAGCACAAAAACAGCCAACGTTGCAGCTGACAGTAGCAGCTAGTGCAACCCATGTACTGCTGCTGCCCAGAGTGCAAAGCCAGCCCATTATGCCTCTGATGCAGATATGGATGAAATAGAGGCAGTACTGTGGTACAACAGCTTCAAGATTTGTATGTTATCTTTTACTGATTTGTAAAAAAGTGTGGATTACACAGGTTACTTAACAGTGTTGACCGATCTGGGTTTCAAAGAAGATTTGTAAATTGTCAATATCTGTTAAAATATTACATTTAATAAGACTAAACAACTCAAGATATTCCACTGGAATTGACTGATAGAGAAAATTACTACTCACCATGAGAACACAGAAATTTGGCTTGAAGTTTATATACTTTTGCCATGAATCAGTTTTGTTTTAAAAAAATCAAGAAAGAATGAGAATGTGATCTGTGATTAAAAGCAGCACAAACTAGATATACATCATGTAGTATTCCTGTTTCTTAAATTCTTATTATGACCAAATTTATTATTGCTCATGTCAATTCATGCTTACATAAATGGACAAGAAGCTGAAAGTCTTTCTACTTTATAACAGTGATCACCCATTTAACCATTAATTGACCCTTTTATCACCCCTACGCTGTTCTCTTTTGACCACCATGCTGAGATAATATTAAAATGTACAAAGGGAGGTGGATATCTAGCTAATAGGTCAGTTGATGTAAGTTCACCAGGTATAGTTACAGGGCTTCTCCTCCCTTTTACCCTGACCTGACACTCTCCCAATTGGTGTTACTTTGGGCAATGGGTTTAACTCCAAGGTGTCTCCTGCATTTCCCTCTTGGCATGACCTTTCTGGTCCTTCTCTGGACCAAATGCTCTAATTAATCAATTATCTTCTTTGATCAGTCTTTAATTAATTTCAATGCCTCACATGTTACAGTCCATACATTTCTCAACTTCCCCCTTTCTTCTGTAATCAGTTCAGGCCTGGCAATTGCTCACTTTCAGTGAAGACTGGGATTCCCTTCACTCTCTATCAGAGGAGATTTCCTGCCTACCAGGCTGGGACATGTCTGTGTGATAGTGGTCTCAGCGTCAGCCTTCCACCTTTGTTTCCATGGCTGGAGACCCTCTTCTCCCTTCTCCATGTCTCATTCTCACTTCCACGCAAAATGCAAGGCACTTGTCTCCTGTCTCCAAGGTACTTGGAAGTTGAGCTGCTTTCTTTTTGAGGAGGACTGGAATTTCCTTGGTTTTATGGGAGCTGGCCCCAGCTATGCCTGCCAGTGGTGCATGTGGTTTAACACATTTGGTGCTATATTGGCATTTTCCCTTGGCTCTGGCACTTTTGGTGGCCATGTCTCCCAGCCAGATTTGCCTCAAGGTACAACCATAGCTGAGTCCAAGCTTGGTCCTCTGCTACACACTTATACCAGTGCTTCTGTTCAAAAATAAGGCAAACTACATGGAAATAAATGCACATTTCATCTTTTCAGTTACAGCTGAATAGGACCACGACCTTGTTTTGAAAGATTATGCAATTTATAGTTTTCTCTAGGGTGAATAATAATTAAACTGAGCTTACATTGCATGAATAATTTAGCATTCTTAGACCAGACAGAAACATTTTTTTTTTATTTTTGATAATGTAGATGTTTTAGATGTAGTTTTTCAAGCCTTATTCAGGAAATACTTTCAAGAGGAGGATATACACACAGAGCTTTCAACCCACCTCATGTCTCTTTTTAGTGCCAGTCATGATAGTATTTGAGCAATGACGAGGGAAACCTGATCTGCAAAGCATTATGTATGGTAGCTTATACATAGAATGCCTCTCCAAGATTTTAGGAAGGTTTCCAGCGTATTTTAATCCCACCACAGTACATATGTTACAGTAGATATACATTTTCTCTTCATGGGTTTTCTTTTTGTATCTTCTGTTTCCCTTTGGATTTTATTATAAATCTATCCAAATTCTAGATGTTTATCTAAGGTTTTGCCCACAGTCTATTCCTTTGTAGTTGTAGTGTTTTCAGTAGACTTTCAGTTTTCAGTTTCTCTGTAAATACAGTGCTCCACTCAAATGAGAAAATAAAACATGAGTAAAATGTGGTTTCATTCCCATTCCATTTGCTATTCCCAGTAGTTAATATTATGGAACTACTTTTTCAAATAAAGGCTCCAGCTGCTGCAATATGCATAGCTGTATAATATATAGACAATTCTGATATCTGTTCTTGTGTCAAGTAGTAATTTCTCTATCAGTCAATTTCATAGGGATTACTTGAGTTGTTCAGTTTTATTAAATGTAATACATACATATAATCTACCAGACAACTCCACAGATATAGTAGTGGGCTTGGTTTTTTTCACCTTCCACCAGGCATGTAGGAAGACTAGTTTTGAATTTATGTTACAACTGTTGCAATTTTGGCATGGTTTCATGGTTTTCATGCACTAGACAAAAATACTATAATCCAGTGGCTGCCTGGGCATTGGTCTTCAGTAGTCAATGAGTGCTCCTATATGTGCATTTAAGCACAACTAAGTTTAATGTGCATTAAGTTATTTTTGGCAGGTGTCTACACATGCAGGGACTTAGCACTAAAGTTAGTTAGCTAAATTTAGTGCCAAGTCCCTGCAGCCCTGCCATGAGTCCCTAGTGGCTAGGCAGACCCAGCACTAAAGTTAGTGCTGGGTCACGTCTACATGTGTGTTAATGAGCTTTAACTAATTGCACCTAAATTTGATACCTGCATTTCACATTTAGGTGTGATTAGCCTAATTTCCCCATTTTTAATGTGGGAGTGCATATGTAGACATGTGCCTGCAATGCACATTAAATTAAACTAATGCTCATTAACGCGTCTTGTGTAGATGCATCCAACAAAGCATTATGAGGAGATAAGTTCCTGGGTCCAGCACATGTTGAAGTTCCCCTTATTTCATCATGCCCTGAACTATTCCAACTATGAATAGCCTTATTAACCCAGAACGTCTCATGTCAAGAACCCAGTTCATCATAGGAAGATCTCCTGCTTCTGAAAGAATATGATGACAACCTCTAAGGACACTTAGAATTAGACAATAAACAAAGGTCTAGTAGTATAAAATCATCTATCTGGGTTCAGCCCATTCCTAAAATAGAAAGCTGTAGAATCTCTGCAAGGAAATTGAGCCTAGTTTGTGACTCCATCTCACATTAGTGCATCTAGGTCTTGGTCAGTGAATGAGAATCAGGTGTATTTTGGGCTTTTTAAGATTAGTAGCAACCAAGGTGATGGGTGGTTAGAAAGGAACATGGACCTTGAAAGAATATTGAGGCCAATCATTTGCATTCACAGGCCACCATTTGTCCAAAAAAGTCCACAAGTTCTTCTCTCTTACTACAGCCATAAAGTAGCTCTGGACCATTCAGGCTGTCACCTGGTGCCTGTTCTGCTGGACTGGGTTCTGCGTGCATGGAACTGACCCAGCCCAACGGCGTGCGGGGCCCATGCACTTAGGACGTGGCCCGGCATGACAGGCAGTTCCTGCAAGTGGTGTGGGGCACTGGGTGACAGCCTGAGTGGCCCAGAGCTGCCTGAAGGCACACAGCACACTAGGTTGGCCCCACGCAATGTGGCACAGGCAGCACCGGGTGCCAGGTGGCTGGGGCTGAGCTGCACTGCCCCACACCACATGGTGGGGGGCTGTGCCAGGAGCCCCCAAGTGCCTCAATGGTCACTTCTGCTATGAGTGAGCTGTGGGTCATGTGGGGGGTTGGGGGGGCATGTGAGCCCTGCACGGTGCAGGCGGGGGACCCACCCATCCCAAGCAGTGCCCCCCATGATGCTTCGCACCCTCACAGTCCCCACCCCTTTCAGCCCCCACCACCGCCTACTTACCTGGAACAGGGACCGGGTCCAGATCACTGCAGCCTGCATCGCTGTTTGCCCTACAAATGCAGGTAGCATGCTGCAGCACTGGAGCAAGGGACAGGCATAGAGACACTCTGGCCAAATACCAGATCATCTCTTTGGAGGCCACAAGCCTTTGGCTGCCTCAGGGCATGGTCCTGGACTGTGCCCTGCCCTCCTGTGGGGAGGGGGAGCAGGTTATACCTGAATATACAGGTATCAAATTTTGAGCCCACGCTGAAAATCTGCAGTGCAGAGAATGCTTTTTTGTTCCTGGCATGCCTCTTGCCATGTCTCAAACTGCTTTGAGATGCAGCGCATGTGCAGGCTTGTCTGGATGTGCTCAAGGGCAGCAGTTCAGTGCAGGGCTACTCCAGCCCTGCTATGCCCCACTACAGCAGCCAGAGGGAGCTCCAGGCTCCCCCAGGCACCAGGGCTGGGCTGGCAGGGGGCACCAGAGTCAGGGCCTTGTCTCCAGAGGGTGAGGGAAGCTGTTCTGCCTTCAGGGCAGCTGCCTCCCAGCCCCATGCCTGATCTGCAGATTGGGGCAGGGAGCTAGAAAAGAGTCCCCTTCCCCTCTGCTACTTCCCAGACCCTTCCTTGATGAGCCTGATCACTAGCTGCCTCACCAGTGGGACAACTCCAGGCCATTCCTGGCTGAGCTGGGATTCCTCACCCACTAGGGGCTCACTAGGCCTTTGCGAGTTGGCAGCGATCTGATCCGGCTTTGGATCCAGCTGCTTCGGATGGCCGCAATCCGATCCAGAGTTCCAGACTGGGTTTCTGCCTCGATCTGAGTGTTGCTTGTCCACAGCTTGAGGGGAAGTTCCCCCCAAACCCCTGCACTGATCTTCTTGAAACTTGGCAGACTTTGTGGCCTCAGTAAGAGCCACCATTCCTGCAGTTTTCACCCTGCTATGTTGTAACACCATGACGTGACATGAGTGTTGCTTTCAAGAATTTGGGATGCAGCTTCGCCAAAACCCCTAAACCAATCTTCTTGAAGCTTGGTAGAATTCATTTTCTCTGCAGAGTCTACCAATCCTGAAAATTTCATCCAAATCAGACAAAAAACAATAGAATTATAGGTATTTTATTGTTCCCCATTGAACAATATGGCCGGATCTCCGAGGCGGCTCTGAGGCAGCTCCGAAGCTCTTCGGAAGCTCTGAACCACTTTGGGAAGCCAAACAAGGCCAGCACTTTGACCTGGATGTGCTGCTTCAGACCCCAAAGTGTCCAAAGCTTCTGCGGGTCTGAAGCTCTGTCTGAAGCCTCTCACAGCCCTAGGGCTCAGTGCTAGCTGCCCCACTGATGGGACAGCTTCTGGCTGCCCCTGGCTGAGTGGGAATTCCCCGCCCAGCTAGGGACTTGCTGCTACCTGCCCCACCAGCAGGATAGCTCCCACCCAGCCCTTGGCTGAGCGGGGAAGGAAGAGCTCCCCCATTCCCAGTGCTGCTCAACTCCCTGCTCCTGTGAGGAGCCAGGAGCCCTGCAGTGCCGGGATAGGTGGGGGCAGAGAGGGACCCATTCCTTGTGCTGATTGGCTCCCTGCTTCTGGGGGGAGATGGGAGCTAAGCAGAGCCAGGACCAGGCCTCCTGCAGGTGTGGCTGACTGGGAGCAAAGCTCCTAGTCTGCATATACACGAGCCCTACTGCACAGTATCTACTGCACAGTTAGTTTATTACCTGTATTTACAGGTACTAGCTAACTGCTCAGTAGACTAGTTTACTGAGCAGTAGCTTATGAGCATGGTTACATGATGATGCTTTACTGCACAGCAGATTAATCTATTGTACAGTCTAGTGTCTCATGTAGACACAACCAGTGAGAAAGTTTTATTTTAACCCTTTTGTAGGGGTGTCAGATATTAGAATCCCCTTATTTGTACATACTCTGTTTCTACTTCAAGAAAACCCCTATCCTATTACAATCCTTTTTGTAATGTCAAGCTTCATCTTGAAGCAATGCAGTTTCCTTGCCCCTTCCACTTTGTTTGAAAACCATTCTAAACCTTCTCTTCTCTTATCACTAGAATCCTTCTTCTAATTTCCAGTCTAAATTTTTTCATGACCAGGGTGTATCCAGGCTAGTCCACCCCAACTTCTATCTTGAGCTCATCCCAATTCAACCAGTATTTACAGAATTTGCTCAGTGTAACAGACCACTCCATTTCAGTATCTTTCATTCCACTGCTGAACAAGGTAATTAAGAAACTCATAAAAGGATTCTACCGAGTTAACTTATTACTGCCAATGCTTTGCATCTTTCCAATCAGACCGCAGGCCAAGACATGGAACATGGGCCGTAGCGACATTGATTGATGAATCTCTTTTACCCATGAACAAGAACCCCACATTCAAGTCTCATAGTACTCCAGGTTACTTAGTGTAACCTTTTCAACATTTGATAGAGCTGACCATCCAGTCCTGTTATCCCACATCACAATCATGGAAGGATTTACTTTGTGTGCTAAAACAACTTCAGTCTTAAACTGACCAGAATGCTGTGTTGGATGCTAATACTTTCACTGCCAGAAGGTTTGTCTGGATGTCCAGCGAGAGCTATACATCTCCTCTATCCTGCTCAACATCTCTATGAAAGCCATTAGGGAAGATTCTGAAATAGCATGAATTTAAGTGCCAGCAATAAGCAGCTGCTCAACATCGTCTTCACATCAAATATAAAATACCACTGTATTTTCCTTTCCCCATGGCATGACAGGGATGAGAAACAGAATTAAGAGCAAGTCTCTGAAAAGACAGATCTGCTGCTGCTGAAGAGGAAGCACTTTGAAGAATTCTCTATATCCACATCTCATTTCTTTAAGAGTATCTGATCTCACATCATTAAAACAGTTGGCAGCTTTGGTGTTCACTAAGATATTCCATTGCTTCTTACATACAGACTACTTCAACCCCAGTTGCTTGATCAGCTCTGCAAAATGGGCAGGAATATATTGGCTGGAAATGGTAAATTGCTTCCCAAATTATGTTGCCTACTTAATACCTATGTCCTTTTTTGCCTAAATCACTGCAACTGGGGTTCCCTGAAAGATGTTGCCAATATATTGCTAATCTGGAGTAACATTTCATTTGAAGCCACTCTTTTTACCATAAAGCACAGAACAGATCGAAGAAAAAGTGAAACTAACTCCATTTTTAAACATACAAGAAAAAAAAAAATGGTGTGCCAACCCTGCAGCCCCAGAAACTAGCACAAGAAGGAAAGGCAAGTTCCCATTTTTATATAGAAAATCATAGGGGTTAGGGTCACAAGCCAATGGGCCAAATGGCGGGAACAGGTAAGAGGTAAAGAAACATCCATACTGTGGTAACATATACTCAGCACTTTAAATTTCTCCCTCACACCTCCAGAGGTGTTCCCAAACAAGCCTTTAGTTCCTAGAGTGCTCAAACAGCAGCCTGCAGCTGCCCCCAAGTCTGAGTCGAGCTCCTTCAGTCCACAGTTCTGGCTGACCGAGCCAGTGAGATCTCCAGCTCCACTGTGCGCTCCTCTGTATATGGCTGACCAGGTTCCACATGCGCACTGCTCTCTCTTCCTCTTACTCCAGCCTCAAGCTTCCTCTTCTTTTTTCCCTTGCCCCACAGCCCTTGGGCGCTTGGGGAGTTGTAATCCAAATTAACAGTCAGCACAGCTCTACAGACTTCCCCCTGGTTCCTTCTGCTGTTACACACACTACATTTCCATTTCAATGGAACTGGTAATAATACAAGTTATCTTTTTAAGAAGCCGGGGTCCAGCTGAGACTAATCTGATCCCAGGCCCTAGATGGAGGTAATCAGGCAATCCAGCTGAATCATCTGTCAGGGAGAGGCTGCATACACTGGCAATAGAAGCTCAGACCAGAAAGTAAAGAGGCCTCTGGGCAACAGAATACCTCTGGCCTGGTTGGCATGTCAAAACCTGACTCTATGCTTTGGACCTCCTGCCTGCTCCCATTTGCTCCTGTTCCTGTCTTGGACTTCATAACCTGGATCAACTGTTTTCCCTGACCACAACCTTGTCCTGACCCTCAATATGCTGTTCTGGACTAGAACTGGTACCTGGCTTTGAGTTTGTCTTTGGCTTCTATTCCAGTAAACACAGACACAGTGTGATCACAGGGACTGACCAGCAAAACATAATGCAGGCTATGTTGTATCATAATCCTCTCAGCAAGCTCATACACCACCAAAAAAGTGCCCAGTCACTGTGCACAAACACAGCAATAGGGGAATTCTGTAGCCATAGCAGCCTGGTTTCGGAATATGTCCAGTCACGAAATACCCTGTGATCCTTCCCTCCCCACATCCCCCATCTCCTCCAAAAACACTGAACATCCTAAACATCAGGCTTTACATTCAGGTTTCCTCTTTCTTGCTCTTCTCCTGCCTTATGACTCAGAGTCTTGGCTGCACACTAGTCCAGCTTCAACAAGAGAGGTGGAAAGTGCCTCCACCATGGCTATCCTATAGGTTGCTGGCTAAGGCCATGTGTAGACAAAATGAGAGGCATGTGCGCACAACACATTAAAGCCAGCTAAATGCTTTTGCACCGCTTTAATGGTGTTGGTGTTTGCACGCCTCAGCAGTGTATTGCACATTAACTCCAGCCACTATAGGAAATTCAGCAGTGTAATGCGCCTTAAATGACTTGGGGTGCAGCAAATTAAAACTCCTCTGAGGAGTTTTAGTTTGCTGCCCCTACAGATGTGGAGCAAAGCACCAGGCTCCATGCAGCTTTGCAGCTCTGCAGGAATCCCTGCAGGCAGCCTGGCAGCCACCCAGAAAGGCAGGCTCTGCCTAAGAAAAGCAGCAAGCCTGATCTTTTTTTTTCCTGCCCTGGAGCCTGCCTGCATGCTTGAGCTGCATGTTTTTGAAAACCCTTCAATTTAGGGCCCCCATTTCATCTACACATTCCCTAAGGCAGGGGTAGGCAACATTTTTTGGTCGGAGTGCCGAAAAAACTACAATGTCTACCATGAAAGGTGCTGGAGTGCCGACATGCTGAAGCCTGAAGCAGTTGTTTGCAGCCTCCCAGCTGCAGCCAGCCCACGGAGCCCAGTCTCCTTGCAGCAGGGCTTGCAGCCTCCCAGCCGCCTGCTGGGAGCAGCCTGGGCTCCATGGCTAGCAGCAGCTGCTTAGAGCCCGGGTTGGTGGTGGTGTGCCAAGCAAACTGGTCTTGTGTGCCATGTTCGGTATGCGCTCTGGGGGTTGCTGACCCCTGCCCTAAGGCATTCTGTTGGAAAACAGAAGATGTAGCTTTGAATCCCTTCAAGTTGCAGAATCCTCGTATCCTAGGTAAATGTTCAAACCACCATGCTGTTTAAGAAAATTAACGCACTCAGTTCTTTGGAACCTGCTTGAACAGAAGCGCCAAACATAAAGCCCTGAGTTAGGTGCTTATGACTTGTGAAGTGGGAATTCAGACATATCTCTATACTCAGTGGGAATGTCTACACATTGCTGTACAGTGATGTTGCTACCGTGCTGTGTTTTAGTATTTCCTTTTGGAAGTACTAAAGCATGGTGCAGTACAGGTGGGTATTGTGTCATGTGTGCGGTGCATGGGTAAATTTTGCTGGTATGTCACCATAGCAGCATGCTATACTGGGGGAGCGTGCTGCTATAGTGACATAGCTGTGACCACATGTGATCATTCACTGTGTCTCCATAGCGCACCATATGGTGACATAGTGCATCACTGTCGCCGTATGGCGATGCATAGATCCACCCAGTATTTCTTTTTAGTTAGTTCTAAGTGATCTGCTGCTCTGTATCCAGATTGTTTAGAGGTTCCTAACTTTCCCTGTTGAGGGGGAACCTAAATGCCTATCCCTGTATTTTAAAATCCAAATCCTGAAGCCAGGCACCTAATTTTTAGGCACTGCAAGGTCTAAGTTTTAGGCATCTAAAGTTTCTCTCAAAAACACAGAAAACAAGAGAGCAAACTTTGTTAGTTGACTAGAATCTCTCCACCCCATCTCTAGAAATTTACTTCAAACTTTGTAGTTATGCATATTTTAACTAAAGTTATTTTAAAAAATAAAATTTGTAATTATTGTGACCTTCAGATTCAGATGAACTGGGGAATTCTTTTCCAGCATAAGAAGGTAATGAATATAATTAAGCAAACACATGGTTCCATTTTTAATTAGTGAAAATTAAAAATTATTTTTCACATGCAGGAAAATTCCTCAAGGTTTATTGTGAACTATTATATGATTATTAATCAACTGCATACATTATAGGACTGAATATAAAAGTCACTTATTAAGCACGATGAAATGTTTAAAATTCCTCCCACATTTGTATTTATTTTGCATGGGGGAAATAATTAAGTGTTTCTCAGGTTTCCAAGCTTCAAGTATATTACATCAACAACAAGTTCTATTTAATAATTACAGAAAAGGAGTTATCATGAAGGGTCAAGTCATTTTAGGGAACAGAAGCTTTCAATTTCTACTGACAGCAGGAGGAATTGAGGACCTGCTGGAATTTGCAAAGGCTAGGATTTGCCTGTCAGTGCATCTACACATGCATTAATGTGCCTTTGCTACTGTGCATTATGTTTAGTACCTCTGATATGAGGTACTACATAAATGCACAGTAGCCAGTGCTAATGAGCAGCAGCAAAGGTGCATAGTCTTTTTCTAGTAGACTAATTATATTGTGCATTAGTGCAATAGCATGGTTTTTGCCACGACACACTAATGTGCAGTAGAATTATTCTACTGTGCATTAAGCGTCTCGTGTAGAAGCACCCAGTTTCAACATGGTTGTTTCAGTGGTAAAACATGGCTAGTGATTTGTTCTATTTTTCAGGAGATTAGGTATAGTAAATTCATTGGCAGTACACTTTGAAATCCCTCTAAAACTTCCCCTTTAATGCAAATACTGTGTCTAGATTTAAAACAGACACCAAAATAAAGGCTGAGGAAGAGAGAAATTTCTCAGAGAAACAGGATAAAAGGAGAAGCAAATGCCCACAAGGCAATCCCCATGAATCCTATGATTCTATCACTGATTTCAATGAAAGAAAGGCAATTTTTAATTTTTTTTTAACTGAGAATTGACTATTTCATCTATTATACTTCAGAGTTTTCCATTTGCTTTCAGGAGACTTGTGCAAACTTAAAATGTACAACGAATCATTTCCAGGAATAACAGCTTAGAGAGAAAAATATGTATTTTTAAAAGTGATGTAAGGCTCAGAGGATCTGCCTATTAAATTGCAGAAAACAGACATCTTTATAATACAGATCAAACACCCACTAGCTGAAATGGGTGAGCATTTCATTGTGCTCTTTGCTTATAGTTTTGTCTATAATCTGTCACTACTGATGCCTTGAAGCAACTCAAAGAACATGAGAGAATTCTCCATGGAACTCATTATGAATAATTACCTGTTTGTAAGAAACATTCATTTCTGACAGCTGCAGATTTTTCAGGAAGATGCTCAGAATTTTTAAAAAAGCCACTTTCCTTCATTGGTTATTCACTTCATTATTGTGGGCAATTGAATAAAATAATACATAAAGTTGATAACCATATATGACTAACTTTCAAATGTAACAAATTCAGATTAATCCATTTTGCAGCAATTTTACATCAATTTATAATACCTGTAATGATGTAAATTAGAGGGAAGGAATTTTTTTCAGTATTGTCTTGTGTTCTTGTAGCTCAAGGTCTATTGACAAGCTGTCTTTATATTCACTTGAAATAACCAGTGAAATGTGAGTGAAATCCTGAAAAATTCACTATGTTATAATTGATGGGAACAACACATACAAATGATTGAAAATATTCAAAGACGCACTGGGGGGTTTGGATTTTCTTTTGGGAACCTGGTGCTGCAGTGTATGTCAGGGTACTTAGAACCTCTATAATGGAGATAGACATAAGTGTTAATCCAGAGACAAAGTTGAATAGTTCTGAAATGTTTTATTAAATTATCTTTGCTCTTGAGGCTATATGAATCTTATTGAAACTTTAAAAGAAAAACTAGCTCTGCATGTTTTTATGAATTTTACTAGTTAACAGGCAAATTTAAGATCAGTTAAACTGACAGCTTAACTAACTGTTCTAATTATACTAAACTAAAATTAAATGATCAAGAAAATGATGGATGTGTGGAGTGATGTAGATGGATAAAGTGAGGAATACTTACATCAGGGGATTGGTGAAGGTAGTGGAGGCATCTAAGAAAGTACAAGAGAGAAGACTGGAGTGGTATAGGCATGTTCAAAGGTGTCCGAAAGAATAGGTGGAAAAAGAAGTCGCCATAATGGCACTACCAGGGAGAAGGTAAAAAGAAAGATCAGATAGACAGATATAGTGGTGAGGGACATGGAGTCATAGAATCATAGAAGATTAGGGAACTCAGGAGTCATCTAATCCAACCCTCTGCTCAAAGCAGGATCATCCCCAAGTGTATCATCCCAGCCAAGGCTTTGCCTAGTCGCGTCTTAAAAGCTTTCAAGGATGGAGATTCTACTACCTGTCTGGGTAAACTGTTCCAGTGTTTTACTACCCATCTTGTGAGACAGTTTTTCCCAATATCCAATCTAAGCTTCCCTTGCTACAACTTGAAATCACTGCTCCTTGTTCTGTCATCTGCCACCACTGAGAACAGTCTCTCTCTATCCTCTTTGGAACCACCAGGCTATTAAGTCCTCTCTCAGTTTTCTCTTCTCTAGACTAAATAAGATCAGTTCCCTCAGGCCCTCCTCAGAAATCATGTGCCCCAGCCCCCTAACTATTTTTGTTGCCCTCTGCTGGACACTCACCAATTTGTCCACATCCTTTCTGTAGTGGGGGCCCAAAACTGAACACAGTACTCCGGATATGCTGAATCAGGGAGAATAATCACTTCCCTTGATCTGCTGGCAACACTCCTGCCAGTGCATCCTGGTATGCCGTTAGCTTTCTTCACAGCAAAGGGCTCACTCTTGTCTTATATTCAGCTTATTGCCCCCTGTAACCTCCAGGTACCTTTCTGCAGAGCTGCTTCCTGCCCAACCTGTACCAGTGCATTGGATTGTTCCATCCTAAGTGCAGGACTTTGCACTTGTCGTTACTGAACCTCATGAGATTTCTTTTGGTCCAATCCTCCAATTTGCCCAGAAATCTTCCAAGCAAATCGTAGAGATGTCAAAAGTCTTGTGATCCATTATGAATTGAGAGTGAGAGAGTTTGGGTTTTTCTCCATTTGGAGAGTCTCAAAAGTCTTCCTCTTTTACTGGCAATTCTTATTTAACAGCATTCTAGACTGCATACAACATGCCTCCAAAGCTAGGAAAAGCACCGGATTTTAAGAAGATAACTCTGCAAATGTAGTTTTGACTTAACCATGAGTAACAGTTGTAGAGTGCAGATGGCTCTAAGTTCATCTGGATGTGGTTTTATGGCCTATGGAGATCTGTTGTTATCCCCCCACGTACTTCCCTGTGCATACTTCTTTCAAAATCTTTCAACATTTCCTAAATGTAAATTTAGGGGTGTTTTCACAACACAGGACTGGGCACCAAACATTCATGGCTTATCCAGGTGAAGCCTTCCCCTTTCAGTTTCCTTCATTTTCTTTACAAATAAGCAAAATAACTCAGTTCATATTTACTTGTAATCTATTTACTTGTGATGTATTGCTTCTCCTCTTGCTCATACAATGGCCCTGTACAGATTACAGTTTTCACAACTTCTTTTTGAACTCTGGACTGAACATGAACAGTTCACTGCAAATGGTTAATATTTGGTATTCATTGTGATAAATATGCAGAGAACTGTAATTCCTCTGACCAACAGAAGAGTGCTTTTTAATCTCTTGTGCTTTTTAATCTCTCAAACAGGTCAATAGAAAAAACAAAAGAATAGAATTTTTTTTCTGTTCTAGATCATGCAAAGTTTACCTAAGGGAGGTTTCCTAGAAAAAATAGGATGCAACGTTTTCTAAATTTATTACATTTACTGCTCATTTCTGCTATTACCATAATCATTTGTCAAAAAAAAAAATGTGCACGCACACATCTCTGTTCCGGAACAGATCACTGAGATCTCAGTCTACCTCATATAATTTTTGTTATCAGAAGTCTGGCTGGGGGTTATAGGACTGCTAGCCCATTGGTTTGTCCAGGAGTGCCTTATCCCTCAAAATATCCTGTTTTCAGTGCACATACCTGCATGTGCAAATGTAAGTTTTATTATTTTCTTGAGCACTGATGTGAAAATCCTTGATAGCTAGAATGCTCAGAGAACAGACACAAGAGCTGTGAGCACACAGTAAAAGCAAATTCATTGTTAAATTAAATGAAATACAAGTTTTACAGCATTCAGCCAGCTTTATCTGATTTAGTTTAATGTGTTGACAAATTCTGCAAATGTTATTCAGTCAGGGACACCTCCCACTCTTCCTGCAGTGTTTGTACAAAGAGCATAGTAAGGATTTTATGGTCTTTATCTGAAAACCTCCTCTCACTTTCATCTTGGAAAATACAGAAATTACAAATTGGTGACTTTCATATTGAGCATGGAATCTTTCCAAATAATACCAGGTAGCCAGGTCTATCTTCACTATACCTCCTTAAAGAAAATCATTTTGTACTTTTTGAAACATATACTTTGAAAATTATTGACATTTGAAAAAAGGAACTGGAACAGAAATAAAGCCAACGCACTACTTTAAGCATTATTCCTACTTGGCCCAGTATAAGTTTAAGGACAGAAACGTGACAGACTTCAGAATTCCCTCAAGTTACATTCTTATCTATACTAAAAGTGAAAGCCACACACCACTGAAGTCCATGACAAAACTCCCACCAATTTCCAGGGGTATAGGACATCTCTCTATATGCTTATTTACACACTATCATATTCTTCACATCATGACCCAGTTCTTCTGGGTGGCATTTTTTCATAGTACACCTCCCCATCAAATTTCCCAGTCCTAAGGTTACACAATGAATTCAACAGTTATGGAACTTGGATGCAGAAAGTATAAAAGGAGAGAATATAAAGAGACGAGATGAAATAAACCCCATTTTGTATGGTTGCCTGCTTAGGCCATTTCCATGTGTACACATACTGTTTAGTCCCCTCTTTGAGTGTATGTGAACAATATTCAACTGGTGGTGCTAACAAGTGTTGCAAGCAAGAAAAATGGACTGGAAAACAATCTGGAAAAAATATGGACTTTAAAAAATGTCTGTGGAAACACATCATAAAAGAGTGTAATGGTCTGAGCCAAGGACAAAGAAAATAGATCAAGATGTTCCCTGAGAAGTACTTCTATTTGAGTCATTACAAGAGGTGCTTCCTTTCCTTTGTCATGTCCTTGTATGACAAGGTTTTTATGAGAATTCACAGATTCATTAGAACCTAACAGGGCTATGCTATGAGTACTTTGGCTATGGCCTCAAACTTGCAATCTTTGAGCTGTTAACCATGCACCTTAGCACCCACACCACCACAACTGCTACTAGAGATGATTAAAGTAGAGACAATAGGCAAACATTCCTCGGGATCATTTAACCCAGGGGTGGACAAAATGCGACCCAGGGGCCAGATGTGGCCAGCCCAGCCATTCTATCCAGCCCATGGGGCCCCTAAAAAATTTACAAAATTAATATTTATCTGCTCCTGGCTGCCTATCATGCAGACCTCGATGGCTTCCCAAAACTCAGTAAGCGGCCCCTTCACCCAAAATAATTGCCTACCCCTGGTTTAACCTGTTTCCTTAAATGTATGGGCTATTGAGTTTAGAAGTTAAAAGGCTCCTCTTAAGATGAAATGTAAAAGGTTATACTTGGTTGGATTGTACATTAAACAATCTAGAGATGACCAAGGTAGGAAATTTAAGATTCAGAGAAGCAAGGCAAAATATTTATTCACAGTGAGTGTATCTGAACAAGACGCTATCTCACTGTAGCAGTGAGCTATGGTGGCATAGCTCATCACTACGGTGACATAGCATGGCATAACCATGATGCCACTGCTACTGTGCAGTAGCAACAAGTTACTGCACAATAGCTCAGTGCTATTGGGCAGTTGGGTCAAAAACAACCCATGTGACACCTGGGGTGAGCAGTAGTGGTGGGTACTGCACAGCCATTTAGTACTTGCTTTAGCTAAAGCAAGTACCAACTGCACAGTCAAGGGCACATGTAGATGTGCCTAGTGGGAACCAAATATTTTTTCATTCCTATTTGCCTTAACTTAAATAAATTGACATCTCACTGCTAATAAACTATTGGTTTCCCACTGCATATGCAACAATAATAAGAAAAAGAACATGTATACAGCACATGAGAGCTTTCCAAAACCTGTAGCAAAGCAATTAGAAAGTAAATTGGCACATTATTGATTGTAGACTTGGCAGGGTCTTTTGTGGTTGCTAGCACTCATCATGCTGCTTCCTTTCTCCCTACTAATTTTCCACTCTAGCAACTGAGTCACCAGCTGGAATTAAGGACAGACTGTTTGACAACTTTATTACCCAGATGCCATGTTCTGGAATCTCTGTATACAACATATGTCACAGGGGTCTTTTACTAGCACACTCATGTAGCTTTTTAACATAGCCACCAATAGTCTCTCTCCAATATATCTGTTGTGGTCCAGCAGATATGCAGCTCACCAGGATGCCTGTTTTTTCACATGCAAGAACTCTTTCCTTCCCCTTCAAAATGGAAAGGATGACTAAAGAATTTTTAGCATAATTTCTCACTCAATGTCCTACATGAGCATTTGATCAGCAAAAAATATAGTAGTTAATGGGTGCATCTGCACATGCTATTAAGGTGTTGTAAGCTTACTGAGCAGTAAAATACTGCACAGTAAGCTTTCTCTGGGAGCATGTCTACACATGTGCCCATCAGGAGCAAATTTTCTCTCAACTGGAGCAGTTCAGTGCAGGGCTACTCCTGCCCTGCTCTTTCCCCCCAGTAGCAGCCAGGGGGAGATACAGGCTCCCCTGGGTGTCAGCCCCAGGCTGGCAGGGGGCACTGGGGTCAAACCTGGGCTTCAGGGGGTGAGGAGAGCTGTTGGGGCATGGAGCTAAGAAACAGCTGCTGGGGGAGGGGACAGGTTCCCAGTCCTGCTCCCCATCTGCGGATTAGGGCACAGGGCTGGGAGGGAAATGCCCAGGGAAAGGGAGAGTTCCCCTTCCCCCTGCTGCCTAGGCTGACTGGGAGCAATTTGCTCTCAGTCAGCTGTGTACACATGCACTAATGTGTGGTTAGTCTACTACCTGCATCTATAGGTAGTAGCCAACTGCACAGTAGACTAATTTACTGAACAGTAAATGCTGCACTCATGTAGGTAGTGATGCTTTACTGTGGAGTAGATTAGTCTACTGTGCAGTAAAGTGTCTCATGTAGATGTACTCAATGCTGCTTAACTTTTTTTTACAGCTGCTAATAGCACAAATTATACTATTCATGAAAATGAAAAGATAAGAAACCTCATTTAAATTAGTGGGAAAGGAATATCAGAATGTATTGTAAACAAAAAAAAAAATTATCAAGCCACATAATCAAGCCTACTTATTTTATTTATTTACAAATGATAAACACAGAGAGTTGTTTTAAAGTAACAATCCATAACTTCTTCATATCCAGTCTACCTATTTGAAACTCCTCAGCATTGTGATTTTGTGGCTTTCAGAATGATGATTAGGATATTTGCCTGTGCAGCCTGAAAGCAGAACAACTGGATTTACATTTGAGATTTGAGACATAATGAAATATAAACATGTGCCCAGAAGCACAGCACGTTGAGCTGGGTCAGGTTAATTGAGTCTGCTCCAACATGTTCTAATTAGAACGTGAATGAGCACATCTATAGGCGCTCTGTACATCTAGGTATAAATCTGTGATGGGGGGAAATAAATCAATCATCAATTCCCTTATCTTGTCAAAAGGAATGATAAGCTCAGTTACAGTCTTTGCATTGCTTGTTGGCAAGAAAGCATGAGTCCCAATTTGAATTTTACTTGTTATGTTCAGACAGAATCCTTCCCAGTTTCCTTGACAGGTTTCTTCCTTCTTCATAAAATGAGAATACTCCAAACCACACATTGTATTTTTTACTCATGCTGCCTCATTCATCAATTCTTTTTGTATCAATCGGACCTAGCCCCTTTTGGTACTATTGGTAGTGATGGAGGCAGAGCACTCGCAGAGTCACCATCCATTGTTTTTTTAACAGTAATTTTGATTAACTTCTAACCGCATTTCTTCTGACTCCAGGGAAATACTAGGGTAGTGTTGCACACATATATATTATTTACAAAGGTTCCCATGCTATTCACATAGTATACCTTTACTGGAGGATTATTCCATCTGGGAATTGTCATTAAGATCTTGATACTTTTATCTTGGTACATCGAGGCATCCCAGTCAAATTTAGCAAATTGTAAGAAGTCCAATATAATGTGTTCTATTTTTTGTCTATGCAGTTGTGCTGTCATGACTGCGCTGTTTAATAAATTAGGCCTTTGCTGAAATTGTGGGTGGAATGAACTTTGCTTAACCAGTTCAGCAACTTTACTTCCATACATTACATGCACACTGGCTAAAGAGACATCCGTATGTTCTAAACCATTGATAGATATGTTTACACTTAATTCTCTGACCAGAGTTGTTATGTCATAGCATGTATGTTGTTCAGCCAGTATGCCAGGCAGTCCATCTGTCTTCTTGTTTGCAATTGCCAGGATTAGAAATTCCTTTATCCAGGTTAGCATCATTTTCTGTAAAACAAATTAAGAAATCATCTCTCTATTATTTTGTTTTTATACACACATTATTGTGTGAGAATGTAAGTGTAAGTATACACACACATACACACACACCAACATTGTATAGATAAATGTTAGTGGTTTGCTATTAGAGATTTGTCCATAACAAGTACTAAGGATTTTACTTTAACACACAAATTAAATTGCATATATTTTCATCTGCATGAGGATTTCAATACGTCTGGCCATTTATATTAATTTGATACAGGGGTGGTCCTCATTTATTTACAATACGGTATGCCATTTATTTTTAGAAAATTTTCTTTTTGTCTTTGGTACAGTTCTAACCATTGCTTGGTGAAATCAATGATTATCCCATCATTTTACAGTTTTTGTTTTAGTAAAGTTTTCCTTTCCTCTTATAGCACATTGTTTGTTAATTGTGCATAAGCCAAACTGGAGCGTTAAGGATTTTCAGTAAGAATCCCCATGTTTAATAAGAAATTTACAAGCCTGTGCTCACCAGGCTTTACAGCTCAAATGTGAATATAGGGTTGTTCCCAAAAATTAAGGTTGTTGAAATATGCATCTTAAGTATTGACGAAGGCTGCCCTTTGCTATTAATTTAGTTACAATTGGTTCATTCAGCCTTATCTTTTTGTCTGAATTCCTGCCATTTCCATATGTTAACAACTGTGCCTGCAGTTATTTTTAAAATTATTTTTTCCTTAAGATTTATATTTTTGTAGTCACTGTCCCATTGGAGTTCACTCTCCATTTTTTCCTATACCTTTTCCTTTATTGATTTCTTAACATAGCCAACCTCAGCCTCAGCCTTGGGTTACATAGCCTGGTTTCTTAGGTTTTTATTGTTTTAACTATGTCCATAATTCAGGAGTTTCTTCATGCTTTTCAATAGCTGTTTCTATTTTTCCCAGCCATTCATTCATTGGTAATTTTTTCCCTCCATCCTCACACCAAGCATCCATCCACTTGGACACAATAGGCGGTAACACATTTAACACAGTTTCTCTCAGTTCTTCCTGGTCAATTTATTTATCTTCAGTTATCTCATAAAAAACTTTCACTCTCTCTGCCAGATGTGTGGAAGTCTCCCTGGGTAATCTAGAGAATGCTCTCAGGATAGCCAGGATAGCTTTCTATGGGTAACTTAAAAGGTTTTTGGGCTACCCTTCTAATCATTTGAGAAGCACTGTCATCAAATCTCACAGTGTGAATATTAAGGGAGCCTAGCAAAGTTTCAAACAACAGAGGGTCCTCCTGTAAGGTGATACCCGCTGCTTTCAGTAATTGAAAACATTTGTGTATCCACATCAGAAAGTCATTTAAATTTTCTGATGGTGGGGGACCCTACAGTGCTTGCTAAAGCAGTTATCTCATAAATCTTTAATGCAAGACTGTTTGTCCTGTCCTTTTTTCTTTTATGTCCCCTCTCAAGGCAACATGATTTAATGGGGGTAAACCCCAGGAAGTTAGTGATTGCATTCAGCACACTTTTTCTGTTATGTGGAGACCTGCCTCATCTATTCCAGGCAGAATTTCATCAAAACGAGGTAAGTTGTATGCATTCCTCATGACCAGGGGCAGGCAAAATATGGTCCATGGGCCAAATCCAACCCACCAAGCCATTCTATCTGGCCCACTGAGCCCCTAAAAAATGTAGCAAATTAGTATCTATTTGCCCCTGGTCCCTATCAAAGCTGGCTGGAACCAGGGGCAGTAGGACCCAGAGGGAGCCCTCAGCAGACTTGCAGACTTGAGCAGCCCAGCTCCACCCACCCCCAGTCAGTTCCCTGCTTTCCTGCTCCCATCCTGCTCCAGCACCATCTGGCTGTGGCTCCTGGCTGCGGCTCCTGGCTGCATCCCCAGACCGCGGAGCATGGGACTGCGCTGGTAGGGGTATGTGTGTGCAGGCTCAGAGGCAGAGTATGTGCATGTCTGCAGGCATGGGGCAGAGTGTGTGTGTGTGTGTGTGTGTGTGTGTGTGTGTGTGTGTGTGTGTGTGTGTGTTCATAGGGTGAGTCCCACATGCATACCCCTCCATACACATGCATCTATGCCTGCCCTCACACTGCCATACACAAACCTCAGCCATCCTCCCCCCATACCCACCCACACCCCACATACTCACACACCCACAGCCCCCACAAACCTATACCCACCCCCCACACTATACAAGAATAAGACTTCATTTTAAGCTATTGTGCAGTCACCTCCACATACACTACACAAACGCATGTACATCAGGACAAAAATATTTTTTGAAATCAAATTAATGAACATTGTAGATGATCACTTTTTAGAATATAATTTGGTATTTTTCTGGTTCTGAGATGGCAAAACCCCTTGATAAGAGGAGTACTTCCAGGGGCAAGGGGAAGGACTTCTGGTGGCAAAGGTCAGGGGTTAGGGGGTGGGACTTCTGGTCACAAGATCATGACGGGGGGGCACCTGTCGAAGGGCGGGGCTACCCATGTGACCATTGACAGCTTGCCAAAACTCACTAAGCATCCCTCCACCTGAAATAATTGCCAACCCCTGCTCATGATGTCTACTTGTCTTTACAGGTATTGAGCTAAGTTTCGGTGTGCAAATAGTTGAAACCTGGCTCAAAAGTGGTTGTGGACAATAGGCCTGTGTGAAGCAGCAAGTATCCGATTCAGATTTGGCTGACTCAGAAGGACAGTGATTCGATTCAGTGATTCGAATCACTGCCCTGGTTTGATTTGGCAGATTCAGATTCAGCCATAGACTCTAATGGGGAATCACTAAAATACCTATGCCTTTGTCATTTTTTTGCAGATTTGGATTAAAACAGCAGGAATAGTAGCCCCTTCTGAGGGCATGAAGCCTGCCAAGTTTCAAGGAGATAGGTGGAGGGGTTTCTGTGAAAGTGCACCTCAAACTGTTGAAAGCAGAACTCGTATCACTTGCATGTGTTAAGGCAGAGCAGGATGAAAACAGGAGGGATGGTAGCTCCTCATGCAGGGATGAGGCCTTGCTGCAAGCTTTCCAAATCTTTGAATCAATTCAGGGGCTTCCCATTTGGTTTGGGCCTTTTAACGGGTCTCCCAATTTGATTCAGATTTGGAGAGTCGGTGGCTGAATTGGGCCAAATCTCCTCTGAATTGAATCAGCTACCGAAGCTTCACACAGCCCTAGTGGACAGTAGCTCTTATCCGTGTGGCATCTGGTGGGGGTTGCTCTGGCTCATTCCATATGTCCTCATCCAAATCATCCCAGGTTCCTTCTTTTAATTTTTCTAGACCCACCTTTTTCCATTTCCGCCTCCACACTCCAGGCATTATGTTAACACCTGGAATGTGTTGTTGTCTTGCAATATTTACACTGGGGGGGGGGGGAGGAGGCAGCACTTTCTCTTGTTTCTAACTTTTTGTTCTGCTCCTGAACTTGTAACCTACTGTGTGTCTGCACAGCTTGCTGTTCTGCCAGCAGGGCTTGAAATTTCTAGTGTTCCACTGCCTTATTGTTACTTCTGACTCATTTTCTTCTTCTCTCACCTGCTCTGCTAACTTTGTAAAATGCTGCTTTAATCATCCCCATAGCCTACAGAATCCTACATTTTTTATTTTTACTATTTTTTAAAGCTGCTACTTCTGTCATAACTTTTGGAATTCCTGTCCAAGTTTTCCCACTCTCTTTTTTAAACTCATATGCACTGCCTTTCTTCATTACCCGTGCATCCATAATTCATTAAACTCCAGAGGAATTATAAGGGAGGCGAGGGGGCAGGGGGATGGGGATTTCCTAGCTTGTAATTCTCTGCCATCATAGGTTGCACCCCTCTGAGTGGGCAGTTAGGCACTTACCAAAATCAGCAGTCAGGGTCACAAGTGTCACCTGGGGTTATCAGTGTCATCATTGCTGTTCTTGTTCATATCAGGTGTTATTCAGGGTCGGTTCAGTGGCAAATATTCAGTCATGTTTATTGTCTACAAGCACCTAAAAAGTACATCAGATCAGGAGTTAAGGCATTTGTACCTGTGACAAAGTAATCAGCACAACACCACACAGGCTCCCCCAGGCTGCTACAAAATCCCCCTGCTTTCCAATTCTCTTTTTATACAATGATCAAAACAAGTTATGTATTACATTCTACATGTATCTTGAATGTCTCAAACCATCTTGTACCGTGGGCTTTTTTCACATTCTAACCTGGATGTTCCTGTTCCAGCCTTATCCTGGTACTGGACTATCATACTTTGTACTATCATCTCTCATTCCCATCTCTTGGTAGGAGTGCACACGTGGCCCATATGCCAATTTTTGTTTATGTGAGGAGTTTGTACATCGGTCAGGTTTGCTACTCATGTCAATGCTTTAGCAAAGCCTCTGTGTGAACAGCATATATTGATCTGCTTTATTGGCAGTGTTATGTTTCTTTTAACTTGTTCACTTTAGGTAAAATTCAGCAAACCATGCAGGGCCTTTTCAAGGCTATCCATGCCACATAACACCAGCAGTATGTTTGCATGAACACAGCCGTAACTTGAGAGATGTTCAGAGAAACCAATGAATTTCCTTGAAACTTTGACAATCAGGACTCATAGTATAGATTTTTGCAAAAAAAAAAATTCTTTAATTGCAAGCTTTCAGGCACAAGCACTCTTCATCAGGCATTGGAGAAAAGATTGTAAAAGTTCTTGTGGGTAGAAATGAAAGTTCATATTTCATAGACTTTCACAGAGGAGTCAATAGATGGAAAACTCCTCTGGGCAGTCAGTTCATAGCTGATATGAAGCCTCTCACCCCCTGTGAGGATCTGTGATAATGCAAATTACCTTGAAACAAAGGCAGGAACTGAAGCTCAGGTTTCAGGTGGTCGCAGTTGCTTCCTGCTTGGGAAAATATGAGGATTTCATTTTTTTAAAATGGCTAAAATTCAATATCTTCCATGTGTCAGGTATCCAGGTTGTAGCCATATTGATCTAGAGGAAAAAGGCAATTAGGACTCATAGTAGAGTTCAGGAGTTTTAATTAGATCTGCTGTGAGACACAGAGGCATTGCAGGGCAGCTCTACCCACTGGGAAGTAGCAGTGCATGGAGTAGGACTAGCTGCCACACTACTGGCACCAGCAGAGCAAATGCCTGCCAGCTGCAACAGTTTTTACACCTGTCCTGCCCCAAACAACAGCACCCAGATCTGCTGCCCTGGTCACCCCCACTTTGGTTACACTACCGGTAAGACATGTACAGGCTGTCATTTCAAAACAACTCTGCTACTGTTTGTTCTGTATAAATATATATTCTAAACTGCATGGATCATAAAATTTGTTATAATTTTCTTAATGCATTCTGCTATTCCTGGTAGACAAGATTTTTTGGGTGAATCTGCTATCTTTTATTACACCAACTTAAATAGTTGGGAAAAAAATTTAAGCAAGCTTTCAGGTTTAAAAACCCTTCGTCAGGCTGAGGAAGTTTCAGCAGTTGGTGCGTGCCCTTCCTGGATGGAATGAAAAATAAAGAATCCAGAGGCTGGCCTGGTATGCATACAAGAGCCTGGCAGGAAAAAATATGCTGAGGGGAAACCAGCACGGGTTCATAGCAGGTAGATCATGCCTGACTAATCTAGTCTCTTTTTATGACCAGGTTACAAAACACCTGGACGCAGGAGTAGGGGTTGACGTCATATACTTAGACTTCAGGAAGGCCTTCGATATGGTATCCCACCCCATACTGATGAACAAGTTAAGAGGCTGTGACTTGGATGACTACACAGTCTGGTGGGTGGTGAATTGGCTAGAGGGTCGCACCCAGAGAGTCGTAGTGGATGGGTCGGTTTCGACCTGGAAGGGTGTGGGCAGTGGAGTCCCGCAGGGCTCTGTCCTTGGACCGATACTCTTCAATGTCTTCATCAGCGACTTGGACGAGGGAGTGACGTCTACTCTGTCCAAGTTTGCGGATGACACAAAAATGTGGGGAGAAGTGGACACGCCGGAGGGCAGGGAACAGCTGCAAGCAGACCTGGACAGGGTGGACAAATGGGCAGAAAACAACAGAATGCAATTCAACAAGGAGAAATGCAAAGTGCTACACCTAGGGAGGAAAAATATCCAGCATACCTACTGCCTAGGAAATGACCTGCTGGGTGGAATGGAAGCGGAAAGGGATCTTGGAGTCCTCATAGACTCCAAGATGAACATGAGTCGGCAGTGTGACAAAGTCATCAGAAAAGCTAATGGCACTTTATCGTGCATCAGCAGATGCATGATGAACAGATCCAAGGAGGTGATACTTCCCCTGTATCGGGCGCTGGTCAGACCACAGTTGGAATACTGCATTCAATTTTGGGTGCCACACTTCAAGAGAGATGTGGATAACCTGGAGAGGGTCCAGAGAAGGGCCAGTCATATGGTTAAGGGCTTGCAGGCCAAGCCCTGTGAGGAGAGGATGGGGCACCTGGACCTCTTCAGCCTCCGCAAGAGAAGGTTGAGAGGCAACCTTGTGGCTGCCTATAAGTTCATCACGGGGGCACAGAAGGGAATTGGTGAGGTTTTATTCACCAAGGTGCCCCCGGGGGTTACAAGAAATAATGGCCACAAGCTACCAGAGAGCAGATTTAGACTAGACATTAGGAAGAACTTCTTCACATTTAGAGTGGCCAAGGTCTGGAACGGGCTCCCAAGGGAGGTGGTGCTCTCCCCTACACTGGGGGTCTTCAAGAGGAGGTTAGATAGGCATTTAGCTGGGGTCATCTAGACCCAGCACTCTTTCCTGCCTATGCAGGGGGTCAGACTCGATGATCTATTGAGGTGCCTTCTGACCCTAGAATCTATGAATCTATAAGACAGACAGTCAGCAAAGATGTAAATTGAGGAGTCAGTGGGTGAGAGAGAGGCTGGAGTGGGGGGAGAGAGAGAAGGGGGATGAATGTAGCAGTGAAATATTGGAGAGGTACCTGGGGAGTCAGATGTCAGGCAAGTTGTAATGTGTCATAAATCCAATGTCTATATTTATTCCATGATTTTTAGTATCCAGGCTGATGAAGTGAAGTTCATAGGCTTGTCTCTGAGAAGTGTTTTGTAATTTTCCTCTGAGGATTAGAACAGAGAAACTGGAGAGAGAGTGGCTTTCTTGTGAGAAATGTGCTCTCATGGTATTCTTGTCTTTGATAGATTTCTGGTATGTGTTCATTCTGGTATGCAGTTGTTGTTTGGTCTCTCCTACATATTTTCTATCAGGGCATTTGGTGCATTGGATGAGATATATTACATTTCTGGAGGTGCAGCTGTAAGATCTGGGAATGCTGATGGCTCTGTTGTGGGGTGTAGTGATTGTAGGGGTGCTGGAGATGTGTTGGCAGGTTTTGCATTTCTTGTCATGGCACGGTCTGGATCCATTCGGTGTGTTCTGGGCCTGAGGAAATTTGCTTCTTGTGATGAGGTTGGCGAGGTTCAGTGCTTGTTTAAAGGCTAGGATGAGTGGTTCTGGGAAGATCTCATTAGGAATAGGTCTCTTTCTAGTATAGGTTGCAATTGTTTGAGGATTTTCTGTGTGGGTTCAAGGAAGGGATGATATGTCATTACCAGCAGTGTGCGATTCAGGGCGGGGGGGGGGGGGGAGGGGGGCATGTCTGTACTGCAGCAATTCTGTACATGGTATCCAAGTGGCTCTTTCAAATGTGCAATCTATCTCTCTGGAGGAGTGTTCTTGTTGGGTGAAAGCCTTTTTAAGATTGTTGAGGTGACAATCCCGGGTGTTCTCCTCAGTGCAAATCCGGTGTTATCTGAGTGCTTAGCTGTATATCACAGCTTTTTTGGTGTGTTTAGGGTGATTGCTGGTTCTGTGCAGATATGTACATTGGTCTGTGGGTTTCTTGTATAACAAGGTCTGTATTTTACCATCATGGATACTGATCATCGTGTCTAAAAAGGATATGTTGGTGCTGGAGTATTCGAGAGAGAGTCAGATGGAGGGACTATTCTGCTATTCCTTATTTTCTTTTAAGGAAACATTTTGCCCCTTATGATGACTCTATTGGCAGCTATAAAAAGCTCAATTTAACAGCATTCACTATTATAGTATATGCTGAATAAGTTTTGAATACTATATAGAGGGAATACAAACCAATTCTTTTGGCCAGAGTATAGTGCAGGGAAGCACACTATTTACTTAATTAGAAGATGAGGTTTTTGCCCTCATTTAACATGGGGATGGGGGTTGGGAATCCCTCACCTTACAATTGAGCAGGAGGCAAGGGGTGAGGAGGGAAGCAGCTGGTGTGGCTCTGGCCCCAATCTGAGGTTGGGGCTAGAGCTAGAGCTGGATCTAGAGCCACAGCTGCCACCCACTACCTACTGCCTCTGCATTCCCTGCCACTCCTCCCCCACAGCCCCCATTCTCCCCCCACCCCAAGCTGCTTTTCCTTCTCTCTCCCCTTTTGCTGCAATCTTCCTGACTTTGCTCCCTGCTGGCAGGCTTCAGACTGGCAGGCTCTGCCGCTTCTGCAACCTGTGGCACAGAGCATGGCTCCAGCCTTATAGCAGTAGCTCTGGCTCCACACCACTGCTACAGGGCTGGCAGGAGCCATATTCTGTGCCTTGGGCTGCAGCAGGGACAGAGCTTGCCAGTGCAGAGCAAAGGTAAGAGGAGGGAGGAGTTGAGGGACAGGCACGGGGTCAGACTTTGGGGTGAGGGAGATGGGAGGAAGGGGGGCGGGGACCCAAGGCTGCACGTGGCAAAAGCAGCATGGAGAGGGGAGATGGGGGGATCAGGGGCAGGGGGAATTGTGGCAACCTGAGGCATCAGGTTCATCCAGGTGCATGCAAGGCAAAGGGATACAAGGGATCTTGCATTCTATGAGCTGTACTGCAATCTTGTAAACGGTCATCAACCTCCACAGAATTTTCCTCCACCAAAAAAATATTCACTTAGGTTGTTATAGAAAGAAGTTCTTTTTTGATAACTTAACCCATGATGCCAAAACAAAACCAGAATTCTGATTCTATTATATGTGTATGAAAACACCGTCCTTTGAAGAGCCACATGTTGCTATCCCTCTTTCCACAATAAAACTTTAGCTAATTCAAGTCAGAATCCTTCAGAGACAGCCATGTCAAGAGAAAGGACATGTAAAACGTCTGTCTCTTTCTTGCATTATGGAATACACATTTTGTTTGCTGGCCTTTTTTCAGATTTTGGACTGAGGCGAGGTTAACCAATGCTGCCAATATTCCTCACAGTACTCATTACCCATGAAAAAGAAAAAGCAAAGCAAAAAAGGAAGCAACAAAATAATAGTGCATACAATAGGAAAAGGATATTAGTTGGCACCAAAGCTGGCAGCTAAACAACTCTCTGAAGCATGTTCTCCCTGTTGGAGTGATGATGATAAGACAGAAAAAGATCAGAAATAAATAAATTGCACGTAAAACTGAGGATGTCAGTTTCAAAGACTTGATATTCTAAATTAAAATGCCTTCTGTTCCAAGGACTGGAATGGTACCTTAAAGGAAGCTAACATTTAGCTGCCACTAAGACCTAGCTCTTCAAAGTTATACATCAAGCCCCAGAAAAGTGATTCCATTCCACCTCTAGGGCACTTAGATTTCCCATTATCTCAGTGGGAAGCTATAGCATGTCCAGACCCAGAGAGGGAGTGGCCATGTCTTCTCAACTCCACTAGTGGCTGCTCACATCCTCTCCTTTCTTTACCCACTCTGGCTTCTCAGGTGGTCCACCCTGCCATTTTTTATGCCTCATCTTGATGTTATAGTAGGACTGGAAAGCTATCCCCAGAGGTCGGGGTTTTCACTTCAGGTCTTAGTTCCTTGTCTGGGTTGTGGCCCCCTGGCCTTTCCCCATTTTACTCCGGCTGGGACCCTCTGCCCAAAAGCCGTTGTTCTAGGACCCTAGGCTCCCAGGCCTCAGCTTCCGCCTCACCCTTCATGGGCTCTGGGCCCCTCAGCCCCTATCATGTTATGATTCATCTTGCTCTGACTCAGTAAGAAGGGATACACCTTGTTGGGATTCATCTGACTAAGAAGAAATTTCTATCAGTGCACTTAACTGACACAAAATCATTGACTTCAGTGTCATTTAAAGGAGGGACAGAGAAGTAAGCATTCTCACCTTTTTCTTAATGGGCAAGTGGTTAAGGCACTTGCCCAGGAAATGGGAGATCTGGGTTGTAGGCCTACCTTTCTCTGAGAAAGTTTGAACCCACTTCTACTCCTTATGGTAGTTCTCTAACCACCTGGCCATGGGCAGGCAAGCTGGAATCATTAGGGTCATGTGAAACGGCACCGTTCCATTTCAACTTGTGTTTTGACATTTCAATGGAACAGCATTTCATTTTTAATTGTGCCCGTAGGCTATAATGGGGAAGCTCAAAACAGCCTCTCTCATCCAGCAGGCAGATTGGGGGCATGCAACCCCAGAAGGGCTGTGCCAGTCCTCCCAGGGTTGTGGGCCCCTGATCTGCCTGCCAGATGAGGGAGGGATTCTGGGTGCTGATGCCTGGGACCGAAGCCAGCACACTGCCAGTCCCAGGGAACAGCACCTGGCTTATCTCATCCAGCAGGCAGATCAGGGGCCGCAACCCCTAGGAGGGCTGCAGGGGCTGTGCGATGGGGCTGTTTCCTTCCCCAGCCTGATCAAGCTGGGGAAGGGAACTGGGGCAAATCGCTCAGTTCCCCTCCCCATAGCTGCTTGGGCTGGGGAAGGGAACTGAGCCCAATTGCTCAGTTCCCTTCCCCAGCTCTGCAATCCATCAGGCTGCAGAAGGGAACTGAGCCCAGTTGAGCTGAGTTCCCCTCCCCAATGCTAGGACTGGGCTGGGGAAGGCAACTGAGCTGAGTTCCCTCCCCCAGCCCAATGGGTCGCAGCACTGGGGAGGGGAACTGAGTAATTGGGCTCAGTTCCCTTCCCCAGCCTGATCAATCACAGGGCTGGTGAGGGGATCTGAGCAATCAAGCTCAGTTCCCTTCCCCAGCCTGATCCTAGTGCTGGGGAGGGGAACTCTGACTGGCTGCTCTGAAACTTGAAACATTTCAAAACTTTTGAAACATTTTGACTGCCCTCACTTTGATTTGAGAAAGCCCTTCGTTTCATTTCGATTTCGCTGTTTCGAGCTCAAAATGAGTTGAAACAGTGTTGAAACGAAACAGCCAGTGAAATTTCACACAGTCCTAGAAATCATCCTTTGTTCCTGCTGAAGTTAAGCCATTAGATGGAAAGGATTGCAAGAGTCATGGGGCACAAGGACACCAACCACTCAAGGAGTAGTGTGACTCTGCAGCCTAATGCTGAGGACACTTAGTTGGGTGGTCTAAGTCCTGAGTCCTGTACCTGTTGACAAGATTGCTTATGCACTTTACACTAAGTAGTCATGGAAAAACATGGACAACTTTCAGACAGCAGGGACCATAACACGGGAGTTCCCTTTCTGAACACAATGGTCTTCTCAGTGGACTAGCAGCTCAGAGTCTATCTGGTTTGATCTTCTCTTGGTGCTATAACTTTTCATTCCCTTCTACCCAGTGGGCCAGCTTTAATAGGACAGATAAAGGATGCTTTTAGGCTAGCTTAGCTGAAGATATAGAAGATGGGGATCAAACTCATTTAAAGAGAAATGGGCTTAGAAGCCAAGTTTCCATGTCTTGGGCAAGTACCATCACCACAAAACCATTAGGCAAATGGGAGAAGCACTACTGTGTTAATGACCTCAGTGCCAAAAAGGCATGGCTCAGTTTTTCTTCAACTAAGAGATGGAGGACTTAAGCAGTTGTTGTGCTTCACAGATGGAAGTGCATTGCAACAAAGCTTAACTGGGTAGAATCCTGGCTGCTCTGGATCACTTCAGAGTGATAGGCCAATAGTCAAGTTGCCTAGGAATATTTCCACTACTATAAATCTAATAACTTCAGTGGTTTTGTAAGTGCTACTTTGGATAGAATAGGACCACATTTAGTGAGGTAGATGTCTAAAGCCTTGCTTCTAGCAGCTAATTGCCACAAGCTGTACAAGGAAGCTGAACCTATACTTTGTTCAGCAAGACCAACTAGTAATTTTTTCCTGAAATGTGCAAGAAAATTAGATCATTCCATGTTTCCCATTATCCTAAATTAATTCATGAAAATACACCAAAAGCACATGGCTTGCCTTTACTTTCTTATTTGTGACAAGGGGGAGTTCCTTTAAAGGACTTTAGTTTAAAGCATTAGTTACTTTTCCCCATATCTTTTTCCATAAGAGGATAAGAAGTTACTAGTTCTGATTTAGGTCCAGATCCAAAGAAAGGACTTAGAGAGGAACTAAACTGAGGACTCCCACTTTCTGAGCAAGTGTTCTAATCAGCAGAACCATTATACAACAGTTGGGCACCAGCAACAACTACACTTTAGAATAAAAGAACTGTGGCTGGGTTTGTTTTGTGATGAACTCTATGCTATCATTTTGTGTTAGGCATTCTGAGAATACACCTACCAATTGGGACCCTTCTGAGTCCTTAAGCACCACTCTGCCCCATAGGGATGAAGCAAAAGCTAGCTTGCCTTGACCAAGATAGTTTTGGGCACACACACAAAGAAAACCACAGAAGTCTAAGGAACTTTCAGATCCAAATAAAAGACATATAGCATGTAGTTATGGTTACTTGGCCTGAGTTGGGCTTTATTTCTTGTGTGGATAACAGTGTATGTAGGAATTAGAGATGCTTAGATGCTTAACTCCTGCTTTATGCATGCAATTTTAATTTTTTTAAATTTTTTTGCATCTGGCCTTTATACTCACAAATTAAGTTGCTATCAGATTTAATTCAGACCCTTCATTGCTTCTAAAAAATATTTCATCTAGATATGGAAAATTGTACGAGTGAGCATTTGGTCCATACTGTATTTGCCTTCTTCTCCCAAATCATGCCACTTAGCTGTTTTTAGTTCTGGATCCTTTAACACATAATGATTCCTCAATATTTTAAAATCTTCCTATCATCATGTGATTTTCTTTGACAACTATATCCAAAATGAGAAAAAATCTCTGTCTCCATTTATTAAGTAAAGCTTTAAAAAGAAATCACTGTTTTGTTTGGAAGCTTTCTACTTGAACTTGAACAGAAAGTTGGTTCATTACATAGAAATTTATAAATATTTTAGTCAATATAAACATCTCTCAGTACAGTTAAAAGACAAATGTTAATGGGCCATGATTCAATACTTACATTATGTTAAAGCCTTTGGAAATAATCCATGAATTTATCCTTCACAGATTTTGTCAGTGGAATAGGTGGAATAGGTTACAAAATTTGAAGTTAATTTCTTTTGATTTTTTTATATTCCACCATATCTTAACATAATGAAAAATGCATTTTTGATATACATATTCTCTCATTAATTTTGTTTAGGATAGCAGACTGGCTTCCAAATGACTATAATTAATTTCAAACCATTGGGCCTAAACAGTAGGCTTTGACAGCATTCTTTGATTTGTTATTAAAGAGGACAGTGTTTCACTCTTATAAAAGATCAAAACTAGGTAAAATAAAAATTTATGCTGTTTGGGAAAAGAGCACATAACTGATTATATACCTGAAGAAGAATGAAGTGGTATGCTAAGCACAAGAGTATAAAAGGACACTGAGGTGTAACAACCTAGGTAAATAGTAATTATACTACCTCTATGTTCAGGGACAGGATGCAGTCTGCCATTTCAGAAAGAAGCTGGAATCTTACTGTGTATTCCCTCACAATTTTTATGGTGTGAAAGATATATCATTTTAAACCAACCTTCAGATGCATGTTATGGGAAACTGCCACATTCCTAAGATTCCAAATTTGGATCACTTAGGTAACTGAGAAAAGAATATTAAAATAGCAAAGGGCAAATCACTCTGCCCCGTATTTGTAAGACTAAAGAAATATGCTAGGGCTATACAGCAAAATAAAATGCTCCTTCTCTGAAGAGCTTATTGGGCATGTCTACACATTGCCCTGTGGTGGCGTTGCAACATGCTACATCACTGTATGGCATGCTACAGCGAAGTAGTGATCATATGTGTCTGCACTTGATCACCAGCTATCTCCATAGCAGTGCACTCCCTGGGTATAGAGTGACATAGTGGTGAAATTTAACCATTCACTGCATGCATGGCGCAGTAACCACCAGTACTGCACCGTACTTTACTGCTTTCAAAAGAAGTACTAAAGCACGGCGCTGTAGCAATATTGCCATATGATGATGTGTAGATGCACCCATTGCATAGATTACAACCAGAAAAATCTATGGGATCTGGAAAGCACTAAATAAAAATAGAAACGAAACCTCCACTTCAATATTACACCTGGCAAAAAATGTCATATTATTTGAAAATCACTTTTCCAAAAAAGAAAAGAAAAAAGAAACCTCTGAAAAAGTTTAATATCTTCAAATCTACATTTATTAAAATCTTTCTATTGAAAAAAAAGTCCCAGGACTTTAGCTTAGTCCTGTGAACTTCTTTAGGAGGTAGCTGATAATGATTTTTGTTAATACTAAAGCAAAGAGTTGATCAGTCTCCAGAAGAATGTTTTGAAGTAGAAGCTCTTAATGGACCAGGTAACAGGTAGTCTTGTCTAGTGGTTAGAGCACCAGAGGAGGACCAGAGACAAAGTCCAAACCACAGGCCGAATCCAGGGTCAGGAAGCAGAGTATGAAGTTACACATTATACTTAGATCATACTAAATCCGTGGAAGGTTAAGCAATGTTAAAGTTAGAATGCACTGTGAGCAGTAGCTCATTTATACCCATAGGCTATGCACAAGTGATGCCATTGAGGGGGCACAACCCTGTGCCACCACCACAGTAGCAGGGCACAACTCCATGCTGCTGCTGCCACTGCCAGGTGCTGGCTCCAGCCAGGCTGCAGCCCCACCTGTACTCTGTCATCAGTGCAAAAATCTAGGGAGGGGGTGCATGCCCCCCTGTGCCACACCAACACATTGCCAGTGTTCATACCATTTGTTGCATGCATAGCTTTCACTTGCCACTAGAGGCCTGATAAGCAGGGGCATGGCTAGAAGTCAGGACACTTGGACTCTATCCAGAGCTGACCAGAGCAGGGTGTGGGGCCCGGGGCAAAACAGCCCAAACGGGGCCCGCCCCCTCTCCGATCCAGGCCCTGGACCCAAAGTATGTATAGGACTGACATTTAGGTCCAGAGGGCTTCTGAGTTAGCTGTTTTTTTAGGGCTGCATTGATAAAGATTTTTTTGGACAATACCGATAGCTGATTATTAACCAGCCATATCGGCTGTTACTGATCCAATAGCCGATTTACCAGAATGCAACCTGGCAGCGTGGAGAACAGTGCCCTATTGGTAAGTCTAGGGGGATGGGAAAGGGGCATGTGGGGTGCAGATTGAGGCCCCCACAGCAAAGAAGGAAGTGGGACAGGATCAGGGACAGAGGCAGAGGCAGGTGCTGCCCAGCCAAGTCAATGTATGTAACTGGGGGACTCATAGATGTTAGATGTTAGGGAGCAGGACAGAGCTGCAGGAGCCTTGTCCAAGGAGTGGGGAGGGGAGGGTGGGCAGCTCCCCACTGCTGCATGCACCCCTGGAGAGACATGGGGGTGCCTGTGCCCGCTCAGATTTGTATGCAGGGCAAGGGTGGGCTGCCTGCTGTGGGCTTGGGGCCAGGGGCTGCATTATCCTTTTCCTGGTGTGGGCAGGGTGGGCTCAGCTGCATGGGGTGGGCAGTGGCAGCACTGGGAGGGGTGGCTATGGGGGGGGTTATGGGGAATTTTGGGGTGGCTGTAGCCTCCCAAGCCCTGCCTCTAGCACACCCTACTTGGGGTACTTTACTCTGCTGCCTCACTACAACACCCACCCCAAAATTATCCATAGCTACCCCTCCCAGTGCCTCTGCTGTTACCACTGCCCACCCCATGCAGCTGAGCCACCCCACCCCTACCAGGAAGAGGCCAGTGCAGACCCTGGCCCTAAGCCCGCAGTGAGCACCCCACCCTTGCCCTGTGCACAGATCTGGGGGGGAGGGGGGGGCACATGCCCCCCATGCCTTCCCTGAGGGTGCACACAGTGGAAGGGAGCTGCACACCCCCTCCCCACAACAGCCCCTGGATGAGCTGCCCCTCCTCCCCCACCGCCACTGGATGAGCCGCCCATGGCTCCATCCTGCTCCCAGCCCCAGGGTCACATTCACAGCCTTGGCTGGGAAGAGTGAGGGTAGGGCTAGGATTCAGAGTGACTTAGACAAATTGGAGGATTGGACCAAAAGAAATCTCATAAGGTTCAACAGGGACAAATGTGATGTCCTGCACTTAGGACAGAACAATCCCATGCACCAGTTAAGGCTGGGGGCTGACTGTTGGGCAGCAGCTCTACAGAAAAGGACCTGGTGATTACAGAGGACAATAAATGTAGTATGAACCAGCAGGTTGCCTTTGTTGCCGAGAAGGTTAACAGCATACTGGGCTGCATTGATAGGGATGTTGCCAGTAGGTCAAGGGAAGTGATTATTACCCTCTGTGCGGCACTGGTGAAGCCACATCTAGAGTACTGCATTCAGTTTTGGGCACCCCACTACAGAAATGATATGGACAAATTGGAGAGAGTCTAGTGGAAGGCAACAGAAATGGTGAGGGGGCTGGGGGACACAGCTTATGAGGAAAGACTGAGGGAAATGGGCTTATTTAGTCTAGAGAAGACTGAGGGGAGATTTAATAGCAGCCTTCAAATACCTGAAGGATGGTTACAAAGAGGATGGAGCTAGACTGTTTTCAGTGGTGGCAGATGACAGAACAAGGAGCAACAGTCTCAAGTTGCAGTAAGAGAAGTTTAGCTTAGATATTAGAAAGAATTTTCTCACTAGGAGGGTAGTAAAACACTGGAACGGGTTCCCCAGAGAGGTGGTAGAAGTTCCAGCCTTGGAAGTTTTCAAAACCCGGCTAGACAGAGCTTTGGCTAGGATGATCTAGTTGAGGATGGTCATGCTTTGAGCAGGAGGTTGGACTAGATGACCTCCTGAGGACCCTTCCTACCCTAACCTTCTCTGATTCTATGTACATGGCATTTATCAATGACATTATTTGCTACACCAGCTAAAAAAAGCCGATGGCCAATAATGTTAATTTTCCTTTTTTTAGTGTCAATCCAATATGCCACTGATATATTGGTACACCTCTGCTGTTTTTGGTACCAAGGGGGCATGCTTACACATGTGCTTTAATGTGCATTAGCCTATTTTAATGTGCATTGAAGCATCACAAAAAATGTGCTATTTAGTTAATATGCATTAAAATAGGCTAATGCATATTAACCATCACTTAAAACTGTGGGCATTTTTACACATGCTGTGGGATGCAGTGCTGGGCACTTTAATTTGCGAGCTCTGCTAATTAAAGCCACCTGCACATCACTTGTATCAGCATCTCCGCACTGAAAAAATGGCGGTAGTATGCTTTGAACTAAACCTCATCCAATGTGTTTTGTTTCAAAGCACTTTACCACAATTTTTTCAGCATGGAGGCATGTGGGAGATGCTGATACACATGGAGATGCTGATACACATGATGCAGAAGATTGCTGGAGGACATCAATTTCCATGCTCCAGCAGACTCAGTTAATCAAGTCTACTCTGATGCGCTGGATGTCTAGTGCATTGGAGCAGGCTCCGCACACACTTATAGGAGACCCATACTCTTTAGTTAATGCGCATTAAGAAAAACTAATATGCATTTTCTTAGTACCTCACAATGGAGGTATTAGATTTAATTAACCTCAACTAAAGTGTACTAATGCACATGTAGACATGCCCAGAGAGATATGTATCAAAAAGCAAATAAATAACTAAATAAGCTCTTGTTAATGAAGCCTATGCACATGAATATAACATAAATATTCTGTATTGTGCTGAGAGATCAAATTGAGCTCATTTACAAGATTTACACAATTAAGTTGTACTTTTCTGCTCATTTCAGCCATATATGAAGCAATCATTTGGAGAATTGGACCACCACTTCCAAGAAAGTCTTTTTAGGAAGCCAACCCAGCTTCTAATGCATGCTTTACTGCCTTCTCTTGAAAGATTGTGTTAACTTAGAGAGACATTCAAATAGAAGCCAAAGAAATCCTGCACCCCTGCAAAAGAGTAGCTGTGGACATATCACTTCATAGATACAAGCAGCCAGTATAGAATCTCAGGAAGGCAGAAGAAAATTTAAAAAAAATAAGATGAGTAGAAGAGTGAATAGCAGTTACATTTCTCCAAAGAATTTTCAAGAATACGTAACTGGGTCAGTCCATTATATTTTACATTGACCTAGCATTTAGACAACCAGGTTTTTATAGACCTAGGAAAATAATTTGTTGTTTCTAGATAGACAGTTACTGAAAAGTGTTCGTACACCAGCTAATTTCTCATTATTGTTGGTTCGAACTCATGTGAGTTGAAGTGAGATAAAAATGAATCTTGGTTGACTGGGGAAAACATCATAATTCATAGTGTAGCTAGAAAATAAATTCCAGTGACTAATATACATTAATTGTTGACTGAAAAGTGAACTACTAAAAACTAGGTTTATGACTACTTACTAGAGGCTAGATTCTGCAACTCTTACTCACAATGAGCAAGATCCTTTAACTTGTTATGGCAGGTGATAGGCCAGAAAACCAAAAAGGGTCTTAAATGTTCCTTCTCTGCCTAATGCTCCTGTAGCAGAACTTAAGCAGTAAGATTTTCCTTCAGGGATTTCTTTACAAGACCTAGTATCATGCCTAGTGCTGCAGTCCTGCCCTCATTGTGGTGACTCTAGGCAGATTCCATAGACAGCCACAACCTCTGCAGAGCAGCATGTGGAGGCAGTGGGGGGAAAGTATTTTATAGCAGGTGTATCCCCAGCCTTTTACTGGCTCTGTGAGTTCTGTGCTGTACCCCTAAAAGATATGTACCAAATCTAATACCTGAATCCATTCATAGTTACATTTCTATAGGTACTATTCAAAATAAAGGCTGCAGAAATTGTCCCAATATATTTAACACAATTCTTCTAAACAACCCCATGAAAACCTTGTTTAAATGGACAATTAAAAAAGAATTGTAGCATTATTAATGTTGAACTATAATATGGCCAGATAGGAACAATAATGTCTTCAAATCACTGCTTTGGATACAAGGTTTTATGGAACTATATTCTTCCCCCACATAAGGAAGCTGAGGCTTGACAGAGATGCAGAAAGCAAGCAGAACCTTGACTGAATGAAAGGCGCATGGACCAGCATGATGAGAGGTAGTAGCTAATGATCTTGACTCTGGAAGATTTTAGGACCAAGGAAAGAATTACCACTCTCTGAAGGTACAGTCTAGTTCTGCAGCAGGGCTGGTCTAATTGTTGGTTTAGTGAAATGGAATTAAATTAATGAAGAGATGGGAATGAAATGACAATGGGTAATGGGGACTAAGGGAGGAAAAGAAGAGTTAATAATGCCTTGTGGCCCCCACCCCTTTCCTTCACAACCCCCTAGTGCAGGGCAGTGGATAGCTGCCACCACCCACCTGCACCACACGGCCACTGCTCTGCATCCACCCACACACCATGCCTCCCTCCCGGCTCCTCGAGAGGTTAATATTGTCCGGTCCACTGCAGCTAGTCAGATAATATCTGTGCCATAACCCCTACCCCTCACTTCACATCTGACCCTGCCCCAACCACTCCACCTCCCCCCCCCCACATCCTTCTGGCCCACTTTGCCTGGTCCGCTCCATTGAGATATGCCCTGCCCATCATTCTTGATGCAACATTGGCTGGAGCCACACCCCACCGGGAGCCACACCCCCCAAGAGTCTGTTATGGACAGACAAACACACAGACAGACCAACAGACTAAGTCCTTGATAGATAGATAGATAGACAGACAGACAAACAGACAGACAGACTTCTGACTTTTAAGAGGTGTTTATTCCAGGGAGGGTGACAAATCGGGGCCAGTAAAGAGTATGTACAGGTTGGCCCAAACACTTGGGCCTCACGGACATGGTCCTGGGCTCACGGCCTGCAAGGCCTGCCCGTACACTCTAGATTAGAAAACCATAGCGAGCCAAAGGACTATTTACATATTTACATTTCTGCCAGCGGGGACACCCATGGGGGGGCCTCAGGGGTCGACCCGCGTGAAGCAAAGTCCAAGGCCTCGGCCAGCTGGATGCGTGTCCGCAGCTTGAACAGCCGGAGGTGTTACAGGGCGAGGAGCAGGCACCCTGCCTCAACTCGACAGAGCACCCCCTCGAGGGCCCAGCGTTCCTCGAAGGTGGGTGCCATCCACCGCAGGACCGCATGCTCAAACTCGAGTGAGAGGCGGGCCCGCACCAGCAGGCAGAAGAGCTGCAGGGCGTCGACCATCCCGGTCCCGGCGAGCCAGTTTCGCCGGCTCTTCTGGGTGGCCATCTTGGCCTGGCCCAGCAGGAAGTTAGCCAGGCTGACCACAGCTTGCTCCGCCACCCGGTAGGGGGAGGAGTGGACGTAGACGTCCTTGGAGAAGTCCCAGCCCAGCGCCCGAAGCAGCGCGCCCAGGGTGACAAAGAGTGGCTACAGCCAGGGGCAATCTAGGAACGCGTGGAAAATGTCCTCGTCTGGCACTCCCAGGCAGAAGGGGCAGGCCGCCGAGGCCGCCAGGTCCAGGTGGCGAACAAAGGTGCCGGTGGCCAGGATGCCATGCACAAGCTGCCACTTCCTGGTCGCCGGTCTTCTTGGCGGCGGGCGCCTTATACAGTGTGCACCACGCTGGGGTCCTGGGCTGCGTCAGGCGCCACCGCCACGTGGTGTCAGGGCAGCCGGCCAGCACCTGGGTGTGCCGGGTACGCACCACCCACATGTAGAGGCCCTTGCTGGGCAGGGTGCCAAAAGGGCAGCCCGTATTGCTGCTGGGGGGCACCGGGAGCCTGAGCAGCGTGTTGGGCCACTTGGCCAGCTCGTCAGGTACCGCTAGGATGACGGGCAGCGGTGGGAAGGCGCCGTACGTGGCATCCATGGCGGGGAGGGTCCGGTGAGCCTGGAGATGGACTTCCAGGGTGGTTGCTGCTTCCGGTGGGAGGGCTCCCCTGACGGTCCACAGAAGCCGGCCCACAGTGCGGACGGAGCACTGCCAGCGCAGCGCCAGCCGGGCAGCCAGGGCTTCGGGGGACAGCCACGCCGACCGAGCAGGGTCCAGGAGGTGCTCCAGGTGGGTGGTGTGCACCTCAATGAGAGCTGCCATGAGACTGGTGGAGGCCAGGCTTGGTGCGACACGCTGCAGGGCCGGGTTGTAGACCAGGGGCTCCCGAAGCAGGTGCGGGAACCGCAGGTGCCTGGCCTGGGGGCAGAGATGGAAGGCTGCCCACCAGGCCTGCACCATGCTGTGGTAGAACGGGGGAAGAACCGCCCCGTTCAGGAAAGTGAGGTCCAGCAGAAACAGCTCCCGGTCAAAGCCGAGGCCCCCCACTCGCCGCAGGAACCGGCACACCAGCTGCCGCCACGGGAGGTGGCCTTCGGCATCCAGGAGCTGCTGGAGGGCTTGCAACCAGTAGGCAGCCACCCGGCTGGCCAGGTCGATCAGGCCTTGGCCCCCTTCCCCAGTGGGCAGGTAGAGGGCAGCTCGGAGGAGCCAGTGGCGTCCGTCCCACAGGAAGTCGACCAGGAGCCGCTGCACTCTCTCCAGGAGCTCCGGCGGAGGGTCCAGCACCGCGCAGCGGTGCCACAGGGTGGCTGCCGCCAGCTTGTTGGCAATGAGGACCTGGCCGCGGTAAGAGAGGGCGGGCAGGCACCAGTGCCAGCACTGCAGGCGGGCTTCCATTCCCTCCACCAGGTCCTCCCAGTTGTGGGCTGCAAAGGCCAGCGGCCCCAGGAACACGCCCAGGGCTTTGAGGCCTTCACGGCACCAGGCAAGGCCTCCTGGCAGGTCCGGAGGTGGCATGCCGGCCCATGTCCCCAGCAGGAAGGCATCGCTCTTGCCCCAGTTGATGTGGGCCAAGGCGGCGAGCTTGTAGGTGCGTTGGCAATCCACCAGGGCCCGCACATCCTCCTGGCTGCCCAGGAAGACGGTCACATCGTCCGCGTACGCCATCAGCCGGAGCGGGGGGCTGGTGACGGGGCCCGGCGCCGGTGGCAGGGCGAGGCTGGTCAGGTGATGTCGCAGAGCGTGCAGCAGCGGTTCGACGGCCAGGGCATACAGCATGCCCGACAGGGGGCAGCCCTGGCGTATGCCGCGATGCACGGGGAATGGGGAGCACAGCGCGCCGTTCACCTTGAGCAGGCTAGAGGTGTTGTGGTACAAGACCTGGAGCACCGCAGTGAAGAGCAGCCCAAAGCCAAAGGCCTCGAGGGTGCCGAGCAGGTACCGGTGGTCGACGCGGTCGAAGGCCTTCTCCTGGTCCAGGGAGAGCATGCTGACGTCCAGGCCAAAAAGCTCCACGGCCGTGAGTGGTCACGCAGCAGGAACAAGTTGTCCTGGATGGTCCTGCCTGGTACGCAGTAGCTCTGCTCGGGCCCGATGATGGAGGCCATGACGGTGCGGAGATGGTTCGCCAGCGCCTTGGCCAGGATCTTGTAGTCAGTGCACAGGAGGGAGACGGGCCACCAGTTCTTCAGGCAGCCGAGGTCCCCCTACTTGGCCAGCAGGGTGAGTACGGCCCGGCGGCAGCTGGTCGGCAGGGTCCCGTCAGCGAGGCTCTTGAGGAAGATGCGGAGGAGGCTGGGCCCGAGGAGGGGCCAGAAGGCTCTGTAAAATTCCATGGGCAGGCCATCCAGGCCTGGGGCCCTGCCCAAGGCGAGCCCCCCCACCGCGGCCTCCAGCTCCGCCAGTGAGAGTTCGCGCTCCAGGGCCTTGGCCTGCGAAGCGCCCAGGCGCAGCAGGTCCTGATGCAGCTCTTGGGCGGCCCACAGACAGACGGGCTCAGCCGCAAACAAGTCCCGGTAGAAGGCGACGGCATGCTCCCGCACTTCGCCCAGGTCCGTGAGCAGCTGGCCCTCCGGGGTCTTGAGGTGGTCCAGCGTCTTTGCCACGGCCCGCCGCCTCTCCAGGCCGAAGAAGAAGCCGGTCAGGGAGTCGGCCTCTGCCAGCTCCTGGCAGCAGGCCCGGACCCACGCGCTGCGGGCTGCGCCCTCCGCCAGCTCTCGCAGGCATTTCTTGCGGGAGCGGAGGCTCTCGAGGAGCGCTGCGTTGTTGCCCACGCAGAGCAGGGCTGCCTCGAGCTCCACCACGTCCTCCTCCAGCTCCTGCGTGCGGCGGCGGAGCTCGCTTGCCGCCAGCTGGCTATACTGCTGGCAGAACACCCGGATCTGGACCTTCCCCACGTCCCACCACAGGTGCCAGGAGGGGTAGTCTGCTCGCGCCGCCTCCCAGCTCCTCCAGAGGTGGGCAAAGCAGTCCCTGAAGTGGGTGTCCTGCAGCAGGCTGATGTTGAGGCACCAATAAGGGGCCCACGTGCATGCTCTGCCAGGCAGGCTGAGCTCGCAGCAGACCAAGGCGTGGTCCGAGAGGCTCGACGGAACAATGCGGCTGCCACGCAGTAACGGCAGGTGTTGCTGGCCGATGTAGAGATGGTCAAGGTGGGCCATGGCGAGCCCGCTGGTGCTCATCTTTGCCCAGGTGTACTGTCGTGCGTCAGCGTGGAGGACCTGCCAGGCGTCGACAAGGTTCGCTGCCTCCAGCATGGTCCGCAGCTTTCGGGATGAAGGCAGGTGCGGTTCTGGCCCCGTCCGGTCTAGCAGCGCATCGACGGTACAATTGAAGTCCCCGCCCATGAGGAGCAGGTCGTCTTTCTCGCTGGCATCACGCAGGAGGTCACCCAGGGTCTCTAGGAAGGCGACCCTCTCTCTCCCATCAGTGGGCGCGTAGACATTGACGAGGAGCAGGCTCTGGTGTGCCAGGGTGATGTGGACAGTCAGCAGCCGGCCGGGGACGACCTCTCGTGCCACCGCCGAGTCGTACCGCAGCTGCGGCGAGAGGAGGGTCGCCACTCCTGTGCTGAGGTGGGTGCCGTGGCTCAGGAACAAGCGGCCTCTCCAGGCGGCATGCCAGTCGGCTTGAACGTATGCGTCGCTGTGCATCTCCTGGAGGAAGGTGATCACCAGGCACTTCTGCTGCAGGCCCTCCAGGACGGCCGTCCGCTTCACCGGGTCTCTGCAGCCGTTGGTGTTGAGCGAGGCAATTGTGGTAACCGCCATGAACAGGAGAAGAGGGAGGAAGGGTAGGCAGGGTACTGGTGGGAGAGAAGGTGACCGACGCTGGGCAGAAAAACTGCGGAGACAGGGGAAAGGCCTAGTGTTGCCCTACCCTATTCTGCGGGCCCGCCTCAGTCCCACACCTCCCTAACCCAGGTCACCAGCTTGTCGAGCCAGAAGGCATGCTGACGCGTGCCCGGGTCCTGGCGCATAAGCCTCGCCGCGTCGCTAGCAGCGCGGACAAACTGTGCAGGGTCCGGGCACCATTGCCAGATACTCTCGGCCACATTCCTCTGGCCCTTGGTCTGGTCCAAGAGGTTGAGGAGACCTCCATAGCTGGGGGCCACCCAGGGGGGGTTTCTCCAGAAGGAGGTGGATACTGCCGACCGAGAACCGGCAGGGCTGTACCCTGGGAGGGGATTTCCCGGTGAGACCGGTGAAAGTGCCCTCAATGGCCAGGCTCCCTCGCAGGCCCCCCTCTCTATCTGGGTCGAGGACCGTCTCGGGGAGATCGATCCCCATCCGCTTTGGGGGGCAGATGTCATCCCGCTCCCGGGGCGGCGCTCAGAGGGCAGGCACTCCATCTCCTCCTCCTCATTGGCCTCGGCAGGCAGGGGAGCGAGCGGTGGGGTGGCAAGACTCCGCCGTATCTCCCGCCCGCCACTGCTCGGGAGGCAGGCACTCTCCCCCTGCCTTGCCGCTCACAGGCTCCACTGGCTGGGATGGGGGCGAGGGGTTGCCAGACGGCTCTGGGACACCCTCAGTCCTGGCCGGAGGTGGCAGGGTTTCCGGGGGGGCAGGCAGAGTGGGCTCAGGTTCCCTGGCTGCCTTTTCCCCAGTGCTGTCTGAGACAGGCCCCGAAGGGGCAGGAGCTTCTTTAGACGCTCCTTTTTTCTTCTCCTTGTTCTTCGCTTTTTGGGGAGTAGCTGGCACCTCCCCCGTAGGGGGTGGGCCAGGTTGCTTGGGTGTCTCCACCTCCAGGTCCACCACCTCGGTTGGGGCAGGGGTGGAGGAGGGGGTCTCGGGTGCTCCACCTGACGGGGCCCCAGCGCCCGAGACTCTAGCCACCCCGGGGAGAACTGGGACAGGAAGGGACTGGGAGGACTCCCCAGCCCCTCCACCGGAAGGGGCATCCGCTACGACAGGGGTGGGAGAAACTTGGGAGGATGTCCCAGGCCCCCCCCGGGTGGCATGCCACTGCCAGAGGGGTCGAGCCCCTCGGATGGAGCAGGGGTGGAGGGGGGCTTGGCAGGTCTCCCAACCCCACCCTTTGATGAGGGTCCCACACCCGAGGTGGATGCACCATCCTCCTGGGCAGGCGCAGCAGCTGGTGCCTTGGCTGACTGCCCTAACGGGCACTGGGCAGTTAGGTGGGAGCTGCCGCCGCAGCGGCGGCAGGAATTCCCACCCAGGGAGAAATACACCACATAGGATCTCTCATGCGAGGCAAAAGTCAAGGAGGGAGGCAGTTTCTGAGTGTCTCCCTTGAGGAGCATGAACGCCTGCCTCCAGAAGGACAGGATCTGCCTCAGCTTGGGGTTCCTACTCCCTATGGTCAGCCTGCGCCAGGGGCTGGTGAGGACACCATAGTGCTCGACCGCGTTGGTGAGGTCCCAGTCTGACAGGTGCGGGGGCACATTGGAGGCCACCACCCGCACTGCCAGGGTCTCCAGGAGCGTGACCAAGTGGTGGACCCCCGAGACTTCCAGCCCTGCTGCACACACCTCCCTCACCAGGTTGGGAGAGCTCAAATAGATAATGGGCACTGAATTGACCCGGGAGGCATACCGGACGCTCCAGCGTCCCAGCAGGTCCACCAGAGCTCCGGCGCAGTCCTCCACCGTAACGTGGAGAGGGGCATGCACTCGCATGCCATGGCTGAGGGCAAGGTCTGCAGAGACATCCCCATGCCAAGTGCCTTGGCTGCTGGCAGGCATCCCGGCAGGAGAGGGTTAACTCTCTCCCGGGAGGGGGAAAAAAAGAGCCTCAGGCTGACGCTGGGGACTGGGACTGAGAGGGGGCTCAAAACGCCCCAAAATCGGCCTGAGGGCGGGCAGAGCAACCCTGCAGGGGCTCAGGGCAAGCCCCAAGGCAGGGGGAGATGGCAGGGACCAAGGGAAGGGGCCCTGGGGGAGGGAGGCAGCAGGAATCACAGGGAGAACTCAGGCGGGGGTGGGAGAGGGGCAGAGGCAAATGAAGCTGCCAGAGCCCAGGGGAAAAACACTCAGAAAGCGGGGGGAAGGGTGTCCCCAGGGACAGGGTGGGTAGAGGCAAGGTTTTTTTGGGAGGGTGGGGACAGGAAAAGGGGGACACGGATTGTAGGGAACGCACAAAAGGCACTCGAGCTGCAGGAGCTCAGAAAGGCTTCACCTGTCGGCGGCCATCTTGTAGATAGATAGATAGATAGATAGATAGATAGATAGATAGATAGATAGATAGATAGATAGATAGATAGATAGAATAGGTTTAATTATTTTATTTCACCAGAATAGATCTTAAATGTCACTTTTCAAAAACAAAGTGAATCAACTTTTAAAAAACACCCCAGCTATTCAGGAGTTCAATTCATATTCAAGTGAATAGCATTCAGAAGTCTATTTTCAGACATTCATTTGACACTTGGAGCTTGATCAAATAAAGGACTTGGGTGCCTTTAGTCCAAGAGATCAAAAAACAAGCCCCCTGTCATCCTGCCTGAGTGACTGGAGGTATCCAAGTTGTCACCAGTAAAATTAAGTTTAGATTAGGCCCAGAATTGCTAATATCTTGATAGAGATTTTAGGTGCCCAAGTAATTTATGCAATTACTCAAATTCCAAGTATAAAATCAATTCCTCAAGCCTGGGGTGGGGGGAGAGAGGGGGCAGATGCCAGGACTCAAGTCCCATCTAGAACAGTGCCTGCTCTCTCTCTCTCTCCTTCCCTAACTATATCAATCTTCCATCTTTGCACAGTGGCCAAGCTTCAGCAGAAGGGGTAGACAGTGTCCTCAGCTCAGCCTTGGCCCTAGTCTAGTAATTAGGGCCCTCTCTGAGGAAGTGGGAGAGGTAGATTTAATCCCCTCAAATTCTTACCTCCTGCATGTTCCAACCAAAGGTTTATTATGTAAAGGTTCTTAAAAGAAAAGAAAATGAGCCAGTCAACTGTACACAAATGAATTATTTAGTCACCTAAGTCTAGGCATGGGCTTTGGGAAGTGTATCACAGTTTTACATAGGTGACTAAAGTGAAGATGAAGGGAGGCAGCTAAGACTAGGAGAGAAGCTGGGTTTCTGCTTTTCTTTGCTCTCTCCCAACTCTTCAGCATTTCCTATTGGTTGGCTTAGGGCAGTAATTCTCATCCAAGGTGTTGGGGTATAATGAGATCCTTTTAAGGGTGTGGTACGATGCCACACAATATTAGCATTGTTCAATGTGCAAATACCTACATGATTCACAAGGCAGATCCAGAGAGTTCAAATAGGAAACCAAAGTGTCAAAAGCCTTTTCCTGTCATGGTTTTTCTGAGTACTTTGCAACAGAAGAATTGTTCTATTCATAGATTCATAGATGTTAGGGTCGGAAGGGACCTCAATAGATCATCGAGTCCGACCCCCTGCATAAGCAGGAAAGAGTGCTGGGTCTAGATGACCCCAGCTAGATGCATATCCAACCTCCTCTTGAAGACCCCCAGGGTAGGGGAGAGCACCACCTCCCTTGGGAGCCCATTCCAGACCTTGGCCACTCGAACTGTGAAGAAGTTCTTCCTAATGTCCAATCTAAATCTGCTCTCTGCTAGCTTGTGGCCGTTATTCCTTGTAACCCCCGGGGGCGCCTTGGTGAACAAAACCTCACCAATTCCCTTCTGTGCCCCCGTGATGAACTTATAGGCAGCCACAATTATTTTTCCATAGTCAAAAAAAAAATGAGTGAAAGCCTTGAGGTGACTGAGGGGTACTTCCTTATTGAAGTCAATGAACATATATCATCTTTAACCTGTTGAGGATTCAACCAATCTATAAAAAAAAAAGTTAAAAAATCATGAATCTAGAGGGCATATTTCAGCTATATGAAGTCTATTCTAAAACAAGCAACATTTTTTTATAAATGTATATGTCTGTTTGACATGAATATTAAAAGGAACAAATCAGACAAAATTAAATTCCAATATGAAAGTGGATTGTGCATGTTTTGCCTCCTGTAGAAGTCTAACCCCCCCACACCCCCGCCTTAGTTATGGCATTCTCTGCTGTCAACATTATAGTCCTAAGCAGAAAAAAATCAGGGTAGAGGAGATATTTTAAAAATAGAATGCAATTTGAAAGCAACAGCTTAAAACATAGATAATATGTTCTATGTAATAGAAGAAAAGCTATTCAGAAACTAGAAAGGGCACCCTTCTGGCGGTGAGGTTAATAGTGTCCAGTCTACTGCAGCTAGTCAGATGAAATCCTACTAACATTTTAAACAGAAACTGTACAACAGAAATAAAAGGGTCTATTAACCTCACTTTATTTAATTTACTTGCCATAATTTTGTCCCTGATGGCTTTTTTGTTTGTGGAAATAGCTCATTTTGAGCTTTGTATAACGGAGTTTCTTTTCATTCCTAAGGCCATAGTGTGAGCCACGCATATCTCTCAGCTCTGATTTACCAGTGCAAATCCAAACTACATACAGAGTGATTTAAGATAACCATTTGATAGCCTATGAGAACCCAAGACAGTTGTCTTAGTCCATTTCCAAACAAAAAAGGTCTAGATGGCCGAAACCTGTAATTAAAGCTTGTTAAAAGTCCCCCTAGAAAGGACAGAGCCTATATAAGAATCAAAATTAAACGATTCTTGCAGTTCTAGAAGTGATCCCCATTTAGTCAGTGGTGGTGCAGTAGTGTGGAGATTTCCGAATTCCCACCATGTGTTTCTTACAGCAATAAAAGTCTTCCATCTAGGGCCTCTCATTTAAAGATATGTCATGACAATTTCCCACCTTTTTCACTGCTTACCTTCTTAGTAAACAGTAGTTTATAATCTACTAGAGCAAAACAATAAATGATATTAGAGAATCCTTCAACTGAGCAGAAATAGATATAATGTGATCAAATGATAGCAGTTGAAGAAAATAAAAATAGACACTGGAAATAAGATTAAAGTTTTTAATAATGGGGATATTGGAGAGAGTGCCATTGGAACATATCAGCTAAGGTTGTGGTAAATTTTCTAGTACTTAGAGTAGTAATTCTCAACCAGGGTGCCACAGCTCCCTGGAGTGCCACAGAGTACCATACAATATTAGCACTGTTGGTTTGCAAACATGATTCACAAGATAAACCCAGGGATTTCAAATAGAAATTCATAGTTGTGGTCTGATTTCTTTGCAATAGAAAAAAATATTCTATTTTTTTTCTGTAATCACAAAAAGAGTGAAAACTAAGAGCTGGTATTTTCTGGTGGGTGCTTCAAATTTATTCAAGGGTGCTGCAAATCAATCTGGTGGGCCTTGAGTCTAAAAAGATTAAGAACCACTGACTTGGAGGTTTTAAATCAAGACTGGATGTCTTTGAAAAAAAGAAAGAGATATTCTCATTAAACCATTAGTTATTGGGCTAGATACAGAAGTAACTGGATGAAATACTTTGATCTGTTATGAAGTGGGTTGGAATGAATCATCAGAATGCTTCTATTGGACCTTAAAGTCCAGTAATTTTATATATTAAATATTTTGGAACTTCCTTACTGGTATTTAGCTATCAATTCCATCCAAGTTTTTCTTCCTGGTCACTTTAAATGAAAACCTAACTTAAATGAAAAACTCAGCTACAACACAGGACAGAAATAATTATAATGAAACAATAGATTTAGGACATCATGAGATAGTTTGAGAACAAAACATTGGCAGAAATGTATAGAATCAAAATATGTAAAATAATCAGTGTATGCATAACAACCTACCATATGTAAAATCATAACAACTATCAAAAACATATCTAAGTATGGTTTATACAGTTATGCAGTTTAGCTGGCATATGCTTAATGTAATATAAATTTAAATAATTATAGTATTTAACACGTTAAATTCAGTCCCATATGTAATTCTTTCTTTTGTTTTATATTTGTATAATATGTTGACAATATCATGTATGGACTTCTTGTGTGAGTTGTTTATTTCCAGGCTAACACTGAAGTTCATTAATACGATACGACTCAAAACTGGCAACAGAAGAAATCTGACAACAGATGATGTGCCCCTATCACAAAAGGATAAGAAACTTTGTCTTGGTGTCAATTACTCACACTGTCACAAAACCTGCACATACTTCAGGGTTGTCATTCAAAGACTGAGTAAAACCTAGTAAACAATTTTAATGGTAGATTCACAAAAGTGGAAGTAAATCTAATCAGCAAGATACCACTTAACTCTTCTGCTGCAATTTAAAAATCAAGAAGAAAGGCTGAAAATCTCTTTTAAAAGTAAAAAGAAATGGAAAAAGAATATTTGATTGAAGACTCTTAAAAAAAATTCTAATTCAAGTCAAATGTTATATCCTACAACTTCTTGGTGATTTCTGTTCATGGATTCAGTAGCAAAAAAAAAAAGGATTTTTCTTTAAGTTGTGGTCATGGTGCTACTGCACTTTGAGTATTTTTTTCAGACAGTTGTGCAAAAGTTTAATCAGCCTCAGTCCTTTTGTCAAATTATCTGACATGTTGACATGCCTGCAATGTGTTAGGCCTCTAGTTTGGAGAGAAGGAAAAACTATTTTTATATATATTCAGGTCACTTGTTAACTATTTATCTGCATTGCAAACTCAGTAATAAGAAGTTCACTTTAATATTAATCTAACATAATCACTAACTTCATGATGCGAAACATATTTAATACTTAATTAGCTCATCTAGGGTTGTTAAGGTGATGTTTTCAGTGCACCATTTCCCAAGTTAAAAAGTGGCCCAGATACATCCTGGGCAATTTATTACAGTACTACCTGATTTGGGACCATTATTTTTCCTGCTTGTACTTCTGTTCTCCTCTTTCTAAACTCAAGGTAATGGACTCAAGGACTCAAGGTCAACTTGAATCAACAAGACAGATGTGAAGCTTCATTTCAGTTCAACCCCATCTTTTAGTTTTCATTTTCCAATTTTAGGCAGGTCAGCTTTACTGGATGAACTTACACAGAATAGCAGCTGCCATTCCATCCATCATCTCATTTCCTGTCTACTGTTCTCCCCTACAGTGCAACAATGTTGTTACTCTAAATTTTGTGATTTGAACATTTCAAATTAATATGCCTGTTTGCCTCCACATGTCTACATGTTTTGAAGTGAAAAAGCCTGTTGCCCTCTAAAAAAAGAAAAATTTGAAGGCAATGAATGCAAAATCTTGTTTAAAAGCTCATCACTACTACAAGCTTTATTAATAATCAGCTTCTGTCTTGGATACCTATTTTGTTGCCTTCATTAACTGTCAGACCTTTCATCAACTCAAAGATTAAGAGTCAAAGTTACTTCCAAACCAGCATACTTTGGGCTTTTGTATAGAGACACTACACTACCAGGTTGGCTAGAAATATTTAAAATACTGGTGCTATAGAGGGTTTCAACATCTTTTATACCACTGAAAGATTATTTGTTTCAAATGAATTCAAGGGCAGATTGAGTAATCTTTCAGCACTGAGAGAACTATATGTTGATTCCAAAAAAAAAAATGCAAGACACAGCTGGGAAAGTTTTCAGCCACATCTACATGTAAGTCAGAAGTTCTCTAGCTATAGTGCCAATTAGACACTTTTGCAGTGTTAGAATAATTATTATGGGTAAATATGCGTTTTCAATCTTCTGTAGCAAGACGAACAGTACGCAATGAATAAAGTGGGATGCTTTGGCAGTATGAGAAATACAATTTTTTTTATTCTTAAAGGCAGCTGCAATAAGAATAAATAGCTAAATTAACACTCAAGTGGTTTAATAAGGAACTAGAAAACTAGTTTATTTCAGCTGAAGTATTGTTTACTTGCTATATAAGCAGTTATTGGTGTGTATCAAGTATAGCACCATTTGTGCCTGGTCCTGTTAATGGTTTGGAAATTAATTCCATGTTGGCAAGTACTGAGCATGGACATTTTGTCTTACTGAAGGAGTGCAAGCAAATATGCACAAATGAGAGGGGATCTGACTTTCTGTAACGTGTAATTCAGTGATATCTTTAATGTATACCCTTGAGAAGTGAATTCTTTCTCCTAGTAATTAGCCTGGGTTCAAGCTGAAGGATATTATGGAATCAGTCATGAACAATAGAAATGATCTTATGGAAATGACTATATTTAATAATTAAACTAATGTTGTTCAAAAGTTTGTAAAAGCTGCAGTATACCTAACCAGCCAGCTGACAGGCTGCATGAGTGGATCTAGAAGTTTGAAAAGGTGGGTGCAAATGGTGATGTGCATTATCACATATAAAACAACACATTTTTCTCCAGTTAAGAATAAACTAGAAGTTTTACTAATATGTTAGGGGCCTATGGCTGTATTATTCACTTTAAGATTAAAATAAACACAAACTTCCTTGGAGAGCCGGAGAAAAAGCAAGGGCAACATTGGACCCCTTCTAAACCAGATGGGGCAACTGACAACTGACACCCAGGAAAAAGCAAACTTGCTAAATGTGTACTTTGCGTCAGTTTTTTACCAGTCCCATGGGACAGCCCTGCCCACTGTGGGTCAGGGAGGCCCAGGTGAGGGAGATTCCTTGCCCTCCATCGAAGCTGACCTCATGAAGGAACACCTTGACAAGCTGGATACCTTCAAGTCAGCCAGCCCTAATGGGTTACGCCCAAGGGTACTCAGGGAGCTGGCGAGCATCATAGCTCAGCCCCTGGCATGGATCTTTGAGAGCTCTTGGCGCTCTGGTGAAGTGCCCAATGATTGGAAGAGGGCCAATGTGGTGCCAATCTTCAAGAAAGGGAGGAAAGTAGATCCGGCAAACTACAGGCCCATCAGCCTGACCTCTGTCCTGGGGAAGGTCTTAGAAAAGATTATCAAAGAGGCCATCCTTAATAGACTAGCTGAAGGCAATATCCTGAGGGATACCCAGCATGGATTTGTTGTGGGTAGGTCTTGCTTGACCCATCTGATTTCCTTTTATGACCAGATGACCTATCACCTGGACAAGGGGGAAGAGATCGACGTTGTATATCTTGACTTTTAAAAAGCCTTTGATCTGGTATCCCACGATCACCTCTTGGCTAGACTGGCTAACTGTGGCCTCGACCTCACCACAATCCACTGGCTGGGGCATTCGCTCCATGGTAGGACCCAAAGGGTGGTGGTCGACGGGATCCAATCATCTTGGTGCGCTGTGACCAGTGGGGTCCCACAAGGCTCTGTCCTAGGGCCTATACTATTTAACATCTTCATCAGTGATGTGGACATTGGTGTCAGAAGCAGACTGGCCAAGTTTGCTGATGACACCAAACTCTGGGGTAAAGCATCCACACCTGAGGACAGGAGGGTGATCCAGGCAGATCTTGACAGGCTCATGAAGTGGGCGGATGAGAACCTGATGGTGTTCAACACCAATAAATGCAAGGTTCTCCACCTTGGGAGGAAAAACCCTCAGCATGCTTATAGGCTTGGTAGTGCTACCCTGGTTAGCACTACAGATGAAAGGGACTTGGGCGTCATGGTTGATCACAAAATGAACATGAGCCTTCAGTGTGATACTGCAGTTAGTAAAGCGAGCAAAATGCTGGCTTGCATCCAGAGATGATTCTCAAGCAAATCCCGGGACATCATTCTCCCTTTGTACTCAGCCTTGGTGAGGCCGCAGCTGGAGTACTGCATCCAGTTTTGGGCTCCACAATTCAAAAAGGATGTGGAGAAGCTTGAGAGGGTGCAGAGTGTCACAACCCAAAGTTGTGATTTTTGTTTTGTGTGTGCTTCAGCACTGCTAAATTATTTTCCCGCCAAACTTGTAGCTTTCTTTGCAGGGTGCATTTCTTTTTGCATCTAAGAAATGCTCGGTGCAAAGATTTCCCGCCATTTGTATTGAAATTCGAGCCACATTATTGGTTCACATTAAATTATGCATACGTGGCAGCTAGCGATTGGCTTGCTAGCCGTATAAAGAGCTTGGGTGGTTTCCGCCCAAGTCGGAGTTCGGAGTTAGAAAGAGAAAGAAAAACCTTTGCCTTGCGTGAAGATCTCTAAGCGCTGCGGATCCTTACGGACCCAACACATTTCTTAAAAGGCAACAGGGGCCTGATTAGCCTCTGGCCTCTCCCCGTCGCCGATAGATTCCTAGACATATCCCTCCCTGTGCGCAAAAGAGACGGACCCACGGAGCTTCAACAACTCCGTGGGAGAGAGCGAACTTGTCGTAATCCTCAAACGAGGATTTAAGCGGAGCTGTGCCTGGAAAACTGTTCAGCCTACACCGCGACCATCTTCGGTGTAAGTAAACAATCTTTAAATCAACCACTAAGCATCCGTAACTAATTCTAGCTCGCCACTGGTTTTCTCCGACCCCGCGTGCCCGGGCTGCTGGCCACAGCCCACGTGCGCAAAAGGGCCGCGGATCGCTCCCGGCCTGCACATGGCGACGAGGATGGGATCAGGAGAGAACATGCTAGAGCTAGAATTGATTGAGAACTGCCCTTGGCGTGGTGAAAAACGCCAAGTGAAAAGTTTTGAGGAACTGGAGGCGCATATAGCTTACCACCAGGCAGGCAGAACGGGTGCGAGATTTATCAGCGGACGCCTTACGCTGAAGGGAGAAGAGGGAGTCTCTGAAGACGGAGCCCCGAGAGAGAGAGAAGTGTATTTGCTCCCTGCGGCATTCGGGTGTATAATGAGGGACGAGCAGGTGCTGTTCAGGCCCCTCGATACTGTGTCCCTCGCCAGAGTTAATCTGGCGGGCGAAGCGAACCCGACCCTCACCCGGGAGTGTGCCCGATGCCTACGATATGCTTAGGAGAGTGAAGAGCCGGTGCCGATCCGCCGGTTCCCTCCCCTCATGGCGTCTAGATTAAGGGGTCGCGAGCTTCCATCTGAGCTCCGCGAAGATCTGGAGACGGAGGAACGCGCCGCAGATGAGAGGGTGGCCCCGCGGTATGACAAGGGGGGAGAATTAAGTGCAACTTTTCGTACAATCACTAATTTAATGAATAAGAATTTAAGTTTGAAAGCCCAGCTGCAGATGGCTATTCAGGCGGTCAAAGAAGCGGCTGAGAGAAGGGATCCTGAAACGCCAGCTCAAGATGGCGCTGAGCAAGAGGGAGACCACGTGGAAGAACTGGAAAAGAAGGGTGGAGCTTCGGAAGAACCCGCGAGAGTTCGGTCAGCGACTCCGCCCATTGACGCAGCGTCGTCTCTGGCAACCCCGCCTAGCGACGCAGCGACGCCTCTGCCAACCACGCCTTCTTGCCGACAGAAAAGAGAGTCAAGTGGAGGAGTGCATCCGCCCCTCCTGCCTGAAGCAGTAACAGCAACAGTGACTCCCGCAGCGGCAGTTCAGCCTATAACAACATCAACTCCTGAAAGAGCAGCTTGTCCTACAGCCACGATCAACCAAGCAACTGATGAGCGAGACGTCGTCACCAGTCACATTCATGCTTGGACAGAGTTACAACAGCTATACAAAGAATCTGAAATGGAGTCTGACGAAGCTATAGTCTCATGGCTAGAACTCATGGCCATGGAGCTTAAACATGACTAACTGTAATCTCCTTCATCAATTGTCACAATTGCGTATCCTGATGGAGCCAAAATTATCTCTTGATCGGGACTGTCAACACCCGACCGAACTTCAAGGCACAAGACACCGTGAATCCGATCTTCCATCACTGCCACAGAGAACACCAGAGGAGCGATACATGTTTGGATTTCTCCTACAGCGTTCTGGACTCAATAAGCGGCAGCTTCGGATTTTAGGGGACGCAGGTCAATGGCAATTGGCCTATGAGTTAGGTTTCCGTTATCTAGAAGAGCTAGACAACGGCTCCTCAACGATTTCATCTAGTTGAGTGTCCATATAGAAATAATAGTAACATTTCATGAAAATTTTGTGAATATATTGAGATGCGTTAACCTATTTTTTTTGAGAGTCTTTTGTTTACAGATCCGGAATTCAAAGTGCATGGTGAAAAGAAGCCCTAAGAGGGATAACATCATCGGAAGAAGTAAGGGCCTGACGTACGACTTTGCCATAACGCCCACTGAAGCCCTGATCGTGCAGTTTTGTTGTGAATCTGATTATGTGTTTGTGTTGATTATTGTTTATTGATTATCATGTAACTCAATCCCAGGACAGCGAATTTTATGTTTGTTTGTTTGTTTGTTTGTTTGTTTGACAACTCATGACAAAGCTCTAGATCACTAGAATGATAAGTGTATAGCATAATTTAGCTATGCCTTCAGCAAGGAGGGATGTCACAACCCAAAGTTATGATTTTTGTTTTGTGTGTGCTTCGGCACTGCTAAATTATTTTCCCGCCAAACTTGTAGCTTTCTTTGCAGGGTGCATTTCTTTTTGCATCTAAGAAATGCTCGGTGCAAAGAGTTCCCGCCATTTGTATTGAAATTTGAGCCACATTATTGGTTCATATTAAATTATCCATACGTGGCGGCTAGCGATTGGCTTGCTAGCCATATAAAGAGCTTGGGTGGTTTCCGCCCAAGTTGGAGTTCGGAGTTAGAGAGAGAGAGAAAAACCTTCGCCTTGCGTGAAGATCTGTAAGCGCTGCGGATCCTTACGAACCCAACGCATTTCTTAAAAGGCAACAGGGGCCTGATCAGCCTCTGGCCTCTCCCCATCACCGATAGATTCCTAGACGTATCCCTCCCTGCGCGCAAAAAAGACGGACCCACGGAGCTTCAACAACTCCGTGGGAGAGAGCGAACTTGTCGTAGTCTTCAAACGAGGATTTAAGCGGAGCTGTGCCTGGAAAACTGTCCAGCCTACACCGCGACCTTCTTCGGTGTAAGTAAACAATCTTTAAATCAACCACTAAGCGTCCGTAACTAATTCTAGCTCGCCACCGGTTTTCTCCGACCCCGTGTGCCCAGGCTGCTGGCCACAGCCCGCGTGCGCAAAAGGGCCATGGATCGCTCCCGGCCTGCACACAGAGGAGAGCCACACACATGATCAGAGGTCAGAAAAACAGACCTTATGATGAGAGGCTGAGAGCCATGGTGCTATTCAGCCTGGAAAAGCTCAGGCTCAGGGGTGATCTGGTGGCCACCTATAAGTTTATCAGGGGTGCTCATCAGGATCTGGGGGAACGTCTGTTCACCAAAGCACCCCAAGGGATGACAAGAATGAACAGTCACAAACTTCGCCGCAACCGATTCAGGCTGGACATAAGAAAGAACTTCTTCACTGTCCAAGCCCCCAAGGTGTAGAATAGACTGGTGCCAGAGGCGATTCAAGCATCCACTTTGAATGCCTTCAAGACACATTTGGATGCTTATGTTGCAGGGATCCTATGATCCCTGCTGACTTCTTTCCCCTGGGCAGGGGGCTGGACTCGATGATCCTCCGGGGTCCCTTCCATCCCTAATGTCTATGAAATGTGTATGAAATTAAATGAGTTCAAAATAATCTGAGGGGCTGTGAAGTAGGAGATTCATTACCAGGAGCAGCTAACGGACAGCAGAATTGCTGAACAAAGTATAGGTGGGACATCAAGACCATTGAAAAGAAGAGAGGGTTGTTAACACCTATGGAATAAAGAGTTTAGAAGGGATCAAGTAGATTATATGGCACCAGGAAGGTACTGAGCAAATTGACCCCCTCAGCCCTGCCTGACTAGAAATGCTGCTGCCACTGCCAGGCAGTTGGTTTTAATCTTTGAGTGAGCCAGGAATCAAAGTGGAGGACAAGTGCACCAGTGCACACGCTGCCCCAGATTTCCCCTGCCAGGCAGTAAAAGTGATAACTTTTTCACGTTTTTGTTATCATATTAAGGGCAGTTATGATATTCAGGGCAGTAAAAAAATTATGAACTGCAGGGGATAGAGGAAGGGATAAAAGAGCGAATTACATATTCCACTCTGAAATGAACGAATGCCATTTGGGTTATATATCAAAGGAACTGTTCCCTAATAATCAGTTAAGAAAGTTTATCAGAATGTGATTCCATACTCTTTCTCAAATTGTATATACAAATACTTATACCTCAGGTTTTTATTTTTTTTCAGTGATCAGCATGTGTACGTGATTCTCTTTAGTGTGATGACTTTACAGCAATTTTACAAAAGGCATTACAGTACTTATTTTTTATTTAAGATACCATTTATTTGTCAATTCTCAAAAAAGCCTGCAACTCATTCTTTCCAGTTAAGAGAACTTAATTCCTTCTATTGAATTAAATGCTTGAGGTAGGAAAAGTTTGCCTAATTTATTTATAAAGGTTTAATAAAAGCTATTCGATTCATAATGAACTTTTGTGAAAAAAGTAAGTTTGGCATGTCATGGCCATGGTGGTCCAGGAAATGAGTGAGAAGTAAATTATTTTTTGTAGTATCTCCTATTAGACCAATTACTGGTATATACTGTAGCTGGGAAACATGCTGAACAATCTTTTGGGCATAACATTCCCTAGTGAGCATAACTGGGCCAATAAAAAAAATATCACCAAAATCATCTTTGTGAATAAAAGATGGAAATAGAATTTTTTATCAGTATATATATGACTGTTGTATACATGAAAGTCATTGCAAATTCTGAAGTTTAGATTTCTGAACTTCCGACTGCTGTTTGTTCATCTGAAAGTTGTAGTGGATATTTATTATTTACTAGTTCCTGGTTTCATCTATTTTAGTTATATAACAGGAGAGAAAGTACTTGAAATTCAGCTGATCAAACACTCATTTGGATAATGAAACACTCATTTGGATAATGAAGATGGAATAGATTATACAAATACACCCAAAAATGCAAGCCACAAAATTATTCAAACTCTTAGGTGCAATTATGAGGTACAAATAACATCTTTGGTAGACAGCAGAAAATATGTTTTCAAAGTACATTTAGTGAAAATAATTTAGTTTTATTTCCAGATGTCCAGACTAAGGAAGACATGGCAGTTTAATGGTTATATCAGTCATTATGGTACTACTCTTCATAACTTCTCTTCTGAAAAATAATGTGTAAGTGCTAAGATCTGCAGTAATACCCGCTGTTCTTTTTTATAATGATTTTTATTACCGAACCAAACTATAGTAGTGTGCAAATTATATAACATAACACTAAAACAAAAACAAAAGGAATAAGAGACTGTTATGGCTTACAGCTGACCCAACTTAAACCACTAAGTGATGGTGTCAGGATAGAAGAAGCCAGAGGAGAAAATTGGAACAGCACAGAGAAGCCCCAGTCTTGACTATCTTTCCTCTGGCATCAGTGAGATAAAGGCATAAAGTCATCTGTATCACCTGTATCGACCATTGCACTGGGAGGATCTTCCTGGTACATGACACTAACTCAATAGCCAATGCATATCCTTGTTATAGTGCAAAGTCAGTATAGGCCAGTGAAGACTTTGCATAGAACTCTTCTGTGGAATCACTGGGTGTGTCTACACCTGCAATTAATGCAAAGCAATAAACATCAGAACAGCTTGAACCAGAGTACACTGCTCCCAGGCACAGCATCTACACATGTGCCTGAGAGAGCAGCAATTTGAGCTGGGGCAGAGCGCTCCCCAACCCTCTGTGCTGGCTGGCTTGATCAGGCACAATTTACAACTGTAGTCAGTCTACACATGGTTTCAGTGCAGTAAATTACTCCACTATAAGATAGTACTGTCCCCAACAGTACTATCTTACAGTAGAATTAATTAGTTTACTACTCCCTAATACCAGCACATGTAGAGATGATGCTTTACTGCTGAGCTAATTAGTCCACCCCTCAGTAAAGCGCATGTCTAGATGCACCCACTATAGACCTCAACCTGGTTCAAACCAATCTACTAATATGAAATCACCACTACTATTTAAGAAAAATTAATTGACAGTAGTTAGACTGTTGCCCTGTGGGGTCAGGCCAACTCTCAATATTGCGCTGTTAGACTCGAGGGTGTGACAATTGCACATATATAAACACACAGAGCAATTAGGTGCACACACACACCCCCCCCCCCCACCAGCTCAGGCACATGCATGGTTTGTTTATACACATTCAAACCAGCCTAGGCACATGCATACCTATCACCAATTTAAGCATATCAAGCACATACACTATACACCCCAAAAGTTAGACACAGATCACTAATTTGTATATCATGCACACAATGCCATGTCCACACACACAGGTAAATTCCTAACTTGGATGGTTCAGTGTGTGTGTGTGTGTGTGTGTGTGTGTGTGCACGCGCGCACACGCTTGGGCTACCTGGGATACTTGGGGGAAGGTTCAGGTGAGTGAGAGTTGCCGGAACTGGGATGAGAACCGATAGACTACAGGGAAGCTGGCTGAGGAACTAAGGCTTGGGTTTACTTAAGGTAGACTGGGGATGAAAACAGGCAAACAGCTGAGATATTGGGGGGGGGGGGAGCAGATAAGTGGTGGCAAGGAGGAGACAGCCAGGAAAGAAACTGAGGCAGAAACCTGGTTGCTCAGGGGAAAAGGAAAAAGGCAGTGGGGATAAGACAGTTGCAAAGAAACGGGGTTTGGAGGCAGAGAAGAGCTCAAGACAGGTGTTGGAAGTGGCAGAGAGCCAGAAGCAGGAGAGGGAGAAATGAGACAGAAGTTAGAGAGGCAAGGAGCAGAGATTGGAACAGGGCCAAACCATAGTAAAGCAAAACCCAATTTAAGGGTCCAAATAACAGTTTTATTTCTCTCTCTGTCTCTCTCTCTGTGGAAGGGCTGGAGTCCAGGTAGGGAAGAGAAGCAGAGTCCAAGTTCTTGGTTGAAGGGTGGGTGGGGGGTGATAGCTACTACAATCCAGGCTGGAAAGGGGTCCTTATCCAGTAGCTGTTGTCCAGAAAGGGGTCACCAGCAGGGGTTCTGGGTGGATAGGTGGTGTGGCATGGTGCTGGTCCAGATGGAGAGGGCATCCCACTAGGTCTGTCTTCACTGCCCCTTTTTATAAGAGTAGACCTTGTGTGACCCTAGTGACAAGAGGTATGCCCAGGCAAGGTTCAGCCCCTAGTGTACTGAGCATGTGTGCTCCATGCAGGGATGTGCAGTTTTGGGTGTACCCCACCATTACAGACAATGGTAGAGTTGCTGGTTCTGCAGGGACTTTTGTCTTTCAAATGCTGGGTTCTTGTCTCTGTTCCTGGGTGAGGTCTGTGGTTCCTGGATGAATCAATGCGAGGTGATGGCCTGGTCATTACAGGCCATTCAGTAGAGGCCTGCTACCATGGTATTTCAATCATCCCCAATCACTCTTATTCATCCGGGAACCAATTTACATGGGAGGGATACGTGAATCATACAGTTGCAACACAGGGGACACCCGGGCAGAGGACACAAGATGGAGACTTGACATTACTTTGGTTCACTTACAAACACAGGTCTAAACCATACAATATCATATGAAACAATAAAAATCAATACAAAAATGATAATAATACAATATACAACAGTCAGAATCAATACAAACCTAATAATAATACAATATAAAACAGTGGATATCCAAAACCAAAAACTTGCTACCAAAATAAAAATGGTTAAAGCTTATCCTAAGTCTGAGCTCGCTTATGCTTGTCTATAGGGAATAGAGAGGGAGAGAAAAAGTCAGAAATGGTTAACAAAGCAGTTAAATGTATGTTTAGTCCTATCCCTATTCCCTTAAATAAAAGTTTAAGTTAACGCGCATGCTTTTTTGAGTAGCCAAGTAACGTCTCGCTCTCAGCTGGAGGGGGCACTAACTGCATTACCGGCCAGCAGGGAAAAAACATGTCCCTGCTCAGCTCATTCCCCTGCCAGGACAAACTTGGAGGTATGGGATTAGGGCTATGGGGAAGGAGGAGGCCCCAGGTCCTGGGCATGACCACTAAAACTGCACCCTACCAGGGTAGGGAGGCCTGGTGGGACTGCTGGCGATGCAGCAGCCCCGTAAGTGCCAGAACCAACAATCCTCCAGTGAAAGGCGGGGAGGAGGTGCCATAACCTCTAGCTAACACATGCAAGCACAGAGTCCTGGCTGGGGAACGCCCAGACCTGTCACATCTTTGACAGGGCTGACGCTTGCTGGTTGCAGTACAGTTGTGATGCTCCCAGTGAGCTCAGCTTAGCTGCCCAGGATGCTAGCTTTAGGTTTGAAAACCCCTTTGTCAGGCTGAGGAAGTACCTGCAGTTGGTTCTGGATGGAAGGAATAGTAAAGAAGCCAGAGGCTGGCCTGGCCCGCAACACAGGCAAGAAAGCCAGTCAGTGAAAATGGAAGTGGAGGCATCAGGGGGTGAGGGACAGGCTGGGGTGGGAGGGGGGGTGGTGATGAGGTTAGGTGCTTGTTTGAGTGTACAAACCACTTTTCAAAGCTGGGCCTGTGAAGTGCACTTGATCAGCCTCCTAGGTAGTAGGTACAGAAACTCATCTACTCAATATACACAGTGGAGTTCTGACACACTGCGACTGGCCAAATATCTGATGCCCCAGGCACCTCTGCACTTTTACTTGTGCTGCTACATCCCCCTTTCCCCCCCTCCCCACTCCCCCAGCCTGTCCCTCACCCCCTGATGCCTCCATTTCCATTTTTACTGACTGGCTTTCTTGCCTGCGTTGCATGCCAGGCCATTCTCTGGCTTCTTTACATTCCTTCTATGCAGGACCAACTGCAGGTACTTCCTCAGCCTGACAAAGGGGTTTTCAACCCTAAAGCTTCCAAAGATTAAAAAAAAAAAAAATTGTAAGTACTCAATTTTTTTTCATATTACACACATAGACACAAAAACACAAGATAAGCCATCACACACCATGAATAACATCATATGTCCAACACAACACAACGTATTTACTTATTGCTGTCAATTCCTTTATAAAACGACAGGCTCTGTGACCATTCTGTTTGGGTACCTTTGATGCTGCTGCTGATGCTACTGGTGTTCAGCCAGCTAAGTTATTGTACCTGTTGTCATGTAAAGCAGAGGACCGGGCATAAGGCTGTAGGGGAGGAAGCGGCCTCAGTGGGGCACCCTGCCATATTGTGCAGAGGCCCCAGTGCCAGAAAGGGTGCACCTTAACACGCATACACAGTGTCACCCACCCACATCATGAGTTTTGCCTGTCAGCAGTTTGAGGTGCAGGGCCCCAAATGACAGACTCCCCCAGTAAGACACACACAGCTGGCAGGCAGTCTTCGCAGCCTGGCAGGGCCCAGCACTACTCAGGCCTGCTCTAGGACACACACAGCTGGCAGACAGGCTTCGTGGCCTCACAGGGCCCAGCACTCACTCAGGCCTGCTCTAGGACACACACACACACACACACACACACACACACACACACACAGAGCTGGCAGGCATTGTGGCCTCGATAAGAGCTACCACCCCTGCAGTTTTCAGCCCGCTGTGCCTTAACATACACAGGGTTATTTGTGTCACGAGTTTTGCCTGTCAGCAGCTTGGGATGCAGTTCCCCCCCCAACCCCTGCACCAATCTTCTTGAAACTTGGCAGGCTTTGTGGCCTCAGCAAGAGCTACCACCCCTGCAGTTTTGACCCCCCCATGTTGTAACACATAGACATGACAGGAGCTTTGCTTTCAAGCATTTGGGGTGCAGTTCCCCCCTAACCCCTGCACTGATCTTCTTGAAACTTGGCAGGCTTCATGCTCCTAGCAGAGGCTACCATCCTTGCAAGTTTCATCCAAATCATACAAAACACAAAGTTATAGATCTTCCATTGACTCCCCATTATACCCTATGGCCAGATCTCCAAGGCGGCTCCGAAGCTTGGGAGCTGCTTTGGCCAGATCGAGGCAGAAATCACGGCCATCCAAAGCAGCTGGATCCGAAGCCAGATCAGATCGCTGCTGACTCACACAGCGCTAATACTTAGTATACCAAGCTTCTACTTCCATTGTTATCTCCCCTGTTATTAATTTCTAACATATCTGTCTTTAGAATTAAGGTGCTGCTTCTGAAGACCTGAATTCATATCCTGATTGGTCCCTTGGGTGACTCCATCAGGAGTATCAGTGCTTGAAAATTAAGGAAGGGATAGATGCCTAGGCTCCTTAAGCAATGAATGGGGAAAGAAAAGCCAGGTATAGACAATACACTTTTAACAGTATAAGTTATCAGAAACTGGTCTAAACCCATAATAGAATGGAAGTTTGGCACACAGACTGGTTTAAAAATGGCATAACCTGGTCTAAGATTCCCCTCCCACCCCCAATCTAAACTATGCTGATTACAGAAAACCACATAACTTAGATCAAATCCTCCTTGGCCTTTTTGAATGTTTGTACATAGCCTAAGTCCATATTGTACATTATATTATATTTATATACATTGAATGCTTTTATATAACATTGACTCATTGTTTTAGTGTGAGCAGAAACCAGATCCTTGAGGTTATTGTACATAGCTCATCAACAGCTGACTGTCACCTGTACCGTTTTGATTTGTCACTTTGAGGTATGGTGCTATAAACATCACAAAACTGCTCTTCTAAGATATTCACAAAAGAGGCTCATAGTTGAATAAGGCTATTATGAAAAAAAAAGTTACATACAGTGAGAGAAACCTGATAGCTTATGTAGAAAGCTAAGAATTTAAGAGGTTTAAATTAGATACCACTACTTTAGAGAAGTTTGAAAAAAACCTATAGAAGTTGATTTGTTCATATATTGCACATACTTCTCTGGCTATGCTCTGTCACTTAATGTATTCACATTGTCACAGCGGGGTCCTTCAGGAGGACTGTGATCTCCTTACGGCCCCCTCACCGTGCCAAGTCGGCCCAAGGGCACCCTCAAATTCTCACCCGCCACGTCTTTGATGGTTAGATAAAGTTGGGAGGCTGCCTTACGACTCCCTGGGCACGGTTAGCTGGGACCTCTGTCCCCGTGTGTTCCCGGACCCCCAGGGGGTCTCCCGGTATGATAGGTGCTCCCCAGGCACCCTAGCCTTATGGGCTACGCGTGGCTCCTACCAACCCCTAATACCACGCCCCAAGCCTCGCAGATGTACTGGACATTGGTCCGTCAGAATACACGCCCGCTCTCCCGGGCCTCCTCTATGATCTAGCCCCCTTCGGGCTCTCTCCTCAGGCTCACCACACTGCTATCCCCTCTCCTCAGGGACAACCGCAGCACCACACCCTCGTCACTCTCTCCCCGGGTCTAAATTCCTTTCTCTAAAACAACCTGGCCCGCTACGGGACTTCCGGCCGAGCTTCCGGTCCCTTAGGCCCACCGCATGGCTACCCTCTCTGACCCAGGCTCACCGCACTGCTATCCCCTCTCCTCAGGGACAACCGCAGCACCTTGCCTTTCTCCTGGGGTGTTGTACCACTAACCCCTTCCGTCAGGGTCCACCGCAGCACCTTACCCTGTCTGAGGTCTACTGCCGTACTAGCCTATGACAGGGCTTGCTACGCCCATCCCGGGCTTCTCAATAAGGCGCTCCCCCCTCTTCAGGGCTCGCCGTGCCCACCTTGGGCTTCTCAATAGTCCCCCCTTTTCTCTGGGACTCGTTGGACCCACACTGGGCTCCTCTAAAGGAGCCCTTTCTGGGGCTCACCACTTCCCATGCTAGTGCTTCCTAGCAGTGCCCCCTTCTGGGGCTTGTCATGCCCGCACTGGGGCTTCTCCAAAATGCCCCACTCCGGGGCTGGGGTCTACACACCCCGCAAGTTGCGCCCTTCTCAGGCGCTGGGGCCCCCACCCCTCTGGGGGTCCCTATGAGGCCTCCTCCAAACCCTTATAGCCTCAACCTAGCCACTGGTGTAATATTAAAGCCAAACATAAACTTGAGCCTCCTGGCTATAACTCAAACCTAAGGCACTGGGCCATAACAACATAAGCCTCCTGGCTGCAATTCAACATCACCGCTCCAGCCTCTGGAGCTCTCGCAAGCTATACTTGCTGTTAGGCTTCACCACACATCCTAAGTGCCAGAACTCCTACCCCTCTGGCTGCTGGCAGGGAACTGCTAGCCTGGCCTCAGCCCTGGGCTTTATAAGGGCCAGGCCCTGCCTCCTACAGGCAGCTGACTCTCCTTAGTTGCCCCCGCAACCCGCAGCTGTGCTCGTTAATGTCCTGCCAGGGCTCTCTCCCTGGCAGTTTCTCCTCTCTAGGAGCAGAGCACCGAGGTGCCCTGCGACACACGTGAAAACCCTCAAGATTTTGTTTTCATAGACATGCTCTTAGAAGAAATGAAGCAATCAATGCTGCACATACAGGGCCTGAGGATGTGTTATTTTATGAAACTTCAGGTGTGCTTTCCTTTTCTTTTTCCTATTTCTTGTCTTCATTTTTCTACCTATAGGTATTGTATTCTCCTCCAATTTCTATTTCCGCCTGTTTCTCTAAAGGTAGTCCATTCAATTTCCCAATCCCTTTTCTCCAGTTCTCTCCCTTTCTTTGTATCTACATAGCTGCAATACATTTTGCTGTCTCTTCTCCTCTATGTTTCATGTGTTTCCCTAACCTATCACCATCATACTCCTTCAGGGCTGAGAAAAATAGATTTAAAAAAAGATTTATTTTATTTACATTAAAGATGGTTCCTTTGAAATTCAAACCCTTTTTAAATGAAATATAAATCTGATATAAAATACTTTTTATAATGACTTAAATGCTTAAATGAAAAAATTAAATGTTGAATCTGTGTACATGTCTAACGAAAAAATGATGGGGAAAATCTAACATTGGATGTCAAGCTTTATAAATGTGGCATATTTTAAGGGCTTAATTCAGTGAGGGAACTAAGCAGTATTTTTATGGGCTTGATTCTGTGAGAAAACCAAGGGCTGTCATACAGGTAACAGAAGACTAGCAAAGTCATCATGGGCCTTGGGACCTAGCTTCTGGCTCCAGGAGATAATATCATGTTGGTTAGGATTAAACCATGTAGCATCAGCTACCATCCTAATGCAGTTGTTTGAAACAAATCCTGAGCAAAAACTTGAAAGTATCTAGTAAATAAGCAATGGGTCTCTCACAACATTCTAACAGACTAAAAGTGTTAGATTACCAAGAACTAGAAATGATTAAGATGCATGACAGCTTAAATAAAAGTATACAGCTTTCATGTACCCTTTTGAGTAGCCCAAGACATACCACATCTAATCTAAGAGATTTTATTACTTGTAATCTACATGTTTTAAAGTTTACATCAGCCAAAGTGGATGCAGCATTTTTTAGGAAACAACTAATATTGTTTCATAGTAGTAAAAACAGGATTTGTGCCCTGGACAAACCCTGTTGGAGAGCAGGGAAGAAGGGGATGCAGTGCCAAGAGTGGAGGTGGGGCACAGTTTCAAGTTTTTCACTGATAAAAGGCAATAATATTGATCTAATAGACTAATATTTCTGGACAACATTTGGATTGGTACTGCCTGATACCTCAGTTGGTAAACTAGAAAAATAAAACAATCAATGTAGGAAAGATGTGGTAGATTAAAAGCCAGTTAAATGATGAGCTTCAAAATGTAACTATACATGGAGAATTATCAAGCAGCTATATTTCTAGTGCATACCTTTCACCCTCCCTCTCCTCTCCCCAAAACTTGTTCTTGGCTTTGCTTTATAATATATTTTTTTAATTACCTGCAGAAAAAAACCCAAAAATCACTCACTGAGTTTGCAGATGACACAAATATAGAGAAGAATCGGTCACTGATTCAAAGCAATCTGAACTGCTCTGAGCAAAGGCAAGCACGAGAGCTTAAAGAATGCCAGGTGCAAGGTCATATTTCCAGGAAAAAGGAATAAGGCCATACTTACTGAAGTTCTACCCACTATTGCTACCAGAGATTCTTTCTGGGTTCAAGTAATCCCAGGACCTTTTTATAAGGAAAATCAACACTTCAAAGGAAGCTATATGAATCAAGAGCCCCACCCCCAACTCCTTCTCCTCCTGAATTCCTGGTCCCACCAGTGGCCCAGTGGGCTGGAGAAAATGGCTCTGCAGGTTGGAACCAGCCTGTGAGAATTATGTTTGACACCCCAGTGTCAAATATATTAGCATGTTAAAGAAGTTAAATTAACATCTAAATTGTTTAAAACTAAAGGTGTGTGTGTGTATGTGTGCCTAGTATATGGCATGTACTAGGACTAATCATGTGATTGCTGTAAGCACCTATTATTCCGCTCAGGGAAACAGAAAATTTTGCCATTTACTTGTTCATAAAAATGATTCTTCAACTGGCATTTACATTTCATTAAATGACACTTAGTGACTGTGACTGTCTAAGCTCTCATCACAGCTCAACTTTTTTTTATTAATAATTAGTTAGTACATATCAATTAATTTGTCAAAAACATTATTTTCCCCCTCTCTTGACCCTTTTTGCATAACAGTTTGCCTGCATGATTTTTTTCCTTTTCCCCTTCTGTTAAGCATTTTTTCTTTAAAATGTGATAGGCAAAGTATATAGTGGGAAAGAAAGCATAGTTATTCTGTTGTGTTTTGCTAAACTTTTTAATGCCACAGTGAATAGAACAAATTCATAATTAAGCAGTAAATGATGATTGACTTTGCATGGTTTCAAATTCAACTGCCTAAAGCATTAAGATAGTTATATACTTTGTATGTATACCATCAATTAGCATACAGAAGTCAAAAATGGCAGTTTTCACATCGCAGCATGAGAGATAAGGCAGTAAATGATAGAGATACTAAGGAAATAACTAAAACTTAAAATGACTAAAACTAATTTTATACCATGAAGGCAGCCATGCCCTCAACACAGAACCTTTATTTGCTTCAGCAGAGAAGTATCTTTAAAATTTTAAAAAGTGTTTTTTAGCCTGTGATCTGTGGACCCCTAGGAAACCACAGACTAGGTCTAAGAGGTCCATGAAAGATGACTATGATCATTCAAAAGTATCTGAATACCTACACTTACAATTCAAAGGGGTCCACACCTCCATTCAAAATTTCCGAAGCAGTCTGCACCTTCCTTTGAAATTTTTAAGGGGCCCGCAAATGAAAAAAGGTTGAAAACCACTGTTTAAATCACAGAGAGTTATTCAGGATTCATAAGCTCTTTTCCATAAAGATTATAAAGTTCCTCATACCTAATATTAGGGTTTAAAGAAACTCTAAGGGCCAGATCTTATTCAATCTGTTAGTCTAAGTTGATTTAGATGCCTAAGCATGACCAAGTTCCATGAGTGATCCTATGTAAAACCATTAATGCAAAAGGTGTGTGGGCTCTTGTTCTAACAGCTTTTTGTGACTTCATTTTAAGGCTAAGATGGTGCAAAATAGATGCTCTACAAAATAGATGTTTTACTGTTTTTTTCATAGAACTTAAGTAGGGTGGAATAGGCTCACTTTACAAGCCAATGAGAGATCTGGCTCTAACTCTTCTTCTAGGAAATAGAAGATAATAAGAATATATGTCTAAAGTGTAGATTTTTAAGATCATAGATAAGGCTCTTAACCTCCAAGGAGTCTTACAGTAACTACAGCCTATCAAAATTACCCACACATGTGGGGAAAGGAAACCACAAGACAAAGCATATTTCTTGAACAAAACTATCTCTATTAAGTGTACATAGCTTCCTTACATTTTTCTAAGATGTGTTAACTACATACTGCCATACTGATGGCATATACTACACTGTGTAATTGTAAGATTATGTAAATTATACTGTGAGCTTTCTCCTTGAGAAGCATGCTAGAATTTCAGAGGTTTACAGTTAAAATAGCATCCACCTGGCAATAACTGATAAGTTCAAGGGTTCAGGGAGGAAGTTTCATTTGCCAACTAAAAACACTTTCGCTTACAGGAAAGCAGTACAATGAGAGAAGACTGTCTTCAGTGAGCTGATCACCTCAACTACTACTGAATGCAATGATGCCTTTGAATGAATGAATGAATGAATGAATGAATGAATGAATGAATGAATGAATGCCTTTGAGGAAATGTTTTCAAAGAGGCAATCAAGGCATGCTTATACTTCTCAGTTACCACACCAGACAGTAGCATGCTAAATCATGCTGCACTGTTCATATACACTGACCCAAGAACCAGAAGTCATGTAGTTACATTTGTCAAGCTAATTCATTCTGCTTAGAGGCACAGATGATTAGCCATCTGCCATACCATGCTGGAGTGGCTGCACTGGTTCAGGTAGTGCATGCTTGGCATCTTTAGGCTAGCACTTTCTGGTATAGTAATTGAAAGTTATACCCATGGTCTCTAAAGTTTTAAAGCACAGGAGTAGTATTAATTTACTGGGATCTGAGGCCACTCTACTCCTTACTGCAAGTAATTACTAGGTCTGTGTGAAGCTTCGGTCCCAAATTTAATTTGGTGGAGATTTGGCCCAATTTGGTGGCCAAATCTCCAAATCCAAATCAAATCAGGAGGCCCTTTAATCTCTCCAAATTGAATTGGAACCCTCTGAATCAATTCAGAAAGATTCAGCGATACAGACACAGCTTTAAATGTTTTTTCTATGTACCTCTAGGTACCAGGCAGCTCGCGAATGCTGAGATGCTGGGGCAGACAGAGCATCCCACAGGAGTGCAGGGGGGATCCCCAGTGTGCTCAGCAGCAGACCCAGAAGTGGACCAGAAGCACTTTCAGTCTAATTCCAGGTCCACCAGGGAGCATGCAGGGGGCCCCCCACACTCCTCCAGCTCGGCAACTTGTGCCTCCTGGGTCTGGGGGGGTACTCAGGGTCCCCCATGGCTCATCACCAAGCTGGGTAAGCAAGGCGGGGTGGGCCCAGCGCATTTCCCAGTGGACCCAGAAGGGGAATGGAAGTAGTTCCAGTCCACTTCTGGGTTTACCCCCGAGCAGGCAGAGGGCCCCCCTCCACCCCCCCACCCCTCCCCACCCCGTGCTCCTGTTGGATGTTTCATCAGCCCCGCCATTGCAGTGCTCACAAGCTGCACCTGCTACCTTAAGGTACGTAGAAAAAAAAACATTTAAAGCTGTGTCTATGGCCAAATCGCTGATTTTCTGAATCAGCATCGAATCTTCAGATTCAGATTTGGCTGAATCGAACCAGGGGCAGTGATCTGAATCGACAAATCAAATCGCTGTCCCCGATTTGGGCCAAATCCGAATCCAAATTTAATATGGCCCATTTCACACACCCCTAGTATTTACACATGATGCATGATATGACATGACATGGCATACCTTTCTAAGATTATTGATAAAGCTCTTACTTCAAGTAGTCTTACAGTAACTACAGCCTATCAACCCAAGCTTATTCACCTTAGCTTTCTTTACTGTCTACATGTAGACCAAACCTTAGTTTATTAGTACCTAAGATCAGAATCGAGAAAGAACTAAATCAATTGGTTAAGGGGACTGGGAACATGATAAACCATGAGGAAATTGCTTTTAAATTATACTCTATGTTTTTTTCCTTTCTATTTTTTCACACTTGCTAATGACCTAAATGATTGAATAGAAAGTACTGATTTGTGTTTCTTTACTCTGCCAACATAATAAATGTTCTCAGGGGTTTTGGGGGTTTTTTTTAAATCTTTAACAATAGAAAAGCAGATGGTGTGAGCTATTCTTTCATATCCTATGGATTATCAGAATTCTCAAAATGATATGTACATTAACCTTAGAATAATATCTCAACAAGAAGGGGAAAAAAGAAAACTGGGCAGCTGTGCATATATTTTCAATATGGCATGATAGCCACAAGAGTTTGCCTTCAAGAACGTCACGTCACTTTGTTTTCTTTATGTGATCCTATAGCCATTTGCTACCATACTTATTGCCCTTCTCCACTCCCCTTAAAAGTTCTAATTTATGAAGTATAGCTGAACCTAAAATCAGGATGGAAGTCTCATGATCTTTTGAGCCCTGATTCCTTGTAAAATCCCTTTCAGTGGTGTATTGGGCAGATAAATACAAAAGTGACCATCAAATACTCATTCTGTGCAATTAGGAAGGAGCACACATTTTGGAAACTCCACCAAAAGAACCTTTAATGGCCCATGCAATACTTCAAAGTGCTTTCATGATACCTTTCCCTACCAGTCAGGAGCTCCCCTTGTTCTGTGAAAGTTTCACTTTTTTGTGGCTTGGGTTTTATAGATATTCAACAGAACATGTTCCTCACAGAACAGCACAAATCATATAAACTTTCAGAGCACAGCATTCAGCCCAAGTCTAGAATAACACCTACATTTACACCTGTAGAACAGTAATGAAACACTGTTCTTCCACTGTACACCTAAAGGGAAAAATACTATTAGTGTATTACCAGCATATACATTCAATCTGCTCAAACAAGTTTCAACACCAAGTATTTACAAAGCATGTCATAATAACAATTCTTGTTTTGTGCAATTGGGATGATGATGTTTTTTCAAACTATAGACCTTTAAGGATATCCTTTCCATGTTTTAGAGACTTAAGTATCCACCTTCCTTTATTCAGACTCACTTCTTTATCATATAAAACCTTTCTTTAAGATAGTGGTTAAGATGGCAAAGATAACCAACTTTCTCCTGATAAGGACACGGAAAATAAGTTCCTTTATTTGAGTCCTTGCTTGTGTACCTGCAAGGAATTCAATTTAGATCCATATTTGCAAAAATTTAGTCTTCAGGGACAGAAGGATGTGGCATAAAATGAATTCCCTCTTATATCCAAACTGCAGCAGAACCTACATACAAGTTTACTTAGTGAGATGCTATTAAAAAACAACCCTTATTTCATAACCTCCTACCCAATTCCCATTTAGAATGTGAAGTCAATCAAAGCAACATGAAGAGATTAAAACAGTCAAGTGTCTATCATGTTTTAAAAAAGGATGACTTAGCTGTAGAATCATTAACAGAGTCTTAGACAGGCAGGCTGAAATCCGGCAATTCTTTTTACCAAAAGTGGAAAGAGACCAAGTAGAAGACTTTTTTGGGAAGGGCAGGAGGGAGGAGGGAGGAGGTCGATGCACTTGATACACAAAACTATGCCAAATATAAAACTATACTCAAAACTATAAGAAAATATGAAAGGTTTGAAAGGTTTGGAAGGTTCTATAATTACTATCTTCTGAATATTCAAAATATACTTGCAAGGGTTTCTTAAAGGCTTATTTCATATAGATAGCTAAGCAAGAATAATTTTGTGCATTTTTCCTAGTAGGATCGTGTAAATTTCGTCTCCTTTTATTCATCTTCTTACAATTCTCTATCCAAAGACACTGTGATAAAACCTCCTTCCAATACATATATATCCTAAAGATTGGATTAGCCAATGTATACATTAAATATTCTGAATTTGCTTCATTAGAAAGACCTGTGGAAAATAGACCTTGTATTGTGCCATAAATCAACATTTGATTCTGGTTCTCCTGAATCATGCTGAGGTGTAAAATTTCACAGTCACAAGGCTTCCGCTGAAAATGAAGTTATATATGATTGCTGGGTTCTGAACTAACTGTAACCATTCATGAAGAAAACGTGTATCATTGTGAACTACTTAGTAAAAAGATCTGTTAAAATAAATTAAAAGGAAACTCCCCAGGTGACCAAGGAACCAGCGAACAGGGACTGCCAACAGGGGAGCAATTTGTGGGCAGTTTGCAGGCTAGTTCATGGGCAGGAGTACACATCATGTAGGAGGACATGGGAGCTTCTGACAGAGACTTCAAGTAAGTGAATGAGGAGGGGGGCTACTACAGGGTGGGGGGGGAGAGGGAATGACACAGAGTGCAGCCAGGAACCCTGCCCTGCTGCTGCCTCTAGCCCAGAGCTCCTGTGAGATCTTCACCCAGACAGGCCCCTTGAATGGGTTGGCATTGCCCTGTCCCCCTGTCTGCAGGGGTTGCCTGGTAGGACCTCTGAGGCCTGGGGGTAGCGTGGGGGCTGAGGGTTCCCTTGCCTGTCTCCACATGTGCCTGGATTGAGGCTGTGGAGGAACAGGTGAGGGAAATCCAGGCAAAGGTGACCATGCTGCAGGGGATCAGGGCTGTAGAGGATGAGATTGATGGATACTTTCATTCTTTGCAGGACCAGACACCTAGCACAGAGACATCATGGGACAGACCCAGGACAGCTTAATGGAAGACAGTCACCTCCAGAGCTAGACAGTGTGCAGCTGTAATTGCTTCCCAATGCAACTGGGGAACAGATACGAAGCCCTGGCAGCACTGGAGGATGATGCAACACAGGAAGCCGCAGGGAAGACGTATCCACAGAAAACACCAGGCAGGCTGAGTGACAACCAAGCAGCCAGAGGAAGAGATGCCAGGTCATCGTGGTGGGCAACTCCCTCTTGAGAGGCATGGAGGGGGCCTATCTGTCAACCAGATCCCATGGCATGAGAAGTTTGCTGCCTACCCAGAGCCAGGATCTGGGATATCACTGTGAGGATTCCCAACCTCACCCAGCTCTCTGATTAGTATCCCATGGTCCTCATCCACGTAAGCATGCATGATGCGGCCAAGAGTAGTCCAGACCGTGTCATGAGTGACAACAGGGGTCTGGGGTTCAGGCTTAGGAAGTCGGGGGCACAGGTGGTCTTCTCATCCATCCTTCTGGTCAGCGGTCGCCATCAGCATCAGGATGCCTGCATCAGGGAAGTCAACCTGCAGCTCTGGAGTTGGTGCCATCATGTGGGTTTTGGCTTCTATAACCACGATCTACACTTCCATGAGAGAGGCATCCTGGGACAAGGTGGTCTTCATCTCTCTTCTAAAGGTAAAAGTCTGTCCTCTTACAGGTTGGCTGATCTCCTCTGAAGGTCTTTAAACTAGGTTAATTGGGGGACAGGGAAGCAGAGGATAAGGAGAACATAGGACCAGCGAGTCTCACGCAATGCACTGGATCAGCCCAGGTAAGCACTAAGTTAAGCACTAAGGGGCCCAACAGACATCAGAACAGGGGGATACCAAGAGCACCCATCTCTACACTAATGCTAGGAACATAGGGAACAACAGGAGGAACTTGCACTCCTGCTTGCAAGCAACAACTTTGACCTGGTTGGACTAACTGAAACCTGGTTGGTCATGACTGGGCAATAAGCATTGAGAGTTACAGGTTGTACAGACAGGATAGAGTGGGGAAGAAAGGGGGGTGTTGCTCTCGATGTTAAAGAACAACAGACATCCTCTATAATCAAGATGGGATCAGAGGAGGGCCAAACCAAGGTACTGTGGGTCAGAATACAAGGGGGTCAGGGAGAAAGGGACTCAGCAGTGGGGGTCTACTATAGATCACAACACCAGGAGGATGAACTAGACCTGGAATTCTTCAGACAGCTCTCAGAGGCCATACAGTCAAGAGAGACGGTTGTCATAGGTGACCTAAACTACCCTGACATCTGCTGGGAGAAGCAGTCAGCCAAATCTAACCACTCATGTAGATTCTTAACCTGCATAATAGGGACATTGCAGCCATGCATAATAGGGACATTGCTTCTTAATAGGGACATTGCGGTCCTCTTAAAAAGGAAAAAAGATGTGTACACACAGTGGAATCTAGGGGTGGTCCTCCAGGAGGACTATACAACAGTGGCCAGCACTTGTAGGGAAATGATCAGGAAAGCCAAAGTGGTGACAGAGTTTAGGTTAGCTACAGGAGTCAAAGACAATAAGAAGTCCTTGTTTAGATATGTAGGCAGTAGAAGGAAAACAAATAGAAGTGTGGAACCCCTGGTTAACACCTCAAGACAGCTGGCAACTGACATCCAGGAAAAAACTGAATTCTTGAATGACCACTTTGCTTTGGTATTTCACCGGACCAAGGGGAAAGGCAAGTGAGATAAGGCTCATAGGGGACATGCTGGGACTGACAGCCTCCCCACTGTGTATGCTGATTGAGTACAATACCAATTAGAAAAGATAGATATTTATAAGTTAGCAGGACTAGAGGGACTCCATCCAAGAGTGCTGAAGGAGCTGGCTGAGGTCATCGCGGAACCCCTAGCAAAGCTCTTTCAGAATTTGTGGCACACACAGGAAATCCCTGAGAATGAAAGAGGGCCAATATTGTGCCCATCTTCAAGAAGGGGAAAATGGAGGACTCGGGTAATTATGGGCCAATCAGCCTAACCTCCATCCCAGGGCAAATCCTGGAAAAGCTCATTAAAAAATCTATGTGCATTTCACTCACGGATGGTAAGATTCTGAATGACAGCCAGCATGGCTATGTCATGGGTAGGTCTTGTCTTACCAATCTCATCTCCTTCTATGATCAGGTCTCTCGCCACCTGAACATTGGAAATGTGGTAAAAGTTATATACCTAGACTTCCAAAAGGTTTTTGATCTAGTATCCCATGGTATCCTTGTGGGAAAACTGGAAGATTGTGGGCTCAGCTGCTCAACAGTTCAGTGGGTGGGAAATTGGCTACAGGATAGGACCTAGAGAGTTCTCATGAACGGAACTGTGTCATCCTGGTGCAAAGTGGCCAGTGGTGTCCCTCAGGGGTCCATGCTTGGACCGGTGCTTTTCAACATCTTTATCAATGATTTGGATGAGGGAGTGAAAAGCTCACTGGCCAAGTTCACGGATGACACCAAGTTATGGGGCAGTGTGGTCATGTCAGAAGATAGGTTTCAGATACAGGCAGACCTGGACAGGCTCGAGAGTTGGGCAGACTGGAACCAGATGAAGTTTAACACTTCCAAGTGTAAGGTGCTCCATCTGGGGGCAAATAACCCTCAACATACATACAGGCTCAGTGGTGACAGCTTGACTTACATCACAGCTGAAAGGGACCTAGGGGTAATGATTGACTGGTATATGAATATGAGCTGTCAGTGTGAGGCGGTGGTCAGCAGGGCAAACAACACGCTGGCATGCATCAACTGATGCATCTTGTGTAAAACTAAGGAAGTGATACTCCTGCTGTACTCCGCACTGGTGAGACCGCACTTAGAGTACTACATCTAGTTCTGGGTGCCATACTTTCCATAATACATGGAAAAACTTGAGGGGGTCCAGAAAAGAGCCTCCTCTATGACCAGGGACTTGCAAGGCATGCCATACAAGGAAAGGCTGAAGGATCTAGGCCTCTTTAGCCTAAAGAAGAGAAGGTTGAAAGGGGACTTGATAGTGGTTTTCTGCTGTATCAGAGGAGTGCATCAGAAACTCGGTGAACAACTGTTCACTAGGGCAGCCCTGGAGAAGACTAGGACCAATGGATACAAACTCCTGGAGGGCCACTTCAGGCTTAATACCAGGAAAAACTCCTTCACAGTCAGGGTGTCTAGACTGTGGAATAAACTCCCTCCAGAGGTGGTGCAGTCACCACTGGAGGTTTCCAAGAGGAGACTGGCAGTCACCTTGCTGGGGTTTTCTTCCTGCCCAGAGTGTAGGGGGGGGGCTGGATCCAATGATCTGCAAGGTCCCTTCCAGCCCCTAACAATCTATGTGTCAAAGAGGACCTCCACCTAACACAGGAGGTATACAATCCCACTAAGGGAAATGCCTTGATGAACTTGGTGTTAGATACAGGGGATGACCTGGTGGGGAATCTGCAGGTACAAAGTAACCTAGGGGATAGTGACCATCGATTGATTGAATTCACTATCCGGTGAAGGGTGGATAAACTAACCAGCAGGGCTGAAGTGCTAGACTTCAGAAAGCCTAACTTCAGTGTACTCAGGAGATTAGTTAGTGAGGCATTAAAGCTCAAGAGCATTGGTGACATGGGGGTCCAGGAAGGGTGGTCGTTCCTCAAGGGAGCGATCCTATAGGTGCAGGAGACAATCCCACTGTGCATAAAAGGGGGCAAAGGAGCTAAGAAGCCCTCTTGGCTGAACAGGGAAGTCCAGGAAAGCCTAAGGGCAAAGAAAGAGGTATACAGGCTGTGGAAACAGGGGGTAGCTACCAAGGAGGAGTACATATCCCTGGCTTTTACTTGCAGGGAATCAGTTAGGAAGGCCAAAGCAGGATTAGAATTTAGGCTGGTGAAAAAAATTAAGGAGAACAAAAAGTCCTTCTTCAGGTATATAGGGAGCAAAAGGAAGGCGCAGGGTAGCATAGGATTCCTACAGGACAAACTAGGACAACTGGTGACAGAGAGGGGGGACAAAGCTGAGCTCTTCAATGAGTTCTTTGTATTCCTAGACACAAACCAAGACTAATCTCCCAATCTGATCATAGATATACACAGGAAGGACACCAGCCTACCAACTGTTAGCACAGACTTAGTGAAGAGGCACATGGAGGGGATGGATATGTTCAGATCAGCAGGCCTGGATGAGCTTCATTCAAGGGTGCTGAAGGCATTGGCCAGTGTCATAGCAGAGCAACTGGCACAGCTGTTCGAGTACTCATGGTGCACTGGTCAAGTCCCAGAGGACTGGAAAAGGGCCTATGTGGTCCCTATTTACAAGAAGGGGAGGAGGGAGGAACCGGAAATCTATAGGCCAGTTAGTCTCACCTCTATCCTTGGGAGAACTCTGGAAAAAATCATTAAGGATCACATTTGTGGGAGCCCAGCAGGGGAAATAATGCTGAAAGGAGCACGGATTCACTGCAGGTAGATCCTGCCTGACTAACCTTGTTTCTTTTCATGACCAGATCACAAAATGCTTAGACGCAGGAGTTGAGGTAGATGTCATCTACCTAGACTTTAAGAAGGCCTTCGATATAGCATCTCATTCTGTTCTCATAAATAAACTGACAGGCTGTGATGTACATGATTACATGGTCAGTTGGGTGGCAAATTGGTTTAGGGGTCGCACCCAGAGACTGGTGGTGGATGGATCAATATTGACCTGGAAAGATGTGGGAAGTGGAGTCCCATAAAGCTCAGTCCTTTGACTGGTGCTATTCAATGTCTTCATCAGTGACTTGGACGAGGGCATGGATAGCACCCTATCCAAGTTTATAGATGATACCAAATTATGCAGCAAAGTTAACACACCAGAGGGTAAGTGTGGTGGCGAGACACCCCCACAGGCTTTCAAAGGGGCGAGGGCAATCTCTGCGGGTCCCAAACCCCAGAAAGAGACCCCTCACAGGGAGAACATACCTCCTGCTGGCCCATCAGCGCAGGAGCCAGGACCACGGCCGCAGCCATGCGAGCCAGCATTACGCTGGCTGTTTAATCAGCTGTTCCCCATGCGGGGAACAGCTGGACCAATCGCAGCAGCCATACCAGCCACCGCAGGGGAGTTTAAAAGCCCCAACAGAACCCGAGGAGGGGAGGAGCCAGAGGGAGAGAGAGTTGGTGGGTAGCACGCCAGACGTGCTGTGGCTCCTGCGGGGGACAGGAAAGGCACAGCCAGAGCAGCACCGGCGAGCAGGGCAGGGGAAATTGTTGAGCACCCTGCCAGAGGCAGAGCAGGGGAAGTACTTCAGCCCCCTGTAGGAGGCAGAGCAGGGGAAGCAGTGCAGCTCCCTGTGGAAGGCAGACCAGGGGAAGCTTTCAAGCTCCCTGTAAGGGGTAGAGCAGGGGAGGCGTTTGAGCCCCCTGTAGGAGGCTGGGGGAAAAGAGGCGGCTCCACATCCCTCTCCTCCCCAGGAGAATATTTCTTCTGAAGAAAACAGGAAAAAAAAAAGAGAAAAATCAAAGAGATAGAGAAAGAAGGTTGGGGCATCAAGGCCAGAGGGACAAGAGCCGACTGAGCCCACCCAGACATGGGCCTCCCACCCAAAGCAGGCTGCGGGCAAGCCTGCAGGGCCAAAACCACCAGCATACGATCACCTATCTGGCTGGTGAGTGGACAGGGTGTAGGGGAGGCGGAGCCCCATGGAACACCGCGCCAAGCAATCGTGAGTACTGCCGTTGTCAGGAGGCCCTCTCAGGAAGTTCTCCATTGAACCCCCTCTCTTGACAGCTTAACATCAAAGTTGTGGCAAGAAAGTTGAGGGGAGGGGCTACACACCCGACAGGCCATACAACACATAAGACTCCAGTGATCACAGTGGAGAACAGATCCAGGCAGATCTGGACCGGTTGGAACAATGGGTAGAACAAAATAGGATGCAGTTCAACAAAGACAAGTGTACCCAGGCAAAAACAACCACCAACACACTTACAGGTTAGGGGAGGACCTTCTAAGCAGCACAGCAGCAGAAAGGGATCTTGGAGTCATAGCTGACTCCAAGATGAATTTAAGTCATCAATGTGACGAAGTGATCAACAAGGCTAACCTCACTTTATCATGTATTAGCAGACGCATGACAAACAGGTCCAGGGAGATGATGCTTCCCCTCTATGTGGCACAGGTCACGCCGCAGTTTGAGTACTGCATCCAGTTTTGGGTGCCGCACTTCAAGAGGGATGCAGAGAATCTTGAGAGGGTTCAGAGGAGGGCCACTTGTATGATCAGATGCCTGCAGGCCAGGCCCTACAAGAAGAGACTGAGGGACCTAGATCTCTTCAGCCTTTGCAAGAGAAGACTGAGAGGTGATCTTGTGGCTGCCTATAAATGCATCAGGGGAGGGCAGCAGGGAATAGGAGATGCTCTATGTACTAGGGCACCCCCTGGAGAAACTAGGAACAATGGCCACAAATTGACAGAGAGCAGATTTAGGTTGGATATTAGAAATAACTTCTTTATGGTAAGGGTGTCTTCAAAAGGAGACCTAGCTGGGGTTGTCTGACCCCAGCGCCCTTTCCCATCCAGGGCAGGGGGTCAGACTCAATGACCTACTGAGGTCCCTTCCAAGCCTATCATCTATGAATCTATGAATCAATGCACAGGAATGGTCAGAAATGGAATAAAAATTTTATTTTATCCATGGAATAAAATAATGCATATTTTTCAGTCTGAAAATTTCCATGGTGACATCATATAAATTGGTGGTATTTCATTTACATGTAGACTAGCCTCTCTCAGAGTTATGGAAGAAAGTTATAGGGTCCAAAAACAGAAGATGAAAAGAAGTGGCAAAGTGCACGTGATAGAGGCATAAAAATTAATAGTTTTAGGAGGGAAAATCAGGTGAATCCATTTATCTTCTCATGATTAAATAAAACTCCTAACATATAATGGGAGTATGCTATGAAATTGAAACAGCAAACTTAAATCTGATAAAAAAATATATAATTAATGTTGGAATATGCTGTCAAAGTATCACTAAGCCCAGTAACTGAACAGCCTATTTGGATAGAAGAGTGTTCACAACTATGCTAAGCATATAAAACTGATATAAACCCTTATACTTCAGTTATACACCAGGTAACTCATGGGGGAGGGGCAACATGTAATTACATACCAGACAGTTACCATCTTATTCTGAAACAATTTACAGTGACCAGTGTCAGATAAAGGACCATATTCCAGTCCAATATGGTGATTTCTATCTCATTATTTGTTTCTGTATTTTATAAGGGGTGCTGCCGCTTATTGCACTAGGCACATTCCAAGTGTGAGACTGTCCTGTATCTTTTAGAGACAAAGCATAAAACTTGAAGCCCAAAGTGGGGCTTTAAGGCAGGTTTGTACTCTTCCACTCGACTCTCAGGAGGTCATCCAATCCAACCGCTTAAGGTGCCTAAACCATCCCCATCAAGTGTCTCTCTAATTTCCAAGGCAGTGACAAATTTGCTGCAGTGTTGCACATGGGATCAAAAAAGGAATGTAATGAGGTCAAAATGGCAGGGAAGAAGGATGGTGGATGATTAAGTGCCAAGGTCAACCATGTGGACAGTCACTTTCTTGTTGTATGGGGTTCAGCCTTTGGATCCCATACATTTTAAAGCTGACTAAATCTGAGTAGTGTTTACACATTGGCTCATCATTTTGGCCTTTCAGGTGCGTTGGCATACTCCATTGGGAATTTTCCATCTTGGAATAGGGGACTTGATAGTCCAGATACCCTGGGCCTCATAATTAGTACTGAACTGGTACTGACTCCTCATATATGCCTTGCTTCAGTATTCTTTTCTCATACTTCACCTTTAGGGGACCACGTGAAACAAAAAACAAAACCTATAAGCTTTCCAAAGGCAAATCAAGCTAAAGCCACTTAACACATAGAGAAAGAAAAAGGGATATATGAATCAAGGGGAACTAACCTACCTACCTTGGTTTCCTCACTTCCCTACAACATGTTTGGTCAAAATATTTCAGGGAATCCAGGATTCTTCTGCAGCCTACTCATTTTTTGTCCCATTTTGTGTTCTGGTTCTGGTCTCCTTCCCCTTCTAAAAAGATTTTGTCTCTACCTGTCCTCCTTCAGAGATTTCCCTATTCTTCAATACTCTATGGTTATTATAGTCAGTCATTACATGTAACAGTTTTTGACAACTGATTTCCTCATTCACATGGAGGAAACAAATACAGTTCCAACAACCCTAAGGTTAAGTCAAGCGCCAAAGACTGGGTTATCAGTTGACTACTCCTGCAGTGAATTGCCCTTGCCCCCCCAAAATAAGTTAGTTCTCTGCATTTCTGTAGCAAGCATCATGTTATAAGTTAAACAGAAGCACATATAGGATTCCTAGAAATAACACAAATGCCTAGGTGCAGGGCTACATTTTTTATAAAGTGAAGTAGTGAGACATAAAGGATATTGTGCCTGAGACATCAGAAAAGAGACTACTGCAATACTTGAAAGGGGTTTATAGTTAGAGTGCAAAGATTTCTTCCCCTCCATGGATAGCTTGATTCATAATTGGTCTTAGAAATATATAATTGTAAAAAATTAGGGTTGTAACGGACCTCAGGAGGTCATCTATTCCAACCCCCTGCTCAAAGCAGGACCAGCCCCAGTTATATCATTCCCAGCAAAGCTTTGTCTAGCAGGGCCTTAAAAACCTCCAAGGATAGAGATTCCACAATTTCTCTGCGTAACCTGTTCCAGTGCTTTACTACCCTCTTTGTGAGAGAGGTTTTTCTAATATTTAATCCAAACTTCCCTTGCTGCAATTTGACAACATTGTTCCTTGTTCTGTTACCTGCCACCACTGAGAACTGTTTAGCTCCATCCTCTTAGGAACTACCTTTCAGGTAGTTAAAGGCTGCTATTGAATCCCCTTCAGTTTTCTCTTCTCCATACTAAACAAGCCCAATTTTCACAGGCTCTCATCACACATCTCATGCCCCACACACTTAACCATTTCCATTGCCCTCCACTGAACTGTCTCCAATTTCTCCACATCCTTTCTGTAGTGGGGGCCCAAAACTGGACACAGTACTCCAGATGTGGCCTCACCAGTGCAGAATAGAGGGGAAGAATCACTTCCCTCAATCAGCTGGCAACACTCCTACTAATGCAGCCCGGTATGCTGTTAGCCTTCTTTACAACAAGGACACACCCCTGGCTCATATTCAGCTGATTGTCCACTCTACCCCCAGGTCCCTTTCTATAGAGCTGCTGCTTAGCCAGTTGGTCCCCAGCCTGCACCAGTGTATGTTTCAGTTAGATCCTAAGTGCAGGACTTTTGCACTTCTCCTTATTGAGATTTCTTTTGGTTGAATCCTTCAATTTGTTGAGGTCTCTCTGAATCCTAGCCCTACCCTCCAGTGTATCTCCTACTCCCCACAGCTTGGTGGTATCTGCAAACTTGCTGACGGTGCACTCCATCGAATCTTCCAGGTCATTGCTAAAGATATTAAACAAAACCAATCCCAGGACTGACCCCTGGGGCACTCCACTTGATACCAGCTGCCATAGATATTGAGCCATTGATTACTTCCCTTTGAGCCTGATGATCCAGGCAGTTTTCCATCCACCTTTAAGTTCATTCATCCAATCTGTACTTCCTTAGCTTGCTGGCAAGCATACTGTGGGATACCATATCAAAATCCTTGCTAAAGTCAAGGTATATCATGTCCACTGCTCTTCCCAAATCCACAGAGCTAGTCATCTCATCATAGAAGGCAGTCAGGTTGGTCAGGTATAACTTGCCCTTGGTGTATCCATGCTGATTATTCCTAATCTCCACCACCTCCTCCAAGGGCTTAGAAATGTATTACTTGAGGACTTGCGTCATGATTTTTCTAGGGATTAAGGTGAGGCTGACCAGTCTAGTTCTCCAGTTCCTCCTTCTTCCCTTTTTTAAAGATTGGCACTATACTTTCCCTTTTCCAATCATCCAGGACCTGTCCCAGCAGCTAAGAGTTTTCAAAGATAATGGCTAGTGGCTCTGTAATCACATTGGCTAACTTCTTCAGTATCCTTGGGTGCATCACATTCAGCCCCATGGACTTGTACACATCCAGCTTTTTCAAATAGTACCTAAGCTGTTCTTTTGTCACTGTTGGCTGCTCACCTCCTCCCCAAACTTTACTGTCAGGTGCTATAGTCTGGGAGCTGACCTTGCCTGTGAAGACTGAGGTGAAAAGCCATTGAATCTTTATTCATTTACTACAGTAACTTGCCTATTTTAAAGCTAAACCTATTGGCAGTGAAAGAACTTGATCAAAAATGAAGCTATTTAGCAGTAAGTTAATTTAATTTAAGGAGAAATAGTCTTTTAGTCTGTTTAGCAACTTAACAGACTCTATTTATTTTGTTCATGTAACTGACCACCACTTTGGGTAGGTATCACATATCCTTTTGTCAGGACTTCTACTTTCTAGAAACAAATCCAAATACTTAGGTGCTCTATTTAGCTTTTTAAGTATAACCTTCAATCACAGAGATAGATATTCAGCATGTCATCTACTTCAGTGATTTTCACTTTAAAGCACTTTTGATGTAAAGCTCCATTAGTTTTCATTCAAAATCCACTTCAGTGAAAAAAAAAAGAAAGAAAACAACAACACAGTACTTGTACTTGTACTTATAGACTAAATGGTTTATATTCAGTCTTCATAATATTATATGACATCTGTCACACTGTTTCTTCCATCTGTATTACATAAGAGCTTTTGAATTCCTTACCAATTTGCTTTATTATTACTTAAGTGCATCTAAATGTTAAATCACAAATTTCCAAGTGCAACTCAAGACAATTAGGTGGAAACAATATTTATGTTGATTATAGAGTGGAAACTAAAGTTAAGCGTGAACAAGAAAGAACACGGAAAGAATGTAATGATCCAAGTTCTTTAACCTCTAGGTATGAACTAGATTGACACAGGCTTGATTCCAAGGGGCTCCTAGTCTACATTATGCAAGGGTAGAGTGAAACAAAACAAAACAAAACACAGTTAATAGGGTTGATAAAAAAATAATTTAAATTTAGATCAGAAGAAATGTAAAAAAACGAGCAAATAATATGTTCAGAGTAAAGATTCAAAATACAGTTGAGAAAAGCATCAATGACTGCAAAAAGAAAAATGGTTGCTAATGTGAATGATATCTGGGAAATACATAGATGAGAAGGAAACAAGTAGACAACAAAACAAGAAATGATTGTTATGAAGGTTAAATTTGGTGCTCTATTTTTTCCCTTATCATTGAAAGTATTATATTTTTGATAGGGGCTGAAGATTTTTAAATAAGTTAAACATCTCCTCCACTCCCTCCCACACACATTGCTTGGGCTCCTTAAAGAAATAGAACACTGGCAATGTTACAATATTCTCTAAAACTAAGGTCCATCGCATGAAGGGCCTGTTTCAACAATTGTTGAAGTCTAGGAGGGACCTTCCATTGATTCTAACTTTAAGTAAATCCATTCTTATAGTTTCATAGTTGGTAGGGTCAGAAGGGACCTGAGCAGATCATCAAGTCCGACCCCCTGCCATGGCAGGAAAAAGTACTGGGGTCAAATGACCCCAACAAGGTGTTCATCTAACCTCCTCTTAAAGACCTCCAGGGTAGGAGCCAGCACCACTTTGCTTGGAAGTTGGTTCCAGATCCTAGCCGCCCTGACTGTGAAGTAGCACCTCCTGATATCTAGCCTGAATCTACCCTCTGCTAGCTTGTGACCATTATTTCTAGTCATTCCTGGTAGTGCTCGGGGGAACGGGGACTCTCCCAATGCCTGCTGGTTCCCTCTGACTAGTTTGTAACAGGCCACTAGATCCCCTCTCAGCCTTCTCTTTTGGAGGCTGAACAGGTTCAGGTCCCTTAGCCTCTCCTCGTAGGGCCTGCCCTGCTGCCCCCTGATCATGAGAGTGGCCCTCCTCTGGACCCGCTTCAAGCTGTCCACATCCTTCCTGAACTGCGTCACCCAGAACTGGACACAGTACTCCAACTGCAGCCTGACCAGTGCCACATAGATGGGAAGGATCACCTCCTTGGACCTGCTTGAGATGCATCTGTGGATGCATGACAAGGTGTGGTTGGCCTTCCTGACCACGTCCCCACACTGCCGGCCCATGTTCATATTGGCATCAATAATGATTCCAAGATCCTTTTCTGTCTGTGCACTGAGTTCCCCAGCCTGTAGGTATGCTGCTGGTTCTTCCTCCCCAGGTGCAGCACCTTGCACTTGTCAGTGTTGAAACTTATCCTGTTCTCATCCGCCCACCCCTGTAACCTGTCTAGGTCTGATTGCAGCCTATTCCTCCCTTCTAGCGTACCCACATCCCCCCACATCTTAGTGTCATCAGCAAATTTGAACAGGTGCTTTTTACCCCCCTCATCCAAGTCACTGATGAAGATGTTGAACAGGGCGGGTCCAAGGACCGAGCCCTGGGGTACCCCACTGCCCACATCCCTCCAGGTCGAAAATGACCCATCCACCACCACTCTCTGGCTGCAGCCCTCCAGCCAGTTAGCGATCCATCTGACTGCGTAGGTGTCAACGCCACAGTCCCCTAGTTTTTTAATGAGAATGGAGTGAGAGATAGTGTTGAAGGCCTTCCTAAAGTCCAAAAAGACTACGTCCACTGCTACCCCTGCATCTAAGGATTTTGTGACCTGGTCATAGAAGGCCACCAGGTTGGTCTGACAGGACCTGCCTCTAATGAACCCATGTTGGTTGCCCCTAAGCATAACCTCCCCTGCTGGCCCCTCATGGACATGTGCCAGGATAATTCTCCCAGAAAGTTTACCCAGGATCAAGGTAAGACTAACTGGCCTATAGTTTTCTGGGCCCTCCTTCCTCCCTTTTTTGAAAATGAGAACCACATTGGCCCTTTCTGTTCATTCTGTTCTCTTTCAGTTGTTTTGAGTAGTTCTATTAATGTGGTTGTAAGTATGAAGTAGGCCCGTAAGACAGGAATTCTTGCAATACACAGGTAGTACAAGAGCTTGATATACCATTGCATTTTATTAAGATGGTACTACCATAAATTAATAAAGTTAGGGCATCAGTGTGCTGGAGAGTTTACTGAGCTTTGATCACTTTCCAAACATATAGAGCATATAATATAAATCCAGAAAGGGGAAAAAGAAACATTTAGGAGGTAGGTGGCAAAAAAAGATTAAGGAGTGTTTATATGAATGAATTAATATGTAAAATAGCTGGATGTGTACAAGTCCATGGGGGTGGATGCGGTGCACCCAAGAGTGCTAAAGGAGCTAGCCAATGTGATTGCAGAGTCTCTGGCCATTATATTTTAAAACTCTTGGCTGTTGGAAGAGGTCCCAGATGATTGGAAAAGGAAAAATATAGTGCCCATGTTTAAGAAAGGGAAGAAGGAGGATCTGGAGAACTACAGACTGGTCAGCCTCACCTCAGTCCTTAGAAAAATCATGGAGCAGATCCTCAAAGAATCCGTATCTAAGCACTTGGAGGAGGTGGTGGAGATTAGGAACAATCATCATGGATTCACCAAGGGCAAGTCATGCCTGACCAACCTGACTGCCTTCTATGACAGATGACTAGATTCTGTGGATTCAGGAAGAGCAGTGGACATGATATACCTTGACTTCAGCAAAGCATTTTATATGGTTTCCTACAACATGCTCGCCAGCAAGCTAAGGAAGTACAGTTTGGATGAATGGACTGTAAGGTGGATAGAAAACTGGCTTAATCACCAGGCTCAAAGGGAAGTAATCAATAGCTCAATGTCTATTTGGCAGCTAGTATCAAATGGAGTGCCCCAGTGGTTGGTCCTGTGGCCACTTTTGTTCAATATCTTCATCAACAGAAACCCTGGTTTTCTTTGTTTAAAAATCAGAAATTCTCTTATAAGGATTACAGATTCTCTGATTAAACCCCCCCAAATCCACGATTAAAATGAAATGCCACTATATATATAGGTATCAATTGAACACAATGTTTAATTGATATATATACAATTTTAAAGCAATTTGGAAGCCTACCAGTTCTAGGGCTGTGCGAAATTTCACTGCCCATTTTGTTTCAACGCTGTTTTGAGCTGTTTTGACCTTGAAACAGCAAAGTCAAAACAAAACAGGAAAGCTTGAAACAGGGTCAAAACAAAACAGGGCAGGTTGAAATGTTTCGAAAAATTCAAAATGTTTTGAGTTTCAACTATGAAGCTGGGCTTACCTTTAATGGCTTCCCTGCAGGGAAAGAGAAAGTAAATTAAGGGGAGGGGGGGGGAGTGGGGAAAGTAGTGGGGGAAGGTGTGCTCTCATTATTGACATGTGTAGCTGGCCAGTGACTGTCATCCTTCCCTGAGGTCCCTTCCAACCCCAGTGCTCTGGGGGAGGGACAGAAAAACTGCATAAAAGGCAGCATTTTTTTAACTGCCTCTGCTTTCTGCTTTGGGGTCATTTACTGAGCTGTCTGTTCTAGCAGCTCACTGTCAGACCACTACAGCTAGCAGCTATGATTTTCTAAAGGATTCCCTGCTTGCTACCCTAGCAAGAGGGATTTCAGAATACCTTTTTCTTGTAGGTGCTTTTATTTTATTATTATATTCATTGATTTATTCTTTTGAATTTTATACTTATATTGGATAGGGTTACTATAGAATTTACTCTATATAGGAATTTACTATATATATTTGTTTTTATATATTCATTCTTTCCACCACACCAACACTATTAAGTTTATCTACACACACATATTTCTATCAGATTCATAAATTTCGTCACTGCACCAGAGCTACTTTTGAGTTTACCTACACACACAGATATATAGATTCATAGATTCATAGAAATTAGGGTCAGAAGGGACCTCAATAGATCATAGAGTCTGACCCCCTGCATAAGCAGGAAAGAGTGCTGGGTCTAGATGACCCCAGCTAGATACTCATCTAACCTCCTCTTGAAGACCCCCAGGGTAGGGGAGAGCACCACCTCCCTTGGGAGCCTGTTCCAGACCTTGGCCACTCGAACTGTGAAGAAGTTCTTCCTAATGTCCAATCTAAATCTGCTCTCTGCTAGCTTGTGGCCATTGTTTCTTGTAACCCCCGGGGGCACCTTGGTGAATAAATACTCACCAATTCCCTTCTGTGCCCCCATGATGAACTTATAGGCAGCCACAAGGTCGCCTCTCAACCTTCTCTTGCGGAGGCTGAAAAGGTCCAGTTTCTCTAGTCTCTCCTCGTAGGGCTTGGTCTGCAGGCCCTTGACCATACGAGTTGCCCTTCTCTGGACCCTCTCCAGGTTATCCGCATCCTTCTTGAAGTGTGGCGCCCAGAATTGCACGCAGTACTCCAACTGCGGTCTGACCAGCGCCCGATAGAGGGGAAGTATCACCTCCTTGGACCTATTCGTCATGCATCTGCTGATGCACGATAAAGTGCCATTGGCTTTTTTGATGGCTTCGTCACACTGCAGGCTCATGTTCATCTTGGAGTCCACTAGGACTCCAAGATCCCTTTCCACCTCTGTGCCACCCAGCAGGTCATTCCCTAGGCAATAGGTGTGCTGGACATTTTTCTTCCCTAGGTGCAGCACTTTGCATTTCTCCTTGTTGAACTGCAACAAGGAGAAATGCATATATTTATATATGCATATATATATGCAGAAACTGAATATTTCTGTCAGGTTCATAAATCTTATTACTGAACCACACCTACAGTTTTCAGTTTATATAGGAATGCAAATACATATATATATTTCTTGAAAAGGAAGACATGAAACACATGAAGCGTGGTGGAAAGCCAGGTGGCCACACTGACCAGCCTTCATGGAGAGAGGGAAGAGGGGGTAGACGTAGAGCTGTAAGTTCCCACCCCCCCTAAACTGAGACGCAGCCTCTTTTATCCAGCTAAAAGGAATGAGGATGCTACAAGCAGCAAGGAGAGGGGAGCAGTGCCACACCCACTGCCTGTGCCCAAGACTGCATCCTCTCCACACGCAACAAACATAATGACCCCCACCCCCACCATGATGACAACCACAACCAGCAGCACCAGCACAGCAGCCTACTGTACCCCCATGTCACTTCCCATGCTGAGCCTTCCAGTGCCAGAAGAGCTGGCACTGGATCGGGATCTTAGTGCCCTAGCAAGGGAAATTCTGGGGAAGAAGGGGGAATCAGCTGAGTTTGTGTTTGACACCCCTCAGGTTTCCCTTCGAGCCAAGTCTCCTTCCCCAGAAGGCACTTCGGAGGATGTTGATGTAGAGTTGTAGGCAAGCAGCTCAGCTGAGTCCTCTCCTCCTCTTGCTGTGCCTCTGCCTGCTGAGGAAGGGGAAAGTGCAGCAGCATCCACAGATGCACCCACACCCCAGAAGAAAGCGAGTAGTGTGGGATCATTTTGAGCTGGCAGGTGATCCCACATATGCTATCCTCCTGCAGTGCCAAGCCCAAACCAGCTGGGGCAAGGGAACAAAACATATGAGCACCACGGGGATGCTGATGCATCTCCGCAGGCACCAGCCCCTTGCCCTTGCTCCTCCTCAGCCTGGCACCAGTGGGAGTGTGCCCAAAGGGAAGTGAACTGGTGCACCAGTCAGGCCATCGGTGGGCTCTCCTTCAAGCTGAAGTAAAGGATGAGTCCCACACAGAAACAGAGATCATGGGGACCATGAACCGCCTGGTGCAGAGGTGGCTCTCTGGGCAGGACAAGCTCACCCATGGCTTCATGGTCACCGACAACAGGGCCATTATGGTCAAGGCAGTCCACAATGCCAACTTTGTTGGCATCCGCTGTGTGGCACACAAGTTGCACCTTGTTGTCAGGGATGCCTTGGAGGGGGACAGGGCTGCTGGTAATGGTGCTACCAGCAAGCTAATTTCAAAATGCAGGAAGGTGGCAGGCAACTTACACTGGAGCATCAAGGGGGGCAAGATGCTGCAGGAAAAACAAAAAGAGCTGAGCATCCCGCAGCACAAAATCATGCAGGATGTGGAGACTCGGTGGAACTCCACATACTTGATGCTTGAGAGGCTGGTGGAGCAACAGAAGGCCATGCATGAGATGGCCTTGCTTGGGGAGATTGGGATCAGTGGCCCCCTGAACAAAGCTGAGTGGGATATCATCTCCCAGATCTTGGTGGTCCTCAAGCCCTTCCTCAAGGCCACCAAGAGCCTCAGTGCTGCTGATGCCTTCCTTAGCAAGGTGATCCCCTTAATGAGGGAACTGGAGAACCAAATGTAGAGCTTCCAGGGGATCCATGTTCCTGGCTAGGGCAGGCCACTGTCACCAGATGTGCAGGCACTGGTGAGGCGACTGAAGGAGGGCATCAGGAGATGGCTGGATCCCTTGCAGTCCAGTACAGTCCACATGCTGGCTGCCATGTGTGACCCAAGGGTGAAGGGCACTGTATGTGGCAGCCAAACACTGAATCAGTGGACAGAGGTGCTGGTAAAGAAAGTCAGGGAGGCAGAATGGCGGAGGCAGGGGGACATGGAACAGGGGGATCCACTGTCTGTTGCTAGCATGCCATCCACAAGCCAGTCCTGTCCTCCACCACAGGTGCTGCCAATATGGGCTAAGGGCATGGCTTCTATGGTGGGGTCCAGAACCACCAGACCCCAGCATCAGGCAGGTAGCGCTCACACCTGGGTGGAGGGGGCACTCACTGTATCACCAGCCAACAGGGGAAGAACATCTCCCTGCTGAGTTCGTTCCCCTGTCAGGATGAACTTGGATGTATGGGATTGGGGCTATGGGGAAGGAGGAGGCCCCGGGTCCTGGGCATGACCACTAAAACTGCACCCTGCCAGGGTAGGGATGCCTGGTGGGATTGATGGTGGCGCAGCAACCCTGTAAAGGGCCAGGACCAACAATCCCCTGGTGAAAGGTGGGTAGGAGGTGCCATAACCTCCAGCTAATGCACTCACACACACAGTCCTGGCTGGGGAAAGCTCAGACCTGTCACATCTTTGACAGGCCTGATGCTTGTTGGTTGCAGTGCAGTTGTGAGGCTCCCAGTGTGCTCAGCTTAGCTGCCTGGGATGCCAGCTTTCGGGTTGAAAAACCCTTTGTCAGGCTGAGGAAGTACCTGCAGGTGGTGTGTCTCCTGGTCCCGGATGGAATGAATAGTAAAGAAGCCAGAGGCTGGCCTGGCATGCAATGCCAGGTGCTTCCTCAGCCTGACAAAGGATTTTTCAAGCTGAAAGCTTCCTAAGAGATATTTCTCTAACTATTCCATTTTTTTTTCATAATAAACATACAAACATAAAAACACAAGATAAACCATCACACATGCCAGGAGTAACATATATCCAACACAACATCTTTACTTCTTGCTGTCAATTCCTTTATAACAAGGAAGGCTCTGTCACAGTTCCGTTTGGCTACCTTAGATGCTGCTGGTGCTATTTCTGTTGAGCCAGCTACGTTATTTTCACCTGCCGTTGTTTACAGTGGTGGACTGGACTGAGGCTGTAGCTGACCTTACGGGGGCATACTGCCATGTTGTGCAGAGGCCCCAGCACCAGGAAGGGTGCATGTGAACACACACACAGAATCACCCACCCATTTCACAAGTTTTGCCTACCTGTGGCCAGAGGTGCAGGGCCCCAGAACCCAGAGTCCCCCTGCACATATCTCATTGAGACCTGGCAGGCTTCGTGGCTGCAGCAGCACCTGGCAACCAGGTCTGCAGTGTTTCCTCCCCACCCCCCATCCCAAGACAGACACAGTTGCACAAGCACCCATGTCACGAGTTTTGCCTGTCAACAGCCAGAGGTACAGGGCCCCAGAACCCAGAGTCCCCCTGCACCTATCTCATTGAAACTTTGCAGGCTTTGTTGCCTCAGCAAGGGCTAGCAAGCCTGCAGTTTTGACCCTGCTGTAGTTTCACACATACAAGTGACAGGAGTCTTGCTCTCAAGACTTTGGGGCACAGTTTCTCCGAACCCCCTACACATATCTCCTTGAAACTTAGCAGGATTCATGCCCTCAGGAGGGGCTACCATTTCTGCAAGTTTCATCAAAATCAGGCCAGAAATGACAAAGTTATAGCCTGTTTTGACCTTCCCTATTATATCCTATGGGCGAAATGTTGAAACAGGCTCGAAACGTGAAACTTTTGTGATGGAACGATACAAAACAGCCATTTCAACTCAAAACAAAAGTTGAAACAAAACACTATTCCATGAAACTGTCAAAACACTGTCCGAAACAGAATGCTTCCATTTCACAGAGCCCTAACCAGTGCCACAATCAGTATGATAAAATTAATCCTAAGTACCAATAAATTTTGGTATTTAATTTTAATTGTTTTATAATGGAAAATCAGAGATACCTCTGCCCCCTAAGCTCACCAGGACACAAGTCTTGGTCCCTCACTAGCAAGCCACAGGCCCCCAGCCCTGCCGATGCCTCTCACTCCCCACCCACAGCCCCGCAGCTCTGCTGGAGGGGTCCCCCAGCTGCCAGGGTTATGGGGCCATGGACCTTGGTCTGCAGCCCCTGCCCCCCTGCAGCACCACCCAAGCTCCAGTTGCTGCCCATGAGATGGAGTGGTTGCTGTGGCAGCCTGGAGCATGGCTTCCCCCCACTCCATGGGTAGCACAGCTGAAGTGGAGCCCATAGGGGGGCAGGTGTGGGAGGGGACTGCTCACTACAGGCTCAGGGCTCCCCACCCTGCTGCCCTCCCCACAGGGCCTCTGCAGCCCAGTGTGCAGGACCCAGTGCAGCAAGGCAGGGTGGTGTGGGGCTTGCAGCAGCAAGGAGCTTCCCTGCCCAGCCCTGCCACACTGGGTCCTGCCTGCTGGGCTACAGAGACCCCACGGTGGGGGGGGACACCGGGGGGGGAGGCCAAGCCCACAGCAGCCAGCTCACACTTGCCCACCCCACACACATATCTGGTGGGCATATACCAAAGTTCCCTCCAAGCTGTGCGCATGCACGGCCATGCACAATTTAATGCCGTGCTGTGCACTAACTTATTAACGCCATGTACCCACCCAGAGAGGAGCTGGGCTGTGGTGTGGCAAGACAAGGTTGGGGCTGGGGCTGGAGACTGGCACAGACTCTGCTGGAACCTCTCATGTCTCTTCACAGTGCCAGACTAAAGTCAAGCTCAACAGGGTCTTCTTTCCCTGATGATTCTGCCAAGCCCATTCCCTTGGCTGTCCTTTCACTAGATAGTAGGTAGGGACAATGGGAATCTCATTCTTCCATTCATGCACGTCACTAATTAGATGATGAGGCATTTGACTATTTACCAAACCCCAAAGGGTACCTCTTCTGAGTTATTTGGAGTCTTTCAGTTAAGTGACTCAGCGTGCCCCATGCAACGCAAAGTGACTATAGCGACCACCGGAGGGTCCGGATTGTCTCATGATGGCTGTTGTGCACCAGTTATCTGTCATGTGGGTGGCTGCCCTGAGCGGAAACATGGGAGGTAATCATTACAAGATTTCCCACTTGAGAGAAAAGCAGCACAGAGGGGAGACAGTGAGGTGGATTGGAAATGCAGGATAGCTGAACAAAGCACAGACTTGGGTGAGTAGGGGGTCTTGATGTATTGTGCTGCCCAAAGGGAGCAGTAGGGTGCTTGACTGTACATCAGATGAAGCAGCACCACCCCAAGTCTAGGAGTAGTCAGAAACACTCTCAGCAAGTGCCTCCCTTCAGTCTGTGCTGTGCTGTGCTGATTGTCGGGTATCACCCCTCCCGGCTCAGAACACATGCCTCATGCCCCTTGGGAACGGGTCTTAGCAAGTGAGGCTTGCCCTGATCTTCAAGGTTCCCCTCTCACGGGACAAGATGTGGGGATGCCTCCAAGACTGAGAAGGAGGCTCTGCAACCCCCTCCCAGTCTGTCAGCCCTCGTGGGCCCACAGTCAGGATTATTCCACGCGGCTGACTCACAACAAGTGTGGCTTGCACTGGTCACTGAGGTTCCCCTCTAGCGGCACAAGACGTGGGGATGCCCCCAAGACTGAGATGGGGGCTCCACAACCCCCTCCCCGTCTGTCAGTCCTCATGGGCCTGTAGTCAGGATTATTCCACCTGGCTGACTCACAACAAGTGTGGTTTTCCCCGGTCATTGAGGTCCCCCTCTAATGGCACAAGATGTTGGTGCGGTAATGACTGGCCATTCACCACAGGTACCTGAGTGATGACCAGGTTTGACTAGCAGCAGAGGCGACTAGCTAATTGTCCCTTTATGGACGTATGTGTTTTTTGCACTAGGCGAATGGCTGCAAACGTGTGTGAAGCACTCGACAGCAGGGAAGAACTCCCTTGGCTGTACTGTGTCAGAGTCGAGCCACCGACAGCCCAGGGGCTTCAGTACCCAGCAGGAACCACAGGGAGGTACCTGACACAAACCTGCTACAACCATGTAACCAGACCATTGCCCTTAAAGGAGGCACCTCCTTAAGAGAGTCATAGTTACTCCCGCCAGAGAGTCATAGTTACTCCTGCCATTTACCCATGCTTCATTGAATTTCTTCACTTCAACATTCAGAGCATTGGGCAGAAATCACATCGCATCAACACCCACCGTGGGCCTTTGCTATGCTTTGTTTTAATTCAACAGTCAGATTCCCTTAGTCTGCACCAGTTCTAAGTCACCTGCTAGGCACAGGCCAAGGTGGAACACCACCCCGCCCCCATCCCCGTGGAGGAGGAAAGGCGGGTGATGCCCACCGCAGCTGGGATCATCCACAGGAAGGTCCCAGCTCACATCCAGAGTCGCTGCTGCCCCCCACCCGGGGGGGGGAAGGTGCCTCATCCAGCCATGGCTCACACCCAGCCCCTCTTCACATCCCACCCCAACTGCCCCAGCCCTCAGAGCCAATCCTTATCCCAAAGTTATAGATCCAGCTTGCTGACTTCCCTTACTTACATTGTGCTAACATGCCAGAGGCTATTCAACTTGGAGACCTGCTGTGGATATGGGTATGGCCTGGCGTGAGATTTACAACTTCTCCCCTGGATTTTCAAGGATCAGTGAGAGCTCATTGGACACCACCAGAACCACGATGCTTTCCTTGGCTCGGGCCCCTCTCTCGGGGTGAACCCATTCCAGGGTGCCCTGTCCTTCACAAAGAAAAGAGAACTCTTCCTGGGGCTCCCACCAGCTTCTCCAGGATCGGTTGTGTTACCGCACTGGACACCTCATGGCTGCCTGTCTCCACCACTCCGGATTCAGGGATCTGAGCCCAACTCCCTTTCAATTGGCTGAGGGCAATGGAGGCCATCGCCTGTCCCTTTGGAACAGCGCTCACCTATCTCTTAGGGCCGACTGACCTATGTTCATCTGCTGTTCACATGGAACCCTTCTCCACTTCCGCCAAAGTTTTCAATTGAATATTTGCTACTACCACCAAGATCTGCACCTGTGGCAGCTCCACCTGGGCCTGCGCCCTCTCATTGCTGGTGACGGCTGGGTATCGGCCCAATGGTCCAGCGCTATCCATTTTCAGGGCTGATTCGACAGGTGAGTTGTTACACGCTCCTTAGTGGATTCCAACTTCCATGGCCACCGTCCTGCTGTCTATATCAACCAACACCTTTTCTGGGGTCTGATGAGCGTTGGCATCGGGTGCCTTAACCTAGTGTTTGGTTCATCCCACAGTGCCAGTTCTGCTTACCAAAAGTGGCCCACAGGCACTTGCATTCAATGCCTGGCTCCACACCAGCAAGCCAGGCTTCTTACCCATTTAAAGTTTGAGAATAGGTTGAGATTGTTTCGGCCCCAAGACCTCTAATCATTCACGTTACCAGATAAAACTGTGGAGACGGACAAGTGCCAGCTATCCTGAGGGAAACTGTCCCAGGGGAGCTGGGATGTCAGAAGGCCCCCGGGACAGCAAAGACTCCCGCTTACCTCCTGCAGAGCCAGAAGAGCTGGAGGAGGCGCGCACGCCGAGAACGCCAGCACGGGTTATCAGCCAGGCATTTATCCAGCTGTGGCAAAGCAGCGGAGGCGGGGGACGCCTTCCGGGAGGAACAAAAGGCGGCCCGCCAAGGCAACGGGGCGGCTGAGAGGAGTAGGCTGGAGGGACAAACCTCAGCAAGCGGAGGATCAGCCGCCACCCACAGAGTCTGGGAGAGAGGGAGGCGGAGCCAGACTCGGCTCCGAGAAACGGAGCAGAGCAACTGGCAGCTGTGCTGGTGAAGGAGCCAGCACCGCAGCTGTCGGCAGCACCGGTAGCAGAGCCGGAAGAGGAGCTGACGGGATCCCGGTCAGCGTGGCTGGTGAAGAAACCAGCTACAGCACCAGCAACAGAGCTGGAGGACGAGCAGACGGAGCCCCAGGCAGCCTAGCTGGGAAGGGAACCAGCTGCAGCACTGACAATAGAGCCGGAGGAGGAGCTGACTGGATCCCCGACCACAGAACTGGTGGGGGAATTGGCGGCTTTGTAAGCAGCAGGAGTGGCAGAGAAGCCAGCCGCGTTGGAAGAGGTACGTCGGTGAGGTAACCGGAGGCACCATACAGAGTGGAGCCAGTGGCAGATACGGCTGCCTCGCGGACCACCGGAGTGAAGCAGGTACCGGGTCGGAAGGGCTGGGCTGGCATCCCAGTAGGCAGTACGCCCAGCCCGAAGACCGTTATTGATGGCCAGCGTATCGGGGGCGAGAGGGTGGCAAGCCAAGGACAACGCGGAGGCCATAGGAGGTAGGGCCTAAGGTGGCGAGTGGCCGGGGTGTAGGGGAGGTCTGAGCCCTGAGACTACTCACCGAGGAACGTGCCAACACCAGTGGCTACCCCAAGGGAGGACCCCCCACTGAAGGTGTCATAACCCAAGGGTATGATTTTGTGTATGCTTCGGCACTGCAGAATTATTTCCCACCACGAGGAGCTTTCTTTGCACGGTGCAATTCTCAGTTGCATGGAGAAAACCCCGGTGCAAAGGAGTTCCCGCCATTCACATGCAAATTTGTTCCCCACTATTGGCCAGTTCTAAATTATTCCCACGTGGCGGCTAGCGATTGGCTTGCTAGCCGTATAAGAGGCTTGAGCGGTTTCTGCCCAAGTTGGAGAACTCCAAGAAGAACCCCGCAAGGGAGGCCTCCACAACCATCTGGAGGAGGAGAAGGAGGACTTCACATCTTGTGAAGAACTCTGAGTGCTGCGGAGCCTAACAAACCCAGCGTGTGCCTTAAGGAGGATACAGGGGCCTGATCAACCTCTAGCCTCTCCCCGTTGCCGCCTAATCCCTCAACGAACCCTTCCCTGCGAGCTCGTTCCACGGAGCCTAGCAAACTTCGTGCGTGTGTGTATCCAGAGCTCTTTCCGAGTTATTTCAAGAGGCTCGAGTTTTTCTACAGGTCTTGTTCGTACGAGTTTTGTAACTGCAACTTAAGCGAAGTTTTCTCCTGCCTGCACCACGACCATCTACGGTGTAAGTAAAATCAACCGCTACGTGTCCGTGCCTAATTCTAGTCCGCCGGCCTGCATTCCCCGACCCATGTGCCAGGGCTGCTGGCCACAGCCCGCCACGCGCCCCCAAAAGCCTCAGACCGCTCCCGGCCCGCACATGGCGACGAGGATGGGATCAGGGGAAGGCACACTGGAGCTAGAACTAGTTAAGAACTGCCCTTGGCACAGTGGAAAACACCAAGTAGAAAACTTTATGGAACTGGAGGCGCATATCACTTACCACCAGGCGGGCGGAACGGGTGAGAGGTTTATCAGCGGACGCCTTTCACTGAGGGGAGAAGAGGGAGCTTCTGAAGACGGAGCCCCGAAAGAGAGGGAAGTGTATTTGCATCCCGTGGCATTCGGGTGTATAATGAGCGATGAGCGGGTCCTGTTCAGGCCCCTTGACACTGTGTCCCTCACCAGAGTCAACCCGGCAGGTGCAGTAAACCCGACCCTCACCCTGGAGTGTGCCCGTTGCCTAAGATGTGCTCGGGAGAGTGAAGAACCGGTGCTGATCGACCGGTTCGCCCCCTTTATGGTAGCATCTAGATTAAGGGGTCGCGAGCTTCCATCCAAGCTCCGCAAAGATCTGGAGACAGAGGAACACGCCGCGGATGAGAGGGTGGCCCCAAAATACGACAAGGGGGGAGTGCTAACTGCAACTTTTCGCACTGTAACTGATTTAATGCAGAAGAATTTAAGTTTGAAAGCCCAGCTGCATATGGCCGTTCAAGCGGTCAAAGAAGCGGCTGCGAAAGAAAATCCTGAGACGCGACGCCAAGATAGCGCCGAGCAAGAGGGAGACCACATGGAAGAACCGGAAGAGAAGGGTGGAGCTTCGGAGAAACACGTGAGAGTTCGGCCGGCGACCCCGCCCACCGACGCAGCATCGCTTCTGGCGACCACGCCTTCTTGTCGACGGAAGGGAGAATCGAGCGGAGGATTGCACCCGCCCCTCCTGCCTGAAGCAATAACAACAATGACTTCCACAGCAGCATTGACTCCCAAAGTAACAGCTTGTCCTATGACAACGATCAACCCAGTAACTGATGCACAAGATAAAGTTTGTGCCGCCACCAGTTGCATTCGTGCTTGGACGGAGTTACAGGAGCTGTACAGAGAATCTGAAATGGAATCTGACGAGGCTATAGTCTCATGGCTGGAACTCACGTCCATGGAGTTTGAGTAACCTCCTTCGTCAGTTGTCACGACTGCATATCCTGATGGAGCCAAGATTATCCAGTGATCGGGAACGTCGACACCCGACCGAGGCTCAAGGCTCAAGATATCGTGAATCCGATCTTCCATCATTGCCACAGAGAACACCAGAGGAGCGATACATGTTTGGATTTCTCCTACAGCGTTCTGGACTCAATAAGCAGCAACTTCGGATTTTAGGGGATGCAGGCCAATGGCAACTGGCCTATGAGTTAGGTTTCCATTATCTAGAAGAACTAGACAACGGCTCCTCAATGATTTCATCCAGTTGAGTGTGCAAGAGACGGTTGTCCAGAGTAGCAAACACTTGTATTATATGTTTTAGAAATGATAGTGTAGTTCCATGGAAATTTTGTAAATATTTTGATATACATTAACTTATCTTCTGAGAGTTTTGTTTACAGATCCAGAATTCAGAGTGCGTGGCGGAGAGAAACCCCAAGAAGGATAACATCATCGGAAGAAGTGAGGGCTTGACACGCGACTTCACCATGATGCCCACTGAAGCCCTGATCGTGCAGTTCTTTGTTATGAATCTAATTATGTGTATATGTATTTGTGCTGGTTATTATTTGATTCGATCCCTGGAGGACGAACTTCTTATGTTAGCTAATTTTATGTTTACCTGTTTAGTTCAACAACCTGTGGTAAGAGCTCTCGATGACCCGAGTAACGAGTGTATGGCATAATTCAGCTGTGCCTTCAGCAAGGGGGGATGTCACAACCCAAGGGTATGATTTTGTGTGTGCTTCGGCACTGCAGAATTATTTCCCGCCACGAGGCGCTTTCTTTGCACGGTGCAATTCTCAGTTGCAAAGAGAAAACCCCAGTGCAAAGGAGTTCCTGCCATTCGCATGCAAATTTGTGTCCCACTATTGGCCAGTTCTAAATTATTCCCACGTGGCGGTTAGCGATTGGCTTGCTAGCCGTATAAGAGGCTTGAGTGGTTTCTGCCCAAGTTGGAGAACTCCAAGGAGAACCCCGCAGGGGAGGACTCCACAACCATCTGGAGGAGGAGAAGGAGGACTCCACATCTTGTGAAGAACTCTGAGCGCTGCGGAGCCTAACAAACCCAGCGTGTGCCTTAAGGAGGATACAGGGGCCTGATCAACCTCTAGCCTCTCCCCGTCGCCGCCTGATCCCTCGACGAACCCTTCCCTGCGTGCTCGTTCCACGGAGCCTAGCAAACTTCGTGTGTGTGTGTATCCAGAGCTCTTTCCGAGTTATTTCAAGAGGCTCGAGTTTTTCTACAGGTCTTGTTCGTACAAGTTTTGTAACTGCAACTTAAGCAAAGTTTTCTCCTGCCTGCACCGCGACCATCTACGGTGTAAGTAAAATAATCTTTAATCAACCGCTACGCGTCCGTGCCTAATTCTAGTCTGCCGGCCTGCATTCCCCGACCCACGTGCCAGGGCTGCTGGCCACAGCCCGCCGCGCGCCCCCAAAAGCCTCGGACCACTCCCGGCCCGCACAGAAGGTACATTCAAAGTCATGGCAGGAGAGTTCAGGGGTCCCCCTGATACCAGCAGGGGTAACCTCCAGGGTGCACCCGCAAGCCCAGGGCACACAAAATCTTGGGCCCGGGTGAAGGCTGCACTGGAACACTTAGTAGAGCGGAGGTGGGTACAGAAACTTTGGAGGGAACCAGCTACTAGATGGTTCGATTAGTCTTTTGCCCCTATACCCAGGTCAGGTGACCGATTTGCACATCAGGACCGCTACAGACCTCCACCAGAGTTTCCTCTGGCTTCGCTCTGCCCAGGCATAGTTCACCATCTTTGGGGTCCTAGCACGTACACTCATGCTCCACTTCTCTGATGGGGCAGGCAAGAAGGGCCGGTGGTGTGCCCTTCACAAACAGTGGCCTCAGGATCCTAACTCAGCTGACACGCACTTACCCTCACCTTCATTGTGCCATGGGCTTTCGTTGAAGCCTCTGACTTGTGCACCTGTTAGACTCCTTGGTCCATGTTTCCAGATGGGTCAGGTGGGTGGCCAACATTGCCACAGACCCCCAGGCACCCAGCGTGGCCCTCCCTGCCCAGCAGTGGGATGCGGTCAGGGTGCACTGAGGACAGTCCACCCAAGTTGACAGTCATGCCAGGAGCGAGGAGGCCCATCCCCCGGCAGGCCCCCACACCACCCCCCACCGTGAATAGGGGGGATGGGGGGGCTGCGGGGGAAGGCATGGCAGCGGCCATCTCCCTCAACCCCAGGATGTGGTGAGAGCTGCTTAAGTAATACTTGCCGCTGCAAAGCGGCGAGCCACCTGCCCACCAGGCCTTCCAAGCTGACCCAGAGCTGGTTGCAGTACATCACCATGGTGGAAATGCACCTGATGGAGACCGGGGTCATTCAGGCAGTGGTCCCCAACTGGAGGACTGGAGGGAGGTATGAGGGGGATCCGTTGTCCCAGGCCAGCCGACCGAACCCGCCAGGTTGAATCCTCTGGACAGACTGCACAGACCCCACTCATTTAACTCTTAACAGTTTCACGCCCTCTTGAACTCTCTCTTCAAAGTTCTTTTCAACTTTCCCTTATGGTTGTTGTTGACTATCAGTCTTGTGCCAGTTTTTAGCCTTAGATGGAGTTTACCACCCACTTTGGGCTGCATTCCCAAGCAACCCGACTCTGAAAAGACCTGGTCCCTACCAGCCTCACACCATCCATGGACTGCCTCGATCAGAAGGACTTGGGCCCCCTGAGAGCAGCACCGGGGAGTGGGTCTTCTGTATACCACATTTCCCGCACCCCACCACAGAACAGAAATTCAGTGCTGGGCTCCTCCCTGTTCATTCACCATTACTGAGGGAATCCTAGTTAGTTTCTTTTCCTCCACTGACTAATATGCTTAAGTTCAGCGGGTCGCCATGTCTGATCTGAGGTTGCAGTCGGATGGGAGGACCTGGGTGTGGGAGAGGGCTGCAAGGTGGGGCAGCAGAGAAGGCCAGGACCAGATGGGGATGGCCCGGTCTCTTGGCCCACCACATGCATGTACTGGGGAGCTGCTCTGCTCCCTAGCCCCGAGGCCATGTGCCTCCTCACTCCTGGAGGCAGGGATGGGGGCTGAGGCTGGAGCTGGGGGCTGCCGCTGGGAATCTGCTCCACTCCCCAGACCTGAGGCCATGGCCTCCTCACTCCCAGAGGTGAGGAGGAGGCTGGGGCGGGGGTGGGGGCGGGGGCAGGGGCAGGGGTGGGGGTGGGGGTTGGGGCTGGTGTGGGCTCTGCCAGCTCCAGAAAACTGCTCTGCTCACCAGCCCTGAGTTCATGTGCTCCCCAGCCCTGAGCCCAGAGCAGGGACACATGTGGAGCTTGGCTTCCCCAGATCTCAGATGCTGCAGGCAACAGTGGCTTCAGGCAGCCAAGAATGTACCTTGACATTTCACTCCTCTTCAGACAGTACATTGCTCTCCCAGAGACAGTGTTTACACAGCCCAATGCACCACATTTGGATTCACTTTGGTTACCTGCAGCAGGGAAAGGTGAGCAGGGCAGAGCAGGATGGTGCAGAACCTGGGTCTGCATCAGAGGAAAAGGATCAGGCACAATGAATCGTTCCTAACCATGATGTAGTTTGCTGGTGCTGGTTACAGCTGTGATGGTCTAAGGACATAGGCAGACAAGGTGCTTTGGGTAAATTATATCACATTTACCCAGATCACTTTGTCTAACCATGACATAAGATTTCTGCATCATGAATAGAGAGTTCCTATTACCGGCTCCGGGGAACTGCTCCACTCCCCAGCCCCCAGTCTTGTGCTTGGAGGATTATTGCAAAATCCATTACATGAGGATTCTAGTCTATTAGGCTTAGCATAGTACGGATCCAGGCTTAGCAAACGGAGGAGGCGGAACCAAAGCAGTGTGCTCATGGACCGAAGCAGCGTGTTCACGGACTGAAGTGGTGTGCTAATGGACTGCTACACCTTAAAGGGAACATTTGCACATGCCCCCGCATCCCCTCCAGGAGTACATGGGACCAGCAGCGAGCCAGTCCCCCCACCCCCTCCACCAGATGAGTTGCCTGCAGCTCCATCCCACTCCCTGCTGGGGGCCTGCAGCCACACATGGCCCTGGGCCCCAAACCCCATGAACCACACCAGCTGGGCAGCAGTCCCAGCCCTGTCCAACTCCCTCCTCCCTCCCTATGAGGGCATTAACCTCCCTTCCCCCTGGCACCTGTGGGAGATACTCTCCAGGTTGCCTGTCACCCATGTGCATATGACCATGCACATACACATGGCACCCCTGCCTAACTGACCTCCTTCTGCTCTTGCCAGCCCCTTGCAGGCTGGAACTTTGCCAGCCTGCAGAGAGCTTTTTGCAAAACTGGAAAATCCATGTGTTTCTCCATTAAAATGAAATTTTCACATTTTTCTCAGTTAAAAGGGAAAACCCAGTTTTTTCCATTTTTCCATATGAAATGGAAAACCTGGATCCCAGTTCATCAATGACCTGGAAGATGGGATGGAGTGCACCCTCAGAGTTTGCAGTTGACACCAAGCTAGGGGAGTAGTAGATACACTGGAGAGTAGGGCTAGGATTCAGAGAGACCTCAACAAAGGAGGATTGGACCAAAAGAAATTTCATGAGGTTCAATAAGGAGAAGTGTAAAAGTCCTACACTTAGGATACAACATGCCCATGCACTGATGCAGACTGGGAACCAACTGGCTAAGCAGCAGCTCTATAGAAAGGGACCTGGGGGTTACAGTGGACAATAAGCTGAATATGAGCCAGGGGTGTGCCCTTGTTGTGAAGAAAGCTAACAGCATACAGAGCTACATCAGTAGGAGTGTTGCCAGCAGATTGAGGGAAGTGATTCGTCCCCTCTATTCTGCATTGGTTAGGCCACATCTGGAGTACTGTGTCCAGTTTTGGACTCCCACTACAGAAAGGCTGTGGAGAAATTGGAGAGAGTCCAGTAGAGGGCAATGGAAATGGTTACGTTTCTTAGTCATTTCAGTCTTCTCTGTCTTCTCTTCTGCAGTCTTCTCTTCTTTTTGTTGCTTTCCATTGGACTATCTCCAACTTGTCCACATCCTTTCTATAATGGGGGGTCCAAAACTGGACACAGTACTCTAGATGTGGCCTCAACAGTGCCAAACAGAGCAGAACAATTACTTCCCTTGATCTGTGGAAAATGAAGGAAGTATGAAGGGGTATTTAGTGGCAGCCTTCAAGTACCTGAAAGGTAGTTCCAAAGAGGATGGAACTGTTTTCATTGGTGGCAGATGACAGAACAAGGAGCAAGTAAGTTTAGGTTAGATATTAGGAAAAACTTTTTCACAAGGAGGGTAGTAAAGCACAGGAAAAGGTTACCCAGTGACGTTATGGAATCTCCATCCTTGGAGGTTTTTAAGGCCTGGCTAGATAAAGCCTTGGTGGGGATCACAGTTGGAGCTGGTCCTGCTTTGAGCAGAGGGTTGGACTGGACAACCTCTTGAGCTCCCTTCCAATGCAAATTTTCTATGAAAATGTAGGATTTTTGATTCTTAAGGAAAGAAATTCAAAAAGGGTCTTCATTGAAATATGGAGAGCTTGGCAGTTCCATGAAATATTCTTGTGTTATGGAAACAGGAAAAGAAATGAATATCAGGAAGAGTATCTGATGAAAGTGAAAAGAACATTTTATAGTAGATGGAAATGCATCCTCTGTAGAATGTTGTCAGCTTGTTTGGTTCCATACTACAGAAAGCCAATGGCTTATTCAGTACATGTCTAGATGCTAGATGAATGGATGTCTGCAAGTGTTATGTTCTAAAGTTAAGTAAATGTAATGCATTTCAAAAGCACTAGCAGGCTTCTTTGCAAGAGTAAGAGATGTTTTCTCTCACATGCAGTAATACATATTTTTTCAGGTTTTTATGTTTCAGATGGCCTATAGGCAGACTTGTCTGAATGCTCTTGATCTCAGAAGCTAAACAGCTTTGGGACACGTTATAGGTATTGTTCAATTAACTGGCTGCACAATTACCTTAAGACCAGCTATGCGTGCAAAGTACCTATTATGCCATGAAAAACTTGAACTAGCTATAAAGTTGCCTTTGAAAATGGATACTAACTTTATAGCTGATTGCTATTGAGCTTTAATTTATAAATGTAGCAGGGCCTCCCCTACATCTGAGAGCCCCATCCCACAATCATGCCTTCAGCCATGCATGTGTGGCATGGGAGGAGGTACGATTCTGCGGATCACACATTAGATCCAATTACACCTTTATCTGCATGTGTAGAGGGGCCCTAGGTCTTACATGGATGGGAGACTGCCAGGGAAGCCCAGGTGCAGTAGGAACAAGCCATGGAGTACCAAATACATGATGACTATTAAACCAGAAAAACTGAGTGGACAGCCTACATGTGTTCTTGTTGCTGTGACCTAACAGGTGGGCATTTATATAATTTTCAAAGGTTCTCTGATGTGTCCATTACAGACACTGTCAGAGGCAAAAATTGAGTTATCTGATCCAGTCCATCAATGCCTAACTTTTTATCTTTTAGAGTAGTGATGAAGTGAAATGGAAAATACACAACACACCGTGACATCTATACTGGATTTTTCATCTGGAAAAAGTTGAAGACAACCTAAATACAAGGTTTTCAATAAAAAAATAGAACTACTTAAATTTTACTTTAAAAAGGGTGGTCAACAGCCCTTTTTGGCATCTGTATGGAACGGACATCCAAAAATGTGTCTTCTTATATCATTTTGACATGCACTTTGCATTTTGCAATGTTTCTATCACCCTGGGTCACTGCTTCCAGAAATAAATTAATTTGACCCTGTGGTATAAATTGGGAATAATTCAGTGAAAGTTGACTAAATTACAACCAGTGCAAAACTGATGTAATAATTTACTTAACAGATGGTAACTAAATCAGACACTCTCTAAATCCCAAGTGTTTTTTTATGAAAAAGAACAGTTAAGTTAGTTAGAGGCCAAACCTAGAAAGCTGAAACCAACAAACTGTCTCCATAATTTTTTTATTACATAGCAGATAAATATTTCAAAGACAACCTGTAAAATTTATTCCTTTCATGCAATTAAAGAAAAAGTTACATTATCCAGCTTTATAAAAGACATTATAAATGTAAGTCATTTAGGCTTAAGTAATAAGAATAGGGCACATTAAATAGTACTCAGCTTAATTTAAGTGCTGTACAAATGGTATCTGCTTCACAGGAGGTTTTCAGTGAGTCACGCATTTTCTCAAAAAAGGAAAAATCATGAAGAATAACAGTGATTTGCCCAGGATGATGAAGTTAATATTGGAAATGCAGCTGCTCATGTTCTAACCACTAGATACATTAATTTGTTAGCCAGCCTGCCACTCAGCATATACTATTCAATTAATTGCTGAAGTAAGATAAAAAACAAATTGCTTATGGGGAAGGATTTAGGTACTGTTACTAAAACATTAGACACAAACAGAGCATGGAGTAACAAGAACATTTTGAATCCTTGAACAATAGTGCTGGAAGGCACCTCAGAGGATAATCTAGGTTCAACCATTATGCCAAGCAGAATTGATATGCTACAATCATCCCAGCCAAGCATTTTGCCCAATTTCCTTTTAAAAATGTTCAAATGATAGACATCTAATGAGCCACAACTGTCTTTATTTTGATGTTTAATCGCTCCATCCCTTTTCCTTACTTGGAAAGTTCTTTCTAATATCCAACCTAAACTTGCTTTTGTTGCAATTTAAGATCATTACTTATCCTTTGATTTCCTGGGGACACAAAGAGTATTCAATGGCATGCCTTTTATAAAACAATCGTTTTATATGTGAAGGCTGCTCATAGCCTTTCCCCCCCCCACCCCCTTCCCACAACCACAGAGTCTTCACAACCTAAACAGCCCCTCTTCTTCCAACCTATTCTCATTTTCTAGAACTTTAATCATTTTTGTTGCTTTCATTTGGGTTCTTTCCAATTAAATAATTACTCTTTGGATCCAACCAGTTACACACCCACTTTATAATAGTTTCATCTAGACTGTACTTCCTTATCTTAATAATAAGAATGTCAAAAGATACAATATCAATAGTTTTGCTACAGTCAGGGTATATCACTGCTCTCCCTGCCATCAGTACCATAGCAAGCAGGGGGACAAGGTGGGCAACCAGCCCAAGCACCAAAGCGAAGAGGTGCCAATGGGCGCTGTCTAGCCAGGATGGGGTGCAGGATGGAGCCATGAGAGGCTCATTGGGGGGGGGGGGGGGAAGGGTGGCTCTGCCACTGAGTGCACTCCCAGACAATCATGGGGGGGGGGGGGCTGTGGCCCCAAGATCTGTGTGCGGGGCAAGGGTGGGCTGCTGCTGCTGCAGACTTTGCCCCAGGCACCAAACTTCATTGCTATGGCACTGCCTGCCCTCCATAGGGCCTGTCATCTTGTCAAAAAATCAAAGGTAGATAAGCATGACAAATCCATGCTGTCTATCTATTATCACTTTGACACTCTCTCTTGTACTTAGAAATGGATTCTTTGGTATGATACAGTAGCTTTCCAGATCAAGGTTAGACTTCTGGGCCTGTAATTTCCTGGGTCTTCCTTTTCCCCTTTTTAAAAAGATTGTTCCTTTTTCCAGTAATCTGGGACTTCATCAGACCTCCATAGAGTGTCAAACATAATAGCCAGTGGTCTCCAGTTACCACAGAGAGTTCCTAGAGTACCCTAGGATGAGCCTCATCTGGATCTGTTGACTTAAGAACACCCATCCTCTCTAAATAATCTCAAATTTGTTCTTTTTCTACTTCAGACTGCTTGCTCAATGTGTCTATCATTTAAGAGCTGAGATTTTTTGACCACTGGATATTATTTAAAGCTAAAATTGGGCTGTTGAACCTTTTTTATAGTAAGTCAACATTCATAAATCAAACTAACATCTGTGGATGATATATGCATCATAGCACACACTGGACATCTTTGTCCAGACAACTTTGGACCTCACGTCTCCAAAATGGTTCTTAAAAAATTTATCTTTTTGGTGGGTTGGTTTCTTCCTTCAAGCTTTTTTGAGGACATAGCTAACTAAACATTGGGATGACCTGGGATAACTAGTACAATGAGGAGGCCTGAATATTTTTACCTCACCTAGCTGGGAAAAAGGTAGATCTCAGGTCTGGCTGTGTTTGACTGCCTGTTGCACCTTAAGGTACCTTTTGTATGACATAGTATAATGCGGTTAGAGTAAAATAGAAATTAAGTATACACTTACATAAAAGTTAATGTTTAAATGGTCCACTGGGAAGAAATGTATTGGTCCCAAAATTGTTACTCTCTGTTCCTGAAGAGGACTGCAGGACTTTGGCACTACCATTGCATCTCTCCATGTTCCAAATTTCCTCCTTGTTCCAGCTTTCCCTCTGTTTTTGTTCTAATTAAGATGAAAGAAGATGGGGGAGGAGGGAAGAGAGAAAAAAATAAAAAACAGTATTCCAGTGTCTAAGAGGTTATTCATGATGATGTATATTAACTTATATGTTTTAAATAAATGCAAGCTTTGAGATGAATTGAAGATGGTAAAACTATTCACAGAGAAATAATAATTTTACCCATTTTTACCAATTTCTTTAAGTAATTCATTCATTAGATTTGCTGTTAGGCATCCAGGTCTATAGTATATTACAAACAATATGTAGTTTAGTAAGTAACAGTGTACTAACTATAGATTCATAGATGCTGGGGTCGGAAGGGACCTCAACAGATCATCAAGTCCGACCCCCTGCCTAGGCAGGAGTGTGCTGGGGTCAGATGACCACAGCCAGGTGCCTATCCAGCCTTCTCTTAAAGACCCCCAAGGTAGGGGAGAGTACCACCTCCCTTGGGAGTACATTCCAAATTTTGGCCACCCTTACTGTGAAGAAGTTTTTCCTGATATCTAACCTAAATCTACTCTCTGTCAGTTTGTGACCATTGTTCCTTGTTACCCCAAGAGGTGTCCTCGTGAACAGAACATCTCCAATCCCTTGCTGTGTCCCACTAATTAATTTGTAGGCAACCACAAAATCGCCTCTCAGCCTTCTCTTGCGGAGGCTGAAGAGGTCCACGTCCCTCAGTCTCTCCTCATAGGGCTTGTCCTGTAAGCCCCTAACCATACGAGTGGCCCTCCTCTGGATCCTCTCAAGTCTATCAACATCCTTCTTGAAATACAGTGCTCAAAACTGGATGCAGTGCTCCAACAGCAGTCTGACCAATGCTGCAGAGAGGGGAAGTATCACCTCCTTGGATCTATTTGTCATGCATCTGCTGATGCATGATTAAGTGCAGTTAGCTTTGCTGATGATTTCATCACACTGATGACTCATGTTCATCGTGGAATGCACTATGACACTGAGATCCCTTTCCACTCCTGTGATGCTGAGAGGGTCACTTCCCAGCCAGTATAGGTGTGCTGTATATTTTTGCGCCCTAGGTGCAGCACTCTGCACTTGTCCTTGTTGTACTGCATCCTATTGTGTACTGCCCACTTTTCTAACCTGTCCAGGTCTGCCTGGAATCATTCCCTTCCCTCCGGAGTGTGCACTTCACCCCACAATTTAGTATCATGTTAGTATCAACTAGTTTTGTTCCCTCTTTATTTAAAACTCTGTCAACCCCCAGTCCTATAGATTTGTATCAGTCCCTTTAAAGTAGGGTTAGCAGACTATAATTAGACTCCTATCCCTTTAGACTGGGGCTATCAGTTTCCAATTTTACCCTATTTGGAGTGGTGGAGGGGGTGAGGGAGGTTGGGAGTTCAGGGGCAGAAGTGAAAAAACACCACAGTACACAGGAAGAAAGTGAGGAGTTTACTCCTTCTTACACAACGATACTTCTCTCTATAGTCTTCATATAGTCCTGAAGGAGATAACAATTGTATTTAATAAGCTTTGATCAGGCACCAATTTTAACATTTAATCATTTAAGGATAAAGAAACAAGCTAATTTCAAATCCATTTAAAGTAACTAGAATACATGTTGATAAGACTGTAATTAAAAAATTGCACTATTACCCAGAATTCTGGATAGCGAGTCAGAATTTTAATGCATGTTTTATTTTGTTCTGATTTATTGTTCTATAATATTGCCCACAGAGTGTCTTGCTAAGTTAATTGGTACATTGATAAGTAGTGCAGTTCAAGACATAATATACATGATGCCATGTGAGCACAACATAGCGTGTACTATCACACAGTCCATTTCTGATAGCTAGGAAATTTCTGTGGGCTAGCATAATACAGGTACCCACGTCCCCCTCCAGAAAGCTTTGAATCGATTTGGAAAAGATTTGGAGAGCTTTGATGATTTGAGCAGTCCCTGCCCACTGCAGCAGGAAGCTGGACCCGGACTCAGAGCTGGTAAGTAGGGGCAGGGGGAGAGGGGCCTGGAGGTGGAGAGAGGGGACCATGGGGGGACCCCTGCCAGGCCCCATCCCCTGCCTGCTCCCCCAGAGCCTCTGAGTGCCCTCAACCCCCGCCCACTCCCCTAGCACCCTCCCATGGCTGCCCCATCCAGCCCCAGCTTCTGGTTGTTTTTTAAAAACTCAACAGCTTCTGCCTGGTGGGGGGCAATCTCTGCTGCCTTCCACTGCCTCATGCTGCATGGGGGGGCTCAGCCACAAGCCCCCCAATCCTCCCTTGCTCCCCCAGCCCCTCCATGGCTGCCCTGCCCGCCCCAGGTCCAGCCCTTTAAGAAAAAAAAAACAAACAAAACTCTGGCCTCACCAGCTCCCGCAGCAGCCTCAGGGCTTTGTGGGGCTCGTGCAGAGCCCCCAGTGTGGCGTGGGGCAGTGGGGGGCAGCAGCTGGTGAGTCTGGGGTTTTTTTGTTGGATTTTTTTTTTTAAAGGGCTGGAGCTGGGACAGGCAGGGCAGCTATGGGGGGGGGCTGGTAGAGCAGGCAGGGGTAGGGGGGCTTGTGGCAGAGCCCCCCATGCAGCATGGGGCAGTGGGGGGCAGTGGGGATTTCCCCCCTGCCTGGCAGCAGCCAGTGAGTAAGGGCTTTTTTTTCCCAAAGAGCCAGGAGCTGGGGCAGGTGGGGTAACCATTGAAAGCAGGTGGGTGATGGGGCCTGTGTGATTCAGAGATTCAGCTGATTCAGCAGCAGCCGAATCTCCGAATCAGATTCGGCTGAATCAATTCAGGACAGTGATTCGAATCACCAAATCAAATCACTGTCACCCGAATCGCCCGAATCTGAAGCAAATACTAGCCATTTCGCACAGACCTGTTGGAGACCCCTGCTCCAAGTCTACACAACCCAAAACCATCATCTCAAAGGATACTCAGAAACACATCTGTGCATGATGTATCTATAGGCACTGTTGAATTATCCCAAGGCAAATTACACCACTGTGGAACGCATAAAATTTAATAAATTCTGGAAAAATGTAAGGCTTATACACACATCCATGCAATTAGCAGAGAGGAATGTAGTAGATGTAGTACCTAAAACTGTAGCAAAGCCAGTAATGCCATTTAGTGCCTTAATGTTAACTAGGCTATCAGTTTGAATGATCACTTCACATTTTATGTTTATACCTAACAGTTAAACTCAGTCAGAACAGGCCTATTTTACATATTTTATTTTGGCCAGGAACAAGACAATCTCAGCCAGCTGCTCTTGCCTATGGCACTTGCCTCTAGAGGTCTGATAGAATTTTTTGTATAACAGCTTCTCTGGTAGTTATTCTCAGTCATGTTGGGTAAAGCCTGAAATCCCCTCTGACAATTTTGGGCATACATCCATGTGTTAACTGTGGCAATCTCTCCAGGAAGATATTTTTTCTTTATTCTCCAATTCGTGTCAGGTTTTTTGTTTTTTGAGAGGTTTGGATGGGTTTTTTTTGGTGAGGTATGTGCTTTGTATTTTGACAGTTCTTTGGCTTTTCCACATTCTTTCCTATTCCACTATGCCCTAAAGATACTCTTTCATGGCAAATTTACTAAATGGGTTACCCAGAGCATTATGGGATGGTTCATTTACTTTTCATTCAGTAGAAGTTTTTCCCTCCACATGCACAGACTTTGTGATGAAGTTATGACAAAGCAGCAAATTCTCTGTTACATGGGTGGGTTTTTTGCTGAACTAAGGGGTTCATTTACAAAAATGATGATGAGAAAAGAGAAAAATTGGAAATTGAGGAGTTTAATGCAAAAAGTGAGAATTGGTGGCAATACATTGAAGGACTGGGCTGCTAGTTTTTTGCAAGTGAGGTTATAAATAAGGATTAAGCAGGGTGAGAATTAAGAGGGAGCTTGGGGGTGGAGGGTGGCTGAGAGATGAAAGCCACCCTGTAAGATTTGAAAATCATAACCTGGGGGGTCTCCAGTCGGATTGCTCCTTCACTTAAGTGGAGAGGAGGCAAGGCAAGGAGCAGCTGCAAATGTGTATATGGCAAAGCTAAAAATACTAACTGAATATTATTCATTATGAAGTTTCCTATAGGAGTTGCAGTGAGAATAATGCTCTGTGGGAATAATGAAGATAGAGAATTCAATAACAATTGCTTACAGATGGGAATTTAACCAGGCCCAGAGTACTGGAATTAACAACAGCAGAGGAAGCAGAAGTAAAGGCCTTACCAAATCTGTGCTTAGCGTGCACATCTGCTGATACTGCTGCTCTGGGTGAAGCTAAGAGAGTGAAGTGTGGTTTAGGGCCACCCTGCTCCCACAGGTCTCTCTCCACAGAGCTACTTCTTTCCATGGAAACTACCAAGCACCACTTCTCAGATTCGTGGAACTCTGAAAGCCAAAATAAGAAAAGCAAAAGCAGTCCTTTACACACTTGGAGAAAAGGCCTCAACTAAATTAGACTGGAAGAGGAGGGCTTCATTTCTTAAAGGCTATGCCAACAGTGCTCACCCTCAAATCAGACAAAACCATTTGCCTTAGAAAGAATGATAAAGCTAATTTAAATCAGGCCCCCAAGACAGACAAGTACCTCATTCCACGGATAGAGAACCTGATGGCAGCATTAAGAGTGAGGAAGGATATAAACAGATGGGGCAGCCAGCACTACAGCACAGGTAAGAAGTGAGAAGGTAAGAAATAAGGGGCCCCTTGGGACTCGGAGTGGGGGGGCAGCAAAGGCACCTGTCGCAGGGCTCAAGTGCCTATATACTAATGCTAGGAGCATGGGAAACAAGCAGGATGAACTAGCGCTCCTGCTTGCATAAAACACCTACGACTTAGTAGGGCTAACGGAAACCTGGTGGGATTCATCCCACGACTGGGCGGTACATATTGAGGGTTATAGATTGTACAGAAAGGACAGGGTGGGGGGAAAAAGGGGGAGGGATTGCGCTCTATGTCAACGAGCAATATACGTCAACCCTCATCAAGACGGAATCCAAGGATGAGGAAGTAGAAGGATTGTGGGTTAGGCTACATGGGGGGCAAGGAGAAAAGGATTTGGTGGTAGGGGTCTGCTACAGACCCCCACATCAAGGGGAAGAAATAGATGCGGGGCTCCTGAGGCAGCTCACGGAGACCATAAAAGCTAAAGAGGCGGTAGTTATGGGGGACCTAAACTACCCAGACATCTGCTGGGAGACACAGACGGCAAAGTCCCACCGCTCACGTAGGTTTCTAACCTGTGTACAGGACCTCCACCTGACACAGGAGTTACATGGTCCCACTAGGGGGAATGCCATACTGGATCTGGTATTGGCAACGGGGGATGACATGGTAGGGGACCTACAGATCGGTAGCCATCTGGGGGACAGTGATCACCGAATAATAGAATTCACCATAACGCGTTGAGTGGGTAAGGTAACTAGTAGGGTGAAAGTGCTAGACTTTAGGAAAGCTGATTTAAATGAACTCAGGCGATTAGTCAAGGACGCACCGCAGAGTAGGAGATTTGAAGTGATGGGAGCCCAAGAAGGGTGGCTGTGCCTTAAGGAAACGATCCTTTGGGCACAAAGCGAGACGATCCCCGTGCAGGGTAAAAGAGGGAAAGGGGCCAGGAGGCTTCCCTGGCTGACCGCAGAAATCCAGGGCAGCCTAAGGGCCAAAAGGGGAGCACATAAAAAGTGGAAACAGGGAGAGATCACCAAAGACGAATGTACCTCCTCTGCTCGTGCTTGTAGAGAGGCAGTTAGACAGGCCAAAGCTACCATGGAGCTGAGGATGGCATCCCAAGTAAAGGACAACAAGAAATTGTTTTTTAGATATATAGGGAGTAAAAGGAAGGCCCAGGGAGGAATAGGACCCCTGCTAAATGGGCAGAAACAATTGGTGATGGACAGGGGGGACAAGGCTGAACTCCTCAACGAGTTCTTTGCCTCAGTGTTCCTAAGCGAGGGGCACGACAAGTCTCTCACTGGGGTTGTAGAGAGGCAGCAGCAAGGCGCCAGACTGCCATGCATAGACCCTGAGATGGTGCAGAGGCACTTGGAGGAACTGGATGCCTTTAAGTCGGCAGGCCCAGATGAGCTCCATCCGAGGGTGCTGAAGGCACTGGCCGACATCATTGCAGAGCCACTGGCGGGAATATTTGAATGCTCATGGCGCACAGGCCAAGTCCCAGAGGACTGGAAAAGGGCCAATGTGGTCCCCATTTTCAAGAAGGGGAGGAAGGAGGATCCAGGCAACTATAGGCCAGTCAGTCTCACCTCCATCCTAGGCAAAGTCTTTGAAAAAATTATCAGGGCTCACATATGCGAGAGCCTGGCAGGACAAATTATGCTGAGGGGAAACCAGCACAAGTTCGTGGCAGGCAGATCATGCCTGACCAATCTAGTCTCTTTTTATGACCAGGGTACAAAATGCCTGGACACAGGAGGAGGGGTGGATGTCGTATACTTAGACTTCAGGAAGGCCTTCGATACGGTATCCCACCCCATACTGGTGAACAAGTTAAGAGGCTGTGACTTGGATGACTACACAGTCCGGTGGGTGGCGAATTGGCTGGAGGGTCGCACCGAGAGAGTCGTGGTGGATGGGTCGGCTTCGACCTGGAAGGGTGTGGGCAGTAGGGTCCCGCAGGGTTCGGTCCTTGGACCGATATTCTTTAATGTCTTCATCAGCGACTTGGACAAGGGAGTGAAATGTACTGTGTCCAAGTTTGCAGATGACACAAAGCTATGGGGAGAGGTGGACACACCAGAGGGCAGGGAACAGCTGCAATCAGACCTGGATAGGTTAGACAAGTGGGCAGAAAACAACAGAATGCAGTTCAACAAGGAGAAATGCAAAGTGCTGCACCTAGGGAGGAAAAATGTCCAGCACACCTACAGCCTAGGGAATGACCTGCTGGGTGGCACGGAAGTGGAAAGGGATCTTGGAGTCCTAGTGGACTCCAAGATGAACATGAGTTGGCAGTGTGATGAAGCCATCAGAAAAGCCAGTGGCACTTTATCATGCATCAGCAGATGCATGATGAATAGGTCCAAGGAGGTGATACTTCCCCTCTATCGGGCGCTGGTCAGACCGCAGTTGGAGTACTGCGTGCAATTCTGGGCACCGCAATTCAAGAGGGATGCGGATAACCTGGAGAGGTACCAGAGAAGGGCCACTCGTATGGTTAAGGGCCTGCAGACCAAGCCCTACGAGGAGAGACTAGAGAAACTGGACCTTTTCAGCCTCCGCAAGAGAAGGTTGAGAGGCGACCTTGTGGCTGCCTATAAGTTCATCACGGGGGCACAGAAGGGAATTGGTGAGTATTTATTCACCAAGGCGCCCCCGGGGGTTACAAGAAATAATGGCCACAAGCTAGCAGAGAGCAGATTTAGATCGGACATTAGGAAGAACTTCTTCACAGTTCGAGTGGCCAAGGTGTGGAACGGGCTCCCAAGGGAGGTGGTGCTCTCCCCTACCTTGGAGGTCTTCAAGAGGAGGTGAGATGAGTATCTACTGGGGTCATCTAGACCCAGAATTCTTTCCTGCCTATGCAGGGGGTCGGACTTGATGATCTATTGAGGTCCCTTCCGACCCTAACATCTATGAATCTATGAATCTATAAGATGAGACTCATCTGTAAACAGGTGAAACTTTGAGAGAGTTGTATGAAATTTTCAATATAAATACTCAAGAGCTCTTATATTAGCACAATAGATTGCCTTATGGAATATCGTCAACACCTGGAATTCCCCAGAGAAGCATGGAAAATTTGTTGAGAGCATCCCATGTCTTGTAATAAAGATTATAGACATCCTCATCACAGGCAGAAGTTAGGGCGAGCATCTGTTAACACTAGAGAAGGTACTTCAAAGACACATAAAAGGAAGCTCTTTTTATGAAATCAGAAATTGTGTACTTGGGCAGCAGAACAGAGATACAGGAATAATTTTCTTTCAGCTGCCAAACAAAATGAAAAAAAAAATGTTCCAAGTGAAAAATACATTTTTCACAAAGGGAATAAATGGGTCTCTGGATTCACAGAAATGCCCAGGGCTGGGGTGTCTTCACACCTTCAGTAATAATCCAGTGGTAATCCAGCAGGAATTAAATCCATTTACGCACCCAAGGGTCCACATAAGCATAATTTTTGGCACTTACTCATAGTTTGGATTTTATTTCCACTTGTATAGCTACAATTGTTTTGCATTTCCCTTCAGAGTAGCCTCAACAGGCTGCACATTGGCTGTGAAGGCTCTAGGTCAGAACAGAATCATACAAGAACACTCACAATTTGGTATGCGTCCCCAGTATTCGAGTCAGAAAAATAAAACCTTCTACCAAATGTCTGATGTCACAGGAGACCACATCCACCTTTTAGCCTAGTGGGACAGGAAGTATTGTACTGTTGTTTATCCATTTTGTCCCAAGAACATTAAATGCAAGTACAAAAAAACCATTAGGGGAAGAGGCCAGATTCTATGTGCCCTGCCTTCCAGGACAGTGTCTCACCCACTAAAGCATGCTTACTCTGACTTCTGTATCTCCTCCTTCCCTCAGCATATACCTTTCTCTCTTGGCTACCCAATGGGCCAGTTTCAAAACGAGGGCTAGAGAATACTTAGGGGTCAATATCTAGCGCATGCTCTAGGGATTGGAGCACTATGCTAGGAAATAAAAGATACAGTTTAAAACCCCTAGTAGATGAGTGTGGTGTGTAAAACTTGGATCTCCCGTCCTCTAGGCCAGGGGTGCTCAAACACTGGCCTATAGCCCAGACCTTGCCCTTGGGGCCATGTCATCCAGCTCATAGAGCTCCCCAGGTATGGAAAGTTTGCAGTGAGAGAGTGCTGGCACCACTCCTCTGATGCCAAATTTCTGGCCCCATGGAAATACCTGGACCCTGAACACTAGATTGAGCAACTGATCCCAGTGCACAGGGCAGGGGTAGTGTAGATCATCAAGACCCAGTCCAGGTATATGAATGCAGCCCCAGGCCCCAGGGCCCAATCTCAGCACCCAGGATGCCCCAGGACCCAATCCTGGTATATGAGGCCAGGAGGGAGCAATGCTGGGCTCTAGGGCCTAGTCCTGGTGTGTGAGTCCCAGTGGGGCTGGATCCTTGCATGTTGGGCTTTATCTAGCCTGTGAACTGGCTCTGTGCCACTCATCTGGCCCATGGAGCCAAAGGCTCTAGGCATATGACAGAAGTGGGAAAGTAATCTTCTTCCAACAGCTTTTCGCAGGCCTGGGGGATTTGTCCCACTGCAAGTGGATTTAGAATTCAAAAGGCACATAAATGCCAAAAAAATGTTGTTTACATGGCTACCTAAATGCCACTTAGATGTGTATTAGCCTCAAAGTAAGAAACAGAAGTTCAGTTCTGTCCTCTGCCATACCTTCAGCATCACTCAAAAGAGTATCCTAACTATCAGACTATAGGGCACTTCAGGGGGTGCTCCATCTCTTCTAACGATGCTGTCATGCTAGGCATAAAGAAACATTCAGTATATCAGGACCAGTTTTCCCAGCTCCTTGGTGAGCATCCTAACCATGAGGTAAGAGAGTCAGTCTCACTCTTAAAATGACACCGTAAACATTGTATTCAAAAGTGGATCTCCAATAGAAGGAAAGGAAGGAAGGAAACCCTACCTCATAATATCCATAGCCTTGTGTCTAGGACTAACATCTAAGAAATACAATCTAATTCAACTCTGCGGAGGCTCAGTCAGAAATTAGACCTGATTTTGCATTTTCAGTTTTATGGGTTAGTACCCTAAGCACTGAGCTGTTGTCTTAAAAAAAGGGATACTGTTCAGCCTTTCACTATTCAGTGAAACCTATTGAGTAGGTCTGAGGTGCTTGAAATCATATTTTTTCAGCAAAGTTAGTATTTACCAATATCAAATACCAATAATAAAATCAGTATTTAGTTATCTGGAATACACCCAAGCTAAGTGTGTTAAATTGTCACCAGACATTTCTCTTAAAGGTATCTTTTGCAAATCCTCACATAAGCTCCCAAGGAAGAAGACCCACAAATATTGGGGGAAATATCCTAGGAGCTACCTAGCAGTTTAAAAAACTACTAGGGTCTTTGTTCATTTTATCTTGAGTAAAGACTTAATCCTGTCATGTGACCTCATTATATGGAAAAGGGACATGTTTGTCACATAACATGAGCATTGTTGAAGAATGGTCAACTGGATATATCTCCAGATAAGTGATTAAAACTGAAATTGGAAAAAAACCTCTCAGAAAAAGAAAGCCTTGCCCCCTCCCCACCCCCCGTTATTTTGTTTTTTTGTTTTGGTTGTGGGGAGAGGGAGGTTCAAAAATACTTCTGCAATACATGAATGAGAAGCCATTTACAAGTCTAAGAATTCACAAATAACTTGTATGACTTTACCGTGAAAACAGAAGTGTGCCAGGTATGACGGCTACTGGCCCATAGCTTTGAGTTTAATGATAGTTATCTCTGAATACAAAGTAGAAGGCTATGGGGCTGTTAAGTGTACTGTTATAATTAACATAGCTATAATGTTAATTAGCTACCAGTAGTAGAAACATCGTGTTTCTAAGAGAAATTGTGATAGTCACAAAGCACCTCAAATGGACACCAGTACAGGTTTCCCAGGTAAGGAAGTAAGCTAGACAGGATACTATTCTGTTCCAAATGCAGTCATACCTACTATAGGACTGGCCCAATATATGTAATTAATGCATATTGTGGGACCTGAATAGTTATTTCCCCACAAGAATGAGATGAAACAGTGACAGTTATGAGATTTACACCCAGGACATTTCTCCCATGAACTCTTTGATTCCTTGCCTCTTATTTATTCAGTGTGAGATGATCCCCCATTCTGTTTGTAATGCCAACACCAGCAGCATAGTGAGTACAGTTTGTTTAGTGAACTGAGCAGTCCTTTCAAAAGACTTTCTTTCCTAGCAGCCCAGCTGCTTTCTTTCCTTGTCACTACCCAAGCTATACTTTGTTTTGTCCATGAATGCTGTTTGCAGGAAGCAGCACTTCATAGCACGCTCTAGAGGAAAGCTCTGTGTTTGCCTGCCATAGTCCAGATGGGAACCTGCATATCCCAGGGGCCAGGGAGCAAAAGTTTTAGGACATGCTATAAGACTTATCTCTTTCAGTATGTTTATGCTTAACTGTCTCACAATCACCCTTACTAAATAGTCAAACTAATTTGTTGCCAAGGCAGAAGAGTCCACTAAGGACAAGTCTAGACCACAAACCACCCATGCCTAACAGCAACACAATTCAACATGCCATGCTAATTTTTACAAACATGGAAACAATATAGCTATGCCTGGATATGCAGCAGGTGGGTTAATTAGCACAGTGATGAGCTAATTGACATTATCACTCAGCAGAACTGATTAGTCCACATGCAGCGCTACACAGAAGCAGCTATACTGCTTCTTGTTCAAATAGTACTGCAAATAGATAAGTACAGCTCCTGGGTATCACAAATTGTCAGTCTCTGTGTGCCTTAAGTATGCAATCATTTGTGCAAGAAACATCATAAATTGAAATGCTTTATGGAATTTTTCTATTTAAAAAAACGTGTTAATTTCTACCAGCTTGGTGTCCTAGTGCTACATGTGTGGGTCTCATAAATTGTATTTGGAAAATATTTTCCTTTATTTTACAAACTGACCCTCAAAATATTTAGCAATTATTTTCACTTATTTATAGCAGAAAACACATGTTATCAAGCATGGTTTGCTATTAGCATGTAAAGCAGCTAATATACTTGCAATGTGAGCCTCGGAACAGAAAAAAAATCAAGACAATTATAAAATGATAGTAATCAATGTGAACTTTGAGAGTAAATAGTTTTAAAAACCCCAGCTATAATCAGTGATCAATATATAGTCTGCAACATCTCAGACACTTGTGATATTTTCTTTAAAAAGAGAGGCAGCCATGATAATGCTGTGTTAATATCAAATAAAATGCAGCTGGTCTTGTAAACAGAGCTGCCAGAAACACTGGAGGCCCCATTTTAATTGCCTGGATGTTTGAACAATCATGTTTGGCATAAAGTATTCACAGAGTATCCTCAAAAGTCCATTTTCAGAGAACAGGCACAAATTATAACTCTGGGCTTGATTCACAACAAATTAGTCATGTGGGTGTTGCATAATTTTGCTGTAGACAATGAATGTGCAAGTTGGGAATGAAGATCGTGGATTGGCATTTGGATGAGATTTACACACACGAGGGGGGAATTTTCTAAGCCATGGGGAGTCAGGAGCACAAACTCTAAATAATGAATTTGTAATCCTACAGTAATTCTATTCACTGCTGTGAAAGGTTGCTAAGCATGTATTTGACATGCAAATAACACATCTCTGTATGATCGCAAACTAATATAAATTTAAAATTCATACACACACATTCAGGGGTGGATCTAGGATTTGGCAAAGGGGGAGTGGGGTATGGAAGCAGCCACCTGCACTGAGGTAGTGGCTGCACTCCTGCTCCCAGCCTTCTCCCCCTACTACCCACTGGTACCAATGGACTGTCCTGCAGGAGCCTTTAGGAAATGTTTTTAAGTCCCCAAAGCACATAAGAATCCCCTGCTTCCCCTCCACGCACAAAGGGATGCCCCTTCCCCCCTCTCCCACCTGCTGCTATTGCTTTCCACTCTCTAGGATTAGGAGAAGCTTTAAAGACACTCCAGTCCACTTCAGCCAGGCTGTATGGTGGTTTGGTTCAGCTTGGGACAGCCACAGCTGCAGCAGGGGTGGTGGGTGGTGGTTCCCTGACCCTGCCCAGTCCCCTAGGAGCAGGCACAATGGGATAATTTGAGACCATTATTTGGAATCATTGACATTTTGCTTCAAATCGCACCCTTCCCACCACCCATTGCCATTGCTGTTGCTTTGGCTGTTCTCAGCTGAGCCCAGCCACTGCACAACCAGGCTGAAGTGGGCAGGAGAGGCTTTAAAGCTTCCCCCATCCCAGGGACAGCAGGAAAAGCAGCAGCCGCCAGCAGGGAGTGGAGAGGGATTGGTAGGGAAGAAATCATGCCTTTCAGCACAGAGTGGAAAGCGAGGAGATCCTTACATGCTTTGGGGACTTTAAAAATTCACCAGTGACTCCCTTAGTGCAGTCCAGTCCAAAAGAGGGTTGCACCCCCTCTGAATCCACCCCTGCATACATTCACACATATAATGTGCACTTTACTTGATTTCTGCTTATATATGTGTATATATGGAGAGTCTGCATTTAATATGAATATACTAATATGGTAGAACATATATACATATTGCCAGAAATGAATGTAAACCAAAGTTTCAAAAAAAGAGCTCTGCTCTCCAGCCAGTACTACAGTGGGGATGAACATCCCTAGTTTACATATTTTAGAAGCAAATCCTTTGTTATTAAATGTATGTTTAATACAAGTTGGGAAGAAGGGGGAATTAAAAGGACAGTATATAGAAGGCCTGATTCTGCTGTGTCACTAGTGAATATTAGATATCACTGTGCTGATATCAGCGCTGTTACGGTTCTTTAAAAGAGTGTCCAACTTATCTGGCCCTGCCAACACTCCCCTGCCACCAAATTTCTGGACTTATGGGGAGCCGTGCAGACTGCATCTCAGCTCTGCTTTAAAGCCTGGAGTGAGTGCCTCTTTGTGCATCTTTTTACTGCCCTTTTTCTCTATTACCCAAATAAAAGCTGCTCATCTTTATTTTCAAAGTCTTTTGCAGTCTATCTTCCCTGGGTCTCAGTTCAGAGACCCACACTCCCAACTCACCTATGACACTAACCTCCATTAACCACTTGTTGGATTTCTTCAGACTAACACCTTTAGTATTTTTCTCTCCCTTCCCATCACACTGGGAAGTAGCTCCTTATAAAGATGCAAAAAGTTACCTCATTCACCTCCTTCAGATCCCTCATTAAAACTTTTCTTTGCTGTGATGTCCACAAAACACTTGATAGGCTGCAAATATACCACATTGACAAGTACTGTCTCATTCTTTCTTTGTCCCTTCTTCCTACCCCATCTAACTTCATCCATATGCTGTATCTTTCTGTTCCCTAGTGTAACAGGGCAAAGATAGCCCTGTTCCTTTGATGTTACTAAGTTGCAAGTAGTCAGGTCAGGGACAGGGCAAAGTTAATTACTTAGTAAACACAGTTGGGAAGGGGATCACACCTGGGGTGAATATTAACTGATTAGGAGCCAGCAGCTACTTAAGTCCACAGCAAGAGGTTTTCTTTTGCCTCCTGGGGCACAGGGTGGGGGAGATTTAGCAGGGATGCCCAGTATCAGCAGCCCCAGTGCTGGAGCAGCTTGTGGCTAAGACTGGCTGACTGGGTGTAGGTAACCAGTAAAGTAAGGAGGTGAGGAAGAGAGGAGAAACTTACAGGCTGAGAGAAGGTCCCACAGAGAAAGGAGCCACTGATACTGCAGAAAAGAGATTGGGACTGGAGTGGAGCTGACTGACTTGTGGGAGTGGGCTGCACCATGGTGGAGAAAAGGGAGACCGTGAGCTGTTAGAACAGCCAGGGTGCTCCACAACCTGTGGGGAAGTTACTAACAAACCAAGTTTCTTTTATCCTGCTTCTGGGGTGACTTGCTACACCCTCGCTCTTCGGGGAATTAACTTCTTATTCTTCTCTCTCCCTGGGACTTGCCTGCCATGCTTTGGAATGATGGATTTCGTTATTCACCCCCACCCAGCCACGAGTGGTGCATTGGCCAGGAAACAATGAATAAACCCCAACAGGACGGAGTCCATGGAGGTCCAGAACCCCACTGACTAGCAACTGGCCCACACCTTGACATTGAGGATTTTGTAAGGACAAGAAGCCCAGATAGAGGAGCTTATACAAATGAGGACACAAGAAGCTGAGGCCAGGATTTGGCTGTTCATGCAGTAACAAGACCTCAGTGAGAAAGCTGAGGCACAGCAGGTACACTGGTCCTGGGAAACAGGGGGAGCCTCAATGCCTAAGGTATGCCCTCAGGATGATGTTGAAGCTTTCCTAGAGGATTTTGAATGATCAGCTATTGTGTCAAAATGGGATCCCATCACCTGGGCCACCCGAATAAAACCCCTACTGATAGGACCAGCACAAGTGGCTTTCAGGGCATTAACCCGGTCCGAGGCTAGAGATTATAAGAAGGTCAAGGCTGCAATCTTGTATCGCCTGAAATTGACTCCTGAGACATACAAACAAAGGTTTAGGGCCAAGAAGCGGGGGGAGGAACTTCGGCCACACTTACTTGCCCAAAGATTAAGGGATCTAGCTGAACGTTGGCTACAACCCGAAGGGAAGACAGGGGAGGAGGTTGTGGACTTGATTATATGTGAACAGTTCCTGACCGATCTGGGGGGAGTGCCCAGCAATGGGTCAGGAGGCATCAACCTAAGACTGTCAAGGAAGCCCTGCAGCTAGCAGACTGTTGCAGCCGAGGCTGAAGGGGAACTCCTAAAGAGGGAAAAGAATGGGAACCCTGCCAATACTGGATGAGCAGGAGGCAGCTCAAAAGGGAGGAAGATGGAATTCCCTAGGGTCCTGAGTCAGTAAGTTCAGAATGGGGAACCACATGAAATTATATGCTACCAGTGTGGGGAAAAGGGGCACCTGGCCTGTTTTTGCCACCAGAGGCAGCAAGCTAAAGCTGTGTCCAACTACCCTCATGAGGAAAAAATAAACTATAGTTTTGGGAGACATAAGGGCCCATGGAAAAAGAACTAAAACCCTTGATTGATGTTAGGATTGGTGACACTATAATCCCTGCAGTAGTCAACATGGGCTGTATACAGACCATGGTAAGGGCAGATCTGGTTCCCCCACAGATGGGTACCCTAGAGAGCACAGTCAGCATGGTCTGAATACACAGGGCTTCCTACACCTATGAAGGAAGGAAACCCCGGCTGACAGTACTGAGACAAACTGAAGAATTGGTGGTGGGGTTAGCTGAAGCCCTTCCCTGCCCTATGCTGCTGGGTATAGATTGGCCCCATCTGCAGGAAGTAGTGACATGGGTAATAGGAAAACCAGGGGGTGAGGAGTACCTTACCCAAGAAATCTATTTTGGAGAGTCAGCCAGTCAAGAGAAAGAGGAGTTAGATTTGGATTAGATAATTGGAGGAAACATCTTCAGGGAAGAGCAGACCCAGGAACCGCTCTATCAAAACATTCTGTGGGACCATCTGGCAAAGAGAGAAGATGAGGTGCTGGACCTTAACCTGATGACACAGAGCCTGAGATTCAAGGTAAGGGATGGCATCCTATACTGTATTGAAAGGGGAAGGGATGGGGTAAATGGACCCAGGTATTGGTGCCCCAATCTTATTGGAGGACCCTGCTCTGAGTGGCCCATGCCATTCCTATGGGGGAGCATATGGGGAGAGATAAGACAGAGGCCAGGCTGACCAGATGGGTGTTCTGGCCTGGAATCTATAAAATGGTCAAACAATATTGCCAGGAGTGTCTGGCTTGCCAAAAGACTGGTGGGCTGAAACTGCCCTGAGCTCCATTAATGCCTCTCCCATTGGCTGGATGACCCTTTGATCGGATAGCCTTGGATATAGCAGGCCCCTTTTCGTGGAGTCGGGCAGAATACCAGTTTGTCCTCGTGACTGTAAACTACGCTACCCGATTCCCAGAGGCGGTCCCACTATGGTCTGTGACAGCGCCCAAGATACCCACTTCATCAGTGCTTTGGCTATCCTGGGTAGGGATTCCCCAGGAAATCCTAACAGACTAGGGAAAAAATTTCATGTCTGTGGTCCTACAGGTGGTCTGTAAAACATTGCAAATCAGACAACTCTGTACGTCAGCATACCATCCACAAACAGATGGCCTTGTGGAGCACTTTAATCATACCCTCAAAACCATGATCCAAGCCACAATACAAGGAGACCCCAGTACGTGGGAGGAAATGTTGCCACCTTTTTTTCAGTAAGGGAGGCCCCACAGGTGTCTACTCAATAGTTGCGCTTTGAGTTGTCCTATGGGCACCAGCCCAGAGGACTAATTGACCTCATATGGGAAGGGTGGATTGAATCAGAACCAGGACGGTCTGCACCCCCAAAGGCACTAACTGATTTTAGAGAGACTGGAAAAGGCTAGGAACATCACACAGGAAAACCTGGGACAGAACCAGGTAAGGCAGAAATGCTTATACGACCATTGCACCTAAGAAAGAGAACTGCAAGAAGGGGACCAGGTGCTGGTGATGCTACCAGACAATACCCACAAATTGCTGGCATGCTGGCAGGGACCCTTTTGCGTGGTTAGGAAGGTGGCCCAAGTGAATTATGAGGTTTTGAGAATGTGCGGGCCAGGCCCCGATCCCGCCCTCGTTGCCATGCGCAGCGGTGATTCCGATCCCATTCTGGCCGCCATGGGCAAGCCGGGGGCGAACCGAGGTCGTACCGGACCCGTCTCCGGTGCACGCGGGCTGTGGCCGTCCGCCCGGGCACGCGGGGTGGGAGAAACCGCAGGATGGTCTTGTGCACGCGAGTTAGAATTAGTCACGGAGGCGTAACGGTTGATTGAAAAGATTGTTTACTTACACCCAAAGATGGTATCGGTGTAGGCTGGATAAGTTTCCAGGCACAGCTCCCGCTTGAACCCTCATTGGAGGACTCTGACAAAACGATTGCTCCCACGGAGTTTGCTAGGCTCCACGGGTCCGGTTAAGTTGGGTTCGAAAAGTTTCCCTGGAGTTATTCAGGCTCCGCAGGTCCGATACGTTTTCCCTGGAGTTTGCTAGACTCCGCGGGGTCCGAAATCATAGGAAAGGGATACATCTAGGATTGCGCTCGGCGACGGGGAGAGGCGAGAAGCAAAAGCTCCGTAGGCTCGGTTCTATTGCCTCTCTCTGCCTGCTTAGGGGAGGCGCGCCGGGTCCGCGAGGGTCCACAGCGCTTAGAGATCTTCACACAGAATATCTCTCTTTTCCTCCCTCCTCCGGCTTGGGCGGAAACTACCCAAGCCTTATGTACGGCTAGCAAGCCAATCGCTAACCGCCACGTGTGCCTAAATTGGGAGTCGACCAATAACATGGCATGGACCCTAATACAAATGGCGGGAACTTCTTTACAGCGTGTATCACTATGATGCAAAAGAGATGCACACTGCAAAGAAGCTGTAATTTGGTGGGAAATCCCCCATTACACCAGAGCTCTCTAGCAGCAGAGAGCTCTACCATGCAAAGAAAGCGACAAATTTGGCGGGAAATAACTTAGCAGTGCTGAAGCGCGCACACAAACAAAAAAATCACAACTTTGGGTTGTGACAGAGAACAGAACCTAAATGAAGGAAACAAGTTTATCACATCAACCTTTTGAAAAAATGGCACCCTTGAAAGGGGTAGCTCATGCAGAAAATGGGGACCTAGATGGCCTGGGAGGTCCAGAGCTCCCTCCGGAGGTGGGGAGGTGCCCAGTGGTGGAGAATATGCTAGGAAGACACCAACAGGAGGAGATGGAGGAAATAATAAATGAATTCCAAGATGTTTTCAAGGAAACCCCGGGGAAGGCACGAGACCTCAAACATAGGATCAAGACTCCAGCAGGTTGTCATCCAAAATCGATGGAGAAGATTACCCAGACATCAATGGGAGGCTGTTAAAAAGGAGATTGAACAGATGCACCAACTGGGGATCATCAAGGGCTTCATGATTCCTTGGAAGAGCCCATTGGTGATAGTTACTAAGCCTGATGGTACGCTCAGACTTCATGTAGATTTCCGGAAGGTGAATGGGGTAGCTGAATTTTATGCGTTTCCCATGCCCAGAATAGATGACATGCTGGAGAAAATTGGGACTGCCAGATACATCACAACAATAGACTGCAAAATGAATAGATATTTGAGAATATAGACCAAAATAATTAGTGCTGTCTCTAACCTTTTGAGGGGTTCCATGACTGTTCTTTTCAGAGAACTGGAACATATGGAAGAGTAACAGCATATGCACTGATGCATACACATAGCTATCGCGAAGCTGTGAAAACCACCACATTTTTTTTTAAATAACTGTAGTAGTTTCTTTTATTAATGTAATAGCAAGTTTTTGTTAATCTTTGGCCCATTTCTGGGTTTGGGATTAAAGAAAAACATGCACAGATACAGTTTGAGCATGAGCAAGTAAACACCATAATTCACTTGACAGAGAACATGTTCTCTAATTTCAAAGTAAAATGGTTTGCCAAAATGCCTAAAAAATAAGTGACTTTCTAATGTGCATTTTCTAAAGCACTTTGACCTGATGTTTTAAAAGGCTGAAAAGTTATCCACCTTTGGTACACACTGATAAGTCTAATTTACCATTACCCTGTTCCATTATGGAAAAAATAGCCTGAGATATTTCTATAAGGAGTTGAAGATTGCAACAAAATGGGATCAAGTCCAAGAGTGCATGCTTTCAGAGTTGGCCGTGTGTGAATGGACATTCATTGCCCTTAGAGCTCTTTAATCACTGGCTTGTTCATTCTGAAATTTTAAGTCCAGGTTTCCATACTTTTTAATAGGCATTTTAAGTGTTCAAGAACAAATGTTTCTTGTAGTGTTCAGCTCCTCCTCTATACTTACTTGCAGAGGCTATTATATTGCATAATGAATCTAAATTTAAATGAAAGGTAATCTGATATCTTCTTCTACAAGTAAATGTTCTCAGCCTCTGAAAATCTAATACATAACTGAATCTATAATATTGGTTTAAATCGCTGACTGTACTAAGAAAGCACTAAATGCCATGATACAAACATTTCTTGGATATTAGTTTGTAATATAGTGCTTGTTCACTTGCTGGGCTGTTCACATTGCAGAAAAAGTGCCGTCTTGTCCCTTATTAAGCAGTCTTTAAATTTCTAAAAATCTGCCATAAAGAAAAGGGAAAGCACCTTTTCTATATTACGGCAGAGAACAGGGCATGGACCAATGGCTTGAATTTGCAATAAAGTAGATTTAGTTGGATATCAGAATAAACTTCTTCACATTTAGAATGGTGGAATAGAGAACTGCCTAGAGAAGTTGTAGAATCTCCGTTATTGGAGGTGTTCAAGAAGATGCTAAATAAGCATTGTTCAGGGACGATTCGGGAGTAGTTTTGCCTATGCTCTACTATGGGCATTTCCATGCTTCTGGGCTTTGCTGGTTGCCACGTGGAGCCAGGAAGTTTTTTTTTGGTTTTTTTTTGTTTTTCTCCCCCCTCCTCCCTCCTTCCCCCCCCCCCCCCTTCCTGCTGCTACACTTGTTGGGGAAGAGGGCAATGGATTTGCTTTCCTCAAACGAACCGGGGTATTGACTGGAGCCAAGGTGAGGGATTTTGACTGTGGAGTGCCAGTGTTCCTGCTGGGACTTGCACCCAGAGGACTTGCCCCTCCTGCTCAGTGCCAAACCTGTTGCCATAGTTGGGTCAAAAAGAAATTTTACTCCACTATCAGATTGGTACAGACAGACTGTGGGGCATTTTGCCTTCCTTTGTAGCAGAGAGTATGGCCCTTGGATCTCTCCAGCATGAATCCAATCTCTCTCCTTGGATCTCTCCAGCATTTTTTAGCAACCCTCATAGCAGCAAAATATTGGCCTCCATTGTTCCCCTGTTTTTACTTGTGGCAGGTTAGGATGCTGTGCTTTATGGTTTTGTCAGGTTGTCTGTGTAGTTTTACTAATAGGTTAGACGGTGGATTTGTATAGGATGATATTTGATAGGGATGATACTGCCTCTGGTGGGGTTGGACTAGATGACCTCTAGAAGTCTCTTCCAGCCGTACTTTTTTATTATTGTATGAGAGAGAGAGAGATTTTTTCCAAATGGCACAGGCTGAGTATATAGAAAATCCTGGGAAAATGTTTGCATTTATTTAGCACTGCTATAGCTTAGATTGTAAAATGGCAACAGAAATGATCAATTATCTTAGCTGAGATGATCATATCAAGATGAAATTTTTCCCTGGGCAGGAGGTTAGCAAAAGGACTATTCACTATTTAGGTATTGGAACACCAGTTCATACTACCCTTTTCCCCCCACTGACTCTCCAGTGACTGCATGTACTTGTGTTACTATTCTTTCTTGTGGGTTTCTAATTTCATTGAAGCACAAGCAGTTGTTCCATTGGTTCCACCAGGAGAAAACAGCCCTTTGCTCTTCTTCCCACTGTTCTTCTTTCTTCAAGCCTGACAGTTCACTGAGCTCTTCATACCAAAGCTTCCTGTTGGTCATACTCTACAGTGTCTGTCCTGGCAGTGAAATGTGCAAAAGAAGTATGGTTTGCTGTTATGGGCGTGTATAGCTGTTGGCTATTAACTATTAAGTAGTCTTTTTTTAAACCACTGTCTTTTTTTTTCAAAAGTGTAGTGACAACCATGGGCAGATCTAGGATTTGAAAAGAGGGTGCAGATCTTGTGCTGCATCATTACATCACAAAACACATATTTTTCTCCCATTAAAAAAGAGCTAGAAGCTTTTCAAACAAGCTAGAGGTCTAGGGCTCTATTATTTAATTTATGGTCCAAGCAGAAACAACTGAGTTTTTGGAGGGGGCCAATTGCCAGCTCCAGGTTGGGGCAGGGGTACCTGGTGTTGGAAGGGTACAGCTGTCATGGACAGGATAAGCATAACTTGAACTGCTCCCTACACCTCCACAGCTGGGTTCCCCAGACACTCCACCACAGCCCCAAAGTGCCCCTCACTGTCCTTTGTGTATTGCCCCTGCCATTTCAAATGCCCTGAGGCTCCATTCCATCCCCTGTTTTATCCCACATATACCTGATGCTCAGGCCTATCCCATCATGCCACAAACAGATCAGACCCTACCATCCCCCTTACACACCACTGAGTCTGCTCCTGACCCCTCACCGTCCTTAAGAATCCACTTCACCCTGCACAGCATCATCTCCATCATGCTGCAGCCCTGCTGCCTCTTCACTATCCCCCTCATGCTCCAGAGCACTTGCCTGCCCCTCTGAGCATTGAAATCTCATTGTAGCCCCTCACAGGCCCTGGCTCTCCTCACCCACAATCCCTTTTGCTCCCAGCCCCACTCACACCCCATTTCACCCCCACAAACTCCACCATCCTCTTCAATCTCAAACCTGCAAATGACTCACACCTCCCCACCCCAATAATGACATAGCCCCTCCTTACCCTAGACCAGTGGCAATGCATAGGGGGTGCCCAGGGGTGAACATGCACCCCAGGGGAGCACTGGTGCACCCCCTGACAGGCTGCTCTTCCCACTTTGGTGATGGACAGTAGGGGCAGGTGGTAACACCGGTGCCCCCCTTGTGAGCACCGGTCAGGAAGTGCAAGCTTAAGATGAAGCACTGCGGTCAGTTCCAGGAGTGCCACATAGCCGCTTCCCAGTTAGCGCTATCAGCCCGAGTCAGCAAGATTGGCTGCAGGGGGACACCCCTCAACCCTGGTTGGCAAAATTAGCCATGGGAAGGACCCCCCTCCGGTCGCTGACTGGTCCCTGGGGGGGGGCACATGCCCCCCCTTGACTAAGGTGTCACCAATCACCCATGCCCAACACCTTCCTCTACTCTGCCTCAAAAGCCCCTTGGTGCCCCTCATGGCCCTCATCTTCCCCATACAACTCCTTCTAAACAGCTCACCACCACCACTCATGGTCCAGGACCATAGAGCACATGGTGGCAGAACTGCACACCTGACCCACTGCTTCTCCACATATTGTCATAGATCCTTCTCATCTACCCATGCCTTGCACTGCTGATTTAGCCTCCCACTATTTCCATCATCTGCTTCAATGAATCACCAAGGGTCACTGCAGCAACTTCAGTCTTCACCTTACCTTTGCAACTCTCTCCTGTCTTTGACTGCTGTGTCATAACACAGATCACCCTGCTTTTAGCCCTGCCCCTCCCCTCCCATATGATTTGTTATGGATTTGAATCCCCTAAGAACACAGCCACCCAGTACAGGTAGCAGCACACCTACATTGGACATGCTGGGGTGTGAGCAGAGAAATGTTACCGGGAGTAGATAACTGACAAGATAATTGTAAAAGAAAAGCTAGCTTGATTAGAGAAAGAGCAAGGGTTGTTAATTCCTATGTAGTAAAGAGATTAGCAGAAATCAAGTAGATAATAATGAGCCATGAAATCAACTGACTCCCTTAGCTCCACTTGAATAGAAATTGTAGCTGTCCCTGCCAGAAAGTTTGCTTTAAACTTTCAGTGGAACAGGAATTGAAGTGGGGTGTGAAGATTTCATTTTTTAAAAATTTGCTAAAATTCGATATCTTCCATGTGTCAGGTATCTAGGTTGTAGCCGCATTGGTCTAGAGGAAAAAGCAATCAGGACTTGAATTTTAGCTGATTTTTTAAAATTAAATCTTCATAATTTTACAAAGGAGGAAGCAACTTCAACCACCTGAAACCTGAGATACTGCTCCTGCCTTTGTTCAAGGTAATTTGCATCATCACAGAGCCTCACCACAGAGCTCAGAGACACCTCACGGGATAAGAAATGCCTGCCCAAAAGAGCATTCTATCTATTTACTCTTCTGTGAAATTGAAACACCATAAGCAGAAGGAAATATGACTACATCCTGCTTACCACCAAACAGCTTTGAGGTAAACAGATTATTCCAATTTTTCTCTGAGCCTAATCTGCATATAAAATTAACTTTTCCAAACAGGAGATTTTACCACACCTTCAACTCTCCTATAAAATATGAACTTTCATTTCTACCAGGAGAACTGTCAGTCTTTTCTCTGATGCCTGGTGCAGGGTGTTTGTGCCTGAAAGCTTGCAATTAAAGATTTTTTTTTTGCAAAAATCTAGTTAATCTAATAAAAGATATCACCTCTACCATGAGTCCTGATTCCTTTTTCCTCTAAACCAATACAGCCACAACCTAGTTACTTTAGCTATTCATTCTATGTAGTTTGGATAAAGTTAGACAAGCTTTCAAATGCAAGACAAGTATCTCTTCAGGATGTGCTTCCTGTAATGGCCAATAGATCATTGCTACCATGACCTTTTCCTCCTATTTGCACTGTGGACACATCAACTAAGAGGAGGGCCCTGCTATGCTATGTGTGGTACAAACACACAATAAAGCACAGCCTACACTCAGCTTACAGTCTAACTAGCCATTGGGTTGAAAGGAAGAGAGGCAGGGAGATTTAAGGACCAGGCCTAAAAAAGGACCCAAGCATATAAAATATGTCTTAGGTGGGATTCAGGCACTTAAATACAAAATTGTATTTAAAAAAAAAATCTCCTATTCATCAGTCAGCTAACTCTAGAATGCCTAAATTAATCACATTCATTCCTGTGTGACCTGAAAGTCTCCTATGTGACTTGAGTTCTAATTCTGGGCATGCCAAGACTGCCCTGATGTGAGCAGGTAGGTGCCTATCTCCTGCCTGTGCCCCACTAGGATACAAAAACATGGAGGAGGAGTTTTTAGGAGTGTGCAGACCAGTAAGAGCACACCTAACACATACCAAGAGGAACAGGCCCCTCCCAAAAGGCCTGTTATGTGTAACCAATGATGGCAATACTGCCATTTGCCTTTTATAAAATAACTAGACCATATACCCCGGAAATGGGAGGCATAGGAACTATGCCCTCCTTAGCACAAAGGAGTTCATGGAGTTCACACAACTCCATAAATGTGCCCTAACCACCAGGCTATTGGCCAGGCTGGGTAGAGGGCTGTTCTGCTTTCACTGTTTGAAGCTGTGTTGAAAGAAATTCCAGTTCTATGGGACCAAAAGAAAAACAAGGAAGAGGTTGTCTGGCTCTGGCTTGGTGGTTAAGGAATTTAGCTGCAAATGGGGAATTGAGGACTCTGCTACCTGCTCCACCCAGATTCTGTTCATCAAAACATTTAAGCATGTGCTTAATTTCAGGCAGGTAAAATAGCTCTCTCTGCTTTGGAAGCACTTAAGCATGTGTTTCAATGTTCTTTATTACTGGACAAATTTAAGCAAATGATTTTACTATGACATGTGACAATTATATTGCTGAATATGAACATGGATGGGATCAGTAACAAAGCCTATACATAAGGGGTGGGCGGGTATGTACGCATTTATATATCACATATGCATATTCTTCTGAAAGGCTTAGCTATAGATGCATTCATGGATTTATTGAAGATGTGATTAAATCAGCTGCACAACTTGAGTTAAAAACAAAGAAAAAATAAGTAGTTTCAGAGCTTTCATGTGGGAGCACTATTATGCTCCTGCCTTCCTCCTTTCCAGTTATAATGGTTGATCTTGCCCACATTATAAATGTAAGTTCTATTCTTGCTCTTCTCCTTCCACTAGCTGAATAAATACAGTATTTTATATTCTAGTTAACAGTTAACATTCCACTTTGGTGTACTGCAATTTTGTTGACTTTTTAAAAATACTGGGATTAGTCTACTGTGCAAGAGAAATCATCCTCCCAGGATGTGAGGTGCTTCTACAGCCAAATAGCTGGCTGTTTCTGTGGTCCCTTATACAGTTGAGAAGACATGGAGTACAACCTTGGACCTGACTCAGGAGAGTACTTCATTTTAGACTTAAAAACCATGGAAATTCAGTTCTTCAGAGCTTTTCAAATCAGAGGTCCTAAATCTCTCCATATGAATGAATAGCACGGATGGATCTTTGAACTAAAACAGAAGTGTGTTTTTGGGGAAATGCTTTTATAGTTTGAAAACATTTAATGTTTTTGAAGTTTTGAGAAACTAATGTCCAAGATTTGTTTCATGCTTTCTCTGCTTCTTGCAGTCCAGAATCTAGTTTCTTAGTTTCATAGTAGTTAGAGGTCAGAAGAGACCTGAATAGATCATCTAGTCTAACCCCCCCACCACTGAGATCACGCTGGGATCACACGACCCCAGACAGGTGTTCATCCAACCTCTTTTTGAATTTACCCAAGGTAGGAGCAAAGACCACTTCCCTAAGAAGCTGGTTCCAGATCCTAGCTACCCTAACAGTGAAATAGTGCCTCCTAATCTCTAACCTGAACCTATTCTCTAGCAGCTTCTGGCCATTGTTCCTTATCACCCCAGGTGCTACTGTGGGGAATAGGACTCTTCCTATTTGCTGCTGATCTCCCCTAACGAGTTTGTAGGCAGCCACCAAATTGCCGCTCAGCCTCCGCTTGCTGAATCCGAACAGGTTCAGGTCCCTCAGCCTCTCCTCATAGGGTCTGTCCTGTTGCCCTCCAACCAAGCGGGTGGCCCTCCTCTGAACCATCTCAAGGCAGGCCACATCCTTCTTAAAGTGCAGTGCTCAGAATTGGAAGCAGTACTCCAGTTGAGGCCGGACCAATGTCATGTAGAGGGGGAGTATCACCTCTCTAGACCACCTTGAGATGCACCTTTGGATGCATGACGAGGTGCAGTTGGCTTTGCTGGCTGTGGTCTGGCATTGGCAGCTCATGTTCATCTTGGAGTCAATAATAGACATCTGCGTTTCAAATATTGTACCGGTAATACTTCTAAAACACTAAATAAAACTTTGGAAAATAATATTTTAACTAGAAAGAACAAGGATGGAGAAAACAACTGACCAACCATGTTCAGAAAGGATTAAAAGTGTGGAAGCATTCTTCCATTATTGTGTACAAATTCTCAAACTGGAGAGCATCTCAAGTCATGCAGGGAGACTATATTTCAGTACAGTAGTGCAAAAGTAATGTTGTAGCCACAATGGTCCAGAATTTACGTGAAAGGCAAGAATAAGGTGATCTCTTTTATTGGATGAACTATGCAGTTGAGATGAAGTTAAATAAGCTTTTGAATGCAAGATACTTTTTTCTCTGATCCCAGGAAGCCAGGCACTGCGTAGTGAAACATAGGAAAGAGGAGGAGCTGAAATAAATTTCCAGTGGTAGCAGACACATAATTAGCAAAAGAAAATCTGATTACTGGGAAATCAATGCCTATCAAAAGGGAGGAAAGTCCATTTCACCTTCCTTGTGAGGAAAGAATTCAGGAATTGGGTAAGCCATAATGTGCCATAAACCTGATATCAGTGTTTAGTCCTTAGTGTCTGGCTAGCTTATCCATTTTTGTTCTAAAGTTCACCTTCTAAGAATGTAAGATAGATTTCTCTTCAAAACAAGGATAGTGAAATCAGTGAGGGGGAGTGGTTGTTCTCTGAAAATCATAGAAAATTAAGGTTGGAAGGGATCTTAGGAGATAGTCCAACCCCCTGCTCAAAGCAGAACCATCCCCAACTAGATCATCCAGCCAAAGCTTTGTCCAGCTGGGTCTTAAAAACCTCCAAGGATGGAGAGTCTACAACCTCTCTGGGTAACTTGTTCCAGTGTTTTACTACCCTCCTAGTAAGAAAATTCTTCCTAACTGTTTTGCACAGTTATGACGTTTCTCTTAGAAAAACAACAATTTTGATATACGTAGTTTTCTTTTTGGGGGGGACAGGGAACTTTCACTTTTTTTGATTGCTTGCCCCATTTGTTTTTCACATGGGTCCCAAGCAAATGGCAATTCTGTGCCACCTTGTATTTTTTACTGATATTTAAATGTGGGGTTCACTTTCCTTGGTTAATTCTTATTTACTTTTGTTTTTTTCCTTTTAGATCCCCAGAAAGGTACTTAACATCCCCAGGCATTGGACTCACCAACTTGGATGTCTCCCTCGTCACCTCACTTTGGCTTCCCAGGTAATTCTCTCTTTGGGACTTTTGTTGCATTCTTTTGGTGGGGGGTTGTTTTTTGGGGGGTTTTTTTGTATCTATCATTTTTCTTTTTCAATCTTTTTATACTTCTTTTGGGTTTGTTTTAGGAACTGATTTCAAGCTTCATTTCCCTTTAAATTTTTCTGGCTGACTTCTGCATCTCTTGCAGCCAGCACTCTTTTCCTGCTCTCTCCACCCATGTTGCTCTTTGTTTTTGTTTTTATTTGGGTCCCGCTCTCCTCCATCCGGGTATCTTCATCCCTTTCTCTTTTTGCTGTCTCGTTCTTCCCTCCCTGGGTTTGTTGCCAAGGTAAGATCTTTCTTTCCCGTTGCTCCCCCAGAGTACTGTGATGGGGCAGACTTATTGCCCTGTCACATCTTGGTGCAGCTTTAGACCATTGCTCCTTGTTCTGTCATCTGTCACCACTGAGAATAGTCCACCTCCATCCTCTTTTGAACCTCCCTTCAGATAGTTGAAGGCTACTATCAAATTCCCCCTCAGTCTTCTCTTCTCCAGACTAAATGAGCCCAGTTCCCTCAGCCTGTCCTCAGACGTCATGTGTCCCAGCCCCTTACCATTTTTGTTGCCCTCTGCTGGACTCTCTCCATTCTTCACATCCTTTCTCTAGTGGGGGGCCCAGAACTAAACATGATACTCCAGATGTGTCCTCACCAGTGCTGAATAGAGGGGAATAATCACTTCCCTTGATCCACTAGCAACACTCCTACCAATGCAGCCCAATACACCATTAGCCTTCTTTGCAACAAGGGCACACTGTTGGCTCATATTCAGCTTATTGTTCATTGTAAACCCCAGGTCCTTTTCTGCAGAACTGCTGCCCATCCAGTCAGCCCCCAGCCTGTGCTGTTCCATGCATTTGTTCTGTCCTAAGTGCAGGGCTTTGCAGTTGTACTGGTTGAACTTCATGAAATTTCTTTTGGCCTAATCCTCCAATTTGCCTAGGTCACTCTGAATCCTAACCCTACTCTCCAGCATATCTACTACTCCCCCCAGCCTGGTGTCATCTGCAGACTTGAGGGTGCATTGTATGCCGTCTTCCAGGTCACTGGTGAAGACATTGAACAAAACCAGCCCAAGGACTGACCCCTGAAACATGAGCGTGTGAGTGTGCGAGTCTCTCCATCCTTTACATTTTGTGTGTGAAAGTTCATTCTGATGCATAGTTACTGGTGTGTAGTTGCTCCCTTTTGAAAAGGGCTCGATCTCCCAGTAATCAGCTTCTTTTCTTCTGCTAATTGTGTATCTGACACCCATGGAAGACAATGTTCTTTGGGTAGATGGAATATTTTTTCTTAGACCAACTAAATAGTTGGAAAAGTTGTTCTTTGCAAGTTTTCAGCCACATACAATGTTGTTCATTCTGACACCCATGAGAATTTCAGGCCCTCCCCTCTGCTGTGTTTCACTATGCTGTACCTGGCTTCCTGTGGACAGAGACCTGACAAAGAATGTCTTACATTTAAAAGCTTATCTAACTTTATCCCAACTACATAATTGATCCAATAAAAGAGATCACCTTAAGAAATTCTTGCCTCTTGCATTTCAGTATATATCTAATACAGGGGGGCAACCTTTTTTTGCAGGCTTTCCTCAAAATTAGCCCACACCCTCTCTGAGCACCACACTGTTTCCCTTCCTCTGCTCAGTCTGCTACTCTGCTCCCTGCCCAATCTCTTCCTCTGCTTTCTCTCCTATGTGCTGCTCTGCTTTCTGCTCCCTGCCTTCTCTGCTGCTGTGTTGCCTGATCTGCTGTGTGCCACCCACAGAAGCTGCTTGTGCCACTTGGGGTACTCATGTCACCTGATGTAACATGCTGCATTAAAATAAACATCATAATTGTTTGTTAGGTCACTTCACTTGAACAAACAGCATGTAAGCAGTTTTATGTAAGGTACATGATGTGTATTTAAAGCATTAATTTTATGTATACCTATACACCTAAGTCTTGTACAGTCCATTCTGACAAGACTTCTCTCTCTACTTGCTATGGCACTGAAACAGATACTAATATTCTTTGTCTCACTCTCTCAGTCCCTTGCACTTTAAAAAGAAAAGTTCTTGAAACTTAGACTACACAAAGAAAATTCACAATACATAACAAAACATCTGTTTGATGTGTCGACATTTTTTCTTGTTGCCACAAAAATGTCTAATGCAACCACAGAAGGTTGCACTGACTGAAGTCAAAGGGAGTCATCATGGTCTTGAGTCAGTGAAGCTCCTTAGCACCTCTGTACACCTGACTTCGTAAGTTCAACTGCATTCAAAAAAGCAATTGAGACTATGCTTAAATATTCCGCTGAACCAGTGTCTACACACAGCTAAAAGAAGAGTTTTGCTTTTTACTAACAAGTTTTTTTTTCCCCAAAATCTGATTTGCGAAAAGTCTAATTACTTTACTTACTAATATTTTTAAGAACCGAGTCTTTTAGTTCTATGAAGCAACTGTCACAGCGGTCCCCTTCTCCCAGTCAAGGCTGGAAGAAATAGCTTGTCCATTGCACTTCAAATCTTGATAGAGTGGTGGTATGACCCTGGTCAGAGCTGTTTTCCCCGATTCTTTACTATATTAAGTTAAAAAATATATTTACTAAAATATTCAGGTAAGAATTTAAACCTTCTTGAACAGATGACCTGTTTCAGCATGTATTACATCATAGGTAAAAGTTGAAATGGAATATATTCAGTAGTCATACCAGCCAGGGACTAGGAGGTAAGAACTTTAAAAATTTCCCAGTAGAAATGTCTGCACTGAAGCAGCTATACTTGTCCTTCACTTGAAGGACTGCACTGCAGTAATTCAGTTTTAGTAGCAACAGTTTTTAAAGACCAGCTCTTTATAATGATCAGCTTCAATAAATACAACTCTTCATTATAATGGATTGATCCTGGTCACTGTAATTGAGTTATATGGTAGTGGTAGTGCAGTCAGTCATCTTGAAGAACTGGCCTTGACCTAACACTGTTGACTATGATGTATGTAAAAGCCAATGATACGGTTCAGTGGTTTCTTTCGCTGTTCAGAAAATATGTTCTTAGAGGTTTCTGTTATACTATAGCCTGGACATTTTGCAGTACATTAAAAATTAGGACAACAGCAAGCCAGAGATCCAGGAAAATATTTCAGAATTATTCTTCATGCAAGTCTGAAAACAATTAAGATAAACATAGGGGGCACATCCTGGTGACCGTACACATGCAGGGGTGCACGTGCCACGTTTCCTGCGGGACAAATAGCAGCAGCACATATTGTGCCGCTGCTACTTGTCCCCGGGCACGTCCCTGCACATGTGATCTGGTGCATGGCAAAGTGACCCTAGTGGGGAAGCGGAGGCTGGGGGACACACCTGTGCTGTCCCCAGCAGCCTTACTTGGGGTCTTCCTAGGGCAACAGCAGCACTAAGTCAGGCTCTGTTCCTGGTGGCACATATTGCTGCCGTGTGCACCATACCAGTTTAGCAGTGTCAAAAGCAAAAAAAAAACCCCAAAACCTCCCAAACTGCTGCACTGCAAATTAGCAGCACAAATGGGTGCTCCACATGAAGTTTATGGTGCTGCAAACTGCACATGCGTGTTTGTCGGGATGTGTCCCAGATCCTAAATCCAATTCACATAGCGTCAAAAGGATGAGAGGTACTAATCTCGGCATCTGTGTGTTTATACCTTGAATTCTGAATTCTACCTCATCCATGTTTCTCTTTACTGTGTTAACATTCCCAGCTGAGGCAAGCTGACCTAGTTCTACTGAAGTCAATAGAGCGATGCCAATTTGACAGCAGCTGAGGATCTTGCTTTATTATTATTATTTAGTCACCCTTAAAAAATGCTTGATTCAAGTTGTACATGAGGTAGCAATATGTTTTTGTTTTTTTGTTTTGGAATAATGAGTGAGAAACATGGCCTTAAAAGAAATTCACAGCAACCTTTATTAAATCATTGATTAAAATTGGATGTAGTGATCATTTTACATAAGAGCATAAAACTGCCCACATGGAGCCTGATAATCAAATTCATTGCAAGCCATGATGAATGCATAAACATTAGGATATATTTTTTATTTTAATTCCAACAAATACATCATTAATGACAAAGTGTAAGGAGAATTATAAGATTAGAAGGGACTTCAAGGTTCATTTATCTAAACCCCATGGGCAACTGCAGGATTTGCTATTCTTTAGGCCATCACAGATGACTGACTGCATTGTTACCCCATAACTCAGTGATAGTGACAAGGATCAATCCATTATAATGAAGAGCTGCATTTATTGAAACTAATCATTGTAAAGACTGGTTGTTGTAACCTGTGGTTACTAAAACTGAATTACTGCAGTTCAGTCTCTCATGTGAAGGACAAGCATGTCTGCTTCAGTGTAAACATTTCTACTAGGATGTTTGAAAAAATATACATCTCACCTCTTAGTCCCTAACTAGCATCTGCTGATCTCACCTCTCCTTGAAAACCTCCAGTGAAGCAGCCCACAACTACTCTAGGCAACATGCTCCTTTGTTCTACTATTCTGACAGTGAGGAAGACTTTTCCTGAAATTTGATCTAAATCTGCTTTGCTACAGTTTTAATCCTGTCCTGTCCTGCATGACAGGGGAGAGTCATGTTTCCTTATTTTCTTATGGCAGCCTTTTCAAATATTTGCAGACGCCATCATGTTCCCCTAACACTTCATCTCCTTTTCTCCAAACAAATACATTTGTTTCTCACAATAAAATGCAAGCCGCACCCTTTATCATTGTCACTGAACTTTGGATCCACTCCAGTTTCTCCACGTAGAATTATAGAAAACTAGGTCCGGAAGGGACTCCAGGAAATCACCTAGTCCAGCTTCTGTTAACAGTAGGATCACCCCTGACTAAACCATCCTCGCTAAGTATTTTTCTAACCTGCTTTTAGAACTTCCTAGAATAGAGATTCCACAACTTCTCTAGATGAGCTCTCCCCATGCTTAACCACCCTAGCAGTGAGAAAGTTCTTCCTAATATCCAATCTAAATGTCCCTTGCTGCAATTTGAGACCACTGTTCCTCATCCTATCCTGTTCTTTCAGCTTCTCATAAGTTATGTTTTCTGGACCTCTAATTATTTTTGTTATTTTCTGTAGAACTTTTAAAATTTGTTCACTTTTTTCTTGAAGTACAGTGTAAAACCTGGATACACTACTCCACGTGAAGCCCCACAAGTCCCAAATAGAGTGAAAGAATCACTACTGTTTACTTGCAAGTGATGCTTCTGTTGACATACTGTGCTTTTGGCTTCTTTTGAAACAAGAGCATACTATTGGCTTATATGGTTCACTATAACTCCCAAGACCCTTTCTACAGTCATTCCCCAGTCTGTATTTGTGTGTGTAATTCATTCTGTTGTAAGTAAAGAGAAAAGGAAATCCTGTATCGAATATTATTTGAAATTCCATAAATCATGATGCCCAAAACTAGACAAAATACTCTATTATCAATGGTACTATCACCACATGCAATGTTCCTGTTAATGCAAGCCAAGATCTCAGTTGTTGTTTTTTCCTCATTTCTTTTGGCAACATAACCCCTAGATTTTTGATCAGTACTATTGTTAAATCCATTATTCCACAATATGGGTTCATGTAATTGAATCTGGAGTCTGCTTATTTTAAGGAGGGAGAAGGATTGTGAAAGTTAGTTTGGCATTGAAACAAAACACCCTTTTTTAACAGCCAAACCTGCAGAGAAAGGAAATGCCACTAGTATATTAAATTGTAGTTTGGTTCTGTCCAGTTAGACTGAGACAACTGATAGTACAGAACCAGATTATCTGGGATGGAGGATTAAAGAAGTACACACAGCTCAGTTTCTCCTCCCCATGACTTTTAAAAAATACCTGTCATTTGATGCACTCTGGCTTGTACTAAAGGAGAAGAGACTGTCTGTCAAGATCGATTTAGTAGAGAAATTACCCTAATTCTCTCTCTTAATTTGGTGGAAGAATCTTAACACAAAGCTCTTATGTCCTGAGATCCCCTCCAGTATATCACTGAGAAAATAGATGTAATGAATTTAGGATAGCACTTATCTACAGCATGACTGAAGGTAGGCTGAAGATATTTCTCTTAAGCCTTTCAGCTGGTCTAAGTGAGGGCCCTGAACTATCCTGTGCTTCTTTTGAAAGCTACTTTATAAAATGGATTCAGTATTGTCCTGCCTTTTAAGGGTTTTCAGCTGTAAATGCTATCTTCACAACTTAGTGTCATCTTAATTACTTTAAACAGATTCTTCAGCCAGTCTGAGATCTCTGAATAAGATATCATTATTAGATGCATTTTATCTGATTATGCTCCTCTCTTTCATTAATGGGCCACTTCACAAATGGCTTAGTCGTATATACTGTTGTATTCTTTCACTAGGGTTGACAACTACACGCTAAAGAAGTCTTAAAATGAACTTTATTACTAAAAGTTGACAGTGCAAAAAATTGTCTAAAGATATTTGGCTCAGAGCTAATGGCAAGATATCACAGCTGCTTGAGCAATTGGAAAAATTCCCAAACATTTGCCTAAAATATTAAATGCAGACTTTGGCAGCATTAATGCTCCTTTTTTCACCTGCATTCTGTGTACATTTTGAGGAGCTGAGTTTCATTGCCAATAATGTCTGCAGAAAATGTATATCAAAGTTGCATATGAGTACTTGTATGTAAAATTTAGGTTCTGCAGATATAAGCAACTGAAATATCTACCTAATAACAATAGGCGCAATACAATGCAACTGCTGTGAAATGTCTGCTGAAACACTAATGTTTTTGTTACCCTATACACACTTCCCCATCCAGCTATTACATCTGCCTTGGAGAATGTGAGGTCTGGACTGTCATAATTATATCTTTGTATAGGACCTGGCACAGTGGGGAGATGAACTGCTTTACATTTTCACATTGTCAATATTAAATATTAATTCACATAAAAATTCACAACTAACCAGCGCAGCTTGAATATCAAATATTCCTACTCATACTTTGTTTATAATCAGTCCATGAAGATGGGAAAAATTACAAGTGAATTAATGACTAAATGTGAGCAGTGTTCCACTTGCAAACGCAAGTGGGGAGGGGCCTAGGGAGAAGGAAAGCTAAGTTAATTGAATAAATTATTCATTTAGAATTATATATTTGGTTCTATAAAATTTGCCAGCAGGTTTCTTCATGCCACTGTGTTCATAAAACACCATGGTTGTAGTCTTTCAATTTACTATCAAGTACTAAAAGTACAAGCCAACCAAAGCAGTGAACAAGAAAATTTAGCAAGAAAAGATTTTAGTACTTCAGGACAAAAGAAAGGATATGAAGTTAAATTTTCACCCATAAACAACTTGTGTTCAAGCCATATTTGATTCCCTACATCCATCAGCACTACAAGATATAGAATTAAATTGAGAAGAGTATCCAAGGCTTTAGAAGCTCTAGGCATCATCTAGAAAACAGCTGGATGAATTTTTATTTCTTTTTGTTAGGTGTTTTTAAGCACAAAATGTTCTTAAGAGATGTAGTTGCTAACTTGCTAATATTTCTTCTTCACCTTCTGGTTTGAGTTACCAGATTTGCTATAGTTTTCCTTTATGTCAAAAGAATCACTTCCATTTTGCTTAATGCAAAACCTATTCTCCACTGCTGATGCAGAGTGTAAACAACTCTGGGAAGGGTGGTTTACACCCTTTTTCTCTTCCAGGTCTTGTATAACTGCCAGCACATTGCCCAGTGTACTTAAATAACACCTTATTAGTTCCTTTTTAATGCAAGTGCAAGGGTCTTATGAAGAAGAAACATTCAAGTCAGCAGTACACTGTCATTCCTGTCTTATCTCTTCCATATTCTAATCTCTCTCTAATTTGTGTGTGTCCCTTACTTGAAAGTATATTTAGGTATTTAAAGACAATATGATCTCATGTATATAGAGAGCAGAAGACAAAGCCAGGAGACCCATATTGTATTCTTACTTTACCACTGACATGAGGTGTTTTTTTTTTTAATACAAATAACAACAACATCTGACATAAAATGTCATTACTCCATTGAACCTTTTTTTGCTTCTTTTTCATCTGTAAAATAGGGATACTGTTCCTTTGTAAAAATCCTTTGAGGTTTATAATGGAAAGCACCTTGCCTATTCCAAATTTTATTATATTTTGTCAAATGGGCTTGTGTGTGATGTTTTTGAGGATGAAAAGGGAAGAGAGTGGGAAAGGAAAGTCACCTGAGAAATCATCACACAAGGACAAACAAGCTCTTCCTGTCATTTCACGTCTGTCTTTCTCACTTCCTCCCAAACCATATTTAGTTTTTTCATCCTTCACCATCATTCACACACACACACACACACACACAACGCATTCCTGTCAACCTACCTTTTGAAGTGTTCATTGGTTGTCAATATAGTTGCTATCCTAGTGCCAGTGGTAATGAGAGGAGAAATGAATCCCATGCTCAGCTATAGCCCTGTAACTAACATTGCTCCTTACCCACGGAGTTATGAAAAACACTGAGGTCTTATAAAACACGTCCTGCCTAGAGAAACTGAATGACGGGGCCATCCATGCTTGAGCGTTGATATGCAAGGATTGGCTTGAAGAAATTATTCTCTTGTGTAAATATTTACATTTTTAGACATATTAATAGGTTGCAAATACTCATTCATAAAGTCAAATTGAGCCTCTGTTTTTGTAATGAGCTATATAATATTTGGGATCTTTCATGCCTCTTAAGATTTTTGGTATACCCAGTCCAATTTATTATGAAATATCACAATATAGTTTATTAAGATGTTCCTGTGCTTTTCATTATTGAAGTGGGTTTATTATGCAGAACCCAACTTGTAAAAATGAATAATTTAATCAATTTATGCAAAATCTCAGTAACCTTCGCCAACATCTTCTAAAAATGTTTCTTTGAAAAGAAAGTACATTTGACTGTTCCGTTCCAAAATAGTGAGCCCTATATTTTTTCTTCTTCATATGCCTGGCTTCTTCATAAAAGGGATGTGGAGAAAAGTTTCTCCAAATTCACTTTTTTTTAATGGATTACTGAAACTACAACAACTGATTTCTGATATTCTCTCAGTATTAAGGTCACCTTAAAATTAGTTTAGCTTAAATTTGCTGATTTAAACTAAACCAGAACAAGCCTGCTTTGATACTGAATAAAACTGCGTACACAAGCATTTAATGAGGTTTAACTACTCCACTATGCAATTTAACTTTTATTAACTCTGAGTGTCCCCATAGAACAATCCCTCAAACCCATTCCCATGTAACTACTAGGGCAGTCAATGAGAATCTTTGAATTGATGTGATTTGTAAATGGGTTGAATCGGAATACTATAGAAAGAAAGAGAAGGCTTATTTTATGTCGGTTTTATAATTGTGTTTATCTAGGATGAAAGAACGACATAAGAAAGCAGGAACCAATAGAGCATGTTGTGGCAAGATAGTCCATTGTTATACAGAGAATAAAAACCAAGTCATTACACAGCAACCAGTATTTTCAAATGTAGATGTCTAATTTGAGGATTTCTATTGTCCTCACCAATTACTAGAATAAGGCTAGACTATTGAAAGAGTCCTCTAGTAGTGCCAAATCTCAATTAATTTCAATAGCCTTTGTCTACCAAAGCCTTAGATGACTTTGAAAATCACAGTTTCAATAGCAGATATATACATTTAGAGCTAATCAAATGATTTCATATCATTAAATCATTTAATAAGAACAACAGGTTTATCAAAGGGAAATTAACCACATCCGTGCTGCTAGTTTTTATATGCACACATGCTCAATCCTTCCTTGTGCTTTTTGTCTTAGATAACAGTTTAATAATAAGTAATTGCAATTGTTACCCCTTATGATTTACCAGGGATTCAGTGATGCTTTTGTACACAACCACAAAAATCTAGTTTCTATGCAACAGAAGATGCATGTGCTCTTTTTTTTTACTAGTAAGCCACTCTAATTGAGTCTCTGTAGTGCAAAGGTCTCCAGAGGAAGATTAGATACTCTCTTCTGAGTGCAATTAATTTTTTCTTATATTCCATTTGGTGAAAGGCTGAGAAATCTCTGAATCACAAAAGGAATGCAAATGTTGTTTTGCTATCCACAAACTCTATAGCATTTATCCAAAATAATGACTCATGACAGAAAGTTAGTTAGAAAGTGGATTTGCACTGGATCACAAAAGGCAACTGCTGCTCCATTTTTTCCCCACCAAAGGGATGAATTCTATGTTCAATGGACAATATTACATCACTCATCTTAGAAGGAAACAGAAGAGGTGCAACTTTGAAACTTCATGCTGCCCAATATATCAGCATCTTTAAAAATTCAATTAATCTGTTCTTCAGGTTTTGGTTTTAAGGAGTTGTGGGGTCTTATGCTTGATTCATTTTTATGTTCTGTTAACTACCTCAAGAATAATTATCAAAGTAGTTAACAAATTGGAAGGAGCTACCATTTACCATGCATTTTCTAGCAGGGCTTACTTGAAGGATTTGCAAACACCATGTCTGCTTAAAAATAAAAGCTCAAATCTCTCTCTGCTTTCCATAAAGTTTCAAAAGTCTTTTTACAGAAAAAAAAGACTAACACAAGTGCTAATGACTAAATTAAAGATGATAACTTTTTAATTAGGCTTTTACTGTTCCTATAGATAGATTTAAAGTGGACATTGAAGTGTACCATACAACATTGTCTGTAAGCATTTCTCATATACAAGCAAGCCGCATGCAAGGACCTCTTAAACAGAATAAGTGCTGACAATATTTTGCTGTAGTCTCATATGAGGGGAGGGGAGGTGCACACATGCATGTGTATATGTATGTATATAAAACAAAACAAAGAGTATGTTAAGAAATTATGGTTCTCTCCATAAACCATAAAACTACTTTATCAGGCAGGCATCTACATGTGCAGCCATTTCGGAGTAGATTTGCTATTTGCTCCTTATGGTAGCAGCCTGCTCCAGGCCTCCTCCAACCTTGTTCCACCTCTCCGCAGCAACAGCCAGGGGGTACTGGAGGCTCCAGCCACAGCTGTCTGGGTGCAAGGGGCACTCTTTAAAAGGCAGCCCCATGCAGTGCTCCCTGGCCCAGAGCAGTCTGGAGCCTGCTGGCACAGCCCTCTGGCTGTTGGCAGAGCCTGTCCCCAACAGTTGAGAATTTCCACTAGTATGCCATGTTTTCCAGAAGCCTTGCCACTTGATAATAAAAATCAGTGGTCTTGCTTAGCTTTTCCAAAGTGGGCTCCACATCTACCTCTGGCATGACCTGTAGAGTTGGTATTTGGTCCAGTGATTCACTGGTGATGTTTCTTTCTTGTGAGTATAGTTTTGAGTAATGTTCAACTCAATGAGGCATGTGCTTGCTTCTATCTGTAATGGCTTCACTGCTGTGCAATTTGAGAGGGGCAACCTTGTTGACAGTAGGGCCTAGAGCTTTATTCAGACCATCATACATGACTTTTAGGTTTTCTGAGGCTGTCTCTATCTTGTCACAGAGCTTAGTTCAGTACTGATTTTCACAGTGTCTGGATGCTCTCCATACTTTGTTTTTTGCATGTTGAAGTCTTGCTTTGGTGCTCACTGTTGGCTTCTTGTTGTGTTCCAGATAGGCTGTGTTCTTGATGCTGATGAGAGGTAATAGTTCTTCTGCATTTTCTCTGAACCAGTCCTTCAGTTTTTTGGGGGACAGTCTCTTTTCCCCAAATGTAGCTTAAGCTGTTTCATAGATAGCAGTTCTTAAACCTTTACAATCAGTGCACCTCTATACATCAGTCCCATATTAGATTAGCAGCGATACAAGGAAAATTGACAGTATTAGCAATCGGCTTTTTTTGGCCGACATGGCCCATAATGTCGTCAATAAATGCCCCATGCATACGCACAGCTGCAGCGCAGCATACTGGGAGCCAAGTATGCAGCCTGGCAGCATGGAGAGCAGTTGGGTCTGGCTGGTAAGTCTGTTGTGAGGAAAGGGGGGGGTACAGATCAAGGCCCCCCATGGTGAAGGAGGGAGTGGAGCTGGGGCAGGTGCTGCACAACTGGGGCACAGGATGGAGCCACAAGCTGCTCATCCAAGGAGCACAGAGAGGCAGGGCAGCTCCCACCACTGCACGCACCCCAGAAGGGGATGGGGGGCTGCCCCCAGATCTGCACACAGGGTGAGGGTGGGGGGCCATGGTGGGCTGGGGCGGTGCCAGGCTGCACTAGGGGCAGGTGGTGGCAGCACTAGGAGGGGGGGTTGGAGGGGCTATGATGAATTTTGGGGTGGCTACAGCCCTCCCTATAGCCTCCCTTCCAGCACTCCTGCCACCGACCCTGAGCACAGCAAAACCCAGCCCCCCCCCCGATGCCCAGAAGAGCATCCGCTACTGCACCGCAGTAGTGGCTGACTGCCTTTGCCCTGTGCACAGATCCGGGGGCACCCCCGCCATGCCTTCCCAAATTGCATGCAGCAGTGGGAGGTGCCCCCCACTCCTCCAGATAAGCTGCTTGTGGCTTTGTCCTATGCTCCACCCCGGCAGTGCAGCCCCTGCCCCTGCCCCACTCCCTGCCTCACCAGAGGGACCTCAATCTGCCCCCCCACACCCTTTCCCTCCCCCTTTCCCTCACCCCTTTCCCCACAACAGACTTACCAGCCCAACACTGCTCTCCAAGCTGCTCAGCTGCATATCAGCAATCGGTTCAGTATTGGCCAGTATGTTTTGTTAAAAATCAGCAATCAGTATCGGCCCAAAAATCTCTATCAGTCCACCCCTACTTTTCAAATTTCCTCTGCCTTCTCTGGTAGTGATTTCCCAAACATGCTGAGTTTGAAAGCCTTCACAAAATCTTGGCACTTCCCCTGGTTCTTGGTGTTAGTGATATTGATTTTGGGTTTGCTCCTAGGTTTTGTTCTATGTAGTTTCTTACCTGTAATCTTCACTTCGCTAATGATCAGGGAGTGGTGGGTGTCACAACTGGCACTATCGATCATGTGTGTCTTCTGCACTAAAGGTATGTCTAACAATAACAAGGTCTAGTTGGAGCCAGTGGCCTGATTGTGGATGTTGCCATGACACTTTGTGGCAATCTTTTCCAACAAAGTATGAATTGGTAATTCACAGTTGGTTTTGGGCGCAGAATTCAAGAGGTCATTGGATGACAAGGTTCCTTGGGTGAATTTGATATCTTTTATTAGACCAACCCAAATGGTTGGAGAATAGTTATTAAGCAAGCTTTCGGGTTCAAAAACCCTTCGTCAGGCTAAGGACGCTGCAGCAGTTGCTGCGTGCTCTTCCTGGATGGAATGAAAAGTAAACAAGCCAGGGGCTGGGCTGGGCTGGGCTGGGGAGTCAGTTGCCAGGCAGATTGGACAATTTCATTCATCTTACCAATGCCAAAATGTCCTAGGCAATCTGGCCATGAGTTGTTGTCTATGACAACTCTTGCATTGAAGTCTCTGAGAAGGAATAGTTGCTCGGTTGATGGTATTCCTTTGACAACTTGGTGCAGAGTGTCATAAAATTTATCTTTCTCCTCAGAGCTGGAGTTGAGTGTTGGTGCATAAGTGCTGATGCTCACAGAACCAACAGTCATCCGAAGTCTAAGTGAGATGATGCACTCTGACTTCCCAATGGGTGTTTCTGTAACTTTTATCTGCTTGTTACTCAAACGGAAGCCAAGTAGACAATTTTCTTCAGCGCTTTTATCTTGCCAAAAAAAGGTATAATTGGCCTCATGGATAGAACCAACATTGCATCTGGCAGTCTTTTTTCTTGGAGTGCTGCAAAACATTGAGTTTGTACAGCTCAGTCAATCAAGACTGACTTTCGTATGCTCCTAGTGTACTCGGGCTGTCATTGTCTGTCAAGCCAGGACACGTGGTCCTGACGTTGCAGGTTCCAAGCCGGAAAGTTCTTGGTTTCTCATTTTTGCCACGTGCGAGGTTTCCACCTGCTTTTCAGCTTTTGGCCTAGCCCCATGCACCCAATGAGGCAGACAGTATAGCAGCTCAGCATCTAACTGCCTGGGGGCTGCCCAGCATTATGGCAGGTGGTAGCTGACCAATGGAATGTGGATTCCTCCAACCATCAAAGGTGACCCATGGCCCCCTTCTCTACACCAATCAAGTGAGAGCTTATGACCTTTAACTGTTACCTATGTTGTGTTTATGCTGCCAGCATGGATGGAGTATCTTATCCATGTGGTGTGGCTGCAATAGCCTGGGCAGTTGATATGGAGATACTGGTTTGCCCCTGTATCAGTGTCCCCCTCTTGGCTTCATTGGATTAGTCCAAAGGAAGGATGGAAGTAGTTTGTTTTGAACCAATATGCTGCAGGAGTTGCCAGTGCAGAGGAGGTCTACCATCTGCCTGCCTTTTGGGACTCTGCTCCTAGATTGGGCTCTTCAGCCATGGCTGGCAACCAATCTGCCCTGCATGGATACTGTTGGCAAAATCACTGAGTGATTATGCTCGTCTGTCTTTTGATGGCATTTCCTCCAACAAGGGGTCCGCTATCTTCCACAGGCCAAAGCTGCTGGCACTTCCTGAGGTTATCAGGTTAATTAACCAAATACTGGTATTGACCAGTACAGGTTATACCACTTATGGTCATGACAGTAGCAGGTTTTCAATCCTGATCTAAGAATAGGGCTTCACAAAACTCTACTGCAAACATTTCAGTGAAACTGAAGGAGATTCGGTGTTAGCAAAAATCCTTGTGTACTCCGTATGGAGAGGGCTTCCAAGAGGACAGAACGGGAAAGAAGTCTACAACAAAATTAATCCAAACACCTTGAGTTCTCCCTTCAATGAGCTCTTTATTCAGTAGAGGGGCAGACTATTTCAAGGATTATTCTCCTTGGGTAGGGTGATGGTTTCTTCCAAAAACATGACCACAGAAAAGGATGATTAACTGGTTTTGGAAGAGATGACTTCCCTCTCATCACATCAAATCACCCACTCCAAGAATGAAATAAAAACATATAAGAGTGGGAAATGGCCAACAAGACATGGCAAAGGGAAGGAAAAAAGCTAGAATTAAAGAATAACAGTGATAATAGAGAGAGAAATAGTCAACTTTTAAAAGGGGGAAAAAACAATTTAAAAAACCTCAATGAACAAAAAATGCTTTGAAGGAAAACATTACTTATAGAAAAATGTCTAAAATAGCTTATGTTATTGAGCAGAACTGAGGGAGAATGGTAAAGGGGAAAGCTGAAGGAATAACTATAACTAGAAGTGAGGGAACAACAATGGTATCCTCTGTTTTATTAACAGAGTTCAGTCATGGAATATAATGAATGATATGTTGCCAGTATCGTTGCCCTAACGTCTGGGACCATTGCAGATTAAAAACACTCATGACTGGTTTGTAACTTAGGAATCAAAAAGTGGCTTTGGATTCATTTATCAGCTTGTATGAAAAGGTAAATTTGCTATCAGATGCTTGATAATCCAGAGGATCAAGCAGAGTATTTTTCATAGTTAAATTCTGTTCACCAAAGCACCCTGCTTCCATCTTATCCAGGAAAAAATACCCTACACATTTCAGCTGCATCCATAGTACACAAGAAAATATAAAAGACCAGAGATAGCTAGGTTGGAAATTTGATGCTTGTATCCAACTGTTATCTGTATCCAGGAACAGATGGGAAGCCACTACAGTGAGTGGAGGAAAGGATAACATATGTGGTAGGTAACACCTCAGAGGCAGAGTAGTCTGACACTCTGTTTTGGAATTGAAGAGCATAAAAAGTGCCATAGTGGGTTAGACAACAGGTCCATCTACCCCCATATCCTGTACCTCACAATGGCAAAGAGCAATGCCAAGCAGCAGAGTATATGTGCAGGGTGTATCCAAACTATATCCAGGGTATATCTGCCACTCCTTCCTTACTCTTCTTCCCCCAGCAATGAGACCTTGGAAGTCCTACTTTGTATTCCAAAGTACAATGTTTAATACCCACTGACAGGCCTATCTGACATGATACATGGCACAATACTTAAAATGCCATTTGTAAAAAATGCTGAAAAAAAAAAGTGGTGGTGGCTGGGTGCTTTGGGGAGGTGGGAAAAGGTACAAGTGCAGTCAACCATAATATTATTATCTTGCTATTTAGGCCATGGACAGACTCTTATAGCCACATGTAACACAGCTCCAAAGGAATTAGACCCGCTATGCAGATAGGCCTTTTAGGTTGTCCAAAGTGAAAAAAAAGCCCAACACAGCCTGTTATATATTTATAAACAATTATATCAACAGAAATGACAGATTAGTGAAACAAAGAGGTCTACAGGTGCCAGCCAGAATTGTGTTGGGATCATGTATGACAGAAATAAAGAATATGACCAATTGGTCTCATCCTTTAATGTACAAAATAATGAGAAATGAGCAGTTCCTCTCATCCATTTTGGGTCCCTTAAAAAAATTACACAATTCTTGAAACCAAAAGGGTGGGTGGAGCAAGTTCTACAATAATGGCTGCCAATCTACCACCTTCTGGGATTCCAAGATCTGTTATGACACCAGTCATCCTTCATAATCTTGATCCAACTGCTAAGATCTTGCCATGCTGGACCAAAGAAGACATGAATGTTATCACTACCAGCTTTAGCTAAATCCTGAACTCCAAGTAGTGTATGCAACTTGGGTCCATGCTGTTAATCTTCTATTCATACATGATTTTTTTCTTCCCATTTCTTTTCCTTTTCTTTCCTACATATGTAATTGTTTTATGTATTAAGTGTGTAGCTTAGCTCTTTGAAACCTGCTCTTTCCCAATTTTTATATGAGCCCGTCACCAGGGAGGCAACCAAAAGCAACGTCTTGATACCAAAAGAGGTTTGCCATGTTTTAGAGTGGCTGATAAGATCAAGTACTTTGCCTTTTTTTTTTCTCTAGTAGGGAGGTTATAAATCAAAGCCAGCATCAGAAACAGTCTCTGTTTCTCTTTGCTATATTTCGCTTTCTCCCTTTGTGGGTATTTATCTTCAAGGAAGCAAAATTAGACTGTAACAACAGCAGCAGCAATTCTAGGCTGTTTTTACTAACTTCTTCTCTTTTACCCCTCAAATAACAGTTATCATCTTTAATGCCATTAAAAGATTGCCATACAAGGTTTTCCTTATATCTATTCTCTATAGCTAAAGGGAAAAGGATTAAAGGATATGTCAAAATGAAAGCCTTGCCTTCAATGATTTCACTGGTTTTCTGTATACCTTTTTTAGTAAGACTTAAAAGATATTTAATGGTGGTTGTTGCCATGGAATGAAGTAGTCTGTGTCAGTGTGTGCAAAACCCTCAACCATGTTGAACTCTCTGTAGTGTGATAAGGACATGTTAAATAATCCATAAAAATTAACACAATGGACCTCCCAGGCCCTGGAAGTGGTTGAATGCCCCATTCCACTTTCTCCCTACTGCTATCATCTGACAAACTACATATACAGGAAGTAGCGCAAAATTGCCTAGCAATCTTGCCTTGTTTTTGTTTTTTGTATGTTTTTTATTCCTGAAGCAAATATCTCTATGCAGCATGCTTCTCAAACCATTCTGCCTGAGCTTCATCTACCCTATCCAGAAGCCTCAAAGCATGTATATTTGACCACCACACCCCCCTTGACTGCACATCTAAACCCTCACCTGCTACTCTTCAGGAGTATATAGGGTGTGTCTACTCATGCTGATTTAAGGTGCTTTAGCCTGAAATAAAGTGCATTAAGAGCACACATCTATATGTGCGCACCCTTAATGCACCTTAAAAATGGCAATTTTAGGCTATTTGTGCCTAAATTTGATACCTGCATAAAGTAGGTAAAAAAATGTAGATGCAAATAGATAAATCATATTAGCAAATGTGTGGTTGCACTAATGTGCATTAACAGAGTGTGTGTCCATGGACTTGGGACTAACTTTAGTCCCAAGTTGGTCTGCATACCTGTGTTAATATGCATCAGCATGTGCATGTGTAGACATGCACTTAAATCACCTTAATGTGCATTAAGCAAATGTGTGTTAAATTTAGGCACATGTAAAAGCACATGTACTCATGCCTATAGAGGAGCAAGTCCAGTTTTTAATCATTGCTTGTTAAATACCAGGTTTGAGAGCTATTTATCCCCATATTCCATGTTTGTTTAGTTCTTAAGTTAACATTATTCCCAGGGTATTGCAATGTAAATTCTACTCCAATAGGAAAATCTAAGGGCATATTTTTATAAAGGCAATTGAATAGTGTCAGAACTAAAATTCAGAATGTTTAAATTCTGGTACATTTAATTTAGATACATAACAACAATTGAGCATTATTCAAATTTAGAGTTAGGGCTAAATCTCAAAAGACATGAGTGTAAGAAGCCAGAGGCAAAGCATTTCAATAATATAATATTTACAGAAGGTTTTCAGCAGCACTGATTGCCATGAATACAGCAAGGAGACAGACTAACCGTTTTGCCCAGGATCTTATGAAAACTGGCAGCCCTACCCTGCTGTGATCATTACAGAACATGCCAGTGAGATCTTACCTGCTCCTTTACTATCTGGCAGAAAAGGAATTAAAATGCATAATTAAAATTAAATAGTGTCCTTGCCTGGAAAAAGATTTTCAAACAGGTCCTAATGCAATAACAGGTAAGCCAATTAACCGTGCTTTTCTGCAGCTTCCAGCTGAGCAAATGAAGTATCCATATCATCCAAAATATTTCACTAATGAAAAAATGATCAGTCCAAAAGAGAGGGAGAAAATAAAAGCAACCTTTTATTTGGTTTAAAACAAACATGCACAGCACCAGAACGGCCATTTGCCTGATCTTCCATCTCAACACATGGTCTTCTCTCTCCATTTTGTACTGTTTGGCATTCAGGTAATGCCTTAATACAACAGGGCTAGTATAAGACTTGGTTGGGATTCTTAAGAAGCCAATAGTTTTATTGTTTTTGCTTTTGTTTTTTTCCCCCCATTATGTGGCTATGCAGGGCTCACTGGTTTGCATCCACTAGGTATGCTGGAATGATTTACATAAACTCAGTCAGCTTGATTTGAGCCGATGCTTCTGAAATTCATTTAGTTTAGAAATGCTGATAGAATCACAACACTCAAATCATTCTGGAGAAATGAAAGAGAACTATAAAGTTCTTAGATGTGAAATAAAACTCCAAAGTTGTGTTACTAGTGCTAGGAATCAATTTGTAGGATTGTATTCATCTGACTTCTGTGAGCTATATTTTTCAGGTTTACATTTGCCTTCAGACACAGTAGATTCTGTTTATAGTGTTCCTACTCTTAGCTGTTTCAGTTTCTTTGGTGTCCTCACACTTGTAATTTCCTGCATTGCAATAAAGGTCAAAGGAAAGAAATACAAACACACACATACCTGCGATTTAATTAAACATGTCTTAACATGGGAGGAAACCTGTTGTTTTTACAATTTAGCCAAAAAAGATTAAAATTAAGAAATTCAAAAAAACCAACAAAAGTCAGACTACATCCTCAACCAATACCAGAAGTATTCTATGCCCTTACAATATTAGGTTGTTGTTTCCTGGATTCTTTTTGCTGCATGCTTGAATTCAGTTTATGGTGAATAAGTTAGAAAGGCTGTGCCAGAATGGTATTTCATGAACTGGATGGTACTTCCATCCATCAACATTTGCAGTTAGAATGATAAATAATATTTTAATTTGTGGGCTTCAGTTGTGAATGTTTCTTCCATTACACTGGATTATTCTAGTAGAACTTTGTTACAATAATTTTATATTAGTTTTAATAGACAGGAGTGTCAGTGAAGAACACATTACTGTTGTGGTGTCAATAGGATTATACTATATATCATATTATCTATATGCTCTTCTACACTGTAATATGCTCCATAATGTCAACCGAAGACTGAAAATATAGAGACAGTGGAGAAAATATGTCTTTCACTCCGTGTGGGCTGTATCCAGGTTTCCTAATATTATTTATTACTTGTATTGCAGTGATGCCTAAGAGCCCTAAAGAAGAATGAAATCCCATTGTACCAAAGTCATTACACAGACATGGGGTGAGGGATTATGATTAAATAGACAAGAAAGATGAAGGGAAATGATTCAGGAAGTCTACAAAATACAAGTCTATTAAATAATGTGGTACTGTGCAAATATTATTTTAGCTCAACAGTATTTTATTCACTTTAAGATTGAGGTAGTGGGGAGGAAAGAGTTGGGGGTGGATTCTTAGATGAGCATTAGCTGAATGAAAGGACAAAAGGAAGGAAGGGAGGACAGAACAGAGCATGGAAGATAGGTGGATTTCAGCTGAGGTGAGGAGGATATGTGGGGGACTGGAACGAAAGGACAGCTGGTAGATGGGGGTGAAAAACACCGATGACGATATCAGGGATCCCTGGAGGTCCCTGTTACAGCTGCTTCTGTGTCTGCCTCTCCTCCCCAACTCACAGAGACTCTTCTTGTAGTCCTCCCCCTGGACCCACATGGCTGAAGGACAGATGGCACTCTACAGATCCTGTTTGAGGAGAGGTGGGGGGGTTCGTATGTATGCATGTCTGTGTGCACACAAGAGGTGTTTCTCTTCTGCACAGTTCTGAAACTAGAATGTGTTGACAGGAGATGTAACCCTGACTGAGTCTTGTCTTCCCCCCTGTGCTGCAGTGGTGTGGTGCCTGTGTTGCTTAGGGAAGGCTATGGAGATGTTTTCTGTTGACACTAATCTTGCCTTTTTTGTTTTAATTTTCCAGAACCCCCTGTATGCCTCTCTCCAGTAATTTATGATTTAAAAAATATCCCTTTACCACCCTGCTGCCCATATTGATCATTCCCTTCTTTTCAGATTTCACTCAGCACCTCTAGAGCCAACGATCACTCTAGAGACACTGCAGCTCAGACAGGGCAGTCAGCATTGGATGTCTTTTAAATTATCTTTCTATTACGCACACAATATTGTTTTGGTGAAGGATGTTTCTTAACCAGGTTATTTTTTCCCAAGCTATCCCATTGTGTCTCCTTTTATTGAGCCATTGCTTTAATGGAGTTACATCCTAGCTATGGTACATCATGGGAGCAATATTTCAGCTGGGAAATACAATGTACAGTCGGACCCCGAATTACGCAGGGGACACGTTCCTGAAAAACACTGTGTAGTTGAAACCATGTAGCTCGAGGCATTAAGTCAATGGAAAACAGGGGGATAGGGACCTGGGACCAAGATCTGATAATGTTATTTCATAATAAAAGGATATTTACACACAAAATAATGGAATAGCCTTATTAAAACCTTTACTCACAAATTATTCATCTGATGGAGGATCATCTTGTTTTTACCCTTTAGCGCATGTGGATTCTCAGCTTGGTACTTTATAAGAGGTTTGCACTTAAAGTCCCCTGAGGCATTTGCACAAAACAAAAAAGAGTTAATCTATCTTTAAATGCCTTAAAACCACTGGCCACACTTTGTTCTTTGGTTAAATAAGTCCTGTTGCCCATTTTCTTGTAAAAAAAAGTCCTATGCAAGCAGACTCCAAACTAACAACCACTCTACCGCAAACAGCGTAAATGTGAAGCAGGGTATTGCATGAGTCGAAACATGGTCACATTATATAAAGCGTGCATACGTGAATCAGCGTAACTTGAAACCGCGTAACTGGGGGTCCGACTGTACTTGTATTAGCTACTTGGTCTATAGCTCCTACCACAACTGTATTTCTATATGGCTATTTTCAGGCCCTTGCAGAAAACTTCATAGTTTTGATTCTTTTTTTTTTCCCCATTGAAAGACTAAAGCCCTCAGTGGGCATGTCTATACGCACACTTTACTGTGCAGTGAAGCATCACCGTCTACATGTGCCCAGCAATTAGGCCAGTATAAACTAATTTACTGTGCTGGTGGATAGTCCCATCAAACACAAGTACTATCCAATGGCACAGTAAATTACGGTGCTTAAATGCACATGTAGATGGTGACATCTGGATTTTCTCCAGCTCAAATTGCACTGGGGTTTTTCAGTCACATTAATTGCATGTATAGATGTGCTGATTAAGAGGAAAAAATCCCAACTAGTTCTGGGAGAAATCCTGGAGAGCACATGTCCCCCTGTGGCCCCCACCCCATGTGTCGCATATGGAAAGAACACAAGGAACCTGAACTGGCAGCTAAAATTTCTACTGAGAGAAGCATAAGAAATGCTGTATCCCTGTACTCTAGAAGTTATATTCCACCTCACATTAGAGTTATGGCTCTACTATGTGCCCATCTCATATCCACAGCTCTTGGAGTATTCAGAGGTAAATCCAGAGTCCTCGCAAGGAAAATGAATATACAGATAAACGTGCTAGCCTCCTTAATTGGGCATACTTCCCATATCTGAGGGAAGCTTGCAGGGGAGTTCTAAATTTTGCTGCCACAATAGTGTTAACATTCAAAAATACACAAGCCATTGAGGATCTGATTTCAAAATCAGTCCAAGAATAGGAAGCAGCATTTTAAGGATGTTTAATATGCATCAATGTTACTTCTTTATAATAAGAGTAGTTTTTTAGATGAAATGAAATAACCCCAAATTTGTATTTCTCAATAAAAATAAACACAAATATGTGCGTCTTATCCTATATTATAGTTTGATAAAATTATGAAACATTTTTCAATTAAGATTTTCCATATCTCTCTACTAAATCAACAGACAACACAGAAACAACTAAACTGGGAAAATGTCATAGGTTATTAGGTTTCATCCATTAAATTAGTTGCATTATAACATTCTGACATATAACTTTCTATTTTTGCAAAAACACACATTAGTTTCCATAATTAGGTGTTATCAATCAAATGACTGATGGCTGGCTATTCTCAACAGTGGAGAACTTTATTCTATAAAAACAAAAATAAACAGTTAAGGAAAAAATAAAGAGTTGACCTCTACTTCTGCTAATGCATAGGTTACAATATTGGCTGTTCATGGTAAAACTGCCCTTTACTACTACCCCATCTTTGCACTGTAGCATCTATATCATAAAACATGTTAATTGTGGAACAGTAGTTTATAGTATCAAAATGAATGAAGTTGTTAATCCATTTGTAAAAACCACTCACAGATCATGTCAGATAGAAGAATACACAGTTATACATACACAAACCCTTATTCAACTTTTAATGAGTTCAGAGTTCTCTAAAAATCTTGAAAGTTCTGTAGGCAAGGTTCTGTAAATGATTAACTACAGATAAATTCTTGATGCAAAGTGAATCCCAAAATTTAGCTATGAAGTTTTGGAGCAGTTACAATATCACCTACACTTGAAAGAAATTTTAAAAATTTCAAAATTTTAAATTGTGTTTTTTCCTAAATTGGCACAAAAAGGCAAACTTTTGAACATTTTCATGAACCAATGTGTTGTTATGCATCAATTGAAAAGTTTTATTATGATACTTTCTAAATATTCCATTGAAGTGTCAAGCTTTTGAAATTGAAACTTATTTTTAAAAAACAAAATGCCAAGCTGAACAATAAACTGATCCCCTCTCTCTCCACCCCCCCCCCCCAGGCCCCTTATAATGGTACTAAACAGGACTTTTGTAAAGTTTGAAATTCTTAAAATTCAAACCAAGAATTTGAGTGAAACCAACTCTTTCTGGTGCTAAATTTCAGCTTCAGCCAATTATATTTTAATTGGGGGAAAAAACTTTATAAAGAATCTTTCTGAGCAGCTATATAAGTCTTGCAAAATCATATTTCAAGTGTCTTTTTAAACATAATCTTCTGACCAGCATCTCCTTGGCTATATCTACAGTAAATACCTCTTTAAAATATGCCCTTTCTTTTTTAGTTTCTTTGCATTCCACAGTTTTCAGCTTCTTCTGTAGGCATTTTGCTACATTATTATGTAGCGCTTCCCACTATTGATGATACTCATTGGGTGCATCTACATGTGGCCCTATGGTACTGTTTCAGAAGTATTAAATGATGGCACAGTAATAACCCATACAGCACAGTGCTGCCTGTGCGCAGTTATTTTTGGCCGCTGTGTCACTATAGCAACACGCTGTAGCGAGGGAACGTGTTGCTACGACAACATGGCTGCCCCAGTTTGTTTGTGCCTGCCAATGTTACATCACCATAGCGCATTTCTACGGTGGCCTAGTGTCGTGTAGATGCACTCACTGTGTTGAACTACCTCTTTGCACACAGTGAGTTTGGAAAGATATACTGTTCCAGATATAAAAAACATTTAATTTCTGAGAGGACGCAGTAAATTACTTGCTGATTTTGATGTAACCTCCTGGCCTCAGTGGTTAGTGTGCACAATTACATTTCCCTTAATTGAATTACTTTGAATTTTTAGTTTCCAGGAATACCAGAGGGGGGATGGATTTACTAGTATTGTCTTTTACTCAACTATGTGTGTTGACTTCATGAGGGAATCCCTCACTATCTCACTTTATGATCTATCATCTCATACCACAGACCTGGACCCAAAGGGATATTTCTGTACCCTTTTTCATTTTGCTGTTCTTTTTAGGGGTGAGACAGGGAATCAATAATAACACCCATGACTAATCCTTTTAGATATCCTCATGACACAAAGAATAAAATGAGAGCCAGTAAATTTTATTAATACCTCTTTCCTGTAGAAATTGAATTTTGCCACCTAACTTCCTCCAATACTTGCAGCAAATTCATATCTAGCATAAGTACATGCAACTCCACCATCAGTTATTTCAATTGAGTTGTACCAGCTTTTGTCTCAGAGTTCATCCTTAGGTCTCCTTGACTGAAAAGTATATAATGCCTTCTAAGAATCATAACACTTTCTTGAGACTGTTAAATATGCCAGGGAAAAAAAACATACATAAATGTCAGTAGTTGCCAAAATATTCTCATCGTGTTTAAATTGCTACTTCAAGTGAAGGAAATATTTGCTTGTCCTTTCTAATAGATAGTTTTCAAGGCTTTTCTAACGGGTCCAAGTGTGTCATGTTGCTTAAAGATAAATCATCTTTTCCTGATCTTCTTGTTTAGGTCATGCCCAGTTTTCGTTTGGTTTGGGCACATCTACACAAGATGTTTTACTGTGCAGTTGCATAGTTTACTATGCAGTAAGTACGTTCATCTACATGTGTGCATGCTTACTGCACAATAAACCTCACTAACCATGAGTAAATTTGCTATCTGAAAATGCAAGTAGCAAATTTACTTTGAATTAGTAATGGCACAGTAGCATTCATGTAGATGCCCGATTGGGAGCAAATCTGCTCCCAGTCAGCCATCCATCAGGGGGAGGGAGATTGCTCCCTGCCCCTGGAAACAGTCTGCTGCTGGGGCAGGTTCCACTGCTGGAGCCCAGGTGGGGACTATGTCCCCCTGTCCTGGCAGCAGGGAGCTCCAAGCCCCCTGCTCCGAGATTGTGATCGGGGAGTGAAGGCTCGGAGATTCTTATCTTCCAGCTCCCACTTTGCCTTGCGATCAGGGAAAGGGGGGCTGGGAGACCCTTATCTCACAGTACCAGCTCCATGAAAGCAGGGCCAGCACTGGGAAATCGTTATCTCCCAGCCCAAGCTTTGCGGTGACAGGGCTCAGGCTGAGAAACCCTTATCTCCCAGTGCCAGCTCCATGGTTGTGGGGCCAGTGCTGGGAGATAAAGGTCTCCCAGCCTGAGCCCCATGACCATCGGGATTGGCCTGGGAAATAAGGATCACGGAGCTGGTCACAGAGCTGGCACTGTGAGGTCCCTGCTGGTGGAGGCTGGGAAGCTTGTTCCCCACCCAGCTTCACAAACAGAGCTGAGCAGGGAACAAGCTTCTGAGCCTATTCCCCACTCATGGAGCTGAGTGGGGAAACAGGCTCCCCAGCCTCCGTCCCGCAATTGCAGAGCAGGGGCTGGAAACTGTCCTGGTCTGGGGCAGGTCCCAGCCCCAATCAGGTGATAGAGGCATGGGGCTTGAAAAGATCTGTAGGGGTGGGGTAGGTCCCTGTTCCTTGCCCCAATCTGCTGGTGAGGCAGCTAGTAGTGAGTGTAGGACTTCAGCAAGACCATACTTAGGTGAGGTACTGGCCAGCATAGCCATTTCTGTGGGAGCATGGCAGGGGCAGGGACCTTGTTCCTGCCACACTGCAGATAACACAAAACTGGGAAGGACTGCAAATACAATGGAGGATGTGAGCACAATTCAGAAGGATGTCAACAGATTGGAAAATTAGGTTAGAGCTAACAGGATGAAGTTCAATGCTGACAAATGCAGTGTTGCACCTCAGGAGGAATAATCAAAAACACAAATATACAATAGGTGACACCTGGCTGTATGAACTTGGGAGTTCATACTTGGGTAGACCACAGACTCCGTATGAGTTTGCATTGTGATGCAGCTACACAAAAAGTGAATGTAGTTTTGGGGTGCATCAATAGAAACATTAAGAGCAAGACATGGGAAGTGATAGTGCCGCTCTACTCAACCTCATCTGGAGTACTATGTGTAGTTCTGTGCTCCACGTTTTAAAAAGGATGTGGAGAAGTTACAGAGGCTCCAGAGGTAGAAAACAAAGATGATCAAGCACTTGGAATGCAAGTCATATGAGGAGAGACTGATAAGAGCTAGTTATGATCAGCTTGTGGAAAAGGCATTTAAGAGAGGGCATGATAGCTGTCTTCAAATGCTTGCCTGTCATAAAGAAAAGGGAAGGTACCTTTTTCTCTTGCTGCAGAGAGGAGGATGCAGATGAATGGACTGAAGTTGCAGCAAAGTAATTTTAGATTGGATATCTGAAAAAAGTCTTCACCGTTAGAACAGTGAGATAGTGGAATAGACTGCCTAGAGGAGCTGTGGACGCTCCCATCACTGGAGATGTTCAAGAAGAGGTTGGATTATAGTCAGGGATTATGCAGTTGTAGCTATTTCTATGTTCTACTATGGATATTTCCCATACTTCTGAGCTTTGCTAGCTGCCCCTCACCCTTTTCTGCTACATGTGTCAGGGTATTTTTAAACCTTCCTCAGGGGCATTGGTTGTTGGCTATAGCCAAGTCTGGGGACTTTGACCTAGTGTACCAATGTTCCTGTTGGGACCATATCCAGAAATTGTTGGCTAGAGAGTCTTGCCTCTCCATTCAGGGTCAGACCGATCACCATATTTGGGGTCAGGAAGGAATTTTACCCCAGATTGGTATGGACTGTGGGGGGGTTTGCCTTCCTCTGTAAGAGGTATGTGGTCTTCTACCTGGGATCTCTTGATTGATAAAATTGACAACATTTCATAAAAGCAAGACACTGATTGCTGTGCTTCCCTTGCTTTACTTGTGGCAGGTTAGGGTGTGGTCTGTGTTGTGTCAGAGTTGTCAGTAACATTATGTAGAGTTTAGGTTATAGTTTGTATGGGATGGTTTGGATTGGGGTAATCCTCCCTCAGGCAGGACTACATGTGTTCTAGGGGTCCCTTCAAGCCCTACTTATCTATGACTCTATGATAGTTTTTATATTTGTACTTTATTTTTAATCTTTTCTAAGCAATCAACACATCTCTCTCCTAAATCAGTTTTCTTCCCTCTTTGGCTGTTCTCAGATGCATGTACATATTCATATTGACATGCCCAGAACTGGAATGTACAAATTCAGGTACAGCCTCACTGGTGGTATAGAAAAAGGATTGTGACACCCTCTATCTATAGAACTGACATCCCTAGTCTGTAGATGTTGAATATCCTGAAAGGAAGAGACTCGGGTAGCATAAGCTAAAGGTCTATGACACTCAATATAAAGTGACAGTGGACTGAGGGGAATTATTCTTGGCTTTTTTCAGGGCAGCAAGAATCTAAAAGTAGGTTTGATTAGAAAATGATGTAATACACATCTATGATGTATTTATGAAGCATCTAACAGGTAAGGCTAAATATGCTTCTTATGACAGCCCCTAACCATAAAGACAACAGCTCTCACTTAGAATAGTATACAAACTTGTTTTATCTGGGTTTTCCAGTGCACAGAATAACAAGATGTAAACCAATATAACAGCAAGCTTATACATTTCTACTGTCTATGTATGTGATGACAGGTTGTCACATACACAGTATTGGGACCCACATCCAAATTAGGCTGGTATCTAGATCCATATCTAAAAGGTATGGAATGTGTTGAGACTTTGTTTAGAAACTTTAGCACACAAAAACCCCCCATCATAAATAACCACCTCATCTTACTAGAAGTGAATCAAAAAAAAGATCCCCTTTTATTTTTGGATCCAATTTGGAACCAAAACAATCATGGTATACTTGGATGTAGGACTACAAGTGTTTACTCAAAATTAACCTGCTCCCAGATCATGTGTAGATGTGCCCAAGGAAGGGGACCAGCAAAAGCATAGAACATGGCAGTTACTGTAGTATAAGTGTCTTCTCTATGCAGAGTAGCTGGCACAGTTTAAATTCACACCGTAGACTAACTTGTATAGCCAAACACATTATGTGCACATAACTTAAAAAATTATCTCTATTAATTATGAATAATAGTTGGAACCCTCATCCCATTAAAGTCTGTAGGAGTTTTGCCATCGCCATAAGTAGAGTCAGGATTTCACAAAAAGATACATACTGTTTTAAATCTCTTACTTGTAATTTTAGTTCAAAACAAGATGATGTGGATCTCTTTGTAGTGATAGAAGTTGTAATTTACAGGCACACTCCTACTTAGAAAACTAAGAAAGTTAGAAATTGGAAGCTAGCACCTCAGTTAGGGGAGTTAGCGTAAAAGACAAAGGGTCTGCAGAGGTTGCCTACTGCTTAGTTCTTCTCATTCATGTATGCCTGTGTTTACTGAACCTGGTGGTCACTACACCCTTTAGATATTTCTCTTGGTATTTCATCTTGACTAATTAATGCAAACATCTGCTTATGGTAGGGGAAATTAGATGAAGTTTTTCCTCTGTTTTTATAATTTATTCTATTATTATTTAGATGATAAACTGTTATGTAAAAAAGGCTGGTGTGGAAGAAATAATAAGTAGCTGAAGTAAATTCTGGCTGAAGAAAGTTGTTGCTGATGTAGTTACTGGCAGGAAACTTCTTTTGTGCAAAATGCTTTAGTGAAGAAAAATTGACAGTGCATTATATGAATTTTGTCAGGCGTGAAAAAAGCATTTACACCTTTTTCTTTCCTCTTTGTTTTATTATCTTGCAAAATTATATTTTATATGGATTTTGGTATACCGTCTTCATATTGGAAATACACAGCAAGCATATCCTTCATGACTAACTACAAATTACTTAAAAATTAAATGACTTCAGAAATAGATTAAAGAAGGAAGAACTGTTAAAGTAGGGTAGCTGGGGAAGAAAGGGTTGCAGCAATCCAAGCAAGAAAACACCAGTGCACATACTAGCACTTTAGCAGAGAAGATACAGAAAACATAGCACATTTCAGAAGTTACTGCCAATAGTTAAAATGCATGAAAATGAGAAAAATCTGGATTTATTTTAGTGACTGTTATGATAGGTCTTGAAGCCCTGTAGTGGCATGGCATTGATTCATCCTGTGATGATGGGTAAAGATTCACAGGAAGGCAATAATATATTGCAAAGGAGTTCCTGACCCTGATAAAGACTCTACCACTCAAGCAGAAGCACACATGTATTGAAGGTGTCAGGAATTATTGAGTGCTCAGCTAAGTAACTAAATATAGATTTTAAGATATATATTGATCCCAAGATACATTCTCTATATACATGAATTTACAGTATCTTCTTTCTGCTGCCCTATGTGACAAAATACAACCAATTGCTCTTGGAGTTTATATCTGCAATCTGAAGATATGAATTTTAAGTGGCAAGATTTTCCACTGTGTTTACTTAACAGACTAGTAACATTTTACAACACTTATTCCAATTCTAGAAAAGTAAATACTTTGGCTGCATACATACATTCATTTCTATCAGAGGACATTTCTTCTTGTAGAAAAAGAGCTTGGGAACTGGACTGTACAGAGGTTACTCGGGCCCCATGACTAGAGAGTTTCACAGACAAGCTCTCATGCCAGGAGGAACTAGGGGGCTGCTCCCTAGGCCACTTGCTTCCTTCAGGGAGCCCATTAAATTGACATCCTGTCCTCTCCCCTGCCTTGAAAGGGAGCAAGCCATCAAGTGACAGTTGGTAACTGCCTTTCACTTTGATGGGAAGGATCAAGGGAAACACCACCTGAACCCCTGTTCCCTTGCAGCCAGAGCCCCATAGTCATTTTTGATCTGCTCAGGGTCACCCCCAGCGGTATCATTGGTGCCCACATGGATGGGCAGCATCAGGTAGTATTCAGAGGGCTGAATGAGTCTTGGTAATCCCTGTTACATCTTGGGGATGGGTTCCAGGCAACCAGCAGACCTCCCAAGATAACAGGTCAGGCTGGCAGATGGATGCCTCCATCCCATCTAAAAAGGAGTTTCCAACTGCCACCAAGAAGCAGCAACATGTGGTGATGGTCTGGATCCTCCCAACCTTGGAGATCTTCCCAACATTGGAAAGAGCCTGACCTGGCTTCTTCCATCAACAGAACACGCTCCTCCTCTGTTGCTAGTGCTCCATATCTGTTCTCCAGGCATACTGCTTCAAGTAAGAATGAAGACTTCTGTTTGCTGCCAGAGGTCACAAGCTTCCAGTTTCCACCTTCCTAGGAGTCCATGTCCTCTTCTTTCTCTAATGCCACCTCTGGCAGTCCTTCCTCTGCGGTCGTAGTGTAGCAGAAAGCCCCCTTTTCCTCTAATGTAGAGGAAAGCCCCCTTTTCCTCTTGCCTGCATTTGCTCTCCCCTCTTTGGATATGTTTCTCTTTTTCTACCTTTTCTTCCTTCCTCTCTCTTTCACTTTAAGATAAGGAATTGTATTTTAAAATTTGTATGTGTGCATTTTGTATCTCCCCTTGTAGTTTGGTATTTTTATCTATTTGTGTGCCATGGCATTTGTAGCTTATATTTTATACTCCTCACCTTTCAACTAAATGTGTTTTAGTAAGTTATACATTGTAACATTGTTAACAAAGGCAGGAATCAAACCGCTCTTCTCTGTATCAGGCTGGCCTCTGAAAGAATGAGTGAATCAGTGATTGAATGTGTAACATGGAAGCAGGCAGCAATTATCACCTGGAAGCTGAACTCAATAGAAGACTCTGTAACAACCTGGAAATCTCTATACCTCACTGATCAAGGGCTAGAAGCCCTGGCCTGACTTAATCAACACCAGAGACCAACTTTTGGGCTGAATATCTCCAGATCAACCACTCCCAGAGCCCTATTCTAAATTCATCAACGGACTCCCAAACCTGCACGTACATGCGGACAACCCCTGGGGCTGACAGATGCTGTCCAGTAGCCACCGAGGGGGGGGAAGTCCCATGAGGGTCAATGACCCCTGGATTGGGCAAACCAGAAAACTGGGGAGTCACCAAAGTCTGCCAGGGACAGATAAAAGGCAGTGAAAAGTGACCCTCAGTGGCGCCCTCTTGACCTCCAACTCGACCAGACCTGTCCAGCCAGAAGGACCAGCCGGCAACCCCCTTCTGGAAGATAACACCACACTGAAAGAAGCCTCAACGACAGACTCCAGCGCTTGTAGGATAGGTATACCTGACTCTGTAGCCTGCTACTGTGTGTGTGTGTGGACCAGCCCCAAGGTTTATGATTACAGTGTTTCAATCCGCCTAATAAACTAGAATTTTAAGGATCCCGAGTTGGACATTTGTAGCCAACAGTAGAGATCTCTTCCAGCATTGAATTGATGAAGTCTTCATGGCAGAGCATGAATGATGCATGCCCCCTGAGGCTGGGGAGGCATGGCAACTGCCCACAGGCAGCAGTGGTGGTATTGGCAGTGGGGGCATGACAGCAGCGAGTGGGGAGCTCCCGCAGGCGGCCGTAGTGGTGTCAGCGGTGGGGGCAGGGGGTAGCGAGTACCAACCGGCAGTTGGCGACCACCCACAGATGCTACTGGTGGTGTCAGCAGCAATTGGGGGGGTGGCAAGTGGCTACTGCCCACAGGCGCTGCCAGCAGTGGCAGCAGTGGCCAATCACAGGGGGTGCATGGCCAATCTAAGGGAGTGCATGTGCACCCCCTACACGTTGCCAATGTCAGAGGATGCTTCAACAACTTGCCACCATCTCCTGTAGCTCCCTTGCCTGCTTCCTAAGGCACCCCATCAGCAGGCACCGCTCATATTGCAAGCAATCCCCCACCTGGCTGTCACTGGAAGGAACCTGCAAGCTACAGTCTCCACAATGCCAAACCAGGGTGGAAATATGGATGGAAGCCTTGATAGTGGGTAGTCTTGCCTGGACAGACACCTCACAGGTGCAAGCAGAGGAAGAGCTGGCAGTGGCAGTGTTTCTGGCATTACATCATCCTCCAGTTATCTCTCCAGTTTCTTAAATCTGCTGCCTCTATCTTACTGCCCCTCTCTCCCAGGAGACTGTTCCTAGTGAACTCCCCTGTCGGCTGGCCTATTTGCTGCTCCTTGGTCCTGAAAGGTAGGGGGATGCAAAGAGGGCAGTATTTGATTTGTATTCAGCCCGATTTGGGGGACAGTAATTCAATTTGCTGATTCGGATCACTGCCCCAATTCGATTAGGCAGAATCTGAATCTGAAGATTCGATTCTGATTCAGAGAATCAGCGATTCAGCCATAGACACAGGTCTATATGTTTTTTCTACGTACCTCAAGGTACCAGGCATGGCTTGTGAATGCAAAGATGGTGGGGCAGATGCAGCATCCCACGGGAGCGCAGGGGGAACCCCCCCCCCACACACACACACAGCAGACCTGGAAGTGGACCAGAGGCTTCCAATTCGATTTGGAGAAATTAATGCATCTCTCAATTCGATTTGGATTCAGAGATTCGGCAGCTGAATCAAATCAGTGACTGAAGCTTCACACAGCCCTGCTGAAAGGTTCTTTTTTTCCCCTGCTTACCTGTTTCCTCTCACCAAGCTTACAGCGAAGGAAGGTGAGAGAGAGTTTCCCATCAAACTCCATAGCAAAATCCCCCTTGGTCTGGTCTCTAGTTAAACAAGGGGCTTAAGTACTGATTTAACTCCTGAATGTCAGCCACTTACACTAAATATTTGTAAGTTATTTGCTCTTAATTAAAAGAACAAGCTTACCTTAAAAGCTCAAAGGTGGGGGAGCAAACTGACCTACAAACTGTCTTGTAAACTGCTGTCCCTGTTTGCTTACTCCCTACTCCTTCAGAGAGTCTCCTTTTATACCCTCCTGGGCCTGAACTAGCTCTTCCCCCTTGTTAAGGCTTTTGTTAGACACAGGCAGCAGTCTCTCAGATAGCAGCACACCCAGCTGCTCAGAGCACATGCCTAAGCATGCAGCTCACCAAACACATACTCAGAAAGCCAAGCATACAGTCAGCCCTGGCTCACTTACCTTCCCAGAGAAGGGTCTGGTGCCTGGCTTCTCTTCCTTTTCTCCTTCCTCCTCTTGCTCCCAGCAAACTGCTTGCAAAGAAGTTGTATAACTCCACATAACTTGCAAAAAACAAACAAACAGGAACTCCAAGTGGTGGCAAGAGCTAGCCTGGTCCTGCTCGAAGGCATGTGGGGATAGTGCTTTACTTTCAACTCGGTGTGCTCCTATGCCCAAAAGTGTAATCACATCAGCTTGACCCAGCTCACCCAGTCTCTACAAAGCTCACACGCTTCAGTGGTGCTTTTTGGCACTTTTTATCTAATAGTTGATTGGATCAGCTATTAGATGAAAGTGCCAAAAAGCACTGCTGAAGCATGCAAGCTATATAGACACTGGGGAACCAGGTCAAACTGACACAATTCTGCTTCCAGTAAAGCACTGGGGCTTTTTTTTCCCCCACATCTGTCAGTACCCTAGATGCCTAAGTAAAGTAGCTTCTACTTTATAGGCTTAATTGTCTTCTGAAGCCCAATATGTTTCATTGATATTTTCCTTGTATCTTAGTATGGACTTAGATTTGTTTGTGTTTTGATGGTAACTCACTGGCCGTGCATAGGTGATGCTATTGTGAAGTCACTGCTACCACAATTAAAGTAGGAAAAACAGTATGAATTTTCTAAAAAAATGTTTGGTGGGAGGGATAAGTTTCAGTCTGGTTTTCTTCAAATAGTGCCATTCCTTTTGAACCAACAGCTGTGCATTGCTGAGTAAGTTGGAGTTGAATAGCTTCCCCACTAATAGCTGATCTGGTGACTTGGTATACCATAAGATTTTTGAATACACATTATCCTTAAGTCTGATCACTGTAATAAGATTCTTAATACTTGGTTCTTATATCTAAACTAGTCTGCTTGATAGAAGATAATTAGCACTTGAATATTGTCTGATTAAAATCCCAATCAGTTGCAAATTACTTAAATGCTATGCTGAGAGGTCTTGACCTCAGTAGCCTGTTTTCTTACATTTTTCAATTCCCAGATAACTGTTGTGAACAGAAAGTGGCATTTGGAGATTTATGCCTTGGTGAATTTTTCTGCTATTAAGCTGATATTTTCTGAAAAGTAGGCTAAAAGATCTTTGCCACTTTCTTTTCTACAAAAATTAAAGAATAGGATTGGTGGCAGTCAATAAGGCTTTTCATAAAATCAATTTTGTCAAACAAACCCAGTTTAATTCTTTCAGGAGATTACAGGTATGGTGAATAAAAGTAACTGCTTAAATACAATATACTTACACTTCTGTAAAGTTTTGCCTTAGTACCACCATACAACATTCCAGTTTTAAAACATAGTACTACATCAATGCAACTATGAAACACACATTAAATGAATTAGGAGCTGGTTAAATGACAGACCTCCCAAAGTCTTTATCAATACGGACTCATTATTGAATGGGATGTTTCTAGTTCCAAATCTGACACTATCAAATATTTTTTTGCAATAATTAAGGAGCGAATATAAACTCTCTACTAACAAAATCTATGGATAACACCAATAATGGCAAGTGAAAAAATAAAGAGAAGGACAGGAAATTATACAGATCAATCAGATTTCTTGGTAAAATTAAATCAATGAAACAGAATATGGCCTAAAGCAAAATCATTAGGGAGAAGGAATATAAACTATGATTCAAATTCAGTTTGGCCTAAGAGATGCCCACACTTAGAAGTCCCAGTATTTAAATTCTAATCACACTGACCTGGGAGAGAAATCCAGTTTCACCGGGTTCAGACTCCTAGGTTTGCTATACAGTCAACACGGAAACGTGGCACCAATTGGAGCACTCCAATTTGATTGATTTTAGGTGCGTACATACTCCGTATAGAGAATAGGGGGAGGTAGGCACCTCCCAGAGAGGTCATTCAAAAAACTGAGGCACATAGAGTTTGCCAATAGAAAACACAAAGCATGGGGTGCTTCTGAACTCCAATCCCTCTCAGAAGTTGCAAGCCAAACCTTGGGTACCTTTCAATTTTTACTTGAGACCCAATAGGCTTAGTCTTGCCACTCAAAGTAGTGCCCACCTTTTGCCCCATAGCCTAGTTTAAGCATTTGTTCAAAGTGTAGTATACCTGGGTTCTAGGCCCTTCTCAGCCTGAAGGCATTAAAGTAGACAGTTTCCATTTCCCATGAGAGTGCTGTAATTACCAGGCTTACTAAATAGGTTGACTGAGGAATTCTTCCTCTCTCATGTTGAAGCTAGCCCATTGGGCAGCCAAGACTACAAAGTTAATTGAGACAGAAGTAAAGCAAGCAAGAGACAGCTTGACTATATAACCTGGTGGCTATGACACTCTTGTAGGAGACCAGAGACCTATATTCCAGGCCCTGTTGCCAGGAGTCTTATTTTACTTCAAGTCACCAGTTATAAAATAAATAAATAAAAAAGTACTCTGATAACAGGGAGTTAGGCATGACAACAGAGCTTAAATGGAAGTTGGTACCTAGGTGATGAATCAGAATTGTTTCTGGGCATGCTCAGAACATTAGAGCACAGGGAATATTATATCTAAAATAGAGGAGCCACCAGAACTTAGGCAACTAGTATGTTTCATGACTTGTGGGATAGGACCAAACTGGATCACTCTTTGAAACTTGGGACTCCTAGAGACATGTGGGGAGCCTGCTCTGAGACACTAGAAATCTAGCCTGTCAGAGCAGACTCAATTAATCAAGTCTGCTGGAGCACAGAAATTGATGTGCTGTGGCAGCCTTCCACATCACATGTATCAGTGTCCCCATGCATTCCCGCACTGAAAAAATGGTGGCGGAGAACTTTGAAATAAAAAACATTCAATGAGCTTTAGTTCAAAGTGCCTCACTGCCATTTTTTCAGCACATGGGATGCTCATACACGTGACATGCAGGTACTTTTAATTAAAGCACCTGATGCTGCATCCCAGAACATGTGTAAAAATACCCCTGGTGGCTTAATTCTGCTTAATTTCTGAAGAAGTGATTTTTACCTCTGTATAAAGCACTGGTGAGCTCAATACTGGAATACTGCATTCAATTCTAGTTTTCACATTTTAATAAAAAAGAGCTGAAAAACTGAAGATGGTGCACAACAGAGCCACAAAAATTATTTGAGAGGGAGAACATGCCTGGCTCTGAGAGATTTAACGAACTCCATCTGCTTTACTTAGCAAAAAGATTGAGGGGCAACCTGATTGCAGTGCCTGAGTACCTTGAGGAGAATATAGTGATGCTAAAGGACTCTTCAGTCAATTGGAGAAAGGCATAACAAGAAGCAATGACTAGAGGTTAAAACCAGAGAATTTAAAATAATAAAAAGGCACACTTTTAATAGTGCACTGCAAACAGCTGCCAAGGAAGTGGTAAGTCTTTTTTTTTTCTTGATAGGTTCCAGTAAAGACTGAATGTCATTCTGGAAGACATGATTTAGTCAAAACTAACTTTTTAGTCTCAGTAAATCAGTGACTTTCTATGACCATGGATACACAGATGGTCACAATAGAGGAGCTAATGATCTCTGCCAGCCTTAAAGGGCACATCTGCACATGAAGGCATTAACTGGTAGTGCACAGCACCCCATAGCCACTTGAGTGCCCCTCACTCCTGACCCATAGCCCCTGCCTGCCCCCACTAGCTCCCTCCTGGCAACGGCTCCATCCCAGCCAAGACATGAGTCCAGATGCAGCTGTCGCACCAGCTGCTTCGTGGCTCTGAGCAGTGCCAGCCCTTGCTGTTATGCTCCCTGTTACTGTCCCCATGCCCCAGCGATCCCCATGCTGTTCCTGGGAAGCCCTTGACTGGGGCTTGGGGACTGGGCTGGGCAAGTCCCTTCCCTTCCAGGCCAGCCTCCCCCAGCAGAGGCTGCTGTAGGGAGGGCTGCAGGGGAGGCAGGCAGGGCTCCAAGCCTGGCTTTGGTGGCCTCTCCTACCCAGAGCACTCCCCCACCCCCGACTCCCATTGCTCTCTCGCTCACCCCTGCTGCCATCTCCACCCCTCCCCCCAGCCCATCACACCCCCCAAGTGGTTCCTGGAACCAGGAGCGCCCCCCCCCCACAACCCCAGGCTGAGGCCACATGACCCAGCACCAGTGTGGGCACAGGGCAGGCTCCTGCCAGCAGGTCCTGTCCCATCTGGTGGCTGGGCATTCAGGGTGTGAGATTTGTCGGGGGGAAGGGGTGTGGGGGTGTGTGAAGTTTGTGTTGTAAGGGGGTTTACGGGGGTAGGGCTTGTGGGGAGGGGTCTTGTGGGTGGATTGTGGGAGTGGGCTTGGTGGAAGTGGTTTGGTGTGCACTACCAGTTAATGCCTTCATGTGCAGACGTGCCCTTTAAGGCTGGCAGAGATCATTAGCTTCTCTATTGTGACCACCTGTTTTTAGGGGGATAGGGTTGGGGGGGGTTGTGGAAGTGGTTTGTGGGTATGGGGTTTGTCTGTGGAGGTGTTGGGTTTGTGGGTGGATTGTGGGGGGGGGGGTTGTAGGTGAGAGGACAGTGGGGGAGGGGTGAGTAACCCACCTGTCACCTTAACAGCACACATTCCCCTTCCCCCCTCCCTCCACAGCAGCAGCCAGCAGTGGGTTGTCAGGGCACTCATGGCCTGCTGCTGGCAGAGCCCCCAGTGGTGTATAGGACCTGGGGGCTTCATGTGGTGCATGGCACAGGCCTTCAAGCAGGACCAGGCCAGGTCTTGCCACCACTTGGAGTTCCTGGCACTGAAGGCAGAAGCTGCATACCATTGGGCTGGTACAGCTCCTGCCTCCATGGAGGCTGCATTGCCCAATGGTGCATGATTCCTGGTCACTGTGCTGGGAGCCGCAGGTCACAGCAGGAGCTGGCCTGGTCCTGTCCAAAGGTACACACCAGTGGGCTGGGCCAGCTCTGTGCGCCACATGGAGCCTCCGGGTTTCAGGCGGTGCCATGTACCACCGGCAGCTCCATCAGCAGTGGGCCATGAGCACCCTAACAGCCTGCTGCTGGCTTCTGCAGCTATGAGGGGAGCTGTGGGCCATGCGGGGCACTGGGCAGGGGACCCACCCCTCCCCCATATTTCCCCACACACATACACACAGTCCATCCCACACCCACATTCCTGCTTACTGGGGACAGAGCCTAGATCTGAGCTACTAATGCCATGCCCGCTTCTATTTGCTCCAACATGCTGAAGCAGCATGCTGGAGTAGCAGGGACAGATGGCAGGCATAGAGGCTCTGGCCATGTGCTAGAGCATCTCTTTGGAGTCTTCAGTTGCTTCAGGGCATGCTCTAGGAGTGCACCCTGTGCTGTTTTTTTTAGTATTTTTTTTTTAATACCAGGATTAAATATGTAGCACAGGGAACATTTTTTTTCATTCCTAGTGTGCTTCCTGCAGCATCTCAAACTCCTTTAACACCTGTGGAATGAAGAGTTCAGAAGGAATCAGGTAGATTATAATGAGCCATGAAGTCAATTGACTCCCTTAGCACTGACTGAATAAAAATGCTGCTGCGACTACCAGGCAGTTGGGTTTAAACTTTAGGTGTACCCAAAATCAATGTTTTAAATACCTACAAAGTGGCAAAAGGATACTCTACCACTCTGTAATATACCCAAAGTTACACTAGTAAGAAAAATATAAATGTATAGAATATAACAAAATAGGACTTCAAAATATTCCTTTTTAATGAAAACACAAAAGATCGAGAACAAAGGTTTGTGGGAGTACTTTGTTTTTAATATATGGTCAAAAATGCAAACAACTCACTGGTTGAAACTGATAGCCATTTTATCAGCACAGAAAAAAACTACACAGTCCCTGAGGACAGAAGTGAACTATTTTAATTAAAATACAGAGTAATTCTAGACAATGAAAATGTAATTACTTTGTCCAGAGTACTGTTCCATCTGATATATCAGAAGAAGCAAAATCTTAATGAGTAGTCTACAGCTGCCTCTTGTGGTACCAGGCTAATATAAAATTATATACCAAGAAGGTCAAGAATATAACACATTTAAGAAATGTTTGTTTACTTCCTTCTATATTGCAATTGATTTACTGACAGATTAGATTTTTGCTTATCAGCAAGCTTCTTGTAAAGTTTCCATGATTAGCCTTTGAAGAAACAGTATGCCTATTATTGTTCACTTTCTATGACCTCTTTCTTGTGACAAATAATGTGCCTGATTAGTGACTTGGGGCATCTTTACAAGTACTCTGGGAATGTGTGATTTGGGCGGGGGGAGGAGGAAGAGTGCTTTAATTAGTGGGGAGCCACTCTAGTTAAAGCGCTCACAGCATCTCACGTTTTGAGCATCCTGCAGTTCAAGGGTGGGGGGCTTCAACTAAAGTTTGTTTGAGTTTTAGTTAAAGCACCCTCACCACCATTTTTAAGTATTGGGACACTCAATACATGAGAGACAGAGGCTGCTGGAGTGCGCTAATTAGCATGGTATGACGTGCTGTAATTACAGCATCCCTGCATATCTACAGGTACCTTTTGGTTTTCAGTTGTGTAACCTGAGTGGTACTCCAAGACGTATCCCCTCTCCAATTGAAGAGATCAGAGCGGATGCACAAGCGCTGTGGGAGGTGTAGGGACCCTCCTTCCCCTATAGAGCAGAACCAGATAACCAATGGGGACTTAACTATATACCTTTTAATGAGAGACCACCCCCAGATACTGGGGAGAATATTTGTGACACCAATATTAACAAACTGAAAACTGCTTTTTCACAAAGACACTCCAGCAGAGAAACAGACCATATCTTTGAAAGAGCCACCCAGATACTCCAGAGCAAACTATTACAATAAGAAAGGAAAAAAAAGAAAGATTGAACAACCTTGGTTGTCACCTACCATCTCACACACGAACTTAAAAGATCAAATAACTACAGCCTATATTTGAAAAGGACCAGATCCTGAGAAAAATATTCCCAGCTTCCTACTCCTGGCCTTCAACCAGCCCCCTAACCTTGCCCAGCTCATCTTCAAAAGTAAACTTACTGCAGATCAACTTCCAGCTAATGGAAGCCAGACCTGCCTCAACAGTAAATGTAAGCCCTGTCAATGCATTTTTACTGCCAAACAATATGCAATAGAAAAGACTTATTGGTACTAACAAAGACAAAGCATACACAGCCTTAGATTCAGAAGGAACAAGTCTGCTGGCCAGGCAGCTCTGCTTTCCTGGGGACTCTTGCTGAGTACTTTTTTTTTTGTGTTGAGCTTCAAAAACAGTCCAATTTGGTGCTTGCCCAACATCCAATAATTACAAATGGTTCATGTGACATGCCAATAATTGCTTTCTGTTTGGTTTTATTTAAATGTACTTGTTTCACTGGAACTCTTGAAACTGGGTGGAACCAGATTTTAGTGGCACAGAGAAAGGGGTCAAAGGGTCACCTTAGCTAAAGCTCTTTATTTTTAGGTGTCTGATTCCAGTCTGTTCATTATCTGGTAATCTTTACTTTAATCAAGATCTTGTTAATCAACTGAAATTTATATTTTTGAGATAGCAAAAGGAAAGATTTCTTATTTCCCATTATGGCTTACCCTTTGACCTTGGTTAGTTATTTACTAACTATGGCCGTTGGCCTGACAAGTCTGCTTTGCTCTTTTCATCCTTAGGCTGCCTTTGTGTCTATAATCATTTGAACATGGTCATAGTCTCATAGAAAATTAGGGTTGGAAGGAACCTCAGGAGATCATCTAGTTCAACCCCCTGCTCAAAGCAGGACCATCCCCAAGTAGATCATCCCAGCCAAGGCTTTGACTAGCTGGGTCTTAAAAACCTCCCAGGATGGAGCTTCCACCACCTCTCCAGGTAACCTGTTTCAGTGTTTTACTACCCTCCTAGTGAGAAAGATATTCTTAATATCTAACCTAAACTTCCCTTGCTGCAACTTGAAACCATTGCTCCTTGTTTTGTCATCTGTCACTGCTAAGAACATCCTATTTCCATCCTCTTTGGAACCACCCTGCAGGTAGCTAAAGGCTGCTATTAATTCCCACCTCAGTCTTCTCTTCTCCAGACTAAATAAAATCAGTTACCTCAGGCTCTCCTCATAAGTCATGTGCCCCAGCCCCCTAACCATTTTTATTGCCCTCCTCTGGACTCTCTCCAATTTCTCCACATCCTTTAGGTAGTAGGGGGCCCAAAACTTAACACAATACTCCAGATGTGGCCTCACCAGTGCTGAAGAGAGGGAAATAATCACTTTCCTGGACCTACAGGCAACAAATCTACCAATGCAGCCCAGTATGCCATTAGCCTTTTTGGCAACAAAGACACACTGCTGGATCATATTCAGCTTATTGTCCACTGTAACCCCCAGGCCCTTTTGTGTAGAGCTGCTGCCCAGCCAGTCAGCCCCCAGCTTGTACTGGTACATGGGATTGTTCCATCCTAAGTGCAGGACTTTGCACTTGTCCTTGTGGAAACTCATAAGATTTCTTTTGGCCCAGTCCTTCAATTTGTCTAGGTCTCTTTGAATCCTAACTCTACCCTCCAATATATCTACTACTCCGCCCAGCTTGGTGTCATCTGTCATGTTAGCAAAAATAAATTTATTATAGGAAAATAACTATTAATATATTTGGTCACCTTTGTTGTTAATGATTTAGCTTAGGATGCAGTTGTAATACAGAGTATTTAGGATACAGGCCCTTGGCTTGTTATTCTGTCGTATTTCTATAGCTTTGACTTAGGTTCCCTGAAAATGACCAAGCGTGACATCCATGCTTGCCATGCAATTTGGATAGCATGTTGGATTCAAGTTATAGTGCTGTTTGTTACCAATAGCAATGGTGCACAGGTCTAGGTATGGCTATACCAGGGATCTCTGTCCCATGCTGCTGTTTAGGTGTCACTACTTAGAAACTTAAGGGCTTATTCCAACAGCCCCTTACCCCACAGCTACATCTCACAGATGTTACTGATTATGTTCTGTTTCCCATCTGGTAAGTATCTCTCCCCTGGGGCATCCAAGTGCCCCAGATACCTTTTCTATTACCATCAAATCTGTCACCTGGACACCAGGTGCCTCAGGCCTCTGTCCCTTACTGCCCTTTGCTCCTTAACTATACTCAGATGCCCTGGGCATCCCAGTGCCTCAGGCCTGCCTTGGGCTCTCTGGCCCTGCTCCTTGGCCTTTGGTCCCAACCCCTGGGACCCCAACCCTGCTCCCAGACCACCACTGCCCCTTGTCTTAATCCCTAAACTAAGGCTGCCTGGGAGTGCAGAGTTTCCCTCTTAACCCCTGAAAGTGCAAAGTCTCCCTCTGCTACTTTCTCAGGACCACATCAGTAGCAAGGGTGAGACTGTCTGCCCCAGCTCTGGCCCTGGGCTTATCTCCTGGTTAAGCCCACCACTTTCTGGTAAGGTGCTCCTCTGTCTGCTGACTTAGGTCCTTCCAGACACTTTTTTCTTAGTGCAACAAGCACACCCAGTGCCTGTTACAAGGTGAAACCAAACAAAAATTATGCATCAGGATGAGCACTAAAAAAAAAAAAAATGAAGGGCAGAGAAACTAAAACCAGGTAGGAGTACATTTTTTCCAGAAAAAAATCACTTACTGTCTCACCTCACATTTCTGATGCTCAAAGGAAATCTACCCAACACCCTTACAAAACAAGCTTTGGAACAAAAATCCATTACCCCGTTGGACACTAAATACCAAGGACTTAACATAGAAAATGGCTTCTTGGCTCATTATAATCTATCTGATATTTGAGTCACCCTTCTCAGTCATCTGCAGACTCACTGATGACTTCCCTATTTCCTGGAACACTGTCATCCTCATACCAAGGGACTGCCAACAAGGATGACCTGATACTCACTAACCTCTGCACTTCATGGCTGATAACAGCCCCTCTGAACAATCTTGTTTTTCCATTATCAGGTTTTTACTGCATCTCTCCTGCATGTTGGCTACCTGATAATTTATCTTATATCCTGGTTTAGTTTAAATATGGAGTTTTATACACGTTTTTTTTCCATCTGCTACTTAGCTCTGCTGTGTGGGCTTCTCTCCTAGAGACCTGAGGAAGGTTACTGTGATCCCAAAAGATTGCCCAGGTCTATCACAACCATACAATTGGTCCAAGGAAAGAATTCTTGCCTCTCACATACTTTCTGGACCATCATGGCAGGAACCAAGACTACCCTTTTCAATAAAAGCCATTTTAAGAACAAACTTTATTCTTATATGTAACAGCTGCTGCTGGATTTGTAGCAGGACTCAGGATCCCTGCAAAGGCAGAGTGGAAAGGTTTGCAGAAAGTTGTTGCTTGCAAGAGCACATGCATGTTTTTGATTGGTTCCTGAGGCAGGAGTGGGGAAGGAACTCAGCCAGGCTCAGAGAAGGGAAGGAGCCCCAGGACCACAGAGCTTGGGGAGGAACCACTCTGCAGCTGGCCTGTGAAGTGAACCTGCCCTTAGTGCTGGGGAGAAGATAACTTGGTATCTTTTTTCCCCTCTGTGAGGCAGAGGGACCCAGGTGGAGGAAAAAAGAGTGGTAAAGTAGACTTGCCTGGAAGGGCAGGGTATTGGTCTGAGAAGGCTCTGGGGAGAGTTAACTGAGAAACAGCCTTAGGCTGGGTGGGTGATAAACTCAGGGTTGTTTCAGTTATCAGCACAAGGGGCTGTGTCTGGGAATTGGAGAAAGGTGTTTTTGGGGAAAGGGGACGGTGTGTGTTTCTTTGCAGATACCACAGGCAGCTGGAGCAGAGGAGAGCATCTTTCCCCATGCAGGCTCTAGCAGAGAGCAGGACTTTCTGAAGCAGCAGCACCAGCCATGGTTATTGTGTTGCCAGTGTGAAGGAGAGCTGATGTCTTGTTAACGCTGTGTTCTCCTGCTGAAATTCACTGGGGTCTCAAGGTTTAAGCTTGGAAGTTGTACTGAGGGTGTCTTTGATTCAATTTGTATAGAGTGATTTAGTTAATTTCAGTTAATTGATACCTGCCTTCGACAATTAGATTATTGATATCCTGTTCTGCTATTAACCTCATTCATATGTTGACTGTTTTGTAAATAATAATCTGTATAAATAGTTAAACTGTATGTACTCCAGTGTGTGGGGAAACCACAAGAAAGCACTCCATGGAGAGGTAGCCCCAGCCTTAGGGGGTAGGAGGTTGACCGAGGCTATTTGACACCCCAGGACCCTAAATCCAGACATGGCTGCAGGTAGCACTGTGGCTAGAGTTACATATACACACATACACATCATTGTTTCGACGGGAATTTCACATTCAAATGTGAAGGTAAAAATCTGTGCCAAAATTTGTTAGATGTTTTTGTCAGTAAGTTTGACACAGTTTAAATATGCCATATACTCTTTTTTGTCTAGTAAATTTTAGCTTATAATAAATGTGGGATATTCTGAATTTTTCTTGTAACATTCTAGCTGGGCAGAGAACCTAAAGAATTTAAATGTAGAAGACTGGTGATAGGCAGGGGATTATCTCCTTTCAGTATACTAGCTATAAATGTAAATGCCAGTTACTGAAAATCACTATCAGCTGAGAGATGTATGTGAGGTAGGTTTGTAACTTATTACAGTTACTAATCATCAGCATTGCGATGTGTAGGGGGTGCACGCAGGTGCACATGCACCCCCTGAAATCAGGCGTGCATCCCCTGGCCAGCCATGAAATGGAAAATGCGCTTCCAGTTTCGCCGCTGGCTTGACAGTTGGCCACTGGGGGACTCCCCCCCGCCACCCCCTCCGTGATCTGGTGCCCCCCCAGACTCAGGAGGCACCAATCGCCCATGATCATCAGGTTTCCATATCACACAAACGATAATCACAGGAGAACCATTATAATAAGATTACCCAAAAACCTTAAAAAGGAAGAAGCAACTGCTTAAAACTAATGATTTAGTTTAATATTTTAGATGACTCAACCTACACAGCGCACAATCAAATAATTCTTTATGATTATCAAGGGGAGTGAAGCTATTAAAAATTATTTGTAATCTGAATAGATCAGCCTTGAGGGCATATTAACATCAACCATCACATGATATTAACAAATAAATTGCTCTATCAAAAGTGTTTAAAGTCTAATTATCAAATAGTCATTATATGTGTCCAGTTACTCACATCAGGCAACTCTGTACCCATGGGATATTAATTATTGTGTCATGCAATTCATACTGTGAAAACGACACTGGCTTTTTCTCTCTGATGAGTTCAGATTTTACCCACATCTAAAACAGCAAGTACAACATTCAGATCATTCCTCTTTATTATGAAAGTGCTATTATTGAGAATTGTATTACAGTAGGGCCCAAACAAATCGGAACTCTGTTGTGCTAGGGACTGTGCAGCCAGATAATAAAAGCAAAATCCTAAAAAAGGTTTTACAATCTTAATGTAATAGAATAGAATATGATACCTACACTAGCTGTGCACACCATTAGTAAAGATTACAAAGTTGGTTAATTTATTTAATGCTCCTAAATATGCATCTCAGAAACAGGAGTTCCCCTTCAAACTGCCATTTCTGTCCTTATTTCTGTCCTTCCTCTTAAACATTCTTGTTCTGATCACCTCTCTCCCCTTATTTGTTCCCCCTCTCCCCCCCAAACTCCTTTATATAACTATTCTCTATTGCGCTGCTCCTTTTGTTCATTCTGATAGTCAGCAAGCACAATTTAAATATTCTCTCAGCTGTCTTTGTACTGATTTTAATCATTAGATCCTTGAGAGAGGGGAGCAGAGAATTACGTGGATACTAGTCAGTTATTCTTATTTAATTATATTGATCATTTTTATTGTTCTGATTTACTGTTATGTTTGGAACTGTGGATGCTGTGCCTGATACAGATTTAAAGGCAAACAACATCCCAGAGCACTTGCACCCCAAGAGATGAATAAGAGATAAGAGAGTAAATAATAGGAATCCAAGGGGAGGGAGCTGGTTTAGATAATTATTTATTTTAAATTGTTTAAATTGTTTGCAGTGATTGCAGAATAAATATATAGGTCTTAAGGAAGGATTTCAATTGTGTAATTTTGAATGTAATTTTCCATCTCATATGCAAGTTTTCAGGAAAATGAAGTAAAATGAACACATACAGGTCAGATATATAATCCATCCTCTTTTTTAATAGAAAAACACCCATAACTCCACTGCCTGTAGTAGGCTTTGAGCTTTGCTGTATCTATGTACCACAGCCATTGCAGATGAAAGAATAGCAGATACACTGGAGGGTAGGACTAGGATTCAGAGTGACTTAGATAAATCAGAAGATTGGGCCTGTAACAGAGTACAGGGTGTGCTCTGGTACTCATAGGAGTGTGGGCAGCAGCCAAACAGCTGATATATGGCTGCAGCCCCAATCAGGCCTAATTTCCTGATAGGGAGCATGGCCCTGAGCAGCCAGGCAGCAGTCTGCTGCCAGTGGCTGGGAGAACACCACCTGCCTGAAACTGCTGCTCATGGAATACCCTTGGAGGTCTGTGGGGGACTATGGGGATGGTAGGAGGTTCCCTTTCCTGGGGCATGACATAAAACTACACTCTGCTGGGGTAGGATGGTCTGGTAGGGCTGCCCATGGTGGGGTATTCCCTGGAAATGCCAGGCCAGTCACCTCCCCAGTAAAAGGCAAGTATGGGGCACCTTATAATCCCAGGCCCCACAACCCTGGTGGGTAATAAGATGAAAGCAGGGGCCCAGGCTCATTTTGAGCTCTGAGGCAGGGCCCAGATTCGAGGCGGGACCTGTGGCAGCACCCAGACTCATGGCGAGATCTGAGGCTGCACTAAAGGAGCCAAGTGTGTGGCTCCAGGGAGGTGTAGCCCTGAGCCTATGGGGAGCTATGTGACAAGCACCTGGGACAAAGAGATAAAGGGATTATAGCCCAGTGTAGGGCAGGGGATAAGGCCCAGTGTAAGGCAGGGGATGGGGCTTGGAGCCCGGTGTTGAGAAGGGACTTGGAGACCAGTGTTGAGAAGAGACTTGGCCAGTGTTAGACCATGGGGACTATGAGCTCAAGTCCCAGTGACTCTGGAGTTCAGTTTCCAGTGTGAAGCACTGGAGGATCATGGATGCCATCTGCAAGGCATAGGACACTGTATAGGGAAGGTCAGAGCTGGGTACATAGGCTCTAGGCATTGGGACAAGTAAATGGGCAGCCTCCTGCCTGATTGACATCTCATAATCATTATCTTGCCCCGTGGCAGGTGAGGAAGGTGGGCATTTAACCCAGAGACGAGTGGGCAGGCCAATGATTGGACCAGCCCCAGGACACCCACTTGTTACAGGGCCAAAACAAATCTCATGAGCATGAACACCATGTAACCCTGGAGGCTGAGGAGGAACAGTGAGCTCCTGCAGGCAGCCACAGCACTGTTGGCGGTGGTGGGGCGTGGGAGTGGGGAGCACTGACCGGTGGTTGGCAACCACCCACAGACACCAGTGGCAGTGTCAGCAGTGGCCAGCGGTGATCACAGACCACCTGCAGATGCTGCCAGCAGTGTCAGCAGGGGGGTGGCAAGCAGCGACCACTGGTGGCACCTTTCCACATGGGGTGCACCGCCATGATCGTTGGGTGCGCATGCACCCCCTACGCATCGCCAATGCTCATGAGGTTCAACAAGGACAAGTGCAAAGTCCTGCACTTAGACCGGAACAATCCATGCACCAGTACAGGCTGGGTGCTGACTGGCTGGGCAGCAGCTCTGCAAACAAGGATCTGGGGGGTTACAATTGGACAATAAACAATATGAACCAAAAGTGTTCCCTTTTTGCCAAGAAGGCTAACAGCATACTGGGCTGCCAGTGTGGGTAGGTGTGTTGCCAGCAGGTCAAGGGAAGTGATTCTTCCCCTCTATCCAGCACTGGTAAGGCCACAACTGGAGTACTGTGTTCAGTTTTGGGGCCCCCACTACAGAAAGGATGTGGATAAATTGGAGAGGGTCCACCAGAGGCCAACAAAAATGGTGAGGGGGCTCGGAGACTTAACTTATGAGGAACAACTGAAGGAACTGGGCTTATTTAGTCTAGAGAAGACTGAGAGGGGATTTAATACCAGCCTTCAACTACCTGCAGGGTGGTTCCAAAGAGGATGGAGCTGGACTGTTCTCAGTGGTGGCAGATGACAGAACAAGGAGCAATGGTCTTAAGTTGGAGCAAGGAAAGTTTTGGTTAGATATTAGGAATACTTTTTTCACTAGGAGGGTAGTAAAACACTGGAACGGGTTACCCAGAGAGGAAGTTCCATCCTTGGAGGTTTTCAAAACCCAGTTAGACAAAGCTTTGTCTTGGATGATCTAGTTGGGGATGGTCCTGCTTTGAGCAGGGGGTTGGACTAGATGACTTCCTGCAGTCCCTTCCAACCCTAACTCTGTATGATTTGATGCCCCACAGTTACTTAAGCAGCATATTACATAACTAGTTCAAGGTGACCAAGTTATTACTAAAATGGTGAATCTATTTCTCAGCATTGCAGGAACAGCCTTATAAAAGCAAACAAAAATATTTTTTTTCTTTTACTGTGAATTAAATGATAAAAGAGAGAGCCTTTAGTGTGGAAACTCTTGCCTTTCCAAAAGTATATGGATAAGCAAATAAAATTAAAGTAATTGGCAATCAAAAACAACAAGCTTAAACACCCAGCCGCTGCTGGAAAATATACCTATACAGTTCATGCAAATTCACAATATACAGCATGGAGAGATGTCTCTCATGCTTTTCTCTTCTCTACTACAGTGCTGCAGTAATTCAAACCAGTAATCTGGACTGGACACAATCATTTCAAAGGGTCAGGACAAACTGTAAGACACCATCTTCTCAGCTCCCCATAGACAGGTGGTCATTTCTAAATGATTTTGTAGCTTATATACATGGTATAAGAGACAAAAAAGGTGGTAGAGAGAGAAATATGACCATTATTAGACCATGATACTAAAACCTCTCTCATCTGGTAAAAAAGAAATTACTATCATTCTCATCCTTTGTAAGTGAGAATCCTCTATTTAATTTTCTTGAAGTAACCCTCACAACCAAATCAGCATCTATTCCTTACTTTGTGCATTTACATACATTTATAAAAAAATAAATTAAAAACCCTCAAACATAATTTTGCACTTGTATTGCAGGTAGAACAAAATATTACTTTATAGATTTCACAGATATTAGGGCTGGAAGGGACCTCGGAAGATCATCGAGTCCAGCCCCCTGCCCAAAGGGCAGGAAGTCAGCTGGGGTCATAGGATCCCAGCAAGATAAGCATCCAGTTTCGTCTTGAAGGTGTTCAATGAAGGCGCTTGAACCACCTCCGGTGGCAGGCTGTTCCAGGCCTTGGGGGCTCGGACAGTAAAGAAATTCTTCCTTATGTCCAGCCTGAAACGATCTTGTAGTAGTTTGTGACCATTCGACCCCGTCATCCCTCGGGGCGCTCTGGTGAACAAACGTTCCCCCAGATACTGGTGGTCACCCCTGGTAAACTTGTAGGTAGCCATCAGATCACCCCTGAGCCTGCGCTTTTCCAGGCTAAAGAGCCCCAGGGCTCTCAGCCTGTCATCGTAAGGTCTGCTTCCCTGACCTCTGATCATGCACGTGGCTCTTCTCTGGACTCTCTCAAGCTTCTCCACATCCTTTTTGAATTGTGGAGCCCAAAACTGGACGCAGTACTCCAGCTGCGGCCTCACTAAGGCTAAGTACAAAGGGAGAATGACGTCCCGGGATTTGCTTGAGAAGCATCTATGGATGCAAGCCAGTGTTTTGGTCGCTTTACTAGCTGCAGCATCGCATTGCAGGCTCATGTTCATCTTGTGGTCAATGATGACCCCCAAGTCTCTTTCTTCCATAGTGCTAGCCAACATAGCACTGCACTGCCAGCATAGCACTGCCGACTACTAGAGAGAGGCAACCAAGCCAGAAGAAAGTCCATAAACAGAATCATCATTCTTGTATCTTTTTCCCAATCCTACTGTCATCAAGGGGCATTTTGTTTGTATATGGGGCTTTTTTTTTCTTTTGTGTAACAAAAACCTCTCTTTGATAGGCTTCAGTCTTTCCTTCTATGACCAAGATGGGTAAGAAACAGGGTTTCTAACTGTCTAAAAATTTATGGGAAATCTATAAAGCATTAGACTAAAAATGCCTGTCGGTGAAGTCCATAAAAAATGAAGCCTTCCTTTAAAAAACTAAGACGCCATGAGCTTGATTGCAAATACATCCTTGGAATGAGACTGGGTAGACGTGCTGGTGGACAGAAATAGCAGAGCAGCATCACTTTGTGTCTGAATGAGACCACAGCACGAAGCTCTCTGTCAAGACTGTGGCCCATGAGAACCTCTGCCACCTTCTTCCTACCTCCTCTTCCCAGCCACATGCTGCCCCTGCATCCCATCAGAAAAGCTGCTCACCTCAAAGGTAGTCAGGGCAGCACAGCCCCAGGCAGTCTGAGGCACCACTTAGCATACGGAAGGGCATTTACATTTACATTAGGTTTGCAGATTGTCAGTAAAAAAAAATTATTGAGTTAGCAACCCTGGTAAAAGAATATTGCTTGGGCCACAGATGATTTCTTGTTATTTCACTGTTTCATCATTGCTCATTCTGATAAGAAACAATAGAAGTTTAACAGTGGTGACAGGCCAAATTACAGGAATCAATTAATGGCTTCTGATCCCTGCGTGTCATGTTTAGTTCAATGTAAAAACAGCAGCAAAGGCAGAAGGAGCTATTCCCAAACTGCCCTTTATATAGTGATCTACATGACAGAAAGCAATGACAGATTGGGTGGTCAGGGAACCAAGCTACTGTAGGTAATGTGCTATTTTTAAAACCATTTCTGCCACTGTAGTGAAAAAAATAAAGATGTTCTCAGTCTGATTTTTCACATTAAAAAAAGCATTCTTGAAATGAGACTGGAATTACAACAGTTAAGGACTTTGTAAGATGACCTAACTGGAATGTGCTTTGTAGTAGTAGTAACAACAATCACCACCCAACACAAACCACAAAAAAATTAAAAGGGAGAAGCCAGGGATTAAAGAGCTTTAATCTTTTGTTTTAATACCATTAATGTGAGAGAAATTGTTATTTGTGATGATAATCTGAAGAAAAGTTTCTGTAGTGTAAACCGGCTAGGTACTGTAACAAAGAAATTAATAGAAAATTTAAGAAAATTTGCTTACCCTTTTCCTGCCTTTTTTTAGTCACTTTGAAATCTCTTTAATATTGTACGGAAAAGGCAGATGGTAGAAGACAGACAACAATAATGATAGTTTTATTGGTTTTGACTTTCAGAGAAATCTCAAATGGGAATTAAGAGTTATTACTACTACTTCAGCAAGATCTTTGTACTCCACCAGTTTCAGAAGTTGTCAAAATTGTAATAGATCTGGAATGTCAGCTTCTAATGCATTTTTCTGTTAACTGGGTTTTATCTAATGGAACTTTTAAAACCATATGTAATTCTTTAACTATATTTACATTTAACTGAGCTTTGCTCTTAAGGTGGGTTGATTCAATTCTCCTGGTAAGGAAACTACCATATATCAAAATGTTTTTTCTGGCTTTGGCTAAAAATGAATTTCTAAACTCAGACTTGAACTTAAAATTTATTCAGATCTTTCTCTTACATTTCAGACTTTCTATTTCTAAATCCCTTTTTCACTGAGGAAGAAATTAAATTGATTTGAATATATACAGGAATTGTTTATTCCTCCTGGAATAAAGTACACTTGAAAGTACACATCCAAACATCTGTAGAGACAACTTTTCTAATGCAACATACTTTACAACATGCTTATGACTATTACAGACACACAGGGAAGATCTGGCAGTAAAAATCATATTATTAGTATTATATTAAGATTCTCCTGGACCTGTAATCCTATATTACTCATACTTTGGAAAAACATGTAACAGAACACTCACAGAATAAAGGTTATGCAGTGGAGATTAAATCCCAGAGGATGCTCTTATGTTTACTTCTAGAGGATACAGTAAAGAGAAAGTAAATCAGCATTCTCAGACTTCAAGAAGCCAGGTAATAGCAAGGTAACATAGTTAAATGTTTGGGTTTTTTTGTATTATCCTCCACTTAAGATGACCCCAGACAGAAAAAGGCACTGTATATTTTCTATCAAATATTCTTTCCTTCTGACCTTTCTCAAAAGTTGAATTTGTGTAGCAAGTACCCAAAATACTTCTATCTTGTTCAAATGTAGATACAATCAATAACATAGCTTTCTATCATTTAAATTTCAGTACCCATGTACATGAATGAACAAGGACATTTCTTTGAATTTCTCATCAGTTCACTGGATAAAAACAGCTGAAAAAACCCCAGAAAATTCTGCAGAAAATCAAATTAAATTTAGCAATAGACACTTTGTAAACTATAATCTCAGAAGAGTTGAGGTATCCAATGCTGTTTTAAGGCAAGGGACCATGGGGCCTGGGCCTAGGCCCCCAGTTTTAATTAGATTCAAGAACCATATGACAAGTGACATGTGACATGAAAACAAGGCATATGATATGCACCTCTGCACAGAGTGCACTCTTGCCAAGGTCAAAAACAGAGAAGGAAGCAAAGCACCAGCATACAATTGTAGGAAAATTCAAACAGTCAATTATGCAAAATGTCAAATGCACCTGTGCAAATGCTCAGGCACAATCACCATGATAATTATCACATGATTAACTGCATAGGGGCCCTCACCCAATACTGTACTCAAGAGCTTCCAAAAACCTTAAGATGTCATTGACACTCTGTCTACATGTGCATTGGTATTAGGATTCAGTAAACTAATTTACACTGCAGTAAAATAGTAGTCAGGGACAGTACAGTGGGGTCATTTATTTCTGTTAAACACACACGTAGATGCTGACCATGGGTGTAAATTGTGCCTGGTCAGCCCAGCCAGCTGGAGACCAGACTCCTGCTTGCTACATAGCCACACGGCTCCACACTTTCAACACCCTCATGCCCCAGCCGACTCGTATGCCACCCAATACCACCACCCAGAGCCTGGGGCTGACCTTCCATGCCCCCTGCCAGCCTAGGCCTGCTCCACCCAAGCTCAAATTGCTGCTGTCCCAGGAGTATGTGTAGACGTGTGATTGACTCCAGCTCAAACTGCTCTGGAGTTTATTGCTTCACATTAATTGCATATGTATATTCCCCACTCTGTGCAACATTGGAAGACTATTATGAAAACAGATTACATTTTAAAAAACATTACTCGTTCTCAACAATTCAGAACCTATATGCTCATGTCAGGGATTAAAATTGTCTCCTGCACTACTTACTACCACTAATAATACAGACCCAAGATAGCTAAAAGATTCAATTATATCAGGAAACAACATTAGCAGGTTCTTAGGCATGATGTAAATGGATCGTAGAGAACAAGATTAAACTCCACAGAAATCTTTAGTGAACAAGGTTAAACTCTGAATAGCTTTGATTTCCCAAAAGTCCTCCAATTCACATCTGTCAGTAGTTTATTGTTAATACATATAGCTGATGCATTTTATAAGACATCTTTTTAGAAATACTCATTTTAAAACCATATTTTATACAACAAATACTATAACTGAAAATAGTAGATGAAAGTTTATAATTTTCCTGCTATTTATTGCTGTTTCAAAGGGCTTTATTTTTAAGGTTTTCTGGACTACTTAGATGTCTTCCTTGCCCAAGAAGCTCATCTGTCTTTCCAGGAGTAGTTGGTGGTCCACTGGCCAATTTCAAATCATTTTATTATATAACCACTAATTTAAAACACTGAATTATTCCCAATTTAGGTTTGACACCAGAAGGGTAGCAGAACATTGTGAAAGTCACACACTGCTGCTGAAGTGGCCCTCCAGCATTTTAGGCTGAAGGGCTTGTTCAAGACAGTCATTTTTTCCATTCTCATCCTTCACTTCATCACTGTCTCTCTTCATCCCCATTTCCAGAAGTAGCTTATCCCAACCCATTTAGGCAAATAGACTTAGGGTTTTTTGCCTGACAGAGTAAGTTCCCTTTGGGATTTGATGCATGGCTGTAAAATTCTCATAAAGTAACAAGTCAATTTAAATGTGCCTTTAGAACATCAGGTGCCTCAGCCATACTATGATCTTCTATACCAGGGGTTTTCAACCTTTTTTAGTAAGTGTACCCCTGGCGGCCAGATGCGGAGTGGAGGGGGGCTTACATGCAGTGGCAGTGGCACTGGTGGTGTGGTATGGTGTGGTGGATGGCAGCCACCGCATGCGAGCTCCCCCCCACCGTGTCTGGCTGGCTGGACAGCGCCTGTGTGGCCCACAGAGGGGAGCCACTGCCCTCATCCCCTCCCCCAACCCTGCTCCTGGTGGTGCAGGTGGTGGCCCAGGGTGATGGGTGATGGCACTCTTGTCCCCGGCCACCTGTGTGTACCCCCTAGGGCCTTCCCAAGTACCACCGGGATACATGTACGCCTGGTTGACAACCCCTCTTCTATACTAACTATCAATATAATTGTTTATTACTTCACATCAACAGTCCTATTAATTTTGCAGTCACTTCTCAGACCAAAACTACAGGTAAAGGTTTTTCCCAACTCATTGTCACTAAACCCACCCCATCACTGGTGGAGGGTGCAATATAAGCATGCTGCTTTCTGTTTTAATGAAAATGAAAGAAGACTCATGTAGTATAGTTAGGATTTAATTTATCTTCTTTTTCTGAATATCAAACACCAGCATATTAAGATATTAGAGGTGATTTCTTTAATGCAGTAAATGACCCACACAGGATTAGGCAGCCATAACAAGAAAAGAAGGCAGATATAAAATGTAATCTACCCAAGAAAAATGTTGCCTGATCATCTGCTAAGTTCCATTATGTACATGTCATAAGTTATTTATCTAAGAGCCACTTCCTAGTCTGATCCTCAATTCAGCAAATTAAAGTGTGTGACAGACACTCTAAAATTATTATATTTACATCTTTCTTTTGAGGTCAATGCATTTCCTTTGGTTTGCATTAGCTGAAGATTGGACAGTAATCAGGACTCTCCTGCAAGTGTAGAAACTTGATCTTTTGCTCCTGGAGTGATATAATACATGGAGAAACAAAACCTGCCAGTTCCTGTTTTTTCATCCTCTGAACTCTATAAGCCACTGAGGTGAATATTTTTCAGTTTTCTTTCTAAATGATGCCAAAAACACAATACAGTGCCAGATCCTCCATGAGCATACAGTAATGTTGCTGCATGGTAATGGTTAGAGTTGTACCAAACTATACCAAGTGGGTATGAAGCCAATAAATATTAGCAGTCATCTTCAAATGCTAGGCAGGAATGACTGAATAAAACTCTTCCTTTTTTCCAGGTACTTTGAGTGGCAAATGCATTATGCTAATTCCTACCTATTACTTTCATTTCTTACATAATGAAATACTATTTTAATTACTCTAGTCTTCTTGGAAGAGATTTCCTAGAAAATGATTTCACTGTGCTTATATAGCTGTACATAATAAGAGATATATCATGCTGGCATATGTAGGGAATAATAATTAAATGGGTACTGTAAGCTTTTATCACATGTGGTCTTTTTATGACTTTTGTATTGGTTGGTATTTAAACTAGCTTCACACTCACTTCATCAAATTGACAATTGGAAATTGAATTGTATTTTCTATTTGGTTTCTCACCAGCTGTCCTATAATGTACTGTCAGCCACACTAAGTTTTAAATTGCTTCTTTTTTTTCCCCTATAGAAGATCACATAGTGATAAAAGTAAATAGCAGGAAAAATCTGATAAATCAAATGGCACAACAAAGAAAAGTGAAAAATGCCCTAAATGGAAGATCAGTAGTAAGAAAGATAAAAATAACATTTTTTTACTTTTGCTTCTTTCAGTAATGTGCGAAGAATGCAAGCGCGTAGTCTTATCTCCCTATCTTGCAGGAGAACAAGATGTTTTATAACTAAATTAATTTCTGAGTTAAATAGAGCATAACTTAATTACTGAATCCATGGGTCTGCTGCTGTCTTTGCAGGGCTCTGATCCTGCAGTAAATTCCATTGTGGCATATGGATCCCACTTGCATCTCCTGGCACTAGAGATACCTAACTTTGTAAGGAAGCAAATCAGCAAATATCATGGAAGTAGGAGACTGAAGGAATACTCTTTTATGTAATTGCCAATTAAAAGAACCTCTGTTCCTGGAAGTCCAAAATGAGATGTTTGCACCTGCTTTCCAGCTCAACTCCAGTTAAAGCAAATGGATATGGCAGCCCATCTGAAAATACCAGGTACAGACTCAGAGGGGCGGAAGGACAACCAAAATTAGCAGCCACCTCTGAAAACTGCAGCCTAATTTTATCTCTCTAGATTTAAGAAGAAAATTGACTCCATGTTGCCAACCCTTGCAAAAACAGATATTAGCCCTTGCTACAGAAATTCTCAAGAAGGTAGCAGATGCAACTTTCAAGTGACTTTCAGACTGCCTAAGGGAAAATTTCATCTGGCCAGCTGCCAGACCTGTATTTATTAGTATAGAATTACAATAGCAAGTTGTTTGTTACCCTTTTCCTGACTGGTACTAGCAAGTAGAAAAGATGCCTCACAGGGTTCCTTGTCCTGGTAGTAATCCTAGTCTAGCATACCACATAATTTGATATTCATGTGCTGACAAATCAGAAGTTGCTGCAGTTAGGATTGGAGTTGTTGTAGTCATGGTAGTCCAGGTAATGTGCAAAAACTCTTGTTTTGGATTTGGCAGCTTTTGCTAAGCTACTTGCAAAACCTTTTGTGACCACGCCTGCCTGATTTACATCTTCACTGACTGCCTGTTTTGTATGCATACCAGCCCAGGCTCTGGCTGCTTTACTATTCAGTCCATCCAGGAAGAGCACACACCAACTGCAGAGACCTCCTCAGCCTGACGAAGGGTTTTTGAACCCAAAAGCTTGCTAAAAAATTTTTTCCAACTATTTAAGTTAGTCTAATAAAATATATCATATTCACCCATTGAATCTTGTCTGCCTGAAACAGGCATTTCTTAAACTAGTGCTATATTTTGTCTCCTCACTTCCAAGAGTATCAACTTTGCCCATAAAAAAAATCAAGTAAATAAAGAAACTTTATTTCCCCAAAGTAAATCACTTTGGAGAGAATATTATGCTAAGTCAGGGCTATCCAGCTGGTGGCCCATAGCCTGCAGCTCCCAATCTCTCACCTGGCCTCCACTCTCCCTTTCCCTCTGAGTGCTGGTGGAGCTGGGGCCTCTAGACTCCCACTCCTCCTCTGACTTTTGCTTCTTGCCCCTGCCCCAGAGTGCAGGGAGGTACAGCCTGCAGTGGTGGGACAGCCTGTCTCAGTGCAGTGGAGGCATCAGCAGCTGGGGAGCTGAGTGGAGGCACTGCCTCCATGTGTGATATGGCTTCAGGGTGGAGGCTGCCCGCATATGCAGTGCAGCACTTGAATAGGCAGCCCACATGTGCTATGCAACAGTGAAGAGGAGACTGCCAACACACACAGTGCAGTGGGGAGGGGGTGGCCTGAAAGTCCACAGCTTGCACTTAATGCAGCCCTTAGGGCATGCAGCCCCAACTGGTACAGCCCTTGAATGCTTTAAAGTTGGACAGCCCTGGGCTGAGTAAATTATGGTAGAATGAAAATTAAATGTAGTTACTTAAATGCCAGTATTAGACACACTTAGATGAATGCTGCTGCTTGCAATACTCTTGAGGTTCACATGCTGTTGATATAGAAAAGACAAATTAGCCATAAACTGATTTCTTTATGTTGCATATAATGTCTACTTGGGAAAGACTCAGGTGAGAAAAATTAAACTTCAAAAATCCTCCATATGATCAAAATTGTGTTTAATGATGAGAGACTGGAATCTCTTTTCTGAAAGTCTATTATTAGCTCTGTACAGTTATGTATCTGCATTTCAAAGAAAGCTTCAGGAAAGAGTCTTAGAAAGTTTATCTTCAAAACTTCCCTTCTATCAATGTGTCCTTTACTAGTGATTGTGAAGTGTTAAGGTAGCTATGGTTAGCACTTTATCACAAAATATAGAACTCAGCTCTATTTAACATAGGAAAGATAAAAGATTAAATCTGCCATACGGTAAATTGGTGAGGAATTATTGCATACATTGTATGACATGCTTGCTCAATAATTTCCATGTGTATGCATACCTAATAACTGAATTATGCATAGTGAAGTCAAAGTAATTCAAGGTTGAACAGATGCACAGCAGCAGTTATTAATTTTGTGGCAATTTAATCTGAACATTTTAAATAGAATTAGACTTTCAGATATTCATTGTTGGTTGGATTTTTTCTAATTTTTCCCATGAATAGAAATACATATAGGCATGCATATATAAATACTATATACTTAAGAATGACATACATATAATGTTATATTAATAGTTTTGTGACAGCCTTTGAAGTTTTGAAATATGTTTTTATACATTATTGGAGCTGATGCTTCAAATAATCACTCCCACAAGTATCAGCAATATGGGTTATACATGCCTTTGGATTCTTTAATTTAAATTTGGTGAAAAATTATATTCTTTGGTTTCCTATTTTAACTTTATTCTATTTGTCTCTGAAGGATTATTTTTTTCCAAAAAAGTACCAGTTGTATCACAAGTTCAGTTCCATGAATGTATAGTATTAGATGGCATTAAATACTGTATTGACCCAAATCCAAAACAGTTTTAAATTTAAGACAACCCCTCAATAATTAGATTCTTTACAAGCAAAATGTTTAAATTTGTTATAATTTTCTATTAATTTAATTATTAGAGGTTGGAAGTTGGAGAATTATTGTAGGTTCATCTTAAATTCACACCTCCTTCCCCCACTACTGAAATGAGGAGAGCAGTGGCAAAAAGTCAAGCAGTGGCAGGGAGCAGGTAGCCAGGGGGCCCTTGCCCCACCTGCATCTTGACCCTGGCACCTGCCCCATCACCATTTGCTTCCACTGCAGGCAGGTGCACTCCCCCATGCCTGCATGTCCCCCTGCAGTGCCTGTTCCACCCTGGCACTTGTCCCCCACCCCCATCTTGCACTGCCTTCCATCTGGTCTCTCCCGCAATGATGCCTGCACTGCCCTGCACCTTGCCCCTGCCACTTGTACCCCTGGCATCTGCCCTGCTCTGATATCTACCCCCCTACAAGGTACCTGCAGTACCTGCTGCCTGTCCCTCCCCGCCCCCACCCACCACGGCTTGCCTCCCCTGCCATTGCCTACCTTCAGTTGTGTCTCCAGCTCCAGGCAAGGACACAGAGCACATAGTTGCTACAGCCTCCATCTGTACAGATGGCAGCAATTACAGTGTTCACAGCTCCAGACCTGGCACCAGCACCAGGTCAAAGTCAGAGTCAGGGCCAAAGCTGCCACCACTGCTACCACAGCTGCTTGGCTAGATGGGGGCATGGAGCACCATGTGCTCCGTGCCCTGGTGCCAGAGACAGAACTGGAACTGAGTGTAAGCAGTACTGGGGAAAAGTAAAGACAGAGACTTTTGGGGGCACAGTCTGGGAGAGGCAACTTGGAAGGGCAGCAGCTGTGGCTGAATCCAACCCTGAACCCAAGTCAGAGCCGGAGCCAGAGCCAGAGCAGCTGCCTGCACTCCCCCCACTTTGCACTTGAATCCAACACTAAGGGCTTTCCCCCTCCTCCCCCACCCGCGCCATGTTGAATGTTTTTCTCCCATGTTGAAAACTTATCTTGAATTTGAATAAATACGGTAGTAGTTTTGCCTTTACATAAGCACTCCCTGTTGCTGCTGCCACTAGTGGAGCAAAGCAAGAGCATGACCAGCAGGGAGAAAGTTTAGCACAAAAAAAAAAAAACCCTTTGTATAGACACAGCCTTTGTGAAAGAAGGAAGGGGAACAGCAGTGTAAGGAGCTAACGAAGTCATGCCATTGTGTTGTAGTACAGGCTTGGCCAGTACAATTTGAAGTGAACAATGGCAGTCACTTGAGTCATAAACTTGGCCTGCAGAGCTTCTGTATTAAACACTCCTCCACCTCCACCTTCAGGAGAAACATGAAAGGTAAACATGATATCAAAATGTTAACATCCCATTTCATTTTAATGTATATTGCAAAATTATAAAATCATAGAAAACTAGGGCTAGAAGGGACTTCTAAAGTTCATCTAGTCCAACACCCTGCCTGAGGTAAAATCATTCCTATCCAAATCATCATATACAAATCCATTGTCTAACCCAGTGACTCTCAACCAGGGTGTCACTGCACCCTTGTGTGCCTTGAGATCCTTTCAAGGGTGCTGTGGGGAGCCATACAATGTTAGCACTGTTAAATGGGCAAACATGATTCACATGATAAACCCAGAGGCCATGTCCAGATGAGCGTGGACATGCAGTATGTGGTGCTGCAGACCCATCTGTGGTGCCACACTCCACAAGTGCAAACAGTCCCTGCACTACTACCTTGCAGCACGTGGGGGAGTGGGGGGGGTTGATCCCAGGAGATCCTGTGCTCGAAAAAAGGGGGGCGGAGCACATGGTAGCAGCGCATGCCACCCAAAACCAGAACCTGGCTGGCCAGAGCCATGCTCTGGCTACTATCAATGCTCCCAACTAAAGGAGCTCCATGGCTGCGGCTCCCCAAGGCCCCCAGGACTTCAGATAAGGCTGCTGGGGCCAGCACAGTTGCTGGCCTCAGGCTCCCCTACCCCAACCAGGGTAACCTGCCATGAGCCAGAGGGCACATGGCATGGGTATCCCCAGGGAAACAAACATCCGTGCTCTTGTGGACGCAGCCAGAGATTTCAAACAGGAATCTGTAGTGTTAAATACATTCTGACTTGTTTTGGTCATTCTGAGCTCTTTGCAACAGAAGAATTTCTCTATTATTTTTCTGCTGTCAAAAAACAAGTGAATACAGAGAGCTGACATTTTCCACAGTGTGCCTTGATTCCATTGAGTCTGAAGTCTAAACAGGCTGAGAACCACTAGTGTAACCTATTAGCAAAACTACAGTCAACCCCAACACAACCACAAGACATAACAACCTAACCTGCCACAGGTAAAGCAGGAGAATCATGGCAGCCAAAATCCTGCTGCTGCAAAGGTTGTTAAAATACACTTGAGAAATCCAAGCAAGAAAACCCCATCCCACCACTGCAGAGGAAGGCAAATTTGTGTGTGTAGATCTGGGACCATGTACCATATTTCACAGTGTATAAATTGGGGTTTGAACCCCAAAAATTTACCCTTGTATGTCTGCTTCAACTTTTATACCATATCAATACTTCAGCCAGACCCCATGCCGGTGCCCTGCTGCATGGGGAGGCAGCATGCTGATGGGATCTGGGGAAGCTGGATCAGGCCCCTGGGAGCTCAGGTAGCACATGACCTGGGGGGCACTGCCACCATGAAGGGAAGGTCTGGGCACCCCACAACTCAAGGATTGCCCAGCCTTGCAGCAGCTCACCCCACAACCACAGAAGAGGCAGGCAGGCTCTGCGGAAAGCAGGAGCAGGGCCCCCACCACTTCTGCCTTCAGCAGGCTCCTGCAGCCCACAGGATACCTGGCACCACCTGGGAAGGGGCTGCCTTGCCACATAAGCAGCATGGGGAGGGGGGTGACAGAAGGGTGGCAATGTGCACTGGCAGCAGGAGAAGGCAGCAGGGATGGCATGGGAGGTGCTTGACGCCCAGGTCGCACCTAGTCCTTCCCAATAGCCCTAGTCTCCCCCTGCCCTTACCTGACACCCTGCACTGTTCATGGGGCAAGGTGGCCCCTTCCCAGGTGGCAGCAGACACTTTGCAGGCTGCAGGAGCCTCCTGAAGACAAAAGCAGTGGGGGCCCCAATCTTGCTTTCGGTGGAGCCTGCCTACCACTCTTCCCCAATGGCTTGGGGGTGAGCTGCTGCCAGGTCAGAGAGCCCCTGAGCTGTGGGGAGTCCTGGTCCTTCCCTCTGTGGTGGCAGAGCCCCCTGGGCCTGGCCAACCAGGTTGCCAGCAGGCCAGGTGCTGCCTGAGCTCAGGTGCCTGATCCAACACTCACATGAGCCCACCCAGGCTTCCAGCACCTTGCATGCTGTCCCTGCCACAGTCTCCCACTGCCAGCACACTCTGCCACCCTCCTGCTGCCTCCCAGCAAGGCGGGGTTGACTTATACGCAGGATCTACAAAAATCCAAACTTTTTTGAGTGAAAATATGGGGTTGACTTATACAATGTGTTGACTTGTATACCATAAAGTACGATGTGTGGTGTGGTGCGGTGTGATGTATTTAGGGTTAGTAATATCCATGATCTGCTCAGACCCTTAGAAACCTGGGTCTGTAGAATCTATCTTTTTATATGTGATGGCTTACGGTAGAAAGTACTATGTTTCTGTGTTGGTATTTTGAGGTAGTTTTAAATGTAATTTTTACCAATATGAAATGATAGTAACTCAAGCTTTTTAAGTACATTTAAGCACCTGTTTCATTAATATGAGTAAATGAAGGGAGCTTGTGAAATGAATTTCTGCACATCTTCTGTTTTACCAGAGTTCATTAACCTCCTCTTCACAGAAATGCTAACTGAAATTGTATGCGGAGCTGTAATGAGGCCAGGCCAGAATCCTAGACCCAGCCTGTCCCAATCAAAAGATCAGGGCAAATCATCCCCAGATCAAGTGCCACCTGCAGCATGCCCAGAGCAGCACCCTAGTACCAGCTGGGCTGAATGAGGCAATCAGGACAGCCAATCCCCTGAAACCATAGGCAGCAGGCCTGACCTGCTCCAGGCCTTTTAAGCCAGTCCCAGGCTACAGCCTCCTTATAAGAGCAAAAGTTTAAGTTCTTCCTCCAGATCTTCTGGGCTTTTCATGGCTGGCCTTCTGGCTCTGACTCTAGCTTCTGGCTCCTGTAAAACCTTTGGTATTCCTCAATTCCAGTTCACAGCTTATGATTCTGGTTTGACCTTTGACTCTGGCTTTTGGCTTCTGATCCCAGTTAGCCCTTGGCTTACCTTGTCTCTGGCTTTGGCTTCTGACCCGAGCTCATTGTGACTTTGGCTATGGCTTCTAAATCCAGTTGTGACACCAGATCTCTCTGGACTCTAGCTCCCCAGGGAGCCAACCTGGACTACACCTGCACTTCAAGTAATTTAACTTAAGCTAAACCATCCATGCCCCAGTGCTAGCAGGAGCCTTCTGTACCATGCAGTCTCATTAGGAAGAAGTCAATAACTAAAATATAAGTGATCATAAAGAATGCAAACCTGCATGGGACCTGGCTCAGGTTTAGGCACCTTAGTTTAAGTTGCCCAAGCCTGAATTACGATCACCATGTGCAAGTGTTCAGCAATATCCAGAAAATGTAGATAGCTAGTAGCAAGTAGATTGGGAGAGGTGGAAGGCTGGTGAGTTCACAGGAGGCTGGGAGATCTATGGGGTGGGGCTGTCAAGTCCAAGGACAGTTAGCAGGTCCATGGGAGGGGCTGCTCAGTCCAGGGGTACACTAGTCAGGGGGAAGGGGAGTATAAGTATAGCATAATCAGGAGCTGGAGAGGCAAAAATAGCATAGTCCTGGGGCTATGGAGAGTGGTTAGGCTTTCCGAGTCATGGGGCTGTGCTCAGAACACATGCAAGGATTTGTTAGGTCAGGTTATACCATTTAAGGTTGGATTAACCCATGCCAATCTAAAGTTTGTTCTCATCTGACAAGAACTAACTTTAGATCAGACGCAGCGTTTTCAAGGCAACCTAAGCCTTGTGAATGCTTGCACACCCAAGCATTTAGATCAACCAAAGCTTGGTCAGGGTGCTCTCGATGTAACACTTGTATGTGCCCATGGTTTCATTGATCACTAAGGACAACTAACATTTGATGAAGAAATAAAAATCAGAACAGTAACATGGCTGGGAAGATTCACTGTTCAATTTGGCAAGTGCAACTGTTTTTAAAAATTCTCTTATAACATAATTCAAAATACAACCTTTGATTTCCCCCTCTGTGTCCCCCGTCCCCACCCCTCAAAAAAGCAGTGGAGAAGAGCCATGGATCTTTGTTTTCATATTTTGTGGTTTTGCATGCATATGCAAAACATCCAGAAATAGGATGTGGCAGTTACTGGATATATATACTCAGTAGCTTTGGTTAGAGTTACAGAAAATGTACTTTTCAGCAGTGATTTGCAGTTGTTATATCTGTAATAAACTTTATTATTGAGAGTGTACTTATCCTGGAGCTGAGCAAACTCTCTCTTGATTAAGAGTAAATTCACTGGAAAATGAAGTGTCAGAGGGACTGAATCTATTTATGAAAGCAAGCAAAATTTGGCAAATAGCTTTAGCCAAAAATAGGAGAGAAATAAAACATGTCAAAACATTTTTGAGAGTTTTGAAGTAATATTGTAGCCCTGGTAGTCCAGAAAATATGTGAGAGGCAAGAATTGTTGTGGGTATTTTCTTACCCCAAAGCTTAAGTCTATTCCAACCATGTAGTTGATCCAATAAAAACCATGGTTGACAAGCTTTCAAATGCTTCATTTCAGAAATGCTAAAATGTTCCACTACTTTTTTTTAAATGAAGCTATTTTTTACCTTTGACTTTGAAATGACATTTTTCATACAGTATTCATGAGGTATTTCATTTTAGCTCAAACAAGAATGATGTAGCTTGACCCAAAATGAAACGACATAAAACATCCAGGATTAGACACAGAGGTGACTGGCAAGATTCAAGAAACAGAAGCTTCTAGATACAAAAACTATATAATAATAACTGAGGAAACTGGGACATGGAACAGTGTGGATTTTCTTCTAGATATTGATTCGGGGCACTACAACTTTAAATATAATAGACTCAGAGTAGCATTGTTAAAACTACATATGTATTTCCCAAGTTAATTTGTTATGCTTTCGGGCCAATTAATGTAATTTGAAATGCTATCGTTTTAAAATACACTGTATACCTCTTATTTATTAGTGTTCTCAGACCAGATATAGCCATCCTCTAGGCATTTGCTCTAAGAAAAGTTATGGGTACACTGGCAGAAACCCCTGATTCCAGAAGAAATTGTTACATGTGAGAGATTAGCACATCAGTTTAGAAGATATTTAAATGTATTTGTGATACGAACTCCAATGCCACAGATAACCTTAGCATCAGCAGGAATGACTCCCCGTAACTTACACCAAAGGCAAGATTGTACTTAAAGTCAACAAGATATGGTTCACAGCATTTGTTTTGAAAATATAAAGGTTGCAGTAAGAAACGTTTGCAAACTCTAATGTCCATTGGGATATTCCAATGAGGGTTTGGGTTGTTTGTTTGTTTTGTTTCTATTAAATTCAGGTTAAATGATCTTATGTTTGGCATCCCTAAATACTCATCCCTTAAGAACACCTTTCAAAAGGAAGCAGTTCTTGAAGATAAGAGTAATTAAATGTATGCACATTATGTCGTGCTCAAGGGTCACTTCCAAAAGTAACACTTCCTGTGGTGACAGATCCAAAAGCAACTTTATCTGAAAGGAAACATGAAATCTATCAGTGTGAAGTTAAAGCAAATTTTTAAAAAATTCTCCTGAAAAGGTAAAAAACAGGTCTACCCATTTTGGAAAGTGGATGTATGCAGTCTTCTGGCTTAGTATATAACTTTACCCCATGCCCGGAAGAAATGCAAATGCTGTTTCATGTTTGTAGCTAGAGCTGAGTTCAGCTTGTCTTTGTGAAATGTGCTTCATGTTCTTTTTCAGTATAATCCCCAGTGGGCAGTATCCTACGAGCAACAGGCTGACATGATTAGTCAGGAAAAGACAGAGCTTAAAGTAGTGGGGCGAAATGTAATGATGTTACATTTTTTTTTGCCACCTTCAGGTGGAGGTTGAAATTCTTTTAGGAGTCATCAGCCTGGGAACTGTTTACTTCTGTCCTTCTCATGGCTTTCATCAGCATATTTTTAAAAAATGGCAAAAAGGAACTAGAGATTAGTTCTAGAAGCATACCAAAGAGCATAAGATACCTGAAGTCTATATCCCATGCTTCTGTTTTTTTATTAGGAGTCCCACAACCCATGACATTGATTCCATTTTCTTACTAAAGATTTCAGTCATTCCCTCCACTCCACCCACAACACACACAAAGAAAAGCAACAGAGAAAGATTAGCCACTATCATTACAATAAAAAAGGCTCTGCAAGTAGCTCATTGCTTCTGGAAGAAAAAGGAAATAGCTTTCAGCTAACTCAATATTTTCATTCCATTTTTTCTACTAAACCATTGGTATTTTGTACTAAACCATAGATTAACAGGCCCACTTAGATGACTTCTCAGATAAAAGCACCACCCCAATCAAGATTTCCCCGCTAATTTAGAGATCAAAACAAGATAGGGGCATGGTAAAACCAACCTTACCTATACATACTATTGTCACTCAAACTTGCGACATTTGTTATAACCACAATAGAGTAGAACACATCAAGCATAAATACTGAATTGCATTTTCTTATAATAACAATGTATTCTAACAATGTGTTTTTTGGTTTTGTTATAATAATGGCCAATGAATAGAGAAAATAACATAGAGAAAATAACATAAATATAATTATGTTCTGCAAATCTCAAGATGCTTGCGGCAGGCATCATGAGACGGGAGTATCAAGCCTTACCCAAACCTTTATCCTGTATGGAGACAGCCTAGTCATTTAAATGAACATAGACAAAGGGTCCAGCAACTACCTCTTCATATGACAAAGGAAAGGAAACTATATTCAAAGTACTCAACTTCATGACAGTTTAAGAGAGTAGACCATGGCATTTTCATCTTTGATCCCCTGCCCTCAGCTAGGAACAGAAACACTCGGAAGTCAAACCTACATATAGGGACAACTCCCTTAAGCTATGCTAAAGCAGTCACTACATTGGGTGCTCCATCTTTGATGTAAAAAGCATTCCATGTTCTGATGCTTGCAATTTTTGTTCATCTGTCACAGCAGGTCTGAATGTTAATTAGGTTAATAAGGCCACTCTCAAAAAGAAAGACTACTTTCATCTCTCTGATTGTACGATTTTCTTTCAAGGAAGCTATTCACAACTGCTCAATGTATTACCCAGAAGATGCTAATGGAAGTTTCTTTTCAAGGAAAACAGGCGTAGTTTCATCAAAATATAAGACATCTCCCCTAGATTGAATTAAGAGGCTTCTGGCATCAAGCCTGTTTGACCCATCCATTGTCTGTTTCCTCTTCGTAATTTCATCCAATGACCTATGATCTGAGCTGACTCCATCATACATGCCTTGAGTCATTTCTTTGTTAAAGTCTGTAGCAAGTACTGCCTTTCTAGTCTCTTAATCTTAGCATTCCCCTTTCTAAACACAGTCTTAATCCTTCTAACATTGTTCACTTCCCAGCATGTCCATTAGGACACTTCTTCTGTGTCTTACTCATGTTCTAGCTCAGCAACTGAACAAAATGGACACTCCTTTCCACCTACATCTATCAAATCAGACTTCTTTGTAGTTTTTACTCCAGTCTTCCCTTTCTCTCTCTGGATTATAAGTGGATGTATGTATGAAGGAGTATGTACATCTAATGGAAAGAAGAGATTATAATATTTTTAAGGGACTGTTGTGAGAGCTGTTGGAATCAGTTGTCACATTGTACAGGTGTTAAGGTTACACAATGCTAATCAAGGACTCTAACACTGAATGAAGCAGACTTCTGTCAGCAACCTCAGCTCCGAGTTTTTTAAACACATGGTGCTTGCTGTAAACTGAACTAAAAATATACCAAAAATGGAAGACTGGAACAGTTAAAAGCCTCACCAGACTTGAAACTCTGGAAGATGTGAGGGACAAAGGGAAATTTTTAAAACATTGCTTCATGGTTTATCTGCAAACAGTGGGTGTCAGGAAAAAGACAGTCAGAATATAGTTTTATTTCTGACAACAACTGATCTGAAGCATTTGATTTTGTTTTGTTTTCAGTTAGCTCAGGGACAGGACTGGCTAACTTGAAGAACTTCAAGCGTACTGCATTCCACATAAAAAGCAAACATATAAACACTATATTTTTTAACAGAAAATACATAAAGAAGGTGAGAACAGAAAAAAGTTATAACTAATTTTAAGATTGAAATGTTGATAGCTAATACAAGAGCAGACAATGAATGGAATGGAATGGAATCTGGGCCAAAACATTGTGAAAGATCATAGAAGATCCTGAATTAAGCCATAAGAAAGCAATTGGCATTTACTAAGCAATAGAAGTCATCCGAACTGTCCAAACTGAAGGTGGACAGGGCTCTGACAATGGAAAAGTTGAAGTACTACAAAAAAGAGACCTGGGCTGAAAAACATGATGAACTCAAAGTCAAGGCCCATAAAAAGTAGCACTTATTGTTGCATGTTCCACACATCACAGACAAAGCCCCACATTTTGGGAAAAGGTGCTAGAACTGTGATGAATGAGACCGCTCTGCAAGGTTTCACAAAGGCCAGTAGAACGTGCGCAGGGTGGACAAAGAGAATGCTAACAGAACCATTAGCTCAAAAGAATTCTTCATAAGGGCAATGAACTGTGTTGCAGCAAAAGATGAAAGGACACTCACCTGAAGGTAAAAGGTATATTTATAAGTTGGGCGCAGATGCACAAACCAATAGGGTACCAGAAATTGTGATATTAGAGCTGAAAGAAAAACACAGTCAAGAAATGTGAACAGGTAAAATGCAGAGCTTACAACATATGTGACCAAAATATGTGGGTGAAAAACCAGTTGGAAAAGCTACAACTTCTAAGAGTATGGGGGCTGGGAAAGAAGCTGTTCACTGAAGGGGCAAGGGACCAAAACAATTGATGAAGAGTTTAAAGGCATCTTTCAGATGTAGAGAAGGTCTCAGCAGAGAAAGCTAAAGGACCCAAACTGTCCACAAACACTTCTCAAAGAAAAGAAATTTTCCTTTTAGCCTAAGAAAGAGGGTGAAGGAGGAGCTTTATAGACCCACTATTGTGGGAATCGTAGAGCAAGAAGAGCCAACAGAATGGGTACGCTAATTGGTCATCGTACACTTTCCGGCCCCAGTTGACACCAATTAACTTTTATACTAAGTGCACATAGAATCTATACTAATTCGTTGACTTCAGTGTGGTAACCACTTCAGCCTCCTAATTCTATCTCATAAAAGAGCAACAATTTTCTGTTGTACATATACAAAATTACCCCTGCATTACAGGTAAGCTTCAAGGTTCAGAGGGAACTGAAAAAAGCTATTACAGCCCAAAGTGTGTTCATATTTTTAGGTAATCCTGGTAGTATCAAAGGACTGTGTTCACTCTTTTCTCTGTCCTCTCCTCCTAGGATACCAAAAGTCAATAGCTGTCTAAAGGAGGAATTAGGGAGGGAACATGTTCACTCACTTCCTTAGGGGAAGTTAGCGCACAGATCCATATGCAAAAGTTTACCCTTTTGCAATTGGATCTTATGGGGTGCAGCCTGAGATATGCAGGTACATCTTATACTCATATGAAAGAACTATTCAGTTTCAAGAGCCCTATTCAGGCCTATTTTAGAGTAACTGAAGTAATTTCAACCGCACACCCCTAGTGTCATCCATATTGATTTTAATAACCTCTGTTTCAGGCCTCAGCTCTAAGATATATTAACTCTCAGCTTTATTCAGAAATGAAATGTTAGGTTTACATCTGCAGTCACAACAGGAGCATCCAAGGAAGGATGAACTCCAGGTCAGTGCAGTTTCCTATGACCTTTTAGAGGAGGCATAATATTCTATGAGCTGGTGAAAAGAGTGTAATACACAATAGAACAAAGGATGAAATTCTTCAGAAAGTCTCTACTCCTTTGAATGTAAAACCAAAAGGTAAAAACATGTCCTTTATCAGTTAATTACAGAGTTTTGCATTTAATTTTCTTTTAGTCTTCCTTTGCCAAATAGAGGTTAATAAATCTGATAAATTACCTGCAAATCTAATTAAAGATCAAACAGATGCAGGATACATAGCACTACTTATACATTATAAATGGTGAGGGGGAATAATGTATTTGATGAAAAATGTTATATGAAATCAGGCCTTTTAGCAATATTACTTTGATGTTTATATCTGAGTCCACTTAAAATAACTTTCCTTGATAAATTAAAACTAAATTTTATAGCAGGAAAGTGAAAAATTGATATCCTTGATATAACTATAAGAAATTCATCTTTAAAGAGAAGACTTTTGGACCAAATAATGGTAGGAGATTATGAAGTTTTGGTTCCAAATTAACAAAGGATTTTAGGTGAGTTATAGGAGATTCTGTGATTATTTTTTTTTAGATCTTTTCTTTTTACTTAATTTTATTCCTTTGAATTTTTAATTATCATGAGCCCATTCTTTATTATTATTCTATTTTTGTTAAAAATTGAAACCAAAGAACCATCAAGTTGTACAACACATTACATGGTCCAATTTTTTGTTAACCTTATCTTCTTGTTTGTCACATGTTACATCTCCTCTCAATTAGTTTAAAAGCTTTCAAAGCTCCCTCTGGTCATATGAATCTTTTCCAGTTGCCCAGCTTCAGCAGGAGGAGTAGAGTATTCTCTCAGCCCTACCACACCTGTAGTAATTAGGCCCTTTTCTGAGATATCTGGAAATCACTTCATATGGAGAGGACTTTGGAATGACCGAGCCCAAAGGGAGACAAATGTGTGGGCGACTATGAGTAGACCTGAAACAAAGGCCAAGGTTGGATGAAACCTAGAAGAAGGACTGCAGGTAGGACTGAGAAAGACCTAGGCTGGGAGGGCCTAGAAAAATGCTAGGTCTTGGAAGGTTCAGCAATACACCAGAGATATTATAAAGTGTAGGATGGCTATGAAGGGAAGGTAGGATCCTGCATCTACAAGGAGGCCCTGTCAGACCTTAATTGATAGATGTACTTCATGTCAAGGGGCAAGGTCCTCTCCCAGTGACCAGATCACTGAGGGAACAACAAATATGGCAGGTGAGGTAGGTAGGGATGTTGAAGAGACACCTGGACTGAAGAGGGGGGAAGCTGCGAAAGTGACCCTTAGACATCTTGGAGGAGAAATAGGATCTGGGTCTAAGTGTTTGCAAACTGACTTGAATGTGAGCCAAACTGAGCCCTTAGTGATGGAAAAGGTTGTTTGAAATCTTTAAGGTTAAGGAAGAGGTGTAACTTGATGCGTGAGCGCACTGTGTGTAGTAGCACACAGACAGAGCAGCATCACTGGCTGTATCACAGCAACATAGCAGTGACTCGTCCAGCAGTGCAGCCACTTCCATTCTTTTGTCCCCCGTCCATTGTTATACTACTGACTTAAGGACTTTTGTCCCCCTTCCATTGCTATACTACTGAGTTAGGGACTTGGGGACCTCAGTCACCCTTCCCCACACAACCCCCCCCCTTCCCCCCCCCCACCACCCACCAGGAAAAAAATCAGAAGTCTCCAATTGAAAGGCTTGTTTTTGGTCCTTGGGAAAACATACCTGGGGACAGGTTTAATCTGATAGCAAGTAATGCCACATAAAAAGGCACCCAGAAGTCACAAACAGTAGCTGAAAACACATAGACTTCATAAATGTAGAAATTCAAGAAAAACAAGCTGGAATGCCTTTTATTTCATTCTTCAGTCCTCAGCATTAGAGGCTTATATTGTTCTAGAAGGCTAAGTGCAGTCAGTCAAAAAGCCCAAGGCTGAACCAATTAAATCTTCACATGTTAGTCTAAGCTGTGTAGACTGAACTGATAAGCAAGTAAACAGACATTCACTTTTGATTCCAGAAATCCAGCCACGTGCCTGCAGTGACCCAGGCCAGAAGTCAGGGGGGCACAAGAGCATGTCTCCCTGCTCAGCCGGAGCAGGTAGCTTGGTCCAAAGCTAGCCCATCCATCCAAGAGGAGAAGTTTGTAGGGGAGGTGCAAAAAAGGTGGGGGACTCTTAGTTACCTTGAATCTGGAAAAGACCTGGGACAGAAATTCAATAAACTAATTTAACTTAAATCAGTTAAGCCTGATACTACATTCAGCCAGGTTTATCTTCAATCGGTTTTGGCCATTTTGAAAGTGGTTTATGTGCGCTGAACTTCTGTTGTATTGTAGATTTGAACCATTTTCTAAGCATTTACACTGGTTTATGTGTAATTTCTGTCCCTAGCCAAAGAGAAAAGTAAAAAGCACAAAATACTTCTTCTAATGCCCACTTAAGTCAAATAAAAGTCCAGCAGGAATCGTACATATGTAGCTAGACTTATTTGTGCTGCAGGAAAGCAAGGCTGTGGAACCCAGGCAAAAATGCCTGATTCTGTAGATGTATTACTCTATCAGTTTTGTGCATTTACAGAGGTGTCTGCACCATCTCTGCTTGTGGGTAAGTTTCACTTAAAGATAATTTTTTTTAATATGATGTTTCATTTTTTGTTTTGTTTTGTTTGTTTAAATCACCTAGTTAATGTCAAATTACTTTACTTTTCCTTTCCACCTGATATGTGGCTTAGCAACCTGCTGTGAAGTGACTCAAGATATCCAACAGTGTGCCAAAATCCAACAAAACAATGTATCTAGTCTTAGTTTAATGTTTTATTTGTACGCTGTGATGAGGGCTTCTACACATGTACTTTACTGTGGAGTTGACCAACTAGCTCACAGGAAGCATCACCATCTACATGTTTGGTGCTATTAGGCTGAAGTAAACTAATTAACTCCACCATAGGATAGTACTGCTCAACACAAGTACTATCCTATGGTGGAGTTATTTAGTGCAGCACAATGCACACGTAGACAGTGTCCAGGGCTGGCTGGGACATGAGGGTACCAGAGTACAGAGCTGCCAGCCAGCCCCTCCACAGCACATTGAGCCAGGGCAGAGAAGCTCAAGGCTGGCAGGCTAACCCTCCAGACACCCTGCAAGCTGGGGCTGCACCACCCTGGCTCAACATGCTGCAGTCTCAAGCACACATGTAAATGCTGCATCCAGGAGCAATAAACTCCGGTATGAACTGATCTGGAGTTTATTCAGGTGCACTTATTCACATATAGATGCACCCTGCTAAGACCAAAGCTGGAATTCTTCATCTTGTTTTCACTAATTTCTCCTATTCTGCTTCGACTGTTTCAAAATTCTGGGAAAGACATTACCTTTTCTTTTTTCTTTTCTTTTCTTTTTTTTTTTTTTTTTTGCCCCGTCAACACTTATATTTTGAGTTCATCTGTCTGATGTTAGTCAAGCGAGAGAGAGAGACACTTGCAGAAGCCAGGCTTAACAGAGCAAAATATTATGTCTTGTCTGCACAGTTCTGTTACTCTGTCTTAATCCTTATCTGCCCTGCCCCTGATAGTTCAAGTATTTGAATGCAGAGATCACTGTCATATGTTTTTTATGTTAACCTTTACATCTGATTGTTTGCATGCTGCTGGCATGGTTTTCCCAACAACAACTTTATGATAGCTACACATTTTAGATCATGTTAGAAAACCATCTATTTGGTTATATTGTAGACTGTAGGGGATATCTGTTGTGTGTGTGTGTGTGTGTGTGTGTGTGTGTGTGTGTGTCTGTCTGTAATAGTTTTGGCCAACTGCACATGCACCACCAAGAGGGCGGGCAGAGATTGGCTGCGCAGGCCCAAATTTGAGCCGCTGCCAGGGAAGTTTGTGGCAGTGGTGAACACACCCTGCAGTGGGGCTTCCCCATGCCTCCCTGCCTGAGGGTGAAGGGGGAGGTCACAGTGGCAGTGCGTGACCCAGCCCCCACTGTGCCATCATGATTGGGATGGGGGGAAAGGGGCTGGGATATCTACATTTCTCAGCCTGAGCTCTATGGTTCTGGGGCTTGGACTGGGACATAAGGATCTCCCCGTGCTAGCCCTGCAGTTGCAGAGCTGGCACCCTTCTGGTGAGGGATGGAGAACCTGTTTCCCACCCAGCTCCACACTTACCGAGTGTGTGATCACAGAGCTGAGCAGGGAACAGTTTCTCCAGCCCCTGCCCTGCTATCACAGAGCAGGGGCTGGGAACTGTTCCAGTCAGGGGCAGGTCCCAGTCCCATGTCCAATCAGATGATTCAGGCACGGGGCTTGGAAAGAGCTGCAGGGATGGGGTAGGTCCCAGCCTCTGCCCCAATCAACTGGCAGTTTTGGTCAGGGGACTGGGACCTGCCCCTGTCCTGTAATTCTTCCCAAGCTCCCTGCCCCAATCAGGGAGCCAGGGCCAGGAGCTCCATGCTGTTGGGACATTGTCCCAGCCCTAGCCAGGAGACAGCTATCTCCTGGCCTGGTGCTCCCTGCCAGCCTCTGAGCTAACACCCAGGGGAGCCTAGAGGTCCCCCAGGTGGCAGCAGGGGCCCATTACAGGGCCCAAGGAAGCTGCCTCAGTTTGCTGCCATTAACAGCAAATCTGCTCTTGCTTCCCTGTATGTGTGGATGCCTGTCTGGGAGCATTTACTCAAAAGTAGTTTACTTGCAAGTAAACTGCTCCTGGATCTAATGCATGTGTGGCCACACCCAGTGTTAGCAAATGATAGAACAAGGACCAATGGTCTCAAGTCAAGGGAAAATTAGCTTGGACATTAGGAAAAGCTCTCTCACAAGGAGCGTAGTAAAGCACTGGAACAGGCTACCCAGCAAGACTGTGAAATCTCCATCCTTGGATGTTCTTAAGACCTGGCTAGACAAAGCTTTGGCTGGGATAATATAGTTGGGGCTGGTCCTATTTTGAGCAGGGGGTTAGATTACAGGACCTTCTGAGGTCCCTTTCAACCCTAATTTTATGGGTTCTATGATGATTCTGTGATCAGTAGATCTCAAAATGTTTTACAAAATAGTTTTACAAAAATATCATCCCAGTCTTACTAGTCTACATTGCCTGTGGCCCATTCCTCACTCTCACAGGGTCAACTTGGAACCAATAGGAAGCCAGTTGGACCTGAGTATTTAACTGCTGCAGAGCTCTTTGAATGTTCCCTTTTGCTCCATTTACCTCTCTTGGTACCTGTGATTTTTGTGAGCCAAGGGAGTATATATATTTCTCTTTTATTTATTTTTTAATGTGTTCAAATAAATGAAAGAGAGGAACTGTTCTCAGTCAGTCTGGGACTGCCCAAAGTCATGCCAAAAGATCACAAAAATAGGCCCCAGATATACTGCTATTTAGGTTAGTTGAACTGAATGACACTTTTATGCCAAAACATTTGAGTACCTTAGGGGAACAGAACTATGGAGAGTAAAGGGAGACTCACTGGAAGCTTAAGGGTTTGCCTCTGATTTTGGCCATATGTAAGTGAATTCTGTATGTTATTGCCATTGGTTGTAAAGTCCTGTCTGCCTTAGAGAAATGGGTACCAGTGTAACTACATCAACACAGTGCAGTGCAAATCCACCAGTACAAATCCCTCATGTAGCCACACTATATGTTAATACACTGTAGAAGTCCACTTGAAAGCAGGGAAGCCCAAGTGGTACGATGTGCTGCTTTCTTTAACTGTACAAGGAATTTGCATTACTGAATCTGTAACTGTTCCTGGCCACCAGCAACTGAACCTAAGCTAATACAAAGTACTAACAAACCAAAATACTGGTTTCCAGTATCATTGTATATACTGTCCCTTTGTGATCAATTTCATTTAGAACAGTGAGGGCCAACTTCTTGGCGGGCATGCCACAAATCAGCTGTGCACCCTCCTGAGGTGCCACTCCAGTCCTTTTCTCCTGCCTGATCTGCTTTCTACTCTCTGCCCATCTGCTTTGTGGTGCCTGTCCCTTCCCCAATCTGCTGTCTGCCCCACACACAAGCTACATGTGCAACTTGCCAGGTAGCAAATTAACTGCCGAGCAGTTACTGCACAGTAAGACACATGTAGATGACTGACTGGGAGTAAATTTGCTCCTGGTAAGCCTGGCAGCAGGGGGTGGGAGATTGCTCCCTGCCCCTGGCAGAGCAGGGTGGAAGCAAATCTGCTCCCAAATGACCGATCGTGTAGATGCCTGCCCAAGGTGGGTTTACTCTGCAGTAAATTACTGCAGAATTAAGCCATCCAGCAGTATTTTCACATGTAGATGTGCCCACAGAGTACAAGATTTGCACGTTAAGCTCACGGTGTGTTTTATCTGCTGTATCTGAAGAAAGCAGTCTTCACCATCCTGCAATCGTGACTGTCCTGAAGAGAAACAAGCTATAATTAGTGAAGAACTTGTGAGGGAACACCTTGACACCTTGGACATCTGCAAGTCAGCTGGCCTGGATGGAATGCACCCAAAAGTTTCATAGTTTCATAGTTAGTAGGGTCAGAAGGGACCTGAGGGACCATCAAGTCCGACCCTCTGCCATGGGCAGGAAAGAATGCTGGGGTCAAATGACTCTGGCTAGGTGATTTATCTAGCCTCCTTTTGAAGACCCCCAAGGTAGCAGTGAACACCACTTCCCTTGGAAGTTGGTTCCAGAGTGCTAGAAGAGTTGACTGGTATCATAGCACGTCAACTGCGAGGATATTTGAGAACTCGTGGTGCCCAGGACAGGTTCCAGAAGATTGAAAAAGAGCCAATGTGGTGCCTATCTTCAAAGAAGGAAGGAAGGAACATCCAGGGAACTACACACCAATCAGTTTGACCTCAATCCCTGGGAAGATCTTGGAAAAAATTATCAAAGAAGCCATCAGCAACAGGCTAACAGAAAGCAATGCTCTGAGAGATATCCAACATGGCTTCATTGTGGGTAGGTCTTGCCTAACCAACCTCATTTCCTTCTATGACCAGGTGACATATCACCTGGACAAGGGAGAAGAGGTTGATGTCATATATTTGTGTAGCCCAAGTGCACCAGAGTAAGTGCTCCTTTCTCCAAAGGAGAGAAAATGTTGGCTAAGCATGGGTGCTGTGAGAGGGATCTGTGAATGCAAGCCAGTTCCCTCTATTCCCTATAGAGTCATACCGGGACAAGGGATACTTCACTATATACAGATTTATTAATGTATACAGAATTAAAATAAATTGTCATTAATAAACATATGTACACAACTATGCTATTATCATATAATGCTATATCCTATAAATGAAGGCAACTCCAGACCCAGGGAGTCTTCTGTTGCCTAGACTTCCCCTCCAATACACAGCCTTACCAAGCCGGGATAACTCCCCCCACCCCCCCATCCCCTGTGGGAAACCCCTTTCCCAGGTAACTCACAAGTCCAGGGTCCTGGGTGGGTGGTCCTTGGACCCTCGGCCAAGCTGCTCCTTGCTGCAGGAACCTCCTGGTCCTCTGGCTCCTTCTGGGCCATTTGCCTACTAGTAGATGCAAGCACCATCGCATGCTCCTGGGGGTTTTGCCTTCTGCTCAGGGTTGGAGGCTCAGACCACCTTGAGTCCACTCCTGGTCCCTCTGTACAGCATTGTCTGCACCAAGCCACTGGCCCTGTGCCAGTGGCCACAGGCCAGAGCTGCCTCAATCAACTTCCATGGCCTCTGATTTGCCATGCACCATCCATGCACTAAGAGAGCCTGGCTGCTTGCCAGGGAATGAGGGACCCAAGCTGCCCAGTGCAGCTCCCAGGGTCTCGGTCCACACATGCACCAGGGCCTGGCCTAAAGCCAGGGGTTCGGACTCGAGCCACCTCAAATGGCTCCCAGGGTCCTGGCACCATGCACCATGCTCCTGTCTGCCTGCTAGGGGTTGTAGACCTGAACTGCCTCGAGTGGCTCCCAGAGTCTGGGCCCTGTGCACTGCACTGCACGGTGGCTAGAGCTGGAGCATTGGACTGGTGTGCAGAGTCTTTGGGGCTCAACTAGATGCTGGCTCCACCCGCTGGGCAGCTCTTCTGTCCTGTTCTCTTCTCTGTCCCCCAAAGCATCTGCAATGTGCTAGGCATACTGCTCCTGTTATTCTCTCCAGAAGCTCCACCCCTGGAGTGCTGTCAGACCTGAAAAGAGCAGGCTTCAATCAGGTCCGGGACTCATTGCCACCCCTGCCCAGGCAAGAGTGAGGCCAGCCCCTCCCAGCAATTACCTGCTTGGCAGACATGCTCCACCAATCACAACAAAGCTCCTCTGAGCCCAGGTGTGCCAGGCTGTATCAGTAAGTCCACCACATTTGGATCTCAAGAAAGCCTTTCACTTGGTCTCCCAAGATGTACTCATGGAAAAAGTGGGGAGCTGAGGCCCTGACAACCCTACAGTCTGATGGCTAGAGAGTTGGCCCCGTGGTTGGACCCAGACAGCGATGATCATTGGAACTGAGTCAACATGGCACATGGTGACCAGTGGCATCCCCCAAGGTTCAGTACTTGAACCAGTACTCTCTTAATATATTCATAAATGATCTGGATTCGGGTGCCAGAAGCAGACTGGCTGAGTTTGCAGACGACATCAAATTGTGGGGAAGTGCAGTCATGCTAGAGGATAGGCTGGCAATTCAGGCCAACCTGGACAGTAGGACTGTGCAAAATTTCACCAGCTCTTTCATCTCAACATTGTTTCAACTTGTTTCAAGCTCAAAACAGCAAAATCAAAATGAAAAAAAAAGGGCTTCAAAACATCCATGAAATGAGGGCAATCAAAACATTTTGAAAGTTTCAAAACATTTCGGGTTTCGAAGCTGAAGCTGGGCTTGCCTGCAAGGAAACAGAAAGTAAGGAGAGGGAGGAGGAAAAAAGGGGAAGGACTGCTCTGATATTGACTGTGACTGTTTGGCTGCCTGAGATGCTGCTGATGCTACTGTGCTGCTTACTAAGTTATTACCTGTTGTCATTTAAAGGGGTGGACCAGGCTGAGGCTGTAGGAGAGGAGTGGGCCTCACTGGGGCACACTACCGTGTCATGTAGAGGCCCCGGCGCTAGTGAGGGCACACCCTAACACACAAAGTCACACCTGTCATGAATTTTGCTCGCCAGCAGCTTGAGGTGCAGTTTCCCAGAAACCCCTCCACCTATCTCCTCAAAACTTGGCAGGCTTCCTTCCCTCAGAAAGGGCTACCATCTCTGCTGTTTTCATCCAAATCTGCCAAAAAATGACAAAGTTATAGGCTATAATAGGGAAGCACAAAACTGCCTATGGGCGAAACAGCGAAACAGTTTCGACTAAACAAAATGGAACAGTGCTTTTGAAATGAAACAAAACTCAAAACAAACCACTGTCCCATAGAAGTGGAAGTTGAAACAAAATGGTGCTGTTTTGCACAGCCCTACTGTATGGGGTCACAAGGTGGGTAAACCAAAACCTGATGACTTTCAACACAGAAATACAAGGTTCTCCACCTCGGGAGAAAGAACCCACATCATATTTATAGGCTCGGCAGTGCTACGCTCACTAGCACCATGACCAAAAGAGACTTGTGAGTCATGATTGACCACAAGATGAACAAGAACCACCAATGCAATGCCGCAGCCAGCAAAGCAATAAAACTCTGGCTTGCATCTACCAATGCATCTTAAGCAAGACTCAAGAAGTCATCCTCCTACTTTACTTGGCCTTGGTGAGGCTGCAGCTGGAGTACTGCATCCAGTTCTGGGCTCCATACTTTAGAAAAGATGTGGAGAAGCCTGAGAGAGTCCAGAGGACAGCCACGTGTATGATTAGAAATCGAGAGCAAGCCTTATGAGGAGAGACTGAGAAGCATGGGACTTTTCAGCCTGGAGAAGAAAAGGCTCAGGGGGAAGTTGTTGGCAGCCTATAAGTATATAAGGGGTGTGCATCAGCAACTGGGAGAACATCTATTTACCAGGGCACCCCAAGAGTAGATGAGGTCTAATGGTCACAAACTGCTGGGAAACCATTGTAGACTGGACATTAGGAAAAACTTCATTTACTGTCCGAGTCTCTAGAGTCCCCCCAGAAGTGGAGCTACCCCGGATACCCTCAAGAAATGTTTGGATGCTTATCTTGCTGGGATCATCTTACACCAGCTGATTTCCTGCCCTTTGGGCAGAGTGCTGGACCCAGTGATCTTGCAAGGTCCCTTCCAGCCCTATTGTCTATGAAATCTATAAGCCATGCCTATAAATTTTAAAAGCTAACACTGCTCGAATTCCAACAGAATGGTAGAAACTGCTAATGTGTTTGCCATCTGCTTCTTGCCTTTGGACACTTACACACATGCAGGGAGCCTGCTCCAATACATTGGAGCAGACTCAATTAATTGAGTCTGCTGGAGCATGTAAAATGACGTGCTCTGGCAGCCTCTCATGCCACATGTATCAGCAGCATAGCACGTCTCTGCGCTGAGAAAGTGATGACAATGAGCTTTGAAATAAAACATGTTCAATGTGCTTTAATTCAAAATGCCCTGCTGCCATTTTCTCAGCGTGGAGACGTGCTGCACTGCAAATGCATCTGATGCGCAGGCGCTTTTAATTAGTGTGGCTTGCTAACTGAAAGCACCTGGTGCCATATCAGGAACATGTGTAAAAATGCCCTTTGATGTCAAAAGGAAAGGGTTGTTTTGATGGATTTGCTAATGACCTGACTGCCTTCAGTTGCAATTTGCCTTATGTACCATATTTTTTGCTTCACTGTTGGAATGGAATTGATCTCGGTGAGAAAAACTTCCAACATTAATTAGTCCACAATTTGAAGGTGCCCAAACATAATTCATTGTGGGTCCTTTTTGATTATATTTCTTTCAGGGTTTTTTGTGGTCTATAAATCAAACCCAAAAGGTTACATGTGGGTCCTGGAGTGCAAAACTACTTCTGTTCTTTTCAGTCAGCATGAGTGAAGACCAGCATACAGGCTGTTGCTTCTATTTAACTATTTAGCTGAAAGTTATTTTGATAGCAGCAGAAATCCCATATGATGTATGTCATCACCCTTGGTTTATTAGGCCAAAGGTATTTTGAGCTCCCCAAACTAAATCACCATTTGCTTTGTTATTTTTCAAGTAAGTGTCAACAATTTATACAGAAAAAGATGCTCGCCTATCAAAGCCTGTGGTCTTCAGTCTGATGGGGGAAAGTAGACCAATAGGCTGCAGGAAGACCCTGATGACAGAATGAAGGAACAGGCTTCTAAAGATGCTATATGACAAAATGCAAGCCAGAACCCAATGGAGTGTTAGGCCACTGCTACTGTCAAGACATGGACTTACAAACAATTTACTAAAAGGTAAAATGAGATGGGGATTTATCACATGACCTCTGCAGTAACTGCCCCCATGATAGCTTACTTTTATCATAGGGTAACTGCTTAACTCAGGGTAGCTAGCTTGAATTTGTTGAGGGTTAAGCTACTACAGGTTGGTTTCTACTTATTGCAGTACAGAGCATGTAGATGGGAAGTCACCATCATCTTTTACTCTACAGTTAGTTTAGAATACCTAACAATCAAAAGACTGACCACACACTTCTCTCACAGTTTGAATATTGTATTTTATTGTTACAGATTTTTCAGATACTTCTGTAAGTTTACAGGCTGTCAGTATTTTCTATTAAATTCTACAGGTTTGGTTAAGCTCTCAGTTCTAATGTTTCATTTCTAGTGGTAATGGAATATGGAGTTTTGCTCAGAATTCTCCGAAACCAATAGCTATAGCTAGTATTCAACAGTGAGCAGGCAAAGTAAATTATTGCTGCCTTTCTTTAAGTACTTTCCACCAAGATCTATGAAATTATACTTGTGGGGAAAAAAACCAAAACGAGATTATATGTTTCATAGACTGTTTCAATCAGCATCTCTCACTCTTCTTGTGGGAGCCAAATACATTCTTTGCTTTTGAGAGCAGAATATACTCTTTGCTTTTGCGATGCCAAGTTTTCCATAAATACCTCCTTAACTTTTGAAGTACTATGCTATGTCATTGTGTACGATTAACAATCTTTGACGGAGTGAGGAGCCTCATGTGCATATCAAACAGAATGGCAGATGACAGATTTACTTCCCACATCCATTCATTGTTATGAAGCACAACTCTCCCACTGAAGACTGTCAGCTGCCTTCATTTACAAAGCCAAAGTCCTACTCAAACTGATTTGTACCAACACACCAGGTAAGAACTGGGCAAAGGCTTCTATCGAGCCTTGCACCCACACTGATGATAAAAGTGGTTAGGTTATATTGTGTGGGTTTTTTTGTTCTTGCTGCTGCGAGCAATTGCCTGATTAACACACAGAATTCATAGATCTGTTAACAAATATTCCCATAGACTGTTTTGCTTATCTGTTCTCAACAAAACCCAGTTACTTTTGCCTTTTGGTTTCATGTTACTCCCACCTTCTACCTTTTGTGACAGTGAAGAATTGAAGATTATCTTCAAATACAACAGAGTAACATTTCAGTGGTCATATAAGAAGGGGTCAGTTCATCTAAGAAACTCGGATAAATAGTGTACTCATCCCACAATAAAATAATTTTCAGAGGATTGCATCAGTGGTCAAACCCAGACCACATCCTGTAACTTCTACAGAAGGTAGTCTTATTGGAAATTCCCAAGGGAGTCTCTCCATGTGAGGAAAGTCTGTAGGATCAGGCACTTGGTCAAGAGCTTTTCAACCAAAAATTGCTTCTGTTGATGTAACCAATTTCCACTCTATTGGCTGGAATCATTATGGGCATCCAACTTGATGAGGAAAGTTCCCCTGGGGTAAAACTGAGGACAAAAATCACTAGTTACAATTATATACAAAGAAATCTCTTGACATGAAAAGGAAGTGAAAGATTGGATCGATTTGTTTCTTTAGTGTGTAGTTCTTGTCCCTTTCTTAGGGCTAGATTTCACCACCTTTACTTAAACTAATCAGTACCTTTTACTGTGAGTAGTCCTGTTGAATAAGAGAACATACTCTTACAGGAAGGCACTGCTTGGTATATATATGAGGAGCAGAAAATATCATTTAATTAGCACTTTATATCTACTGATAATTAGAAAATGCTTCCCGTTTACTAAAACCAAATATTTTGAATTGGCATTTTCGAAGATTTCTTTCCTTTCTCAACGCCACATAAATTTCATCATTCTATTAAAAAAGAAGGCCTTAGCTTTTCCTTTGCCACTTAAAAATGCAGTCTGCATTTTCTGGAGATGAACCATGTCCATTCAGGATAGTGATTATTATCCTAATTGATCCAAATGAAACACAATGAAAATACAATTAATAAAAAATAAATTCAAGCTAATGTGGGGGAGAAGAACACAAAAACATTTGTATATATGGAATAATTGGGTGCATGTTATATACACACTCAGGCTGTATACACTTTCATCCTTCATGGGCAAAGACAACCACATCCAACGGTTGGGGGGAGGGGGGGGGAAGAGAGAAAAGAAGTGGGAAAGAAAAAGGGAAGGAGAAAAGAGAAAAGGAGAAAGAAGGAAAAAAAGAAAAAAGAAAAAGGGAAGAGAATGAAGGGGGGTGGAGGCTAGGTCATGTGAGCATTCAGGTGCCTTATAAGTCCAATCTTTGCTTTGAACAGTCTGCTGCAGCAGGGGGAAGGAAAGCAATGAGGACTGGATACGGGAGGTTTTCGTTTTCCTGGCCATGCATTTCTTCATTGCTTCCACCATGCATTGCTGTTCAAAGGCCAATGTTCTGTTCTGGATTTTGGACCTCCAGGATGGATGGTCATGAGCGATTTGCTCCCACGACTCTTGGTCAATGCCGAAACTCTTTAGGAATACCTTTAGGGTGCCCTTGTACCGCTTCTTTGGTGCGCCACAAAAGCGTACTCCATTTGACAGTTCGCCATAGAAGACTTCCTTTGGCGGGCAAGTGTCAGGCATTCTTGAGAGGCGGCCAGCCCATCTTAGCTGTGCTGGTTTCAGCAGGGTGCGAATACTGAATACTATTCACACCCTGCTGAAATAATTGGGTATTGCTTACTAATATACACACAGGCTGCATCCAGATGAGTGAGTACATGACTGTAGTGGTGCATCAAAGCTATTTGAAATGCTACAAGAGGCACGCTAAAAACAAAAAAAAAATGTTCCTTGCACTGCATATTTGCAGTGTGGGCTCTAAATTTGATGCTGGGCAATCCCAATATTAAAAAAAACAAAAACAAAAAACAAAAAAAAAAAAACGTGCTGGCAAAAAGCACTCCAGAGAGAACCAGAGAACCAGAGGCTTGGTCCTCCAGGAGATACTCTGGCACCCTAGAGCATCTATGGGTGTCCTGTGCCCCTGTTGCCCCAGCGCACTGCTTCAGCGTGCTGCACACTGCGTCAGCATGCTGTGAAAAATGGAAGTGAGGTAAGACTGCAGAAGTGGATTGACCCAAGCTCTGTCCCTAGTAAGTAGGGACATGGGGGTGGGGAGGAACTGCTCAGGAGGTGTGGGTCCCTGCCTCCTCCCCCCCACCAGCCCTGCAGCAGTAGCAGTGGTCATTGGGCTGCTCATGCCCGCTCCTGGCAGAGACCCCCTGTGTCTGAGCATGGCACAGGCTGCCAGCCCAGCCTGCTGGTGTGCACTCTCAAACACAGCCGGGCCGCTCTTGCTCTCACCAGGGTCCTAGCACTCTATGCAGAAGCCATGTGTCTTCAGGCCAGGCCAGTCCTGCCTCTGTGTGCCCCACGTGCTGTCAGGCCAGGCCAACTCCATGCAGGCAGGACCCGGCCCGGCCCAAGGGTGCACAGCCTCTGCCTACGGTGTTGGGACCCCAGGTGACAGCAAGAGTCACCTGGCTGAGCCTGAGGGTGCATGCCAGCAGGCTGGACTGGTGCCCTGTGCCATGTGAGGTCACCAGGGGTCTCTGCCAGGAGTGGGCATGAGTGCCCCAACAACCACTGGTGCTGGGGGTGGGGGGGCTGTGCACCATGCAGGGGGAGTGGGTGCAGGACTCCTTCGACCAGCCTCCCCCCACGCTCACAGTCCCCCACACTGCTACAAACCCCACCCCCCACATTTCCCCAACGCATCTTATACCCTGCGTTCCTAGCCACCAGACAGGACCTGCCAGTGGAAGCCATGACTGCAGAGGCACCTGCCACACTGCAGCCCTGCCCTGTGCCTACACCAGTGCTGGAACATGTGGCCCCAGCCTCGGGGTGGAGGCTCCTGGTCTCAGGAACCACTTGGGGGGTGGTGATGGGCTGGGGGGAGGTGTGGAGGTAGCAGCCTAGGTGGGAAAGAGATATGGGGGTCGAGGAGCAGGTAGGACAGGCCACCAGACCCAGGGTTACAGCCCCCATGCCCCCCTAGAGAAGCCTGTGCAGGGGGAAGCCAGTTTGGATGGGAAGAGGCTTGCCCAGCCCAGTCTCTGAGCACCAGTCAAGGGCTTCTCAGGAACAGCCAGGTGGTTGCTGGGGCCTGGGCACAGGTGCAGGGAGCAGAAGAACAAGGCCTGGCACTGCCCAGAGCCACAAAGCAACAGGCAGGACATCTGCAGCTGGATTCATGTCCTGATGCTGGGACACAGCTGCTGCTGGGAGGGAGCTAGTGGGGGTAAGCAGGGGCTGCTTCTCAAGAGTGGGGGGAACTAGCAGGGCTGTACATTGGAAGTGAGGGTCAAGGGCAGGGACAGGAAACCAGCATACCAGTGCTGCACAGTGCCCCACATCCCAGTGAGTGAAGGGGGCAGGGGCAGGTCTGATTTTTCTATGATAAAAAAGCCAAAAGCAAATGCCAAAGTGTATAGCTATTTAGAATTTTTTTATTATGATGACAGAGGCACTGGGAGGCTTCCAAATTGCTTTAAAATTTTAAATATATCAGTAAAACATTGCCCAACTGATCTCTCTATATAGAGTGGCATGTAATTTAAATGCAGAAGAACACAGATTTTGGGTATTTTAATGAGAGAATTTGGGTTTTTATCTGAGAATTTGCAATTTTTAAACAGGGAACACCAGGATCTCTACTAGGGAGACAAGTGGCAGGACCTAGGCAGAGGAGCCTGCCCAGGGCCAGCACTGTGGACCCAGCTGGAGGGCAGACAAGGTTTGGGGCCATTTGGGGCCAGGAGGACATGCTTCAACAGTTCAGAGCAGGCCACCACAAGGAGCACATTTTCTGGGTGATAGCTGTCCAGATGGCAGAGTGGGGACACCAGAAGACATGATAGCAGTGTCACCTGAAGGCCAACCGTACAGCCACAGCCCACCGGCAGCTGGCCCAGAAATGCAGGTGGCTCTGCTACAGTGCCCATACCACAGCCCAGGTGGTCATGCAGTCCCCATCTGGGTCTGGCAGGTATGCAGCCATGGGGCCACAGGTCCAAGGGGGTGGATGCTGTCACAGGTGGCAGCAGGTCAGAGTCAGGCAGCAGACCCCACTACCAAACTGCTGCAATGGTAGGGTGCAGGGACCACTCTAGGGCAGTTTCAGCAGTCCAGCTGGCTCAAGGAGCTATTGTCCCCAGATATCAATTGGCTGGGCTTCAGAAGTTCCTGAGGGCAAGTAGCCCTGAGCTGCTCACCAGCACAAGTGCTGGCCCCAGCCCCTAGCTCCCCCAGCTGAAGATCCAGGAGGAGCTGGGCAGGGTCAGTTTGCCCCAAGTGGCACAATTTGCATCACATCAAAGTGCATGTTCGGGCACATGTGGTGAGGCACAAATCTCCAACACAAATTTGTGCCGCTGCTATTTGAGTTGCTGCAAGTACACGTGACTGCATGTATGGATGCACCCAAGCGGACCAGAATGGTCATAGCTGTTAATGAAATAGAACTAAAATAGCTTTCTTTCCATGCTCCTACTATATAGTATGCCTGTCTGTTTCCATGCATGCAATGCTGACATTGAATAGCTTTGGATAATTCCAAAGGAAACTACCCCATGTCACTAGGATCTATGACTTTTCAGTAAGGTACCAGGATTGCTGAAGAAACAAACCCACTCTGATCAATTAATTTGTGCCCAAAAGTTGTTAAGCTACATCATTTTTATATTTACAGAACTCAATTTCATTGAAATCACTAAATGAATGCAGAGAACTGCAATCCATTAGCACTGAATGATCCACAGCAAATAAATTTTAATTAAATTATAAGTAGATTATAATATTCTAGTGACAATGTAATTATACCTAGGTGTTTGGCATGTGCACTCTGGGGAGTTAAGAAATGTGTCTGGAAATAAAACACAACCAGAAATATCATTTGCTGTGTGTTCAAAAAGAATTACTAAATGAAAGAGAGTGACGATCATTTGAATGTCTTTCTGCAACTCACTCTATAAAAATAAAATTTCATCCAGATTCTGCATTAAAGCCAAACATTTAAAAACAAGAAATTTTGGTTCTATTTCTGCCTATAGAATTATAGTATTAATAGACTTTTCACTTCATGGGAGCAATTTCCAAAGCATTTAGAAGAACTAGGAACCAATTAGAAAGTCAGTAGGACTTATCTCCTCCTATACTGATAATATACAGAAATAATAATATGCGCCACCTTCACAGTATGGGCCCAGTATAACTTGTATTGAAGTCAATAGAATGATAACCATTTATTTCAGTGGGGACTACCTTGGATTTTATAATCAGAATTTCTAAGTCTTACAAGGCCATATGTCCTGTTTTGTATATTTTGACTACTTTCCTATGCTTTGATGTGACGGGTATCTGCTGCAGTCATGGTCAAGAGCCCAAGCATTCTAGTGCCAAGTTGTAATTTAGGGGCATGGGTACACCATCTTCAAATCAGTGTCTGGGTTTAGCCATGTTTTATGACAGCAGTGTCAGAGGCACATCAAATTAGCACTTGCAAATGAAGTAATTTTGTAATTAGCCACTCACATGGACAAGAACTCCATAACAAACAGATTTTTTTTTAAATTACAAACATACAGGACAGAATGGGTAAGAGAACAAATGGCAGGTGAGAGCTACAGTCACAAGGAGAGCTACAGTCACAAAACAGAAATAAGGACAAAGTACGTGAAGGATAGTGTACTTTAGACCTTGCTTCTGACTGTAACATACCAGCAACCATGATAGAGCTTCAGTTGCTAAGTTTGGAAGCCCTACCATGCAATGGCTGAAAGACTGTAGAGGTTACTGTCCAAACTAGAACAATGAGCTTGGGAGGACATGCCTTGACCTTCCACTTCTCAAAAGTGGATCATAAAGCAGAGCTTACCACACTGGCTACATCTGTATGGACTTCAGCTCATGACTTCCCTGGTTTGCTGCAGAGATGTTGAAATGGCCCACTGTAGAGGACAGTATATTGTAACAATCCTTTATCTGACCTATATTCCTTTTCTGCAGCCTGAGTTGTGTGTCTGTCTAGTGTAAGCTAGCATGTTATCATGGAGGAGTGGACTTTCCTTGCACATCCAAGTGCCATTCCACACTTCTGATATTGTGCGTCTCTATTTCTCTTGGTATAACTCACAGCCCCTTTGCTTCCCTGCCCTCCCCCCCCCCCCATCCCCTTCCCTCCTCGTATCTCTGGTTTTATCCAAAAAGTTTTGATCTCATGAGGAATCAACCTAAATTTAAAAAAAAAAAACCATGAAAATTTCATAAAATGGAATTCCTTGTTTCCTGACCTGATCATCACCTACCTGATCATCCAACTTCTTAATGAGTGTTTGGAGGCCCAGAGCAAGATGTTATGTGGCATTTGGGAACAAGGGGACACAAGAGTACCTGAGTACTGTAGTTGATTTTATCCTAGGGGCACAGGTAGGATCAGCGAATGCAGGCAGCTGCACAGAGAAGAGGCTGCATTTTAAAAGCAAGAATAGCACCCAACCTCACTTTTGGAAATTCCCCAAACTTCTAGGCTATCCAAAACTATACAAACAGATTCTTATCTGTACCCCATAAAAGTTTCTGTGCACATGCATGCATGTATAGATAAGAGCAAACACTTAGGATGGAATCTATTATTATGTAAGTAGGGTTGTTGGCTGCAACCGTGTTGGTCTAAGGACATAGGCAGACAAGGTTCTTTGGGTAGATGCGATATCTTTTATTAAACTAACTAATATAGTATACTGAGCATACTCTGGCTGGGCAGCTACATGGCTACATATGTATTTACATAAGTCTGTGTACCAGAAAATGCAGGGGGAGGGCAAGTCTCCCACGTGTTAGTCCCAATAGTGGAGACTCTGGGTGCATCTACACATGTGCTTTACTGCAGTTGACTAATTAGCTCTGCAGTAAAGCCTCACTGTCTACACATGTGCTGGTATTAAAGCACAATAAATTAATTATTTCCACCATAGGATAGTACTGTCTCTGACAGTACTATCTTATGGTAGACTCATTACATGCACTGAAACTCACTTGTAGATGGTGATGGGTTGGATGGAGCACAGAGTGCTGAAGTGTAGGGGCTGCCTTCTGCCTAGCCCCACACCTTAGTACCCTCACACCCCAGCCAGCCCCACCACTACCTGATATAACCACCTGGAGCCCAAAGCTGACCCCCAAGGCCTCTTACCAGCCCAGAGCTGCTATGCCCCAGCTCAAATTCCTGTGGTCCTGGGCACATGTGCAGATACTGCAGCTGGGAGCAGCTAACTCCTGCATGAACTGTACTGGAATTTATCATGATGCCTTAATGGCACATGTAGACATACCTTCTAGTTGTAAGCCTCCTTCAGCCAGAGGCAGGTAGCATCTCTCTGATAGCTAAGTATGGTGCTCGGACTACCACATTACAGCTTAGGCATCATGTTGAGAAGTTCACCCACCCTCCTTTTGAGGCTGAGCTACTGCATCTTGCATGTAATAGATGGATGGGGAGCAGCGGCAAAGTTTCTGCCCCACTTCGACTAAGGGCACAGAAAAGCCCCCAACGCCTGCTCTTCAAAATAGCAGCTATCTTCTTCAACCACATTAATCATTCATTCTTTAATTGTGGCTGCAAGGGGCAGGGAGAAAGAGAATCTTAAAAAAGAACAGTGGAAGTGGGAGGGGAGGGTATCTTCTAGTTCCTAAACAATGGAGTGATGGTTAGAGCCCTGTGCTGGGACACAGGTTCATATGCTGTCTAGACAAGGAAGGACATAGAATCTGGGGCTCCTATTTCCAGTGTAAGTGTCCAAACCATTCAGCTAAAACATGGAAGACTCATTTTCCTTGTGCATCTAATACCTACTAATCATTGGTATTTGGCCAGCTATAGTTATAATAACATAGCCATGTACCTGCCCACTGGACGCATAGCTTATTGAACATGCTCACCCAGCACTTACACACTACACACAAATTGTATGTATGCACCAAGAAAGCCACTTTTGTGGCTGGAGAGCTGCTGTTTAGGTACACAAAAGGTAATATAATTGCACTCTTCTCTTTTGTAAATGAGAAAGCATGTTTGAATGCATAGTGTTTGTTTATTATTAATGTGGCTGTGGATGCATGTGTGCTGTGCAAATCTCAAACAACATATATACAGATAGTATGTACAGTACAATTACATTAGGAGTCACTGCAAGTTTATATCTTTTCTGCTTCTACTTTTCAACATAAATGCTTTATTCAATAATTTAAAAATACTTGCATCCACAGTCTACTGTTAATGGTTTTCATGTCTTTATCATAAATCAATTTTACTTTAATAGTATTATCCATTGAACATAAACCATTTATACATGAAATTAGAAAAATAATATTGAACAAATGTTACCCTTGATTCCAGATCTCTAGTCCTATAACTCAAGGACCAATGTGCTTGGAATACAAGGTATTAGTAAAATGTTTTCTGAGCTATAACCTAAACAGCTCCCTACTTCCTGTAGCAGAGGTCTGTGGTGATCTCTAAAACTTCCATGTTATAAAGTATATTAATCTACAAAGAATATAGTTTGTAGACTGTTTATGTGGGGAAAGGAGCAAGAAGACAGCTAAGTTGTTTCAAAACATGAGTTCCCCCTGCCTTCCCCCAAGGTCATGTACAGACAAGATGAACATGACAGAAAAGCCCATAAGGACCACATTTCTGATTTAAGTTTACAGAGTGTTCTATTAAACACTAAAAAATAACATGAATGTAAAAAATGATGAAAATATACCCCAGCAGTAAAACAGCATGGGACTGAACAAAGCAGGTATGATTTTCTTTCACATTGCAAGATTAAATTGCTATTCATGCCCAGCACGAGTCATTAATTATCTCTGTATGTAGTGCTATGACAACTGACTACTCAATTCCTCCAATATTATATTTCAAATGTGCATTTGCTGATATTCATTTTGAAGGTGCAATAAAAATATAATATTCATCTAAGGTTCTTTTATTGCCACAGCATTATCACTATATCAACTCTTCTCTTGCTATGCCAAAATTTAGCATAAAAAGTTCATCAGCCATGGCACTAACTGATTAATCAAGTTAGTTTATTTCTAGGCAAAACCCCTGGTGCCAAACTTATTGTGATCTATTTCACAATAGCTATTAGTACACTGCTTTCAAATTGTAATCCAAGCATGATGTCTCAAAAGATAATGTAAAATTCACCCATATAAAGAAGTCTGGAATATTTTCTTGCATCTGAAAAATTATCCTTTTATTGAACACTGGAAGATGGGAACAACTGAATGTGTAATTTTTTGCTTTCTTCAGCCTGCTCTCTTCAGCCATCTTCCAAACCCCAGGAACAGATCACCCATTACCTTCTTCATTTCAAGCAATAGTGAATCAAACTACATTATGATCAAATCTGTTCAATGAGGACTGGAAAAAAATAGCTTTTCAGAAAATAATCACAGTCAAAGCATTATTGCACTTATAATATTAAACAATGTATACAGATTTTTCCAAAGTATGTCATGCAAGCCATTGCTGTAGTAACCACAGAGATTGCGAATGGAAGTGTGGCCATCCCCTCCCCAATCAAATCATGTGCCACACAAAGAGGCTGTCCATGCCTCTTGTGGCCCCTGCATCCAAGTTAATCCCTAGTATATAGTATAATATTTGCTCATAGGTACTTCAGTATCATACCTTAAACCACAAAGTACAATATGGAAAAGATATACTTGCTACCTACCAATATTACCAGTGGACATAATACAAAGCACCCTTAAGTCAAGGAAAGTCTTTCTATTATTTCAATAGATTTGGAATCAAAAACTATGGGCCAGATCCATCTTGATAAACTAGCCACAGAACAGGCTTTAGGTGGATTTTCAATACCCAAAACACAAAAACAATCCACAATAATTCTAGTCCAGTGTCCACAAAACCACCGACTCAGCTAAACTAATTTGATTAATTATTTTTTAACCTGAAAAGATCTCTAGGCACATAACCACAGGCATTGGAGAATGCTCACAGACATTCCTATCCGAGCAGCTCGGTACCTACCTCCTGCCTCAACTCTGTTGTAATGCAGCATGGAGGTATCGTGGTGGTGACTATACCCCAGCTAGTTCTCAGGGAAGGGTATGATCAATTCTATTAGATGTGCTCAGAGCACACTTATGGTATTTTAGAGATTTGGAAACTGGAAAGATGAAATAGATGAGGACAGGAAACTTTTCCAAACTGATAAAAAAGTTTGAAATCTCAAAAATATTTTTTATGCAAAATTCAGATGAAAAGTCATGAGCCAGTTGTCATGAAAAAAGGTGCATCTTGTCAATCAAAATATTTCTTATTTGATCATTTAAAAATTATTTTATCTTGAATTTGACTTTTAACTTTTCTTCATTGTTTTAGCATACATTAACTACAGTATCAAAATGAAAGGTCACGGGGGGGGCGCGGGCAAGAGGTTCTCCTCTTTTCAACATATCAAAACAGGATATTTTGACCATTTCAAAACTTTTGTTGTTTTGGGAATTAGAAGAATCATAAAAATAACCCTTTCTTATAAACAGTTTGGGTTACCAACAACTCAGTAGGTATATCTATATGTGTATTTACACACACCTAAACTTAATGCACCTTTACTTAAGGCACATTAAGATGATTTAGGTGTACATCTACATGTGGATGCGCTAATGCGCATTAAATTTAGGTACAAATAGCTATGTTGTATTAGCACACATACAGACACACTAATGCACAATAATATGGTGTGTATCCATTGTCACACCATATTAGTGCACAATAAGACGCCCTTCTATGAAGAAGTCTCTCTGAACCTGGACATGGGAGAGAAGGTTGACATTATATACCTAGACTTCCACAAGGCCTTTAATCTAGTATCCCATGATATCCTTGTGGGAAAACTGGAAGATTGTGGGCTTAACTGCTCAACAGTTCAGTGGGTGGAAAGCTGGCTGCATGGTAGGACACAGGGAGTTCTCATGAACAGATCTGTGCCCTCCTGACAAGAAGTGGCCAGTGGTGTCCCTCAGGGGTCCATGCTTGAACCATTGCTTTTCAACATCTTTAGCAATGATTTGGATGGTAGGGTAAAAAGCTCACTGGCCAAGTTTGCAGACAACACCAAGTTGGGGGGGGGGGGGGGGAGTGAAGATATAGGCAGACCTGGACAGGCTGGAGAGTTGGGCAGACAAGAACCAGATGAAGTTCAACAATCAGAAGTGTAAGGTGCTCCATCTGGGGGCAAACAATCCCCAACATACCTACAGGCTTGGTGGCAACAATTTGACTTGCACCACAGCCAAAAGGGACTTAGTGATAGTGATCGGCCATCACATGAACATGAGCTGGCAGTGTGATGCTGTGGCCAGTAGGGCAAACAACATGCTGGTATGCATTAACTGTTGCATCTCATGCAAAACTAAGAAAGTGATATTCCCACTGTACTCTGCACTGGTGAGACGGCTAGAGTACTGCATCCAGTTCTGGGCACCACACTTCAATAAGGACATGGAAAAACTTGAGTGGATCCAGAGAAGAGTCACCCATATGGTCAGGGAAAAGAAGCCATACAAGGAGAGGCTGAGGGACTTGGGTCTCTTCAACCTACAGAAGAGAAGGCTGCAAGGGGACTTGGTAGTGGCTTACCACTATATCAGGGGAGTAACATCAAGAACTCTGTGAACAGCCGTTCACACAAGGGCACCCCGAGGAAGACCAGGAGCAGTGGATACAAACCCTTGGAAGGGACTTCAGGCTCAATTCCAGGAAAAACTCGTTCACAGTCAGGGTGTCCCGGCTGTGGAATAAACTCCCTCCAAAGGTAGTCACCTACCCTGAAAACCTCCAGAAAGAGACTGGATAGTCACCTCACTAGGGTCACTTGACCCCAGTTGTTTTTTCCTGCCTAGTGCTGTGGGACTGGACCCAATGATCTACAAGGTCACTTCCAGCCCCTAACAATCTATGAATCTACACATGTATTAATGCAACTTGGTTATTGGCACCCAAATTTGATACCCGCTTTATGCAAGTATCAAATTTAGGCTCACATAGCCTTAAATCACCATTTTTAAGGTGTGCACCCTTAATGCATGTGTAGACACATACCCTTAATGCACCTTAAAATGGCAATTTTAGGCTAAGTACATTTAAGAGTCACAAGTAGATGCTGAGAACGCTGATGCCCATTATCTGCTGATAATAGATTTTTTAATATCATAGAGAAGTAGGGCTCAAAGGGGCTCACAAAAGTAAGCTAATCCAACCCCCTTTCTGAGGCAGGATCTTTCCCTTCCCAAATAAGCTTCTCAAACTTTTGATACCTGGGGCACACTTTTTTCTGAGTTAAAATTGGCTGTATACTTCCCTCTTACACCCAAAAATGGAAGTAAGGAAAAGCAGCAGCTGTGGTGTAAACCCAGATTGCAGATATCTGGTCCCAATCCACTGCCACTTGTCCCAACCCCCCACTGACTGGTTCATCGGCATGCAGCTCTTGCATGTGCTGGTGAGCTACATTGGGACAATACAAAATGTCTAAACACTGCCATTGCAACTGTCATGCCCTGCCTGCCTCCTGGAGACGTGACTACATCACACTGCAGTGGTCCCAATTTTCAAGAAAGAGAGGAAGGAGGACCCAAGTAACTATAGGCCTGTAAGCCTCACCTCAGTGCTCGGGAAGATCTTGGAGAGAATCATCAAGGAGCACATCTGTGGGGGGGCTGCATGGGAGATCATGCTCAGGGGCAATCAGCATGGGTTCATCAAAGGCAGGTCCTGCCTGACCAACCTGATTGCCTTTTATGACTATGTAACTAAATCCTTGGATGATGGTGTCACCATGGATGTAGTCTGTCCCAGGGACGCCAGGGTCAGAAGGGTACCCCAGGGCCGAACCAGGGGGGAAGTAAACACTTACTTACCCCACGCAGACCCAGGACAGGCAGGGACACGCGTGCGACAAGACCGCCAGCGCGGTTTGTAAGCCGCGCTTATATACAGCTGGGGTCGGGCGACGCCAGCGGGAGACGCCGCCCGGCAGAGATAAAAGGCGGCCCCGGAAGCGGGGCCAGGAGGGAAGTGGGGAAAGCCCACAGGGAACCCCGAGAGCGGGACCCGCGCCCGCGGGGCCCGTGTACCCAGCCCGATGGGGGAAGTTGTGGCAACGGCAGCGACGTCGGCAACGGCAGCTGCAGCAGTGAGAGCCACGCCGTTAAAGGAGCCAGCGAAGAAAGCTGCAGCTATAGCAGCGAGAGCTGCGTTCTTAAAGGAGCCGATGGAGAAGGTGGAGACGACGTCGGCAGCAAGACTAGAGAAGGAACCAGCTACAGATCCGGTAAAGGAGTGGGCAGCGTAGCTGGTGAGGAAACCGGCAGCGGACTCGGCGAGAGAGCTGACAGACGGGGATCCGGTAAAGGAGCAGGCAGCATAGCCGGTGAGGAAACCAGCAGCGGGCTCGGCGAGAGAGCTGACAGACGGGCCAGCGGAGGAACCGGCAGTGGGACCGGCGAGGGAGTGAACGCTGGATACGAGGCTCCCAGAGAGCTGGAGCCACGGTCCTGGAGAGTAGACTCCCAGGGGAGTCGGTGGCCTTAAGCCACCCGACGGACTCTGAGCCAGGGCAGCCTGTCGATTGGGGCTTAGGCACCCAGGTCAGATTCCGGGCTAGGCGTGATAGAAGGGCTCGACTTTCTGTTTTGTTGTTCGCTTTCCTTTAGGCTCTCTCATTTTGTGTTGCAGTGGCCTCGGGTCAGTATAGGCTAGGGGCAGCAGGGAATCAGGGGGTGTGAAATCCTCAAGGCAGATTCCAGCCTGGGAAGCTTGGTTCTCCAGAGTGGGGACCACCGGGAGGCGCAGGACCGGAAACACGCTGGGGCCTCCTGAGGAAGGCCACTAGAAGACCAGCAGCAGCAGGTGGCGACTGGCCGGGGTGTAGGGGAGGTCAGAGCCCCTTGAGTGTCCGCCAAAGGCGCAACGACCCTGGGAGGCAGCATTAACGGAGACCCCCACCACTGAGATTACATTCAAAGTCGTGGCAGGCGAGGTTAGGGGGCCTCCTGTCACCACCCGAGGCACCTCCCGGGGCCCTCTCGTGAGCTCGTGGCCAGTGAGAACGGCCACCCGGGCTAGAGCAGCCCAGGAGCGCCCGGTCGAGCGGAGGCGGGCCTAACGTGGTGCATTGGCCGGGAACATGGAGGACCCCAACGTGGATCCCTACGCCAACATGCAACCCGCGGCTACAGGCCCAGTCGATTTCCTGGGGCAGAACCTACAGGTTCTAGCTCAGATCCTGGACTCCCAACAACAGATGATGGGTAGGCAACAAGATTGGTTTCGGCATGGCCTAGCTTCCATTAAGATGCCCAAAATGACCAAAGACGATGACCCAGAAGCTTACATCGAAGCCTTTGAGCAGCATGCCTTTATGACAGGGCTCGATCAGCGCTATTGGGCTAGCCAGTTGGCCGCCCTGGTCTTCGGTAAGGCCCAGGCCGCTTATAGGGCCCTCTTGAGAGAGGATGCCCGGGACTACGAGCTAGTGAAGCAGGCCATCCTATACAGGCTGGAAATAAACCCGGAGCACTACCGTCGCCTATTCCGGGCCAAAAAGGGGTCTGACGAGAGACGACCCAGAGTGTTATTGCAACTATTGAGGGACCTGCTAGATAAGTGGGTGAGCCCAGCCGGACAGGACCAAGAAGCCCTGGCAGATCAATCGTGCTCGAACAGTTCCAAAATGACCTGGAAGAACAGACACAACGTTGGGTCCGGCAGCACACCCCACACACCTGCTATGAAGCCCTAAAGCTGGCGGAGTCGTTCACGGTCTCAGAGGCCAGCTACCCGAGAGAGAGGCGGAGCCCAGGGTACTCCCCGGGGAGCCCCAAAGAGCCGGAGCACCAGAGGCCGCCGAGTTGGGGGGCTACCAGGGAAACCGTGTGCTTCCGGTGTGGGCGTAACGGCCATTTTTCTAGAGAATGCCCAAACCAAGCGGTGGAGCGCTGGATCCCTACCGACAGGTCGAGAGCCTCAACCGAAAAACGGAGGGGTCCGGAATCGGGCGAACCAATGGACTGTAGCTATGTGATCGGGGAGGAGAATGCAGCCTGGAGTCGCCCAGTCATGAAGGCCTGGATGGAGGGTCGCCCTGTGCAAGCGACCCTGGATTCAGGGTGTGCCCAGTCACTGGTGAGGTCAGATCTGGTAGGGCCACAGGGCCGGCAGGGGGCCCGCCCCGTGAGGATAGCTTGTCTCCATGGGGAGTCCCGACTAGTCGAGCACCAGTGGGTTCGCCTCAGGGTGATGGAACATCAAAGAGAACTCCTAGTTGCGGTTGTACCGCGATTAGCATGTGAGATGTTATTAGGGCGAGACTGGGCACCCGTGTACGATGTCTTGGACAGGGTAAGGGACACTGAGGTACCCCGTAGAAAGATCCGAGACTGCGAAGGTTGGCTGGGCAAAACGCAGGAGGATGAGGAATCGGCGGACGAGGCGAGCGAGCTAGACCTCAACAACTTCACCAGCTGTCTACAGTTTCGGGAGGCTCAGACAGAGGACCCAGAGATCCGGGAGTTGCAGGAGCGCGCCCAGGGCCCCCAAGACGTCCCAGCACTGCCTCAAGGAGGGCCTCCCTACTTCGAGGTAAGGAACCGCCTCCTTTACCGCGTGCAAGGGGAGCGGTGGGGGGAGGCCTTACACTCCCAATTAGTGGTACCCACCCGATTCCGCCAAACCATCTGGCGATTAGCACATGCGAACCCCACGGGTGGGCATCTTGGACAGGACAAGACCCTTGCGAGGATAAGCCGGTGGTTCTTTTGGCCCGGGAGGAAGTGGCCTGCCAGTGTGCAGCTTGCCCCGAGTGCCAGAAGACGAGAACCGAGCGTCCGGCACGGGCACCCCTCCAGCCTATGCCCGTCATAGACACCCCATTCTCGTGGGTAGCCCTAGATGTCATTGGACCTCTTCCCTGTAGTGGCTCAGGGCACCAATACATATTGGTGATGGTGGATTACGCCACCCGGTACCCAGAGGCCATCCCCTTGCAAGCGGTGACCACCCCGTGCATTACGGAGGAGTTAGTAAAATGGATCTCCAGGATGGGGATCCCGCACAAAATATTAACAGACCAGGGGAGGAATTTCATGTCTGGAGTCTTGAGAGCCGTGTGCCGAACATTACAAATAAAACAACTCCGCACCTCAGTCTACCACCCCCAGACTAATGGCCTAGTGGAGCGCCTTAACGGGACAATAAAACGGGTGTTGTGGTGCTGCATTCAGGGGGATCCCCGAAAGTGGGATCTCCTCCTCCCGCTAGTATTGTTTACCCTAAGGGACACCCCTCAGGACTCGATGAAGTTCTCGCCGTTCGAACTGGTGTTAGGGCACCGGCCACGAGGTCTGTTGCAGGTCTTGAGAGAAGATTGGGAACAGGAAGGAAGCTCCTCTCAAGAGCCGCAGACGTACCAAAGAGAGTTTCAGCAGAGGATTAAGTTGGCCCAGGACCTCGCTCGCGAAAACATGAGGGAAGCCCAGGCCCGACAAAAGGAGAGGTATGACAGCCGCACACGAGAACGAGAAGTTGAACCCGGCCAAAGGGTTCTAGTGTTGCTCCCGACATCCACCAGTAAGCTCCTGACCCAATGGCAGGGGCCATTTGAAATTCTCCGACGAGTTGGACCGGTAGATTACGAGGTCCATAGGCCCGGCCACCGTTGGGAAAAGCAAATCTACCACGTGAACCTCCTGCAAGAGTGGAAGGAGCCCAAACGGTGGGTGGCCTTTTCTGAAGCAGATAACGAGGACCTTGGACCCCACGGTTTGGGGAGAGGGGCCAGGCTCACCAAGGGGGGCCCCTGGGTCCGGATCGGAGAGGAAGTGGGCCCCGTACAAAGGCAAGAGGCCCGAAATTTGGCAGAGGAATTCCGAGACGTATTCCGTGAGGAACCAGGGTGGGTTCAGGACGCCGTTCATGCTATAAAGACCCCCCCCCCGGAGCGATAGTGAGGGAGAGGTGGTGGCCCATCCCACACCACCTCTTGGAAGCCATTCATAAAGAGGTAGACTCAATGCTGAGGTTAGGGGTCATTCGGCCATCGAGAAGCCCCTGGAGGAGTCCATTAGTGCCAGTGCGTAAGCCTGACGGGTCATTGAGACTCTGTGTAGACTATAGATGATTGAATACCTTGGCGACATTCGACGCATTCCCGATGCCCCATGTGTAAGAGCTAGTCGGGAGAATAGGGGATGCCCAGTATATCTCAACCCTCAACCTCGCAAAGGGGTATTGGCAGATCCCGGTGGCCAAAGAAGATCAGCCGAAGACAGCATTTGGCACCCCATGGGGGCTGTATGAGTTTGTCAAGATGCCCTTTGGGTTACATGGTGCGGCCGCGACGTTTCAGCGCCTGATGGATCGGATACTGGCCCCACATGCCGAGTATGCTGCGGCCTATATAGACGATATCGTCATATATACCCGGACATGGGTACAGCACAAAAGAGCCCTTCGAGCCATCCTGACGGAATTGAGACGGGCGGGGCTAACAGCCAACCCTCGAAAATGTGCCCTGGCCCAGAAGGAAACTAAATACCTGGGGTTTCTGGTTGGCAGAGGCCTGATCAGACCTTTAGCCGATAAAGTGGAGGTTATCCGCAATTTTACGCCCCCGCAAAACTGTCACCAGCTTCGATCATTCCTGGGGCTCACCAATTATTATAGGTGGTTTGTACCCCACTTCTCAGTATTGTCCGCGCCTTTATCAGAGGCACTCAGAGGGCGGAAAACAGGGGTAGTCAGGTGGACGGAAGAAATGACGCGGAGTTTCAGAAAGCTGAAACAAGCCCTCTGTGAGGAAGTGGTAATACACACTCCTGACTTCAAAAAACCCTTCATTTTACAGACGGATGCCTTGGAGACCGCGTTGGGGGCCGTCTTAACCCAGGAGGACAGGGGCAGTGAAAGGCCCGTGGCATACGTCAGTTGCAAGCTGCTGCCGGCGGAGAGAAGGTACTCCACCATAGAACGGGAATGCTTAGCCATACGGTGGGCGGTAGACTACTTCAGGTATTACCTGATGGGCAGAGAATTCAAATTGGTAAAGGATCATGCTCCGCTAAGGTGGCTGAGCACGGCCAGGACCGATAATGCCCGAATAACACGGTGGGCCCTGGCACTCCAACCTTATAAGTTTTGCATAGTACACCGACCGGGGAAGGATAATGCAGTGGCGGACTTCCTATCCAGGTGTGACGGAGAAGACCAGACCGGGAGCCGAGATGACCAGCCAAATGGACAGACCAGCCTGACAGGTACGATCCGAGCTGGGTCCGAAGAAGCACCCCAAGGCATCTTGAGGGGGGGGTTGTGTCCCAGGGACGCCGGGGTCGGAAGGGTACCCCGGGGCCGAACCAAGGGGGAAGTAACCACTTACTTACCCCACGCAGAGGCCAGGACAGGCAGGGACATGCGCGCGACGAGACCGCCAGCGCGGTTTGTAAGCCGTGCTTATATACAGCTGGGGCCGGGCGACGCCAGCGGGAGACGCCGCCCAGCAGAGATAAAAGGCGGAGGGAAGTGGGGAAAGCCCACAGGGAACCCCGAGAGCGGGACCCACGCCCGCGGGGCCTGTGTACCCAGCCCGATGGGGGAAGTCGTGGCAACGGCAGCGACGTTGGCAACGGCAGCTGCAGCAGTGAGAGCCGTGCTGTTAAAGGAGCCGGCGAAGAAAGCTGCAGCTACAGCAGCGAGAGCTGCGTTCTTAAAGGAGCCGACGGAGAAGGTGGAGACAACGTCGGCAGCAAGACTAGAGAAGGAACCAGCTACAGATCTGGTAAAGGAGTGGGCAGCGTAGCCGGTGAGGAAACCGGCAGCGGACTCGGCTAGAGAGCTGACAGACGGGGATCCGGTAAAGAAGCAGGCAGCATAGCCAGTGAGGAAACCAGCAGCGGGCTCGGCGAGAGAGCTGACAGACGGGCCGGCGGAGGAACCGGCAGTGGGACCGGCGAAGGAGTGAACGTTGGATACGAGGCTCCCAGAGAGCTGGAGCCACGGTCCTGGAGAGTAGACTCCCGGGGGAGTCGGTGGCCTTAAGCCACCCGACGGACTCTGAGCCAGGGCAGCCCGTTGATCGGGGCTTAGGCACCCAGGTCAGATTCCGGGCTAGGCGTGATAGAAGGGCTCGACTTTCTGTTTTGTTGTTCACTTTCCTTTAGGCTCACTCATTTTGTGTTGCAGTGGCCTCGGGTCAGTATAGGCTAGGGGCAGCAGGGAATCAGGGGGTGTGAAACCCTCAAGGCGGATTCCAGCCTGGGAAGCTTGGTTCTCCGGAGTGGGGACCATCGGGAGGCGCAGGATCGGAAACACGCCGGGGCCGCCTGAGGAAGGCCACTAGAAGACCAGCAGCAGCAGGTGGCGATTGGCCGGGGTTTAGGGGAGGTCGGAGCCCCGTGAGTGCCCGCCGAAGGTGCAACGACCCCGGGAGGCAGCATTAACGGAGACCCCCACCACTGAGATTACATTCAAAGTCGTGGCAGGCGAGGTTAGGGGGCCTCCCGTCACCACCCGAGGCACCTCCCAGGGCCCTCTCGTGAGCTCGTGGCCAGTGAGAACGGCCACCCAGGCTAGAGCAGCCCGGGAGCGCCTGGTCGAGCGGAGGTGGGCACATAGTCTTTCTAGACTTTAAGAAGGCCTTTGACACGGTCTCTCACCCCATCCTCATCAATAAATTAAGTGACTGTGGCACTGATGCCTACACAGTTGGATGGGTAAAAAAATTGGCTGATGGGGCGCACCCAGAGAGTGGTTGTGGATGGGCTGTACTCAACCTGGTGAGATGTGAGCAGTGGGGTCCTCAGGCCCGCACTGTTTAACGTCTTCATCGGCAACTTGGACGAGGGGGTAGAAAGCACACTGTCCAAGTTTGCTGATGACACCAAGACATGGGGCAAGGTGGACACTCGAAGGGAGAGAGAGGCTGCAACTAGATTTAGACAGACTACAAAAGTGGGCAGACAAGAATAGGATAGGGTTCAATGTAGACAAATGCAGGGTGCTCCACCTTGGGAGAAGGAATCCACAGCATACATACTGGCTGGGGAGTTCCCCTCTTGAAACCACAGAGGTGGGAAGGGATCTTGGAGTCATTATTGATTCCAAGATGAACATGAGCCACCAATGCCAGACCACAGCCAGCAAGGCCAGCCATACCTTGTCATGCATCCAAAGGTGCATCTCAAGCTGGTCCAGAGAGGTGATACTCCCCCTCTATGCGACTTTGGTCAGGCCGCAGTTGGAGTACTGCGTCCAGTACTGGGCACTGCACTTCAAAAGGGATGTGGCCAGCCTGGAGAGGGTTCAGAGGAGGGCCACCCGCTTGGTGAGAGGGCAGCAGGACAAGCCCTATGAGGAGAGACTGAAGGACCTGAACCTGTCCAGCCTCAGCAAGAGGAGACTGAGGGGGGACCTGGTGGCTGCCTACAAACTCATCAGGGGAGATCAACAGCAAATAGGTAGAGCCCTTTTCTCCCCAGCACCACCTGGGGTGATGAGGAACAATGGTAATAAGCTGATGGAGAATAGGTTTAGGTTAGAGATCAGAAGGCAATTTTTTTACAGTTAGGGTGACCAAAATCTGGAGCCAACTTCCCAGGGAAGTGGTTCTTGCCCCTACCTTGGGAAAATTCAAGAAGAGGTTGGATGATCACCTGTCTGGGGTCTTGTGAACCCAGCATTCATTCCTGCCTGTGGCAGGGGGTCAGGCTAGATGATCTGTTCAGGTCCCTCCTGACCCTAGCTACTATAAAACTATGAATCCTGCTCTGTACGCATGCTGCCACCCAGATTAAAATAAAATTTTAAAAACTTTTTTTAAAGAGGAAAAGAAGTATTATTTTTCACAGCACACTTCTGTTTGGGAATCACTTCTCTAAATCAGTGCAACAGGTTTGGGTCCAAGGATGTGTGAGGGTCCTTCATACATCTTGTGTGGCCATGATGCCCTCTGGTGGTCATGCATTCCTGCCCCAACTAACTCCAAGGGCCTTCACCTCCTTTACTTACCCCCACCATGCCTTTGATGCTAAGATGTATTAGGAGAGAGGCTGCCTGAGGGACTTAGAGTGAACTGCCTGATGTTGTTCAGGTGTCAAGCCTCAGTCTTCTTAGCCTCCACCCTTCTTGATCTAGCTGAGCCCTCTAGCTCTAGTTCACAAACCAAACCAAGCTTCAAGAATCCCAGCTTCTGTGTTTACCCTCTCAGGCTTTATCAGGTCACCCCTCTTGAGCTGCTGAGCCTCCCTTGGCTCTCTTTCTATTCAGGCTCCCAGCGCTGCTTCTGCCCTACCCAGCCACAAGGCACTCTAGCCCTCCAAAATCTCAGTCCTGCCCTTCTCACGTTCTCTACAGCTTGCCCCTCTGCAGCTGCTATGCCTCCCCTTTCAAGCAGTATGGGACCTCCTAAACCACTCCTATAGTTCCCCTCCCCACAAAAAATCCTCCAGGCAAAACTGTAATCAAAACACAAATACAAGTCCTCCTGGCTCTAACAAAACTGCTACCCCATTCTGGGTCCATATCCATTGCTAGCTATCAGCTCTCTAGCTGACTCAGGGCCCAACATACTAATAGACACCTTTGTAGAGACCCTTCTTGCTTCATTCCCACAGCCAAACCACCTAAATAGTCTCTTGGGCTGCTTTATATTCCTTAGGCCCTACCCATTTTCCAGTCAGCTGACTTCCTCAGGTGCCTGCTAATTAATTTCATCAATCAATCTCTATGGCACCCCAGCTGCAGCTCTGCTGTGCCTCTGGAGCAGGGTGCTGCCTTGGTTCTTGCTCTCCTAAACTGACAAAGCCCCAGGGTCTCTGTCACAATCAGGCATTGTAAATCTACAATTTATCTGGCCCACAGAACTTCTGGATCCAAACCATGTATGTGGAGCTTCAGCAGCATTTGGCAGTGGGACTATCTTCGCAGGCACTCTCCCCATGCCTCCATGGGGAGAAATGATGGCTGCAGGCATTTTCCCCATGCCACTGGGGAGATAAGCAGTGGCAACAGTGTGGGAAGCACCACAAGAAGGTAATCAGTCACTATTGCTCCACCCACCTTTCTTCACACCTCTGACCCAAATTGAGCCATTGCAGCCTGAAGCCAGAAAAGGCTGCCTACCCTTTCTCTAAATGCTCCATGCCCTTTTCTCCATTTAGTCTTGGTTGCTAATTTAGACACATGCAGGGCTCCAGTCCAGATACTTGATACTGAGATTAGGGCCATTCCATGAATTCTTCATTCTCTGTTGTTACACAGTTTTCATTGTTACAGTGAATGAGTTGAAACAAGATAATCAATTTTACCAATAAATGCTACACATTGGGACTCAGATGTCAGTATTGTTTACAAATCCAGGTAAGTAACTGAATAATACTAATTTTTGGAATCACATTTCATTTGACAATATCAGAGGCATTTATCTATTAAATTAATGAGACATTTAGATGCCCACAAACTCCTTGTTGGGTACTGGTAGCTTTGTTATGACAAAAAAATTTCTCTGTATGACAATTAAAGAACTTATTAGTGTTCCAGTTTTCAATTCCTCTAAATATTATGTTCCACTAATTTATTGTCATTCCGAAAAAGCAACAGAAAATATAAAGCAAGCTCTGAAAAAAGATTTTCATGAAATTATGTTTGGCACTTGACTGACTCAAAGAGACTTACCATAATTTTGCATACAAGGCATCCCTTTTTTCCTCAAATTCAGCTGCTGGAAATTGGGGCATGCATTATTAGTGAGGAAATATGGTAATGGCAGTTTCTGCCTCTGTCACAGACAGGCAAAAAAAACAATGCAGTGCTGCACATGGGGCTCTGCAGCTGCTGGCTCTGGACACTTTCTCTTTTACCCTAACATGGGCTTATGCTGCAGAAACTGCTACTGGTTTACTTACTGCTCCTTACCAAATATTTCCACAGACAGATCTTTTTTCTTCATTCTGCCTTTAAAAACAAGATTCATATCTAATTTGAAAGTAGTGCTACATGAGAAAACTTGCTATTTTGAAGACGTATGATTCAGTGAGGTTCTACTTATAAATTTAGATCCTTAGTCCTATGCAGTGACATTTGTTTGCACACACAAAGGTGGATTGACCTGGCTTTATCCAGATATTGTGAAGTATACTCAGTGGCCAGTAAAAACTATTCCTCTATTTGGATAGAGGCCACATCTAGACATGTGTGGATGTTTGGTTCCCCGGGAACAATTTGTACCACCGCCACCTTGTGCCACCGCTATTTGTCCCCAGGGAACTCCTGTGTCATGTGCACCCTGGCACACAGCAAGTTACCCCGAATTGGGTAGGGGAGGCTGGGGCCAGCATTGGGCTGGCCCCAGTAGCCTTACTGGAGTCCTGGAGGCCTCCCAGAGCTGTGGCTGTGTTGCTGCCAGCCAGACTCTAGGCAGCAGGAGCAAAGTGCTGCTCTGGCCAGCCAGGCTCCAGGTTTGGGCAGTGCATGCTGCCCCCAAATGCACCACTGCTTTTTTTTCAATTTTTTTTTTATCCCTGGATAGTCAAGGGTCAAAAAAGCCCTCCACACTGCTCCCTTGCAGTATGGAGAACAACTGAACATGGGGTATGTGGTGCCGCAGATATGTCTGCAGTGCCACATATCGCACGGCCATACTCGTCTGGATGCAGCCAGAATATGGAACTGCTGGAATGACCCATATACCTGCAGCCTCTCTCTCTCATATGGTTTAGTGTTAGGCTACTGAATCTATGTAACTGGAGATAACATGAAACCTCCCTTCATTCACTCCCATAAGACAACCCACACCTACCCTTAGAGGGCCATCAGAGAAACATCTCCTGTGGTGAACAAGTATAAAGGACCCTTACATATCCACTTTGCAAACATTCTACAGGTGCATCAACACATTGTGGGTGCATCTACATGTGTGCTTTATGGCAGAGTAAACTAATTTGCTGTGTAGTAAAGCATCACCATCTACACATGCAGCAGTATTAGTTCACAGTAACCCAACTAACTCCACCATAAAATAGTACTGTTGGGAGCAGTATTATCTTATGGCGAAGTAAATAACTGTGATTAAACATGCATGTAGACACTGACTGCAGCTCCAGTTTATGCCTGGTTAGCCCAAGCAACAGGGAGCCAGACTCTTGCCTGCTGCCTAGCCACATGACTCCACGCTTGCAGCACCCTCGTGCCCCAGCCAGCCCCTTCAATGCCCAATGCTGCCTTCTGGAGCCCAGTGCTGACCCCTCCCCGTACGCGTTGCCAGCCTGGACAAATTGCTGCTATCCTGAGTGCATGTGTAGATGCTGCACCTGGAAGCAGTTTAATCCATCTGAAAATGCTCTGGAGTTTATTGCTTCATATTAATTGCATGTGAAAATGTACCCAGTAGAGCTTAAGAGAATTTCACTCTATAAGTAGTATGTGGCCAGTGCTGAATTTTTATATAATTGCTACTAGAGACCACACAACATAAAGTAAAAATTCCTCTGGGTCATTTGTAAAGATAAATTTTTATTATTGAACTAGATCCAGTTCAAGGCCAATGGAAGTCGAATGCATGTTCCATTGTTTATGTACAGTGAATACTGGATGAGAAACATAAATTCTGGATATTTCAAACCTGAGAGAAAATAATTAATTAAAAAGAATCATAACAAACCTTCAAATTAAAATGCTATAGCTGTTAACTATCATCCTCTTAAAACTGTTGGTTTCTTATTTTTTTCAGCTCTCAAACCAAGAAGCTTTTCAATTGCCCTTAGAAAGAGATAGTTAGAGATAGTTGTTATTTAACATATTCTTCTGTAGCATTTAACCTTGTGGGGTTTTTTTCCACATCCCAATTAATAAATGAATGAATATGACCAAATATCATGTTATTATTGAAATCCTAGGATTCTAAGTAGATTTTTAATATTAGAAAGTTCTTAATATGACTTAAAAACAGATAAAAGACCTTAATAAGACTTAAAAACAAATAAAAGTCATAGGCATATGACAAACAGTTCTTTTGGACAGATTCGTGCATCATAACATCCCCAGACAATGGTCCATAGGTTGCAGAACAGAATAAGTTAAAGTCAGAATAAATGGACAGATTGTTGTTACTATGGTAACTTATAGCTTCCTTAGGATGTTCCTGGCGGTTCTAAGAACTGCTCAGACAGGTGTTGTCCATCATATTGACATTGTAATGACTTGTTGCAATGGTAACAAAAGGAAAATACAGGGTATACCTTAGTATTGTAGACTAATGGGAAACAAAGGTAAAATCACCAATATCTTTATTTTGCTGCTGCAATCACCATACAGTACTATGGTATGTGAGGAAGGTGTATTCTGACAGTGTATATGGTATTGTGGCACAGATAACCGTGAGTAAACTTTATTCTATCTAGAATTCATAACAAGAGTGGCAGCACCAGTTTTATCAGAGTCTGGCAACCTAAATAGCTATATGACATCCTCAGGTTTTACTATGTAAAAGTATCTACACTGTGCCAAAACATCAGGGATGGGCAAAATATGGCCCCTTGGCTGGATCTGCCCCCTTAAGCCATTCTATCTGGCCCACAGGGCCCCTAAAAAATTTAGAAAATTAATATTTATCTGCTCCTGCCTGCCTGTCAAAGATGACAGGATTTGGGCAGTAGGAACCAGGGGAAGCCAGCAGCAGGACCTTGTAGCCAAGCAGCAAGGCCAGCTTGGCCCTGCCCCCCCACCCCCCTCAACCAGAAGCCTCTGCCTAGCAGAGCCTTCTGGCCTGGGGCTGTGGGGCTATTTGCACCTCCCTCCACCAGAGAAGGAAACTCAGATAAGAATATGTGGGGGGTGGGGGTGGGCAGGACTGTGGGCAATGGCCCCAGTCCTCAGAGTGAGGCCAGGCAGTTCCTGCTGAGTCCTGTGACCGCAGCCCTGCAGCTGGGAGCCACATGGTACTGGAGCAGCTGGCAGTGGGCAGGAAATGGCAGCGTGTGTGTGTGTGAAAGAAGAAAGAGAGACAGAGAGAGAGTGTGCAGGGAGGGAGGGAGGGAGGGACAGTGAGTATGTGTGTTTGTGTGTACACAGGGAGGGAGGGATAGACTCTGTGTGTGTGTGTCTGTCTGTGTCTGTGTCTGTGTGTGCGCATGCAGGGAGGGAGGGAGGGACAGAGTGTGTGTGTGTGTGTAATTGCCCACCCCTGCACTACATGTTCATTACTATTAATATCCATACTACATATGGATACATATAACAGGGACAGTGATAATACTTTCCATTCAAGTATAGCACTTAACTGAATGGAGCCTCAGATTGGGGTTGGCCCTCTAGACCCAATAATAATAGTAATTATGGTATATATATGAGATAATAATATACTGTACATGCAATATAAAATTTAAGTTTATCATAATTTATTTCCTCCTTTATCTACCTGTTCATCAAGGGTAGAATTCTTATAAAATCATATCCTATGCATAAGTGCCAAAGAAGCCACTTACATGGCTGGATAACTGCTATTTAAGCACACAAAAGGTAACAGAATTCTTTCCCCAAACCCATAATCTTGGCTTCTTTCCCTGAGCTGAAAGGTAATGGGGATTCCTCTGTCAGAATATTATGGAATATGTCAGGGGAGTACAAGAACTGTGGAGGATATCAAATTTAGTTTTAGAATTAGTTAGCAAGCTGGCACTAATAGCAGACAATTTCATATGAGTCCATACCTCCAGCTTGAAACCTTTGAAACTGAGTCAAGACTCAAGAGAAGGAACTGTTTATAAACAGATTTCATTTCCATAAGTGTTACGTCATACTCCATATCTTGATATTGCAATTCTCTCTATCCAAAATGTCTTTATAATTGTTACCACCAAGATCAGTAAAAACTGCAAAAAAATCATAATGAATAGCTTTTCATAGCACTCTGTTTAAGACCATTTTGGCTCAAGGTAAGATTCAGAAATGATTCTCACCTCAGAGAGATTCTGCTTTGGAAGGGTGGCAGCTGTGGAAAGAAAATTTCTTTGTGGGGACCCTCAAGGGCAGATTGAATTAAAAATGTATAATGAATAAACTGGACATTCCCATCACAAAGTTCTGGGGTGAGGGTAGAAGCAATGATCTTGGCAAATGTTGTGTTCAGAAATAAAGGGTTATTCTCCAAAAGGTATGTTTGTTTCAAGGCTGTAACAGCAAAGAATTTATTTTGTTTTCTATAACACTAGATGCAAAGAATTTGCTTTCTGCTCAGCTAGGAACAAAAATAATGGAAGTTCTTCAAACTAATGTTCAGAAGGAACAAACGTAGCCAACAGATTATTAACTTCTCAGTGGGGAAGACATTATTACAGTCAAAAGGCTTCAAGATTCCTTTCTCTGGGTGATTCATTATGAGACATTTGGCACTCTATCTCCTCAGTAGAAATGTGTATTTATCTTCAGTGGCCTGTCCTGTTGGGGGTTGAGGCTAACAGTACAAATCCTGTTCTCTAATTATTTAAGTGTGACATTTTTTAAAATGTCAGTGCTCCATGAGTATTAAAGCCATCCATCTATAGATACTCTTTACTCACGAATGTACAACAAGGATGATTTTATATCATTGCAATCTGCAAAAGCAAGTCTTCTTTCAGTCTTCTTTCTCTACTATTAAATGTCTCTTAAGGCCTTATTATACATTAATTTTAGATGGCTCCTGAAGTTCTTAACCCCTGGATTGTCCACACATTAACATAAGAAGCACACTTTAGGTGGGTTAAAGTTATGCCACTCCAGGTTATGTTTATCTCTGATCTGTTACCCAGCTCGCGTACCATTAATGTGTGGCCATAACTGTGTTCCCTACCCTCCTGTTTTGTGTGGACAAACGTTCCACCTCCAGAACTCTACTGCCTAGAGGGTGGTTCTGAACAAGGTAGTGGTCTAGATTGGGTCCTCATGAGCTAGGGCTTCCTTCCTGGGCAGGGGTAGTAGTTCACAGATTTAATAGATTTCATAGGGCTGGAAGGGACCTTGGGAGATCATCAAGTCCAGCCTCAAGGGCAGGAAGTCAGCTCCTCCAAAGGAACCTTCCCTTACCATTCCCACTTGCCAGCTACCCCAGGAAGCATGACCAGCATGCCCCGTGCCGCAATTCCAAATCCCAGTTTATTAAAACATGAGACCTCCTTTAACTTACTTTCTCTTTATTGGGGCAGAGGGGGGCATCAGGGATCACCCCCCAACTGGCAGTACCCACTGAGTTGGGGCTTTTTTTTCCCCAAGTGCCAGGAGGTGGGGTGGGCAGGGCAGCCATTGCCAGGCTGGGAGAGTGGGAGGGGGATGGGCCTGGCCTGGGCAATTCAGAGATTTGGCCGAATCAATTCGGGACAGTGATTTGAATCACTGAATTGACTCACTGTCCCCCAAATCGTCCGAATCCAAATCCAAAGTGAATACTAGCCGCTTTGCACAGGCCTAGTACTCACCCAGACCTCTATGTACCTGTGTTTCTGTCCTCGAGTCAGCATTCAGCAGAGACAGGTGGGATAATAAACAGCTTTATATTTATTGGGAAACAGGATTCAGCAACACACACATTCACAGCTTGCAGGGAAAAGAACAACACCAACCGAACCACACCCACAGGGCATCCAGAGGAAAGACTGGGCCATCCCACTGCTGGCCCCTTAAAGGTACATTCCATATACCACACCATTAACTCTCCACTTTCCAGCTTCATGTCTCCCCCCAACCCATCTCTTTCATAACCCTACCTAAAGCAGGAATAAAAGCCTGTTCTGGCTCACCAACCCTGTAGTGACAACTCACAGCTGTAGCTCCTATCCTGGGTTGTGCACAGTGGCGGAAGCACCCCCACACCTCTGGAAAGGGCCATGGTGGGCAGCGGTGCCCAGTAGCACCTGAGGTGGGGCCTGGCTGAGCCCATGAACCCAGTGTGTGCACAGGGGGGTAGCATCCGAAAAGGGCCAAGGCAGGATGCCAGGCTCGAGGGGGCTTTCAGCTCTGGGCTCAGCCTCCCTGCACACCAGGCACAGTGTGAGCAGGGGGGAGCCTTCCTTGCTGCAAGGGCCTGGCCATGGGAGTTCCCAGGAATAACTGCCACAGTTGCCCCAGCCTGTCCAAGCCCCAGCCTTGCCCACCCTCAGCTCCCCTCAGGGGGGTCAGGGCCAAGACAAGTGCTGCTCAGGGCCACTGCACTGCAGGCTCCCATATGGCTCAGCTCTGAGAACTGCCTGCAACAGCTATTCCCAGATCCTAGGGAGTCTATGCTGCAGCCTGGGGGGCTCTACCCTATTTGTACTGTATCCGGCATGCATGCAGGCTATGCTGGGAGCCCCCTGAACCCAGCATACTGCCCCAGCCATGCAGCATTCCCCTGTGGGCAGAGCAGCTGCACCCCATCTCCACAGAGCTGTGTAGCCTGGGCTGGGCCCCACCTCTGATGCCACTGAGCACCCCTGCTGTGGCCTGAGTCTGCCAAGCCCCAGGGAAGCCCCCACTCCCCATCCATGCCCCCCTCTTCTCCGGCTGCAGCCTTCCCAAGGAACTGGCTGGGCCAGCCTGCCTGCAGTGCCTTCCCCCACGCCTGCTCTATCCATGCCTCTCACCATCTCTCTTCTCTTCTCTCTCTCTTCTCTCTCCTCTCTCTCTCTCTCCCCCCCCCTTCCTCCTTTCTTATCACAGCATCCTTAACAAAAAAGAATACACAACAACAAAGGAAGTATATGAAGTTTTATTTATTGTCACCAAGTTTAGAAATTTTAGAAAATCTGGCATTTACTGTAAAAAGAAGAAGCAGCAACATTTATGATTATTAACTATATTAATATGCAGTGCATCCTGCCATGTACCCCCACCCCCATCCCAGTTTTGTTTTTCTGGTGTGCCAGCACTCTGGCACTTTAGAAGGGGATACATTGTGGGTTTTTTGGTGCTCCGGCCAAAAATGTTGCCTACCCCTGGTTTACACTGTCTTCTTTTCCGTTTTACGATTGTTTTATGTGGCTACTGTAACTGATAAAACAATGTTTTAATATTACTAAAGGTTTATATGTTGTTTTAATACATAGTCCATTACCTATCTGTATGAAATTTTGATGGTGGCACTAAAGTTTGTATCATTTTAAATTGGTGGTACTCAGTCTGTCAGAGTTGAGGAACTGCTGATTTAGAATAATGAATGTATCCAAGGAAATCATGATCATGACAAAAAAGGTAGTGGTTAAATATATTATTCACACTGTTGCATATATTTGTTATTTTTAGGTACATTTAAGGACAGCACATTGATCATCTCAGTCATGAAAGTAATACAGATTTATTCCCCAAAGATGATTTATTATTTTTAACATTCACAACACAATTGTTTATTTGAAACTATATAAATTGATTTAAAATATTTAAAATCTACGAATGTTTAAACAAAAAAGAGAGAGGACTGGGGTGAGAGAGACAGAGAAAGAAAGAAGTGGCATTGCAGAGACAAGGTCCTGAGTGACTCAGTTCGGGGATTACATTTTTTCTGCTATCCATCATGATATACCAATGATAGTTTGCACAGTTGTAATGTCTTCTCTATCCATTTTTCAAACAGCTAAGAAATTCCTATTAAAACCCTATCTGACCAACAGTTTGTCATTCTCAAGCTTCAAAAGTCTGTGCAAGTATGAACTGGAATTACAAATAGAACTTGTATGGATGAATTCATAAAGCATTATATCAGTGTAAAACTATAACTTCAGGAAATTACCAAAGTGTGCAAAAATAATTGTTACAGGGAATTATAAAAAGTTTATTTATTAGAATGTTTCCATATCTAATTGACTGATATTTGAACAATTCTAAACAATTCACGTTTTTTCTGAACATACATGAATATGGAGACATTTGTGTTATAATTCATCTTTCCAAATAGCTTTTTGCTTTATCATATATTTAAATTAGACCTATGTAAGAACCAGACATTCTGTTTTCTACATTCTCAGTGCACCATGAGCAATGCACTGGATCATCCAGGTAAGCACTAAAGTAAGCACTAAGGGGCCTGATAGACATCAGGACAGGGGGTAGCAAGGGCACCTGTCGGGGGGCTTAAATGTCTTTACACTAATGCTAGGAGCATGGGGAATAAGCAGGAGGAACTTGCACAATTGCTTGCAAGCAACAACTTAGACCTGGTTGGACTAAATGAAACCTGGTGGGACCCTACTCATGATTGGGCAGTAGGCATTTACATGTTGTACAGATGGAATAGGGTGGGGACAAAAAGGAGGGGGTGTTGCTCTCTATGTTAAGGACTTGGTCATGGGGATCTACTATAGACCACCATACCAGGAGGATGAGCTAGACCTGGAATTCTTCAGAAAGCTCTCAGAGGCCAGACAGTCAAGAGAGATGGTTGTCATGGGTGACTTAAACTACCCTGACATCTGCTCGGAAGAGCAGTCAGCCAAATCTAACCACTTACGTAGGTTCTTAACCCACATACAGGATCTCCAACTAATGCAGGAGGTATACGATCCCACTAGGGGAAACACCTTGCTGAACCTGGTGTTAACTACAGGGGATGAGCTGGTGGAAAATCTGCAGGTTCAAGGTAAGCTAGGGGATAGTGACCATTGATTAATTGAATTCACTATCCAGCAAAGGGTGGGTAAACTAACCAGCAGGGCTGAAGTGCTAGACTTCAGAAAGGCTAACTTCAGTGTATTCAGGAGATTAATTAGTGAGGCATTAAAGCTCGAGAGCATTGGTGAAATGGGGGTCTAGGAAGGGTGGTCGTTCCTCAAGGGAGCGATCCTACGGGCACAGAAGGAGACAATCCCATTGCACATAAAAGGGGGCAAGGGGCCAAGAAGCCCTCTTGGCTCAGCAGGGAACTCCAGGAAAGCCTAAGGGCAAAGGAAGAGGTATACAGGCTGTGGAAACAGGAGTTAGCTACCAAGGAGGTGTATACCTCCCTGACTCGCACTTGCAGGGAATCAGTTAGGAAGGCCAAAACACCATTAGAACTTAGGCTGGTGACAAAAATTAAGGCGAACAAAAAGTCCTTCTTCAGGTATATAGGGAGTGAAAGGAAGGTGCATAAGACCCCTACAGGACAAACTAGGGCAATTGGTGACAGAGAGGGGGGACAGAGTTGAGCTCTTCAATCAGTTTTTTGTATCTGTATTCCTAGACACAGACCAAGACAAACTCCCAATTGGATCATAGATAGACACAGGAGGGACACCAACCCACCAACTGTTAGTGCAGACTTAGTGAAGGAGCACTTGGAGGGGCTGGATGTGTTCAAATCAGTGGGCCCAGATGAACTTCATTCAAGGGTGCTGAAGAAATTGGCCAGTGTCATAGCAGAGCCTCTGGCATGACTATTCAAGCACTCATGGTGCTCTGGTCAGGTCCCAGAGGATTGGAAAAGGGCCAATGTTGTCCCTATTTTCAAGAAAGGGAGGAGGGAGGAACTGGGAAACTATAGGCCAGTTAGTCTCACCACTATCCTTGGGAAAACTCTAGAAAAAATCAGTAAGGATCATATCTGTGGGAGCCCAGCAGGGAAATAATGCTGAAAGGAAATCAGCATAGGTTCATTGCAGGTAGATCCTGCCTGACCTTGTTTCTTTTTATGGCCAGGTCACAAAATGCTTAGACACAGGAGTCGAGGTAGATGTCATCAACCTAGACTTTAAGAAGGCTTTCAATATGGTAACTTACTCTTTTCTCATAAATAAACGGACAGGCTGTGTTATAGGTGATTACATGGTCAGGTGGGTGGCAAATTGGCTTAGGGGTTGCACCTAGAGAGTGATGGTGGATGGGTCAATACAGAACCTGAAAAGATGCAGGCAGTGGAGTCCCTCAAGGCTTGGTCCTTAGACCAGTGCTATTCAATGTCTTTATCAGTGACTTGGATAAGAGCGTGGAGAGTACCCTGTCCAAGTTTACAGATGATATCAAATTATGGGGAAAAGTTAACACAACTTAAGGACAATCTTGAGAGGGTTCAGAGGAGGGCCACTTGTATGGTCAGAGGCCTGCAGGCCCTATGAGGAGAGACTGAGGGACATAGATCTCTTCAGCCTTCGCAAGAGAAGGCTGAGAGGTGATCTTGTGGCTGCCTATAAATTCATCAGGGGAGGGCAGCAGGGAATAGGAGATGCTCTGTTTACTAGAGCACCCCCCTGAAGTAACTAGGAACAGTGGCCACAAATTGATGGAGAGTAGATTTAGGTTGGACATTAGAAAGAACTTCTTCACAGTAACAGTTGCCAGAATCTGGAATGGGCTTCCAAGGGAGGTGGTGCTCTCCCCTACCCTGGGGGTCTTCAAGAGGAGTCTGGACAAGCACCCAGCTGGAGTCGTCTGACTCCAGCACTCTTTCCTGCACTCTTTCCTCAATGACCTACTGAGGTCCCTTCCAACCCTAACATCTATGAATCTATGAATCCATTTCAGAAAGGATATTGAAATTTCAAAACCTGATTTTGTTCTGAATTAAAACAAAAGCTAAAAACTTAACATTCTCTATGAATAAAAAATATGGAAATAATGCCTTTCAGATCAATCAAAAAAGTTAAATGTAGTAAACATATTTTGTTTCAAATTAATATTTTATAATATATATCATTTCAAAATATGTATCAAAAGTTATTTCAAAGTGAAATCTGAAGTATTTTGTTCTAAAATTGTTTTAAAAGACAAATGGATATTTTTAGAATAGATTTTTCCCTCAGTTTTTCTCCCAAAATATGTTGACAAAATTAACCCAATTAACAAAGTATTTTGATGTCAATGCAATTCCATTCTCCAGTGCAAAATGATTCCATCTTTTTTGACACAAAATCTTTTTGGACTATATCAGGGGTGGGAAATATATGGCCCATGGGCTGGATCCAGCCCACCAGGCAATTTCATCCAGCCCATGGGTGCCCACCAACTAATTGTATGCCACCCAGCCCTTCCGCCCATGAGGGTGAGAGTAAAGCACCCACGTATACACACACCCTCCCAACGTACCCTATTGTTCCTCACTTCTACCCTTGTTTATGGAAGGGCCTGTCACAGCCAGCACACAGCTTCTGGGCAGGGCTGCTGCTGCCACTGCTGCAGCTGTTGGGGGATCTGCTCAGCTTCCCTGGCATCCCATTCACTCCAGATACCAGACAGGGAAGGGGCAGAGGGGGAGCTGCAGCTGGGCAGGAGTGCAGAGCTTGGGTCTGGGGCTGGCAGCAGCATGGACCATGCACCGGGGGGGGGTGGAAGCATGGAGCTTGGGTGGCAGGGTGTGGGTGTGAGTGAGGGTGGGGGGTGTGGGGACCCCCCACGCACTCCCCCCATGATATACAGCCCTACTGGTGGCAGCAGCAACAGCAGCAGTTGGGGGTGCTCATATCGCACACAGGCACTACCACCAGCAGTGTGTGGCTCCGAACAGCACTGCACATGGGGCTGAGGAGTACAGCCAGGCTGTCCTACCCCACCACTATCACGCAGGGCTCCCCACAGCACACATGGAGCTCCTGCACTTGTGTGCCACTGGGAAAAGCCTCACACAATGGAGCCAGCTGCCTTTGCTGCTCCCTACCATGCAGGTCCCGGCACTCCATGGGGAAGCAGGGGCCAGTGCTCCCCACCACTTCTGATGGAGTCCTGGGACCTGTGTGACAGGGAACAGTGAAGGCTGCCAGTGTGCAGGTGTGGGAGCTGCATGTGTGCCACAGGGAGCCCTGAATGATAGAGATGAGCCAACCTGGTTGTGCTAGTTGCCCCCAGGTGCAGTGCTGGCTGGAGCCATGCACCACTGACAGCAGTGCTTGCATGGGATACAAGTGCCCAGAGCACCCCTGCCCACTGCTGTTGCAGCTGCCACCAGCAGGGACTGTATGTCATGGGGGGAAGGGTTGGGTGTTCCCCATACCCCCCACCCTCCCTCACACCCCATTACCCCATACACTCACACCCTGCCCCCACAACCTCCCCAAATACACACACCCCCAACATACCTTATTGCCCCCATACACACAGTTACACCCCCTCACAACCCCCCATGCACACACTCCCCACATCCCATCATACACTCGCACACCCCACCATACACACATTCCCACCCCAAACCACACCCCACACTCCCCACTCACATTATAGAAGAGTAATACTTTATTTTTGAGTTATTATGGATTTATCTGTACATATTCTATGCAAACACAAATCATGACAAAAATATTTTTTGTAATAAAATTAAAATATTTTATAGTAGGTATTTGACTTTTACGATATGATTTTTTTTTTCTGGTTCCAAGATGGCAACCCTCCCCACCCAAAAGGAGTATTTCTAGGGGACAAGGGGAGGGACTTCTGGTGGGAAAGGTCAATGGTTATGGGGCAACACTTCCAATCCCAAGATGGTCATCAGGGGACAAAGCTCCTGTCAAGGGGCAGGGCTATCCTTACAGCCTTCAACAGCTTATCAAACTCATTAAGCAGTCCTCCAGCTGAAATAATTGCCTGCCCTTACACTATACGCATCTACATCTGACACACATTTTCTTTGTTGTTGTCTTTTTTTAATTTTTGCTTATAAGTAGTAAAATATATTATTATTTAGTATAACCTCTGTTCTTAAAATAAGAGCATTTCATTTTAACATGTACATATTCATGTCTCTCTCACCTAGACCAATTTCTATGTGCATGTAAAATGCTTTTCTCATGCATTTCTTTATAAAGTACATGAGAACTGAAAGTATCAACGTTAGAAGTATGAAGTCCTGTTCATATAGATCCTCTATAACTGGAGAAAAGTAATGTAAATCTCAAGATGCCACATGTTCTCAAGACAGTTATGGATTTATATAAATTGAAAACGCATCCACCCTGCTCTAAAAGAGAAGGCATGCAGCATAGATCATATTTTTGTTCACTTTTGGTATGGCTCCTAGCACAATGTGATCCTTGTCAATAACAAGGACTAAGCTCCTAAGGACACAGTGGTAATAGAATCTTCAGAAAAATCTTTCTCATAAATTTATAACAAGATTAAAATGAGAGTAAGATCATTCATTGAAAAGGATATCAAAACCATTTCATAATGGGACAGTCCTATCCCTATTAACAAATAAGAGAGATTTTAGCGAATGTTGTGAAACAGCATGTTCATTGCATGGAGAAAAGAGCAAACACCCCTTCGCTTCACTTTTAACTTTATCTGTAGCATAGAAGGATTAATATTGCATAATAACAAAGTCTAAATTCAAAGTATTATGTACTGTAAATTGAAATGATTACTAATGTCAGTTTGCTTTGTCTCCAATCTGTGCTGAAGAGACATTTCACTGGAGAACGATGACCTAATAATTGTTCTGTAATAGGACTTTTCTAATCACTATGTCACTGGATTTCAACCAACTCAAGAAGATAATAGGCATGGCGCCTTGGGAAGACAGACTGAAGGATAAAGGCACCTATGAGGTGCGGAAGCTTCTATAGGGCACAGTATTAGAAGCTCAACAAGAAACTGTTCTGTCACGATGGAAGCACATGAATGGTAAGAGACTGATGAAGCTGCATAACGAGATTCTAGGATGCCTCAATTGCAAAAGGAAAGCATGCACACAATAAAAAATGGGCAGATCACCAAAGGAGCATGCCAGGAAATAGCAAGAACCTGCAAGGACAAAATCAGGAATGTAAAGGTAAAAAGAAAAGGAAGGACAAGAGAGGTTAAGGGCAATAAGAAAAGGTTCTAGAAGAATATTGACCAAAAGAAAGACCAAAGAAGCTGCGAGTCCACTACTAAATAGCTTGGGAGACCTCTAAACAGAAGATGCAGAGGAGGAGGAGGGAGCAGTCTTCTACTCTGCCTCAGTCTTCACCAAAAAGTTAAGTTGCAACCAGGAACCTAATAAAGATTATTTGAATAAAGAAGGGAACAAGCTGAGGGATGAGATCACAAAAAACCCAACGCATTCAGAGAACTTCTGAATGAATTCAAGTCAGAAGAGTCTGAAGAACTTCATCCCAGGGAGAGCTTGGGAACAATAGGGCAGCACGAACACCCATAGGAGGTCTCAATTGCCTCTACACAAATGCTAAAAGTATAGGGAATAAGCAGGAGGAACTCACTGTCCTGATAGCTAGCAAAAAGACAGACCTGGTTGGGCTTACAGAAACCTCATGGGATTCTACCCATGACTGGGCAGTAGACATCGAGGGGTATAGATTGTATAAAAGGGATAGAGTAGGCAAAAAGAGGGGGGGTGAGAAGGGAGTAGCGCTCTATGGTAAAGAGCAGTACACATCCTCAATGATCAGGATGAGTTCAGAAGAGGGCCAAACTGAGACACTCTGGGTTAGAATGCAAGGGAGTTGTGGGGAAAGGGACTTGATAGTGGACATCTACTACAGGCTGCCTCACCAGGGGGTTGAGCTGGACCTGGAATTTTCAGGTCAGCTCATGGAGGCTGTAAGGACAAGGGATGTGTTTGTCATGGGTGATCTAAACTACCCAGACATCTGCTGGGAGGATCAGTCAGCCAGGTCTGAATGCTCATGTGGGTTTTTAGCCTGCATGCAGGACCTTCACCTAACCCAGGGGTACACAATCCCACCAGAGGAAATGCCTTGCTGGACTTGGTCCTTGCCACAGGCGATGACCTGGTGAGGGATCTGCAGATGCTCAACTACCTAGACTTTATTGACCACCGTCTTCTGGAATTTACTATCTGGTGCAGGGTGGTGAAAGTAAGCAGTAAGGCAAAAGTCCTTGACTTCAGGAGGGCCAACTTCAATGAACTAAGGAGATTAGTAAGAGAGACACTGGGGACTTGGAGCCTCAATGAGATGGGAGTCCAGGACAGGTGGTTGTTCCTTAAGGAGACAATCCTCTGAGCTCAGAGGGAGTCAGTCCCATTGCAAACCAAAGGGGGCAAGAGTGCTAAAAAGCCCCCTTGGTTCACTAAAGGCATCCAGGAGGGCCTGAGGGCAAAAAAGGTGGCATACAATCAGTGGAAGCAAATCAGTGGAAGTAAAGGGCTATCACTAAGGAGGATTACACCTCCATTGCTCGTGATCATAGGGAGGTGGATAGGAAGGCCAAGGCAGAGACAGAACTAGGGCTGCCAACCAGAATTAAGGATAACAAAAAGTCCTTTTCCAAATGCATAGGGAATCAGAAGAAGGCACCAGGTAACATGGGGCCCCTACAGGACAGGCTTGGCAATCTTGTGATTGCAGCAAAGGAAAAAGCTGATCTCTTCAACGAGTTCTTTGCCTCCATATTTCTGAGCAGGGACCGGGACAACTCCCCCAGTAGGATTATGGACAGGTTCAGGGGACACGACGCCATGCCTAGGGTCAGGGATGATCTAGTTAGGGAACTTCTGGAGGGGCTGGACATATTTAAATAAGCAGGTTCTGATGCTCTCTATCCAAGGGTACTGAGGGAATTGGCGGAAGTCATAGCAGCCTGGCATGGCTGTATGAGTGCTCGTGGTGCTCTGGCCAGGTCCCAGAGGACTGGAAAAGGGCCAATGTGGTCCCCATTTACAAGAAGGGGAGAAAGGAGGACCTGGGTACCTATAGGCCAGTTAGTCTCACCTTGATGCTTGAGAAAATTATCAAGGAGCACGTCTGTGGGGGACCAGCATGGGAGGTAATGCTCAGGGACAACCAACACAGGTTAATTGTGGGCAGATACTGCCTGGCTAACCTTGTTTCCTTTGATGACCAGGTCACCAAGTCCTTGGATGCGGGCATTGAGTTGGATGTCATCTACCTGGACTTCAAGAAGGCCTTTGATACTGTTTCTCACCCCATGCTTGTAAAAAAACTAGGCGACTGTGGCATTGAAGCCTACACAGTCAGATTGGTGGCAAATGGACCCAATGGTTGCACCCAGAGAGTGGTGGTGAATGGGTCATTTTCGACCTGGAGGGATGTGGACAGTGGAGTTCCCCAGGGCACAGTCCTCAGGCCTGTGTTATTCAACATCTTTATCAGTGACTTGGAGGTGGGCATGGAAAGCACGCTGTCCAAATTCGCTGATGACACAAAGATGTGGGGAGAAGTGGGCACAATGGAGGGGAGGGACAAAATCTAACTAGATCTAGACAGGTTACAGAGGTGGGCGGATGAGAATAGAATGGAATTCAATGCAGACAAGTGCAAGATGCTGCATTTAGGGAGAAGGACCCTACAACATACCTATAGGCTGGGGAACACCCTTCTCAACAACACAGTGGCTGAAAGGGATCTTGGAGTCATTGTTGACTCCAGGATGGACATGAGCTGCCAATGTCAACCACAGCACAGAGCCAGCGGTGTGTAGTGGCCATGGCAGGGCCTGTATGGCACTGTCTATGGGGCCCCCAAAGTGCAGGGCCTGGGGCAGTTGTCCCAATTCACTCCCCTCCCACAGGGCGACTCTGGTCAGAAGAGCTATGCTGGTCCCAGATTCCTGGTTAGAGGTCCTGCCCTCTGTTCAGGGTCAGGTCATGACATTGGCCCCTGCGGACTTCCTGCTTTACCTGTGGCAGGTTAGAGTCTTTTGTCTTGTGGTTGTGTCAGGCTTGACTGTTAGGTTTGCTAATAGGCTAGACAATGAATATGTATAGGACGGTTTGGATGGGAATCAGGGGTAGGAATAAATGACCTTTAGAAGTCCCTTCCAACCCTACTTTTCTATGATTCTATGAGTTATAAGACAGAGCTTCTTAAATTTACTAAAAGAATTGCCCAAAACACCATCAGACTGGATTTAATTACCCAAGAAGTCAGTTCCAGTCTTCTATTTCATGAAAAGGCGCTGTACATATCTTGCTGCAGGTTCTCCCTGAACTAGGGATTTATTCATCTGTTCTTTGCCAACTTATGTTAGGAGTATAAATTTTGCCCCCTCCCACCTGAACTGTGTGGGTGCATCCAGACGAGCGCACACATGCCTCTTGCCCCATCTGAAATCCCTTTGAGATGGGGCAACAGGCACATGTGGGAATGAAAAAATGTTCCCTGAGCTGCAAGTTTTCAGCGCGGGGAGAAAATTAGACCCCTGGATATCCAGGGATCTAAAAAAATCAAAGTTTAAAAAAGAGCAGGGCACAGTCCCAGACCATGCCCTGAGGCAACTGGAGGCTGGGTCCTCCACAGAGATGCTCTGGCTGCCAGAGTTTCTCTGTGGTTGTTCCCGCACCCTGGTGCTGAAACACGCAGCCGGCTAGGCCATATTTTCAGTACCAGGGCTCCAGTGCCGATAAAAGGTCGGGGGGGGCTGGAGAAGGGGGGGAGAGGACCATGGGGGGCACCCTGATGGCCCCGCCCACTCCCCCAGCGCCCCACCCCTGCCCTGTCTGGCCCCACCCCCCACCAGCCCCTCTGAGGCCCCCAACCACTTTTCTGCCCTCCCCCTCCCCCTGTCATCTCTCCTGAGGCCCCCTCCCCCTGCCAGGGCCAGACCCTCCCCTACCAACCCCCCCGAGGCCCTGGCCAGCCCCTCCCCCTACCAGCCCCCCAAGGACCACTCTCCCTGCCCTGGCCTGCCCCTCCACCTGCCAGCTCCCCCAAGGCCCTGACCCCTGCCCTAGCTGGCCCCTCCCCCTGCCAGCCCCCCAAGGCCCCCGACTCCTGCCCTGCCCAGCCCCCCCAGCCCACCAAGCCCTCCAATTCCTGACCCCTACCCCATAGTTTAAAAAACAAACAAAAAAAACCCAGACACTTACTGGCAGTTGGAGCTGCAGTCTAGCTGACTGGGGCCCTGCCCAACAGTGCAGGACAGGGTGACAGCCCCAGTGGCCCCAGCCCAGGCCCTGCTTCCTCTCTGCTGCCCTGTGCTGCCTGGGGGGGGCTCTGCCAGGAGGCCCTGGAGCCCCCTGACCCCTGCTTCTAAGGTAAGCAGAGGCTCTTGTTTTCCTTTTTTTTTCTGGGGTTTTTTGGGGTTTTTTTTTATAAGTAACAGTGCCTGGGGTTGTAGGGGTAACCATGGGGGCCTGGGGCTGCAAGTTGGGGGGTGAGGCTGGGTGGGACAGCCATTGGGGGGTCTGGAGGACTTGGGGGTGGGACTGGGTGGGGCAACCATCAAGGGTCCTGCAGCAGCTGGTGGGGGATGGTGCCAGGTGGGGCAGCAATTGGGGGGCTGGGGTGGAGCATATGGGCCTTGCAGGGGGGCTAGTATTCCCTGTGGGGGCCATTTGGCCCCTGTTGTGGGGCCATACCCCCTGTGTGGGTGCCAAACCCCCTGTTCGGAGCCCATATCCCTTGTTTGGGGGCTGAATACCCTGTTGGGGGCTGAATCACTTGTGTGGGGGCTGAATGCCCTGTTGGGGGGCCATAGCCCTTGTGTGGGGGCTGAATTCCCTGGTGGGAGGCCATAGCCCTTGTGTGGGGGCCGAACCCTCTGTTGGGGGGCCATCACCCCTGTTAGAGGGCTGCAAAATATATATTCATGAATTCATGAAACTTGTATTTAGAGTTCACTTTACTATTATGATAGAAGATTTGCTTTAACACTGTAGATTGGGGTGGGCAATAATTTTGGGCGGAGGGCCGCTTACTGAGTTTTGGCAAGCCATTGAGGGCTGCATGACATGCAGCCCAGGGCAGATTAATATTAATTTTCTAAATTTTTTAGGGGTGCTGCAGGCTGGATATAATGGCCTGGTGGGCTGCATCTAGGCCCCAGGCCACATTTTGCCCACCCCTGCTGTAGAAATATCAATAAAACATTGTCCAACTGATCACTGTCTCTGTCTCACTCTCTCTCTCTCTCTCTCTCTCTTTATAGTGATGTTTTGTTTTACTTGTGTTAGGAACATGGATTTGGGGGTATTTTACAGAGTGACTTTGGGATTTTTTTTTATCAGGAATTTTTCAGTTTTCGAATAGGGAACACCCTGCTAGGGAGGCCAGTGGCAGGACCCTGCCTGGTCAGAGCAAGGTTCTCTCTAAGGTACATGTGAGCACGGCCGTGCACAACTAAAAGTGTGGCCGCACACAGCCTTTTCAAGGCCATGAACCAGGAGAGGCTGGGGTGGGAGCTTGGTGTGGGCTCTGCCAGGTCTGGGGATGTGCTCTGCTCCCCTGCATCAGGGCCAGGGAGTAGAGCACTTCCCTGGAGCTGGTGGAGCCCATGCCAGCCCCCAACCCCAGCCTCCATCCCTGCTTTGCCTCACCTCGGGGAGGAGCCACTGCCTGCCCCAGTGAGACTCCACCAGCTCCAGGAGATTGCTCCACTTCCCCACATGGCCTTGGGGAGCGAGGAGGCATGTGGCATCAGGGCTGGGGAGCTGAGCAGTGTCCCAGAGCTGGCAGAGCCTCACTGGGGAAGGCAGTGGCTCCTCCCCAAGGTGAGGCAATGCAGGGATGGAGGCTGGGGCGGGGGGCTGGCATGGGCTCTGCCAGCTCCAGGGAAGGGCTCCCCGGCCCTGATGTGGGGGAGCAGAGCACTTCCCCCGAGCTGTGAAGCCCACTCCAGGCTCCGGCTCTAGCCCCTGGCCCTGGCCCCAGCCCCTGGCTCCCAGCTCCGGGCTCCAGCCACCGGCCTACAGCTGCTACCTCTGGCCCCTTGCTCCCAGCTCCAGCCCCTGGCTCCTGGCTTCTGACTCCAGCCTCCAGCCCCTGGCCCCAGCCTCTGGCCCCCAGCATCCAGCCCCAGCCCCCAGCTCCAGCCTCCGGCCCCAGTCCCCGGCCTCTGGCCCCCAGTCCCCTTCAGTAAGCGTCCCATGCTGGACCAAGGTGGCATGCTCACAGACTGAGGCAGCATGCTCATGAACCGCTGCCCCTTAGAGGGAACATTGGCTCAGAGCTGGCACCTTGGACCCAGCTGGCTGTGGCTGACCTCCTGGCCAAAAAGGGGCCAGGAAGACATGCTTTGACAGTTAAAGCAGGCCACCACACCCAGAACATCTTCTGGGTGATAGCTGCCCAGATGGCTGGGCAGGGGGCACACATGGCGGTAATGCTGCACAGAGACCAATCCTGTAACCACAGTCCACTGGCAGCTGGCCCAGATGGGCAGATGCCGCTACTGGCTGTGCAGTCCCCATCTGGGTCTGGCAGGTGCACAGCAGGTCAGTCAAGCAGGAGCCCCCACTGCCAGACTGCTGCAGTGGGTAGAGGGTGTAGGGAACTCTCAGGGATGCTTCAACAGTCCAGCTGGCACAAGGGGTAGTGTCCACAGGTACCAATTATCTCGGCCCCAGAAGTTCCTGATAGCTAGTAGCCCTGAGCTACTTGCCAGGGCGACTTTTTATACTGCTGGGGACAGCACAGGTGCTGGCCCCGGGCTCTAGCTCCCCGTGGCTGCAGATCTAGGAGGAGCCAGGCAGGGTTATTTTGCCCCAAGTGGCACAATTTGCTCCACAACAAAGTGCATGCCTGAGCACGTGCACTGAGGCAAAAAGCCCCAGCTCAGATTTGCACCACTTCTATTTGAGCTGCTGCAAGTGCACATGCTTGCATGTGTGGACGCGCCCTATGAGGGTTGTTTGCCAGTTGCCTCTTAGGTCATCACTTGAAGTGCTGTACCATGTGCCTACCCTGCAATCCAAAAGTATGAATATTATTATGAGAAGCTCTACTTATATCACCATCAAAAATATTATTATCTAACATTCCTATGCACCCCTGGCCACTTTGATCTTAGAAGGCTGAAACTTTAGTGAAAATTCTATGTTCTTTGTCATTAAAAGAATGATGGGATGTGAAACAACCTGAAGGATAAAGCATTATTCGTATCAGGAACTGGAATGTATGTAGTAGTACTGTTTGTCAGGCCATGTCTACTCTGCATCCTCGGGAATTTTGGATACACAGCCCTCAAGCACAGACCCACCCATCCCACTAACACACACCAAACACAGAAATGCAGTACTAACGTTGCTGCAGGGATACCTGTGAAGCTACTCTCAAGCACAGTGAAGACAGAGAGCGCAAGAGTAGCCAGGGAGGATGCCCCTTCAGTGACTTCAGCACTATATTTCTGAGTTTGGTATGTGCAAGCAGGATCAAGTAGGCAAATTGTCCCCAAGAATGCCCAAAACATGGTATAGACACATACTTTGTGACCATGGCCACCAGTAGGACAGATGGCTCAGGGGAGGTGGCTATACCATGCAGGAGTTTAAAATGAAGCTCTTTAGAGATGGGGCCCTACAACTAAATTGAACAGCACGTTGCTGCATAATTTATAGCTGGGTTGGGGCCTGAGTACACTATATATAATGCAGGTGCATCATCCAATAGGTTTGTTAGTCTCTTATTCCCAAGGTCTAGACTCCTGCCCTGTTTATCCAAGGACAGAGAATCTTCCTAGAAAGAGGCCTAAAGTTCTAGTGGAGCGATTCAATGGGTGGAAAAGATCATTCATTCATCACAGAATGACAGAAACAAAGTAACTGCTTAAAATAACTAACACCTAAAACACATGAGATATTAGTGTAACAGACTCAGAATATGAAAATGAACCATTTCAGAACCGATTTTCAGTCTATTTAAAGGAAAGCTAATGGACAACCTTTTTACCCTAGTGTAAAAAATCTCCAGCAGATGTGTTGAAAATGTACCTGAACTGAAATGCATCAAAGCAATTTTGTAATACCGAGAAGGGCTGAAGCAGTGATACATTTAAACTGCAAGTCCATAGCAAATGAGAACTTGATGGGCTGTGGAGTTCAAAAGTTATGCAAATAACTTGTCTACATCTTTTTAACAACATTAGCCAAAAAATGAAAATCTTTAACATAACAGTTATCACTGGATCTAGCAATACTGGCTTGAGAATTAGGAATGTTTATAAAATGCCTTGACGCTTATAAAAACAGATAAAAATCTATGAACTAATAATTATCTTAACAGTAAACAGAATTTTTTAACAATTCTTAAGAAAAAGTACAAAGTGCATGAATCTTCCCTGAATACAGCATTTAGGTCAAATCCATAGGCTTCCTTCCACCAGTGTCTCCAATTTCAGCTTCAGCATACCTACACTTTAGGCATCTGCCCCCAGGTTATTATTCAAAGAAAAAGAATTAAGTACCTAGGGTCCCTAAAGAGTCAATCACTCCAAACAGCAATTAAAGGAGACTAGACCCTTAGCAGGGAGTCATCTAGAGTTAGTCTAGTGCAGTGGTTCCCAAGACAGTGCTCACAGGTGCCATGGCACCCCCCCCCCCCCAGGTTTATTAAGGTGCCCACATGCATTTTCACAATCAATGGCAATGGCAGTAGCATTTCAAGTCAGCAGGCAGTGCTGAAAGAGTAATTGACTTCATGGCTCATTATAACCTACCTGATCCTTTCTAAACTCTTTATTCCATAGGTGATAAGAACCTTATCTTTTTAATGGTCTTGATATTCTACCAAACTATCCTTTCTTTTGCAATTCTGCTGCTAGCTCAGAGGCAGAGCATTCTGAGATATGTGCACAGTGCCCCTCCCCCTGGATGCATGACATCAGCACTGCAAGATCTCCACTCTTCAGGGCTTCATGCATTCAAATTTCTTTATGTGTGACTGGTTAAGTTTCTCTACCCAAAGAACAAACTTGGGAGAATTCTCCCAGATTCTTTGAATGTGTGTATGCAGCTATAGTATAAAAAAGAATTAGGCACAGAAGAATTTTATATAGATAAAATTCACACTCAGAAGTTATGGAATGTATCAGTGAAATGTGAGGGAGATCAATTTATTTTTATTTTTCTCAGAATCCTATTTTAATCAAAATAAAACATGACATAATTAAAATTGACAGTGTATAGAATAAAAAAGTTTGATATCATGATGAAAGGGAACTTTATCACAAAACGGCATTATCAAATTTGATGTTTAAACTAAACCTTATCATCTTTTCTTAGATTTAAAATGTCTGCTTGTGCCTATGTTATCAATAGCTCTTATTAAAATCACTACACCTGAAATCCACACATTGGAATTGCTGTGATCACAGTTTTTATTCAGACCTTCCTCCCTGCCTTAAACAATTTTTTGAGCTGACGAAGGATTGAAAGTAATAAGAATGATATTCTCTAAGAGTTTTATAAATTATGATTCTTTGTTATTTAACTCTCTTAGCCACAACATAAAAAGAGACTCTGCTAAGAAGGAATTTACCAAAGAGAATATGGTAGCATAAGGGCACAATAAACAGCAGTGCTTTGGGGTTATGTTCTGCACCTATGCATCTAGAATTTTAACTATCCAGGGATGCCAGCCAGGGGATACTTTTAAAACAAAAAGGTCAGCTTTATGCAGATGCATAATATTTGGTACCTTCTAATCTAGTATTTTCAACCTCAAATTTTGAGGAACCATAAACCAGACCCAAAAATATGAAATTATAAAACACTAAAAAAATTTAAGGATCATTTTCTTTATCTTTTTATTTGTTAGTCTTCAGGGTACATTTCTGTTCAAGCTGGTGCCTGTAACCAGCAGACCCAGAAATGTGTTCTTTATAATCGGTAAGTATTTCTTAGAGTGATATCTTTCATTTCACCAACTGTATAGCTAGGATGGAGTTAGACAAGCTTTTGACTACTTTAGTTTTATCCCAACCAGGGGCAGATCTGGGTGAGGGGTGGACCCTGCTTTGATTCCTGGTCCAACCAAGATTTAACACCAACTACCTGGCAATGGCACTAGCATTTCAAGTCAGCAGGCAGTGCTGAAAGAGTAATTGACTTCATGGCTCATTATAACCTACCTGATCCTTTCTAAACTCTTTATTCCATAGGTGATAAGAACCTTATCTTTTTAATGGTCTTGATGTTCTACCAAACTATCCTTTCTTTTGCAATTCTGCTGCTAGCTCAGAGGCAGGCAAAATACAGCCTGTGGGATGGATCTAGCCCACCAAGAGATTTAATCTGGCCCATGGCAGATCCCTCAACCCTGCCCAACCCAGACACAGGGGGCAGCCTAGGCTATGATGCACACACATGGCTGGTCATAGTTTCATAGTTAGTAGGGTCAGAAGGGACCTGAGCAGATCATCAAGTCTGACTCCCTGCCACAGCAGGAAAGAATGCTGGGGTCAAAAGACCCCCGGCAAGGTGTCTGTCTAGCCTCCTCTTAAAGACTCCCAGGAGCGAGCACCGCTTCCCTTGGAAGTTGGTTCCGGATCCTAGCCACCCTGACTGTGAAGTAGTTCCTCCTGATGTCCAGCCTGAATCTGCTCTCTGTCAACTTATGGCCGTTGTTCCTTGTTACTCCCGGTAGTGCTCGGGGGCACAGGGACTCTCCTATTGCCTGCTGGTTTCCCTTGGCCAGTTTATAGACGGCCACCAGATCCCCTCTCAGCCTCCTCTTGTGGAGGCTGAACAGGTTCAGATCTCATAGCCTATCCTCATAGGACCTGCCCTCCTGCCCCCTGATCACATGAGTGGCCCTCCTCTGGACCCTCTCCATGTTGTCCACATCCCTCCTGAAGTGCAGCGCCCAGAACTGGACGCAGTACTCCAGCTGCGGCCTGACCAGTGTCGCATAGAGGGGGAGGATCACTTCCTTACACCTGCTTGTGATGCATCTGTGGATGCATGACAAGGTGCGGTTAGCCTTTCTGACTGCATCCCCACACTGGCGGCCAAGTGTGCGGCAAGGAAGAGGCAGCATAGCAGTTGAACTCTCTGCCCCTCTGCCACCGCCAGTCTGCCCCGACCAACTGCCAGATAGAGAGGGTGGGTGGGCAGGGTCTCCATGGAGACCAGATGGGACACCCAGGCAGGGCACACCCAGGCAGGCAGATGGGATGAAGCCATGGGTGGGCAGGCAGGGAGCAGCACCTGGGAACATAACAGGTGAGCAGAGGCTAGTTGGGGCAGTGACAATGCAGGGCTGGGGCCTGAGGCAGAGCCACGATCCACTCCTCATACATCCCTGCAATAAGCGCCAGTTCTGCAGGCAGAGGTGTGAGGGGAGTGGATCATGGCTCTGCTGCGGGCCCCAGCCCTACACTGACACCACCCCATGATCTCAGCTCTAGCCCCACCTGCCCATTCTGCTCCCAGATTCTGCTTCCTGTCTGCCCATGGTCCCATCCTCTCTGCCCAACCAATTGCATCCTACCCTGGGGGGTCCTGGGCTGGTTTCCATAGAAACCACCTGCCTGCCCGCCAGATTCATCCAGTGACCATGGTGGTGGATGCAGAGCAAACAGCTTAATTGTCCACACCCTAATTGACACTAGGGCAGCACTACCTTACCAACACCACCACCTCTGACCCACAACAGCTTACCAAAACTTCTTAAGTGGCCCTCCAGCACAAATAATTCCCTACCATTGCGCTAGCTGCTTCTAGCAATGAAGCTCATATTTCACAGCCCTGCAATCATATAGTAGGTCCAATAAAAGTTATCAACCTAAGAAATCCTTGCTTCTTGCATAATTCCTGGACCACCACAGCTATGACTACTTTTTTTTAGAGTAACACTAGTCTTTATAAAAAGAAAGCCAAGAGACTCACTTAAAGAAATGCAACCATGAGCTGGGACTTTAAGAAAAACTCCAAATATTGTCAAATTTGTGGGGGAAAAATGTAAGGGTTGGTAACACTGCAATCTTCTAATCCATCTTTAAAGAAAAACTTGTAGAGGAGCAAGTACTGTACAAACATCTGTTTTCTATTTAGGCTATTTACAGCAAGCTCCCAGACAATTTAATCACTAATCACTTTTAATCCAAACTACCAATGGATTTAGATACTTTGAAATGAACTGAAACATAGCCAAAAAATAATTCCACTGAAAAAGAAATGATTCCACTAAATAATGTTCTAAACAGGAAAGTGTGATTTTCTTCTTTTTTCTTTCTTTTCCATATGTTGAAATATAATTAAATGAAAAATGATGTGCTCTTTTCCTTTAATTTGATTTTATTTAAAATAAAAATTTTAATTTTTTTTCAAGAATTCAAATTCCCGCCTGGTTTTGAAACTCAACTGTAATAGAATGACTGATGTCTAGGATTTTTATCTTCACTTTGTCTGCTTTCTTTTTTTTCAGTTTTCTTTTTCCCCACTCTAATATTCCAAACTTCACAGTCCAGGCAAAAGGGAAAATGACTAAGCTTGGAAATGATGAAAGAGAAGCAAAAGAAAAGGAAGAGGAAAACTTTAAAAATAAAGACATGAAAAAGGGGAAAGCTAAACATAATTCATGTTATTTAATTTGCTGATAAAAAAGAATGAGAAATTGAAATTGGATACTTGAATTGCTGAATTACTGAAAGTTGAGAGGGCTTCCCATGAAAAAATTAAAACACAAAAAACTGTTCAATTTCAAATTCTATCAAAGTGAAACTATTTTGACATGTTTTTACAAAATTATTTATTTTTTATTTTTTCAACAAGTTCTGTTAAATAGGCTAGGATAAAGCATTGCATACGGCATGGTTCTCAATGAGGGTACCTTGGCACCTTGGGATGACTTGAGATCCTTTCAGGAGTGCCACAGATTGCCACACACTGGGTGCATCTATATTTGCAATTAATGTGACACGATAAACTCCAGAGCATTTTGAACCAGAGTACACTGCTCCTGAGTGCAGTGTCTGCATGTGCACCCCAGACAGCAGCACTTTGAACCATGATGGAGCAGGTCCAGGCTGGCCCAGGGGGATCATCTTTGGGCTCCAGGTGGCAGCAGAAGGTGTTGAAGGGGCTGGCTGAAGCATAAGAGTGATGATCCTGCGGAGCGATGTGGCTAGGCAGCAGGCTGCCTAGTGCTACTGCTTGGGCTGACTGGACACATTTTACACCTGCTGTCACTGGCTTCATGTGTATTTCAATGCAGTTAATTACTACACTGTAAGATTGTACTGTCCCTGACCGTATTATCTTACAGCAGAGTTAATTTACTGCATTCTGCATGTGTAGATGGTGACACTTTACTGAAGAGCTAATTAGTCTACTCTGCTGTTAAGCACATGTGTAGACACACTGTTGGTTTAAGTGTGCAAGCATGATTCACAAGATAAATCCAGAGTTTCAAACAGGAGGTTATAGAAAACATTTTGACCTGTTGTGGTTTTTTAGTTCTCAGCAACAGAAGAATTGTTCTATTATTTTTCTGCTGTCAAGCATGATTGAAAAACTAAGCTGGTATTTTCTGAGGGGTGCCTTGAGCCTAAAAAGAAAAAAAATTAATAAAAGATTTCTATACTCAGCTTTATTTCTACAATAATCCATGGCATGCCAAAATACTTATGGACAAATGCCAGGATTTATTTAAAAATAAAATCACTAGTGAAATAGATTGTAAGAAATATCTAAGAGAAAATAAATTACATATTCAAATAAATTGTCATTCCTCTACCAAATGCCTATTGATCTTTTAAAAGAATGTTAAATCTAAAAACTAAAATTATTACACCATAAAGGAGGTTCAATTAAGAATGAACATTCAGGAAATTCTCAGGTTAATGAGCTGAGTTCTGATAAAGTCATGGTCTTATAATGCGCTCTATATGCATGGCGCCCTTCACACACATCTGAATGGAACCAGCTGTAGAACTCAGATTTAGCATGATAATCCAACTAATTTCAATTACAAATCTATGTTCTTACACAGTGAGGGTGCGTCTAGGTGTGCTGATTTAAGAAACTTTAGCCCGATTTAAAGTGCATTAAGGGCACTCATCTACACGTCTGCAAAAGCAGGTATCAAATCGAGATGCAAATAGCTGAAGTGCATTAATACACATGTAGAAGGGTTAAGGCACATTAATGCTGCGTATGGACTGACTTTAAACTAACTTTTTTCCCATGTCAGTCCGCGCATGTGGCATTAATGAACTTTAACATGTACATGTGTAGACGTGAGCCTAAATCTCCTTGATGTGCATTAAGCTAATGCGCATTAAATTTAGGAGTGTCAAAATTTACATGTAGACATGCCCTGAGACATCCTACAATTAGGACTGCTATCCAGACAAGCAATTAAAATAATTTCCCTGCTTTTTCTCATTCTGTTTATATCTTAAGTTTAAAGACCTCTGTGTAAGGCAGTTTCATTGTTTCTACTGGCTTATCAGTCAGTTTCCCCCCTCATTTGTATAAGTTATTTAGCAAAGAAGATAAAAAAACACTTTTTAAATTTTTTGACTTTAGAAAGATTATTTTCCTCTCACTTTTTTCCTCAACTTTGCCCATTTCTTCTTTGCCTTTATCTTTTCTGTTTTTCTTTTACATGTTTACACTGTGTCCAGCATTATGAAGCCTCATTCTTGATTAGACTCCCTTGGTGCTTCTGTAATCAAATAATACATAGGAATCATACAACTATACTTGAGCTTATCAACCTTAAAAAAAAAAAGAAGAAAAAGAAAAGCTATCCTAAAGACCTATAAACAGGTTCGCTATCTGAAACTACTTCTGAAAAAAAATTGACCAAACTTCAAGTCTTCTACACTAAAAGTCTCTTGAAGAAAAGACTGTCATTTATTATATTTGTATAGTGAACAACACACAGCAGTCCATACCACTTTTGTATACTGACATTCTTAGTCTGATTAGTGCAATATCAGCATGTGTTTATTTTCTCTACTCTTATAGGTAGTGGTTTGGGTTTTTTGGTGTTCATAGAATCCCGGAAGTGTAGAAATGCAGAGCTAGAGGAGGACTCAAGGGCTCACCTACTGCAAACCCCAGCACTGAGGCAGGATTAAGTACCCCCAGAACATCCCCAGGAGATGCCTGTTCAACCTGTTCTTAAACAGCATCCAAGAAGGATTCTGCAACTAAAGCTGATGTTTCTTGTCCGTCTCCCAGTGACCATGGAAAGCAATGTATTACTATCCTAATAACTCTTATATACTTTATTAAAAGACAGTTATCATATCTTTTCAATCTTCCCTTTATCTAAGCTAAAAAAATGAAATTACTTCAATGTTTCATTTTTCTAAGCACTTTATTATTCTTGTTTCTCTCTTCTAGACTCTTCAGTTGGATTACTGTGATGCCCATGAGCGGACAAAATTGTTGCTTTAGATAATGTAAACAAAAACAGAAATTAAAGCCTGCAGCATTCTTAACTAAAGTGATAGTTTTTCAAGATGTACATAAATAATGTCTTGTTATCTTGATTTTTTTTTTTTTGCTGTCTATTGAGATCTTAGATTCTAGGGCAAAGATGTAGATCTCAGTTTGTGTGAGTCATTTTTTAATTTCTTAGCTTTTTCACGTACTTAAATTATAGGTGGGTGCAGTTCACAACGGTTCATGATGATCAGTGGTTTTCAAACTTTTCAGGCTCAAGGCACCCCTTGATAGACTCGAGGCTCCTCTCAGAAAATGTCAGCTCTTAGTTTTCACTCAATTTTGTACTACAGAAAGATAATAGAGCACGTCTTCCACTGCCAAGAACTCAGAAAGATCACAACAAGTCAGAATATTTTAAACTTGATTCCTATTTGAAATTTCTCAGTTTATCTTTTGAATCATGTTTGCACATCTAACAGTGCTAATATTGTGTGGCACCTTTGAAGGGATCTTAATATTGTGTGGCACCTTGAAGGTATCTTCATCGTGCTATGGTACCTGGTTGAGAATCACATGTCTGAATCCCAGAGGTATTGAAAATATGAAAAGAGTTAGCAATTTAATTTCACCGTTGCTGTTAGCAAAGCTGTTCAAATAGTAATTTAAAGTTAGGCACAACTTGTAACACAAGTAAGCTTTATAAGAAATCTTTAAAAGATTCATTGGCAATAAATAATGGAACAGAATTTAAGAGAAAAGAAAATTCAGTTTTAACAGCAAGTAATGGCTTTAAAATGTGTCTTGAAGACATTACATGCAAATAAGTAGGCAGATTAAATATAATGTTGATATGGAAGAATGAGACAAGGTATTCAGGATGGAATTTCAACACTTATGGTCAGACTGTTATGACAGCACTAATCTAGAAATGGGCACTTAATACTCTATATGAGGGGATGTTCCAGAATGTCAAGCATTAGAACAGACTGCCTTGAGAAGAGGAAACTCCATCCCTCAACATTTTCAAGAGCAGATCAGACAGACACTTGGCTGGGATGGTTTAGTAAGGGATGATCCTGCCTTAAGCAGTAGATTGGTCTACATGACCCTATGCAGTCCCTAACAGCCCTATGTCCCTATGATCCCAACTTTTTAAAAATGGGATTCATAATAGTTTCTGAAATGGTATCTAATGGAAAAAACTTTTAAGGTTTATGTGTTATTTTATTCACCTAAGCAGGCATCTCAAAGTAAAAGGACATCTAAAAAGTGCATATGCATATTCAAAGGAGTAAGGACCAATGAGTAAATAATTAGAAAAAAAATACAGAAAACATTCAATTGCATTCACTTGAGTATGGAGGGAACAAAAAAAAAAGCGCTTGTATATGGTGTGATCTATACAACACATCAGAATTAAAACACTGCATAGGGAAAAGGCAGAGTTCAGTTTAAGCCCAGAACGCATTAAAAAACCAAGGTATGATTGTATGAAAAGTTAATATTGGATCTCATGGCCAATGAATAATTAAAAAAGTATGCTATTATAATTAAAATACAACTCAAAACAAAAGTTTAATATATAAAAAATGGAATGATTTTAACATAAGCATAAAATACAAACCATATATGACCTTTCCAAAGAGCTATTCAAAAGAGAAATTGATAAACCAGACATGAAAACAGCCATAGTAGCATTGAATTCCAGGAAAATACCAGCCCCCAATGAACCTGGCTTCTGAATTTTACAAAGTATACACTGCACAAATTTTATCAGTATCAGTAAAGTGTATAATCAAGCATTCAGTAATACCATATAACCACAAACCCTCAAGGAAACATTAATCCATGAAAGCCATTAAATCAACAACAACAAAACTTAATAAAAATAAAATGCTGGCTTCCCAGTGGAAGCCAGTAGTCCCCGCTGCCAGGAGGGGAAGATACCAGATGGCAGGGCAGCACGAAGGGGGGCAGACAAGATGGTAGCCACTCTCAAGGCAGAGAAGTTGACAAAGAGGTAGTTGTAGGGTGGAGGAGGGATGCCACCAAGAGATTGTCTCATGGATAGAGACCTACCTAAACTGCAGTAAAACAAAAGGTTTTCATGGCCTGCTCGCAATGTGCGGAGCTGATTTCACAGACATTTCATGGCGGCCCTGCCCCTTGGTGCTGCTTGGCAGAAAGCTCCTGGTTGGGGGGAGGAGGAAACTCTCCTCCCTCCATCCCACCAGCACCTCTCTGCCAGCCAGCACCAAGGGGCAGGGCTGCCATGAAATGCCTGTGAAATCAGCTCTGCACATTGTGAGCAGGCCACAAAAACACTTTGTCTCACTGCAGTTTAAGTAGGTCTCTATCCATGAGACAATCTCGTATTAAACTGTAATCTAAAAAGCTTGAAAACTCTTGGATCACAAAGAAATAAAGTGAAAACATAATTAGTAGATCCTGTTTCTTTTTTCTTCCTACTCTCATTCACTTCCAACCCAGTCTCATTCACGTACAAATCCACCCACTCTGCACATACTACCACATTAGTCATCCCTATGTGCAAACACCCATCCCAGTAGTTCCCCCAGTGACCATCAGCATGTTCCCACTCACCCTGCAAGCAGCCACACAACTCAGATGTATTCTTCAACACTAATTCTGAATAAACAGCTACTCCATACCTGACCTTCCCACAATCATTCATTTACTCCTTCCTCTCAACTGTAACAGCAGTTATGGGGATAGGAAGAAAACTCTCTTCCATGGGCAGAAGATGGAGGAAGAGGAAGTTCCAATCAAGCCTCTGCTTTTTATAATTTCATAGTTTCCATTATTTGTTCAGGTTATAAAACATAGCTCAGCTAGGCTCCAAATCCTTCTTGAGTACCTGAGCATTAAGGTTTTGAATGAGGGTTCTATATAGAATATCAAAGAATAAAATCCTCTTTAAGGATAATTGTAAGAAATATTTAAGTCTCTGTATGCAAATCTAGCAGCCACCAAAACAGAACACAGATATGTGTCATTGCCTAAACAAAGGCACACACAAGGGCACCTGGACATATGTACTATGTGGGTAGAAGGGCTCTGCTGGGCATTGCCTGAGTACAGGCATGTGTGTGAGATTGAAGGAGGGAAAACAACAGTAAAATACAGAAGGAAGGAACAGAGAAAAGCCATGAACACAGCCACAAAAGCACTGGGAAAAGCCTAAAGAGACTTCTTTCAGTTAAGCTCTAAGTTGCAGAAAGGGGCTTAAAGATTTGAAGAAAAACATTTGCTTGTTTAAATCCTCCTGTGTTCAGGGAAATAAGGTCTTGTAAATTAACAGAAGCAGATCAAAGAAACACTTGACTCCATCACCAATTTCTCACAGTTCCCATGCTGTATCTTATTAACGTTAAAACATTGGCCAAAGTCCAAATCAGACCGTTAGGCTCTTCAGTCTTAGACTTTGGCATGTTTAAAAATTCCTTGCACTCTTAATGTGGAAAATTAACACCTCTGCTAATAGGAAACACTAATCACATGGGAGTGCATAGATTCATTGATTCATAGATTGTAAGGCCAGAACGGATGTCGGAAGACCATCAGGTCCACCCCCCCTGCACCAAGCAGGAAAGACAACTGAGGGGTCAGGTGACCCTAACAAGGTGACTGTCTAGTCTCTTCTTGAAGATTTCCAGGGCAGGTGATTGCACCACTTCTGGGGGGAGCTTATTTCACAGTCTGGACACCCTGACTGTGAAGTTTTTCCTAATGTTGAGCCTGAATCGATCTTTCAGGAGTTTGTGGCCATTACTCCTGGTTTTCTCCTTGGGTGCCCTGGTGAACACTTGCTCACCGAGCCCTTGCTCCCAGATCCCTCAGCTTTCCTCGTATGCTTGCCTTTTAAGACTGATCATACAGGTGGCTCTTCTTTGGACTCTCTCAAGCTTGTCCATGTCCTTGTTAAGTGTCATGCCCAGAACTGGATACAGTACTGCAGCTGTGGTGGCACCAGTGCTGAGTAGAGTGGAAGAATTATCTCCTTGGTTTTGCTTGAGATGCATTGATTGATGCATGCCAGAGTATTATTTGCCCTACTGCCTACAGCATCACACTGCAGCTCATATTCATACTGTGGTCTATTATTACCCCCAGGACCCTTTCATTCGTGGTGCTAGTCAGTTTGGTGCCACCAAGCCCACAGGTGTGTTGGGGGTTGCTCATCCCCAGGTAGAGCACTTTACATTTCTCAAATTGAACTTCATTAGGTTCCAATCTGCCCAAATTACTAGCCTATCTAGGTCTACCTGTATCTGTAGCCTATCTTCAAGTGTGACCATGCTCCCCCATAACTTGGTGTCGTCTGCAAACTTGGCCAGTGAGTTCTTCACCCCCACATCCAAATCGTTAATAAAGGTGTGGAAAAGTAGTGGACCAAGCACTGACCCCTGTGGGACACCGCTGCCCACTTCTTGCCACGATGACACAGATCTGCTCACTATGACTCTCTGGGTCCTATCCTGCAGCCAGTTTCTCACCCACCTGACTATCTTGGAGTTAAGCCCACAATCCTCCAATTTTCTTGAGAGGATATTGTGGAATGCTAGATCGAAGGCCTTTTAGAAGTCAAGGTATACAGTGTCAACCTGCTGTCTCGTGTCCAGGTGGTGAGTTACCTCGTCATAGAAGGAAATGAAGTTGGTAAGGCCAGACCTGCCTGCAACGAAGCCATGCTGGCTGTCATTCAGAATCTTACCTTCTGCAAGCTTATCACAGATAGCCTCCTTGATGAACTTTTTTAGGATTTTCCCTAGGCTGGAAGTTAGGCTGATTCACCTATTGTTACCCAGTTCCTCCCTCCTGCCCTTCTTGTGGATGGGCACAACATTGGTCCTCTTCCAGTCCTCGGGGACTTCTCCAGGGCACCGCAAGTTGTAGAAGAGTTTTGCCAGGGGTTCCACAATTACTTTGGCCAGTTCCTTCAGCACTCTTGGATGAAGATCATCTGGTCCCGCTAATTTGTATACATCTAATTTTATTAATTGGTCATATACCAATTCTACAGCAATAGTAGGAAGGCAATTATTCCTACCATGCTCATCCTCTACTACCTGGCATAGTTTTCCCCTTGGTCTGCTGAAAGATTGAGGTGAAGTAGTCATTCAGGAGTTCATCTTTCTCTTGGGTGCCGGTAAACAGATCTCCTGCGTTGTTGAGCAATGGCCCCACACTCCCGTTTGTTTTCCTTCTGTTCCCTATGTACCTAAAAAAGGACTTCTTGTTGTCTTGGACTCCCATTGCTAATATAAGTTCAGTCACTGCTTTAGCCTCTTCTTTGTTCCCTGAAAATGCAGACTGTTGTAGAATAGTTCTCCATGGGGCCCACCCCAAGCTTCCGTTGTTTATAAGCCTCTTTCTTCTTTCTTAAGAGGAACATGATTTCCCTGTTAGCCAAGAGGGCTTCCCAGCCCTTCTGTTACCTTTTCTCTGCATAGGAATGGACTTCCTTTGTGCTTCAAGGATTGTGTCCTTAAGGAACAGCCATTCTTCGTGCACACCTTTTGCCTTCAGTCCCTGGTCCCATAGCACTTCCCCTACTAGTGACCTAAGCTTCTTGAAATTCGCATTTTTGATGTCCAAGACTTCAATCCTGCTATCTGATTTGTCTGTCTTAAGTCGGACAGTGAACGTGATGGTTTCATGGCTGCTCTAATAGAGCATCACCTCTGGTTTGCCCATGCACCTCTTGAGTCAGGAAGAGCTCCTCAACACAGATCAGGAAGGATCGCGACCGATACAACTTGGCCAAGTGTTCCTCCCAGGAGATGTCTGGGAAATCGCCCATGACAACCATGTCATGTGCACGTATGGCCTCAGTCAGTTCTTGGGTGAACTCCAAATCAAGTTCCTTCCCTGGTTTGGTGGTCTGTAGTATACACCTACAGTTAGATTTCTCTTGCCACCCCCACCCCCACCCCCTCAGCAGCTTGACCAAGAGGGTTTCAAGCTATTTTTGGAGCCGGTCTCAGCCTCCAAGGATAGAATAATCTCCCATCCTTCTAAACAGCTTAAGCACCCACTTCAGAGCCTCATATTAGGTACCTTTATCCACTCAGGATCCAGAACACTGAGTTGTCTCCTGAAGTCTTGTACAGGCCTCAACGTTCACTCTTTTAAAGAAGTGGCCAGAGAATAAGGTGATGCCATGCCCCCACCCTCCTTTGCATAATAGCCTGCTAGTTATTTACCCAGGGAATGACCCATCATTCTGGATTGCTTCCTCCCCTGCCCCAACTTTGGTATTTATCTGCCTAAATTCCTTTTAAGTTTTTAGTTTATCAGTTTGATTCTGGCCCATTGCCTTATATAAAATTTTTAATATTCTGGAAAAAATGTCATTTAGTTCCCTATTGCATAGCTGCTTCACTGGATAGCACTTCAACTGATTTTTAAGGATAGGAACTAAATCTAGTCCTTGTCTTAAAAGTACTTTAAAAATCACTTCCAACATGTATCTCTCTGTAATCTTTCTAATTACAAGACGGGGAAAATGCTGCAGTGTAGCAGATTGCTTTGTAACCCTACCTGAAGTGGACAAATCACAACTGTTAATCTCACAAAGCTCTAGTTTACAAGACAGAAAGGACTGGATATGTTTTTGGAAATACACAGCAATTGCGTGTACTTGGATGATCAGTTACTTGTCATGTATACACAGTTTTAGTAGCAATACACATGTTTTATGTATTTGTGTCCTGTAAAATAAAGCAATAGCAAATAGTAGACCTCTCACTCAGTCAAAATATTTCACATCATTAGAAGTAAGATGTTGGCTGCTTAATGTGCCCATGTATAAAGTGTATGTATTTTTTTCAAATGTTTTAAATATTGACTTTTTATCACTTAAAACTGTATATGACAGACCTGGTACCAATTCCAATTCCAGCTCCAATGAGACAAATCATACAGGGTAAACTTAGCTGCACCTAAAGTGTTTTGAGCATCAGGACCAATGTTAGCACTCCATGTACAAAGGCTATCTGTGAGATTCCACAATGAGTACAGACCACCCTGTTATCGATTTTCATTTAAGAAAAACATGATTTCACTAGTTCTATGGATAATCAATGCAAAAAATTCTAACCCCTTTCTCTTTCTTGACATAACTATCCAGAGATATAACTACCAGTGTCTGTGCCCAGGGCAGCAGCATTAGGGGCACTGGGTTGAGGAGCACAGGACCATTGTTCAACACACGACCATTGTTCAACTTAGTGCATCCTCAGTTTAGGAGAGATACCAGATTGGAATAAAAAGGCTGTTTACCAGCCATATATTTTTTCATGCTTCCTCAACCCATCTGTGGCACTGGGTTGTGGAGCAGTGCCAGCTGCCATTCTTGCTCCCACTCTACATGGGTGCCCTAGTCACCTACCACCTATTATGCTACTGTCTCTCTCTAAGGAAGCAGTATTTGGATAGTTCTTTAAAGACTTACTGGCTATTCCCTGATTTTAAAGGGAAGCAGTAGATCCAGCCTTGCTTCTCTTGGATATCTCAGAAGCATATGTGGATCATGTAGCTACATCAGACCACAGGCTAGTATTTTCTGTGACAAGACTCCAAGAAGTAATGCCCAAAGAAAAGGGTTGTTAAAGATAGTGTTGTCAAATGAGACAAGTCCCTGAATCATTTATAACAAGAATGTGTCCAAATGTACTGTTAAAATTAGTCATAATGGCTAGATACGTAGCAGGTATCCAGATAAACAAGGTAAAGTTAATTTTCTCTAGCTTTAAAAACTGAGGCTAAATGTTAAGGAGCACAAAGAAAATAGTTTGATCTAAACCTTCTTTGCAATGGCTATTTGTCTATAACACACGACCATTGTTCAACTTAGTGCATCCTCCGTTTAGGAGAGATACCAGATTGGAATAAGAAGGCTGTTTACCAGCCATATTTTTTTTTCATGCTTCCTCAAATATTTCCTCTCTTTAAAAAGTAGGTTTGTTTATCCTGTTAAAATTAAATTTCTTCTTCTGTAGCAATTAACTTCCATAATTTGTTATGCACACCAGAAAAAGTTTAATGGGAACAGTTAATGTTTAATTCATATTAGCAATGCAATAGTAGTAATATGTTATATATATGACTCTTTAACATTGCATGCAGTTTTGTTGTTTCCTGTTAATTTCTCTGTTGAAAGCACCTGACCAAATGTGTATTTATTCTTATCATGGCTGTCATATGCAATTAAAGCAATGTGCATGTGGTAAGAAGTTTCCTTTGTGACTCATCCTTATGAATAATGGAATTCATTGTAACATGATAGCCCTGATCATAATGAACTTATTTAGTATTCATGGGAATGGGACACAAATTCCGTTTCATTATAACTCAGTAATAGTTAATAGGAACATTTTTTTCTCCTTGTGTTTTCATTCTGTGTACTCTTTTGAACAGTTGAACAAATGCTACCAAGTCCAGTAAAGCTGTCTAAGGGTAGAATTTTGGAACATTTCTGAAGAAAAGCCAAGATTTGCAAAGTACAAATGTACAAGAAAAACAAGTCTCATTGAGGTAAGGATGGAGATATAGGAAGGAAAAATTTAAAGTCTGCTAGGGTCTGGAGAGGAGAAGTACTCATATAAATGAAGATGCAGACTATATAAATGCAGTTTGCTTCACCAAAATATGTTCTTTATCTGACTGGAGTAGAGTGGTCAAGATTACATAAAGGAGGCTGTAGGTCCAGCAGTACCCTAACTTCCTGAGTTCCTGATTTCTGCCCAAAACAGGTAATTCTAAGAGTTATATTTCTTACAAATGATAGAAGTTGAGGTTCCTGCTGCAGTGAATGCTGGAAATAAAGCAGGTAGAAGGCAGGTAGATTTGTTCCTTATACACTGACCAAAGTAATAAGTGTGTGTGTGTGTGTGTGTGTGTGTGTATACACATACACTAAGATAGCTTCAGCTTATGAAAGTTGTACACTCTCTCTCTCTCTCTCTCTCTCTGTATACATATATACACACATATATATGCATATACAGTAAAAGCTCTGTTGTCCAGCATCCCCTGGGAATGGGGGATGCTGGATAACAAAATATCCCAGTTAATTGAGAGGCCCGGGCTGCCACTTCTCCCGCCAAGTCTGGGGTGTCCCTCCACCCCTCCCGCAGCATTGCCACCCTTCCCACCGCATCACCGCCCCTCCCACGGGCCCTGCAGGCCCCACAGAACAGGGAGGCAGGCCCCACACAGCCCCATGCAACCTGTTATGCCCCTGGGCTGTGGGGGCTCAGCAGCTCAGGCTGCTTTGCCCTGGGCCGTGGGGGCTCAGAGAAACCAAAAATGCCAGGGTGGGCACTGCCGGTTTCACTTTATCTTACAAGCCAGCATGCTGGTTAATTGAGCATGCCAGGTTGTAAGATACCAGTTACCAGAGCTTTTACTGTATATATATATATACAGAGAGAGAGAGAGTACAACTTTCATGAACTGAAGCTTGCTTAATCAGATGCTGTTCAAGGATGTGCAGGAAGATCAGAAGGAGACAAACTAGAATACAAAAACAAGGGAGAAGGGATAAAGAGGAGGGGGAGAGGGCAATGCTGGGAGACACAAGTAAATATGCAGTAAAACCATAGGAAAAAAGGAGTCACAAAAGCTAATCCAGATAATGGGATAGGAATCCATAGTTCCTGTGTAAAACATACTTAACACAATCCAGTTTGTAGATTGTATTTTGTTCTGCAATTTCCTGTTCAAATCTGTTTTTAAACGTTTGCTGTCAGAGAAGTGCCACCCTCAAGCCAACAACAGAGCGTCCAGGGTGTTAAAGTGTTCTGCTACAGGCTTACGTGTCCTTCTGCAGCTGATGTCAGAGTGGTGTTCATTCATTCTGTCACATAGGGATTTCCCCAGTCTGTCCAATGTAGATAGCAGAGGAACATGAGCAGGTCAAGGATTTTTAAAAGGAGGGTGCAGATGGCATGGTGCATCATCCCATAACACAACACACATTTTTCTCCAGTTAAGAGGAAATGGAAGATTTACTAATATGCTAGGGGCCCATATTACATGATTGTACTATATTATTCAGTTTTACATGAAAGCAAAACCAAATACAACTTTATTTAAATATATGCTAATTTGCTACATTATATATTAAGTTTAAAAAACACAACAAACTAGACAAAAATAGATAAAAAATATTGTTTCATTGGTCCTGCTGTTATTATAATTAAATGTACATTTCTTATTCAGATTCCTAAAACAACATCCAGACTTTTGAGTATCTTGACAGTGCATCCAATGTTTCACTGTTAGTCATTTCCAAACCTGAGTCAATGCTCACCTGAGCTAATATTTTCACACCTGAGTTAAGTTTTTAGCTAGAAATAAAAACAGTCTGCAGGGCTGTGAAACAGAAGAGATATATTACCAGGAAGGGCTAATAGACAGCAAAACTGTAGAAAAAAGGATAGTTTGATCAATGGAACATCAAGACCCATTAAAACAGGAGAGAGCATTGTTAACACCTGTAAAGTAAAGAGAAATCACCAGGAATCAGGTAGATTATAATAAACCATGATGTCAGTTGACTCCCTTAGTACTGCCTGAATAGAAATGCCACTGCCTCTCCCAGGCAGTTGCTTGGAAAGTTTGGCTGGAGCAGGAATCAAAGCGGGGTGGGGGTGCAACTGCACCACTGCACCCCTTCCCTGGATCCTCCCCTTCAGGGGGGCACTAGAAGCAGGTGATGGCATATATGACATTGGTGGAGTTACAAGTGAACGAACCTCAGATGTTATAATCTGTGTCATTTGGTTCAGCAGTAATGTGGCTTGTATTGTATCTGGGGCACAGAAGGCATTTGGGTCCACTGCAACCAACTTGAGCTGGTGCCTCACTGAGACTGGGAGTCAGGTAGCCTTTTCACAAGAGATGCTGTTGGAGGATAGGGTGCTGCCTGCCGAACAGGACAGTTTTGCCCCCCATTATTACTTTGAGACAGTCATCCTTTCCCAGGAGGGACTGGAAGTCATTAGCCACAATGATGTGTCTAAGCTTAGGTGACAGCCAGACAGACTCTGTTGTTCTTGTCCCAGGGCTTGTATTATAGCAGGTCAAAGTGAGGTCTGTATCTGGTATTGTTGATTTAAATGGCTACAGTTTGGGGATTGTACTGTAATTGCAGAAATCCTTGCTCCAGATCTTTAAGTTATGCATCCTGGTCGGTGAGATCAGCAAAGATATAATCATATCATTATGATTGCAATGTAGAGGTTGACTGCATATGATGGAACTAGTGCCATGCTTAGGATGAAAGCTGATAATGTGCTGATAGCTGTAATGATCAGTCAGTTCCCAGTACAATGTGCTGGGGATATGGTCAATGAAAACCTTCACTGCAGTGTCTAATAAATTATTTTCTTGGGTGGAGTATTTCAGAGTTAGTCTGATGGGGTGGTGGAAGGTGTAAAAGTGGAAGGCGTTCAAGTTCTGGTGAAATTGCTCTAGTGATTCCTTTGCAGGTGTCAATACAATGAAGATGCCATTGATGTGCCTTAAGTAGTAACTACCTTAAATGTCTCATTGGGATGAGAGGGTAGCTGCGGAGGAAATGGACTTCAAAGCTGGCTACTTGGCCTCTTATAATATCCTTGGCCTGATTTCAAAGGATTAAGGGTCAACAAAAGTCTGGTATTACAGATGTGCAAAACACTACTATGTTCTAGCTGACTTTGTCCAAGAAAGGATAGACGGAGACAAGGTGGTAGTGGGTACAATAGCTACAAAGGAAAAATACAATTATATATCATGTAATATACAAACAATATGTCACCTCGTTGTAGGACAGCCTCTATTTTGACTCTCACTGTAAACTCCATTTTTCTTCTTTACTTCTGAAACAATATTTCCTATTATATCAGTGCAGAAAAAATGTGTCTGGGACAGAAAATATATGTGTTTGTGAGTGGCAGGTGAAAAAGAGATATGCTTATCTGATAAAATATAGTTTAACACAACGTGAATCAGAGCAATAATTCATCTCCCCTGCTATTCCTTTTGCACATTAGTCATTACCACAAGGAGGTTTTCAAGCCTCCAAATTACATCTTCTAAAATCCCCACACTGAATCATAGATCTTTCTGAGTAGTTGTCCTTATTTAGCTGTATCATGATCATTTGATTTTATCATTGCAAGTCAAAAGCAGAACAGGGATCCATCTGTTAAGTTACAGAACGTAAGTTCCCATCTGGTGTCCATGGGCCACTCATGGTCCCTGGAGCACTTGCTGGCTGTCTGCACAGAGTTGACTGTTTTCATGATGCTGACTTCTCCTCATCTCCAGCTGCTAAATTACATTAAAAGACAACTAAAAATACATGTTGTGCTTGAATAACATCGATTTTTCATGTAAGCAATTGCTACAGATGCAACAGTGCTGTTATGAGACTGCGAATGAACCGGAAGAAATTCATGGGAAAGTCTCTGCAATAAAATGTGGTTCAGACTATGAAAGTTTATATGCTCTACCTGGGTCTGCAAGCAGCTTACGACATTAGAACTGAATGATGTGAACTGCCCTACTTATCTCAGAGGGATGCTAAAAAGGTGACAATTTAAATGCAGTCATTGTCAATAATGTTAATATCAGTTTTAGCAGAAGCCTCTTCTGTGTATTCATATCACAAAACCAAGCACCGTCTCAGGTGCCAATCCTTCTCCCAAACTGACCCTTATCCAGCATCCTCCTAATAATGTCTAGAATTACCAAAACATGAACCTGAATCACACTGAAAAGTAAAGGTGTGGGACAGCATAACTAACAATGGACTTAATATCTAAAAAAATGGGATAGACATGCTGCATAGATTGATTTATTCAATTTTAGCACATCATTCTCTTGATAACTTCCATTTTTAACAAACTTAGAAGTGTCACAGAATTTCTCATCTACCACATCAAAGAACCACCAGCCAGCCATTGCTTTAGTCCAGTTTACTATGCAATTCTTCAGTGAGGGTGTTAAGGATTATTCCCACCCTGGTTTCACTAAGTATTTGGGGAAACTTAACTCAAGCTTAACCAATACAATTCAGCTTCAGAAATCTATGCCTAGAGAGAAAAGAGAAAAGAGAGAGCGAGAGCTGGAATCTCAGCAATCCAAGGCACTCGCGTATCAATGCTGACAGGTAAAGTTCTTAGCACAATCCTTGAAGGGAGATGATCTGTTTTTTCCAGCTTCTCAAGAACGACAGTGGATGGTGTTAGAGAGAGAGTTCTCCTCTTGAAGCACACACACTCATTGCTGCTTTTTTACAGATTTTTATACCCTCAGTTCAGCTTCTTCAAAGCATTCTCAGTAGTGTAAATCATTGTCTTTTCTCTTGACAAGGGGTTATCTGGTTTGGAACATCTAAAAAAAAACTAATTGATAATCAGGAAAACATAACATTAAGGAGTAACCAGACACTTAGGAGCCAGCTTGAAATTCCTATAGATAGCAGCTATACTGATGAGATATCTCATGATTTCTTCAGAAACAATAGATAGCTTGCAGCATCAGGGTTTGGGATTTTTACTTGTTGTGAACAAGCCTCAGCTTAGCATGACTTCCAGATCCTACTACAGTCTTTTAACAGACTTAAGGCAATTATTGGAGTATTCATAACATTTGGGGGGGAGGACTTCCACCAGTTGTCCTAGGAAAAGTATGACAATACTTGTGGTCAGGGCTCCAACGGGCTGGACGCTGTGATGAACCCTTTACCGTTGTTCAAATGTTGCCCATACCCACTCTGACTCGGTCTCTTTGCCTCAGCATTCCCTAACCCGGCAACCAAGTTTTAGTCAATCAAGTTTAAATAGGCCTCCCATAGTGAGATGGAGGAATGTATGACCCCAGATGCCTATTAAACTTTATTTCTGCTTAGTTCTGGTTAGATGAAGTGGGGGGGGGGGAAAGTCCTTTGTAAATCCAGATTAGAATTGGTCTGATAAATGCTGAACTAGGTGTGTGTAAATGTGGGTTGATTAGCATTTGGAGCACAGATTCCCCATCATACAGTGCTCCCCTGCTTCTCTGATCCCAGAATTCACTGAGGTCTCTGCTTCGGGCATTCTGCTCTCCATCTCCCATGTAAATGAATGGTCATCTGGTTCCATCTCAGATACAAATGAGACTGAGGGCAGTTGTTTCACTCTTGTCATCCTTACCTGGAGGGTTTTAGGTACGTCTCCCATTGCATCTTAATCAGTTTGGTTTAGGTAGAGGAAGAGAGGGGGGGAAATTCTTTGTGAGTCAGACAGGCTGTGACCTGTGCCAGGGTTCCCCAAAAACATGGAGCTGAGAGGTAACAGCATATGGTTGGATGTGGGAGTTCCTAGCTCTTGATCTACTAGGTTAGGTCGTACATCCTCTTATTTAATTCCCTAATGATGGTATTATTTCTAATCTTAGATGCCAATCTTACAAACTTCTATGCAGATGCTTACTTACTAACAGGAATGGTCCTATTGATTTCAGCTGAACTTCTCACATAAATAAACTCCACACATTTGCAAGATCAGGCACCGAGAACTAGACTGTGTCAGAAGTAGAATGCTCTGGCCCTAAGTGTTTTACTGGACTAGAACCAGCATATGCAGCCCTTTGCAATGTCAGGCAACCCACAACCTTTACACAAAATTTCCCTATTTCACCCATTCAGAACAATGGGATACAATTTTTGTGCAGGCCTCATGCTTTGCTTGTTTCTAATTAGAGTTGTGGTCTGGCCCAAGCACCTGGAACTGAACACATTTAAACTTTGGGAAATATGGATTTGGCTCCAGTTTGCAATTCAAGCCCATCACTGTTCTGCTACAATGAAAAAGCTTTTTAATGCTAATTCCCTACTCCCTCCTTCATTAATGAAACAAGGAGGAGGAAAATTTGTCTCAGTCCCAGGGATATTATCTTTCATTTCTTTTGGGAATATAGATGTGGTGAACCATGTCGGTACCAAGTGATAAACAACTGCTTTAAATAGATAAGAAGCAAATAGGCAAAGAGACAATAAGGTTATTAAAGTATAATACTGGGAAAGTGAGAAAACGATAATTATCTTTACTTCATTAAATTTCTGATTTGGCAGTTCTTGTGCACCTACTTCTCTTTTTTTTCCTCTTCTCTGTGTGTGTGTGTGTGTGTGTGTGTGTGTGTGTGTGTGTGTGTGTGTGTGTGTGTGTGTGTGTGTGTGTGTGTGTGTGTGAGAATGCTTTAGGGTTATAAAATCTTTCCATTGAAAAGGAGGTAATTCAAAACACAACATATAGGACAGAGTAAAGCAAGCTTCAGTGATAATTGACATTCTTAGAAATCCATGCACTTTTGTTTAAAAATGCGATGTGTTGGGTTTTTTTATTAACATGACAGAAGGATAAAACTTACTCATGCTTGTATGAATTCATTTCATGTTCATTTCCCTGGCAATAAATAGGAATTTTGATTAACTGAGATATAACTGTGGTTGCTTAATAGCCCTGGGAAATAAGGGCCCCTCTTTTCACTTACAGGTCAAGGACAAGCTTACCTCCCAAACTGTGTAGCCAATATGTCTCAATCCTGACCTAGTGGAAGCTTCCTTTCCCTCTCATTGTCACGGGATAAGGTCCTTAAGGCTGGCTGTGTTCTCCTAAGGCCCCATGACCGTGCCAATTTGGGCCTGATGGGCACCCTCAGTTCTCGCCTGCCACATCTTTGATGACAAATATGAAAATAGGGAGGCTGCCTTTAAGTCCTCTTGGACATGGTTTGATGGACTTACTGAACCCCATGGGTTCCCAGCCCCCTTGTGGGTCTTGCTTCGCAATGGGTGTTTTGGGGACACCCTAGCCTTATGGGCTATATGTGTGGCTCCAATTGCTCCTTTACTGTGCCCCAAGCCTTGCAGATGCTACCAGCATTGTCTTGCCTCAGCCTTGTTGTAATTCACCCCCTTGTCCTCACTGGGCTCTCTGCAGCCCTGTCCCTGCGGCCTCTCTGGCACCGGGGTCCCGACACTGCAGTGGGCCCCCAATGAGGCCTCCTCCTTCCCAAATAGCCTCACCCAAACCACCGGTGTTATAAAGCTGCAAACAGAACATAAGCCCCTGAGCTATAACATAACGCGGGCTATCAAAGGTGTGCCTTGCCCCTTTACCATTACTCGGAGCAGAGGTTAGTCAGGCCTCTTTCCCTCCTTATTCTCAGAGGGCTCCTTCCCCCTTAGCTGCCGGCAGAGAACTGCCTCCCTTAGTTACAGCCTGGGGTTTATATGGGCCCAAGGCCCTGCCCCTTCCTGCCAGCTGACCAGGTACAGGTGCTGACTAACTTCCTCCTTAGCTGGTTGCCGTGGCAACCTGCACCTGGGCTCCTGCCTGGCCCTTTGGGCTCTCCCCAGGCAGTTCCTGCTCTTCTAGGAGCAGGGCACCTTAGTGCCCTGAGACAGTCATGGCTCAAGGAATTCTTGGCTTCTTATGAGTCTTTCAGTGTAGGTCAATGAAAGATGAGCAACAGTTAAACTCAGCTGAGCAGTTCTAGATTTAGCTGAGCTGGTGATCTGTAACTGAATACCTTGGAAACATAAGTTCCCAATAATGCTAATGTCCCAGCTTCAAAAGGGAGCACCTAACTTTCATCCACAGTCAGCACAACACCCATTCAGAAGTTTCAAACTCCTGCCAGCAGTTTCAACATAAAACCAGCTACATTTTCTCACTGTAATCCCAATGCCACTCGTTTATGCAGCTTGTACGTTTAGTCTCATATCCTCTTATAACACTTGGCTAGTTCATGTTCAGCAGCTAGTATTTTCCATTACTAAAGTCTTGTCCTCTTTTGTGTACATATTTTTATTCCTTTGATAATTTCACAGTTTCTAAAGCCTCTTTAATGTGAGAAAATAATGTTATTTTAGCCTTCCAGGGTAGCAAAATTAGTGTTCTCAGCATAGGCTTGCATGTGAATAGCCTCTATTCTGGAAACAAAAAAAATGTTCCGATTTGTGAAGTAATAAAGCAAAAAAGTAGGTTCCATTTAGTTTGCCCTGAGAACCATTTTTTCCAATGTGCTGCAGGAGTGAAAGTATCAAAAGTGGTGTTTTTACTACTAAATTCAGTCCAGTAACTCATGCAATGTTATCTATGACTTGATGTACATAGGGCATATTAAGTGGTATAAATAAGCAGCACTATAGTGCTGATAGTTTTCATCAAAAGAATAATTCAGAAAGGAACATCATCAGTATTTTAGGGCACTTGCTCAATTCAACCCAATATATCTGGTTTTGGTTTTAGGCATTTAAAAAAAAAAAAAAAAGGATCAAAGAAATTTTCAGAAAGCATTTCTTAGGTATATTAAATTTTGTTCAGAAAGGATATTTTACATATCTTCAAAAGTGATACTTGTTAACAGAATTCTATGGTTAGAAATGGATAGATTAAAAAATAAATTTGTGAAATGCCATGAATATCAGTTGTCCCCTATAGAAAAGCTCAGTATACCTGTTCCTTTATAAGGATTAAGCCTGCAAGATGCTTTAAAAAAAACACAAAAAAAAAACTGATTGGATGCTATTGAAATCATTGTAAAAACCTATTAAACACTATGGAGAATTATATCTTTTTGTTGCTTTTTTAATCATCATATAGAATTCAGCATTGACAATAGTTTTAAATCAGGTAGAATGTTTTATTAGAAAAAAAATCTATGGAAAGTGTTATCATAATACTACAGAACTACAGACAAATATACCCTTCTGTAAACTGGCAATGTTTGTAAAAACAGGACAGGGTATCTCTTGGGAGCATTCAGTGAATCAAATGGGTATATTTATATCACCATGTGATATACCTTGCTCAGAGCTGCATTCTACATTGCACAACCACATTAAATTAGGTGTTTTTTCTAGTGAATTCATGAGCAAAACGCGAATTTCCACGAATTTTGGAACATTTGCACCCCAGAAGGTACACTTCCTTTGCAGGGGCACATGTCACCCATGCCTGATTTTGGCACTGACTGATGGTCTTGGGACAGGGTTCTAAGACATCACTGCCTAGATCTCTGTAAAACATTTACCTTAGCTTTTTGCATAGCACTCTGATTAAAAACAAATAGCTAGTAGTATATACAATTATTGGAGCCCATTTTAAATGTTTTAAGAACTGGTTAACAGATAGATCGTAATGCAACATAGGCATCTGGTAGAGAGATTTCTATGGAGCTCCTGCACAGAGCTATTTGTGATCCAATAGTGAGGGTACTTAGCCACTAGAACAATTTACCCAGCGATAAGGTAGGCTCACCATTGTTTGAAGTCTTTAAATCAAGATCAGATATCTTCCAAACAATACATATTGCATCTGCAAAAGAAGTTAAGCTGAAGCTTGATGCAAAAAGTTTTGGGTGAGATTCCTTGGTATGTATTATACACAAGGTCATAATAGCTGATCATAACAGTACCTTCTGGCCTTACAAGTTACACAATTATTATAGGAAACATCTTTAGTAGTACTCATGGGAAAGAGTCATTGAGGGAAAGAGGTTTTGAGTGGACAAGAAAAACTGAATGTGCCAATATCAAGGTTTGTGGCAGAATAAAAAATAAAATATGTATTAGAAAACAGCAGTAAAATTTAAGAATCATACCTTATTCACTGGAAATGCACAAAGATACTTTACAGACAGGATGTTTCTGATCTTTATTTCTATGGCCTTATTCATGTGGCTCAGGCTAAATCAGGATTTGATCTCCAGGATTTCAAATCTCATCATATCCACTGAAATCCTTTTGCTGTTCTAAGATGACTGCCTTTAGGGAATTTTCTCCTGGCTGCAGGGATATTTTGGCAAGACTGGAAAGCAAAGATAGCTGTTCCCTCTATTTCACATTTCCAAGTATCGCTACAGGCTGTCTGAAAGATATTATCGCAGTTGTACAGAAACGGCTATATTATGGTAGATCATAAAGCATCCACTGGCACTTGTACCTGGCTCTGTATAGACAGGAAACAGTTCACCTATCTTGGAGGACTCGCTAGCTAAAAGTTGTACAATAGCTAATCATCTTGAAATCATCTGTTTGCATTTCTTCCTTGTTTCTTTCTTGCCTTTGTATTATGCCTTTCTTCTCTTTCTCCTGTTTCTTAACTCTCTTTTTTCTTACTTTGCTAATTTTCTCTGTTTCTGAATTTATCTTTCCCTGTTGCTTCAATTTCTTTTCTGGTACAGTTCTTTTCCACTGTCCTTCTTCTTTTATTTGTCATTTTACATCTTACCATTTTCTTTTCCCCACTCTGATTTTGCTTTTTCCAATATTTTGCAATATATGGAAACGTTATGTGATGATAACACTGATTCAAGTAAATCCATGTCTGTTCTAAAATGGAGGCGACAGAAATTCTGATGAAAACTATGGATGATTCATTTACCTCCAAAATAAAAGTTTAAGAATGTTGCACTCTCAAACAGCATGCTATGTTCTGTGGGAATCAACACCACTATCTCTGGAGATTTATAGCAAGAATTGGAACATACTCTGTCATATTCCCTCTATGGGCAGAGAAGAGCAGGCAATTTTATCACACACATTATGTTCACAGAGCTATGCACAGAGCAATGAATTCTTTTAGGCCTCCAGGATACCTTATAGATGGCTAAAAATGGGCTTTTAGATGACCAGGAAAGAACAGAATGCCAACCCAGGTATCATCTAAAATGTTATATTTTAAATATTAAATTTCTTCCATTTATCCATGAAATGTTTTGTTCCTTATCATCACTTTATCATCTAGCAAAGGGATTTCTTTCCAATGTAATTCTGGGGTGCCAAACTCACCCCATGTCCTGGCCTGGATCCAAACCTTGGTGCTTCTTCATGGGCTGGATCCAGCACAGGCAGGGTGGTGGTAGCAGCTGCAGTAGAAAGGGTGGCTGTTATAGTAGGGTGGTGGAACCAATAGCCACAGGGCACGCAAAGCTGTGTTGGCACAGCCGTTGCTCATCGTCCTCATTTCCATCAGGGCATAGGGGCCGTGGATTCTATGGCAGGCCAACTGGTTGGTTGGCTACCCAACTTCCAGTAGCCAACTGATCACCCAGCGAGCTGGATGAAGTGGCTAAATATACTTGGTCATCATCAATGGGCGCATCTACACATGCGCATTTACTGTTCAGTAACCAAAATTACTGCACAGTATGGGCATGCATCTCTATGTGCACACCCATACTGCTCAGTAAATATGGTGACTTAAGCAGATTTGATGATAAATTTGATACCTGCATGATGCAGGTAATTTCCATCCAATTAGTTACTGTGCAGTAATGCAAGTATAGATGCCTTATTGTTCAGTAACATTGCGTGTGTGGACTGACTTGGGACTAACTTTAGTCCCAAGTCAGTCTACACACAGCATTAATGTGCTTTAACACCTGTGCGTGTAGACACTGGCATATTCCTGCTTACTGCACAGTAAATTTAAGCCAGCTTAAATGAACATGTAGACACATCAAGTCTCTGTCAACAGGGTACTTATATAGCACCGTCTAAAAACCAAAACTGTTCTTTCTTGAAGGCAAGTCTCCAAAAACAATAGCAGTCACAACACCTCCTTCAAGAATAAACCCTGCTAGGCCACAGAGGGTTCAGACAGAGCAGGGAGGGGTAAATGGTAATGAATCTGTTCCCCTTGTCACAGCGGGGTCCTTCAGGAGGGCTGTGATCTCCTTACGGCTCCCTCACCATGCCAAGTCGGCCCAAGGGCACCCTCACATTCTCGCCCGCCATGTCTTTCATGGTTAGATAAAGTTGGGAGGCTGCCTTACGACTCCCTGGGCACGGTTAGCTGGGACCTCTGTCCCTGCGTGTTCCCGGACCCCCTGGGGGTCTCCCGGTATGATGGGTGCTCCCCAGGCACCCTAGTCTTATGGGCTATGCGTGGCTCCTACCAACCCCTAATACCATGCCCCAAGCCTCGCTGATGGGATAGACGCTAGTATGTCTCTCTATATGTACACAGCCTGTCTCTCGGGCCTCCTCTATGTACTCTCACCCTGCTCTCTGGGGCCTCCTCTTCTGGGCTGCCCTCTCTTGGGCTCTCCAAGCCCACTCGGGGCCTCCCTGTAACGTTGCCCCTCTCTGGGGCCTTCTCTGTAGTGTTGCCCCCTGTCTGGGGCCTTTGCAATAGTGCCCCCTCCTGGGGCTTTCCCTGTAATGTCGCCCGAACTCGGGCTTCTAAAATACAGCCCCCCATCTGGGGCTCTCTGCACCCACTCTGGGGACTTCTCGGCAATGCCCCCTGACTCTCGGGCCCACCGCGCTGCTACCCCCTTCTCCCAGGGCTCACCGCACCACTACCCCCTCTCACCGGGGGCCACCGCAGCACTCCACCCTGCTCTGGGGTTTTCCGCAGCACTAGCCCTGTTTCAGAGGCTCACCGCGCCCGCACTGGGCTTCCTGATAATATGGCCCCCTCTCTGGGGCTTGCTGTGCCCCTACTGGGCTTCCTAACAATATGGCCCCCTCTCTGGGGCTCATTGTGCCCGCGCTGGGGCTTCTCAAAGCTGCCCCTCTCTGGGGCTGGGGTCTACATACCCCACAAGTTGTGCCCTCACTGGCACCGGGGTTCCCATACCACTGGGGTTCCCCCCTTTATGAGGCTACTGCACCCTGACTGGTGCTAGGGCCCCCACACCACCGTGGGGCCCTTTATGAGGCCTCCTCCAACCCCTATAGCCTCACCCAAACCACCAGTGTAATATCAGAAGCAAACAAACTCGAGCCTCCTGGCTATAACTCAACTCAAAGCCGTCTGGCTAAACCATGGTGCTCACACCTCTCAGAGCTGCCATCCTTCACTCAGCTAGAGCGGTTCTTGCAATGCTCTCATTCTAGCCCCAGAAGCTCCTGCCTCCCTGGCCGCTGGCAGAGAACTGCCAGCCTGGCCTCAGCCCTGGGCTTTATGAGGGCCAGGCCCTGCCCCCTTCTAGCCAGCTGACTCACATTAGTTGCCCCCGCAACCTGCAGCTGTGCTTGTTATGTTCTGCCAGGGCTCTCTCTCCCTGGCAGTTTCCACACTCTAGGAGCAGAGCACCGAGGTGCCCTGCGACCCCTCATAGATCTGTCCTGTTTGCTCCACAATACCCTTGTAAGGGATGTTAACCCAATGACATTCCCATTTACAAAATGTCATTCTAACTTCCTACAAACAAAATCTGAAATAGTATTTGTTTAGAAACAGAAAGCAAAAATCAAATGAAGGCAGCCTAATTAAAAGCAGATTGTAGCAACCACCCTCACTTTATACATGGAGAAAGACTATTCTTTGCAGCCAAAATCTCATCACAAACATATGTTAGACTTTGAATCATAAATTCTAAGCCCTTGCAAAATTAGAGCATTTCACTGCCTGTGGTCCAGGCATGCAACTCTCATTGATATCAAAGGAAGTCTGCATTCAGGCTGAAAGCATTTATGGCCCTATGGGCCAAAATGTCACATTTCCAAGATACTGGTACCTGCATCTCCTGTTGATAATGCTGCGAATTGTGAGGATTCAGCACTTGTTAAAATCAATCTGCAGGCTTATAAATGTAGGC